>NC_057391.1:56557752-57950346 GCF_019320065.1 Cervus canadensis | reverse complement strand
GATCTGGTTTCCTTCGTGTGTATGCCCAAGAGTGGGATTGCTAGGTCATATGGCAGTTCTATTTCCAGTTTTTAAGGAAATCTCCACACTGTTCTCCATAGCGGCTGTACTAGTTTGCATTCCCACCAACAGTGTAAGAGGGTTCCTTTTTCTCCACACCCTCTCCAGCATTTATTGCTTGTAGACTTTTGGATAGCAGCCATCCTGACTGGCGTGTAATGGTACCTCATTGTGGTTTTGATTTGCATTTCTCTAATAATGAGTGATGTTGAGCATCTTTCATGTGTTTGTTAGCCATCTGTATGTCTTCTTTGGAGAAATGTCTGTTTAGTTCTTTGGCCCATTTTTTGATTGGGTCATTTATTTTTCTGGAATTGAGGTGCAGGAGTTGCTTGTATATTTTTGAGATTAATCCTTTGTCTGTTTCTTCATTTGCTATTATTTTCTCCCAATCTGAGGGCTGTCTTTTCACCTTACTTATAGTTTCCTTTGTAGTGCAAAAGCTTTTAAGTTTCATTAGGTCCCATTTGTTTAGTTTTGCTTTTATTTCCAATATTCTGGGAGGTGGGTCATAGAGGATCTTGCTGTGATTTATGTCAGAAGAGTGTTTTGCCTATGTTCTCCTCTAGGAGTTTTATAGTTTCTGGTCTTACATTTAGATCTTTAATCCATTTTGAGTTTATTTTTGTGTATGGTGTTAGAAAGTGTTCTAGTTTCATTCTTTTACAAGTGGTTGACCAGTTTTCCCAGCACCACTTGTTAAAGAGGTTGTCTTTTTTCCATTGTATATCCTTGCCTCCTTTGTCAAAGATAAGGTGTCCATAGGTCCGTGGATTTATCTCTGGGCTTTCTATTCTGTTCCATTGATCTATATTTCTGTCTTTGTGCCAGTACCATACTGTCTTGATGACTGTGGCTTTGTAGTAGAGTCTGAAGTCAGGCAGGTTGATTCCTCCAGTTCCATTCTTCTTTCTCAAGATTACTTTGGCTATTCGAGGTTTTTTGTATTTCCATACAAATTGTGAAATTCTTTGGTCTAGTTTTGTGAAAAATACCGTTGGTAGCTTGATAGGGATTGCATTGAATCTATAGATTGCTTTAGGTAGAATAGCCATTTTGACAATATTGATTCTTCCAATCCATGAACACGGTATGTTTCTCCAACAGAATTCATATTTTATACTTTTTTTAAATTGATAAAATTGAAGATACCTTAAAGATTTGTATATTCCAACCCTCATACAGATGGCAAAATACAAGCCTTGTCTGAATGACTTACCTAAATTCTCACATTAAGGTATTGGCAGGGCCAGAAGCCAAGTTTCCACTTTAGTTTAAAACTCTTTTTCTATATTATATTTCCAGAAAAAGATTTGCAAAGATGGTTATAAACTTTGCAGCATGGTATCAGAGAAGAGAACACGCTCAAGAAAAAGTCTGTTGAGTTTTAGTAATCAGTTCATTATCATAAAGTTGCACTTTATATAACCAATGTAATATCTAAACCTATAAAGAAACTCACCTTGAACATTTCTACTATATCCTCAAGGAAATATGATTAGTCCTTTAGAGTAATAGAGAGGGGGAAGAAAGTAATAGCTCTGGGCGGGGGGGGGGGGGGGGGGGCGGGAACAGAACAATTTATCTTTAATAATAAACTATAACAGAGAGAAATGCTACCCAAAGGTCAGTGAAGACAAAGCCAGTCGATTCTAAAGTTCAAAGGTATAAACCATCCTACAAAATATGCTTAGAACCTTAAGATATAACTTGTTAAAATATCTTGGAAGTTTTATACATCCATGTAGAGAGCTCTTCTTTTCATAACTCGAATAGAGCCCAGTGAATAGCAACAAGCTTTATTGTTATTGCCTTTTGAGAGAGAAAGTGTTCAGAAGGGTCACTTTTTCTCTCCCCAGATTGAAGTTTTCTAATGAAGCATTCTTCAGCCAGCATTAGACGACGATCAGCCAATCACTCTTCAGCTGACCCAAGTTTAGACAATTTAAGATATTTTGTTCTTTTTTCAATTTCCTCCATGTATTAGTTAACCCTGGTTTCATTCAAGAATTCATGGTAATATCACTAAATTTATACATTGTCTGGAATATGCTAGAAAACTTCTTAATTATTACTAACTCCCACTAGCTATTTTTCCCCCTAGAAAAGAATACAATGGAGGAAGTTATGTACCAGTGCCACGAGGAAGGGAAGAAAATGACTCAACCACCTCCCATCTTACAATTGCCTCAGTGCCTTTCTGATACTTTCTGTGGTGAAACAGAAATAGCACTGGACTTAGGTATAGCTCAGTCGGTAAAGAATCTGCCTGCAATGCGGGAGACCTGGGTTCCATGGGAAGATCCCCTGGTGAAGGGAAAGGCTACCCACTCCAGTATCCTGGTCTGGAGAATTCCATGGACTGAATAGTCCATGGGTCGCAAAGAGTGGGACACGACTGAGTGACTTTCACTTTCATGTTTCATGTTTAGAATCAATAGACTTGGGGTTTATGTCCAAGCTCCTCACATTTAAGACCCTTACTTTCCATGTAACTTTAAGTTACTTAACCTTCTGGATATCTGTTTTTTATATGTGAAATGGAAATACCACAACTCATATCTAAGAACTTCCCTGGTGGCTCAGATGGTAAAGAATCTGCCTGCAATGCAAGAGACCTGGGTTTGAGCCAAGTCGAGAAGATCCCCTGGAGAAGAGAATGGCTGCCCACTTCAGTATTCCTGCCTGGAGAATTTCATGGACAGAGAAGCCTGGCAGGCTACAGTCCATGGGGGCACAAAGAGTAGGACACAACTGAGCAACTAACACTCATTTCTGAGAATAGCTGAGATGATTAAATTATGTATATGAAAGTGAATTGCATGTCATGAATATAAGATATTATTTAATTAATAGATAAAATTTTTAAGAAGTTAATAGAACAATATGCTTCATCTTTTCTAAGTTTTATGACCAACTGGACCTACTATGTATCAGAGTTGTAGTAAGAGTATAAATACTGTATATATGGGCAAAATCATTCTAACCAGTTAAAGAAATGCTATGAAATGTAACTTACAAAAATTACTTCTGTTCCTTCATTAGTCACCACAAGTAGCATTCATCAAGCAACATGACCAAAGACAAATAGGATAGAGAACTTGGGATTTGGTAATTTCAACTATCCTGAGAGGATTTTCCCCAATGGAGGCTTAACAGGTAGCAAAATAGTTCTGACTAGAGCTGGTTGGACCACTGAGACCAGATAGCCTCATGGGGATAAAAAAGATGAGTGTGGCTGGTATCACCAGCAAGCAACACTGTAGATGTCTTTCCAAAAGTGAAAGTGACAGTCACTCAGTCATGTCCAACTCTTTGTGACCCCATGGACTTCTCCAGGAATTCTCCTGGAATTCTCCAGGCCAAAATACTCGAGTGGGTAGCCATTCCCTTCAGGGGATCTTCCCAACCCAGGGATCAAACCCAGGTCTCCTGCATTGCAGGCAGATTCTTTAACAGCTGAGCCACCAAGGAAGCCCAAGAATACTGGAGTGGGTAGCCTATCCCTTCTCCAGCCGATCTTCCTGACCCAGGAATTGAACCGGGGTTTCCTGCCTTGCAGGCAGATTCTTCACCAGCTGAGCTAGCAGGGAAGCCCATCTTTCCAAGCACTTCCCATATTTTTCACAATAAAAGCCCAAGTGCTTGCTAGGATCCACAAGGCTTTATATGATCTGGCCATCTATCACCTTTGACTTCATCATCTACAGCTCTCCTTCACACACTTTATTCCAGACACTCTGGCCTTTCTGTTTCTTGAACACATAGGCTAGCGTCTACCTCAAAACCTTTGCACGCACTCCATCTGCCTACATTACTCCCAGGTCTATGTGTGGCTACTCCCTCACTTTGTTAGCATCTCGGTGAAATCCTTCCTGGTTACCCAATCTAAAATTACAATCTTTCCTCCATGACATTTTATATCCCCCCTCCTGACTTCTGAGCTTCCCTGGTGGCTCAGATGGTAAAGCATCTGCCTACAATGTGGGAGACCCGGGTTCAATCCCTGGGTTGGGAAGATCTCCTGGAGAAGAAAATGGCAACCCACTCCAGTATTCTTGCCTGGAAAATCCCATGGATGGAGGAACCTGGTAGGCTACAGTCCATGGGGTCCCAAAGAGTTGGACATGACTGAGCAACTTCATACCTAACTTTTGCTCCTTCTAACACAATATATATTTTTTCTTGTCTGTTTGCTCTCACTGGAATTAAATTCCAGAAGAAGAGAAATGTCTGTCTGTTTTGTAACTGCCACATTCCTATCACATAAAAAAAGCATCTGGTACAGTAGGTGGTCAATAAATACAACAAATAGATAAACAATAGTCAGGTGTTCCAGTTATCAATGGTTTTTTACGAAATCATCCCAAAACTAGGAGCTTAAAAGAACAATCATTTCAGACTTCTCATAGTTTTAAGGGTTTACTGGCCTCAGCTGGATGGTTCTTGCTTGAGGTCTTTCATGCAGTGATAGTCAGAAGAAAAGGACTAGAATTATCTGAAAGCTCCCTCCTTCGCACGTCTGGTGCTGGGATGGGAGGATTCAAAACTGAGGGGCTGAGACAGCAAGGGTTCCTCAGCCATCTCTATGTGGGCTCTTCACAAGGTCTTTCCTATAGGGCAGCCAGGGTTTTTATGTGGTAGCTTAGGGCTCTGAAGCAAATGTCCCTAGAGAGAGAACCATTAGAAAGCTTTTTCACCTTTTATGTCCTAACTTCAGGCATATAGTTCTGCCATACTTTCAGCAGTCACAAAGGCTCATCTAGGCTCATACATAAACTCCATCTTGTTTTTTGTTTTAGTTTGTTTGACAGGGAATGGACAGGTTCTGGAAAACCATATGGGCAGAAATATTGTAGCTATTTTTATAAAATTCAACCTGCTACACCACCAACAAAAAAAGAAATCAGTAATGTCAAAGGCAGATATCTCAATAGAGAAGTAGAACTTGAGGTGGACTGGAGAGTGAGCAACAGGTAAGAATAAGGAAATACTGACTACAGGTGACAGGGACTCAATCAAGCACACCAGAGTTTGAGGGTCTGGGAAGACTGTCAAAAATCAGTAATATATTAAACAATAAACTTGACAAAGGATTGCTATCAATGGCTTGGAAACCTGAATTTTCCTTCTAATTTTAACTTTCTGATATAGGGTAAATAATGCCTAGAAGGCTGCCTCTATTGGCTGTTTTACAGTTGAAGTTAGTATCAATGGCTTTCTATGAAAATGTAGCTTTGATATCTATTTAGTTATGAGAACATGCGCTCTCATTTGTCACTTGCCAGGCATAATATAATTTCATTTGTCTTCAGACTTTGGACTGTCCCAGGATGTTGCAGGTGCAACTTTTATGGCAGCCGGTAGTTCAGCTCCTGAATTAGTTACTGCTTTTCTAGGTAAATACTGCTCCTTATATTTTTTTGCTCAATTTGTGTGTGTGTGTGATTTGATCTTCTCCAAGTCAACACTAACTTAGCTGCTATCTGGCTCATAGGTGTATTTATCACAAAGGGCGATATTGGCATTAGCACCATTCTTGGATCTGCAATCTATAACCTCCTTGGTATCTGTGCAGCCTGTGGCTTACTATCTAATGCGGTATGTAAGAAAACTTTATTCAACAAAATATGTTGTCTTGACAAATTATAAGAACTGCTTACTGTCAAACCGCAACATGAATCAACCATAGGTATACATACATCCCCTCCCTTTTGAACCTCCCTCCCGCCTCCCTCCCCACCCCACCCCCTAGGCTGATACAGAGCCCCTGTTTGAGTTTCCTGAGCCACACAGCAAGTTCCCGTTGGCTGCCTATTTTACATATGGTAATACGTTTCCATGGTACTTTCTCCTCACATCTCACCCTCTCCTCCCCTCTCCCCATGTCAATAAGTCTATTCTCCATGTCTGTTTCTCCACTGCTGCCCTGCAAATAAATTCTTCAGTACTGTTTTTCTAGATTCTGTATATACACGTTAGTATACGGTATTTATCTCTTTCTGGCTTACTTCACTCTGTATAACAGGCTCTAGGTTCACCCACAGAAACAACAGAAAACAACAGAATTTGACAGAGTTTGACAAAAAAGAACAAAATTCTGTAAAGCAATTATCCTTCAATTAAAAAGTAAATAAATTTATTAAAAAAATGACAAAGAAAAAAAGAATTGTTTATAGTCTGGAACAAACAAGGCACTAGGAATGTGTTCAATTAAGTTTATTAATCAGTAGAAAAACAACATGTATTCAATTTTAAGTTAACCCACAAATACCTCTTGGTCAAATTTATGAAAATCAGACTAGGTTTAGAAACACAATTTTTCTTAAAATTCCTTTCTCTAAAAGCAATATGCAAAAGATAACAATGTTTAACTACAAATATACAAATAATTTTAGTATTACACTAAGCAAGTACTTGAAGAAGTTAACAGCGTAATGGAAACACTAATTATTTTTACAGGTTTCAACGCTATCATGTTGGCCCCTATTCAGAGACTGTGTGGCATATGCTATCAGTATAGCAGCACTTCTTGCCATAATATTTGACAACCAAGTTTACTGGTAAGCTTGAAACAATCATTACTCTTATGTAAAACAATTACAGAGAATATCTTTATAAAATTCTGGTTTAGTAACTTTTTCTTCAGAAATGTTGTTTCTTTCACTTCTCAATCATCTACCACGTCCATGCATTTTTTCCCGTAGATCTCTGAGCTAACCTTCTCATCACAGTTGCTGGTTGGGCTGTTCTCCCTTTCCAATTTTTCAGTCAAATCAGTCTTTCTTTTTGTCTAACCAGTAGATGTAACCATCCTTCTTTCTCCCCATTGACTACCTTCTCATAAAGTTTCCCAACTTTTGACATCTGTTAAAGCCCCAACTGGTGGCTTTTTCATCTATTGGGTTGTTTACCTTTCCTCAGTTAGAAGCGGCCATGATCACACAATTAGAGAGATGACAAAGAAATAAACAAAGTCCCTTTAAATTCCTCCAACTTTTCCCCTGATGTTCATTTAGTAAGAGAACTATAGCCCTCTTCCTCTAAAAATTAAAAATGTTTTAGGTTTCAAGACAAAAAACTATTTGTTTTATTTATAATCTCCCCATGCCTTGTCGTTCTAAAAAAACAGAAACAGTCACTTTTTCAGCTAATACGTACCAGGTATTTGTCAGGTGTTAATCACTATGACATGAGTCTGAACAGATGAATAAATGTAAAACACACACAGACTGCACACTGCCTGATGGTGGACATCAATGGCACCCTCTGGGATACTAGTTTGGCAGTGCTGCTCTAATACCTGCTATCAAGAAACTTCAGACCTAGCAGGGAGTAAATTTTCAAAGTGAATCTTCCTGAAATCTAGTCTGTCTCCCAAGGAAAGACTGTTGGTTACAACAGAAGTGCTTCTGGGATTTAGCAGTTGTCTGCAAGGGGACAATGACTAGGGGAGTATCCAAGCTAATGCTCCTTTCATTAGGGAAATCAAGAACTCTGTGCTTTCAAGCTATAGCAGTGATTCACTAGCTATAAAATAAAAGGTAAATGCAAGGTTCAAATATGATGGTATCAGATAATCAAAATTCTCTAAATAGCAAACCAGAGTATAGGAAAACGGTGCAAGCCAAACTCATTTACATTAAAATCATCAAAAAATCTCAGTATAGCAAATTGAAAAGCTTCAGCCAAAGTCTAACATATTCTGATTTAGCACAGAATTCCTATACCAGAACAACTGAAATGAAGGGATACTATAGTCTTATAACTGTTATCTTCTTTCAATGAACTGAGGGGGAGAAGCCCCATCACTATTCATTACTTTCACTTTCATTTTGAAAATCTGTAATTACTATTATTTTCAAATAGGGCTTCCCAGGTGGCTCAGAGGGTAAAGAATCTGCCTGTGGTGTGGGAGACTCAGGTTTGACCCCTGGGTTGGGAAGATCCCCTGTAGAAGGGAATGGCAACCCACCCCAGTATTCTTGCCTGGAGAATTCCATGGGCAGAGGAGCCTGGCAGGCTTCATTCCATTGGGTCACAAAGATTTGGACACGACTAAGCGACTAACACCATTTTCAAAGAACTTTCTATGCCTGCTATTTGGAAGGATTCTACAAATTAAGAATGAGTTTGTAATCCTTGTTTTTAAAATACAAAAAGGACAGTGTCGAACTTTCATCAATAAGTCTTTAATAATGTTGTAACCAAATCTGGACACATCTACAAAATCAAAATGTTTCTAGAATATTTCTGTTCTATTGCTTCATTAGAAAATTAAGCAGATACTGACCCAAAACTACTAACTCTAAAATAACTTTCACTTTAAATTGAAAACCACACACATCTCTCTAATTTATAGGTATGAAGGAACTTTACTGCTTTTGATATACGGATTATATGTTGTGGTGCTGTGTTTTGACATTAAAATTAATCAGTATATTATAAAGAAATGCAGTCCTTGCTGTACCTGTCTTGCCAAAGCAATAGAAGAGAGAAGTGAACAACAGCCACTGATGGGATGGGAAGATGAGGATCAACCATTCATCCGTAGGCAATCAAGAACTGACAGCGGAATATTTCATGAAGATTCTGGCTACTCCCAACTTTCATTAAGTTTACATGGTCTTAGTCAGGTTTGTGAAGGTAATAACCACATCATGACCACTATTAAGTCTATTACTAGCAAAACTTAATTTCATTTCAATTCAGCAAGTACTATACTATTTAAAAAATACTATGGGAATTTAGAGATGATCAAGAGGCAGACCTATCCTTAAAGAAGCTTCCAATATTACAGAAAAAAACCAAAATAGCTAAAATATGAACATTTAAATACTTAAAGAAATAAAGCATAAACACAGTTCCTAAATGGGACAGATGGTAAAAAAAATTTGATGAGGATGGTTAGATAGGAGTCACAGAGACAAACTAAGCCTTGTAGAATAGTAAGATTTTAACAACTTGATTTATGGTAATAGCTACTGAAGTTTTATCAGACTTCATGTGTCATAAGTACATGATGCAGAGCTAAGAGTAAGCAGCATTCCATGGACTGACCAAGAAATAACATGGGGAAAAGGCCTGTCAAGTACTAACACAACTGGAGGACTGAATGTGCAGAATAGAAGCAGAAGAAAGGTGGACAGGAAGGAATACAACAGATTCCTAAAGGCTACATTAACAGCGTCTGCAGGTTTGCAGAGAAATTACCAGAACTGAAATATGAGATAAAAAGACATGGCTACTAAACCAAGTGATGTGTTTAACAGATGCTTAGACAAGGTGAAGGCAGTGGGAATACAAGAAAACAGATGTGAGACAATGCAGAGGAAGCATCACCAAAACCAGGCAACTGAAGGGCTACATGGGAGCAGAGATAATTTTGAGCCTTTTGATCATGCCAAAGTAAGAAAATGAGAATACCACTTACAAAAACTAGGAATTTAGGAAGAAGAGCTGGTGTGAAGAAAAAGTAGGAAGGAGACAGCTGAATTTTAAACATGTGAAGCAGTAGCAAAACATGTAAATAAATGTTTATAGTATGTGTGCTAAGTCGCTTCAGTCGTGTCTGACTCTTTGAGACCTGAAGGACTGTAGGCCACCAGACTCCTCTGCCCATGGGATTCTCCAGGCAAAAATACTGGAGTGGGTTTCCATGCCCTCCTCCTCCTCCAAAATCCCCTGGGGAAAAGAATGACCTACCCACTGCAGTATTCTTGCCTGGAGAATCCCATGGACAGAAGAGCCTGTCAGGGCTACAGTCCATGAGATCTCAAAGAGTCGGACACTACTGAACAACTAACATGTTTAGTATATAGGAAGTCAAATTCAGCTACAGCCAGAAATACAAATTTAGGGATTTTTTTTTTTTAATAAAGTGATTTAAGAAACAGATTCTGCATTTTACTTAGTACATTAGACAGGAAACTTAGTAATTTATTACCTGAAAAAATTAAAACATGAATTTTCCCCTTACAAAAATTATAGTTTCTCGTCTTTCAGGTACAAGAAGTACACATTTCTAAGTTAAATTTTATAACAAGAAACTAAAACAACCAGTGCAAACATTTTTTATTACAATAAAATTATATCTGTTACTTTCTGGCCCATTGGCTGCAATGTGGCCAAAAAAAAAAAGAAAAAAAAATTATGAGTTGTTTCATTAATATTAGTTGTAATGTGACCTAATATATGGGCATAGCATTGGACTGGCCAAAAAGTTTGTTCAATTTTTTCCATAAGATGGTATGGAAAAAACCGTCCAAACTTTTTGGCCAACCCAATATTTCATAAATGCCATACAAATTTTAAACAATCTAAAGTGAAGTCTCCTTTTTATCTAATAGATTATTATTGACTTCTTCCACCAAGTTAATAGAACAAATTGAATTTAAAAAACATACTCAAGTTTTATAAGTTACACTGTAGATTCAATACTACTTCCTCTAAGACTTGTGGTGAATTTTGTTTAGTAAATTAATGAAAGAAAATGATGAAATAAGCCCCGTAAAATGACCTATAATGAGAATCAGAAATATTCAACTTAATAAAAAGATTATGCTATAGCTATCTTTTACTCCCTAAGTATACATTTTGTGATACATAGGGCAGGCTAGAGGTATCATCAATACTGGGAAGTGGAGACAACTGGGGTTGCTAAGGGAAGACACCAGGTTAATCCCATAAGCAAAAGTTACTAAAAACCATCCACACTGTAGAAAATCAAGAGATGCTGAACTGATACTTCAGAAACATTATGTTTCTAACACACTTAGTGAATGACCCTAAACACTTTGATGGATTTAAGACCCCAAATAAAGAAATGCTGAGTATCACATTTTATAGTCAGCCCTCAAGTCTCAATTAGCTTCTTTTTGCCAGCAATATCAGTAATGAGATATTCAAATGTTTTAAATAGCCTCTTAAAAACTGATACAGCTAATTTATTTCAATATAGCTTCTTAAATGGACATTTCTAACTTAATTGGCCATTTGAGAAAACTCAGAATCGTTTAATTTTTCCTTAACAGATCCGCCAAGTGTTTTCAGCATGCCTGAAGCAGACTTAAAAAGAATTTTTTGGGTACTATCCCTTCCCATTATTATACTACTTTTTCTAACCACACCAGATTGTAGAAGAAAGTTTTGGAGAAAGTATTTTGTGATAACATTTTTTATGTCAGCACTGTGGATATCTGCATTTACATATATCCTGGTCTGGATGGTCACAATAACTGGTATGTATAATATCTTAAGAGCACAATTTAAAAATAATCAGTTGTATATAAGTACAGCATGTATTCACTAAGTATAGTCTAGTTAAAGAGAAAATTTGTTTTTCAGCAAAGACTAAAAATAAAGATTAGTGCTATTTACAAAAAGATTAAATATTAATATACCAACAAGCTCACTCAGGTTTTGTGAGGTGTATACCACGTCAGCTATTACACAGCGCAGGGGTCACTATTACACAGCGCAGGGGTACAAGTCAAAGGAACATGTTATAAATGATATCAAATTCACAGAATTTCTGTTTTGTTAACAATTAAATCACATTGCATGGGTCCACAAGATAGTCCTTATACTGAATCCCATTCCATAATTTAACACATAGCAAGGTGCCAGTGTTTTCAGAAAAAAATGGGTATTCACTGTTTAACTGGATTACATTTTGTTTTTTAATATGGCAATACAAACGTACTACAAAATGAATAAAAAGGGTATAAAATAAAGTCTCATTTTAGTTTCTACTACTTTCATGATTAAGATTTAACCACAACTGCCTGACCATAAACAGCTCTAGTCCCAAAGAACTCCTAGTTCAGAAGGAAAAACTGAATACAAACAATGTACAAAAAAAAAAATCAGGAATTTCTCCCAAAAAGGTTAACCTGAACGGACTTAATCAGAGGTGAGCAAACCACCATCTGTGTACCCAAATCACTGAGTCTCCTGTTTTTGCGAGTTAAGTTTTACTGAACAGTCATGACCATCCATTTATATATTATCCATGAATGCTTTCACATTATACTGGCAGAGCTGAATAACTGAACAGATTGTATAGCCTACAAAACCTAAAAAAATTACTATCTCACCCTTTCAAAAAAAAGTTTCCTGACCTCTGACTTTTCTCAAATTAATGTGACTTAGAATAGTATGCTATTCTAAGAATATTTCTTTTTTTTATGCATAATATGGAAAAATCCAATAGCCTGCATATTAAAGCTCTCCATAAATGTTCTCAGCCAGATCATATTTGACATCAGGAAAGCAAGAAAAGAACAAAATTAAGTACTAGATCACAGAACAGTCCCCAAGATGATAAATGTTAGTGTTATTTATGTACATATGAACTCTGGCAAACCAGTAACAAATTAACAACCAATTACAGTTCCAATAGCAATATATAAGCATGCAATAAATATGCTACTTGAAGTTTTTTTTCGTTAACACTTTTAAGAAAAAAAGAATTGTAAAGCAAGTTTTCAATTACAATATTAAGAGCAGTTGCATTCTAGTTCTGTTTCCCAAAATGGATACATTTATGAATAATGATGAACTGCCATCTGATTTAACAGAAGTATTAAACCAGGACCACAAAGTTAGAAAGACTCAAGTAGAAGCCTATTCTGTTTTCCTCAGATTTATGATTTCCCAAAGGAAACACCTAAACTAAGGTATATCACTAAAGTAGAACTTTAAAAATGCATACCATGTTAACACATTTACAGCCTAAAAATAGCTATAAATAATTTGCTTAAATCTGACCTCTTTAGGAAATGTTTTTAAAAAGGAAAAGAGAAAATGACCAATTTATTGGCATATTTTAAGCAACAGCCTTGATAACAGTGGATATCCAAAACTTCTATAAGCATACCAGATAGGGAAATTATTCCTCGGTAGAATTTTGTGTATTAAATATCACCACCTGTCATGAAAAATCTGTGCTACCTTGGTTACCAATTCACCAATATTATTAAAATATTTTGCTACCTAAAATCTAAGTACATATTGGTTCTGAAATCTAAATATGTCTATTTTCTTTTTCAGGAAAGAAATATCTGCAGAGAACAGTTAGTGAATCTATAAGATTTGTAATATGTAATATCTTTGTTTGTTACAGGGGAAACATTAGAAATTCCAGATACAGTAATGGGTCTTACTTTATTAGCAGCAGGAACAAGCATACCAGACACAATCGCAAGTGTGTTGGTTGCAAGAAAAGGTAAGAACTGGGTCCCTCAAGCTGCAATGCCCATTCTTAAAAGCCTGACTGAAATACACTAAGCAAAGATACCTTTAAAATATTTCCTCAGTAACATACTTTGAAGAAAAAAGAACTCAGGAGGAAGCATTTACTATTTAATAGCAGATTAACTTCACTAAATCTAATCCCCTAAATAATATTCACCTGAAATGTGAATTAAATCATAATTAACCTTGTTAGAATGAAAAGCAACAAGTAATCTATATACCTTATTGAAAAATGGTTTAATAAATAAGGATAATTATTATTAGATAAATAAATGTTAAGACTTTAAATACTAACCCCCTAAAATTTAAAAATACAAATTCAGTAAGACTTTTGCTCTAATACAACAATTTCCCAAAACAAACAGAAAAAGTATCCAGTGTTTTTTCTTATGAAGCTTATTAATAAAATACAGTATTGGTATGCACATTTAACAACATGCTTTTTTTGCAGGCAAAGGAGACATGGCTATGTCTAACATCGTGGGATCCAATGTCTTTGATATGCTATGCCTAGGTGTTCCATGGCTTATTAAAACTGCATTTATAAATGCATCTGCTCCTATAGAAGTGAACAGTAGAGGACTAACTTACATAACCATCTTTCTCAACATTTCAATTGTTTTCCTTTTCTTAGCAGTTCACCTCAATGGCTGGAAACTAGACAGAAAGTTGGGAGTAGTCTGTCTGTTACTGTACTTGGGGCTTACAACATTATCAGTTCTATATGAACTTGGAATTATTGGGAACAATAAAATAAGGGGCTGTGGTGATTAATGTTAACAGTGTTATGTGGAAAATGTGAATGATGGGGAAGAGCAAAGAAGAAAAACTCCATTTCTTCATTTAACTCAAATAAAAAATATTCTGAACTTCAGGATCTAAAACTTCCTTACAGTAATTTTTTAATCAACAAAAGTAATTTAAAGTCAACCAAAATCATATCCTAATTTGTCTGAGCCCTTTCTTTTCAAGGACAATTACATATATTAAACAGAAGTTTTGGAAAAAACCATCTATGCTTTACCTTACAATAAGTTGATAAAAACCGGGGACACTTTTAACAAACAAATCCCACTATGTAGAACTGAAAATAACAAAAAAATGGCTTACTTCATTAAAACTAGTATAACCATTCATTTAAACTGAATGACCAGACTTGCTGTCTTAAAAACCCAAACTTGAGATTAACAAAAAATCACAGTATATTTAACACTATACTGTTAAAAACTGGTGGGAAGTTTTAGAAGTTCATTTTTACAACTTTTTGTAAGCAGACAGTATTACTTAAAAAATGACGTTTACTAGGAGATTCAGCAAAACAGATATAAGAATGTTCCAACCGTGGTTTCAAATTATGCATTACGATCCAAGCGAACGTCAATTTCTCTGCCACTGATTTTTATGCCATTCATTATTCTGCAGGCTTTTTCAGCTGATTCTGGGGAGTCAAATCTGACCGTTCCACAGCCTTTTGACTTTCCATTCTCCATTTTTATTTCTGCAAACATTACATGACCTGTAAAATAAAAATTATAGAATTACCTGTCAGTTTAAACAGGTTCCATTTCAGTATACAGGTTTGAAATTTCTCATAGCCTATGAAGTGACAAGTAACATGGCTAAAAACATTAATGATTTTAAAATAGCACATCATATAAGTATTACTCTCATCATTTAATATTCTGTATATAATGCAATTCATATGCAGTAATAAATAAAGGCTATAATATACAAAATTGAAATAAAAATAAATTTGCTTAGGGTTTATTATTTTATTAAAATGAAAAATTTTAATGTAAATCTTTATTTCTAAAGTGAATTTTATAGCAAAATAAGGTAAGCTAGCACAAAACAATACCTAGTTACCATGCCTAATAACAAACACAAATCCAAACAAAATTATTTTTTGAAAATTTCTTGTTTTATACTCAATCCCCTAATCTCTTTTCTTTCTCTTTTTTCCTCCATATCACTGTTTTATCCCTGAAAACAGTAACCACCACCCAGGAATTTAATTTTTACCAGGTCCACAAAGGGCTTCACTAATTCTGTTTTCAACCACAGTGCAAAGTCATTTACTCAATATCTTAATTTGAACTCTACATGTAAGAGTGCCACCAAGTATTTATGGAAACAGACATGGAAGTGATACTATAGATTTAAATCAATAAAGGTAGAAAACACTGATGATGACAAGAGCACAAAGACAGACCTTAGAGAGGAACTTTCAGAAGGAGGAAGAAAACCAGACAATGGTTCTGTTTAGAGTTAATATCATTACTGACTCTATACAGACTGGTATTTGAAATAAATGCATATCATTTATAAAAATATATGGCCATAAAAATCCATCATCCAAACCAGAAACTTGAAAGTAAAAGGGAGAGATACTAATAAGTACACACAGGTAACAGACGTAAACACTGACACTATCCGCAGGCAAACAGGGATGTATGATAACCCAGTTCACACAGATTTAGATCATGAGGTGTGTAACTACTTACCATAATGTTTCCCTCCCTTTGAATATGTAGTTGCCAGATCACTATGAGCTAACTTTAGTCTGGCAATAAAATCAAAGAGCCAGACATATTTAGTTCTATAAAGGGAAAAAAAAAAAAAAGGAAAAGGGAGGAAGGTAAAAGAAAAGGGCTTATCAAAAAATTGCATAAGCCCTTTCCACGTGATGGGATGAATTTTTAATCTGAGTGCATGAGTAAGATTTTTTTCATGTTTAAAGTTTGATCTGAATGATTTCTACAACATCCTGGACTATTTTTTACTTTTGTTTATTCATCCATCACCACCTTGCCCCATTACTGCATTTTTTTTTAAACCAATAGTTACTCATCTACTTAATGCTAATTAAATGGTTCAAGTTTTATTAACTATTCATTATATCACACTGAGCCAAAACCATGACCTGTAACCCAGGTTAGGCAGTCTTTTAACTGTGTTCTAAAAGTTATCTGTTGTTTAGTCGCTAAGTCCAATCTGACTCTTTGTGATCCCATTGACCATAGCCCACCCAGCTCCTCTGTCCATGGTTTTCCCAGGCAATTATCCTGGAGTGGGTTGCCATTTCCTTCTTCAGGGGATCTTCCTGACCCAGGGATTGAACCCTTGGTTCTCAACATTGGCAGGAGGATTCTTTACCACTGAGCCACCAGGGAAGGCCCTTCTGAAAGTTCCAAAACAGACTAATTTCCAGAGAAATTATATTACAATGGTTAAAGTTCATCCAAGCAATTTTTAACCTACAACTGGTAAAAATCAAACCACCACTGTGCACCCTTAGTAGGAATGTAAATTGTTGTTGCAACTATAGAAAACAATATGGAGATTCTCCAAGAAATTAAAAACAGCAATACTATATGATATGATCCAACAATTCTACTCCTGGATATTTATCCAAAGAAAACAAAAACACTAGGAAAGATATGTGCACCCCTTTGTTCATGGCAGCATTATTTACAACAGCCAAGATACAGAAACAAACTACAAACTCCATAAAAAAAGAATGAAATCTTGTCATCTGCAACAGCATGGATGAACCTAGAGGTTATTATGCTAAGTGAAATAAGCCAGATATAGAAAGATAAATATTGTACAATTTCATTTTTATATGGAATCTAAAAAACAAATAAACAAACAAGATAGAAACAGTTGTACAGAGAACAGGTAAGGTTGTCTGAGTGGAAGATTAAGAGGTACAAACTTCCAATCACAAAATAAATGAATCATGGGTATGAAACATACTACATGGGGAACATAGTCAATAACTAGCATCTTTTTATGGTGGTATATTGTAACTAGACTTTATCGAGATGATCATCTAAAAAGTAGGGAAATATCAAGTAACTAGGTTGTGTAACAGGAACTAACATGAGGTTGTAGATTAATTATATTTCAAAAGCAAAGAAACAAACTCAGAAAAAAAAAAAAAGGTCAGATTTGTAGTTGTCAGAGGCAGGGAGAGGGCTGGAGAGGGGGAATTAGAAGAAGGCAGTCAAAAGGTACAAACTTCCAGTTATAAGATAAGTAAGTACTAGAGATGTAATGTACAACATGATAAATATAATTAACACTACTATATGCTATATATGAAAGCTGTTAAGAATAAATCCTCAGAAAAAATCCTAAATCCCAAGGAAAATTTGTTTTCTGTTTCTTTAATTTGTGTCTATGAGATGATGAGTGTTCACTGAGCTTCTTGTAATAATCATTTTACATGCGTAAGTCAAACCATTTATGCTGTACACCTTAAACTTATACAGTGCTGTATGTCAATTATATCTCAATGAAACTGGAAGAAAGTAGTAAAAAAACATACACAGAAATCAGATTTTCTAATAAATATCATAAAATGAAACATTTTACATCATAAAATAAAAAACTATATTTTTAAAAAAGCTTTAAAGATAAATGCAGAGCAATTTCCAGAGTCCTCTTAGTATCTCAAATGCTGGGACCTGAAAACAAGCAAGTTTAATTAAAGCACATCTTAGTAAATGGCAGCATTTTTCAGTGATTTTGAAGAGGACTGTGGAGAACATTCAAGAGCTTTTAAGGTTAAAGGTTCCTCATTATCCTAAATTTACCTAAAAATTTAGGGTTTTTCTTAACATAAGTATCCTACCATAGGTTTAACAGTAATACTGAGGTTCACTCAAGCAAGAAATCTTCATAACTTCAAAGGAAAATATGTAATTATCTCTTGCAAAAATCTGTTAATCTCCCAGGACAAGTTTCTCCATTTTTTCCTCTTAAATTTTCCCTCTGTTTAGGAATCGTGATTCAGACCTCCAAATTCCTGACTTCACAATGATCGCAAGGCTGTTCAGCTGACAAGGTCTATCAGCTAAGATAACTGAACTTTCTTATATTCTGGACACTCAGGCTTATAGAAAAAATGACTTATAGATACTTGTTTCACGGTTAGACTGACCTAAAAAGCTCCTAGGCATAGAACTGGAAAGTTCTGTTTTCCAAGTTTCTTAATCCCATAAAAACACCAATAGAGATATTTTCTTTTCTAAAGATAAATAATTGAGGAGAAAGAAGTTTAGCTTTAAGTGATTAATATCAGATTTCCCTGGCTTTCTCCATGCTCTGAGGACTCCTAAATGACTTTAAAATCTACTGATCTTAGATGATTTCAAGAAAAATAAAATAGTACTGCTATTTCAGCAACAATATAGGACAAACCGATGCTTTAGAACTATGGTACTAAAGAAGACCCTTGAGAGTCCCTTGGACTGCAAGGAGATCAAACCAGTCAATCCTAAAGGAAATCAACCCTGCATATTCACTGGAAGGGCTGATGTTGAAGCTGAAGCTCCAATACTTTGGCCACCTGATGCTAAGAACCAACTCATTAAATAAGACCCTGATGCTGGGAAAGACTGACGCAGGAGGAGAAGGGGATGACAAGAACGAGATGGTTGGATGGCATCACTGACTCAATGGACATGAGTTTGAGCAAGCTCCAGGAGACGGTGAAGGACAGGGAAGCCTGGCAAGCTGCAGTTCATGGGGTTGCAAAGAATTGGACACAACTGAGCTACTGAACAACAACAAATAGGACAAAAGAGTATGAAATGAGAAATCAGTATTACAATGATCAAAGATACTGCTGTTACATACCCTAACTACAAAAATGACTTCCTTGCAATAAAAGAAATCTTTCTACTTTATTTAACTCAGTCTATTAACTAATCTTGTGGGGTATACTCTGGAAAATGATGGAAAAGCATATCCAAAAACAGGCCAAGTTAAAGTATAAATAAATAAATAGTTTAATAAAATCTACTTCCAAAGTATAACTGTAACATAACCATGGGAGAAAAAATGCAAATCAAGATATTCTACAAGAAACTACAATTATGAAATAGGAGACAAAAAACAGTTTTAAGGTTTCTTTACAAACAATAGAAAGTAATTATCTGTGAATGTTCTTCATATTGTGTTTCTACTCATACTGCATTATTTTTACTCTTAAGTGAATCTTGAGTACACTAAGTCATGCTTGATGCAGCATGTGAAAGCTGCTCAGTCGTGTCTGACTCTTTGTGACCCCATGGATAGTCCATGGGAATCTCCAGGCCAGAAAACTGGATTGGGTAGCCTTTCCCTTCTCCAGGGGATCTTCCCAACCCAGGGATCAAACCCAGGTCTCCTGCATTGTCTCCGGATTCTTTACCAGCTGAGCCACAAGGGAAGCAGCATGTGTTTTAGTAAATAAAATCTACCACAAGTCTCCATTTCCAGTGCAGTTAACAGATCTTCTAACTGATGTAGAAAACTTTGTGGAAACTTAGATTATGGAAATCTGTAAAGCAATGTTACATTTGTTACAGTTTAGAGCAGGAATAGTTAAGAATGGACTTTCCTTGCACTGCAATGCTATGGTCCTGCATCATACTAAGCCACTGAGTGCAGTTAAAGGGTATAGGCTATACAAAGTTTGATAGGCTATGCCTATTTGACCTCGTTAGCATAACCTAAACCAATGTGGGATCCAACTCTAAATGGTTCACTTATATTATACTCTGCCTTCTTAAAAATGCATATTCTGAGGAATTACACTGAGCAGAATAAAGGAAGATCTACTTTACTATTCTCACTTAACTTCTCATCTTGTTATATTTGGAGATCTGAACAGATTTTTTTTCCTGTATTATAACTGCTGAGGAAGTGTTGTACTGAGGGTTATATAATTCATACTACCTTTTCTCAGCCTTTGTAACTGCCTCATTAAGGAAAATTAACCACTATAGACATTTAATGATCACAGGGCTTGCTGATGGGTCATTTACTGACAGTTACTATTTTAGCAGAGAGCATGGAGTACCACTAGACTCTTACTAAGTAACCAAGAGAATATACTTAACTTACCTTGGGCCCAGTGGGTTAACAAAAAGCAAAACACTGACTTACACTATGGAAAGGGCCACTAATGGCTCGGAGCAGATGAAAAACAAACTTCTCATTCTAAGAAAGAAAAATTCTTCAGATTTAAAAGTAAATAAATAAAGTGATGTGGCAGAAAATTGCTCAGTTCATACAAGCCAAATAAATAACTTGCATAGTTGTCAATAGCTGGACACTTAATTCTATATTACCATAACTTATTTTCCTTTCCACTGATCTAAGTTCAAGTTTAAAATAGGAAAATGGTAGGAAATTACTTGTATTACCTTAATATAAATCTAAAAGTCAGAAGATTTTACAATTGAGAAAACAAAAAAAAAATCATTACTTTCATGACATAACACAGACTGATCAACAAGGGACGTAAGACTAGAGCTAAAATAACAAAGTTAACCACTTTATTTTATTAGCTAAAATGTTGCACAGATTTTTAAGTGTAGATTTGGGTACTAGGTTTTTCCTTTTAAAATATGTTTTTGAGTTGATGATGTCCTCCTGTCAAAACAATGCCAGGGGCAAGTATAGAAGCCCACCAAAGACCTCAAACTTGCTACAATGTCTGATCTCGAAAGGAAATCTACCTACATATGACAAAGAAGAGTCAATTAAATATTGGTCACACTTCCATTAATGTCACTATTTGTCCCATTTGTTCTTTATCTTGTTTCACTTCTACTTAATCATATGATATTTGGAGATTTTTTTTCTTTTCACTCAAACTACAATAGCAGGGGTTATCTATACTTACTGCTACTGCTCCCTCATTTGATGCATTTCACTAAGGCCCTGATATGTTCACTTCCCTGTAGTCTATGGTATTCATGGCTAGCTGCTTACTCATTCTGGCAGATCTTCTTACTCCTACAAAGACTACTAATACCTCAAAACAACTTCATAATTCTGCTTTCTCTTAGTAGCAACTATTACTACTACCTGACTTATTTACAACTTTTTTATCAAGAAAAATTATGCTTCTCTTCTTTGAGTAAACTAAATAAATATAAATAAGAGGATAGTCAACTAAAAGGAGCCACTAGAACATTATAGACAGATTCATATTGTATGTTCTTTGAGGGCAGTGGTAATATCTTACTTTCTTCCTCTTTGTAATCCTAATGACAAGCAGACTGCCAAAAATATAGTATTTGGAGATTTAATTAATGACTAAATAAGCAAATAAATGAACGAAGATCTTTTCAGAATGCTTAACTCATTGATAAACATTTAATAAACCCCTACTAAATGTACCGAAGCAATGAAGGGTGCTAGAATAAAAAGATAATGGTTCTTGCCCTCAAGAGCCTCCATCTGGGAGGGAAGAAAACATGTGAACAGATTATTATAAGAAAGTTCAGTATAAAGTACTCTCAGATAATAGCTTCCAAAAGATCACTATCACTGTGATTAGTGGCGACAAAGGCTATTTTTACAGGAGAACACTAAAACTTATCCCCTTCACGATCTCTAAAAATTAATAGTCCAAATACTCTTAACTTTACATTAACTCTCAAAGGCTGAATGTATCACTTTTACTTAGTCATTTTTCATCATTATATGCCACCTACATAGCTTACTATTAATGACTATACTCTCTGGGTTACCATGCAAGAGCAGACAAATATTAGCAGGAAATCTGTTACTTTGCTCCACTCGCACTAATTCTCTGATCATGATTAAAAAAGGCCCTCTTTTAAAAGTAATAAACCACCTAATTTTCTACAGAGCTAATGAACATATTACGGTTGTACAGGTAGTATCATTATAGCCAAGAACAGTTTATAAAAGAAACAGAAGGGCCAACAGCATGTACCTGTCTAAGGCATTCTAGACAGTGGGTTCTATGCTACCTACCACCTAAGCTACCTGAGTTGTACAAGTGACAAGAGTGTGCAGAATGGGTCTCATCTATTAACTCCATATTGCTTAGAAGTCAGGATTTCATTGGGTCATACTGACAATGCACTGCACTACATCATAAACAAAAAAAATACCACTCGTTAATATTTCCCACAGGAAAAAAAAATCCTTTTAAATGCAACCAATGATGATATAGTAACCATTTAAAAATCAGGTAATACAATATGCACCTTTTTTATCCACAAAGACTCTACTCAATGACAAACTCTACTCTAAATCTTGTTATTTAGTACTAATATGGACTGCTGTTATGTCAAAGGATAGCAAAATAATTCATTTCTTTGAAGTGGAATTAACTCAGGAATAAGCATCTGGAAAGGTAATGATCTAAGCAGTATTTTAAAGTTTAAAATCAATTTTTCCTCCATAGTCAATATCAATATATCTACAGTTTGGCATACTTACCACACTGACTGAATTTCTCTTTTAGTTTCTGCCAAGTCAAGTCAAAAGGCAGCTAGAATGAAAAAAGGTATTAGTAACAGATATACAAGGAAAAAATTAATTTTAAGTATCCTTTACATTTAGTTGCTTACATTTCTGACAAATATCTGGTTGCCTTTGGAGCCTATTCTGTCTCTCATTCCGCTTCCCATCGGACCCGATAAAAATCCTCGATCCATATCGATGCTTCTCTCCAGTATAGCTCCTATACCTGGTCCCATTCTATCAAAGCTGGAACTCATCCGATCCAGTCCCATCCCCATTCCTCCAGTCACACTGTTCATGCCACCCATTCCACCACCTGGATTTTCAAGAAGGGAAGGGAGGATTTGGGAGTTTGGTGTTTTTGTTTCAAAAGCAGAAGGAAAAGGAGAAGGAAAAAGAAGAAGAGAAAGAGGAGGGAGATAATCATTTTTGAGAAAGAAAGGGAGATAAAAATTAATTTATTTATGTGATTAGACAATATATAAACATAAAATTATTTTCATACACGTGATATAACAATCTTCCAAGGAACAAATTTTAATTTGGTATATATTAGGTTAGTTGAATGTTAATGGCTAACTGAATCAGTTTATTCTAGCCACTGTATAACTACATTAGACATATACACTTCTATGAAGTTATATTCGTATCATAAAACATAATATAAATTTTCTACCAATTATTAATACTTTATTCATTAATGTTATAGTAGTTTTTTCCCTCGTTTTCGTTTTCTAATATTACTAAGTTTAGTAATTATTAGAACAGATATATAGGATAAATTGAAATAATTACAACTCACACACCAACTGTTGCTCTCATCATACTATCCTACATGATATTCTCTTCCTAGCTTACCTTTCACCTCAGTATCTTGTCTCACATATAATTTCTCTTTTCATATCAATTCAATTTCCAATAACAAAAGAACCTAACTTTTAGTCTCTATGTTATACAGAACTTGTAGAGATAACAAAAAACAGAATCACATCCCTTTAGCCAGAGCCTGAGAATCTAGCTTGTATCTCTCATACCCACTTGATTGCTATATTCAAGTTGAATCCTCTTTATTCCAATTCTACTCTTTCTCAAATGTATCCTTGTTTCTCATAGCTATTCTAGTATCCCCATTCTAAAAACTAACATCACCCTCAAATTGGTTTTCTGTTAACAACAAATATAAAATTAGGGGAACAGAAGTATAGACACTGAGGTGAAAAAGGAAGATAGGGATATTATATTTAACAGGAAAATGGCCAAGGTTGACAAAAGATGTTGAAAAGAATAAAATGAGAAGCAAGGTACAATGGAGTATCTTCCACTGACAAGATTTTTTTAAAACTCACTCTTAGAACAGTTCAAGTAGACTGTGTTTCCTATCTGTAAGATTTCAATCAATTAAAGGAAGTCAATAAAGTATGGAGAGCTCACACAGACATGGTTCAGCAGGAGTCAAAATTATAAGCCTTGTGTTAAGGCTTAATATAAGTCCTAAAATGTAGTAGTGGAAACAGAGGGAAGAAATTTAGAATTCTCTAGGGTTGCAACAATGGTACTCTTGATTCTATCATGGAAAGATTTAAGAGGCGAGGAAATAAGCATCTCTTTCAATCTTGCCATCAAACTCAGGAGGTCTCAAGAAGTGTTAGATCTGAGGCAATTCACCCATGTTTACCAGAAGACACAAGCTGTTCACAGATGAAATAAGCTAGTCTCCAATATAACAAAGGAAACAAAATTGATGCTAAAGCTAATGTTGTTCCTGACACATGATTAGAAAAATCCCCAGATTCATTAGTTGGAGTAAATGTTCTTGAATTGGGTGACATTAAAACACATATTCTGGTGTTTAGAAATGTCAAAGAAGTAAAATTCAAAGTTAGTTTAGAAATTTCAAACAGTAAAGCTCAATAACTACCAAAGTTTCTCTAAATTACAAGTCATAGTAACATTTAAGAACAAAGTATTACTATACTACAATAACTACTCCTGCAAAGTTTTTTGCAAGTACTCAAATATTACTATAAAATTCTAGTAAAATTTAAACCTACTTATTCCAGATCCTACTGGACCCATGTTAGAAGCTCCTATTCTTCCTGCAAACCCTCCAATCATTGCACTGCCTAAACAAGGATGGAAAGATAATATACTAATTAATAATCATACTTTAAAATTCCCAAAGTACCATGCTCTCAGAAGATGTAAAAAAACTGAAAAATACAAAGTCTTCTAGAAATAGGGTTCAGATATGTAACTGAAAAAGAGAGCTAGTACATTAAAATCTGTAAAGTATTTTTCTTCCAGTAATAAACTGCATGAAACATTTTAAATGTCTACTTTTTCATAAAAAAGAGAGCCAAGCTCTAAAAATATAACCTGCAAAAAGAAAAGGAAAAGTAAACAGCCAGCCCTACCAAGTCTACCAAAGGAATCTCCAAAGCCTCGATTTATTCCAATATCACCACGTCCAAAATCTCTCTCCATGCTACTAGTCATCGCACCACGGTATAGCTCTGAAAAGATTATGCAACAAATTAACCCTTTTTCAAGTATTATCAATAAACAGTAATTGATTTAGGAACTTATTGAAACTAAACTGTAAAGACAGCAAAAATCACAATACAGAAAGTCCGTGATTCACCCAACCTACTTTCTATGCCACATATATCCCAGTCCTGCTATATCTGTCCTTATCCCCTAGTGCCCATACATCCTCTGAAAATATCTATGGTATCCATCCCTAAGTAAAGGGGGGACATTTTTAATAATAAGGAAAATGAAAAGTACCACACATATCCCACTATATACATTTACCTACCTCCCATTCGACCAACTCCTCCAAATCCTCCCATGCTATTCATTGCTTCCAGGCCACCAAACCCAATTCCTATGAAATAAAGATTAAGTTTGAGATGTGTCTGTCAGTTGTATAGGTGAATGGTGCATTTTGTAAATGTTAAGTCTCATCAGTAAAAACTCTTCACCTACCCTACCCTTGTGCAACTGCTTCATAACACATCACCTTCCATATCCCTTAAGTATGTACCAGGCTCAATTTCTGCTCACAGCCTTTAGGACATGAGCCAATAGTAAATCATGTTTTGTTTTCCTTAGAATTCTCAACATATTTCTAATTCACTTAACATGGTGATGGGTACATACAAAAAAAAAAAAAAGAAAAGAAATACTTATACATACCTCCTCCAATTCTATTCATTCCTCCAAAACCTGGACCATCCATTCCCATACCTCAAATGAAATACACAATATTTACTTTCAATAAACTTTATTTTAATGACTAAAGAGTGACAAAATGCAAGAGCACAATAGATATAATACTGGTCTAGTCACAGTGGAACACTAGAGAAGCAGCAGGGCACAGACAGGATGGTTTAAAGTGCTATGCCATAGCAGTTGTCTAATCAAGAGTCTTTAAAAAGGCCTCTGTGAATATTCATTAGTCAAGAAAACAAAATTCACTGGTCATGCTCACATTTGGTTAGAGAATATCTAGGATTGGCCAAGAGTTCATTATTTTTTTTCAGTTCACACACACAAATATCACTACAGCAGATTGAGAAATCAGGTCTCCTTTAAACATAGCAGCTAAGGGAGCAGTAAAAAAGAAAAAAAATAGTTATGTGTTTAGGAGGGCAGAACGCCTAAGCGTAAAGGAGAAAATTTCCACCTGTTTAAATGAGAATGATTATTTTAACTAACCTCACAATTTACGTTGTAGCTATAGCACCTCAACAAAAACAGGAACCAGAGAGCATTTATTAGTCCATCAATTAAAATAGCAATTCTCAAAATGTGGTATGGGAACCTTTAAGAGCTCAACAGGTCAAAACTATTTTATTATTCAAATAATACTAAGATATTGACTGTTTTACTCTCACTTTCTCCTGAGTATAAGGTGGAATTTTCCAGAAACTACACAATAGATGGCATTATAATGAACTGAATTCAGAAGCAAATATAAGAACATGATTATCTTGCATTAAGCCAAATATTAAAGAGATGCACAAAAAGGCGAAATATCACTCTTCTAATTTTTGTTTTCTTAAAAACTATATCTATATTTATGTTAACACATAATACATTTATTATTTTAAATATGCAAATTTTTAAGTTCTAATTTTTAATTTCTAATAAAGTATATACCGACAAATATAACCACATACACAAAAGCACTTTGGAGTCCTCAACAAATTTTAAAAGTATAAAAGGGTTCTGAAACCAAAAAGCTTAAAAATTAATTTTCAAAGATAAACTGTAGATTACTCTAGGTGAAGAGTCAAACAGCTATCTGACAAGCTATCTTTCCAACTAGATATTCAAATTTAAATTCCTTACAACATGGTAGTATTTCACCCATTCCACAAATAAAGTATATCCATGATATACAAGACACAGACAATACTGGATATTCTCCTTTGACAATTCAAAATCCACAGTACTAAAAGGCTAACTGTAACATGGCTGGCCTCAGAGGAACCCTCCTGACCTTTGCCCAATCTCTTTCATGTTCTCTGCTCTTAAGGTTTCATTCTTTTTTCAGACTGAAGTAACATCTTAAATATTCAATTATAAACTAGAGTTCTTTCAACATTATTACAAACTGTAAGTATAAGCTTTACAATCTAGCAAATGTATCATTTGAAAAGAAATAATAAAGTTAGAATACTTACCACTTGGACCTAAATTTCCCATTACACCACCTATGTTCAACTGGCTGGCACTAATAGGTTGTCCACCTGGACCAAGTCCCATTCCAATGCCTCCAAGACCACCTAAAACACAAATAAGGATATTATTATCAATTCATATTTGATCAACTGCCACTGAAAATGTTAAAACTATATGCTTGTAGTAGTATTTCTAAAAGTTTGCAGATTTGTAAATAAGAGCACCAGTTCTTGTTTTCATTGAAATACAGCACACTGAGGCCTTACTATAATATCATTTATTAAAGAGAAGTGCTTTATGAAGCAGGTTCATCTTATATCACAGTCAAATGCATACTGAAAAAGTAACGAAATACTAAGAGCATTCTGAATCACTTTATAAATGACCTATATATCTAAAATATGTAGGTATTGAATCTGTGAGTGAAGTGAAGTCGCTCAGTCGTGTCCGACTCTGCCACCCCATGGACCGTAGCCTACCAGGCTTCTCCGTCCCTGGAATTTCCCAGGCAAGAATACTGGAGTGGGTTGCCATTTCCTTCTCTTAAAATCTAGGAATTACTTTTAGATAGTTCAGAAGAAACTAAAAAGTCAACAACTAAGTAAACATAATATTGAATAAAGCAAATGTTATATTACCTAGTTTTATCATTGACATATTTATATGGTATGTTAAGTGTTTTCATATCTGTTATGCACAGATGAGGTAATTTTTGAGACCTTAAGTTACCTGCAAAATGCTATGTGATTAAGCTAACACTAGAATTCAAGTTTTCTGTCTCTAAATCCAGTATTCTTTTTCCTTCTCTTAAACTACTTAAGTTCACTGAAAATAGACTCTAAGAAGATAATCTGATGACCTTAAAGACAGTGGGAACTGTTTTACTCTACTAACTCTGAGTTTGGTTTTAAAGTTCCTTCTAGTCAATGGAGCAATCAGTAAGTTCTAAGGGTTAAGAAAACCATATATTATATACTTCTTTTTTTTTTTTTACAGTACAGAAGCATGTTGTGTTAAATTGGAAAGATCAGTGTGACCTGATAAAAGAAATACCTTTTTTCAGTTTAGTCCCTAAAACTGGTTCAAAGCAATAGCACACCTAACTATCAACAATGCTCATGTCTACACATAACACTCTTATTTTCATCTCTGATACCATTCTTCACTAAAAGGAACCAGGACTCTTTGAAAGTAGACCAAATTCATGTCTCAGAAAAAGAAAAACCATGGATCTGGGAAATTCCATTCTTACCAGAAAGTAAGAATATCAGAGGCAAAAGAAATGAAAAAGCCTCCATTTGCCAAGTTACAACAATTTCAGCAAAGGAAGTGGAAGCGGAGGGAGAAAGGAAAGAATAAAGATGTTAAAAATAATTAACAACAAACTGATTCTGTCAAAGTCTATGAATTCATACTACATCTCAAAAGAAAAGAGTACATAAAACCATAAATCTTGAGAAGAATAGATATAAAATAAATATGAAAAAAATATGGATATAATAAAGGATTATTTTTAATCTAAATAAAGAGTTCCAATCCCTGTAGCTTAGTTGGTAAAGAATCTGCCTGCAGTACAGGAGACCCAGGTTCAATCCCTGGGTTGGGAAGATCCCCTGGAGAAGGAAATGGCAACCTACTCCAGTATCCTTGCCTGGAAAATTTCATGGACAGAGGAGCCTGGTGGGCTGCAGTCCATGGGGTCACAAAGAGTCGGGCACGACTGAGCGACTAACACAACACAACAACAACAACAATGCTGGAAAAGAAAATTGAAAGCCCTTACTTTACAAAGCCAGGATCTTAACAGATGACACCCTGAGGGATACGGAAGGGCAGAAAAGGACTGCCCTACAAAGGGAGAACAGGCAATATTCAAAGACATGTTAAGTTGAGAATTTTCCAGAATTTATTTTAAAAAACTGAATTCTCAATTGTGAAAGCCCAATAAAGGATAATCCACACCCTCACTGTAGTAAAACTATATGCCAAAGACAAAGATCTTAAAATCGGCTACAAGAAGAACACAGCTTACCTACAAAGAAAGGACAACTCAGCTGACAGCTGACTCAATAGCAATAATGGAAGCCAGAAGACTGGAATATTTTAAAAGTGCTGAGGGAAAATAACTACCTTACACTATATAACTTCATCTTTGAAGACATTTATAGATGAATCAAAATTGAGAGAATTTACTAACAACATATACTCATTGAAAGAGCTTTTAAAATATATGCTTCAGGGGGGAAAATAATAGTGCCATGATCTGTGAAAGCAAATAATAAGATAAGTAAGTACTAATAATGCCTACTTTGTGTGACTGGATAAAAAGTAAATATATAACTAAAACATTAAGCAATAATAGCATATAATTCAGTAGGAAAGTGATTAAAATTAGAGAATTCAAAGGTCATTCGGCTTTTGAGAATAATCCTATTAACTTCAGACTTTATATCAACATATTAAAATATCCAGAATAACCACTGAAAGGGAAAGATAGGAGAAAAAGAAATATAAAGTAAATATCTGTACAAAGCAGAAAAATACTAATAAAACACAAGATAATAGAAATTAAACCAAATAAATCTATAAAGTGAATAAACAAAACAAAGCTGTTGTATCTACATTACTATTAGACAAAAGACTTAGAGGCATTTACTAAATATGAAATCACTCTACAGCGATAAAATCTTAACTGACTAGGAAAATGTATCAGTTCTATACTTGTATGCATCTACTGAATTAGTTTTGAAATAAAGTAAAAATAAGAAAAAGCAGACAAATTCACCTTAATAGCACAGGATTTTACCATAAATATATCTCAGTAATTGATAGCACAAGCAGACAAAATTACTAGCAAAGGTGTAATTTAAATGATTAACAAACTTGACTTAATGGACACAGGGCTTTCCAGGTGGCACTAGTGGTAAAGAATTCACTTGCCAATCCAGGAGACCCAAGAGATTCAGGTTCCATCCCTGGGTCGGGAAGATCCTCTGGAATAGGAAATGGCAAACACAGCAGTATTCTTAACTGGAAAATTCCATGGATAGAGGAGCCTGGAGGGCTACAGCCCATGGGGTCACAAAGAGGCAGACACAATAGAGCAACTGCATATGCACACACACACAACACACATAGAACAGTATACTGAACACCTGGAATATTTATTAAAATGTATCATATATTAGGCCACAATAAAAAGTCCAAATTAACTAACTAATTCCAAAGAATCATAATCATACATCTATAAGCCACACTAAGTTAGAAATGAGTAAGAAAAAACCTATACATTTGAAAATTCAAAAATAGATGACTTAGGAAGAAATCATAATGGTAATTTAATAAAAATTAAATCACAATAAAGACACTCTAGCACAACCTGTTTATAGTGGCCAAATTGATAGTCATAACTACTTATATTAAAAAGAAGAGGCTGCAAATTAGTAAAGTACATATTCAACTTAAGGAGTTAGGACAAAAATAAGAGACTAAACCCAAACAAATAGAAAAGGAAATAAAACTAAGAGCATAAATTAAGATGTAAAAAATGGAATTTACTTCTTCAAAAGCACTGATAAAATTGACAAATCTCCAAGCAAAACTGACTAAGAAAAACAGAGAAATTGCAAACCTTTGGAATTTAAAAATGACAGAACTATAGCTGTGGCACAAATTGAAAGAGACTATTTTATGCCAACAAATATGAAAATGAACAAAAATGGTAAAATTCTCAGAAAAATAGAAATTACCACAATGGACTCAAGAAGCAACAGTAAATATAGTAAATAATAGTACATAAATAATAGTAAATAAAGTAAATAAGTAAAAATCTTCCCCTAAACAATATACACCAGGGCTAGTTTTACAAATAAGTTCTAGCCAATGTTGAGAGAACAGAGTATTCTCAGGGAAAGAAAACAAATACTCCTGAAAGTACTATTGTTTCTTATAACAGAAAAATTAGAATAACCTAAAACACACACACACACATAGGTTTACAAAATGTGGCATTAGCAACTGAAGTGAAGGGGTTAGAGCTACAATTTTTCAATACACATGAAATCTCAAAAACAATGTTAAACCAAAAACAGAAAGTTGCAGAAAAATATGAACTATATAATTTCACTCATACCAAATTTTGAATCCAGCAAAACAATTTCATATAATGCTTATGGATGCATAAATATGTAATCAAATTATTAAAATATGGATACAGTGTTTATCATTTTATCTACAAGTTGTTTCCTCTAGGTAAGGTTATCTAGTGGGAGGTGGTAAGGAAGGACAATCTTTATACATAAAATGTTATTTTAAAGAAAAATCACCTAAAACAAATATAGTCTATGATAGCTACATTATGCCAGAACTATTCTATGCACTTTACATATATTATATATTAACTCATACAATACTCATGCCAATCCATGAAGTAGGTACCATAAGCATCCTCATTTTGAAGATTGAGCATTGAGACACAGGTGTTAAGTATATTATATTGTTCTTTTATAATCCTTTGGAAAATAATTTGATAATACTGATCACTTGAAAACCTATAAATCTACTTCAAGGTATCTATCCTAAGGAAATAACCAAAAACATACCAAAAACTTGTATACAAAAAAAAAGAAAAAGGGAAAACTCTGTTGGTGATTAAAGGAAAAAAAGTTAACATACCTAAAATACATGTAACACTGAAATAGTTATGGAGCATCCATATGATAGATTAATAGCCAATAAAAAAATTTTAGAAAGAATTTATAACAAGGAATAGTGCTTACATTCTAATGCTAAACAAAAAAAAAAAAAATTATTTATGTGGTAGTTCTCAGCTATGCAAAAAAAAATACACATATAAGGAAACACTGGATAAAATTAACACACAGAAACCCCTTGCATTCCTATACACTAACAATGAGAAAACAGAAAGGGAAATTAAGGAAATAATACCATTCATCATTGCAATAAAAAGAATAAAATACTTAGGAGTATATCTACCTAAAGAAACAAAAGACCTATACATAGAAAACTATAAAACACTGATGAAAGAAATCAAAGAGGACACAAATAGATGCAGAAATATACCATGTTCATGAGTTGGAAGAATCAATATTGTGAAAATGACTATACCACCCAAAGCAATCTATAGATTTCAATGCAATCCCTATCAAGCTACCAACAGTATTCTTCACAGAACTAGAACAAATAATTTCACAATTTGTATGGAAATACAAAAAACCTCGAATAGCCAAAGCAATCTTGAAAATGAAGAATGGAACTGGAGGAATCAACCTGCCTGACTTCAGACTATACTACAAAGCCACAGTCATCAAGACAGTATGGTACTGCCACAAAGACAGAAATATAGATCAATGGAACAGAATACAAAGCCCAGAGATAAATCCATGAACCTATGGACACCTTATCTTCGACAAAGGAGGCAAGAATATACAATGGAAAAAAGACAACCTTTTTAACAAGTGGTGCTGGGAAAACTGGTCAACCACTTGTAAAAGAATGAAACTAGAACACTTTCTAACACCATACACAAAAATAAACTCAAAATGGATTAAAGATCTAAATGTAAGACCAGAAACTATAAAACTCCTAGAGAAGAACACAGGCAAAACACTCTCTGACATAAATCACAGCAAGATCCTCTATGACCCACCTCCCAGAATATTGCAAAGAAAACCAAAAATAAACAAAAGGGACCTAATGAAACTTAAAAGCTTTTGCACAACAAAGGAAACTATAAGCAAAGTGAAAAGACAGCCTTCAGAATGGGAGAAAATAATAGCAAATGAAGAAACAGACAAAGGATTAATCTCAAAAATATACAAGCAACTCCTGCAGCTCAATTCCAGAAAAATAAATGACCCAATCTAAAAATGGGCCAAAGGACTAAACAGACATTTCTCCAAAGAAGACATACAGATGGCTAACAAACACATGAAAAGATGCTCAACATCACTCATTATTCAGAGAAGTGCAAATCAAAACCACAATGAGGTACCATTACACGCCAGTCAGGATGGCTCCTATCCAAAAGTCTACAAGCAATAAATGCTGGAGAGGGTGTGGAGAAAAGGGAACCCTCTTACACTGTTGGTGGGAATGCAAACTAGCACAGCCACTATGGAGAACAGTGTGGAGATTCCTTAAAAAACTGGAAATAGAACTGCCATATGACCGAGCAATCCCACTCCTGGGCATACACACTGAGGAAACCAGATCTGAAAGAAACACGTGTACCCCAATGTTCATCACAGCACTGTTTATAATAGCCAGGACATGGAAGCAACCTAGATGCCCATCAGCAGATGAGTGGATAAGAAAGCTATGGTACATATACACAATGGAATATTACTCAGCCATTAAAAAGAATACATTTGAATCAGTTCTAATGAGATGGATGAAACTGGAGCCCATTATACAGAGTGAAGTAAGCCAGAAAGATAAACACCAATACAGTATACTAACGCATATATATGGAATTTAAAAAGATGGTAATGATAATCCTATATGCAGGACAGAAAAAGAGACACAGATGTATAGCACAAACTTTTGGACTCTGTGGGAGAAGGCGAGGGTGGGATGATCTGAGAGAATAGCATTGAAACATGTATATTATCAAGTGTGAAACAGATCACCAGCCCAGGTTGGATGCATGAGACAAGTGCTCAGGGCTGGTGCACTGGGAAGACCCAGTGGGATGGGATGGGGAGGGAGGTGGGAGTGGGGATCAGGATGGGGAACACATGTAAATCCATGGCTGATTCATGTCAATGTATGGCAAAAAGCACTACAATATTGTAAAGTAATTAGCCTCCAACTAACAAAAATAATTGGGGGAAAAATAAAAGGAAACACTGGAAGCAAATTCACAAAAATGTTATAATGGAGGTTATTTATGGATAATAAAATTACAAAGACTTTCCCCCCACCCACATAAGACCTTAACAAACTTTTTAGTATATACTGCTTTTATAATCAGGAAAAACTATAAAAAGAAAAAAAAAGTGGCACATATTTATCTTCTCAGTCTTTCTAATCAATTATGACAAACTAGCTCCATAACTCAAAACACCAAATGGTGGGCAACTAGGGATGCAAGCACAAAAACAGTTTTGTTTAGCATATAACAAAACTGAAAAAGAATAGTCTGTATTACTTCTAATAACAACTTTACTTACGTGGTAACTGTGGTGTTTTACTGTCATGTGAACGGTAGTCTTCATGAGGGACAGACTTGTCATCCTAATTGCAAAAAAGTTTATTATTTGGTTAATATATAACTTAAAAGATCTCTAACATAGAAGAAAGCAGATAAAATTTGAGGTTGGAGAGTTGAAGTGATATATAGGAACTCACCATTTTCACATGCATAGGTCTATCAAACAAAAACTGCCCATTGAACATAGCTGTTGGTTCAGTCAAGGAAAGCCAGTTAGGACAACTATGAAATTATACTTGAACACAAACACATTTTTAATAATCATATTTTGCATCAAACTACCCCTAATATTTTAATCAACATCTTTTAATATTTTACTTATTTGTATTAGTCTCTTCCACATACTCAAAGAAAAGCTTCAATTCTTTGCTTTATAGTTTTATTTTATAAATAAAATATCTTTTAATTCAACTACTGAAAAGAGAAAACTAACTAGGCATCATTTAAAGCGACTATGTTAATGTACAATGAGATACATTACTGTCAACAACATGTATACAATTAGTTGTAGTAGGAAGAGAAAGTAGGAAAAAGTTAATACCAGGCCTGTATAATACGGCTAATTCAAGTTTTAAGAGTGACTTTAGTACTTGGACATAATAAAGGTTTTATGCACTGGAGACCAAATTCTAATACACATTTCTAAGTAAGGCAACCTTAAATTCCATGATCCCCACAAAATGGTATCAAACTTCAACCTTATTAAACAACGCTAAAGTGCAAATCAGGATACAAATAGCTTGAACTGCTTCAATTGCTTGTTCAAAAGTGACTGTGCCCATTCCTCTGCTCTTGCCATCTTTGTCTTCTTTAATATCTGCCCGCTTTACAGTTCCAGCTATGCTGAACACTTCCTTTAGCTTCTTCCAACCAACTTTGAAGTCAAGCTTAATATAAAATCATATAAAGTTACACACCTATTAACCCCTCTCCCCACTTAAAATAATACAAATCATTTCTAAATTCTCAAGAACATAAAGAATTCTAATTCTTGTAAAACAGTGTATCAACAGTATCAAATAGAAACATCTTAAGTTGTTAAAGATCAGTAAGCTACATCTATGTCTTTCCTTACCCTTGATTTTTTTAAATTCTCAAAACAGCTTCTCAGTGCTGCTCAGTCCTGTTTTGTACATTTGAAACTTTCACATCTATTTTTACTGCCAGAAATTCAGATTTTGGAAAGTATGATTGATATTACTGACTTTCAAAAGCTTAAGACAAACCAACAACAACATGCACATTCACAAATATCAAATCTAAAAGAAATCCACTTACCAATATGACTAAAATCACATACAATAATAGTACATAATATCAAGAACTGTTTGTTTATAAATTCCACAGTTCTATTTTCAAAAATCCTAAATACTTGTGTTAACACTCTAACCTTGTATTTATGGACTCAAATTGGGTTTGAGTTTATAATAATTACTGTTTTGCTTACTTTAGTTAAAAACAAGCAAAATATTTTATAAACCTGTAACCCATTCATCTAATAATCTCATGATTAGAACTAAATATCTGAATGGCAAAATTTTAGAGTAAAGCTTAAACTTACATTAGCAACAAAAATTGTGGAACCAAGTCTACCAGCCTGCAAATTACTGATAACCTCAGGAGGAATGTTTGGATTATTGAGAATGGAAGGTGGTAAATTCATCAATCCCGATCCCATATCGGGTACATGTCCTCCTGGAAATGATCCTCCTGTTCGTTGCAATGCCCTACGAGCATTTTCTCCATCAGGATCCTATAACATATAGTGAATGTTAAAGCCACTATATACATCAGTAAATCTATACCACTAAAATAACAACTTCAAGTTCTACAGCAGCTATCCAAACTGGCTCAAATTACTGGCCCTCTTGAAGAGTGAACTTTTTTCTCATCCAGAGAATCCAGTCCCATAAAAACCTGTGGACAGACAAAAGATTTCAGTCTCCAGGGATGTCAATTAAATACCTCTTTCCAATCACTAAAGTCACTTAAGAACTTGAAATTAGTTTAATTTTGTCCTCACACAGGTATACAAATATATGGCACATACACATACAAATAACTCAAAGAGGAACAAATACTTACTGTGACTCTTTCCTTTTCAAAATGCAGTAGTGATTAATTCTCACCACTATATACCCAAAGCAACGTCAAATTCATATTACCTCAAAGCTTTCAACAGCAGAACAAACTGTTACAAAACCCAGAAATACTGGGGTAGAGGGGAACTGTTACAATTTGCAAATTTTATTCCTGAACAAAAGGGAATTATACACTTTCCAACCTCAACAATGATTACAATTTGAGATGGAGGGAAGAGGAAGATAAAGAAAGGCCAAGTACCAAGTAAAGAATGGTACTAAACATTGTTTGGTTTTTTCTTTAGTTCATTAACTTTTAAGAGAAATATTCTGCCTTTAAACAAAACAAAAAAAAGGCAAGCTTAAACATACTTCTCACTTATCTCAGTAGAGTACAAACACAAAAATCACATAAACGCACAGACAACTACTATCTGCAACACCAAATGATTACGATACATGTAACCATCTACACTCTACTCTGCTGGTCCTGGTCAGGGAATTCTAATGAAAAGAAAGCTGGGTGACTTTAATAAATTTTATAGGAAGGCTAAGAGAACAGAAGGTGAAGTGAATGTAAGAATAAAGGTATTCTGGCATTCAATGTATTCCATCGTGATGGAGAAATACAAAGAAATACAAAAGCAAAGAAGTGTTCTGAATAATGCTACATAACTTTCCAAATTAATAAATAAATGCTTCAGGCCTAAGGTTTCAAAAACTTGCACAAATACAAAACTGAGAAGAGTGGTTACCCATGGGGGAAGGAGGAGGACTTAGCAGGGGAAATGCTTCATGAGCCATTAAGATAGTCAGTTTCTCCTTAACATCTTAATGTTAATAAAGCATATTGCTATATTTTCATTTTTATTATATGACATACATATAAACATATACACACAAAATACACACATATCATAAAACATATATATAATACAACTTATGTAAAACCAACTACTATACAGCGTGGTTTTTAGTCCTCCGTTCCCATTAGGTGTCTGTCTGTCACTGGCTACTTTTGCTATGAGAGGGCCTATAAGTTTACAACTGCTACTAAGCACATTTAAGTAAATTTTAAAATGTAATTCTAATATCTGTTAATGAACACTGGAAATATACTTTTCCCTAGATTCAAACTAGTATTTCTCGGCAATGATCCTAGCCACCCATATGAAAATCATATAATTTCAAGAAAGGAACCTTTAGAGATAATAATCCAGAAAAGTTAATTGAATAAAGAACACCTCATCATTTAGCTCAGCCAACGCAATCATTCTTCTCTTTAGGAAGTTAAAAATAAGAAGTACTCTATATCACCTTGGATCACATAAATCTGTTATAGGGTCTCTGAAATATTACCAAGGATCTACAATGCACTAAAACTTAAACGAACAGAAACAGTATGGGCTTTGTTCCCAGTTAAAAAAAATAACAAAACAAACACAGAACCTATAATACTTGTCTTTTTTTTTTTTTTGGCCCCACTGTGGGGCTTGTGAGATCTTAGTTCCTGGACCAGGAATTGAACCAAGCCCTTGGCAGTGAGAACACAGAGTCCTAACCACTGGACCACCAGAGAATTCCCTGTAATACTTGTCTTTTGAAGAGGAATAGGAAACATCATAAAAAAGCAAGTCATAATGCTCAAAATAATAATTTCCTATATGGTGGTTGTGCTACAAATGTTACTTCCTTATGGGAAATTATTAGGGTATCAACACATTTCTGAAAAATTGGTCCTGGCTTATGCATGAAAATTATTTAATACCAAATAAATGGCACAGCTTACTAGAGTCTAAACTTCCTCTACCAATTTTCTACTTCTCAGTTAAAATATTAACAACAAAAACGAAAAACCCCTAGGCTCAAACAGAATTAGAGAAACTCAGAAGCTGACTCCAATAAAGATATACGGGATACTTTTATTTGCTGGCAGCATGGCCTTTAATTTCAAGATATTTTTCATCTCGTTTCCAGGAACACAAGACCAAGGACCAAGTTACACTCCCACTTTGTGCAGCAATAACAACAGTGTCAAAATTATTATTACAGTTAACTCGTCACACAGCTAGAAAATGATAGAGCTGGGACTCAAACCAACACCATACTACATTAAATTGTGACTGACAGTACTGTTCCACAATGATTTGTATCCATGTTGGTGGAAACTCTTCAGCATCCCAAGGTTATATCCTCTGTTGTTTCTTATTACAGACTTTAAAAAGGATATACTCCTAAGTGGTGTGTGATCAAACTATTCAGGTAAGATTAACAATATGAACTAAAGAGAGACATGAAAATGACTTCTATTCAAAGGAGCCATTTTCAAGGTTAATTTAATAGCTAACTGTAAACAGTTTTTCATTTTATCTTCTGATCATTCTTTTGTCAACATATTTACACTGCTTCACACAAAGTGAACATCTTCATTTTAGGGGAGGCATCTAAACATCTCCATTTGTATATAAGTTCTGGTTATATATTTCACTAATAGATTTATAACTTTTCTTAAATTTTAAACAGGGATTGTTTCAGGTTAATTTTATTAAAAATGAGTATCAATTTCATTTAAATCTATAAGGTATTTGAATTACTAAGTAAACTTTATCAACTACAAGAATACCTACAGTATTTTTCAAATCTGACGACACAATCTGAAAACTGAAAGCGTTTATACCAAACAAAGTCAGCATCTGAAGTTTACCCTCTTTAAATTTCTGTACCCTATAATTTTTACAAGTCATACACTATGCTTATAATAACTGGTGACAAATCAAATACATAGGCTATTGCTTAAGAGCAAGTATGAAATCATGGTCAAGCAAAACTGTCATCAATTATGTAACACTTTAATAAGCATCTACGCTTTAAAAAAATGTTGTAATCAGATAAATAACATTACCACATGAAAATCCAAAGAAGCCATGTACTTTTATTCAAATGTTTAAATTATTTCAAATACAAGAAATCTTACCTCTTTAATATTCAAAGGTCTTCCACTAAGGTCATATTTGTTCATTGTCTCTAGTGCTTTCTTGACAAATTCTTCATCTTTGAATTCAACCACACTTAATGGGAAAAAAATTTATAGGAAATGTTTATGTACTAAGATTTTTTTCCAATCATAAATTTAAATTTCACTTAAGATACTAAAAAAAAAATTCTTACCCACAACCCTACATCCAGGTAGATTTGTCAATATATGCAAAAGAAAAAAAAGTTTTGGATCAGTAGATGAAGTTAACGATAGATTCTAACATTTAAATCATTAAAACAATTGATAATGCAATCACGCTGTCTTTTACACCTCCAGAACATAACAGGTAAATGACTGAAAATTTCCTATAAATTTTTAGATCTATCCATTTAAGATTGTAGAATCTAGCATCTAAGAAGCACATTTTTACTTTTAGATGACTGTTCTTTAAAATTAAAGCAATGTCATTGCACAAATTCAATCAAGGAAATAACTGAAGGCTCTCAAATACCTGTCCTTACATTGTTATATGTATTTTTGAAAGATGTATGGTGTACAAATAGTTTTAATGTAAATTTTCCAATTTTATTTTTATAAAGTTCTCAAAGAAAACTGGCTGCACACAATTTAATAACATCCAGTTGTAACTATGTTTTAAAAAATTTATGCTAAAGAAACAAAGTAGTAGAATCATTTTTTAAATAGTTCCTTGTCATAATTATTATTCAAAGTGCCCTTTGAATGTGATTACATAAGTTTTATTTCTCATGCACCCAACTGGTTTTTGCTAATATAATTAAACATTTTTAAAAAGGTTTCCATTATATTCTTCAATATGTTGCTTTTGTTGCTAAAAATAAAAATCAACCAATTCCTTCTCTGTCAATTTAATCATCAATGTTTTTATATTCATCCAATTAGTCAGAGCACTGCCTTTTACGTAGTCCTGTAGGCTACCAAATTAAGCTCTTCAGTGCAAGTTTCAAACATACATTCTGAAATAACACCTTTAAGCTACAGGCCTCTCATGGAACTCTGAGGAAATATTATCAATTCAGTGACTTTTAAAATATCCTTGAAGACATCAGAACACAACAAAAAAAAAAATCCTATATTAAAATCTATTGGCTAAGAAGCATTACCTTTGAGCATTAGAAAAGTGAATGCCCTTTATGAGCATTTTCAAAACCCACCTCTTCAAGGCAGCTAGGTTGGTTTGTATGTCAGACTTGCTAGTATAAAGCCTCAAATCTTTCATAATAGAGTAAAACAAAATGAAACTTAAGTTTCCAAAAACTGGTACAAGTATTATACAAAAAGTAAACTGCTGAGGAACTTTTAAACCTCAAGCAGATTATTGCCCACAGCACTTACCCTTGATTTTCCTTCCGCATCCTTAAAGAGCTCCACGTATGTAACCTCACCAACTACATAAGACATACAAAAGGAAGATACCAAGAAACAATACATTTAAACACCAGTATCTTGCTTTACTGCACACCTGTGCACAACTCTACAGAAAAGCACCTATTATTCACCAACAATCAAAACCAGACCAACATACCTCCTGTCAATGGCTATGTAAATTTAACTAATTTTCAGAAATGTACATCATCCACATTCTCTAAAAAAGCTAACAACCATATTAACCTAATTCATGCTACAGATCATATTTTGGCCAGCATGATATAGTTGGTGAACAAATGCACATATACATACAAAAGGTCCCTTAGCCTATCATATTAAAAACATCAACATTAGCACTTTTCAAATAACTTTGGTCGCCTACACACAACAGCTGTTTTAAGGTGACTTTCTACCTGAATGTCTTCAAATCATGTTTGCCGTCAGTAAACTAAATTTACAAGTCATGCTTCACAGCAAGCCACACACTTTCTAAATAAAGTCAGTGAATAAAACCAATCAAATAGTTGTCACCTTACAACAGATACACCAATGCAAAAAAATTTTTTTTATTTATTAGATCAGCCTCAAAACCAAGTACATAGTTTGCAGGACTATTGAAACTCAATTTTTCAAGAGATAACAAAACTAACTTTTACAAGATCAAGTATTAAAATGATTTTTCCCCAAAACAAACCATATATATAAAAGGAAGGTTTTCAGGTTATTCTGAAAACAAAACTGCAACAGCAGTAACACAATTTTAATATAGAACTGCAGAGACAGCATCATGGCATTCATGACAATGCAAACAAAATGAATTCCACAGCCAGATTCCAGACTCCACCAAGATAATAACAAAACAGCTTTTGGAAAAAGAAATAATCAGACCTTATTATTCATACTTTAACACACTAAATGTATTGCTTACCTAATGCAATAGTCCTTTAAAAAATCTATAAAAACTTCAACTAGACAAAGCAATCACTTTTAACAAAATTCTTGGTGGCATGCATATGTTGGCTCACTCCTTCCCCACTAACATGGCAAAAAAAAAAAAAGAAAACTTCATTTATCCATACTACCTTGTAATGAAATTGTACCAAGTGAAAGAAGAGGAAAAGATTAATTTATGTGTCAAGAAATAAACAAAAATCAATCTTTTGAGTCTGTGTGGCCAAGAGGAATGAAAAAAGTCTGCTTATCTCCCTCCCCATTCTAAAGGAAGATTATCCAACAGTGAGTTTATCAAAAAATAGTTACCTTTTTCTCTCATTAGATCTTTAATAGCTTGCCATTTCATGTCATATGGGATGTTGCTAATAAAAACTCTGTTACGATTTGGACCCTTCTTTTCTCCAGTGCCTGAATTCTTATCTTTTGAATAAGGATGGAATCTATTGGCCTTCTTATTCCCTGTAGATTTTTCTTTTAATTCAGATTTCTCTTCTTTGACTGATTCATCATTCTCTCTGCGAATTAAAAACAAAACAGAACAACAAAAAGAAAACCTCAGTGGTGCTTCCAATAGTGGAAGTCTATGTTAAAATAAGTATTTCACATTTATCACTTCAGAAAATTCTCCCCGAAGTTAGACCTAAGGAAAGCAGCTGGAGAGTCAACTACTGGTTTTGAAATTACCCAATCAATGTCTTTTCAAAGCAATGATTTCAGCATATTACCAAAGTTTTCAATTAACAACGCTTCTTTTTTCCATATTAAATAGCTGCAGCATTCAAACAAACCCAGTTTTTCCCATCATACTACTTAATAAATGTTTTAGAACCTAACAAGAGGGGGAAATGGGTGATTTTATTCCTAGAGTATATTAAAACTCCCACCATTAATGGAGAATTAACTTTCTGGGCCTCATTCAGAACTCTAAAAACTTAATTTACAAAATGACACACTGAAAAAGTTCATATCTTAAAGGTTAACAGTTTCCTCCCAGAATTTTTCTCCTCCATTGCTTAAAAACATAATCAAAATACAATTGTATCTGTATCTATACACTCCCCATATGACTCTCATAATTTTTGTCTCTTCACAGTTTTGACCAACCTGATAAGGTATCCTATTATTTTCATGTTCAGTATTTCTGTTTTAACCTATAAATTAGGATAGGGTATTTCACAGAATCGAGCCATTTTTATTAAGAGTAATATCTATAACAGCTGGGATGGGATGGAGGAGAGAAGCAGTACTTAAATGCAACATGAACCAGAAATGTATAAATCTACTTTTTAATGAGGCCCTAACTGGAAAAACATTTAAAAGACTGTAATCACATTTCAATTACATGATGCTATTCACCAAGCATCTGTAACATGTAAGTAAACACTTAAAGTAAATCCTAAAGATAAAAATTTGGATATACATTTTAAAAATGTAATTTACTTTTCAAAAGCAATCTTTAACAGAAGTAACAATAGATTTCTTTTAAGTCACCAATTACCCTACTGAACTTAAAAGTATTTAATTAAAACTTCGATTTAAAAGCAATTTTTCACAAACATATACTAAGAAAAATCTCTGAGAATGATGCCCTAGGTTTCCTGGATTATCCTGACAACCAATCAGGTTTCATAATCCAGGCTCCATATTAACTTCTAAGCCAAGCAACTGTGTGATTTATACACTGCAGTACTTCACACACACCTCTAATTGTAGTCACTTGTTCCACAATACATCGAACTTTTCAGATAACTGTTTTTCTGAGCAGGAAACAACCTAGCCATGAGTACAGTATGTAAAATGCTAGAGAACAAAAACCATCTGCAGTGATAGTAACACGTGCTTGACAAATGTTCATTTTTGAACGAATAGTTAATTAAGAAACCATACTCATCTGAGCACAGATGATGCTACTATCTGCCAGAAAAACTGCTAAAATCAAGGAAGACACATTAGGGCCAAATATGCGTTGCCACCTCTTCAGACCTAGACAGGGACACCTTCACTATCCAACATCTTCCCTCATTAGAAATGGCATGCCTGGAAGTGATATCCTCAACTGTACTCTAGTAAGTACCTACCTGTCTAAACAGAGTGGCACTCCTATAAATGGCAGCAAGCAGTCAAAAGCCACAGAGGACCCTGTTTCCCGGGTACATCAGATACAAGAACAAATCCTTCTTTCCATCCCCCAAAGAACCTACTTATATAGTCTGAATTCAACAAGTATTTTTAAAGTAAGTCTCTGCTCAGGTGAGCAGACAGCTATATAGTCCCCATCCAAATACCCGTTCCCCTGCCATTTTCTTCCTAAGTAAAACCAATTATGAAAATTGCACAAAGTTCTGAATTATGTTTTTTTATTCTTACATGGATGTTGTAAAGTTACAACAATCTGACAACTCCACTAAAAAGCAATAATGTAGGATCATTATTACTAATCCCTTGAGTAGTAATAATATAATCCCTTGAGTAGTAAAGGCTTCCCTGACAGCTCAGTTGGTAAAGAATTCACCTGCAATGCAGGAGACCCCAGTTTGATTCCTGAATTGGGAAGATCCCCTGGGGAAGGGATAGGCAAGACACTCCAGTATTCTTGGGTTTCCCTGGTGGCTCAGATGGTAAAGAATCTGCCTGCATTGCGGGAGACCTGGCTTCAATCCCTGGGTTGTGAAGATCCCCTGGAGAAGGGAAAGGCTACCCACTTCAGTAGAGTCAGACTCTAGGGACTTTCACTTTCACTTCTGAGTAGTAAAGGATGTGCTCTTTACTGCTCAAGGGATTACCAGAGGGAGAGACATCTTCCATGTTTTTCCCAATTAGTGGCATCTTAAAGATACTGCTAAACTGCTCATCTACAATGCACAAATTAAGATTACTATGGAAGGTAAGATCACTGTAGTTCCTAAAGGTATGGTCTGATCGTTAAGAAAGTGAACTATAATAATAGGGGAGGGGTGAGAGGAACATTCAACAGGGAGGGGATACATGTATACTTCTGGTGGATTCATGCTGTTGCATCACAGAAATCAATGCAACACTGTAAAATACAAATAAATTTTAAAAAAGAAACTGAACTATAATTACTCAATTTCTGAACTCATTTCTATGTCATAAATACACTATGGGAAAGACATATGTGAAAATTCTTAAGGCAAAGTGTTACATAATATCAAACTATTGGCACTATATTCAGAATTCCATGTAATAATTACCAAACTATTCATCTAAGCAATCTCCCTTTTAATGTATTTGAAATACTGCGATGATTCTAGTGAATTACGTCTACCCAAATAACTTCACTTTCTGAAAAATCAGTATCCAACATCAAATGAGGACCTAGTTTTAATATATGATTTTGAAAGCATAACGCTATGAGATCCAAAATTAAGCCAGTTCCATTTTTTACTCCTAATATGATAAAAACACTATTCTACTTCCAACACTACACCTTGCACCAATGCTTAGTATTTTGTACAAGCATCATAACGTAACTCTCAATTTCTATATGCTCCAAGTTGTTAGTCACACATGAATAATGAAGAGTTATAACAACACTGCTATTTTTCCTCCCATTCACTTAAGAAAAGGAGAGCTAGTATACCATTTTGGCATAAAGAAAAAGACTAGACCTAGGGAAACATCTTTAATTTCCTGTCAAAAGATGTGAACATGCCAAATAAATCCTCTGTACATGAGTTTCATGATTATATGAAAGCTCACTTTGGCATTTCTTAAATGTTTACTGGGTGTTTTTAAATACAAAGAGTAGTAAGACATAGCTGATGTCGACATAGCTGCCTCCGTGCTCAATTACTATTGAGCCTACTACTGACTAGCCTCAGTAAAAATCATTTCAGTCTTGATGACAAACAGCACTCTGTTCACCTCTAAGCAGCATACATTTTAAGGCAATATGTGGCCATTTTTATCAGTGCTACAAGTTCTTATCATTAAGAATATATGGTGAATCAACTCAAGGTTTATGTGTTGGGTTGTTGACTACTTCAGTTGGTGCCCAGAGTCAACAAAAAGGTTGTTAGGCTGATGTAGGTAAATGTCTCTAGTTACTTAATGTGAGTGACCCATGCCTATGTGCTCACTTAGTGTCTGATTCTTTGTGATCCTATGGACTGTAGCCCATTAGGCTCCTCTGTCCATGTGGTTTTCCAGAAAAGAATACTGGAGTTGGTTGCCATTTCCTCCTCCAGAGGATCTTCCCGACCCACGGATCAAACACCGAGGTCTCCTGCATTGGTAGGCAGATTCTTTGCCACTGAGCCACCTAGGAAGCCCAAGTGATCCATGATGGTCTGTTTATGTTCTTAAGGAACAGACAGTACAAGAAACCCCTGATAGTAAACTGGTTTCTTTACACAACTGGGAAAAGAGGTAGGGAGAAAGATGAGGTATAAGCAATATGAAAATAATCTGCATTTGTATTTACTGGTAACATTTCTTCACCTTATATTTACCTCTGCTTCAGTAAGAAGTGAAAGTGATTCTTTCCCCACTTCTTGCTTCTGCTGTCTAGCTACACCCCCATGGGACTTTAAAAGGATTAGAGCCTTTTAGATCTCATGGAAGTTCAGATACCAGCTTTATCTGTAACAAGACTATTATACTAATCATACAAGTACAGTAGGGCTCCTCTCCATATTTCAAGGTTGTACTTATTGATAAGGAGGTGGCAGGCCCATATTACAATAAAACAAAGTACTTCTTATTTCTCAGGAAAGGTAGAAAATGCTTCATTCACTTTTTTGGTCTTCAGTTACTAAGTGCACCAGGTTCCACCTAGGAACAAACTCCACTAGGAGATAAGTCAAATCTCCTATACCCGCAGCTCTGTTTTGCCTAGAAGATACTGCCCAATCTATCCAAATCCAACTAAGAGCAAGAGTACATACCAGAGCTGGGAGACCTACTTTATTTCATCTGCAGTCAACCCTTAGACTGGTCCAGGTCTTACACAGTGTTACATTCTTATACAAAAGAAAAGTAAGAACCTTTATCTTTCCTACTTTAGTGTGAACATTATCTTCACTCCTTTCTAGTAGTGTTTTCACAAAATTATTAACATACTTTCAACTTCAGGTTTAAAGAGCTGGGCATGTGCAGATGAAATGTCTGACTTCATATTCCTTCTATATAACAAGAACAAAGGGAAGCACAGCATTTCCTTTTAAATGGAAATTATTATGACTCGAACCAACTACATTCTTCACCGGCACTGATGACAGCTGCAATGTTTTAAGTACTGGGTTTCCTTCAACTAAAAAATGATCTTATTTTACCAAAATTAAGATCCTACCATCCCGCATTGAGTTTTTTTTTTTAAAAGCCTGTGTGGCTGACAAACATGGGGAAGCGGTAAGGGAGGGGGCGGAGCAAGGCACCACGCACCGTTCCTTTTTAAAGTACCTCTCACCAATTCAAGGATAACACAATGGATTCGGTCTCACAGCACATTACTAAACTTCCTCTTGGTATACAGATCAGTTAAGAAATGAATACACACTTTAGAAAACAACAGTGAACTTATAAAGCTCAGAATAAGGCCGGGAAGATGGGGCGTGGGGGGGGGGGGCGGTGCGGATATTCCTTTTACAAACGTTCTCGGTGGTTAAGAGGAAATGTCCGATGATGTCATCCCTAGTTACTCCCTAGTGATGAACACTAACTATTGGCCTTTAAAGGGGGGTACCATTTTCCTGCAAATCGTGGCGACCGCCGAGTTTTGTGTAAGGGTTCTCCAACCGAAGTCCGGGAAGAGGGGGTGACTCGCGGTCTTGGGTCAGTAGCAGGAGAGGGTAGCCCCCAGCCCCGCATCCGGGTTCCCCCGGTTCGGCGCGGGCGGGGAGGGCCCGGGAGAGGGCCGACTGCACCTGCACCAACCCGCCGCCCACGGCCCGGGGACGGTTATCCTCCGCCAAGGCTCAGCCCCGGCTTCGGCACCCCCAGCCCCCAGGTCGATCTCCCGCCCCCCACCTCGTCCCGGTCCCCTGAGGAAAAGACAATACATTTTAACGCCATTGGAGCTGCTGCTGTGCTGCGGAGGCTGCTTCTCCTGCTCGGGCGGGTGAGGTTCTCGCCGGGGCTCGCCCGGCGGCTCCGAGGGCTGCCGATGCGGGCTGTCGTCGCCAGCGGCCCTAAGCACCTCAGGCTTGTCGGCGTCAGCCATCCCGCCGCTACGGCCTCCGCCTCCGCCGCCTGCGCCGAGGGGCTCCGAGCGCGACAATGGCGGCGGCCGGCAAAGCGGTAACGGATCCCGATTTGAAAAGGCCCCGAGCGCTCAGTTGCCCGGATCTCGCGAGAACCAGTCGGGGCTGGGAGACTGGGAGATGGTGTGAGCTGGTGGAGGGGAGGGAGTGGGACTGCGCGGGGAGGGGAGTAGAAGGATGGGTTGGTGGCGTGTGTGAGCCACCATGGCCGTAGTCGGTCCTGCTCCTGCCCAAGGAGGGCTTGATTCGTCCTGAAGCCCGTGGTAGGGCAGTGTTCTGAGCCCCAGCCCCTTCAGTCCTGTGGCACCCAGAGGGGTCTTCACTAACAAAAGTCGGCTCTGGGTGTTAGAAATCCCTAGGGCTCTGAAACCTAGACTATTCTAATCATTTCCCGTAGGGGCAATTTAAATTAGAGACGCACACACCGCTTGGCATCTTTAAAAACGTCTGCTAATCTTCAGACTCCCCTTAGAAATCCTTTGAATAATGCAAATAAATCACTTGCTACTTCAGTGCCTAGGCACCCTGTGGACATTCAATAAATAGTCATTGATGACTGGTTGCAATTCACCAGAAAGAATGGCTTTGAATTCCTTTGAGTTCTGGTTGTTCTAGGGAATAAGGCAAAAAAGAAGACTAAAGTTTTTAATTCTCCAGGCATAAATCAATGAAGAGAATCTATACTTTTCATAAGAAACCTACTAGACTAGCCAATAATGAACATTTGGGGTTTTGGTTGTGTTTATTATATGCTGATGGAAATTATATTTGAAGCAGTTACAGGCTCTCAAGCAAATTTAATTACCGTATGGAGTTTTAAAATATAGTCATAGGTATTTTCCCCCCTAAGTATGAAAAAGAAACTCATTAAACTTAATCAACTTCTAACTTGGGAGTACTATAATAATATTTCACATTGAAATAACCTTTTTCAGCTGAAAAGTTCAAAGACCTTACCAAAGCTTTCTTTTCATAAAGAGGCAAACATGTATGATTTACATGCTTTGCTAAATATCATGCACACATTAGCGGTAAAGCTGTAGTTAGAAACCAATACTCAAGTAATACATAATTTCCTCAATTACCCCATTTCCTTGACATTTCAATGTGTAGGGTTTTTTCCCTTCAACTAAAAAATACCATAAAACAGCCAATCCTGTGCCAGAAGAGTTACTTCATCAAACGCACACACATAAAAATCAGAATTTTAATCATATGGGTACACTTGGTAAAATACTACTGTTTAGGGTGCCACTGACATTGTTTCAAAAACACAACACAGGCTGTTGTTACTGCATGAATTGTTTCTCCTCAGTCAGTTCTCCAAAATTTAGTATTTGGAGTAGCAGAAGTCATTGCATATTTGACACAAAAAAACTGTGTTAAAAACCCTGCTCTGCCACTGTCTGCCTGTAACTCCTTGGACAAGTCACTTAACTTTTCAATCTTTCCATAATAAATAAGGATAATAATACCTACCTAGCATGAGTAAGATGAGGATTAAAAGAAAGCACTTTATGTAGGGCAAAGTGTTATATGAATGTAAAGTAGTATTACAATTCCCTATCTCTCCAGGCTGAGCAGGGTTTTAATCAAAGAAAAGTCAAGTGATTTTCATAGAACTGAATTGTAAATACTTTCAAAACATCCATCACTCTCTGTTATTCTTTCGCTGTTATTGAATTTAAGATGAATACAAACCTGCAGTCTCTTGTATAGTATATTCTTGCAAAATCTCAAAAAATTCAATATAATATTTTTTAAGAGGACTTTATGCTTAAAACAGAGTAGTAAGAACATGAGGAATACAAAAATAGATACAGCCTATTCCCTATTAGGGGAGAACATTTATAAAAAGCACTATTTGAGTGCTGTAATTGAGACAAATATGAAGTATAATTAAAAATTTATTTACAAAATCAGGACTCTGGCTTGCATACTGTAGTGTGCTAATTAAAATGTTTCATTAAAATATTTATCTTGATTACTGAGCTTTTTGGCATCCTTTAAATGATGTACCTAAGACACGTACCTCCCTTACTGTAATTTAACTCTAGTCCTGATAAATGCATAAATGGCAGAGGTTAATTTCTATAGGGAGATCCGTGAGAACTTTGTAGAAGAGCTGAATCTCAAAGGATGGAGAGAACTGGGGCAGCTTCTGAAGAGAAAATCATGAATAACTACTATTTCATCTGACTGCTCTATAGATTGATCTTTCCTCCCTCACTTACAATTATATTGTTCTAACCTTAGCAAAATGTGAAAATAAATTTAAAAAACACATTTGCTAACATACTGCTGCTACATTCCATTTCTATATTTTCCTTCCACATTTATTTTTTTAAGTCCATATACACATACTGAAAAATCTTGAGTAATGATTTAGCTTTTATCTTCTCATAATTCCTACTACAAAATTCATCCTTTGCAATGGCACAAAATGCATTATTGATGCAACCTCACATAACTACCTAGTTTTCTCTCTTACAAATTGAAATGTATTTGTAATAGAGTGGCAGAAAGAGAGAGGGAAATAGAGGGAGATTTAAGAAAGAACCATTATATTACACATACCTGGAAATTTAATCCTAAAATTCCAAAATATTTTCAACTAATAATTTGTGTATCATTTAGGAATTGTATTGATAGTAACAGAGACTAGAAATAATACTGTCTTAAACAAGATAGAACTTATTATTCTTTTAAGTAAAAATAGTGTAGAGGAAGGCAACCCAGAGGAGGTATACTTGCTCCACAATTATCGTGGACTCAGGTTTCTTCTGAGATATTGATGCCTTTAAACTGTTGTGTTGGAGAAGACTCTTGAGAGTCCCTTGGACTGCAAGGAGATCCAACCAGTCAATCCTAAACGAAATCAGTCCTGAATATTCATTGGCAGGACTGATGCTAAAGCTGAAGCTCCAATACTTTGGCCACTTGATGTGAAGAACTGACTCATTGGAAAATGCCTTGATTCTGAGAAAGATTGAAGGCAGGAGGAAAAGGGGATGACAGAGGATGAGATGGCTGGATGGCATCACTGACTCGATGGACATAAGTTTGAGCAAGCTCCGGGAGTTGGTGACGGACAGGGAGGCCTAGCGTGCTGCAGTCCATGGGGTCGCAGAGTCGGACAAAACTGAGCAACTGAACTGAACAGGTTTCTTCTGTCTTGACCTTTCACCACCCTAGTGTATGGCAAACATTTTAAAGGTCACCCTAGGGCCCAAGCTGGCTACTGGAGATCTAGGTATCTTGTTTGCATTGAAGGCAAGAAGCTGTTCAGAAAAGAAGGCTCCTATTCAGGAGTCTCACACAACACTTCCCACTCACAGGTCAAAACTTAGTCACATTATTGCAGGGAGGAAGCCAATTCTGACTCCTTGTTGGAAACTGTTTCTATGACTTGCTTTTATTATTATAATCATACTCAATGGCTTGTCTGGTGGACCCTGCCCCCCTGCTAAACTAAAGTGCCTTTGTTCAGCTCATGGAGAGATAGTTTGTCCCTGTTCACCTGTGATTAGAAGAGATTCGGTTCAGTTCAGTTGCTCAGTCATGTCCGACTCTTTGCAACCCCATGGACAGCAGCATGCCAGGCTTCCCTGTCCATCACCAGTTCCTGGAGCTTGCTCAAAGTCATGTCCATCGAGTCGGTGATGCCATCCAACCTTCTCATCCTCTGTTGTCCCCTTCTCCTCTTGCCTTCAATCTTTCCCAGCATCAGGGTCTTTTCAAATGAGTCAGTTTTTCGCATCAGATGGTCAAAGTATTGGAGTTTCAGCTTGAGCATCAGTCCTTCCAATGTATGTTCAGAACTGATTTCCTTTAGGATGGACTGGTTGGATCTCCTTGCAGTCCAAGGGACTCTCAAGAGTCTTCTCCAACACCACAGTTCAAAAGCATCAATTCTTTGGCACTCAGCTTTCTTTATAGTCCAACTCTCACATCCATACATGACTACTGGAAAAACCATAGCCTTGACTAGACAGACCTTTGTTGACAAAGTAATGTCTCTGCTTTTTAACATGCTATGTAGGTTGGTCATGGTTTTTCTTCCAAGGAGCAAGTGTCTTTTAATTTCATGGCTGCAATCACCATCTGCAGTGATTTTGGAGCCCAAGAAAATAAAGTCTCTCACTGTTTCCATTGTTTCCCCATCTATTTGCCATGAAGTGATGGGATCGGATGCCATGAACTTAGTTTTCTGAATGTTGAGTTTTAAGCCAACTTTTTCACTCTCCTCTTTCACTTTCATCAAGAGGCTCTTTAGTTCTTCTTCACTTTCTGCAATAAGTGGTGTCATCTGCATACCTGAGGGTATTGATATTTCTCCTGGCAATCTTGATTCCAGCTTGTGCTTCAAACAGTCTGACATTTTGCATGATGTTCTTTGCAGATAAGTTAAATAAGCAGGTTGACAATATACAGCCTTGATGTACTCCCTTCCCCATTTGGAACCAGTCTGTTGTTCCATGTCCAGTTCTAACTGTTGCTTCTTGACCTGCATACAGATTTCTCAGGAGGCAGGTCAGGTGGTCTGGTATTCCCATCTCTTTAAGAATTTTCCACAGTTTGTTGTGATCCACACAGTCAAAGACTTTGGCATAGTCAGTAAAGCAGAAGTAGATGTTTTTCTGGAACTATCTTGCTTTTTCGATGATCCAGCGGATATTGGCAATTTGATCTCTGGTTAATCTGCCTTTTCTAAAATCAGTTTGAACATCTGGAAGTTCCCAGTTCATGCACTGTTTAAGCCTGGCTTGGAGAATTTTGAGCATTACTTTACTAGCGTGTGAGATGAGTGCAACTGTGCGGTAGTTTGAGCAGTCTTTGGCATTGCCTTTTTTTGGGATTGGAATGAAAACTGACCTTTTTCAGTCCCGTGGCCACTGCTGAGTTTTCCAAATTTGCTGGCATATTGAGTGCAGCACTTTAACAACATCATCTTTTAGGATTTGAAATAGCTCAGTTGGAATTCCATCACCTCCACTACCTTTGTTCATCAGAAGCTTCCTAAGGCCCACTTGACTTCACATTCCATGATGTCTGGCTCTAGGTGAGTGATCACACCATCGTGATTATCTAGGTTATGAAGATCTTTTTTGTATAGTTCTTTTATGTATTGTTGCCACCTCTTCTTAATATCTTCTGCTTCTGTTAGGTCCATACCATTTCTGTGCTTTATTGTGCCCATCTGTGCATGACATGTTCCTTTGGTATCTCTAATTTTCTTGAAGAGATCTCTAGCCTTTCCCATTCTATTATTTTCCTTTATTTCTTTGCATTCATCACTGAGGAAGGCTTTCTTATCTCTCCTTGCTATTCTTTGGAACTCTGCATTCAAATGGGTACATCTTTCCTTTTCTCCTGAAGGCTGGACATTCCCTTGGAGATGCTTTGCAAAACTGAAGACTCTTTCACTTTACTTCCCCACTGCATCTCCCTCTCTATTCTGCCTTTGACTTTAGTTCCTCATTGCTTCTTTCTCTCTCATCTATAAAGCAACCTGGCATCCAGACCCCAAGAAGATGGTTATTTTGAGGCACTAGCTTGCCATCTTGTTGGTCTGCCGGCTCCCTAATTAAAGTCTCTTCCTTGCCTCAACACCTATCCTGTGGCGAGCAGAGCGAGCTTGGACTCAGTAACAACATGACACACCCATCTGTAAGGGATGTTGGCAACTGGGCTCACTGCCTATGGTTCTGCTACCAAAGAAGAGAATGGAGTGGCCACTAGCATTCTTTTTTGGCTTTAAGTACAAGAATATGAAGTCAAAGAAATAGTATGTTTTTTAAGTCAGTTTATTTGGCTTTACAAAACTAAATGGTTGAATTTGAAGCCACTGTTTCCCAACTCTAGAAAACTGAAACTAAGAAAGGAATTTATAACTAAAAAATATCGCAGGTTATATTTGAAATACATATATAGTTCACTTTTTCACCATAGAAGTTCATTCTGTGATGAAAAAGTAGATATTGGTTATTATCACTTGAATGAATAGATTTATTCTGACAATTAACTGCTTACTCTTTTTCTGTCTTTTTCTTCTCTTCTTCCATTACTCTGCGTAACTTAGGAGTCTTTTTTTAGGATTTATAATTCTAAAATTACATACTTAAGAAAGTTCTCTACTAGTTAAGAGAAGTTTAGAATTAAGTTAGTTATCTGAATAATCCAGGCAGGAGTTCCATTTTCACCTCAATTATTCAAATAATTCAGATAATACCAACTGTGTTGCTTGAATTCCTTTAATAATTTTTCATTTTTCCACTTTACAATGCTCGGATCATTGCCCATTAACAGATTTACTTTTGATTTTTGTAAGCAATATTGGGACAGTTTTCTCCTTTGAAGACTAAACACTCCTTTAATTCCTGGGTACTTACTGGAGACTCAATTTTTTTTCACTGTCTTTTTTTTTTTTTTTTTTTGGAGGAAAATTGCTTTACAATGTCATGTTGGTTTCTTTCTAATTCCTTAAATCATCATGCCTTTTCTTCAATCTCCTTCCAGTAACTCCATTAAAAGAAAGATCGGAAGACCAAATTTCTAAGGGTTCTGCCCTACTTTCTTCCTATAGGCATAGCTACTCCCTCCTCTTCTGTAAGTCCATGAATTAGGTTTCCTCTGTCCAAAGCCATGGATACCATGTGGTAATATTTTTAACTATTCCAAATTTGGTATCCTAGCTCAAGGCAATGGCACCCCACTCCAGTACTCTTGCCTGGAAAATCCCATGGACAGAGGAGCCTGGTAGGCTGCGGTTCATGGGGTCGCTAAGAGTCGGACACAACTGAGCGACTTCACTTTCATTTTTCACTTTCACACATTGGAGAAGGAAATGGCAACCCACTCCAGTGTTCTTGCCTGGAGAATCCGAGGGACGGGGGAAACTGGTGGGCTGCCCTCTATGGGATCACACAGAGTCGAACACGACTGAAGTGACTTAGCAGCAGCAGCAGCTCAAGGAATATTCATGAAAATGATTATTGCGTAGCAAACATTCTTTTTAACTTAATTGCCCTTTTTAGCAAGGTCATTTTCAACGTTTAGTTACCACATTTAGAAGGGACAATACATTTCTTAGAGTGTTGACTAATAAGGTCTAATCCACACACTGTCCTGCATATTTGAATATAATCCTATAAATCAGGGGTACCAACCCCAGAGACTCGGACAGGTAGCAGTCCTCAGCCTGGTAGGAACCCGGCCCCACAGCAGGACGTGAGTGCATGTGAGGGAACAAAGCTTCATCTGCCCCACCCCATCACTCCCCATCACTCACATTACCTTCCGAGCCACCCCCTCCCTCCCCTGTTGGTGGAAAAATTGTCCCAGGTGCCAAAAAGGTTGGGGACTGCTGCTGTAAATGGTAATGATAGACTTAATAACTAACATAATCCATATTCCTCTTCTTATTTGATAATAGAAATTTATTTAAGATGATTGTGACTATAGAAGTCCACATTTCCTAGCTTCACTTGCCACTGTGTGTGGCCACACATCTATGTTCTGGCCATTAAGATATGAGCAGAAATGTTGTGACTGAGGAGGAGATTCCTTAGAAGGGACCGACTTAACTGGAAGAGTGTTGTCCTCTCTTGTCTCCTCTTGCTGCTGCTTGTAATGGACAAACGATGTCTGTAGCAGTGGTAACCATGATGGCCCATTAAGTGATCTTATGACTGAAAGCTAAGTACTAAAGTTGCTAGAACAGGAAAATAGAATTAGGGTCTCTGATGACACCATGAAGCCACCATGAACAACCTTCATAGTCCTACCTCAAGCTTGTTTTCAGCTGGAGGAAATCTTCTATCCTGGTTACTATGCTACTATTTGGAGTCTTTCTATTAAGCACAGCTAAACTTAATCCTGATATTCAAAAGGTTTTTTTAAAAACAAATTTGCTTTAGTAGTCTACAATGTGGTCACACAAACACAGCTTTATTTTTTCTTTTTCTTGAGGACATCCTTTACATTGGTTTTTCTTTGTTCCTATGCTGTCTGCTGTAGAACAGCACAAGTTTCCTGCCTGATATCCAGTCTCCCTCTTTATTTTATTTTATTTTTTTTTGTACTAACAGAATCACAATTTTGTCTAGTAGCAATATGCCCAACTGAAATACTGGGAGTGGCCATAGGACACAACTCTAAGAAGTTGTAAGGATAAATACACTTGGGTTGCTAGAAGAATCTTTCCTAATAAGTTCTTTGCCTCCCTGTTTTCCTGTGAGGCTAGATGGTGGAGTATCCCTCGGAAACCATGAGGTAACAGGTTTGAGGACAAGAGCCACAAGCTAAAGATGGCACATCAGAAAAAACAGGAGCCTGAAATACCGATGACCTCACAGGGCCAGTGTATAAGCCCTAGTCTGCCTATATAGAAACTTTTTGCTTGGGGAGAAAAAGAACCTCTATTCTCTTTAGGCCTTGCATTGGGTTTCTATTACCACAGTTTCATGAAACTGAACAGAATAAAAAAATTCTACCCTTTTGCAACCCTTTATAACAAGAGTTATACTTTTCCTTATAGCTGCATATGAGCTTACTCTGTTAGAAACAATACTTTTTCAGTAGCATACAAATGTAATATATTTTTCATGGTGTATTACAGACTGGTAGGCTGAAGTGATTTCATGTCATTATATTTCAATTCACAAACTGTTTAAACATGCTAAAAAGATATATGTCTACATGCATAACTGTAAACATATTGATGTATATAAACAGAGTTGATTAGGTACATTTCCATGATTTTACTTCTTTCTTTATTCAGTACTCAGTCAGGAAAAGGAAAAAAAGCTTTTGATCCAGCTGTAGGCACTTCACGTAGGATCTAATGTACAAAGACAGGGAGGTTTACACAATAATTAGTGCAATTGATGGAGCAAAGGTACAGGAACTATTGCTAGGGTTTGAAAAATTAAGCAGGGCAGGAATCATGGGAACCACCACTAATTATCTTTGTTTCATGTAGCAACAGGTAAGTCTCAGAACTTCCTTATGCCCTGAAGCTGCTGGTATAACATCTCATCTGCCATTTGCTGATACCTACAAGGTTACTGTTGCTGAGACTAGTGGTTTCTCTATCCCTCCCTTTAAATTTTATACCTGAGCTTCTCGTAGGTAGAATTTAGGTTAGAATTAGCAGAGTCTGAGAAATGTCTCGTACAAGGGAGCTTAGAAGGGTGAGGATAATACTGAGTATCAATAAATAATATTTGGCACAGTGTCTAAGCTATTTAGTATATGTTCTGAGATATCCCAAAACAAAGGAGAGAATGACTATACTTATTTGTTCATTCATTCATTGTGTCCATTAGAGATAGAAATTCCTGCACCTCTAAATAAATCTAAGTGTATTTAAAAAAAGAAACTTGTAATTTATGTTATACTTTTTGCTCCATTAACAAATCTCAATTGTGAATTCCCCAGAGTGTCCTTCAGATTACTAAGGATGCATGGTAGTACTGTGAGGAAAAATGTTCTGACAGTCCCAGGATAGACGTTCTGTCCAAAACCTTTCTGAAAGCTCAGACCTTATTCTTCCCAAATGTTTATTGCTTTGAGCATCATCTAAAGTCTTGGGATAGTTATATAAGAACTACTGTGTATAGAGAATACTATGTAAAAAATACTTAAGTTAATTCTCAAACCATTAGCTTTATACTTTCTCCTTAAAATCTTCATAGTTTTAAGTATTGTTTTATATATAGCCACTAGCTTCAACTTATTTTATACCAACTTTTATATAGTATCGTAGGCTTTTTCAGTCTTACTAAATTCTCATTCAGTTTAGCTTTGCTTATGAAAGGTGTCAGTTCAGTTTGGCTATCTTGGTTTTACAAATCTGATATCAAGTATACAAGTGTTTCATGCATTTCTGAAAACAAAAACTCATGTTCTATAAAACCATTCCTAAAAATACCTGGCAACTTAAGAAAACAAAAAGACAGACTCAGACAAGGATAAAATCTTTGCAAAACATGTATCTAGTAAAGGCCATATTTCCAAACTATACAAAGAGCTCTTAAAACTCAATGATAAGAAAACAAACTACCAAATTAAAAAGTTGGAAACTCTCTGAACAGACATCTCATCAAAGAAGATATACAAATGGAAAATCAGCATAAGATATTCAACATCTTTTGTCATAAGAGAGTTGAAAATGAAAATGGCAGTAGATATCACTGCATAGCCATTAGGATGCTAAAATCCAAAACACTGACAATACCAAATGCTGATGAGGAATGTCAAGCAACAGGAATTCTACTTTATTGCTGGTGGAAATATAAAATGATACAGCTACTTTGAAAGACAGCCTGTTCGCTTTTTACAAAGCTAAACATGCCCTTACCATACAATCCAGAAATCACACTCTTAGTTATTTACCAACATGAGTTGAAAATTTATGTGCATACAAACACGTGCAAGTGATGTTTAAAATACCTTTACTTTCAATTTCCAAAAAGTGGAAGCAACTAAGATGTCCTTCAATAGGTGAATGGCTAAACAAACTATGGTATATCCATCCAATGGAATGTTATTAAGTGATAAAAAGAAATGAGCTACCAAGCCGTGAAACATCATGAAAGAAACTTAAATGCTTATTGTTAAATGAAAAAGCCAGCCTGAAAAAGGTAACAGAGTCTGTATGGCTCCATACACACATTCTGGAGACAAAGTGATAGAGACAATGGTTTTCAGGGGTTAACCTGGTGGGTTAGGGAAAGGGGAAGAATGAGTAAATGGAGCTCAAGGAGTATTTAGAGAAATGAAACTATTTTTTTTTTAAGATACTATAATGCTGGATACATGACATGCATTTGGTGAAACATATAGAACTGCACAACACAAAGAGTTAGCTCTGATGTAAACTATGGACCTTAGTTAGTAATAACGTGTCACTATTGGTTCACCAACTGTAGTAAATGTCCCACACTAATGCAAGATGTTAATACCAGATGAAATTGTGGAGGAAGGGCAAAAGAGATATAGAGGAACTTTCAGTACTTTCTGCTTGATTTTTATATAATCCTAAAACTAATCTACAAAATAAAGTTTATTCAGTGAAAAAATAATTGGCAAAATTTAGGGAAAAAATGTCATGTTGGAGAAAAATCAATGTAAAACTCATACAACTTCACAAAAACACTACAAAACATTTACAAACCTAGTGAAAATATGAGCACAGTTAAAAATACAAGCTAAAATATACATGACAATGTATCTAGAACTTCACCAAAATTTTTTTAGCTAAGAGAAAATGATGAAAAAGTATAAGGAAAGGGTAAATTATGAAAACAAGGGCAAACGCACAAAGATCAGGAAATCACTCTGCCTGTTCAAGACAGAGCATGTGGCTGAACTGAGCAAAGAGGAAGGAGGAGGAGTGAATGGGTAGTGTGTATAGGACTGCTTTCCTTCAAGCTTATTGCATTAGCTGTGTTAATAGATTTAGCATTAAATTCCTTTGCCAAGTAGTCAAAACACTTATGTTTAAGGGAAAATCTTGTATAAACCAATTGATTTTCACATTCTTTTGGCATCCCTATTTGTCAATTAATTGATGCATATTACAGAAACATAGACTGTAGCAGAGCAAACTGATTCTATTTCTCTATTTCTTTAAACCAGTAAGATAACTTGAGCCAATTAAACATTATACTGTGGTTATGGATCACACATTCACGGAGATTGTGCCCAAGGTACCTTATCATATTCGTTAAGAGTCAACAGTAAATATAGAAAAGACTTGAAGTGCAGTTTAAATGAAATGATTTAAGGCTTATGGGCAGTAAAATTGAAACCAGTTAAATGAAACTTCATTTAAAAAGTTCACTCTGAACTGACACATTTAGTGCATTTTTCTTTGCAGAAAAGTTTACCAGCAAAACATGCCATCTCATTTTCAATGGGACTCATTAAATAGACCAGCATTAGATCATTATCTACACTGAAGTATCATCATGCTCAATTCACTTATGATTCCACTTACTTAGATAATTTCTTCACTGTTGACAAAAATCCCACAGTTGTTTTCTAATCAAATTTAATCATCCTATTACAATACTCTCTAATCCTATTTCAGCATATTCAGCATTGGCTACTCTCTAGAGATCAGACGGCAAGATGACCTGGAGGAAGAACTCAAAGGAAGGAAAATAGAAAATTAATAGGGCAGTTTAAAAAATACAGGAATTTAAGACAATCAGTACTTAGCAAAACTGAGAATGAGACCACAGACCATTTATTTATAGCAGAAATTTAAAAATCACTCCTTGTATTACTTTGGGATTTATAAAAATGGACTTCCAAGAGTCCATGAATGCCACGAATTGTGAGCAAAATTATCTGCAAGTGTATAAGGGCATAGATTTTCTATTGAAATTTCAAAACCATTCTTAACCCTCCAAAAAGATTGAAACTCTTTATGTAGAAAATAAGCCATAGGTACCTAAAAATGACAATCCAACTAAGAATGTATTTTTAAAAAATAGATGGCTTTTGGACATAATTAATTATCTAATACCATCTAAAGCTAAATAAGCATTGGGTTGATGTTTAACATTTATAACAAAAAGGTAATTTACATTTGTCTTCAATACATTTTTTAAAGTTTTGCATTTGAAAGTTGTAGTATCCAATATTTGAATAAATGGCAACATTTAAAAAAAAAAGCAGAGCTACTTTCAAACGTTCTAACTCAGAAAGAATAAACAAACTCAAGCCAGACAAGATATAGATTTCCATGAAAAGCTGAAGGTAACGTGTTGACCTAATAAGATCAAGAGAGGATCCCACTATAGAAAACTTGAGAGTAAGAAGTCAGCTGGAACCAGGGTGACAAGCATTCATAGCAACAAAATTCTCCTCTGAAAAGAATCCTGAGCTGGCTTGTTAGAGAAAATTTTTGCTTTCAGTTCCTTAGTGACACCTTCATTCTCAAATATATTCATTAGAGTGGGGATGTCATATTCTTTACATTTCTACAGTTACCACATCTTCTGACAAGATAGATAATTAATAAATCTGCTCTCTGACATAAGAATAAGTCCTAGTCATACAAAGGACACCATTTAGTGAATAGAAGAAGAAATGGGGAAACAATGTGTTTTGAAATAAAGCTGATCTATAGTTAAAGAGAAATTTTCTCCTACTAGCTTAACAAGCATAATAAATTAGATTTTTCTCTTCATAGCTAACTAGCTAATAATTTTTCTGTATTTTAGTATCTTTAGTATACTCAACATTTTTTGCCAAAAAGTAGAGAAATAAATTTACTTATTTACTTACTTTTTAGTTTGTTTATTCCATTTCTGATTCCATAAGAACATTTGGATGCAGACACACATTAAAACAGATAATTGAAAGAAAATAATACATCAACATCTGAGCAAAGAAAAGAACAGTAGTCAATAAAGAAAGGACATAAATATAAAAGCCTTAAGGTCTTATACAGTTACTCATTTTTAGCTGTTAATTTGACCCTGACATCCTTGGTAACTAAAGGAAAAGGCACGTGTGATCAGCTACATGATATACATTGTATATAAGAAGAGGACACACCACTTACCTTGAGATGATTTAAGAGGGGTATGAGAGATCAATTCATGAAACTGGTCTTGAAAGAAATGCTTTCAGAGGTATGTCATATAAGAAATAGCACAGAATGTGTTTGGCAAATCTTTAGTAACAACCTCATAGCAAGCATAGAGTAGATTGTATAAGCTGAAGATTGCTTTATGTGGAGTACTTGTATATACACTGAAAGTGTAAAGTCAAAGCATAGTAAAGGTAATTCTTTTGGAAGGAGATCTAAACAATTTCATCCACATATTTACCTTTCTAATAATTTGGATTGCTCTGAAAATAAATCAGAGACAATCCAGAAGTACAGTTAACCATGTGTGTTTTAGAAAAGCATTCATTTATTTCCTATCTTTCAACAATTTTTAAATAAAAATTGGGCAACAAACATTGGCAAGGACCTGAAATATAGCTATTCTGGATTGTATATTTTGCTATTCATCACTTCTTTGGTAATGGAGAATAAAACATAAATTATTAATTTCTGTACTTCCATAGAACTTCATAGAACCTGCTATGTTGTTTTGCAAAATATCTCATTTGTATCCCAGCCCTTGGCAAAGGATGTGGAACATAATTGATATTTAATCCTTTTATGCTTTCCAGAATGAGCCATTTTGCAGACTTTTCAAAACATCACCACTGTTCACACAGCTTGAAAAAGGTCAAGGTCATGTACCAACTAATAGCAAGGAACCTAATTTATAGTCAAAGCTTTCCTTTGGCATCAATTCAAAAGCATTAACTGAAAGCACTGCACAACTGATGTAGTTATGAATTAAAAAAAAAAAACAGAAAATCATTCAGAGGAACCTTCAAAATCCAAGCATAAGTATACTATGTCAATGATATGACAGATCAAATTTCACTCAAATCGTCTATGAAACAATGGCTCTCTTCTACTTTCTAAAATGAGTGAAAATTAGATCTGTAATGTCCAGATTTTACAAATCAGTATCATGAGCGTTCACTATGGAACCAGATTGAAAGTCATAAAATGACAAGTCGAAGTCTCCAATCATGGTAACAAATTCTTGCAGTGAGCCCCAAACATCAGTAGTAGAGTCATATAACTTGCTTCTGTTTTCTTAAGCTTGACTTGCAAAGAGAATGGGTGATTGTAGATCATAGTATGGAAATAGAGAATTGAGTAAACTGTAACATGTGTCTATACAATGTCAAAGTCAATCAAGTGATAAATTCATAAAATTTGTTAATATTGTGCAAACAAAATGGTTAATCTCTGAACTTTTTTGAATAGAATATTATTGCAATAATCTAGAAACATACATAGAAAAACTGTGGAAAGAAAATGACCTCCTTTTCCATACTCTATGAGTGACTGCATGGCCAGAATATACTATCTCTAGAACCTTGCTACCAGAAGTGTAGTCCTGAGACTAGCAACCTATGGCATCACCTGAGATGTTGGTAGAAATTCAGAATCTGAAACCCAATCTCACACTTACTGAATGAGAATCTGCATTTTAACAAGATCCCTGGGGGATTCATATGCACATTAAATTTCAAGAAGCCCTGCTATACCATATAATACAAAAAAATGATGTGGCCTTTAGCAAGCTTTAAAAAATGAGTCAGTAAAACCATGGCAATGAACATGTTCCTGGAAGTAGATACTTCTTCCACTCTCCTCCTTGGTGGGCCTGTGTTATAGGGCATTGAGTAGTTTCAAATGAAAGAGACTTAAATTTTTTAGTGTAGTTTTGTATGAACTCACAGTTACACATTAAACTTTTTTGTTAAGACCATGGAATTTTCTAGTTTAGTAAATAGTCTAAATGAACATGAAATTTGTCTTCACTTTATTTTTAATTAGAACACACTTGTTTTCAGCTTTTTTTTACATGAATAATGACCCAACTCTGCACCACACTTTTCCCAGTCACTGAATAGTTTATAGTTCATTAGGTCAATAATTTAGTTTTTAAGGAATCTACAAATACTTGCAACTTGTAGGTTCTGAATATAGTGTGTTGTTGTGTTAGTCACTCGGTCACGTGCAAGTGTTTGTGCCCCATGGACCATAGCCCACCAGGCTCCTCTGTCCATGAAATTCTCTGGGCAAGAATACTGGAGTGGGTTGCCATGCCCTTATCCAGCTGGGGATATTCCCAGCTCAGCCATCAGCGAAGCCCCCGAATATATTATCCAAAGATGAATAGAATTGGGGCCTTATAACTGAGCTTGGAGAATGGGAAGAGCCCTAAATAAGGATGAAGGGAGAGGGGTTTTGTTTGTTGCCTCGTTTGTTTTGCTTTCAATGCTGTTTAGGTTTGATTTATATACATTCAATGCTCTTTACAAAATGAGCCTCTCTGCTTTATGTGGGCTTTATCTAAGGGTTCCTCCCTTTATGTCTTCTATTAATAGCTTGTACTACGCAATGTTCTTGCCTGGAGAATCCTGGGGACGGAGGAGCCTAGTGGGCTGCCGTCTATGGGGTCGCACAGAGTCGGACACGACTGAAGTGACTTAGCAGCAGCAACGCAGTGTTTCAGCACTACGGACAGCGCCTAGGCACCTACTCCTAAGAAAACAGGATTCTGTTGGGTTTGCTTAGGAAAGGCGAAGGGTAGGGAAAAATAACTCCGGATGACATATGCAGTTCCCAGTTAAACCCATACACCCTTCACTCACGTCTTCCCTTTATAGGATGAAAAGACGTAAGAATGTAGTGCCTACCTCTCGACTGAGGCTGAGGTCACCGGGCAGAGTAAAATGCCCGCAGCACAGCTACTAATGCAGAGAGGAGAGGAAAACAAGGATTTTTAATACTAAATTAAGGAAAACCCCCACTGTCTTAGAAAGCATTCTTGGTGATGAAGGATTGCTAACCTGCAAAGTGTGATATGAGTGAGAATGAGCCCCTGTCTTTTTTTGTTTTTTTAAGAGCTGAGGACTAGACAGAGCCTGTTGCTGCAGTAGCCGATTTCCTTCCCCCCTCACTTCCCACCTCTTCTCTCTCTCACGTACACAAACGGTCAGACGCCCTCGCAAACGCACACGCGCGCGCGCAAATATTTACACACTGCCACATCGAAGAAATCCGTGCATTATTTTCCTGCAAATTTACTCGCGCGCGCACACGTACTTCGCGGGCGCCCACGTCTTCTGTCCATCACAGACAGATATATTTACACACGTAGGCCAGGAAAGCGCTAACCGCGGTACTGTGACTCCACGGAGGTCCCCAGGACACGCCTTTTACATTGTTATTGAACCGATCAGCGAAAACAGACAAACGTGCCAACCCTTAGATCTACTCGCTGGATTTCATCTCCATGGCAACAAGCATGGAAGGTGAGACATCTCTGCCTGCGAAGTAACTTTCTCCCCCTACCCTCCGCATTAACTGACAGCATTCCAATGCAGGTCCAGACGAGAAGTAGCATATCTGCTTTTCTTTTATTTCTGAAGCTAGAGAGCAGGAGAGGAGGTGGGGAGAGGGGAGGAAGGAAGGAGTCTGCAGGTCTGCCGAGTTCAAATTCTAAAGGAGAAAGAGCCCTTTGTTTCTGTTGCTGCAGCTGACAAAAAGAAAAGGAAAAAAAAAAAAAAAAAAGTGAATGTGTTGTGTGTCCAGTCAGCTTGCTGATGATTCTTCCATAATGTTTTGTAGGTGGTTTCTATTTCTTCAATTTAATATGTCCAAAGAGAACTGGAGGCAAACACAGCAGAATGGTATTGACAGTCTAGGTTTCTCTAGTGAGAGAATTTTGAGAATTTTTGGACCAGGTTTCCAGTGCTTTGGGGAGAAAAGAAAAAAGAAATGTCAGAGTCCTTGAAGAGCCATTCAAAGATTCTCTTAAAAGAGAAATTCTCTTAAGGTTGAAATCTGAAAGGTTGGGGGGAGGTTGATTCTAGCATGTCTCAAGGTTTTGGATCCCTGGGAAGGCCTGAAATGAATGCACTTCATCATGAAGATATCTGGGTTTGTAATTTAAGGTTTTTTTTGACTCCAACATATTCCATTCCAAATTATCAACAAACTCTTTGCAGATGTGGTCTCAGTAAGGCTTCTCTTCCCTCTTTTAATGGGATTAATAATCTTGTTATTTGAAGGGGTGTGTATATATGTGTATATGGGAGAATTCATTATTTTTTAAGCATGGGTTTTCCTGTATGTCTCATTTCATTAAATTATGAATGTTCATATCATTAGCATTAGAGATGATTATATCTAATGACCAGTATCAAAATACTTTTTACCTAGAACACTATATTCCACTATAATAGTTATTAGTTTAGATTTATTGTTTGGAATATCATTAATAGATGAGTAAACAGGAGGGGAGAAAACCTGTTGATTGAAATAAGATATGGGAGATTCTTTTATTAATGGGCACATGCTTTTTCAATTTTGGTTTCTGCAGTTGCACGTTGTTGGGTGATTAAATGACTATAAAATTGAATTAAAAGTGAATTTTTATATCTCCAGTCAGTAAACTTATTTCACAGAAGAAAAAACATCACACATAACATTCATGAATCAAGTGTAAAAATACTGTTATCTTTCCTTGACTACTCACAATAGTATTATTTGCATGGCTGGTCATAGAAAGACATGTTAGCTTGTTGTTACCTGCAACAAAACAATTCAGTGAGATTTGGGCCTACTGATAACTACAGGTATACCCTTGGCCCAATCCCATGACTCATCAGAACTTAGGAAAATTGCCATGAAAGGAATGATGTGCTTTCAACTAATTTTCTCATTTCTAAAATACCTCAACATTTATTCTAGTCAATAAGGCTTGAGGCAATATTTTATCATTTGCAGAAATATTATAGAAATATACTGAAATATGCTAATCATAACACACATAGACTCTGATATTTGAACTGTACAATGTTGATAATTTTACCCATTTTTTGGTGGCACAGTATATCTAAAATAAGTTTTACCACATAACTTTACATTCTGCTCTTTTTATAAAAATTCACTTCTTTATTCTCAAAATTTTTTTTCTCATAAGTGTTTGTTATTTACAGCTTTATAGCTTCATGATCTAAACTTCTCCCATATTTCTTTCATTTTCTATTTCCCTATAAACAGGATATTAAGATGATGTTTTCCCTTTGAGGTAGGCATTAACATGTCTGTTTTACAGAACCTGCTAATTTTTTTTTTTTTTTGCTTCAGTTCCAGGGATTAGAGAAAGTGAAAGAAATGTATTTTTTATCCACAGTTGAGTGATTTTTGGATACCTTATTAATTAAAAACAAATCAGCGCTGTATCTGAAGACTTCTATTGATTTTTAATAATATTTGATTACTTTTAGATCATTTTATACTCTATAATTGACTGAAAGGTGCAAAGCTCAGCATACTTAGTAGTATATTCTCAAAAACATTAGATTTGGTGTTGAAATAAGACAAGTTAGGCAAATACTTGAAAAATTTAGGCCGGAAAATACTGATATTTTAGCTACTACATATATGGCTTAAATTCCCAAGAGTATCTATTTTCTGAACATGCTGTTAGGCAATTGCTTAACTTTTAACTTATTTGTTTGTGTGAACACGCCTGCAGCAATGGTCAGACTTTTTTTTTCAGTATTTGAATACTGCCCTTTGAGGTGTTCTCCTTAGCTTGTATTTTGTTTTCATCTTTGGTGTAAGGTAGAATTTTAAGATGAATATAGAGGTCCAAGTTCTTCCTTTTCAGATATTAACAAAACATATGTTCACATGAACTTCCCAGTCAAGTGTCCCCAATCTAAATTTCATGTATTTCTCTCCCTCTCACTTAAATATGGGACTTTAGAAGGGTATTTATTAAATTTTTTTCTATTAAATTTTATGTTCAGGTTTCCATCCAGAATTCCAGTCATCAAAATTGCCTTGAATATTGATTCTATAAGTTAACTTATAGTTTTCTGCCCAGCTTTGTGTCAAATTTAATAATCATCACTTCAATGTCTTCAAGCTACTGTTCAAAAAACACTGAAGAGGATGTAGATAGAGTTAGACCTTTGTGATACTATATTAGAGAGCAGTCTCTATGATTACAGAACACAATTTTTATTAGGATACTTCAGTGAACTATAAATCTACATAAAAATAATATTATCCAGGCATATCTCACCAGCTTCCCCAAAAAAGATATCACGGGAGAGTATTAACTCTATTGCCATGCTATTTGTACCAACTAAATCATGTCGATGCTATTTCCCTAATAATCCATGTGAGTAGTAAACTTTCAAATAAGAAAGTCAATTTGGCATCTTAATGATTTTTAAAAACACATAAATAAATCTAGTTAACATCATAACTACACTCAGTTTAGGCTGTTTCTGCATGGTGGCCAGATGAACTAGCTGAAAAATGTACAGATCATTAAAATTGCTCAGATGTTTTAACTTTTGTGAGACCAAGTGTTTCAGGTTAGGTTTCTCAGAAACCAGACTTTGAGACAGAGATTAATGTGCAAAATGCTTACTAAGTAGTGCCCTTGGGCTCAATACCTGTGGAAAAGTGGGGAGTTAAGCAGGAATGGGCAGGATCTGAGCTATAATTAAACAACAACAGCCTCAGCTTATCCCTTAATGAAATCTAGAGCTAGAATGGTTCTTCAGAATTGTGACCCTTTAAGCCAAGACGGCCAGGCCCTTATATTCTCACATTAATCAATTATTATTAGTTGTCTGCTGTTGGAAGCAAAGTGACCTGGGGTGAGGCAGCTGTCTGCTATCAAGGAGAGGAACTGCCAGCTGAAGATTACCTGCTGGTAGCACTCCCTGGTGCTGGGCAACAAGCCCTTCATTGAAGGAAGTGCGTTTACTAAGCCCAGCAGCAAACCACATTTATTGCCTCCTCTTACCCAGTGTCCCAGGAGATAGTCAAATGGTATAATCTAGCAAGGTCAGGACTCTAGTGAAGAAATAATTCAATTAGTTACTTGACTGAATCAGCCAAATGATTGATCCAGCATCTCCATGTAGAAACAGACTTCTTTTCAGTTTGTCCACCCATTAAATTAATGAACCAGAGGATGTATGAATCTCAGCAGATGACCTTTAATTGACAAAGCAATAAAATTAAAAATTTGGTCAGAAAAAAAGTTCTAGTTAATACCAAGGTCATAGATATTCAGTTCAGTCTCCCCTACCTTCTATAAGATAAATAGTATAAAAAGAGTTCAATCTTCAGAGAAGACCATTTAAGTGATCTGAAATCTTCTTAAAATATATTCACTATACTATACTTATTAAGGCAGAAAAATGATTTGGTAGAAAGAAATTCCATAAATATGGTTGAAACATATTTTTCCTTCTGTTGAACAGAAAAGCCTAATAACCAGCATATCCCAGAATCTATTGACTATTTCTGACACTTAAGATTTGAAGACAGAGCTATTTTGTAATGCAAATCATTATAAAATAAATACTGTTTGATATTAATTATTGCATAAGTGGGTGAACAAGTTTGAAAGCTGTAAGTCTTGTTCTTAATAATTACTCATTTTTTCCACTCCCTACCTCCCATTTCTTGTTCTGCCTCAGTTGTTTTCTGAAAATTCAATCCAAAAAACCCTGAAGGGTCAGTCATTTAAATAAACAAAATTTTGAAAATTATCAAAAGAAGTAACAAAAAAGAGAAAAACCTAGCAGCCTATCATTTTCAGTTATTGGATGACAAGCTTTTGGTTAAAATCCTCTCAAGAAGGGCAGCTATGGGTTAGTAACCATTTGATTTAATTAACTAATCTTAATTGATTAATTTAATTAACTTTAAGACAGCAAATGGAAAGGTCTATTTTGCTTCAATTCATCACACAAATTCTGAACACTTTTGCTGTAGCTGTAGTTTTAGAATCTCAGTATAGTAGGAGCTTAGAGAGAATGGGAATCTGGTTGGCAAGGAGTCTGGGGAGCTTCACTTGCAGCTGAATTTCATAGAAAGCATGCTGTTTAACCTGGATTTTATGTCTAATTAGGGTGTGAGAGCTAATGGAGGAGTTGGGGAGATGATTAATCATCCATGGCTACTGAGGCTTTGTAACTTGCAAGCCATTATGTTGGGTATTGCTCTTTTTAACATAATTTTTAAAACACAATTTCTCTCTTTAAAAAATTAGCATTTAGTGTATGAAGTGGTAGTGGGAAAGAAACTATAAGAATATAAGTCTAAAAGCTAAGGGGGTAAAAAAGAATGAAGATATTAAACCTATTTAAAAGGATCATAATCTATCAGAAAAAATGGCATTGGAGATAGACCTTAAAGCATGGACTTTGGAGAGCTTGATCAGCTTATACCTATAATTTTTTATGGCTTTATTGATACACACAAAAATGAAATGAAAATTAGATGACAACTTGGGTCAAAGAAGTAATGACAACCATCTCACAATGAATGAATCAAAAGCTTTCAGAGTTAATAATTTGACTATTCCCCTTTATACTTGATTTTATATTTAGGGTATACAGGTATAGTTTTATGTGTCCATGAAGGCAATTCTGTAATTACTACAATAAAAGTAGCATCTCCAATGCTAATTTGATCCTGATCCATATCTGATGATATTTTCAAATATCTTTTGTGAGTTAAGTCAAGAGAGTTTGAAAAATACCATATTTTTATTTTGAAAATTACCTGTCTAATGCTTTATATGGATAAAACTAAAGTGAGTCCAATTTTGTATCTAGGCCAAGAGGTGACTTCAGCAGGAATTCGGAAGACCCAAAATGATGTGACAGTGAATTATGAGTAGTACCTACTGTGGCAACACTTCAGCTAAGATGAGTGTCAACGAAGTGTCAGCTTTCTCATTGACTCTGGAGCAGAAAACTGGCTTCGCTTTTGTTGGGATTTTGTGTATCTTCTTGGGACTTCTTATTATCAGATGCTTCAAAATCCTGTTAGACCCATATAGTAGCATGCCTTCCTCTACATGGGAAGATGAAGTAGAAGAGTTTGATAAAGGGACATTTGAATATGCACTTGCCTGAATGTTCCAGCTTTACAGTTTTTAGGGTTATACTGCTGGAACACTTGATGGACACAATTGTAATTTCCTTCAGTGTGCTGGAAGAAGCTAATATCATTCACTAAATTCAATAAATGTGTGTGGTTAATTTCTCCATGTAAGTGATAAACTGCTGTTGGGATTTTTCACTGTCCTCTGTCCTCAGGCTGTTTTCTAATGAATAAGTAAGTAAGTAAGTGAAGTTGCTCAGTCATTTCTGACTTTTTTTGATCCCATGGGCTGTCGGCTAATAGGCCCCTCCATCCATGGAATTTTCCAGGCAAGGGTACTGAAGTGGGTTGCCGTTTCCTTCTCCAGGGGATCTTCCCAACCCAGGAATGGAATCCAGGTCTCCCACATTGCAGGCAGACGCTTTACTGTCTGAGCCACCAGACATCTGAGCCCTGCATCTGATCCTATGCAGCACCCAAACACCCTCTGCATACTCACTGTGGCTCCCTTGCTTTAGAGAATTAGGTGTCAAAGATAAGGGCCCTTCACTCCAAAGAATAAACAGAATATGTATTTCCTAATAATAGCCATAGGTCAACAATGGTCATACAACCTTACAAGTAGCCACAGGCTCTACAAATATACCTGGAAACCCAGGGAACTGAGATGAATAAAGACTTAAGATGTCATGAAAAGTTTTTCAGTTTAGGAGCCTGAACTCTGAGATTTGAATTCTAATATTTGTCTAGCCAAGAACAAGTATTATGACCTAAAAAGTTATCTAATGGGAACTTAAGTTCCACAGCTGTAAAACAAGGATAAAGAAAACTATCCTACATGTTTTGCAGGAAAGCTGGGAGGACCAAATGACTTATAATGAGTGGGAAAGTAATTTGAAACCAGAAAACACTGTTTAAATATACCTTGCTATCATTATTTATTATCCTTGGTAATTGTTAAAGAGATTATCAAACCTTAAGAAGCAATGGTTAGGTGTTAAATTATTCAACCTCCCCGGTATTCATTCTCTTTGTTTGATAAATTAAGAAAATAAAATTACATAATTTTAAATTATTTCCAACTACAAAATTCTGACTATCTATTATAAATGAATGGAGGAATGCACCAGGAGATAAATAATGCAAAAATATTTGTGTCACTTGAGAATACAGACTTGCCAAACACACCAAAAAAAAAAAAAAAAGATTAATATGTACTGAAAGTAATGACTAAATTAAGTGCTTTCAATTTATTATGCAACTTGATACTCTCATTAGTCCTTTGAGTTTGGTACTACTATTTCCATTTTATTATTTCAATTTTACAGATGAGGAACTGAAGCTGAGAGAGATTAAGTAACTTTCAAAGGTCACCAAGCAATGGAGTGATTGTATTAGAAATTAAACTATCCTAGGAGTTATAGTCATTGTTTATAAATATCATGCTGTACATACACTGTCCACAACACTTCTTGCATATTTTATAATATGATTATTGCCTAGGTCTATGGCGCTCCAAAATCAGCTTTTTCACTGAGAATCCCTGACACTTTTCATCTCCTAGTAGATTTAGAATACATCTGTGTTGGCTATAGATTTTCTGAACCAAACTCACACCTTAAGAGACTCTTTGAACCCCAGTATGTACTGGAGTGTACCTTGTAGCCAGTTAGTAATTTCATCCAGAACAGGTCATTGAGCCAAGTCCGCTGGACACACTGAAAGCTATAAATGTCCATGATGCTAGTCATCTCCTTAGTGACCCAGTCTTTTGAAGTACTCACTAAGACATGTCCCCAAGTACCAGACACTCCATTTGTCTCCCAAGGAAGACACCCAACAAGACCTTTCATTTTAGTGACTAGAGTTTATGTTTGTTATGTTAACATAGGACAGATCTTTATTTCAAAAAGAAAAAAGACTCCAAAAACCAAAGATAAAAAACTTTGTAAAGTATGAGCATTGTTTCTGAATATTCAATACCCATAAGCTTTTCAGATATTATCAAATCTGCCTTAGCTTTATATTATTTCTAATTCTACTAAAGAGAAATTCTTTTTACCAAAAGTGTCTTCATTCACAGCATTCATTCAGGGCTATTTTGTGCCTTTTGTCGGGGGAAAGGATATGAGAAGGAAATGTTAGAATCTGTATTTTCAGAGCCAAAAACAATACAAAGTGATATAAAGGATAGTTACAGCATGGAGCACATGGAAATTTCATGAAATTCTAATCCTTTTAGGAATAGATGTTCAATGTCATAGTGAGATTATCCCCTAGATGTCAATTCCCAAGAGCCCTGGAAAGGAGGACAAGAGAAAAGACAGAGAGGACCTCTAAACAATTTTCCCCTGTTACCTTACCACCTGTCTGAAAGGCCTTTCCAGGTTGGCTTTATGGATGGTATAATTTCACCCATATCCCCTAAACCATCTCCCATCTGCTCCAGAATGTCTGAATCCCCTTAATGGAGAACAAAGACTCTCATTTCACAGTTAGAGAGAAAATGCTCCGAGTGAAAGTGTCTAGTTGATGTAAGACTAAAACCAAAACCAATTCACACTACACTGTAGTCAAGTAGTCAGTCAGCAAGAAAAAAAGGAAATTGGTGGCTATCAGAGGCAGTCTTAGTCTTTGGTAGAGGAAAAAGGTTGAGGAATAAATGGATGGGCCCCTCAAAGAGGGTCAGAGTTGAGGGAACAGTTGAAGAAAAGGAAGGCTAGAGGTGGCAGAAATACTGCAGGTAAGTTCATAGCTCCTGTCCAGGGTGAGTGAATAGGACTTATTTCGGGTCCCAGCCTCATCTTAGCTGATCTAAACAGCTGGCTCCACTCAGCTGAGTCTGAAATGCAACTACTCCCTTTGTCTATTATTTGGGAAGTCAGAACCCTTTGCTGAACAGATAAATGCCTTGCACCAGTGGCCTTTAAGAGCAAAATGAGTTATAGGTCTTTATCTTCCATGTAATTCTGTCTCAATTTCTGTTACAGTCTCATGACATTAGCCTGACTTATTAACATGACATTTATCTAAGAGCCTCTAAGGCATTTTACATAGGTACCTGTAGACCCCTTTGTACAATCTGATATCTGTTTACCTACCATGCCTCCTATTTTAACAGACATAGTACCTATCCCAACCTCTAATGATTCACCTCAGACCCTTGAATGTGACTGCAAAAGTCATCAGTGAATTGTAAATATTATAAAAATAGTAAAAGAAAATACCAAGTGCAAACTGGTGTTTTCTGAAATTAGCACATTAATGCTTTACACAAACTTATGTATTTAACAATAAGTCTACAGTACAGTGTTGTTCACAACTGCACTTTACAGATGAGAAAGTTAAGGCACAAGGAGGCTGACTAACTTGCCAGAGTTCACATAGATAGGAAGGGGCAGGACCAGGATGTAAATCAAGCACACTGTCTTCAGAGACTTGCTCCTACTCTCTGTACCACACCACAACTGTGCTGCTCAGACAACCGGCAATCACTTGAGTCGTTTCTAATAAAACATGAGGAGGACTCCTTCAATCATCCTGATAGAAAACCAGTGACAGAAACTGCATGGAGGAACTGTTTGTGCTGTCTTACTAACCACCACCTCACAATTTGGGCAAAACCTTTTCTGCAACAAAACTCAAAACCCAGTTTTGATTTAAAAAAAAAAGAAAAAGAAATGTTTTGCCAGGTAGAGGTCAAAAGGTCACTTAGCAGTGCCACTGAAAAACTTACCTGTAGTTTGATTCCTGCTTAAAAGAGTTTTCCCACTAAGTAGAAATAATTGTCAATAAACCATTGATCATACTCTCCATCTGCTCATTTCCCACGCAGAGAAGAATCAAGGTAATATCTACCATAAGCAAGATAAAATAATCTCAATACCATTTTCTAGTTGCAAAGTGTAGAAATTATCTCTGGAGGCCTATATTTTGCTGCAAATCCTCAACAATAGGAGGTCACTAGGAATCATGTGAAACGAGAATACGAGATTCTATTTATTTAACCTCAAACAACTGAAGCAGGGTTCATATTTTGTTGGATGATTGCTGTTGAGCAATTCAACTCCCCTTATGAATTAAAGAAACTATTTGTCTTCCTGTCCAAAGGGATTAATGGTTTACTCCTGGTTACAAGTTGATGTAGAACTCAAGGTTCTTCTGTGCTAATGGCTGGGTGGTATTATTTCAGGCCAATCAGTGCTTCGTCATCTTTTTCAAGGAAGATTTTAGCCAATAAGAAGAAGCCTAATTTTGGGGGTGGTGGGGGAGGGGGGAGGGAGGGCTAAGTGGTTCATATATGTCTGGGTGATGCTGAAGGCTATCATTCCTGAGAAGAAGGCTCCCAGGTGGTAAGTTAAACATTTCTGGGCAGGGTAAAAATTATACTTAAAATTATGCTGTAAAGTGGATTCTGAGGAGTGGAGTAAAGGGGAGGATGTCAAGGGCTATGAAGTGAGAAGTTCCATAAAAACTAAAGAGGTAATAGCTTCACTTATTATTTCCCCAGGAATGATTATTTGGAGTTGAAGCTGAGATTTTTTTTTTTCTTTAATTCAAAGAAACATCTGCTGGGGAGAAGCAAGATTTTTATTTGTTTGTTTTTTGTATTTATCTATCTTTGTTGAATTTTCTTTGAAAAGCCAAATTTTAAGATATCAATAAAGGTAATATTCTAATGAAAGAACATTCTAAAATGGGATTATATCATGGATTGTGAAAATGATTATGTAGTCTATCTATCTCACAGTCAAATAAAAACCCTCTCAAAAATTGAGAATATTTCATTAAAGGGAATCAGTAGAGCTTGATTATTCTGCCTAAATATAGCATATAATTTTATTAAGGACTAAGATGTATTTCCTTACCCTGAATACTCCTGTTTTTTAAAGATTCCATAATCACATTTGTTAAAAAACAAATGTATGAACAAGTGAAATATTTTGAAGACTAGTAAAAGATCCAAGAACTCACAGAGACATCTTGACAGGATATATTTTTATAACCCGACAATAACTTTTCTTTAGAAGTTCTAAAAATATTTTAGAAATTTACTCATGATGTAATATGTGTTAATATCAATCATAACATACTTTCCAATTTTCACATTTAGTACTGTCAATGTACTGTGTTTCAGGCTGAGAATATTCTCACTAGCCTTCACTCAATTTGTTTGGTAGAGTTTCATCTTTTCTAAAGTCATATTGAATCCACCTGCATTGAGTACAAGCAAATACTAGAAATGCAGGTAGCATTTTAATAACTCCATTGGAAATTCTGTTTGCTGAAGCACGTCCCCAGTTATTTATTACAGGATTTAATTGCTTAGGTAACTAAGGTTCCTAAGTGTAGGTGTTAGTCACTCAGTCGTGTCTGACTCTTTGCGACCCCAGGTACTGTATCCCACTAGGCTCCTCTGTCCACGGAATTCTCTAGGCAAGAGTACTAGAGTGGGTAGTCACTCCCTTCTCCAGGGGACCTTCCCTACCCAGGGATCGAACCCAAATCTCCTGCAGAGACTTGCAGGCAGATTTTTTACTGTCTGAGCTACCAGGTTCCTAGACAGGTCATTTTTAAGGAAATGAATTTAAAGTTGTATGTCTTATGAAAGAAAACTGTTCCCTCATACCTCAACCATACTTAAATGTCTTTATATTACCTGGAACAAGATTAATTTTCTCTTTTAATGACAGCTTTGAAGAACATTCTGAAGATTGTATAGGAGACAATATATCAAGAATCTATTTGTTGCATTGTTCTAGAACAAAAGTCAAGAGCTCCCTAATGTAGCATGTTAGTGTTTGTTTTGAAGAGCAAATCTACACATTTTTAAAACAACCATAAAGTAGTCAGTTTAGTGAAAAATCTATTTGGAAGATGTCACTGAACAACTCCTCCAATGTATTTCTGGATTCCACGCCTAGTAATACCAGTCGCTTCCAAGTTAATGTCGTAAATGAGAGCCACGAGAGCAGGGCTGCTGTGAATGACAACGCTGACCCTCCACACTATGAGGAAACCTCTTTTGGGGATGAAGGCCAGAACAGATTCAGAATCAGCTTTAGGCCTGGGAATCAGGAGTGCTACGACAATTTCCTCCAAACCGGAGAAAAGGCTAAAACAGATGCCAGTTTTCATGCTTACGATTCTCACACAAACACATACTACCTACAAACCTTTGGCCACAACACGGTGGATGCTGTGCCCAAGATTGAGTACTATCGCAACACCGGCAGTGTTAGCGGGCCCAAGGTCAACCGACCCAGCCTGCTGGACATTCACGAGCAACTCGCGAAGGTAAGCTTAAGGGTACAGACAAGTATCCTCCTTATTCCTTCAGGTGATTCCCTACTCCATACGAACCTTATAACTGTAAACGTGTCCAATGTAGAGGTCTACGGCAAACTGTCCATCTTACTCACACAACTGTTCCTAGTTCCCGATAAACAGAAGATACACAAAAAGTGCTTCACAAATGTTTACTAGCTGGGAAAGAGAACTAAAAAATGAATTCTGAAAGTTAGGCAATATGTGGGGTCTTGTTTACAGTTATTGTCTATTCAATTCACACTTGGTTAAGCATGTCAATCTGAATACTAAGCTGGTTTCACATTGGTATTAATGGCTCCACAACAGTTGTAAAAAGAAGAGAAATCACTGGTGCTTGCTGTAGTTAATACTGTGCAAATAGACTTTAGAGCACATGGGTATTTTTTATATTCTTTAAAAAGAGAGAAGAGATGTATAAGATTCAGCATTTTATCCTTTCCTCTTCAAAACCTTGCCCAAAGTTCCTGAAGGCACTTAAGCATATAAAAGTAACTAAATTAAATTTTACTACAGAAGCAGCAGAAGTGGCTAAACTTTTCATTATTTATGGAATATGGCCAAACTGTTAGAAGCATGAGGCAGCACTTTTTCTAATCTTTAGCAAAGCATTTGTAAGCTTAGTAGATTTCTTCTTCCGTAACTTGTTCTAAAATATATTGATGCACTTTATTTTCCTGCTCATCTGGAACATAGTTTGGAATGAAGAGCACTCTTTATGTGATATAATTAATTACTATGAAGAATAATTAGTTGTCTCACATCTAAATGCACTCTACCTTTGCCTAGAGTTTAAGGTATGGGGGAAAAAATGGCTGGAACAATTCTTTTCATATTCATTCTTTCATTCAACCATTTTTAAATTAAATGATTGCCCACTCCAGGGATTCTAGGATTACTGCTAATACGATTCTAATAGAGGTGAAAAGCTCCCTTTAGTTTCTGCTCATCTTTCTTTCCTCAGGAAAATCCCTCTCCATAACCAATTCCTCTTGGCTGCTCAGGATTCCGAACCCTAGGTCCTAACTCTGGAGATTGAGCGACATCCAGAGAAAGAGCTGTGCCCCACCGGACCTTACTTGTGCTGTATCACCAACACTCTGCTAAGTGGTTGCTTTATTTATAGACATAAGATTTAGGTTTAATCTGGGATATTTGGTGCTTTAATCAAAAGACATTAGCAATGTAGTGGTTTCGGACAAAATGGCAGGCCCGAGAAAAGCTGCTGAGAAGCCAGGCAATTTGAAGCTCCAGTCAGACTAATGTGTCATTTTCCTTTTCTATGTGGAAGAAGGGGAAAGGAGAAGAAAGAAAAGGGAGAAGGAAAAGAGGGAAAAGAAGGTTGAAAGAAGGGGCACAAAGAGTTTCTGAGACATGGGAAGGGCAGAAAGAGAAAGTTAGAACCTTATAAAGAGGTTTTGATTTATCCTGAAGAAGTAAAATGAGCAGACTTGAAATTTTATTCCACTGTACCCTACCTCATTACACATGATAATTTTTAAAGCTGCATACTTTGTTAAAATTGTGATCAAAATTTAAATATTCTCACTCCCTTCCCCAACTTACAACAAAAGAAATGAAAATTTTAACTCCTGGGATTCTCCAGGCAAGAATACTGGAGTAGGTTGCCATGCCCTCCTCCAGGGGATCTTCTCAACCCAGGGACTGAATCCAGGTCTCCCACATTGCAGATGGATTCTATACTGTCTGAGCCACAGGAGTGGGTAGTTTGTCTGTTCTCCAGGGGATCTTCCCAACCCAGAAATTGAACCAAGGTCGCCTGCATTGCAGGCAAATTCTTTACAGGCTGAGCTACCAGGAGAGCCCCTATTAAAAAGGAAATGGTGTAAATTCACAGTGTTCTTAGGACTGATATTCCATAGAGAGGAAAGTGGCTGATTTACAATTTCCAAAGCCACAGTTTACATAAATATTTATATAAGGGGAGAAAAGTTCTGAGGGCACTGTTGTTAGAAAACTATCTGAATGACTGAACAGGAGAAATGTCATAGCTGCATTTGACAGTTTTGATGACTGTCTGAAATATCATATTATTTTTGAAAAGATGAGACTAAGGTCTTTAACTTGTAGTATTTTTCCTCAGATATGAAAGAATGGCAAATTAAATACATTAAAAACTAGATTTAGTCTCAATGCCCTGAATAATCATTCTGAACCAGTATAGTTATTCTTTTTGTGAACTTGATCCTTATCTAAGGTGCTCAGTCGCTTCAGTCCTGTCTGACGATATGCAACCCTATGGACAGAAGCCCGCCAGGCTTCTCTGGCCATGGGATTCTCCAGACAAGAATACTGGAGTGGGTTGCCATTTCCTCCTCCAGGGGATCTTCTCAACCCAGGGATCAAACCCACATCTCCTGTGTCTCCTGCATTGCAGGTCAATTCTTTATCACTAAGCCACTGGGGAAGACCCTCATCTAGGGCACTTCAGTTTGATTTAATCATGCAGAACTATGCACATAACCAAATTGGGAGCAGCATCTGAATATAACCAGCAAATCTACAATGGGCACATTCTCACAGCCAGGGCCATTCTAGTGTTGCTGCACTTGTGAGCACCTGTTCCACGCGTTCTTCTGTGCTGTCCTTCAGACTTTAACAGTCTGCTGCTGCTGCTGCTAAGTCGCTTCAGTCGTGTCCGACTCTGTGCGACCCCATAGACGGCAGCCCATCAGGCTCCCCCGTCCCTGGGATTCTCCAGGCAAGAACACTGGAGTGGGTTGCCATTTCCTTCTCCAATGCAGGAAAGTGAAAGTGAAGTCGCTCGGTTGTGTCTGACTCTTAGCGACCCCATGGACTGCAGCCTATCAGGCTCCTCCATCCATGGGATTTTCCAGGCAAGAGTACTGGAGTGGTTAACAACGCGGGCCTTCTTCAATTCATTTCTTCTTTGCTAGTGAATTTGATTCTGCTATTCTCCCTGCTTTCCCCCACCTCCCAAATAAAAGATGAAGACTTGCAGTGTAAAGTAAATATGCTGTCACCTTCTTGTGGTCCTTGACAGCTTTATGGTAGTTCTTCAAATCACAGATATAAATGATCACTAGAACAAATATTATATAATAATACTCAGACATGTCACTGATTTTGTATGCAAAAAAATAACTCTTAGTGTTTACTTAAATAATTTAAAAGTAGAAAGTAACTGACATAGTATAAGTTAAGAGATATTTTTTGATCCCTAATCTTGCTTTTAAAAGCCGTGTAGGAACAGTATATTCATACTAAATGGCAGAACATACTTAGTCAGAAATCAGTTGGATTTTGTGCAAATCCTGATTATAGCTTCCAAGCTGGAAAAAAAAATTACACGACAAGCTTGTCCTAGTAGGTAAAATGAAAAATAGGCTTGAAAGACGTTATTTTAAGTCTCTGTCTTAATAGAACTCCAGGAGTGATAGATATTGACAGAATTTGTAATCCCAATGATTTGATATCATAGTAAAGAAATCCTTTTCATTTTCTGTGTAGTAAAGAGCTAAATGCCTACACTAGTGGCCATGAATTACAGATTTCTGAAAACTCTGGTTAAAAGTAGAGAAAAATTACTTCATCCCTTACTTGCAGTACTGTACAAGTTGTTGCCGTTCTGTCGCTAAGTCGTGTCTGACTCTTTGAGACCCCTGAACTATAGCACACCAGGCTCCTCTGTCCTCCACTGTCTCCCTGAGTTTGCTCAAACTTACATCCACTGAGTTGGTGATGCTATCCAAGCAGCTTATCTTCTACCACCCCCCTTCTGCTTTTGCCCACAAGTTATGTAATATCAACTGATTTTGCAGGATGCTTGTAAATATTAGGGTTTATATGCAGACAAAGTCTAGCACATTGCTTATAATGAGTACAAACTCAAAAAATGATTCTCAATGATGGTCATGGTAATTTTTATACCAGATAATTTTTATTTTAAGTTTTATTTAAAAGTAAAATGCACACTGAAAAACATTTAATAAGTACTAAAAGTATATATACTGATTTTTCTTCTTTGATAATAGCTAGAAAGCCATTTGTCATTTTTTGGAGGTCTGAAAAAAAAATCACATATTTTATACTAAATAAAATAATCCAATTTTTAATCATCTAGAAAAATCCAGTAGCAATTTACTGAAACGACACGTGATTGAATCTTTACTAGTTTATCAGTATTGGAGGGGGGAAAGTCTCTTATCAAATGGTCTTTCTTTCTTTCTTTCTTTCCTTTACCTTTTTGAATACTTAACACACAGGTAAAACTCTCGGTAAATAAATAATCATTCCCTAAAGCTATGTAATTTAAAATGCATTTATTAAAGGTTGTGGGTCATCATTTATGGTAATGGAGTGTGAACAAACAAATTAATTCAAAGCATGGAGGAAAAAACTGGTTTCAGGCAGCAATCACAAAACTTTGAGTCTTCAAGACTTTGGTCCCAAGAACGTGCACCAGCCAGGAGTCTGCCAGCCCACTGTTATAGCTCACAGCTATGAAGTTCCTACAAATCCTCGCACTGAAGTGCTGTTCCACACTTTGATGATAAGTTAACTTTATAATTGCTGTTTGGCCTTACAAAGGAGGCATTTATTAAAGAGTGAAACCAGGTTTTGCTTTGCCATGTTAGAGGACGAAGACGGCAAACAGAAAAATGATTTTGCCTTAGAGTAAACTACTTCAAAGTAAGATTTTTAGAAAACCCATTGGATTTAACCTCATTGGCAGTATCCAGGAAAGGTTAAATAACTTGCTGGAGGACAAGCACTGAATTAATTGTGTAGATTCCGAGTTTCCTAGTTTATATGGGACAAAGATTTTTCAGCTTCCGCATGACAGCAAGGAATGGAAATGGATTCTACTTAAGAATTTGCTATCGGACCTTTGTTATTCATGCAATAAATATACATTCAAGGGATTTCTCCCCACTGTGATATAAGTATATTTAAAACTTTGAGACTCTAGCAGGTAGAACATACCTAAGAGAGAGTTATAGATCCTACAGTGACTCAAATTTTGAAAAATTTGGAAAATAACTGCTTACTAATTTTTGTATATAATTATTTCCTTGATATGCCCTCATAGAATATTATTTCTGTTGCACATTGTGATGTCCTAGTGATAAACTGAAGAACTGTTAAACTGTGACCAGAAGGGCATCCATCAGATAGAAATGTTCATTTAAGAAGAAATTTTAGATATTTTATTTACCCTTTAGCCTACTTTGTAAATGCTTTCTTTCTCTCTTTCTTTTTTTTTTTTTTTACAATAATTGGTAGTCTAATCCAGGTCTAAGGGTCAGAGTTACCATTAGAATTCATAGAAGAGCAGAGCAATTTCCTAGACCAAACCCTCAAGTTCAGGTTTAATCAGGAAACATGGATTGTAGTCCCAAGATTGCCTTTAAAAAGTGAGTGACTAAGGTTCTGTCTCATGGGCTCCCCAATTAACCCAGAAAAAGGAAATTGCTTCCTCCCTGACTGAGCAGCTGCTGCTGATCTGGCCATGGGATCTTATTAACTAAAATATTGACAATTTTGAAAGTTTTTCTCAAATCAAGTCAAATAAATGAATCTCCTAACCAAATAATCTCTTCAATATTCATGAATATTTTAACACATTCCTCAAGTCCTCACTCTCATTGATTTTTCCAGTTACACAAAATAAAATTTACATTTGACCTACTCAGCTGCCTTACAAGTGTAGAATCCTTTCAAAGAAAAACAGAATGTTTAATTGACTGGAGAACAACCTCAAGTATTTCATCCATCTGAAATTGACTGTATTGTATAGATATGTGAGATGCAATATAATAGCTCTAGCCACATGTGGCTATTGAGCACTTGAAAAGCGGTTAGCACAAACTGAGATGTGCTATCACTGTAAAATACACACTGGATTCAGAGACATGGTATGGAAAAAAAGAGTGTAAAATATTTTGTTACTATTTTTATAATGATTATTGCTGAAATGATAGTATTTTACACAGATCTGTTAAGTAAAGTATATTACTAAGACATTCTGTGGTTGAGCTCTCTCCTACAAGGTGGGGTGCCCCTACTACTAATGAATATTTATATTGCCGATATGGAACATAAAATATTCTACAAAAATTAAATATATTTTTTAATGTAAGGATCCATATCTGAACCCAAGTTATTTTACTAAATTCTTTTTCACTTTTTTTTGAACTAGCTACCAAAAATTTTTAATTACATGCATGTCTTACATTTGTGGCTGGTATAGATCACCAGTTTCTGCCCAGCTCAGCCTCAGTTTCTATGGACTTTGTTTATCCATACTTTACACTGATATGAGTATACAATGTCAGTTTCAATTATCTGTTAAGTAGGGGCTGAGTATGCTCAAAATGAAAATATTTCTCAAATAATTCAGAAATGAATTTTAACTATCATTTTCAGTTTTCTGTGCCATTCAGTTTTTTCCTAATGCTGTCAGAAAATAATAAGATAATCTGACTTGGGAAATATTGCCTTTCTATCTCTTATTTAATGTGGCCTGCACAGAGGAAATAGTGAGAAATGGACTACCCAATAGGGAAAGAAGAAAAAAGAACAAGAGGCAAGAATGAATAAGAGACGAGTTTCTCTGCTCCTAAGTGGTAGAGATTGGGTAGCCTTCAAGTCCACTTTATGGGTTCAGTACTGTTTATCGATGGCCTGCTCTATGGCAGGTCCTTGGTTTGTATTAAGAAGTAGCTCATACCACCATCTCCTCCAGTTCAGTTTGCATACAATAACTCCTATCACGTATTACCTTGGTTACCCAAGTGGCATAATAGTGTCATGAAAAAAGTCTTATGGAGAACAAAATTGGGAGAAATCCTCGCTTAAAGGACTTCTGGAAAGAGACAAAAGGTCAAAATCACTTGACTAAACAGCCCAGATTAGGGTCTCTTACAGTGGGTATGCTAATGGTACGTGCTAAGTCACTTCAGTCGTGTCCAACTCTTTGCAACCCTATGGACTGCAGCCGGTCAGGCTCCTCTGTCCATGGGATTCTCCAGGAAAGAATACTGGAGTGGATTGCCATGTCCTTCTCCAGGGGACTTTCCCATGCTAATGGGACTAAAGCCCAAAGAAGCAAGAACCCTTGAGCATGGCAAGAGCAAGAACTTCAGTTGTTCCCAAATAAAGTCCTTATAAAGTTGTTCTTTAATAACATAATCAACTGCTGAATCTAAAAGTCTTCCCTAATAATTTCAAAATCCCTCCTGGGGAAGATTGCTTTTGGGGAGCTCAGTGGGGTGTAGTCTCACCATTAGTCAATGAAATGCTTTGCTAGACAGGCTAAATTAAGTGGGCACATCTGAAATTATTCAGTCAAATCTAAAAGAAATGCTAGAAAGTTGTCTTTAACTTGAAAGAAACATAGCTATTTCTTTCTCCATTAAATTCAGAAATTATTCAACTGACAGGGAAGATCTTTTTTCAAAATTAGGCCACAGTGGGGGGAAAAAAACTAAGTAAAGGTTTTGATCTTTTTTTATAGGACTTACCACTTCTTATTTCTACTAGTTTTCTAGTAGTCAGTAGGGAGACTTCTCACCTTCTGTACAATACTATTGCACATCCAACAATTCTCAGGCAAAGGTATATCAAATCTGGAAGAAAATTCCCCTATAAGAGTAGTGTTTTTGTAGTCATACACTTTTTGCACCTTTGAAGAAAACTCTAAACCTTAAAAAAAAAAAAAAAAAAGACAAGAGACTTCTATGTGGTCCTTTATTGAATCTTCTTAAAGATACTCTGACATGAGTGGAGAATTTTTATTATCATTATTTCAGATGGATAAAATGAAGCCCAGGAAGGTTAATCGAAAGAAGGCCAAACATTGCATTAGTAAGAAATGTTAACTTTCATCTTACTTTGCCTTATAAAAGACTCATTCACTTTTTTTTTTTGTCCGCACCCCACAGTATGTGGGGTCTTAGTTTCCCAGTCAGGGATCAAAACTGTGCCTCCTGCATTGGAAGCAGGGAATCTTAACCATTGTGCCACCAGAAAAGTCCCCACCCCTCATTCACTCTTGATAATCTTTCTTACCTGCCTTGCACCCCCTCTTCCTTCTTTCCATCTTTTTGTATTCTAAATCTATCCAACTCTGATCATTCTCCCTAAGGTAATATTCTCACCAGTAGAACTGCCCAGTTTCCTTTACCATGCTTGCAGTCTCAGTGGGGCCTAAAATCACCCACAAAATGAACACATCATCTCCCGGGGCAAAAAATAATCATCTTATTAAAATGACTAGAATGTTTCCTTTTTTGACTCACACTTTATGTCAACTATTTTGATTTGCCTTTGGAAGTTTTATGGAACCATGTGTTGACCAGATATCATGTTTTTGCTCTCTATAAAAATGTAGAATGTATCAGTGGCCCCAGGTTCAGCTGATGTGGTTGCTAACGGTGAAGGGACACCTGGAGATGAACAAGCTGAAAACAAGGGAGAAGATCAAGCTGGTGCTGTGAAGTTTGGATGGGTGAAAGGTGTGCTGGTAAGAAAGTTCCTATATTTACAAATGAAAGCTATCTGTTCAATGTCCTGCTGGATTAAGTGCTAACAAGGCCTGAAAACAAGAGTCACAAAGATGCCTGGGTGTTGTCCCACTGTCACTTCTCACATCATTTTTCATGCTCCTTCAACCCACAGGTACGATGTATGCTGAATATCTGGGGTGTCATGCTCTTCATCCGCCTCTCCTGGATTGTTGGAGAAGCTGGAATCGGTAAGCACTCCCCCCACCACCCACTACATACTTTTCAATGTAAATTAAAAACTCAACAAGCAACTTGTTTTCACTGTTAATGCTGAATGTGAGATGAAGGTCACAGAATTAATCTGCATTTGGGCTCTTTTACTTGGCCTCTCTGTCAATGTTTGTCAGGAGGAAAGGTAAAGGGTTAACTCCTGGGAGGCTGGAATTTTCCAGCTTGCCAGCCAGATGAATGCTCAAGTAAATATTTCACCTTTTCATAGAGTTTTAGGTGTACAAGTATATGGAGATTCATTCATTTTAAATAATATATTCATGTTTGGGTACACACTGGCAATCATCAGAGTATCCCCCTTTATGATTATTGGCAAAACTTTACTAAACAAAAATAACTTGTAGAAAAACTGGGGAAAATGTGACTTGACTAATAAAAATGATGAATTAAAAAAAAATTGTGTTACTTTCAGGTACAAGCAGTAAGAAAACAAAGGTTAATGAAGTATTGCCAGATAGAAGTTTAAATAATAGATAATAACTATTGCTCATTTTTCTAAATGGAAAGTGGATGATGTTGAAATGATTTTGAGTGCTTAGTTAATGTTTTTAGATATTATATTCCATTTAAACTACTGTTTCTGATGGAAAACATTTTTATTGAGAGTATATTAGTTAAATTCATATGAAAATTTATTTGAAAGCTATTGAAGTTTCCGATTCAATGTGACAAAAATTATTGGTGTTCTCTATATATGGAAAATTCATTATATATTCACTTTGGCGGGGGGGGCGTAGCTAAAAATCATGAGTATCAAGAAAATAAAAGTTCAGATGTGCTTTCAGATTCTACTCCAAAATGTGTCTCAATTCACATATAAAAGGTATTTGGTCATTATTTACTGCCTTCACTCCTCAAAACTGATTCAGAATCACCAGAAACTTAACATGAGAAAGAAAGAGCTGGAACCAGTTCCCATAGTTTTTCCTTATTGCATGTTTAGCAACTGCTGGGTGCCTGACAAAAGGCTGCTTGCTGGCTTTATGATGCATATCAAATGAACACTTACAGCCTCGGGTCCAAAATAAGTCTATGCTGTTCCATGGAAAATCTGCATCTTAATATTGCCAAGTTGTTGCTCCAGGGTTTCATGCAAAATTAATTTTTTAAGGGCAGTTTAGTAACTTATTGAGATCATCAGGAAACAATACTTTGTTTGGAGGTGTGAGTGTGGCCCAGGGCAAGAGTGATTGTTTTGAATGCAGCTTATTTGAAACCCATATGTTTGGGCAATAATCTGAACTTTAATCAGATCTCACATTATTCTTCCCAATCAATCCAGCTTCATGATTATTGCAAAATTGCAGAATATGAAGAATGTTATCTTGTGCTAAACTGTTTCTTATACTTTCAGACATCAATATTGTTTCAACAAAGATCTTTTATTTAAGCAGTCAAGTCTAACTTCAGGAGAGAGTAGAGTTCTACCTAAATGGGTGTCCAGTGGGCTTTTCTATGAATGGAGATTTTTGGTTTTTCTTTACTCTGAGAAAATAGACTTTAGTGAGTAGTAGAAACTTAACTATCAACCTTACTCAGTTTTACTGGACTTTGCTACAGTCTTAAAACTGAATGAGTTGATTAAGTCACTGTCTGGGTCCCATTTGTGCTCTTTTTATTGGGAAAGAAAACAAACGAGTATGTACTCCCTTCTTGCTTTATGAGGGCCTTGGGGAAGAAACCTGAATACACTTTCAAGCTCAGACTCTGGAAACGAAGCCAGAAGGAAGCTGTAGCCAGGAGTAATGGCAGCTATAGTCCTTGTGTAACTATTCTGGGGCCGTAAGTTTTGGCTGCCTCGTCCCCAAAAGTATACGCTAGAATGAGCTGATAATGCCATCTACTTGTTCTCTGTCTTGACCACTTTGGCTGGGGCATGTAGTATCCAATGAACTTAACCATCAAGCAAGGAAGAAGGGTGTGAAAAGCAGATGAGACTGAAGCAAGTCATTTATATTCTGTGTATTTCACTTTCTCATCTGAAAATTAGGGAGCTGGATTAATTGTTTCCCAATCAATTCTTTGAAGATAAAGCTAAAGAATCTTCCTTAACAGGGAGACACAAATCGAGATAGGCTGAGGATAGCTCAATAATCTTCAGACTGCAGGGTGCATAAGAATTACCTGGGAAGTTAGTTACAACACTGCAGAATCCTGGGATTCACTTGGAAAGATCCAAAGTCAGTGAGGCTGGGCATTTTAAATAAGTACCCCAGGTATTTCCTGAAGCAGGTGGTTCAGAGACCCAAGTCTGAGGATGAACCTAATGTTTTCTAAGTTGCTTATACCCTGAGATTTTATATTTGATTGTGAGATGTATGCAAATCCCTTGCTGTTTAAAATACATACTTTATACCAGGATTCTAAATAGTTTACAGAAATATACACAATGCAAAAGGATAAATTAAGAATTGTTCAGAAAATAAAGGCAAAGTGAATATAAAGGTAGGAAAGTACTAAAAGTCAGACTAGTTTTAATATCATGAAATGCCAACTATATGATTCAGTCCAGTTGCTGCGGTAAGCTAAACATTCGCTATGAAACAATATCAAGAGTTAATGAGCAAAAAAATAAAAGGAAAGCATCTTTAGTGGCACACAGACCTGAAACTGCACAGTGATAGAGAGGCAGTGCTCACCACAGGATCCCTGTAAAGGATACAGAGAATTCAGTGCAATCATTTCTTACAACACCAAGTGTTTAAGATAAACTCTAGGAGCCAAACCAATATAGTCTAAGTTTGCACCTCATGCCCAACTTAGCCTCTTCCTCCTGCACTTTAAACTGTAGAAACAGCCTAGAAACTTTGGCTAAAACCAGGATATAACTGAAGGTGTCAAAAGAGCCATCTTCCAATGCCTCATTCCCATTTTTGTTCTTAACCTCCCTCCACTTCCCCTTCGTCTAGGGCATGGCCAGAAAGATCACAGCCTCTCTTAGCTGACTGCCCTTCTTACATCCTTGGAACAAGAGCCTACCAACAACAATTATGAAGCATTCACTTTATGTCAAGGAACACATCAAACAGGCACAGACAAGCACATTCTGGCTGCAGCCAGCGTAATTTCAGTGCCTGTGAGCCTGTAACTTCTCCCTGAATTTAAGGTTGACCTCCTGGCTCAACAGTAAAGAATCCACCTGAAATGCAGGATGATGCAGGAGAAGCGGGTTCAATCCCTGAGTTAGGAAGATCCCCTGGAAGACGGCATGGCAACCCACTCTTGTATTCTTGCCTGGAAAATCCCATGGACAGAGGAGCCTGGCAGGCTACAATCCATGAGGTTGCAAAAGAGTTGGACATGACTGATAGTTTCTACAGGACTGATCTATTGAGGAAGGTAATGAAGGGATGAAAGTGAAAGTTGCTCAGTCCTGTCTGACTCTTTGCAACCCCATGGTCTATACAGACCATGAAATTCTCCAGACCAAAATACTGGAGTGGGTAGCCTTTCCCTTCTCCAGGGGATCTTCCCAACCCAGGGATCAAACCCAGGTCTCCCACATTGCAGGCGGATTCTTTACCAGCTGAGCCACAAGGGAAGCCCAAGAATACTGGAGTGGGTAGCCTATCCCTTCTCCAGGGGATCTTCCCAACTCAGGAATCAAACCAGGGTCTCCTGGATTGCAGGCAGATTCTTTCCCAACTGTGCTATGAGGAAAGCCTTCAATGAAGGGGAGGAAGTTACAATTTTCCCTCTACTCATTTTAGGCTCATTGGCTAGTGCCCTATAAATTAGACTGAAAACATACAGATTAATAAAAGAAAAACAATCAGAAGTTTATTAACATGTGAATCCATTGTGCCTATAAATGGGAATCCTCAGTGATGAGTAACTCAGACGGGTGGTTAGAATTTGGTCTTATACAAGCATCTGAGCAAAAGAACAACACATTTTTAGAGAAATAACAAGACAAAGGAAAAGACTGAATGTCTAGAGTGGCACATTGTGAAAAGGCAAATATGTGGGAGAACTAGTGGAAGATGAGGCCTAGTTAGTAAAGTCTATGTAGATTCCTCTAGCACCATTTCCAGCTGTCTCCAATCTCTAGCTGATAACTATCCCCAGGAGAAAGGAAAACAGAGACACCTTTACAAATTTATGTCCTGCCTTTAGGCAAATAAGGGGAAGTATCTGCTTCTATTCATTGTCTTTAGCTCAAAGTAATCCTTATGCTAACATGGCAAATTTGGCAACAGCATATTCTGCTACCCTTCAATGTCCTCCTGGCTGTGAATTTCCTAAAACTGAGAACAGCCTTGCCTTCCTCTGAATTCTGGTCTACTTTCTCCCTCTCATAGTAAATGAATCTACACCATAAGATCCTTGAGGGCAGCTTTTTTCATTTTTATTTTTCATTGCATTTCACATACTGCCTAACACAGCTGGATATATAGTTGGCTTTTAATAAACAATAACAGTTACTACTACTGTGGATATGATTAAAAAGCGGCACCTTTGATTGTGTACTGTGTTGTATGCACTATGCTACTTTACACATGCATTCTGCCTTTACACGTGCCACTGCTTGCTTTATACATGGCCACTTTACACACATTCTTTCTAATTTCATTGCCATTTCTGGCTCAGAAAATAGGTAACTTATCAGAGTTCACATAGCCAATGAGTAAATGCAGTTTGATTTGATTCTTTCTACTTTATTCCTCTGCCAGATGAACAATTTTCTACACTATTAATATATATAATTTTCCACTCTTATGCAATCAAATAGACATGAAAAGATAGTTCCCTGGAAGATTGAATATTTACCCTTTACAAATAATATTAGCAGCTTGGGATTGTTCAGACCAATTATTATGTTTATGGGTGTCTAGAACTTCATAAATAGTGAGGTTCACGTTAAATTTTGACCAGCCATAGTTGCTTAATTAGGTGCAACTTTGTACTGCACATCTTAGGTCTTGAGTTTCTTGGATCTGTGCTACCATGGGCAGAAAATGTCAAAGCTGAGCATTTCCTCTGTGGTGGCTTCCAGACTAACTTGTTAAACTCATATGTGATCCTTTGGTGATTACTCTAGACTTGCTGACTTTTTTTGTAAACAATCTAAATGGATTATTCCACCATTTAATTGCCTTTACTTTTCCTTTCTCAACTGAGGTCTTGGTGTGATTATCATCGGCTTAGCCGTGACAGTGACTGGTATCACTGGTTTATCCACCTCTGCTATTGCTACAAATGGATATGTCAGAGGAGGTAATTAAACTTCTGACCTGCGTGATCATTTGTAAGGTAAAGGCAACACAGGCTCAAAGAGTTCACCATTGACATTTCTGAAGTGTTTTCAAAGGTAATCCAAGTTGGTTCCTTTTTTTTCCTTTTTTTACCCTGCCAGGCAAGAGAGACGCAAGAAAAATGGAGAAGGATTTAACCTTTGTCAAAACTCCAGCTTTCTCATTCAGGTTCCTCGCAAGCACAAGAGAAGGTCAAATGTTATGTTTTCTCTTTTCACAGCCAGGGTAACTTCTCTCCCAGGACACCAGCATAAGTCAACTTTTTCTTTCCAGGGCCGCATTTTAGATTGTGTTTACTTTTGGAGACCATCCTTCATCATAATGAGCAGTTCTCTGATTTTATCTTTATACCAGGCAAACCAGTTTCTCTTTAGCACGAAGGATCTCCACTGGGGCCCAAAGGCTTTGATGTAAAAACTTAAATTCAAAGCAGTATAGTTTGCAGCAATAGGGAATCCAAGGAAGACGAGTAAAATGTAATATCTTCTGTTTTTCATTGCTAACAGGTCTTGGAGTTCTCATAATTCTTCTTTCCACCATGGTCACTTCTATTACTGGGTTGTCAACTTCTGCAATAGCAACTAACGGGTTTGTTCGTGGAGGTAAAATTTCTAAGATATATAAATATTCTCAACACTTGTTACGGGTAGGCAAAAACTTTTTATTATTCTTTACTTCTTTTTGGTGGAAACAAGAAAGTAGCTCGATGTTCTTGAAGTTGGACCCAGAAGAAAACATAAGGTACTGTCCATATAGCCCCTGTCTACTCTGGTCAGCTCTGGTCTCTTTCTAACGGTCCTCTCTGGCACATTGCAGGTCATGGATTCCATATGCACAAATTCCTTGGGTAAATGCTTTACTTTTCAGGCTACTGCACAACTCCAGCTGGCGTTTCTTGAAAACCGATTCCTCAACACAGCTTCAGTTTTAAAGTTTAGTACATTTCAGGTACCTTCTAGACCTTCCTATACCTGGATGCAATGGGATCTTTTAGAACATTTCAGGTTTTTCATGGGGAGACGGATCATTCCTTGACAAGGTTCAAACTGCTGCCTCCTGAAGTACTTACTGGTGACTTCTTGAAGTCCTGGAACCAAACACCTTTCTTGGGGGATTTTTCAGGTCTTGGAGTCATCATCATCGGCCTGAGTGTGGTAGTGACAACACTTACAGGTATTTCTATGTCTGCTATTTGCACAAATGGAGTGGTAAGAGGAGGTAAGCCAATCCATGCACTTGTGACTACAAGCTTTGATTATGTAGTGATGTCTAAAGTTGGTTTAATGTTGGAAGTAAAATTTGTACATTGATAATTAGTTCCCAAAGGATTCAAACAAAACAAAATGATCCAAAATTTAAATAGCAAGGCATGATTCTTTTCACCTAAAATTAAGAGATCTCCAGAAAAGATTTTTTGGGCCCACCTCCTGTGAATGATCATGTTCATAAAGCAGAGAATGATCAGGTGTCTAGAAAGAAAGCATGTGTTAAAGTGAAATAAATGGTTTCTTTGTGCCTTGGATGAGCGCCGCTGGCTCTTCCCCAGGCCCTCTTAAAAGGGGTCTTCTTGAGCATCCCAGCTGACACTCCTGACACTTCTCATTCAGTAAGCCCTCAGAGTTCACCCCAATGCTATGCTACCAATGGCCAACAGGCTTCAGAAGATTCTCAAAAAGAAAATAAAACAAAGGGTTACTTTCAAATCATCCAGGAACATGTGGGCCTGGGCTGGAAATGAGTGAGTAAAGTCTGTCATTGTTCTTCAAACTTCCTTTCTTCCTCGACCAAGTCTAGTAATTGGCTGCTAATTTACTTAATGTAATCAGGACAATGGAAATAGTGAGGATTTGCCCAACCCAAATAAAACTTTACATTTATAGAGAAGGTGTTGCCCCTTCACCCAAAGGAGTTACTATGGAGGAAACAGTGAAGCTTTCAGTGAAAGACAGTTTTGGTTGTACTGTGTCTGTGTGTTCAGCGTCACTCTCCTACCACTAGTTCAGTACAGGAAGTCGTGAATTCACACGCTCTGTGATAACATCCAGTCACCTAGGCCTTTCAACAACTACTTATTTTTGCCTTCAGAACTCAGAACTTTCTCTCAGAACTCTCAAGGTGATTAGCCATTCTGGCTCAGTCTTTCTCACACCCAGAAGTACACAGCCATGTATAGAACTTCCTTTTCAAAGTCAAGAGAGAAGCAATCATCCTAAGCTCTCTGCAAGTTACTTCCCACCTGCCACCCCAATTCACATATGGGTATTTGGGGATAACCATGCTTTCTTGAGCTAAAATCATCAAAACTAAGTCTGATGTATAAAGCGGATAATACATAGCACTATATAGTTATCAATTTTAATGTAGTAAATATATGCCAAAAATTATACCAGAAATGAAGCTTGAATGACATTGATAAACTTTACCTACTTCATTTTCTGCCTGTGCTTGCCTGTTTCTGGAAATTTCAGATATGAAATTATTAATCTGAACTCTCCAATGACGTTAGAGACAAATAATTTTATAAATTCAAAAGACAAAGAATTTGAAAGAAAAGTTTGCTATGTTCCTATTTGTAGCATTTGTGTACTATAGGTTTTGATAAATTAGATTTTATCTAGTCAAGATAGTTTTATTGTAGATTATACACAGAATTCAAAGAAAGGCTAAGTTATTTATTAAGTTGACACAAGATTTCTAAAATTACGAGGATTTGTAATATTTTTATTAAAAAAAAATTAGAATAGTTAGTATTTTAAATGTTCTCAGACAGTCAAAATTATTTGGTCATATAAACTAAATCCTTTAGCAGTTTGTCAGTATAAAACATGTTCATTTCTTATTTCAGGTGGGGCCTACTATCTTATTTCCAGAAGCTTAGGGCCTGAGTTCGGTGGATCTATAGGCTTGATCTTTGCTTTTGCCAATGCAGTGGCTGTTGCTATGTATGTGGTGGGATTTGCTGAGACTGTGGTAGATCTTCTTAAGGTAATTAAAAGCTTTTGTTCTCTTCATCCAAGCAAGATAATTTGGTTTAATTTGCTTTTCCAGGGCACTAGAGGATATCATTATGGCAAGATGAGAGGAAATAGATTTGTTGTGCAGAATGTGGAAGCTGAATATAGTTGGCATCAGAACTTCTTAGAGTCCTGGCTCTCACACTTACCAGCTGACAGATTTTGGACCAGTCCCTTTGTTCATCTGAACCTTGCTTTTCAAATCCATAATATGGGTTAATAATATTGTCCTATGTCTTTCATATAAATGTGGTACAGATCAAATGAAATAATGGACATGAAATACAGGGTAAAACATGAAAGAAAAGATAAATAATGAGCATTATTGTCAGCATCAATATTACTATTATGGTTACAGATGTCCAAAAGGAAAGAAAGTTCAAACATTAGCACTCATTGTAGGAAACGGCATTTTTTAGCATAGGTGCTCTGTCTGGATGGTATGTATGTGAGCACATTAATTAACTAGTAGGTAAGCTAGCTTCCAGTCCTCCTTCTGTGGAAGTGATAGCAGATACTGAATTCAATAGGTAATAGTACCTCTAGCTGAAAATCAGATTAAAAATGAGTGGATTATATAGTTCATAGTTTGTTCTTTAATTGAGTAGCACTTATTTTTTGATATTCACATTGGAGACCACTCATTTTCATCCCTCTAGGATTCCCCTTGACACACAGAAATAACTGGTTGTTCTCCTGAAACAAAATGTGATAAGTGTACATACCCATAATTTTACTTAGTGCTACAATAGCTTCAAAAGCTGTGCCTAGAATGGATCTCTAAAAATTTTAACTCCCAACCTTGGCTATCAAAGGCTTATTATTACAAGAAAAAGTAATGCTAGATGTTTTATCTTCTCAAATTTATGAGCACTTCATTTTTCTATTATCCCCAGACAGCAGGGCATAGTATCTCTTTTTACTGTTAAATGCTACAATAACACATACAGACCAAAAAAAAAAAAAAGAAAACTTCTAACTATTTAGGGGGGATTTTTTGTTGTTGTTCCAGGAGAGTGATTCGATGATGGTGGATCCAACCAATGACATCCGGATCATAGGCTCCATCACAGTGGTGATTCTTTTAGGAATTTCAGTAGCTGGAATGGAATGGGAAGCAAAGGTTAGTTTCTCAAAATGATATTACCAACAACTGCTAGTCAGCTTCCTGAACAAATTGCAGGAATAGAAGGAACTCCATATTCAAAAGGAATTGCTATTATTACTTTCTATGGTAGAAGGAGCCTGGTCAGTGCTCAGTGGAACAAGTCCTCAAAGCACCTAGTCCAGGCAGTCCTAAGTCATAGCTCATGTGATCAGGCCTATACTTTGTCCTTTATTCTGTAGTCACAGTGACATAGCCAACAAGATTGCTGCCATCTTCACGCACAGACCCCTTGTGGTCATAGCAATTGTACATACTGGAGGCCTGTGTCTTTTCCTCGTTTCCCTGGTATCCCCTTCCTAGCTGACCATGAATGCTGACATCCACAAGATATGACAAGCGTGTTGGGAGAAGATAACAGAGGCAGAAACTGTCATTCCCCTCTGAAATCCCGTGCTCCAGCAGTAAATCTAAGGGTACCAGAGGTCCTGGAACTAAAGAATATCTGGATTTAATGATTAGTATGTTGTCATTTAGCCGCTAAGTCATGTCTGACTCTTTGTGACCCCGTGGACTGTAGCCTGCCAGGTTCCTCTGTCCATGGGATTCTCGAGGCAAGAATACTGGAGTGGTAGCCATTTCCTTCTCCAGGGGATCTGCCCGACCCAGGGATCGAACCCGTGTTTCTGCATTGGCAGGCAGATTCTTTACCATCTGAGCCAACAGGGAAGTCACTCAGTGATTGGTATACCAGTTAGTAAATTTCTGAATGGTGGGGAGAATATCTTTTGCTTGCTTTGTAACTCTCTATGGTGATTAGTACAATCGAAACTCCTAGGTTCCTATGTGCTTGGAGGTGCAGTAACTATACCTCAAGTGGTCACCAGAAATGGAAAGATAGCCAAAACCGCCCATTTTATATAAGGCAATAGGTGCAGTAACTATACCTCAAGTGGTCACTAGAAATGGAAAGATAGCCAAAACCGCCCATTTTATATAAGGCAATAGGAAACATTCTTACATGGCGTTTATTACACATTAAACAAAAACTGACGAAGTGCTTATCATGTGCTGGGTATTCTGCTAGGCACGGGATATTCAGTGTGACCCACACAGGCACAATCCTTGCCATAGCTGAGCATATGGTCTATGGGGAGATGAGTAATAAAAAAGTAAATATAGAACGGTAAATTGTGAAAGTGCTATAAAGGAAATAAATAGGGCACTGAGATAGAATATAGCAGGGGGAACATACGTTAGATTATTCCCTGAGGGAGGCAATGTAGTTTCATGACAGTAGAAGGTAGGATTTAGAGCTCCAGCTCTGTAGTTAGAGTGGATTTGAACCTGGTTTATGTCTATACGACCTCTGGTAAATTACTTAACCTCTCTATCCCTCAGTTTTTTTTATCCTTAAAATGATGATAGCAGTATTACCTACTTCATACACTTGTGGGTGGTTATTATTTACCTGAAAGGATATTGGTAAAGTTAAAACTGCATCTGTTGTACTGTAAGCCCTCACTAAACATTAGCTGTTACTGTTTAGATTCAGTGGGCAAGAAAGCCTCTGTGAAGATGTAGGTTTGCAAAATGTAGAGAGAAGTGCATTTCCAGCTGAGGGGAACAGCCAAGCCAGTAAACACCTTGAAATGTCAGAGGGACTAAAGAACAGACGATTTGGCTGGTCGGCCTTGGAGACGACTTGTGCTGAGCACACACGGGTATGATAGCTCGACCTGAAGTGCACTAGGCGTGCTGGGAATTCTGTGCCTCATTCTCTGTTCTCATACCCCTGCACTTAGTACCAGGAAGGGGAAGAATCCACAGGTGCTCTGCCGAGGAAAGGAGACAGCTCTGTCAGTGTTACATCTTTTGGCCCCATTTACATTCCTAGGGACACTGCACTACGTTACCCACTTAGTACTTAGAATGCTCCTGAAACATCACCTTCAAGTGCCCAAGCACATGCATGCGTGCGTGTTTAGTCGCTGTCGCGTCTGACTCTTTTGTGACCCCATGGACTACAACTCGCCAGGCTCCTCTGTCCATGGGATTTTCCAGTTAAGAATACTGGAGTGGGTTGCCATTTCCTCCTGCGGGGGATCTTCCCAACCCAAGCATTGAACCCACATCTCTTATGTTTCCTTCATTGGCAGGAGGATTCTTTACCGCTGCACTACCTCAGAAGCCATGCACCCATTGAAAAATGTAACATCTATTCTCAGGCCAAATAAGGCTTATTAAGATGCCATTTTACAAGAACACCCTTATTACCTACACTGGGTAGTAGAATCTTAACTGGAATTATTAGATAGGGCTCTTATTCAGTGGTCATTTACAACTTTTATAACTATGTAAAAAGGTCATTGAATAAAACTAATTTGACCTCCTGTTACTTTGTCATTCCAGGCTCAAGTGATTCTTCTGATCATTCTTCTCATTGCTATTGCAAACTTCTTCATTGGAACTGTCATTCCATCCAACAATGAGAAGAGGGCCAGAGGTTTCTTTAATTATCAAGGTATGTGTGTCAAATAGCTTGCCTTGCAATAAAAGCTGCTTCTTTGCCCACCCCCGTCACCATCCCCATGACCCCTGCCCTGGCCACTGGAGTTTCAGGGAATAGTCTCAGGTTTGAGTCAGGAGAGCCTGAGTGAGTCTCAACCTTGCTGCTTGCCAGCTAGACAGGTCATCGAACACTATTGGGTCTCAGATTTTCCTACCAAGGTGGGAATGATAATAGCAACTTCCTAAAGCGATGTTGAAAAGCAAGTAAGATAGGGATGTTAAAGTGCTTTGAAAACCTTAACGTGCTGGATCCTGAAAGATAAACCTCTCCTTAAGCAACAAGATATAAAGAAACTATATCTTTTTGGACTAAAAATAACTGTGTACATGTGCAGTTGCACAAAATTATAGACAAAAGATACAAAGAGACCAAAAAAATCCATTTGCCACTTTTGAAAAGTCTACAGCAAAAGTAGGGGATTAAAAGCAAAAGCAGGGTACTGCACATGCCCCCTGCACACAATATTACCTCAGGGGTGGGCAAAACACCTAAGCCCAGCCCTCTGGCCCAACCTCTGGACACACTCCTTACCCTCACCCCATATAATGTACAAGCTTACCCCTGCTCAGGAAGCCAGGAAACAAGGGAACTTGTTATTTGTTCTGGCTCCCCTCTGCTGCAGCACGGGCCCCAGTAAAGCCTTGTCTGAACAGTAGGGGTGTCTGTGCAAAAAAGGGAACTTAGCTCAGACAATGTGCCCAACCACTGGGAGCACCAAAGTCAAACACAGACATTTTTTCATCCCTCTAGTCGTTTTTGTTCCTTGCTTTCTTATGACATTATCTAGTTGAGCATCACTGTCAGGTTTTCAAACAGAAAAGATTGTAGGAACTATTAACATAGCAGCTGTGATCGAGGCATAAACATTGACTTCTCTCTTCTATTCTACTCCACCTATCCCCTCTTTCCTAGCTTTCCACCCTAGCATACTTAAGAATCCATGGCTGAGGTTTTTTATATTTCCCTTCAATATTTACCTGGTTATCACTATTTGTTCCCTTTTTATAGCGCATCACTTCTTTCTTCCTGATTCTTTTTCTTTGTAAAGATTGGCTTGCTTGATTTGCAAATCCTTTCCCTTTTGCTTCTTTTCCCTTTTTCCAGCTCCTGCTATAAATTTTTTGATGTTTTCAATTTTTTCTCCTTATTTTTGCATTTCCCTAGATTCTGTTGTTCACATTTTTATTCCTTCCTTTTCTTTCTTTGTTTTCCCTTCTGTTTTTCTTTTTTCTAGATTGTTTCCATTTCATTTAAATAATTTGGTGACAACTTGTGGTATATTTTTATATTATGACCAAACCTCCTCACTATATATGAGAATTCTTATACATGAGAATTTGGTATAAGGATCTAAGATGCAGTTTCTGATGACAAATGCCGGGGAGGTTAGAACATTAGTATCAAAACTATAAGACAGCTTCATCCACAAGGTTCTACAATTCAAAAAAAAAAAGGGTGTAGTAAAGCAATATGCTGGTTAAGGTATATATACATGTGAGAATGTAGTTGTATGTGTGAGGGCAATATGATGCGGTATGTTTGTGAGTATGCCAGTTCAATCATGAGAGAATTTTCTGTTTCCTTCTTTTTTAGTCTTCTAGATTCAAAGAAATCAGACAGCATGGGTCTCCATTTTCATGAAAATTATTGACTTTTCAGAGTATATTCTAGAGATTTAAAACCTTGTGACATGTATTTTGATACTTGGCAAATATTAATATGAGGTTCATCAAGATTATACCAATATCTTTAAGCTCATTCCATTTAGATTATAGGAACACATTTGCATTTAGGGCTACAGAAGCCAAAGTTAACTTTATCTTCTAGCAGTCTAGAAGATAAGTCTACATGATAATTTTCTCATTATTTGTGTTGCAGCATCAATATTTGCAGAAAATTTTGGGCCAAGCTTCACAAAAGGAGAAGGCTTCTTCTCTGTCTTTGCCATTTTTTTCCCAGCAGCAACTGGGATCCTTGCTGGTGCCAATATCTCAGGAGATTTGGAGGTATGTTATTTCCTCTTCTTTGTAATTCTAAGAAACAATGGTGCGGTTGGGCAGGACAGGGAGGTACAGACATCAACAGTGACCATGTTTCTCTATAGATTTCAAAGCTGCAAGATTTCTTCAAGGTTTCCTAGTTATTTAAAAAGTTCTCTCTCTTAATGACAAATTTTACTGCCAAATTATCCTATTCCTGATAGTTCTTCCAAAAGTTTTATTCAGTAAGCTGAGGCACTGGGGAGGCCCCCTCTGGTGACTTTACCTAGTTGCAAAGAACAGCCATGTGCCCAGATAAAATTTTAAGGAATTCTAGTATTATTTTAGGGAGTTCTAATTTTAAAAGGTGGGCTTCCCTGGTGGCTCAGTGGTAAAGAATCCACCCACAATGCAGGAGACACAGGTTTGATCCCTGGGTCGGGAAGATCCCTTGGAGAAGGAAATGGCAACCCACTCCAGTATTCTTGCCTAGAGAATCCCATGGACAGAGGAGCCTGGCGGGCTATAGTTCATAGAGTCACAAAAGAGTCAGACGCAATTTAGTGACTCAACAACAACAGCAACAGTATTAAAATGAGGAAGGTGAGAATGGATATTAAAGGACAATAAATAATCTCTACCACACATGAAAAAAGTAGAAAACACAGGTTTTACCTCAACAAATTTATAATCAATTTTGGAAGGCTAGAAATATTTGCAAGTTATCAGGGGAGATATATGTGTGTGTATATATATTCAAACTGAATGCATTGTCCAAGTGGATTATGAAATAAAAATAAAGAAGAAATAATTACATTAGGGACAATTTTTGCAACAAAGAAACTTTTGAGCAGGAAGTAAAAGCAAAAGCTGGTTACTGACAACAGTCAGGAAATGTAAGGGTATTCCAGGCAGAGAAAAGAAAAGGACAGACAGGCAAGGGAAAATTGTGGGAACAGGAAGGAGTCCCTCATGATTCAAGTGGAGAATCCCTGATAGGCTGAGTATCCTTACAAGGTAAGGAGAAAGGCTGTTGAAGGGGCCTGAGTGAGAGATGTTTGCCCTATAAATCTATAAAAGTGCTTTTGGTTTTGTTCATTGCTGTGTCCTTGGAACTAGCAAAGCTTCAATAAATATTTATTGAGTCAATGAACAAAGGCATTCACATTTGTTACAGTAAGGACTACAATGCCATGGTAAATTCTTCAACAGAGATGGGACATAAAAAATGAGTATGCTGAGGCTCAGAAAAATTAAGTAACTTGTTCATAATGAAGTAAGTAAGTAGTGCTGCTTAACAAAAGTTAACTCTGGATGTTGAGCTTCTGGTTTCTCAGATTTGGAAAAGTATCAGAGGTCATAGGTTTAAATTTCGGTAAACTGTAAGAACACATTCAAAGAATATTGTGCTTTCTTTCGACTAAGTTTTTATTATCAGTTGGTTAGTAGTCAGTCCAACTCAGCCAACACTTGTTACTTATACCAGGCATCAAAGAAGTGAAGAAGCTTGCTTGATCCTTCTCAAGCACGTAGTTTGGACAAGACCACGGCAGGGAAAATGGATCAAACAGGTCAGCTTTTGTTAGAGTTAGGAAACGAACTGGAAAGGATGCTTTTTCTTTTTTTATGATCTGCTGTAAGGAAACACTATATATCACAACCAAGTGCCTAAAAATTTCTCCTAAACAGTTCAATACTTTTATTACAAATGATGTCCTCTGATGTTTTCACATCAGTTCTGTTCTACTGTATTGTTTTCATGCTGGTTGCAACCTACTGAATTGATTCCATGTTGAAGCTCAGGTTTAGCCATTGGGGTTAAAATGGCAGAAGGACATCAGAGGGGAGATGTCTAGTGGGTAACTACATTAACCTGTAATTAAAAATAAATTTAAGAAAATAAAGAGAAAGAGCTAAGGGACTGGGGAACCCAAGAGACAGAAAATCAAGAGATGATGATGCTTTGAGATGTAATAATTAACATGATCAGAAGCCAGAGGGGTCAAGCATGTTAAGGACTAAAAGATGACCACATGTTGGGATATGGCAACCAGAGTTCTGGACTTATAGATAATAATTGTTTCTGAGCGTGAAACTAGAGCATAATAAATTCAGTTCAACTTAGTAAACGTGTTATTTACACATTATGGGGATATGAAAGACACTACCTCTGCTTACAACCTCAGAATCCTTCTCAAGATTCTGAGGCTCTTCAGGCTGACAGTGACAGCTAACAAGAACTGGCGCAAGGGGATGCTATACAAGTTTCCCATCCTGAACCTTCTACTTGTTAACACACTATTGATGGTCTGTAAATATGTGTGTGGGAGAAGATCTTCAAGGTACACAGATCTAATCAGGAGAGTTAAGATGCAGTTTCAGAGATTAAAGATTAGGATATGGCTGACACGCAACCAGCAGCAACCTAGTAAGACTGCTTGTGCTGTGTCCCAAGGGGGAAAAAAAATATGATATTTAATTTTAAAAAGTGAAGGAAGGTGAGATTTTGTGCTACTGCTTGAGGGATGGAAATAAACATTTGGAGAGGTAACTAAGAATCTAAGTCCTGTCCTGACTAGAGGAAAAGTAGCCAGAATAGGCAGTGTGGGTATGTGACCAGACATTAAAATATTGGCATCCCGACTCAGATCACACCAAGTTTGACACTCAAGTAACTCTTAAATGAGGAAAATTTGAGCTTGTAGCAGATCTACAGCTACATGGAAATTACCTTATGTGTAGAGTGGGATGCGTGCTTCCTAATTCACTTCAGTCGTGTCTGACTCTTTGTGACCCTATGGACTGTAGCCCACCAGCTTCTGTGTTCAGGGGATTCTCCAGGCAAGGATGCTGGATTGGGTTGCCATGCTCTCCTCCAGGGGATCTTTGTGTTTTAGGTATAACACTTCTGTTCATCTTCATACCTCTTTTCCTTACCTATATATATATCTCCTTCCTTCCCACTTATATCAATTCTTCAATTTTCACTGAGAGCTCAAGAAATCCTTCATCCATAAAAGAAAATTTGAAACATACTATGAATGGATATTGAGTGGGGTTCATTTCAGCCATGGTTGCCCTCATTTTCCCTCTATGTGGTACTCAGTGCACACATTCTCTTTTGGAGACAGTAGCTTGAAATGAAGAGGTTGTATATATCAGACAAATCTTGTGTGCAGATATTTCTGCAAGAGTGGGAAGAAATGAATGATTATAGAATGGCTCTATAGGGCTGGCTTACTTCCCTGTAGGGACAGATTTACTTAGTTTAATTAACATTTCCAGCTGTCAGGTTGAGTCTGCATTCATCATGAGTTGATTTTTCTGATGGATATGATCAGCAGATTTAAGTTAATGAAACACAGAACTCACACTTTGACTGCATTGATTGCTCACTTGTATTGATGAGTCTCATGTCCTCTGGAGGAGGAACTGATGCCTACTGGGACGGTGCTTTCCTCAGTTCAGTATTTACTGACTCCTACTCTATGCCAGCACTGTCTTATAGGTAATGAATACATTGAAATCTCTACTTAATAATCCCTGTTAAGTTGAATTCTATTATAGAGAAGTTATGCTGCTTGGAAATTGATTATGATATGATTCAGCCCCCAAAATAGGATATAAAATGGTATATTATATATGATGTGAGCTCAGCTCAGTGAATTTATATACATTTATGGGCAAGAGAAAAGCCCATTTTCTGGTATAAGCTAAAATTTGCCTCTTTCTATATGCCTGCCTATGGAAATTAAATATCTCTCATTGCAGTTATTCCTGAACTAGATTCCAAATGAGGAATTTGAGGGATTGGAGAATGTAGCAGATCATCCTTTTTGCTCAGTCAAAGTGATTTTTTAAAAGCAAGTATAAGTTCAGTTCAGTCACTCAGTCGTGTCTGACTCTTTGTGACCCCATGAATCGCAGCACGCCAGGCCTCCCTGTCCATCACCAACTCCTGGAGGTTACTCAAACTCATGTCCATCGAGTAGGTGAGGTCATCCAGCCATCTCATCCTCTGTCATCCCCTTCTCCTCCTGCCCCCAATCCCTCCCAGCATCAGGGTCTTTTCCAATGAGTCAAATCTTCGCATGAGGTGGCCAAGTATTGGAGTTTCGGCTTCAGCATCAGTCCTTCCAATGAACACCCAGGACTGATCTCCTTCAGGATGGACTGGTTGGATCTCCTTGCAGTCCAAGGGACTCTCAAGAGTCTTCTCCAACACCAAGCTCAAAAGCATCAATTTTTCAGTGCTCAGCTTTCTTCACAGTCCAACTCTCAATCCATACATGACCACTGGAAAAACCATAGCCTTGACTAGATGGACCTTTGTTGGCAAAGTAATGTCTATGCTTTTTAATATGCTATCTAGGTTAGTCATCACTTTTCTTCCAAGGAGTAAGTGTCTTTTAATTTCATGGCTGCAATCACCATATGCAGTGATTTTGGAGCCCAAAAAAATAGTCTGACACTGTTTCCACTGTTTCCCTATCTATTTACCATGAAGTGATGGGACCAGACGCCATGATCTTAGTTTTCTGCGCTTAGTACAAAACAAATACACACAGAGATATACCGCCAATGTGTCAGATATGTTACACTGTTATGTTATATTGATCTGTTACCCTTCCCCCCTCAGAACTCTATGGTCTGATATATCTGCATGAAATTCACAGGAGATAAAGGGGAGGGACAGGAAGAGGTATTAGTGAGTAAACTAACTAGCCTACTTTTCTGTAAAAACTCTCTCCTGGACAGTTACAGATCTCTTCTGTTCAGCACAAAGTTCAACAGATTTCTTTCTTCACTCTAAATACCTTGTCTTTGTCTAAAAAGAACTGGAGCTCAGCACTTTGCCATTTGCTTTTTTTCTCTTTAGAACTTGCCCCAGGAAGGGTAGCCTAAAATTTTGAAAATACAGAACTAACTCAAGTGATATCTGTTTCTTATTCCACTCTATCTCCTTGTTCCTCTACATTATTTTTTCAAAGGATCCCCAAGATGCCATCCCCAAAGGAACCATGCTGGCCATCTTCATCACCACTGTTGCCTACATAGGAGTCGCCATTTGCGTGGGTAAGTCATGTGTCTCTGGTGTCAGAATGCCAGAATTACAAGGGATCCAGTTGCTTTTCATGTCAAGTTTTATGTTTCATGGCTTTCCATGAAACATAAGTTGAAAATTTTTTAATAGACAACAATTTTAATTCCCTTGTTGGGTGCTCTAGGAGTTTGAATGCAATTAAGGTGTAACCACAGGTGTCTCTGGTACTTCCCTGGAGGCTCAGACGGTAAAGCGTCTGCCTACAATGCAGGAGACCCGGGTTCAATCCCTGAGTCAGGAAGATCTCCTGGAGAAGGCAATGGCAACCCACTCCAATATTCTTGCCTGGAAAATCCCATGGATAGAGGAGCCTGGTAGGCTACAGTCCATGGGGTCGCACAGAGTCGGACACGACTGAGCAACTTCACTTTCACTTTCATTCTGCTGCTGCTGCTCCTAAGTCGCTTCAGTCGTGTCCGACTCTGTGAGACCCCACAGACGGCAGCCCACCAGGCTCACCTGTCCCTGGGATTCTCCAGGCAAGAATACTGGAGTGGGTTGCCATTTCCTTCTCCAATGCGTGAAAGTGAAGTTGCTTAGTCGTGTCCAACCCTTTGCGACCCCATGGACTGCAGCCTTCCAGGCTCCTCCGTCCATGGGATTTTCCAGGCAAGAGTACTGGAGTGGGTTGCCATTGCCTTCTCTGCACTTTGATTCTACCTGAACACAAAAATGGATTTTTTTGCTGCTGCAGGTGATAATTCCATGGCCAGGGAAGCCACCACTTCTAGCAACCACCTCCCCTGCCTTTAGGAGGCAGGTGAGGGACAGAATAAGAGTCCAAAACAGAACAAAACAAATGAAAACAGAAACAACATGACAAAACCCTTAGGAAAGTATGAAAGATATAGAATGAATGACTGTGACTCCTCCTTGCACTGCTGTCCCTAATGTGGAAATGTCACCGTCACCAACCGGCAGGCAATCAGAACAAGACCCAGCTGCCAGCAGTGTGGGCGGCCAGCCCCAACATTGCTCAGTGAGCAGAAAATATGCGAATTTGCCTGCTGTTCTTAAACTGACTTTTGTTCCACCTCCTGCCTGCAGCCACACCTCCTCCTGGTTGGGGGTCACCTCCAGCTTATGCCATTATTGGAGGGGAAGGAATGTGAGACATTCAGAGAAGAAAATTTTTCTGTGCACACTTATGAATACAGCCCCAGGCTGGGCCACTATGGAATCCCATCTGGCCATTTAAAAGGGGACATTCTGGTTGTCCTCTGCTTACTATAAAGGAAATTGAGAGAGTACATATGTTCTGAGTTGGATTCTTTGGGGGAAAAAAAGCAAAACAATTAACTTAGATTCTTTCTTCTCTCACTGCCTCTTATTTCCAGAAATTGGATAATGTCGTTAACTCTACTGTGACATTGTCAAGTTTCGTTACAAATAAAGAGATATTATTCCAATGTTTTAGGAAATCAATACTTTTTAAATGACATTGAAATTACCTAAATTTCACAAATGGTTTTTCTTTCTCCTACAAAGTAAAAAGGAAGGGATGAATAAAGGTATAGGCCTGATTTCAGAGTTTCTTCTCGTTTATTGGTTCTGATGGGTAGAAAAACCTGTGTTTCCATATTTTTCTCAGGGTGAGAAAAGGATATTCAGGGGGTCCCTGGCCTGTCATTAGTGCAAATAATAGCTCATGGCTTGGCTTCATGGGAATTTGGGAAGTTTGATTATGCAGAAGTGAAACCACAAGATTTTTAAAAGTCAGCTCAGCATAAATGAACAGTGAAAAAAGATAAAATCTGGACTGGATAGTTCTGCTTAGTATCCAACCAACACTCACAATTTCAAGAACCTAAGTAGAATTTGGTAGGCCACTTCTCAGGGCTATATAGAAAGGGTTCCTGCACTGATCATTTTAAATGACTCTTTCAACTAAAGGATTCAGTAAGTTTTAAGTCCTTCCTAGATTCAAAGAGTATGAATTCCATGGCTATAATTGAGAGTTCCCATTAGTATCTATTACTGGAACGTCTCTTAAAATAATTAGCAAGGAATGAGAACTCACCTGGCTGGAGACTGAAAAGCAAAATGAACAGTTTCATTGACTGGCATTTAGTTTGTAAAGTATTTATCCTTCAAGTAGTTCAGAAAAGTTTATATATATATTTCACAGCTATATTCATATCTCTCAATAATCCTATCAAATACATAATGGCAGAGATTACAGTAAGAAAAATTCATAAGAAAAATCAGTAATTAAAATATATATGTCAAGAATCTTTAAAACATACATAATTCCATTTTGAGGTATCTATCCTAAAGAAACACTTCAAATTACAGAAGAAAAATTGTATGCACAAAGATGTTCATAGGATGTTTGTAAGACAAAATAACAGAAATTAACTCAAAGGTACAAAAATAATAAACTGAGATAAATACTTGGTATAGCAGTATTTGACCATAGCACCTGGGAAGGGCTTCCCATGTGGCTCTAGTGGCAAAGAATCCACCTGCCAATGCAGGAGAGATAAGAGCAGATTGGATCCCTAGGTCAGGAAGATCCCCTGGAGGAGGATATGGCAACACACTCCAGTATTCTTGCCTGGAGAATCCCATGGACGGAGGAGCCTGGCTGGCTATAGTCCATGGGGTCGCACAGAGTCAGACGTGACTGAAGGGACTTAGCATGCATGCACGCATTACCTATGAAATCTTAACATTTTATCCCCAAATATTTTCTGTATCACTTAAACCATTGAAATTTTATAAAAAGTACAATTATAATAGTTTAAGAAATTACACAAAGAATAAAAAAAAAAGAAATTACACAAAGAATACCATTAGCTGAAAATAAGAGCTCAGTTCTCTTAATTACTAGTATTCAATAATGTCATCCCTTGTTTCTCTCACAGATGAGGAAATAAATCCTTCTATCTGGAAAGCTCCCAATCAGTAGCATTAACCTGGAAATCTGAATTGAATAAATATTACGTGCTATGTGCCCTTTCAAAAAGGAAAGAAACCTCAATCCCAAGCGTCTTACAGAGGCAGGCAGAAAGCTAGGAGTTCAACCACCCAAGGACACCTTAGAGATAGGGGCTGCTCCCAGGCCTCAGAAGATGGGAACTTTCGGGTATCACATCAGAGGAAATATTGACCATGAAGACAGGATAGGTCAAAGTAAACTAAGTATGTTTTCAGAAGAAAAACATGTGTGCATATTCAGTCGTGTCTGACCCTTTGTGACCCTATGGACAGTTAGCCCACCAGGCTTCTCTCACCATGGAATTTTCCAGGCAACAAAACTGGAGTGGGCTGCCATTTCCTCCTCTAGAGGATCTTCCCAACCCAGGGTTGAACCCACATCTCCTGAGTCTCCTGCATTGCAGGAAGATTCTTTACCACATGAGTCATTGGGGGATATCTGAACCCTTCAAGTAAAGAAATGACAAACTTGTTGTTTTCCCAGGGGCTTGTGTGGTCCGAGATGCCACTGGGAGTGTGAATGACACCATCGTTTCTGGGATGAACTGCAATGGTTCAGCAGCCTGTGGGTTAGGCTATGACTTCTCAAGATGTCAACATGAGCCGTGTCAGTATGGGCTGATGAACAATTTCCAGGTTTGAACTTCAAAAATTAATAATGTGTACCGCTATCGCTTCCATTTTTTAGAACATCATGTGTAATGAAACTTCTGACTCTCTAACAGATTGGTTATTGACTGATTCGAATTCAGCAAGGAATAATTTGTGTGGGAGGAAAGGGAGTCCTCTAGGCATTCATTATGTGGTTACACTCACTCTGGTGGTCGGAGAACAGGCAGTTGTATGAATTGCATCACCCAGGGAAAGATTACCACCCGCCATTATGCATCTTCCAATCAATCGTGTAAGATTTCCTGGTGGGCAGATGGAGAGACTTCGATTAGTTAGCACTTGGAATGCATTTCATGCCTGGGCTTCACTCAGGAAAAGCCTCTGTGATGGACCTGGAGTGTGTGGAGGACAAGGCCAAGAGGGGAATTGTGAGTGGCAGAAGGGGGAGGAGAGTGAGGGGGGGAAGGAACCAGGGAAGTTGGGGAGACTATGGAACTTAAAACATATTAATTTGCTTGAATGACTGGTGAGCAGAAGGAGAAACAAATTTGTTGTGAAGGCTTCATTCATCTATTTTAACAACCAACAAAGAGAAATTAACTCAGCCGAAGTCATTATTACAAATATGACTTAAATTGATAGAATCTCATCATGTCTCAGACCTAAAATTATGTTTAATGAGCACAGGAAAAGCAAAAACTTGAAAAGCTTCTATGTGCAGGAAGAAAAAGAAAGGCTAATGCCTTTTAAAAAGATTGGTAAACAGCTGAGTCCCTCCCTAGACTTTATTAAAATACCACTTTCTGCTGGATAGAGTTTCCCATTGACCAAGAAACAGATGCCCAGAAAGGACAGAGGGGAAAAATATCAAAATCCTTGAAATCATTTCCTTGTTTATTCTTTCCAGTATCTTCTGGACATATTGTGGTGAGCATTTGTTCCTTTTATCCAAAAACAGCAACAACAAAGGCATTTCCATTTTGAAAAAACAACTATTAAGAACTCAGAATGAAGCAGGGGGAAAAACATCTGATTAGAAGCAATTAGCTTACAAAAGAGATTCCAAACCCCAGAAAGTGGAAAGGGAAGCATTTGCATTAAAATTTGGCTTAAACTTTTGTTTTCACTCTGTTGGATGAGTCAGTCTCCTTACCTGGACCTCTCTCCTCAAGGTCATGAGCATGGTGTCAGGGTTTGGCCCCCTCATCACTGCTGGGATCTTCTCTGCAACACTCTCCTCGGCCCTGGCCTCCCTTGTCAGCGCGCCCAAAGTGTTCCAGGTGACATAGGCATAAGAACACGTGCTTCTCCCTCCCCCTGAGATATCCACTCTCACTGGTGATCATTTTCCATCACTTTCTGAAACAGTTTAATGTTTGCATCTGGCTCCAACGCTATGTCTGCCACATAGTCGAGATCGATTCAAATATAAAGAATGATAAACTGCAGTGTTAACTTGTGCTTCATATTGTGTATCACTTCGTCTCTTCCCCAAATCTTCTTGTTTGAATAGCCCAGGGAAAATGACTGTGCATGGATATAAATGATGAATTTCTCCTCTTTTCCATTAGGCTCTGTGCAAGGACAACATCTACAAAGCTCTGCAGTTCTTTGCAAAGGGGTATGGGAAGAACAATGAGCCCCTGAGAGGATACTTTCTCACTTTTGTTATAGCCATGGCGTTCATTCTTATTGGTTTGTAGTTTTCTTGTTCTTACTGAAAGCCAACAAGTTCTTCTGATTACTCATAGGGTTTTCCTGTGACCTTGAGAAATTATCTGTTTTATGTCTAATACTGCATTTGGGAATATTGCAATCTAAGAAGGAAATGAGAAATCCTTGTGTGTGGAGGGCCTTGGAGGACTTGAGGTGGGCTTCGTACTTTAATCTCTTCTTTGAATCTGAATGCTGGAAATCCATCCAACCAAATGCAACTGACTCCTTCCTCTGACCTGCCTGACACTGTCTAATCCCACGTTGCCTCCAGCTGCCACCTGTCCTTACATCTCCTGGCCGCCAGCAAGAGAGCTGAAAGGTCTATTCTCAAAATTGGTCCATTGACCACAGAATGTGGTCACCTGTGGATCTGGAAAATTGTGGATTGGTCACACCCAATCCCACAGCTAGAATCTCTGATGATAAAGAACCTGAATTTTTACAAGCTCCCGAAATTCCTAGACCACTAAGGTTTGAGAACCACTTACCTCGGCTCTTTCTCCCTAAGCAATATAGAAACAGCTACATAATCTCGGAGAGGCACAACGCCTCAAAGTTAGCCTGCACATTCCTCACTCCTCCTTAAGGTACCACACTGCAGGTGAGCAGAAGGCAAGGATGATAGTAACTATGCACAGATAGGCAGTCAGATTCAGCAGTAGTGCCAGACAACGAGGGCTTCTCCTCATCCCATAAACTCAGGAAGTGACCATAATTCATTCATCCTCATAAGATTTTCACAAGGTTGAAGAAGGGAACACATGACTCTCCATGTCTACACACAATCACTTTCTGGTTTATTTTTTTGTAAATCTATGTTTGTTAGATTTTTTAAATTAAATTAAAAAGTAATTATGTGTATATATGTTTGAATTATAATTTAAACTTCAAGACTTCAATTATTGTCCTAGACTTCAGTTAAGTGGTCAAATAGCCCCAAATTTTAAAAATTGTATACGTTAAGTAATAGTCTTAAAAGTCACTCTTTCAGAACCCAGTAGATTAGCTTCATGGTGCCAGCTTTGTGGCAGCTATTTTTGCCTACTTTCTTGCTGGCATTCATGTCCTACAGCCACACCCAGCTTCCACCTGCATCTTCTTTACTGAAGGTGATAGCTGTCTGATCTTCAGATAAATGAGAACATCTCTAAATTATTTTTTATATCATACAGTAAACATCCCAGCGAGGATTTAACCATACTGGATATTTACCTACTGAGGTAAAACTTTTTTTCGGCAAACCTTCAGAGGTAAAACTCTCTAGAGATGTAGAAAAGTAGGAATGGCTAACAAAAGTTCTGAAAGTCAGAGAGAGCAAGCTGGGTATATGCAGAGATATATCCTGTTAGATGGTTCTGATGCACAGGCATTTAACTAACCTGTCACCCTGTAGAACATTTTGATTCTATGCATGCTCAGTCACTAAGCTGTGTCCAACTCTTTTCAACCCCATGGACTGTAGCTCGCCAAGCTCTTCTGTTCATGGGATTTCCCAGGCAAGAATACCAGTGTGGGTTGCCATTTCCTTCTCCAGTGGATCTTCCTGACCCAGGGATCAAATCCACATCTCCTGCATTGGCAGGTGGATTCTTTAACACTGAAGCACTTAGGAAACCCTTTGATGATACACAAAGCAGATAAAGAGTCCTGGATTTGGTACTTCTGCAAGAGCTACAGGGAATTTTGTCATCTTTCTGGTTTCCAAACTTTCTATCCACTTCCACTTGAATTTTCTGTGGGTAAAGATCTTGATTGTCTATTTTATTGGTGAGTTTTCTTGTTTCTTACTTTATGGAAACTTTGGCTGAAAATACATTTCAAATGAGTGCAGACCAAAGAAAAGTTACAAACTTCTTAAACTTTGACAGATGCTAGCTACGGTTTCAATTTCCAAATAAAGTCAAGCTTCCAGACTGTAACAGCTGTTCAGCCCCTAGTCTCATCACTCATATGTACATACTCAATTCTGCTTCCTTCACAGCGGAACTGAACACCATCGCTCCCATCATCTCCAACTTTTTCCTGGCCTCATATGCACTTATTAATTTCTCCTGCTTTCATGCCTCTTATGCCAAATCTCCAGGTAAGTTGACATTTCAAAACTAAAATAAACCTAAGCAAACAACTTCGTTCGTCTCAACAAGATGAAATAAGTCAGTGAAAAGCGCTGAATCTGTGTTTATATGTTTCCTTATATCCTAGTGGGCAGTGTAATTCACTTTTTCTTTTGGTAAGTTGGGGGGTGACTTCTGAAATAGAAAAGGAATCGTTTGAGCAATGGCCTTTTTGACCAACCGTAAAGTCAATTTTCTCCTGTGGCAATAAATTATTCATTGCAAGAGAAACCACATTTATTGCAGCAGTAGAAAAACACCACTATTTATTTCCAGGGTGAAAGTGACCACAGAAGTGGAATGAATGTATATATTTGAAACTTTCTTACTGTCAGTTTGCTTTCTGCCCATGGTGCAGAAGAGAAGGATGAGTAGTTCCCATAATTACCTGCTGAGTGCAGTCAATGCAGATTCACGCTGAAGCTGGTGACACCCCTGCACTCCTCAGACTGTTGTTTAAAGTGGTGTGAAATTTCACACCAAAGAACCTCCCCCTATCTTTGTCACCTCTCACCTCTTCTTTGCTTCCACTGGCCATTAGAATTTCTTCGCCTTTCCATCAGAAGAGAGTAATTCTTCACTACAAGGACTTTTGTTAAGGATATAAGCACATCTTCACTTTTTAGGGTCTTCCAGGAACTCAAACATCCTTTGGAAAACCTCCTGCCAAAATACAGGTGGAAGGGGAGCCTTCATCTACTTAAGGCCACTAAGCTCCAGAAGATTACAGAATTTTTGTTTCTGTTTTGTTTCCTTGTTTTAAGCCAAGAACAGGAGGTTCTAGTCAGTGAAGATGACAGATCATAGAAATGTGTGCTTCCATGCCGTGGTGTGTTCCTTTTTTTAAAACCACAGTGAAGTAATAGAGGTTGGCAGGGGTAAGAATGGAAAGAAATGAGGAAAAGAGGAAGAGAGAAAAGGGGAAGACTAGAAAAGCACAGAGATAACATGAATACCAAACCCAAAAGATGACTCTCTCTCTCTCCTTCCCTCTCTTTCTCCTCTGTCCCTTTCTCTCTCTGATACACAAACACACACATATAGACAGACTCGGAGAAAAATAAAGGCATTTCCAGTGACGTTCTTGTAGTGTGATTTCCATCTTGTGGCTATTTTGGAAATTGCTTCTGAAGACAGAAAGTTCTGTTGTATTTTGGCAACTCCAAATTTAAAACTATACTTTGTGTGTGTGTGCGCGCACACTCAGTCATGTCCGACTATTTGTGATCCCAGGAGCCATAGCCTGCAAGGCTTCTCTGTCCTTGAGATTTCCCAGGCAAGAATACTGGAGTGGGTTGCCATTTCCTTCTCCAGGGGATCTTCTCAACCCAGGGAACAAACCTGCATCTCCTGCGTCTTCTTCATTGGCAGGTGGATTCTTTATCCACAGACCAAATGTGCCCTTCAAGTCACAGCTTCTTTACCCTGATCATACTGTCTCCTAGCTTCTTTCAATTCAGGGAACTAATAGAACACAGTAAACCCCCCATGCATGTACTAAAATATTTCTCACTGTATATATTCATTGCAAAATGCATGATATATTAGTGTATCAGGTTTAAAAAGCCACTGCAGAAACATGTCTCCCTCTTTTGCCGTAGATTATTATTTCTGAAAGGGCAAGCATGATCCTCTTAGGGTGAAAGAAGAGCTAGCATGAAGTAGCGGATGACATTTGATGGCTGCTCTGCCTTCTCCACAGGAAAAAGCCCATTATCTTAACCTCCTCTTTCTTGAGCCACTAAGGTGTCCCCACTGCCCTGCTGTCCCCCACTCTTTCCATCTCTCCTGCCTCCTTTCAACTCTTGATGACATAGATACCAGATGCTTAGGGTTTCGTTGTTTGGGAAGAAATCCTGGAATGCAGGAAGTGTAGAGGGGCCACAAGTGACACATTTTCTACATTTCACAGCATTATTTTTTGGTGTGATTACACCTTCATAAGCCAGGGACCAAGATGACAGAAAACTAATAACAGAGTTAGGAACTTGATCGAAAAGTTCTGATTTTTTATGCTAGGGGGAAAAACAAACAAACAAACGTGTTGCCTATAGTCTAAAAATACACAGTGGTATGATGGTATGGTGTGGAAATTTTTCTTGTGCACATAGATTTTTTTCTTAATTTCAGGATGGAGACCTGCATACGGTATTTACAACATGTGGGTGTCTCTCTTCGGAGCTGTTTTGTGCTGTGCGGTCATGTTTGTCATCAACTGGTGGGCAGCTGTCATCACCTATGTCATCGAGTTCTTCCTCTATATCTATGTGACTTACAAGAAGCCAGGTGAGATAAGAATGATTGTACAGAGAGGGTTTCCTAAGCACTCTCTAACTATCCATTCACTCAACGAAAGTTTATTTGGCACCTCCTGTGTTTAGGTGTGCCATGTGTATGGCGGATATTAATAATATAATGTAATATGATAATACAATAGTTACCCTTGTTGAACAGCTATTGTATACTGTGTATACACCATTGAATTCTCACAATAGTGAGAATTATTAGTCAGTAGGTATTATTAGTCACATTTCAGAGATGAAGAAACTTGAGTTCAAAGAAGTGACCACTCACTGAGGTGACCATCAGGATGTGAAGCAGCTGATATTTTAATGAGAGTGTATTGATACCAAGCCCCATAAGCTTTCCACTGATAGAGTCCTTCTACATCTGATAAATGAGATAGAATCCCTGTCCTCAAGAAGCACAGACTCACACATAAGGAATTTACTGTATAATAGTATAGCAAGCACCGTGAGACTGACATGAACAAGTTACTGAGAAAAGGAGAGGAAGTGACTGACCGTGATTATTGTTAGTCTAAATCAACCTTGCCACCCCATAGACTGTAGCCCACCTGGCTCTTCTGTCCATGGAGTTATCCAGGCAAGAATACTGGAGTGGGTAGCCGTTTCCTTCTCCAGGGCATATTCCCAACCCAGGGACTGAATCCTAGTCTCCTGCATTGCACATGGATTCTTTACCACTGAGCCACCAGGGAAGCTCTAACTGTGATTAGAGTTGTCCAAGAAACTTCCCTGGTTCATGGCTTGTGTTCCCAGGGTCAGTCATTTGGTAGGTACTTATAAATATCTGTTGAATGAACAAATAAGCTACTTAAAATAAAAAAAAGCAAGAGACTAGGGATTGGTTAATCAGATGGAGCCAGGGTTGGCTACTGTAGGCAAAAGAGTGTGAGTAAAGTTAGGAAGCGTGCAAGTATCAGGCATATTTAAGGATTGCCAAAGCTTATGAACAGAGAAACCTGGTGGGCTACAGTCCATGGGGTTGCAAAGAGTCAGACACAACTGAGTGACTAAGTGCAGCACACACCAAGGCCTTTAGCATGATGGAGTCCTCAGGTGATGAGAAGGGGCCTGAGGTGAGCCTTGGAAGGTGAGCAGGTCAGGCCAGATAAACAAGACACCTAAATGTCATGCTAAAGAATCTAGAGCAGCAAGAAGATGCTGTTGATCATTCAGGTGGATCTGGACTTCAGATGTTATCTTTAGACCCAGTGAAAGGGATGGATTGATGCTTGGAGAGGCTAGAGATTAAGGAGTACAGTATTCAGCAGTCCAGTCTCAGGGGCCAAAAAGACCCTCAGCCACCCTCACATTCTCCTTACCCTTCCTATGCAAGCAGAGTAGAAAAGAGAAGGTAGTAACTATTTTGAAGAGTTTGGTTTTGTTGTTTTTCTTTATTACTTTATGGTATTTGTAATACAGGTATGGTGGTGGTGGTTTAGTTGCTAAATCATGTCCGACTCTTGCAACTCCATGGACTATAGCCTGCCAGGCTCTTCTGTCCATGGGACTCTCCAGGCAAGAATACTGAAGTGGGTTGCCGTTTCCTTCTCTACTAAATGGGGCTTAATGGCATCGACTTCAATGGGCCGTGAAGGGACTCAAGAGAGACAAAGACTCCTAAAGTTCTTGACACAAGGATTGGTACCCGGGAAGTTTTCCACACACTGTACGTTCACATAATTTATGTATATTAATATTAACCCCCTGTAGTGTACAGTCTATAGGTTTTAACAAACTTACAGTCTTGTAACTACCACCACAATCAAAATAGAGGACAGAGGGCTTCCCTGGTGGCACTCAATATGTCAGCAAATTTGGAAAACTCGACAGTGGCCACAGGACTGGAAAAGGTCAGTTTTCATTCCAATCCCCAAGAAAGGCAATCCCAAAGAATGCTTAAACTACTGCACAATTGCACTCATCTCACACGCTAGTAAAGTAATGCTCAAAATTCTCCAAGCCAGGTTTCAGCAATACGTTGACTACGAACTTCCAGATATTCAAGCTGGTTTTAGACAAGGCAGAGGAACCAGAGATCAAGTTGCCAACATCTGCTGGATCATTGAAAAAGCAAGAGAGTTCTAGAAAAACATCTATTTCTGCTTTATTGACTATGCCAAAGCCTTTGTGTGGATTACAACAAACTATGGAAAATTCTTTAAGAGGTGGGAATACCAGACCCCCTGACCTGCGTCCTGAGAAATCTGCATGCAGGTCAGGAAGCAACAGTTAGAACTGAACACGGAACAACAGACTGGTTCCAAATAGGAAAAGGAGTACGTCAAGGCTGTATATTGTCACCCTGCTTATTTAACTTATATGCAGAATACATCATGAGAAACTCTGGGCTGGAGGAAGCACAAGCTGGAATCAAGATTGCCAGGAGAAATATCAATAACCTCAGATATGCAGATGATACCACCTTTATGGCAGAAAGTGAAGAAGAACTAAAGAGCCTCTTGAAAGTGAAAGAGGAGAGTGAAAAAGTTGGCTTAAAGCTCAACATTGAGAAAACTAAGATCATGGCATCTGGTCCCATCATTTCATGACAAATAGATGGGGAAACAGTGGAAACAGTGGCTGACTTTATTTTTTGGGGCTCCAAAATCACTGCAGATGGTGATTGCAGCCATGAAATTAAAAGTTCCTTACTCCTTGGAAGGAAAGTTATGACCAACCTAGACAGCATATTAAAAAGCAGAGACATTACTTTGTCAACAAAGGTTCATCTAGTTGAGGCTATAGTTTTTCCAATAGTCATGTATGGATGTGAGAGTTGGACTATAAAGAAATCTGAGCGCCGAAGAATTGATGCTTTTGCTGTGATGTTGGAGAAGACTCTTGAGAGTCCCTTGGAACTGCAAGGAGATCCAACCAGTCCATTCTAAAGGAGATGAGTCCTGGGTGTTCATTGGAAGGGCTGATGTTGAAGCTGAAACTCCAATACTTTGGCCACCTCATGTGAAGAACTGACTTATTTGAAAAGACCCTGATTCTGGGAAAGATTGAAGGCAGGAGGAGAAGAGGATGACAGAGGATGAGATGGTTGGATGGCATCACCGACTCAATGGACATGAGTTTCAGTGAACTCCAGGAGTTGGTGATGGACAGGGAGGCCTGGCGTGCTGCGATTCATGGGGTCACAAAGAGTCAGATATGACTCAGTGAACTGAACTGAACTGGTGGTCCAATGGTTAAAAATGTGCCTTGCAATGCAAGGGACACCGGTTAGATCACTGGTCCAGGAAAATTCCACATGCCATGGAGCAGCTAAGCTCATGTGCCACAACAACTGAACCTAGGCTCTAGAGCCCAGGAGCCACAGCTACTGAACCCATGTGCTGCAACTAGTGAAGCCTGAGTGCCTAGAGCCAGCAGATCCAAAGAGAAGCCACCACAATTAGAAGCCCATGCACTGCCACAGAAAGTAGTGCCCACTTGCCACAACTAGAGAAAGCCTGTGCGCAGCAATGAAGACTCACCGCAGCCAAAAAATAAAATAAATATATCTTTCTTAAAAAATAGAGGACATTTCCATCATGGCTAAAAGATTCTGTGCAGTCAACTTCTTCCTCCCAAGTTAGCCCCTAGCTACAGCTTTTCTGATTTCTGTTCCTATATCTTTGCCTTTCCCAGAGTGTTATGTAGAACCATAGAGGATGTAGCCTTTATATATACTTTCTTTCACTTAACAGGAGGTTTTTAGATTCATCCATGTTGTTACATGTATGAGTAGTTTGTTCCTTTTTGTTGTTGAGTAGTATTCCATTATATGAATATATCTCAAGATTTTTTTAATATATTCACTAATTGAAGAATTATATCTAACCTGGTATGTCTAATTATATTTGTATCTAGTGATTATATCTAAAGCTGCTGTAAATATTCACACACAGGGCTTTATGTGGACCTATATTTTCATTTCTCTAGGAGTGGAATTTATGATTACAAAGTACACATAACTTTATAATTAACAGCTAAACTGTTTTCTAAAGTAGCAGCATGATTTTCCATTCCTAACAGCAATAAATTTAAGTCCCAGTTGCTCCACATCCTAGGCAGCACATATTATTGTTAGTTGATTTCTTTAAAAAAAAAAAAAGCATTCTAATTGATGTAGTGTACTGTCTTATTGTGGTTTGGTTTGCATTTTTTTCCCAATGACTAATGATGTTGAACATATTATTTGTCATCCACATATCTTCTTTTGCCAAGTGTCTGTTTAAATTTTTTGCCTATTTTTTGAGTTGTTTTCTTACGATTCATTTGTATGACCTCTATATATTCAGGATACAAATCCTTTCACAGTACATCTTTTGCAAATGTTTTCTACAAGTCTGTAACTTGTTTTTTCATTTCCTTACAGTTTGTTTTGAAGAGCAGATATTCTTAATTCCTCTAAAGTCTGATTTTTCATGTTTTATGGTTTGTTTGTTTATTTTTTGCTTCTAATCTATCTTTCCCTAATTCAAAGTGACAAGCTATTTCTAAAAGTTTTAATGCTTTAGATTTTTAATTTATATCTCATCATTTTGAGATAATTTTTGTGTATGGTATGTGAGGAATGGCTCAAGGTTGATTTTTTTGCATATAAATATCCAATTTATTTATAGGGTTCTTATAAGAATGAAATAACCTAAGGTATGCTAAATTCCTGATGCATAGTAAATACTTAATCAATATTAATCTGCCTTATCTCCAGATAATTATCTCTCATCATTTTCCTGATTGTTCTGAGAAAGACTGGGGAGATGGCTTTGTCTGCCATCTAGGGTGAATCTGTGCATTCCTATCAGGGACTTCTTATAAAATGTAGAGGATTCATCTAACATTTAATTTTTTAAGTCAGGGCATGGTAGTGTTTTCCACCCTTATTATGAAGATTGGGTCCTTAACACATTAAACTAAAATGCTTGCTAAAAATTGACCCTCATCATGGACACCCAGTGGTAAGAATTCCCAAGTTATTCAGTTTTATTATTCAAAATATAAAGACTGCTGCATACTCTCTATGTATGCAGAAATGCCTCTTTTCTTTTCAATTTAAGAATTTGTGAAGAACTCTTGGATTTATTTAGGAGCTGACCATTTTCCCAAGCCTACCTGCCTGCAGGGTGGTTGTAACACAGCCTCTTCCACTGAGTAAGTTTTCTCAGGTTGCAACACTAGAGTCTGATCCTCAGCTAGAAAAAGAGGTCTCACTTCTAAGAATTCACAAAGAGTTCATAGAAGGATACACTTTCTAGGAAATACTACATGATGTTCCTCTAATTTGGGCACTTGCAACTGCTGACATAGCCAAGGAAAATCAAAGAAGGGAATGGCTTATAAAAATATTCACAGTATATGGAGGGAAGCTCAGTGCTTTTACGTCAAATTCTCCTTTGTCCACAGATGTGAACTGGGGCTCCTCCACGCAGGCTCTTTCCTACGTGAGTGCTTTAGACAACGCTCTAGAACTAACTACAGTGGAAGATCATGTGAAAAACTTCAGGTAAAATTGGCTTCTCAAGCATCCTGGTGTCATTTCCCATTGGAAATAGCTTCCCTCTATGGGAGACAAATGCACTAGTGACAGGCTTTAGGGGTATATGCTAAGATAGGTAATCTTACAAAACTGCCACATTTTCACAACAGCACCTCCTGTAAATGAGTGCTTCTTCTCTTCCACTCTGAGCTATGCCCACCCCCAACTCTAAATTCTCCTAGTGCTGGCTGTCACCTTCCATGTACAGATAGAGAGGGGATCTCAGTGACATGATTTCGGAGAGATGTCCCCAAATCCCCACACACCTTAATCGTTGTTTCTGTCTCCATATAGCTTAAGGCTTTGTGGCTTACTGGATTCCCTTAGTAGAAGTTATACTTTAAGCTCTTCTTTGATTATATCTTATTTTAAGTGGAACTTCAAAACACAAGCTTTGCCAGGAGGGTGAAGGAAAATAATATGAATATACTGGTTGGAGAAGGACAGGTTGTACTGAGGATTTGGAATAGGGTCATGTTCAGAGGAAAAAGACAGGGGGACAGTAAGGACCTTTTTCTTACCTTACATGTTTACTATCACTAACTAAACTAAGAATACAAATTTGGCAAGATTGGCAGGAAATCACGATGATTGAAGTCTTCTAGGGAGGGACTTCCCTGGTGGTCCAGTGGTTAAGAATCCACTCTGCAACGCAGGGGACGTGGGTTTGATCCCTGGTCAGGGAACTAAGATCCCACAGGTTGGGGTAGCAGCCAAGCCCACGAGCTGAACCCGTGCACCACAGCAAAAGATCCCACGTGATGAAACAAAGATACCATGAGCTGCAACTAAGACCTGATGCAGCCAAATAAATAAATACTTCTTTTTAAAAAAGAATAAAAAAAGGACTTCTAGTGAGAAATTCAAGAGATATTTAGGAGAGTGGTTGCCCCATTTTGCCAAGCCTTCTGTACCAGCCTGTTCCATTGGGTGTGATTCTGGACTCACAGGTTTCTTGTCATGACCAATTCTCACATCTTCTCCATTTTCAGGCCCCAGTGCATTGTCTTAACAGGGGGACCCATGACAAGACCTGCTCTCTTGGATATAACTCACGCCTTTACCAAGAACAGTGGCCTTTGCATCTGCTGTGAAGTCTTTGTGGTAAGAGCTACTTCATCCCTTGAAGGTGCCTTTTCCTACTTGCTCATTTGTGTTGCCTTAGGAGAGCCCAGCAGGTATATGCAGTGATAGGAGAATGATAAGTCAGTTTAGAATAGGACCCCTTTCCTTCATTCACATACCAAGGACTAGCAGGGGCCCATGATCCTGAACTTAAATGAGTGGATAAAATGTGTTTCAGATTCCACAGGAGACCAACTAAAAATGATAATACTTCTCAATCATGGCCTTTGAGTCAAGAAAAAGAGAACCAGCTCATAAATAAAATGAAAATATTTGGGGGTGATAACTGTTCTCAGAAATATGAAAGGATAGAATGAGCTAGAGAGCACTATTATGTAGATTAACTGATGAGGAAGAGCCAGACTCTATGGCCTTAAATGAAAGCAGGTAGAATTTAGATTAAATATTTGAATAAACTTGATGATACTACAGATATCTAGGGAGTTAAACTGAGTTTTCCATGCCTTAGATAAACATTCAAAGCTGAATGAGTTCCTTTTTGTTCAGGAAGTATGTGGTGGACTAAGGATAACTTACTGGTGGTTTTTCCAGGAGGTATTCAAAGTAGATGCTAAACACTTAACAATAATTATTGACCAGTCACTATCACCACTCTCTAAAGTGAGAAGAAAGCATTAATATTTTAACAAAATAATAAGTCTAAGTCCTCCAAACGAGCCTACTTCCACTTGTATTCTCACAGAGTGCTCTCTTGCACACACTGTGTGTGTGTCCCTGTTTCTCTCTCTCTGGGTCATGCACACACACCACTCAAAATCCTCAGCTGTGTCAGTGTATTATGATCATAATTACCTATTCTTCAAAGTATTTTCCTACAGTTTTTCTTGTTTCAGTCTACAGAACAGTCTAGTGAGGAAGAAAGGAAAAGAAGCCCTATTTTCATTGCACTGACTAGAAAAGTGAGATTCAGGAAAATTCAATTATGCACAGGGTCACAGGACAAGAAGAAAGTGGCAGAGTCAGGATATTGGTCCAGGTCTTTGTGACCACATGGACTGTAGCTGCCAGGCTCCTCTTGTCCATGAAGTCTTCTAGGCAAGAATACTGGAGTGGGTTGCCATTTCTTTCTCAAAGAGATCTTCCTGGGCCAGGGATCAAACTCATGTCTCCTGCATTTCAGGTGGATTCTTTCTTTACCAGCTGAACCACCGGGGAAGCCCTTAGAGTTGGATACTACTCCCTAAACTTCCAAAACTTGCCAGGGAATAGGGTAGCCAGGAAGCTGTGTAATCTAGCTAGGGCCAGTCAACTGTCCCATGATGCAGGGGTTAATTTACCACATGTCATTGTGACCAGCACTTAAGCATCTTTTAACACTTGGCAATACTCTAAGTGCAATATGAAGCAAGCTGGTCATATTATCTTTCCTCTCAGTCATTATATGATAGTAGCTCAAACAATATAACTCAATGTAATTATCCCATAGAGGTTAGAGGGAATCCTACTGACTACGTAAGATTGACAGGTTAAATAATGACCAACAGGGACTCCAGAGGATTTTATAAAATCTCATCAAGCACCCTACTCTCATATTATCAACTTTGGTGCCCTGGATTAGTGGATTTCATTTTGGCCAATATAATACCGGAGCCAGTTTTGGTGAAATACGCAGTTTGGGGTATTTTTCTTCTCTAGTAATTTAGAGAAAATTTAGTTTAGCAAGCCAATAAAATATCTCTAGGAAAGGAGAAATGAACTGAGAGTATAAACAGTCATATATTGGCAAGGGACACAAGGTCTTTTTAAGAGAGATTACTTTAAATTAACCCTTTGCTGCTTTAACGATAATAAAAGAGTATGGTTCTGGAATAATGTTTCATGTGAGATAGGTACTTAAGCCTGTTCCTCTAATGGCCCTGGTTGCTTGACATGTATATTAGACCACTTCCTACATTACTGTGCTGGTCTCTCTGAGTAAGGCCCAAGAGCCTCGTCCCCAGTGCTGAGATTCTCTTTGGGACAGAAAATAGTCACTGTATCAGTTAATGACTTTTCAGTTAGTTACTTTCTGTGAGCTCCTGAGACTGCAGATGCTGTCAGCATTTTTCAACTCCATGCTCAGTCCTCAATCATCTTTACAAAGAAACAGATGGAAGGGGATGTAGGGAAAGTCAAGGTAACATTATTTTTTTCCCCCCAAGACATAGTGATTGGTGGTTAGGCTGACCTTGTGGAAAAGGTTAAATGGTAACAGTGATGTTGAAAGATAACAATTTACATTTTAACTCTAGAAAGCTCATGCTCATGGACTTCTGAGACACTCAGTTATGTTCTAAATCACTGTTTTGCCATCTATTAGCTGGGATTCCCTTGGGCACACGATATAATCTCCCTATGCTTCCATTTTCTCAGGTATAAAATGGGAATAATAATGATGATGACAGCACCTGTGTTTGTTACAGGGTCATGAGAACTCCAGAAGATAAGCTTTCTAGCATTCAGCTCAGAGTCTGTCAAACAGTAAATGCTCAATTAATTTTATTTGTTATTGTTGGTATTATTATTACGGGATATTTTTGATATACAGTTGTTGGCATTTTCATTCTGAAAACATACCCCCCTCAACAGAAACCTAAAACACCCTCTCTTAGCAAAACCAGGTCCAAACATTGGATCTTGGACTTCCAGTTATCCAGCAACTTGATCAGGATAGAACAGTTAGACGCGCACTCCCTCCCAGCTAGTCACGGGGCAGCAGGCTCTGCGCTCCATCCCTCTGCTGACCTCCAGTTACTGGCCATCTGCTCCTCCAAGTAAGGGGCAGACTCAGAGCTCACAGGCATTTCGTTGTTGGTGGGTAGGGGAAAACACATGCCCCTCAGCTGCCATATCCTGCAGACAGGCAGGGACTAGATGTTGTAGCCCTCAAAACTGCTGAAAGTGAAATTAAGAATTATACTTTTGCTGGTCCCAAGTCCACACTGTAGCCTTCCAACTATTCAACTAACATTCCACTCACCCGTCTGAGCTTCTGCCCATCTCTTGCCTTTTTCTGTGAAACTTAAAGATTTCAGAAGAGGGACCCTTCATCAGGACAAACTGGGGGATATTTTTTAAGGAATCTGGCTTTGTTACTTAAAATAATGTCTATTTTTCTCCTTTGAATTACCTTATAATAAGTTAGTGATATATCCCAGGAGGCTTTCTATTCAGTAAGTGTGATTTTCTTTTTCTTATGTGCTTCACTCCTTTCACCACACGAAGACTAGGGGTAGGATTCCACCTTTGAGCATCACCTCATGTTTCTGAGCATAGACATCTTCAGTGCATTCAGCAACAGGCAAATATGAAGCCAAGGGTTGTGATTTCCACTAATTGTACTGTATGTACAATGGCATTAAAAAAACACTGCCTTTCTTTGTCAGTCAGTTTCCTCACTTATTTGTAGTAGCTGGAGAGATAGTAATCATTGCAGATAGCTTAGTTTGGATTCATGTACCCTTAATTCTCTGAGTAGGGCTTCCCTGGTGGCTCAGTGGTAAAAGAATCTGCCTGCCAAGGCCAGGAGACATGGTTTTGATCCCTGACAAATGGAAGAGTAGAGCGACTAAGTCCATGTGCCACAACTATTGAGACCTTTTGGTGGCTCAGCAGTAATGAATCTGCCTGCAATGCAGAAGATGTGGGTTCGATCCTTGGGTCAGGAAGATTCCCTGGAGCAGGAAATGGCAAACCACTCTAGTGTTCTTGCCTGGGAAATCCCATGGACAGAGGAGCCTGATGGGCTACAGTCTCTGGGGTCACAAGAGCTGAACACTACTTAGCGACTAAACCACCACCACCATCAATTCTCCGAGTACACTACGTTCAGTTTTAAAAATCACACAGCTCATCATGTGAGAAGGCATAGTGTTTCTAGGCATAGCTGTCACTCATATACTTCTCAGTTTTACATTTAAAGGCAGTTTTTTTTTAAACTAAAGCAAATAAAAAATATACATTAAAGATGGAAAGGTGATCCAATTGATCTGGGATTTAACATGCTCATCACATAAAGTCATTATTGCCAAAAATGCAACTCTTACCTCTTTTATACATTTTGTTTCTGTTAAAACTGCAAAGGGCTTTCAAGTTTACTGGCATCATTAATTAAGTACATTGTCGTGTATTGGTTGAAAAATAAAGATTTTTTTTAAAGATTGCTTCTAGTTTTCATTTTGAAGCATTAAGAAAAATATTAGGTTAAATCACATGAAATTTACTTTTTTGTGTGTTGAAAGTCATTAAACACTGGCAACTTCATATGATGAAACTGTAGTCAGTAAAACAACACCCATATTCTACTTTTCTAACAACAGTTAACATTTTTCTTAGATGCTTCCACTCACTTTTTAAATGAAATAAACCATTACAGATCAAGCTAAAGTCGCCTTTATAGCCACTCAGCCCCATGGCTTTCTCCCTCTGAAAAGGCAATGTTATCTGATTTTGATTGGTGTTCTTCTAGTCATTTCACCTATGTGTACAAGATGTAGATCTATTTTGACTAATGTTTGCCTACTCATTATATTCTTTAAACCTGATTGTCCTGTTCTCTCTTCTCACTGTAAAGAAGAAAAGGAATAACATTGGACCAACTTCATTATGTAGATCCCCTTTTAACAAGATTTCACCATTACCTTTTCTCTTTTTTTTCATAAAATTTACAAAGTATCTTAATAAAACCTAAAACTCTCTTTGAATTCAACAAATCTTTTCTTTTGTCAAGGGAAGATAACCAACTTTCAACTCTGTGGCTTATGGAGGGCAGTTCAAGCATAGATAACCATGGAAAACTAAAATTCCCATTTTTTCTTCTATCATCATCCTTTTAATCTCTTCACCTCCATCAAAAGGAAAAAAGCTTTTTTTAGATGCACTTATTCTTTATTAGTCATTGAGTCTTTGTTATGATATTAATAAAATAATGACATGACAAAATACAGGGAGAATGTAGTGACCTATAAGTGGGCACTAGGATCATGAAGAGTTAAAATATCCACCAAATCAGAAAGGGAAAACTTTTCTTTCCCATAGTTCCAACCAGAGAGGCAATGAAAGCAAAGACAGAGCAATAAGACCCTTGATGTTTTAAAATATAAGAGTTGGAAAGAACACTGCATTTGACCCAAATTCCTGTATTTGACCCCAATAATATAGGAAATCCTTTGCAAATTCTTTTTCATAATATACATCTATTTGAAGTAGTGTCACATAAATTTATCCTCCAGACTAAATAATTAGAATTCCTTTACCCCTTTCTCTATCAATGACAAAGTCATAATATATACAAAATTTTTAGAGCTTCTTTGTTCAAATCCTGAATTAACTTATATTTTGACTCCTAACTGAGCTAATCTCTATAATATTTTAATTGGGTGATAAAATCCATCTTTGTGACTATTGATGTATTTGAATGTTGAAAAATTAAATTTCAACATGTCTTCCCTTTTTGTTAGTTCACTTTTCCCATACTATGTTTGTATTATAGCCTTGCCTCACATTAATAAGTGTGCTACAAGAATATTATGATTGTTTTAGCAAGGATAGTCTCTGCATGAAATATTTTTATAACTTCTCAATACAGCAAACTTAGGCATTAAAGTAAATCTCTCTGTCACAATTAATGTTTAATCTGGATTTTTGTATTACTACTAGATATACATTAGGCTATATTTGTTTAAATAAATGCCAGTTTCTCCAGAGGTTCAAAGTCATTGCGGTACAACTCAATATGCCGATGGTCTGATACCTTGCCTAGTTGTTGGTTATTCTTCTATCTCATGGTTATTGTTACCATTCAGCTTCCCTAAAGAAAATATTTCTTCTTTCTTTTGCAATTGACAATGTCTAGAATGCCAAGAAGGACTAGTGGTTGAAATGCATTGACAGAATCCTGAGCAAAATTTGATTTATAATGACATATCTTTGCTCAGGCTAGATCTTCTGGTTTAATAACTATCCTTCCTCTGTACCTTCTCCATCTTCATTGGAGGTTCTTATTATTTAACTCTAAAGTAAGTTATCCAAACTGCTTTGATATGTTGTTATGTTCTAGAAAGCATTCTAGTGAAAATAAGTACAAAAAGAATCTGATACAATTTAAATAGAATACTAAAATGGAAGGGACCACAAATTACATCTAGTGTTATATAATAGAAATGTAATATGTGCCACAAATGTAATTTAAAAATTTCTAGTAGCCAATCAAGAAAAGTAAAAAGAAACAGGTAAATGCAAGGCATCCAGATTATTATTTCAACATTCAATGTATGTAAAAACATTAATGAGACATTTTACATTCCTTTTTTTTTTCATACTAAGGTTTCATAATCCAGTGAATGTTTTACATTTCCAGTACATCTTTATGTGGACCAGCCAGATTTCAAACACCCAGTAGCAACATGTGGATAAGGGCTAATCATACTGAACAGTGATGGCCTAGACAATTTTCTTATTCTTATAAAAGTGAAAATAAAGTGAAAGTGTTAGTCGCTCAGTCGTGTCTAACTCTTTGCAACCCATGGACAACCCCCTGCCAGGCTCCTCTGTCCGTGAAATCCTCCGGGCAAGAATACTGAAGTGGGTAGCCATTCCCTTCTCCAGGGGATCGTCCCACTGGGCTGGGACGACCCCCTAGAGATGCAGGATTGAACTCGGGTCTCTTGCATCACAGGCAGATTCTTTACTGTCTGAGCCACCAGTGTAGAGCCCAAATCCAGAGAAAACAAATGGCACACCTAGGGTATCGGCTCATCCATTTCAGAGCCAGATCTGAGCCATACACTCTGCTCCCAGTTCAGCACTCTTTCAGCTGTATTGTAGAACACTGGTGAACTTAGGTCTGAGACTTAATTGAGATTGTGAGCACTTATTTAATATAATAAAAATCAACTTTGGATGAGCACTTACTACATTCCAGACATCATTCCAGATACTTTATCATGACTATTTGAAATGACCTTGCAGAATAGCTATTTGATCCCTGTTTCTGGAATAATGTATCAAAGTTCAGACATCATTAATTACCTGCAGAGTGGCCAAATGAACCCAGTTCTATCTGATCAAAAACCTGGTATCTTTTTCATACGTAACAAGCCTTTTCTCTCTAATCCAAGACCCTCTAAGACTATGACTCCAAGAATGGTCTGAGGACCAGCAGCATCAGTGTCATCTGGGAGTTTGTTAGAAATGCAGAATCTTCAGCCTTGTTTCAGTTCTACTCAGTGCATTTTACCAAGATCTGAGGTGGTTAGTAAGAAATCTAAAACAATTCAATAAAATATTTCCATCAACTGAAAGAATTTTTCAGGAAAATAGTAGATTTGTACCCTTGTCAGGCACATGGTAGATAATCAGAAATACTCTTGGGGTTGATTTGAAACATGCAAAGAATAAAATTAGCTTGAACCTCTAAGGAAGAAGAAACAACAGAAACTTTAATTAAAATGAGTTTCCAGAACTCAACTCTTAAAATTTTAAAATGCTTCATCTACCACCACAACACCTGCCTCCTTCTCTCTTAATCTCTTCTGTTCTTCCCGTGCCATAGGTATGTGAACATCTATTTCCACTAACTTTGTTGAGTAATGGCAAATGTTAATGTGAATAGGAATATGTCTACATTGGGCTTCCCAGGTGGTGCTAAAGGTAAAGAACCTGCCTGCCAATGCAGGAGACATAGGAGATGCGGGTTTGATTCCTGGGGCAGGAAGATCCCCTGAAGGAGGGAATGGCAACCCATCCCAGTATTCTTGTCTGGAGAATCCCCATGGACAGAGGAGCCTGGTGGGCAACAGTCCATAGGGTACAAAAAGTCAGACATGACTCTAGTGACTGACCACACACGATGTCAATATCACACAGAGAAAAGTGATACAACGGTGTCTTCACCACATAAAAAAACAAAGAATGGGCCTGATAGAATTATCAAGATGTAATTGTTCCTGCCAGGATTTGCAACTCACCACATTTTGGCTCCCAAGAGTGCTGTCACGTTTCTTGAAACTGGGCTCTAGCTGAGGCTTCCTTGGTATTCATAAATGTGGGTCTTGCTATTTAAAAAAAAAATTTGGTCATACCACACAGCATGTGGGATCTTAGTTTCCCAAAGAGGGACTGAACCTGCCCCCTGCATTGGAAGGCAGAATCTTAGCCACTGGATCACCAAGGAAGTCCCCGGCTCTTGCTATTGAGTCAAACGTTGATGGTGTATTTATCCTGAACCTCGTCAATCACATTTTCTGTATTTTTTCTCTTGTGCCATCAGCTCTTTCTTTCATTTGACATGAGGCAGTTAACTAAGCAGGTGCTACTACATCTAGACATTCTGCACGGAAAGTGAGTAATGCGAGCAGCCCAAGTTCTTTCCAGAAGGTTGAATGTCTGTGAAGCCTGTTTAGTGAGGTGTTTTCCCCTCTTTCCCATTTCTTAACCCAACACGGCATTGCTGGCTATTTTTGTCCTTTAGAAAATAACAGCAGTGCGATGTATAATAGCAGGGCTTCTAACCAATATTTCATTGTGTCATACAGGGACCGCGCAAGCTGTGTGTTAAAGAGATGAACAGTGGCATGGCAAAAAAGCAGGCCTGGCTTATAAAGAACAAAATCAAGGCATTTTATGCAGCAGTGGCAGCAGATTGTTTCAGGGATGGTGTCCGAAGTCTCCTTCAGGTAAGGCTGGAATTGAGAGAATGAGTACAGAGGCAAAAGACAATTAGCACTCCATTGTAATGAAGCTCCCAAATGGAACTGCTCCAGTGAGGCATCAGAGATCAATATAGACAGTTAAGGAATTCATTTTGAATTCCTGGGGATAGGCAAAGCTAAAACAGAAGCAGAGAGGTTCTATTACAGTGAACTATGAGTGATACACTGGAAATGGAAAATGAGGTTGCCTTTGGCCAACAGCATATATTCTGTCTCATACTTATTGAAATGCAAATTTGTTCTGATAGTTGACAACATTCAAGCTCCTATTAAAACTTCAAACTATTTTTACATCTCATACTGCATATAGCAAGGCTCAAGTCAGGCATTCTTTTCCTTTTTTCTTTTGCAAATGGTGTGAGAGCAGCTGCAAGACTGGACTAAATAAATGTCTGGTGATCTGGGCATAAAATCTCCCTCTCCTCCTTAATTATTTCCAGAATTTTAAGTAAAATGTAATAATCTCTGTGGTTTAACACTAAAGCTCACAGTTCTTCCATCTTTTCTCCCTTATTCTTTCTTTTTCTCCTCTCCTTTTATAATATACAGAATCTTTCCCTAGTTCTGATTTTCTAAATTTAAAATGCCAGAGCATTCTAAAACAATCCAGGAGAACCTCAGAAATTGTAGGGCTTGGCTTTCTAATAATTTGGACTTCAGTATTGTTGGAAAAACTTGATTGTACATATACTAAATGATATATTTAGCTTTCAGAATTGCCATCTACAGGAGTGTCAAAATTCAGGATTACATCCAGTTAACGCTGATGGCTTATGCAGGCCGGAAAGAAAGCACATGGATTAAATTGTAATATTTTGGAGAATAAGAGTTTTTGATGCATTCCTGTCTCTAGTATCCCCAAAGAACAAAGTAGCTTGACATGTAGAGAAACCATTTCTGAAAAATCTATTACCTTCTTCTGAATACCAACGAGCCTCTGTTACTAATTTGATAAACCATGGAAGTAGATGTCATTGCAAGATGCTGATTTTCCTTTCAGTGGCAAGTTATTTTTCAGTAGCTCTTTGGTTAAATGGGTTGAGAAGGTTACACATTTAATGTAAAATTATCATGGAAGGTTAGTAAAATAATAAGAATCTCAACTAGGAATGAGACAACAAATACAGAATAAGAACATGAAGAGGGAAGACATTGGCACGTAAAACAATTCACCTATTAATCCAGAAGACATTGTAAAAAAAAAAAAAAAAAACTTGACATGAATTTCTTCAGAGAAAAATGGGAATAAGAGAGGTCATGTCAAAAAGGGCAGGACAGTAGTATTAAAGGGAAGCACTGACAACTATACCATTTTGAATAAAACCTTCTTTGCATCTAAAAAATTATGATATGAATGGCCACATCCTCAAATCATAGTCATGGAAAACACTACTTCCATACTGCCGTGTGTCTGCCAAGGGTCAGATGACAGCTCTAAGGAGCTATTCTGCTACCTGTACATTTCTAAGGACAACACACAAAATGAGGTGGAGGCAAAGCTTATTTCAGGAACTCTCTATCAATGCCTATCTTTTTTTCACTTGCTACTGTCACTTCAACGTCCCACTTTGGGACAAAAATGTCCCACTTTTCTCACTGTGTCACTATTCCCATGACCCAGAATATCCTGCCTTCACTTCCGCTGTTCCCCTTACTTTTACTTGGTAACATCTAACCAAACTGCCAGATCCAAAACAAATGTCAGCTCTCCCAAGAAACCATTCAAAATTTTCTCCCTTACACTTCCATATGATTTCTTACTGCATTTGCACATTAATAATAATTATTTGTATGTATCTGTCACCTCAATCTTATTCTAAACTCCTTCAGGCCAAAGAATGTGTCTCACTACTCTCTCACAGCACCTAACATAGCACTTTGTAATGAATAGGTGCTCAGTGATATCCCCGATTAAATTTAATTAACTGGAAGCCATATCCTGTCACCTAATGGGGGGAATGAAACTTCTGGTATGGAAGATGGCTATTAATGATACTGTCGTGTAAGAGGATTAGATTCTGGAAACATAGCTCAGTTATTCTTCAATAAATAATGTAAGTAGAAGTTTCAGTGGTTCTTCTATATAGGAATTTTCCAAACATGGATTTTATTGCTAATGACATTATGGATATAGCAGGTGGAAATGAGCTTTGAACCACCAAGTTACAGCACGCATGCCAACAGTTAAGCCAACCCTCACTTGATTTTAAATTATTGAACCATTTTAATGAGTGTATCAGAAGAAATGCAAATGACTGCTAATTTAGAAAAGCTACATTTCTGTCATCTAAAATCCATTTATGGCTGAGATGATTTAGAACTAATCTTTCTATTTTATGCTTGGGTACGGGCATGAAGGACATGCAGTAAAATGTAATCTAATCTTCAGAACATTACTTCAGTGCTCTTTTGGACATTATTTTTCATTTGCAGAGGTAGCTTCCTGGTCTGGTAAGAGTTGCCCATGTGTTTATCTCCTCTGTTTAGGCCTCGGGCTTAGGACGAATGAAACCAAACACTCTGGTGATTGGATACAAAAAAAACTGGAGGAAGGCTCCCCTGACAGAGATCGAAAACTATGTGGGAATCATACAGTAAGTGATGGCTTTCAAGACGTGCTCTTGTTTGTCAAGCACTAAGCAGGGCAGTACATAACTGACACTGTTGTACAGAATGAATTGCCTGAGAAGACGTCATTCCCCTGGTGCTCTGAATTCTTTAGCAAAGTGGAAAAACACTGCCAGTATTAAAACTTGAGGGAATCGTGTCTTCAGAGGAGGAGGGGTGGGGAAAATTCGGTGTCAGAGAAAAAGGTAAACATAAAGAGTTACAATCTTAAAACCTATTTACAAGATTAAAAGGCGAGGACAACTAGGTAAGGAAGGAATTGTTTTTTCAAAACAGTTGGAATCTTAGGTTGGCTGATGTGCTCAATTCAGTGATCTTACCTTGAGCCTCACCTCCCCCGTTGTGATACAAGGATCCACATGGCAGGTGCCTTTGACAGGTAACAATGTTAGTTTATGGACAAAAAGTGAGTTTAAAATGCATGTGACATCTAATATCTAAAAATGGAAGAAGTCATGGGATAGGGATAATAATGCTAATCCTTCAAAGACTAGTTGGCACCAGGCTAATGTCCTTAATGTGAATTATCCCACTTAATTCTCACAAGAAGCCTTTGAAGTAAGGACTACTACTGTTCTGATTTTATGAGTAGAGACATAGACATTAAAAATTAAGTAAAAGGCAGAAAATGACAAGTTGGAATTCTGACCCAAGACCAACCAAGTTCAAAGTTTAAACTAACGATCACAATGCTATGCAACCTTCAAAAGCACATGTATACCCAAAGTATTACCTGGCTTGGTTCCTTCTTTAAAGTAAGAGAAGACAAATACTATACATACAGAGCAACTCAGGGTGTCCTCAGTGACAATTCTAGAAAATTGAGCCTCTCTTCCAGACTTGAAAATACTTAACCAGCTTTGTCTCAAGGAGGGTGATATTAGCTAGGCCTAACAGCCATCTTTTGTGTCAATAGCTCAGAAAGTGGAATATTTCCTGTCTGATTTCATACCACAGGGCAGAGAACATGCCAAGAGGTCTGACTGCACTTAGGATTCCATAATACACAGGAAAAAAATTCCTCACCTCTTCAAAGCAGGTGTATACCCAGTGTTTCTTATACCAGGCTTTGTCTTCCGGCCCCTGCTAGAATGAGTATCACATTTACCATTATTTGGGGGAGATTTAGGGAACACAACAAAATATTCCCATATTAGTTCTATTAAAAAGAAATAAAAGAAAATAATTTTCATCTTCTGAAATTATATGCATTACTGACCAAACAATCATTTAACAGTCCTCCTAACATGGGGAACCCATGTATTAAATGCATCCTTCTGAACTGTGTTCCCTAAACATGTGACATCTAGATGCCGTGTGCGGCTATCTGGCTCTGACTGGTACTCTAAGTTTAGGACTAAACCAGGTGATCAGGGACAGAATTTTGCCAGGCTTAGCAAACAGCTTTTTGATATATTTAAAATCACAATTAGCTGCTGGCCAGACACCCTTAGAAATGGACTAGATCCACACTCTGTTATCCTGATTCTTCAGTAAAGTTTCATCCTCATCTTTAGAAAGAAAGAGGGGTGGAGTAAAAAGGAAAAAATAAGTGAATCTTCGGTCAAAGAGTCCATTAGTGATATAATATTATCTGAGTTCATCTTCCAACCTCCCTACCATCTGAAATATTCTAAAATTTCAAAGAACCAAAAATTAAGCTGGGGAGACTCCTGGCTTTTATACAAATTAATCATTGGTAATAAAATTTAGTGTTAAGGTGGATCAAATTTGTACTAGTATAAAACTTAGCTGGCTTGATAAAGTTAAATGATTTTATTACCACAGCAAATGGAGTCAACACAAAAGGAAGACAATCAGATATCCATTTTGTATTTCTCTAACTTTTTCATTTTATTTTTTTAATGACTTAAAGCACAGTACTATTATTAACATAAAGGGGTATTACTACAATAATACAATATTTTATTGATACCATTTTCTTTGAGTAAAAGATTTTAAATTTCATAATATTCATAAGTATGATTTAATTTTAATTAGACTTTTATTAGTTTTCATGGGCTGTCATAACAAATGACCTCAAAGTTAGTGGCTTAAAACAACACAAATGTGTTAGCTTACAAAAGTGTAGGTTAAAAGTCTGACTGTCTGAAAGAGAAAGAAAAATACCATATGATATCAGTTATATGTGGAATCTAAAATGATACAAATGAACATATTTACAAAACAGACAGGCTCACAGACTTAGAAAATAAACTTAAGGTTACCAAAGAGAAAGGAGGTAGGGGAGAGATAAATTAGGAGCTTGGTATTAGTAGGTACAAACTACTATATATAAAATAAATAACATGGTCCCACTGTATAGCACAGGAAACTATATTCAATATCCTGTAATAAACTATAATGGAAAAGAATATCTATATATAACTGAATCACTTTGCTATACACTGAAAACTAACACAACATTGTAAATCAACTCTACTTCAATTAAAACAAAACAAGTCTTACACCAACCCCCTGGACTGTTTTCCCTTCTGGAGGTTCTAGGAGAGAATTCCTAGCCTTGCCTTTTCTAGGTTCTAGAGGCATCCCACTGCTCATGGCCTCTGTCTCCATCTTTACAGCTTTTAATGGTCAAGTCCTTCTCCCACCACATTGCTCTAACCTCATCCTCTGCTTCCAAATTTTACTTTTAAGGACCTTTGTCATTATACAATATCCTGGTCCTGGATAATTTTGCCTAACACAGAATTCAGATACCTTTTGTGGAACACACTGTCTACTTTTTATAATCAAGGACACTTAGAAATAAGATTGATCAGGATATTACTTTGTGGAACTTTTGCTAGAATGGATCTATTATTTTAAGTGAAGTACACTTATGGTTCAAATTTTGAATGGATATTATTACTATACTGAACTTATTTATATTGCTATTCGAAAATTGAGGTTTATTTTGGCAAGAGACTTTTTTTTTGCATATCTCTATAGTTTCTGGGAAAGGGTGACCAAATGAAAAGTCTCTTTGGGCTTCAGATCCATAAAAGATTGAACAAAGGAACTCCCAGGGAGACTATTTCAAATGAATGCAAAGTACCAATTGGTTTGCCTGATATTTCAGGGCAGGGAAAATGTATTTTATAAGAATGGAGATAAAAGAACTAGTATTTCTTTCCCCTCTAGATAGTCTAATTCCATTGGGTTGGGTTTAGAGAAGATACAACAGCCAACTTCATCAGGATAGGGTTGCCTTGAAAAAGTTACTTCAAATGGTCTCTCTAAAATCAATAATGAAAGTTTCTTAGAGGAACTGGAGACATTTTTAACTGGGAACTTGCTGTCAAAAATGTTGTAGGATTCCCCCTCAATGGGTAAGCAGTTTGGCTGGTAATTTCAAAGGGTTTGTGGCCTTGAGACTTCTGTACAGTGATTGTTTTGTTTACATTAGAAAAGAATAAAATATTTTAAATAATCAAAATTCTAATCTTAAAATTCTAGTTGATAGTATTGTTTGAATAAGAGTTAGTTACCTTTCCTCGGAATACATTTTTAAAAGACATAAAGGGAAAACAAGCAAACAGAAAAAGCATCAACTCTTGACTATGTTCAAAAGTAAATTTTGGTAGCTTAATTACATTAAAATCCTAGAAGTTTAGTATGAGTCCAAATCTTGAGGATTGAGTCATTTAAATCACTAACTATTTTGTTTCCTCTTTCAGTGATGCGTTTGATTTTGAGATTGGTGTTGTCATAGTCAGAATCAGCCAAGGGTTTGACATCTCCCAGGTTCTTCAGGTGCAAGGTATGTACTATCTTCATTCAACAACCAGATATTCACCGAGCACCTACCCCTGCCTGGTGTTGTTCTAGGTGCGAGGGGATAGTGCAGAGCCCAATACAGACAAAACCTGCTAACAACGGAGCTCTTGGCAGGACAACGTTCTTGCCCTACACAAGGTGTACCCTTTCCCTGTGTTTTTCTCATTGTTAACATAAGTGGTGTTTGTCTTGCTAACCAGAAATATAGAATAATTCAGGGCAGTTATCAGACTTCTCATCACAAAACCACAAACCTAGTATCACTAAAAATAAATACATTTGGTGAAGTAAACTGCCAAATTAATTTTTGCAAGATGTTTCAAAAAAATGAAGATTAATTATTTCCTTGGAAAAGCATGTATTTTGTTTAAGAGTCTGTGATCTGGTTTGTAGCTAATATGGAAATGAGCCTGAATGTATCATGCTGTGAATCACTAATCTAAGTCAGAGACAGAAGCACTAATTCAGATTAGTGATTCTGCTTTTTCCCTGTAGAGGATTCCATAAACTCCTTGTTAAGTCTTAGAGTATAAACATACCCTCTTGTGTATAAAGTGAAGGACACATCCAAAGAGTCAGCAAAACACTAGGATAGGTCACTAATCCTTGACTCACCTCTTTAGCTGAACTTCACAATGGAGTGCACTGACAAGATGATACTAAAACAGAAGGATATTTGGGGGTAACCTCTTGTGTACCAGGTATGGTGTATATTGCAGTGCTGGATAGACTAAGACTACTAAGAGTCTGTATCATAGCCTTGTAACGGAAATGGGTGCACTATTAGTGTGATAATAGCTATATTAATAGGGTACTATGGAAAAGGAAAAAGGGGCACTTAATTCCAGGAAGGCTTCCTGGCCAAGTAGGAGCTAACTAGCTAATGGTTGGAGAGAGAAAAAAAGAGAATTTGAGCAACAGCATTCTTGGCAAAGAAGAGAGCATTAGCAAAGATGTGGGACTATGGAGGAGTGAGGTATATGGACACCTGAAAGCACATTCATATTACTGAAGCAGATCATAGTGAAATATAAGGCTGCTGATAAAAGATCCTGATTCAAAAGGCTCATTTGCCTTATTAAAAAGCACAGACCATATTCTATGGACAATGAGGAACTGCTGAAGAGATTTGAAGGGAGGGAATAATATGGTGAAATTTGAGTTTTAGATCTCATACTCTTTCAGTTACATGGAGGATGGACTTGAAGAGGACTAGACCAGAGACAGAAATATAAATCAAAAAGATTTTCATAATCAAAGTGAGCAGGTGACAGCTTGGACTAGAGCAGCCTCTCTCAGGGGATGGAGAGAAAAGGACAGTGTACTTTGGGGGTACAAAAAGCAGACTTCTGGGTTTGATAGGATGTGTGCGATGGGAGAGAGGGACAAGAGGAAAAAGATTCCTTGATTCCTTGGCTGACAGTGAACGGTGGTGCTATTAGTGGAAATGGGAACCACAAGAGGAAGAGAGAGTAGTAGGTATAATGAAGAGATGTCTGGTTCAGTTGTAAACAATGTCCTATAGGAAATCCTACTGGAAATGTCCAATAGGCAGTTAGATAGTCCTAGACTTAAAGGACAAATCTGAACTGGAGATGATGATTTAGATGTTTTGGATCAAATTATATACCCCCAGAATTTGTATGTTGTTAAGTCCTAACCTCACAGTGTGGCTATATTTGGAGACAGCGTCTTTAATCAAATAGGTAAGGTAAAATGAGATCCCTGGGTTGGGTCCTAATCCCATATGAATGGAGTCCTCAGGAAGAGAGATTAGGACACAGACAAGCACACAGGAAAGATCACATGAAGTCAAAAGGAAAAGATGGCCATCTGCAAACCAAAGACAGAGGCCGCAGAATGAACCAACCCTGCCAACACCTTGACCTTAGTGTTATTTTCTAGAACTGCGAGAAAATAAATTTCAGTTGTGTTCTGCCCATATACACGGTATATATCATGGCAGCTCTACCAAACGAATACAAGGAACACCATAATTAAGGTGAAAATTGAAACTGTGACACTGGAAAATACAACCCAAAATGCGTGTAAGGGTTGAGAGCCCCAAGGCACAAGACAAAGGTCCCAAAGGAAGACCGAGGAAGCAGTGGCCAGAGACGAAAAGGCACCAGGAGTCTGTGTTGTCATGGAAGTCATGGGAGCAGAGTGCTCAGAATGCGAACCATCAGCAGAGTCAAATACAGCAAAAACACCAGTAAATTGCAAATGAAATATAACAGACATGGCACAGATAATCTTAGAACAATGTCTGTAGAGCAGTGTTGACAGAATCCAGAGTGCAGTGGGTTAGGGAGAGGGTGTGAGATGATGAAGCAGAGAATGTGGATATGGCCCACCACCAGGAGCTAAGGAGAGGAATAAGGCTGAGGAGGTCTACTATAGACCTCAGAATAGGAGAAGTGTTTGTTTCCAGGTGAAAAAAGAAATGGGTTCTAAAGAGCAGGAGAGAGTGAAGACGAGGATAAAGAAAGAGATGGCCATGGAATAAGATCCTGGAGGAAGGGGAAGATCAAAGGAAGGGCATGGATGGAAGAGTTGGCGTGACACAGAAGAAAACTGCTCCATCTTCTAAAATTGGAATAAAAGAAGTGAGGATTGATGAAGAGTTATGTGGATTTGCAGGAGTGGTAAACTGAGGAAGATCATTCACAATATTCTCAATTCTCTCTGTGAAGCTGGAGTAATTTTGCTAGCTGTCTGCTTTTTCTCTAGTGACATTTGATCTCTGGGGTTGAGAGGATCAGGGTTTTGCTGGGTAGGTTCACAGAAAGGAAAACCCTACAAGAGATTTGAGAGTGCAACTGGCTGATGGGTTCAGAGTCTTTTTTTTTTTTTTTTTTGGCCATTTCACCTCTCTCTCATCCTAACAGAAGGAACCATGAGTGAATCAGGTGAATTTTATGATGTAACAATTCTTTTGTTGCAAGAGAGCAGGAAAAAGAAGAAGAAATTAGAAATCAAGCATTTGTATAAGATGGAGAGTCACTATCTGATATGCATACTCTATAATTCTGCATGAAGAACTTTAAAAAATAAAACTCAGAGTAGAATCCATTCTATGTAAAATTGCTGTGTTAAGGCTATCTTTCATGCCTGCAGGCTTCCTTTCTATGTCCCTTTTCTTTTTCATGGACCTTTTACATCTTCAGGTCAGATATACTAATTCTATGTGGTAGTCACGATTAATTTATATTCCTTCCTAATAGAATGTAATGCATTAATAGCAATCATAGCTAACACTTTCGAGCACTTACTATGTGTCATGTGTTATGCTTCATGTTCACACATATTATAATCGTTATCACCCCAACTCCCCTATCAGGCAAATACTATCATTGTCCCCATTTTACAGCTAATAAAATTGAGGCTTAACTAAGATTCACAGCACCAGTAATTGGTAGAGCTAAGATTCAAACCTGTGTGTATCTGAAGCCTCTATTCTACCTTTTAAAAGAGGAGAACTAGAGGAAAATGACTTACATAATGAGAAGCAGTGGTGAAACTGGAGAGATAGGAATGAAACAAAGCCATTTCTATCTATTCCTTAAAAAACCCAGCATAGGGGCTTTTTGACTATGGTAAGATAAACATGACTCTGAGGACAATCACAAGAACCTAATATTAAGAGACCTAGTTTGTTAACTTCTACATTTTAGTTTGATTTTTCTGCCTTTTGAGTTGTCCTGTCTTTCCATCTAAAAAATAAGAATGCAAACTATAATTTGTATTAAATTACACATTTGCTTTGTATGTTGATCTCTTCAGGCTGAAAGATGTGATACAGCTCCCACCCCTCACTGCTCCATCTGCCAAAATGCCCTGTCAATTTAGTTCTATAAAGCAATACAGCCAGCAAATTCTGTATATTTCTGAAAGAATCCTGGCAGTGAACTGCATCCCCTTTTAATTTCCCAAGGGAATTATCTGATTTATATCAACTTTGATGTTTGAAATATTTTTGCTTCTTAGTCAAGGAAGGAAAAATGCAGTAGGATGCTAATAAAATAATTATAAGTACCAATTATCTAGAGTAAACCAAAACAACATTACACAAATACATGAACCTGTAGAAAAACAGCGGCATAATGATAGAAATTAACTTTACCCCACATTTCTATGCATTGTTTTGAAGTTTATGTAATTTATGCCACAACCCTCATATTAGATTTTGAATTGGAAGAAATAAGCTTGCATTTCATTGTATTATACTGTAATACAGGGCTTAATAAGAGCCTGATAAATCTTAAGTATTGCATTACAATATGTTAATGATTATCATCATAGCTTTTCCAACACCGACACCACGGTGTCATCACAGATTATAATTTAAAGGAAATATTAGCAATTCAGAGTGCTCATATACTGTAGTTAATAAAGCAGTGAATAGAAATCAACTTTATAGGTAATTTACCAGCTAATGACAATTATTTCTATACTGTGTCACAGGCTTATGTGAGGAGAATAATTTTTTATGTAAATAAGATTGATGCTCATAGCATTATAACTTGTATACTGCAGCAACTCACCCAATACTGATGGCTGATAGTTTCTCTTAAGAAGTTAATTTATTGCCTGACAACACACAAAAAAATGCAGTATTTCATATTGCTCACTTCCCAGGGGTATTTAGCAAGTTGCCAACTACAACGCAGAGTCCAAATTGTACTGGTAGGAAATAAGGTGATGAGACGTGATTCGCAATATATTGCGGTCAAGTGTTCCGTGGAAGTACTGCACGATTTATGACCGTCTCAGAGCGCGAGGATTCTGCTGTGTCTGATGGAGTGGCTTAGCAAAATAAAGACAGATGGCAGTATAGTAAATAATTACTTGATTGGAAGGCGACCACTGCAGGATTGCTTCCTGCCTTCAATTCAACTAAACTTCACCTGGGGTACGGCACATTGATTCATGTGAGCATTTACAGCTCTGAGTTGATTGACCAAGAAAGAATCATAATTTAATAATTAATAAAGAAAAGCATGCTGTGAAGTCAGAGGGTACACAATCCTCAGTGGGTTTCCCTGCTCTCTCTTTTGTTGTCAGGTAATTGACTACTCTCTATCCTGAAGATTCAGACTGAATTTCAATTGTAGAATCCTGCCTATTTCTAAAAGACATGTTAAACGAGGAAAAAAAAAAATACTGGAAATAGACCATTCGAGGCAATCTTGACAACTAAATTGAATTTCAAAATAGTCACTGCAGTTGGTTACCATACAATCAATTTATAAAGCACTTGAAAATAAACCAACTACTGTTCAAGTGGTTTTGGCATTTGCATGAGGTTACAGCTCAGGCTTCACTCTTTGTTCTTCCTGTGATAACTGTTTGGGGGTATGTAGGAAGCCTTGGTTAGAAACTCACACTCAACTGATAGATCTTGAAAGTCTATGCTTTTCTCCCCCATCATTAAAACCTCAGGGATTCTCTTAATCTTGGCATGAGAGAAAGCCAGGCTCTTACTCTCTCCCGAGCAGTATGGCTTTGTAAATATGATATAATGTGAAACTATCTAGTATGCAAGATTCAGAGTCATACCAGTGCCCAGATGGTGGCCAGTTCCAGGGTAAGGAGCCCTTTCCTCGTCTCTCATTCTCGGGGTTAATCCCTCATGTCCTGCCTCTGTTAGGTGCCAGCCTGATCCGTACTGTGAGCTGCTCTCAGCCCCTATTCTTGTAACTCTGTACAAGGCATGAACTCTCCTTTCAAACATTGTCTTTTATACCAACACCCCTCCATGCATGCACACTATACCCACCCCCACCCCTGACAGCTCTTCACTTGTTTTTCTTCCTTTATAGAGATAACTGTGTCAAATGTATCCCACCACATGAAACAGAATTGACCTGTTCTTTCATTTCAGCAAAATATTCTTGAGTGATTGCGGTGATGGGCACTAGTGAGGAATGAACACATCTAAGAATGTTTGAGAGGGAGTCTGGGACGCCTAAGCATAGGCTTTGGAATCAGAGAGGTCTGGATTCAAATTCAATTACTCTAACGGGAATAACCGTAATACCTACCTAACAGGTTTGTTGTTTTGGATTAAGGGATATGATGGCTGTGGAGTGTTTGGCATTGTACTTCACACAAAGTAAACTCTCAATAAGTGGTGGTAAGGAAATAGGACATAAGCTACCCTCCAAGAGTTTACAAATTAGTGGCATTACAATAGACATGTATCTTAAAACTCTATTCCATGTCACATAGTTTAGTTAGTGGAATAAAGTTTGAAGAAGAATATTATTAAAATATGACCCACCTCCCAGAATATTGGAAATAAAAGCAAAACTAAACAAATGGGACCTAATGAAACTTAAAAGCTTTTGCACTACAAAGAAAACTATAAGCAAGGTGAAAAGACAGCCCTCAGATTGGGAGAAAATAATAGCAAATGAAGAAACAGACAAAGGATTAATCTCAAAAATATACAAGCAACTCCTGCAGCTCAATTCCAGAAAAATAAATGACCCAATCAAAAAATGGGCCAAAGAACTAAACAGACATTTCTCCAAAGAAGACATACAGATGGCTAACAAACACATGAAAAGATGCTCAACATCACTCATTATCAGAGAAATGCAAATCAAAACCACAATGAGGTACCATTACACGCCAGTCAGGATGGCTGCTATCCAAAAGTCTACAAAGCAATAAATGCTGGAGAGGGTGTGGAGAAAAGGGAACCCTCTTACACTGTTGGTGGGAATGCAAACTAGTACAGCCAATATGGAGAACAGTGTGGAGATTTCTTAAAAAACTGGAAATAGAACTGCCATATGACCCAGCAATCCCACTTCTGGGCATACACACTGAGGAAACCAGATCTGAAAGAGACACGTGCACCCCAATGTTCATCGCAGCACTGTTTATAATAGCCAGGACATGGAAGCAACCTAGATGCCCATCAGCAGATGAATGGATAAGGAAGCTGTGGTACATATACACCACGGAATGTTACTCAGCCATTAAAAAGAATTCATTTGAATCAGTTCTAATGAGATGGATGAAGCTGGAGCCCCTTATACAGAGTGAAGTAAGCCAGAAAGATAAAGAACATTACAGCATACTAACACATATATATGGAATTTAGAAAGGTGATAACGATAACCCTATATGCAAAACAGAAAAAGAGACACAGAAATACAGAACAGACTTTTGAACTTTGTGGGAGAATGTGAGGGTGGGATATTTCAAAAGAACAGCATGTATACTATCTATGGTGAAACAGATCACCAGCCCAGGTGGGATGCATGAGACAAGTGCTCTGGCCTGGTGCACTGGGAAGACCCAGAGGAATCGGGTGGAGAGGGAGGTGGGAGGGGGGATCGGGATTGGGAATACATAAAACAAAAAAAACAAAAAAAAAGAGGCATTCCCCCCTTGGCACGGCTTCGACAGGCAGACCGCCTTGTGTTTCATCACCTGTGCCTCTTCTTATTCCTATGTTCTTGTGAACAGAAAAGAATTATTCCTACTCCTCAAAAAAAAAAAAAAAAAATATGAAATGTTATAGAAATTTCTTGACTGAGCAATTTGAGAATGGTGTTTTTCAAAACATGCAGACTGGGTATTGCTTCATCAGGGAGATATTGGAAGTCAGAGCACATCACTGATGAAGGACAGTAGAGGGATGAACACTAGAATTGGAAACAGAAAACTGGGGTCACCAGCTATGCAACCTTGAACAAATCACTTGAACTCTCTAAACCCAAGTTTCCTTCACAGTAAAATGGGGGGACGGGGGGATGGGGAGAATGTTACTAGCTCTGCTTTCATTCTAGTACTCATGCTGGGATGAAATAAGACACTATTGGAAAGAGCATTGTGAATCCTAAATACCACAATGTAATGTTGTGGTGGTGGTGGTGGTAGCGGTGATGAAATGAGTAATTTTCAGTCAGCCTTATGGCAATCATCACATCTATCCACTCCTATTCCCTGGCCTTATCTCTTTTGTGATTAAAGGCACACTTTTACAAGTCAGCTAGCCAGAGCTCCAATTGAAAGAAATGTTTTGACAAAGTCTACTCGTGATTTCGCATGCAAACAGAGGCAAGCAGTAGGCCACATAGATAATGCAGGAGAATAGATAATCAAAACGTCACTTCTACTTAGCACTGAAAAGAGAAAAGGAGGGAGTGCGCAGAAGGGGGCCTTAGATCACCTACCAAGTGCATAATTAAGAATTAACTTTAATAAGAGTTTGCAAAATCACTTTGAGTGACCATACCACTGTGTGGATCTGAAAGTCCAAGATGTCCAAGCAGGCAGACTTTAGCCTTTAGAATGGACTCTGTCAACCTCTGTCTCTGTCGTCTTTGAAGAAACTGCTGAATCTGACTCGCTCACACAAAGTCTGGTTTTGTCTCGCAGGCCTGGGATTTTGCAGTTTGCTCTGTGCAGGATGGGCTTTGCACATACTTTCTGAGCACATTATTGGAGTAGCTCCCGGTTCACTTAGCCAGCTGAATCCTTACAAAGGAGAGTTTATTTTTCCCCTCCTTTGTCCAAATTAGAGGACAAAAAACATGGCAACTAGTGGCCAATCACAGGGTATGCTAGAGCCTGCCAAGAAAAGAAAAGGCGAAGAATCCTCTCTCCAGTGCAAACTATGCAGTTGCCCCTAGAGGAACTCAGCAAATACTTGCCTTCCAGATGACTGCAAAGAATAGGTTTCCCCACAGCCGACCCCTTGAAACACCCCACAGAGTGGGCAACAGCTGGGGGGCCATCAGCCAGGACAGTGAAGCTGCTGCTCTAGGGCCGCCTGCCATATGTACCTGTATCCTTAGGGTCTTCTATTTAAAATGACAATTTGGAAGAGACCAAAGTTTTGGGGAATTAGCTTGGCATTACACCATGTACCTGAGTGTTTAGGTTCATCTGAGGATAAAGAGTTGGAGGTTAATAAAACAACTCTGAAATAATAGTAAGAAGCCAACAGCAGAGGGTCTTCATGTTGGATAGCATGTAGAATTTGGAGTCAAGCAGACTCCTTTGCACTGGAACCCTGTGATTTGCTGGGTGACATCAGACAGATTACTTAAACTTTCTGAGCCTCAGTTTCTTCACCTACAAGGTATAATAGTAACTTTCTCAGAGTTGTTTGGGAATGAATAATGTGCAGCATAGACCCTGGCACCCGAAGAAAGTACAGTAATAATTAACTTCTAAAATAACTCCCAGGCTTCTCAAAGACCTTGATTTGCTTTGCATGACTAAGCCCATTTCCAGAAGTCGAATAAATACACTGCCTATAGAAATGCATTCATTACTTTGTTCTCTAAGGAGCAACAAAGCACCATGCAGGACCTGTTGCTTATTCTTTTTGCAAAGCTAGGATGTGGGAAAGGCGAGGGGTTATGATTTTCCATTTCACAGATAGGAAATCAGAGGCATAGGAAAAGTAAGTGACTTGCCCAATATCACATGAAGCCAGCAGCAGAGCTGTAATTGGTTATGACCCCAGTGCAACACAGCGTATGTTCACCTTTCGAAAGTCAGGCGTAAGCAACTCTTGTCTAAGCTTTAATGCCATTCATCTAATTTCTTAGATTTTCTATAGCTGCTGATCTTGAGAACCTTTGGAGCTTTGGGGAAATCACATGGATGATTTGACCTTAAATCTCATGCCACTGGCAAAAGATTAATCGCTGGGACCTGGAAAGGGGCCAGACAATTCTGTGTAGCTGAATAACAGCACCGTCTAGGGATGTGACTGTCCTGACAGATTTAGTTAGTACATAATTGATAAATCTAGAGTTTGTATAGCTTCACTTCCCAGAAAGAAAAGGCAACAGTCTCCTAGGGTTGACATTTACAGAAGCCCTTCCAGTGTTTTGTAACACTGAATCTAGGTTTTCTACTCTTCCTCCAAACCTAGCTCATTTTCTAAGGCTCTGTTCTCAGCAGGCAAGAAGATGAAGGGATCTGACAAGTCTCTCACCTTACCACTGTAAGCAAGAATGTCCATCAGTCTTTAGCACAGTCATATGACTGCCCTGATCCATGCGGGTTGAGGCCAGCAAGGGATGCAATGCATTACCTAGCAGCTAGGAACTTTCTGTCACCATCAGAATCCAGGAAAGATAAAAGGCGTCCAGACCCAGCATCAAAGCTTGGAGAGTGGGTCTAAATCCTGGACAGGACATTTTATACAGCTTGACTCTTATTGCAGACTCAAGTGTCATGAGGCCCTTTTTAGTAATGTGGACTCTGACAGGCGCACAGAAATGTCAGCTTTTATTTCTTTTGCTTTGGTCACTCACTCCAGAAAGTATTTTACTTATTGGAAAGACTTGGTGGTGGTAAATATTTTTCACTGTAAGTTTATTATCAGATATGGTTCTCTTTCTTTAATTCTTGTTCTCTAGTTTTGTTTCAATTCAGGAGGCAGTGCTGTGTGTGTGATATACACCCAGCATACTTCTGTAATTTTGTTACTCCCAGTTGTAAAATATCTTGGCCCGGTAGCTTAGATCAGTAAATCAGTAGCTTTCAGTGTACAAGATCTTACATACTGTGGATCTTGTATCTTGTTTTGCCAGTAGTAAATAAAGATGGCATTAAATATCCTCCTCCTTTGCCCTCACAGATAAAAAACTCAGTGTCCTCATGTATTATAACTTAACAGAGCCAGTTTTCTGAGCTAGTTGTTACTTTCTGAATACAATTTATTGATTCGTGTTACTTCTAAAAAACCATTCAGAAAAATCATATTATGCATAAATAATCATTTAATTGCATAGTCACACCATTTTCAATATTGAAATCATTAGTAAGACCGTTCCTGGAAACTTTGTTGTTCCGAGTTAAGTAAGTGATTTTTGTCTTCTTTCATCAGACGAATTAGAGAAATTAGAACAGGAGCGGCTGGCTTTGGAAGCCACCATCAAAGATAATGAAAGTGAAGAAGGAAATGGAGGCATCCGAGGCTTGTTTAAAAAAGCTGGCAAGCTGAACATTACTAAGCCAACTCCTAAGAAAGGTAAGTGCTTTTAACATTTACAAGAAAAGTTACAAAATGAGCCAAAATGAATCTTCAGGGGTCAGTAGTCAATATCTAAGATACTGGGGGCATTGTGTGTAGGTAAGGACTAAAAGACATTTCCTTAGAGAAGATAGTATGGCTAAAAGGTAGAAGCTATTGTCACTTGTTAACAACATTCACCCCTCTGTATCATCTTACTGTAAAAGCTCTCTGTTTTAAAATAATATTTAGTTTTGAAGATATATAATGGTTAAGCAGATTGAATGCCATAAGAAGCAAAAAAAAAAAAAAAGTTCTTAGTTAAGATGTAAAGGGGATAGAAGTTCATGACCTAATACCGAAACTGGTTTATCTATACACACACACACACCTTGCAGACATTTCAGGAGACTGAAAGTTGACTGTTACAGGAAAGTAAGGGATCCAGGTAGAATTCTAATATCAAAACTACATCTTTATCACAAACCAGAATTCTGGACTTGGAACTTCATTGACACTAATTACCTGCAGATTTTGGCTAAATGGTACACTTATCTCTGAGTGTTCAGTGTACATCCCAGGAATGGAGGCCCACAGAATGAGACCTTGTTATAAGTTTTATAAACAGGTGATTCAAATGACTGATTTTTTTTTTAATTGCTCTCGTTACAGAAAGTTTTTTATGAGGTGCATAGCGACCTCTGCTGGTAGAAAATTAGAATGTTAAGGTTCATTTCTTTCATGCACAAATAGTCCTGTAGTTCATGAAGTCCTTCACTGGTGTGAAGCCCAGGAAAGATCATTTCTTTGGCAAGGTCTCCAAGTCAAGTAGCAAGATCCAAACTGAGACTTAGTAGGCTGCTGGTCTAGGTTTATAGGAGCCAATCTTTCAAAGAGTCCACCTCTTTACCCTGGAAAAGCTCTGGTTCAGTTTTCTTATTTTCCTACTATAACCCAAGGACCAAATTTAACCTGTAATACATTTTTGTATATCTACATAACATTATGAGAAGCCCAAACATTTCTCCCCTTCAAATACTTAGAGGTACCCTTGGGTGCCAGAAACATCTGATGGCCTAGGGGAGAATCTGCTGGGTATTACCTTCCTTAAAATGACATTTTCTAGAAAAATGATGTTTGAATCTTGAGTTGGAGGTACATCAAGACTTTCCAGGTATAAATATTAGAATAAGACCATCTGGATGCTAACTACTATCCTCTTTCCTTTACAATTGTTTGGTGTAGTCATGAGAATTAACTGCCCATTGAATTTGCTCTGTGCAACAGTACAACCTGAGAAGCAATGGAAAATTCAGAAGTCATAGCCCATATTCTTCTCTAGCTAATGGAGAGGAGAGAAGTAGTAAGGTCCTTATTAGTGAAAGTGGAACTTATTTATTCCAGAACGCTGTTTCTGCATGACAATACTTTTGGCAAAAACATGCATCTCTGAAAGTTAACATGTCTCATTGTTCAGAAAAGTAAAATTATGTTATGTTTTGTTTCAATGCCTAAATTTTCAAGCACAGCTCTGAAGTAGGCCCCGTTACTGCTCTGGGCTTTTGTCAGTTGAGGACTCTTTGAAGTTCTAGATCAGGACCAAGCTCAGTCTCCAGGCATACAGGAGTCCTCTGGATGCTCTGATCTGCTTGTAAGTGGGGGCAGAGTTTGGTCCACTTGGTAAACATATTTACTTCCTCCTTTAGTGGTCCTGATATAGAAACAAAATGAGATAATTGCTTCAGAACTGACCAGCCCAACCATGGAAACAGCAAAAGACAGAACAAAGCATCCTGAGACCCTCTTAGATCAGAGAGGAAGCTCTAACGAGGCTGTCAGCTCTGCGCTAAGCACAATGCTGACACTATCACTTTGAAATAGAGCAATGAAGTCACAACCTTCAAAGATGTGGAAATGAGAAATAATACATAGGGTGTAGCAAAGAAACACCTACTGGAGAATAGGAATGAGGGTTCTGCTCAAACACTGCCCTGCTTCTCTGATACCCTTTCCCTGTGTCCATGTAAGAGTGCAAATTGCATTAAAACATTTGTAAGGACTTTATGTACACCCTTAACTGTAACTCAAGAAGAGGTAATTTTAATCCATATTTCCTGGCTTCTTCATCTCATTCGTAGAAATTCAAATAGCTCAAGAGGCTTTACTTTAGACTCACAAGATGCCAGGAAAAGAAAGCAGAAGAGTAAGCCAGGCCTATGTTAGGACCAAAGGGTCATGGAGAGTTGAGATGCTCAAGGTCCCTGGCAACCTTTATAATCCAGATATTTCTGGAATTCATACCAAAATTGTGCTCAAATGAACATATTGTCTAGCGAAGGAATACTTCTGATTCTTTTGGTTATCTCTAGAAAACCAATAACTACATGTTCTATTAATACTTTTAAGTACATCTGATATTGTAACCCGAGTTATATATGAAATTTAGGAAAATGAGGATATTTTGGGTTTTGTATCAGATAATTTAGCATTGCTACATGTCTAAATAATAATTCTTCACTGAGACAGATTACTAAGGATCTGAAAAAATTCACTACTCTATAGTAAAAACTGTAATCATAAGATCAATATCAAATTTTTCTAAACTATGGAAGGTGATCTAAATTATTGTGGGATTTGACCTTTATCTTTTCTTTTGTGGAGAATAGGGCTCACTATTTTCCCAAAAGTATAAAAAACGCAAAGTCATGACCTTTCTTCTATTTTCCTGAATAGATTTATTGACAAGTTATTTTGTTTCTTTCCTCAAAAGACAAATGAATGTACTACTTTCTCTTTCGTTACAGATAGTGGCATTAACACAATCCAGTCAATGCATGTTGGGGAGTTCAACCAGAAACTGGTGGAAGCCAGCACCCAATTTAAAAAGAAGCAGGGAAAAGGCACAATTGATGTTTGGTGGTTGTTTGATGATGGAGGTAAAAAATTCCAGAATATACACTAGAGAGCAGAACTTCTTGTTGATAAATTTAAGAAACTGCATGGGAAGGTATATGAAAACGGTATCAGTTAAAGAATAACATTTCCGTGTTCTCTAAAGATTTAAATTATTTAGGAGCTATGAGTGTGGAAATGAATACAGATATAAAGTTATTTGTTTCCTTTCAATTGGATATGCTCATCCTTTCTGTCATAATTTACTCTTTTTTTCAGGGTTAACACTCCTTATCCCCTATATCTTGACTCTCAGAAAAAAATGGAAAGACTGTAAATTAAGAATCTATGTTGGAGGGAAGATAAATCGCATTGAAGAAGAAAAAATTGCGTAAGTAATTTATCACTTGTTGAAGCATTTTGGATGTTTGTTGCTTGAATGCTTTACTTTTAAAAAACTTTAAGTGTCTTTGAGGCACAATAAATTTAAAGGCAAAAAGTCACCACACTAGCCCTTAGGCTTGCTTGGTTTCTGTCAATAAATTATCTGAGTAATTTTCCTAATCATTGTCTTCAAGTCCTTTTATCCCCTTCCACAAATGCTTTCAATAAGCATTTGGCATGGAAGCCCGTCTCAAGTCTTCAGTGAGAGCATCATTATCTTGTATAATGTTTATTTTGTTCTGACTAGTAAATGCATCCAAGAAAGGAAGAGCCTGAAGGCATCTGTGTCCAAATTCTGTCCAGTTTCTTCTGGGAGATTCAAACCTGTTAATTCGAGGCAGTCCCTCTAGCCTAGCACACTTAGAAGAAAACAGAGAGACGGCACCCTGTCCAAGCCCCAGCTCTGCCACTGACAAGATGCAGGACTTTGCAACAGTTACTGTACCTATCTGGGTCCCCCAGTTTCTCACTTGTAGTTTGAAAGTGTTTAAATGGGTGACTGTTGGTAACTCTTCTGATTAAAATAAATAAATAAGCCAAGTCCCATGGTGCTAAGTCTGTTCCTTTCTTATTTATTTAGTCATGGAGTGTTGATCTCTAGTTATGAGAGCAAAAAGCATGCCAAGAGTGTGGTGCATCCAGAGATCTCTGGAGGAAATCTGGAGAATGACTTTTGGCAGCCCATAGTTCCTCATGGCATGCCTAAGTCCTAGCCCTTTCTGGAATGGCTACTTTCAGAAGTCACAAAATAATGACTGGCTCTTCAGTTCAGTCGCTCAGTTGTGTCTGACTCTGTGACCCCATGGATTGCAGTGTGCCAGGCTTCCCTGTCCATCACCAACTCCTAGAGCTTGCTCAAACTCATGTCCATCAAGTCCGTAATGCCATCCAATCATCTCATCCTCTGTCATCCCCTTCTCCTCCTGCCTTCAATCTGTCCCAGCATCAGGGTCTTTTCCAATGAGTCAGCTCTTTGCATCAGGTGGCCAAAGTATTGGCACTTCAGCTTTAGCATCAGTCCTTCCAATGAATATTCAGAACTGATTTCCTTTAAGGTGGTCTGGTTGAATCTCCTTGCAGTTCAAGGGGCTCTCAAGAGCCTTCTCCAACATCACAGTTCAAAAGCATCAATTCTTCAGCTCTTAGTCATTTTTTCACATTGTCTCCCCCTTCTTAGAAAGTTATTCATTTCAGTTCAGTTCAGTCACTCAGTTGTGTCCGACTCTTTGCGACCCCATGAATCGCAGCACACCAGGCCTCCCTGTCCATCACCAACTCCCAGGGTTTACTCAAACTCGTGTCCATCGAGTCGGTGATGCCATCCAACCATCTCATTCTCTGTCATCCCCTTCTCCTCCTGCCCCCAATCCCTCCCAGCATCAGGGTCTTTTCCAATTAGTCAACTCTTCGCATGAAGTGGCCAAAGTATTGGAGTTTCAGCTTCAGCATCAGTCCTTCCAATGAACACCCAGGACTCATCTCCTTTAGGATGAACTAGTTGGATCTCCTTGCAGTCCAAGGGACTCTCAAGAGTCTTCTCCAACACCACAGTTCAAAAGCATCAATTCTTCGATGCTCAGCTTTCTTCACAGTCCAACTCTCACATCCATACATGACCAGTGGAAAAACCATAGCCTTCATTAGACGGACCTTGTTGGCAAAGTAATGTCTCTGCTTTTTAATATGCTATCTAGGTTGGTCATAACTTTCCTTCCAAGGAGTAAGCACCTTTTAATTTCATGGCTGCAGTCACCATCTGTAGTGATTTTGGAGCCCCAAAAAATAAAGTCTGATGCTGTTTCCACTGTTTCCCTATCTATTTGCCATGAAGTGATGGGACCAGATGCCATGATCTTAGTTTTCTCAATGTTGAGCTTTAAGCCAACTTTTTCACTCTCCTCTTTCACTTTCATCAAGAGGCTTTTTAGTTTCTTACTTTCTGCCATAAGGGTGGTGTCATCTGCATATCTGAGGTTATTGATATTTTTCCCGGCAATCTTGATTCTAGCTTGTGCTTCATCCAGCCCAGCGTTTCTCATGATGTACTCTGCATGTAAGTTAAATAAGCAGGGTGACAATATACAGCCTTGACGTACTCCTTTTCCTATTTGGAACCATTCTGTTGTTCCATGTCCAGTTCTAACTGTTGCTTCCTGACCTGCGTATTATTATATATATCTAATTCCTCTTAAAGAAAATTATACTAAAATGGAAACTAACATGAGGTCTACAATCATTTATATTTTCTTAAAGCCTCCAGTACCTTATTGATACAAGTGATGAAATTTGAAAATGGTTGGTGGATAAGATAGTAGCAGGGCATCCATGTTAAATTTCTTGATTTCAGAAACTGTACTCTGTTTATAAAAGAGAATGTCCTTGCTCTTAGGAAATATTAACTGAAGTACTTAGAGGTAAAGGGGCCTGATATGTACAACTTACTTTAAAATGGCTAATAGGTAGGACATAGAAAGCCAGCAAGCAAAAAAGATATAGACAGATGTAGACAGAGAAAAAGAGAATGACAAATCAAATGGGGCAAAACATAAGCAACTGGTGAATCTGAGCTTTCTTTGCACTACTTTTATAATGTTTTGTAACTTTGAAATTATATTAGAATGTTCAGTTGCTAGGGGGAAAACTTTTAATCTACAATGATATAATATATAATAATTATTGGTTTGTCAGTAGATTGTCAGTAACTCTATAGACATTATCAGCAGTCATCAATAAGTATTGAGACTTGTTCTCTTTTTCCCAAATGATAAGGAAGAGTGGACAGTGCCACAACCTTTTCTCTGAAACATGAATGCAGAGCTGGGTTTGCTGTTTCCAGTGACTGCACCTACAGAAATTTCTCTTTGCCTTCGGCGGAATAATTTGGTCCACATTTATCCATATTCATCAAGTACTACAATGGAAATCAAATACTAACCAAAGCCTTTGTCCAAAAGCTAAGCTGAAATAAGACATGATTGCTTTTGATGTCTTAAACACAAAACTCTTTGATTGGAAATAGTTAAATATTCAATGATGAAGCATTTCTGTCTTGTATTTTCAGAATGGCTTCCCTTCTGAGCAAATTTAGGATAAAATTTGCAGACATCCATGTCATTGGTGACATCAACGTTAAGCCAAACAAAGAAAGGTATGAAATATTTTAAAAGATCCACTGTTTATCCATGGTAAACTCTCTCCTCTTTTGTGTTGATTATTAGAAGGTTAAAACGTTACGGGTTTACTGCTGTGACTTCCTGATACGATGTCATAAAAGGGGATTTTAAATAATCATGACACAGAGCTATCAGGTTCTAACGGAAGGTAAAGTTTTTAAGGTGACGATGAGCTTGAGAAGAACTGCGGAAACATTGTTTAGTTAGCATTTTAGAATTGCCTTTCACATTATGCTTTCTATGGTGGCAACAGTGCTCAGAAAATTCTGACCTGAGCAGTCAGGGTAAGTTTACATTATTTAAAGTTACTGGTGGGGCATCCTGAATGGGAAGGCTGTGAGAGCCCCCAAAGGGGATTTCTTAAACTATCTGAAACCTGGCAAGGAAAGGTATTGGTTTCAAAATTTTAAAATGAAAAAAAAATTGAAATAATTGTTTAAATGCCTTCAAAACAGCATCATTTTAACTTCATTATTTTTTAAATTTGTTAAGTCCATCATATTTGAAAACAATTTTTAGGTTAGATCTTCACAGAAGTTTCCCGAGGTGTAAGAAGATTGTCTGGAAATTACAACCGATTGTAAATTAAAATATTTAGAGCAATGACTTCACAATTAGAAAATATTTTCAATAGTTTACCATTCAAAATCATGTTTAATGTTGCATCTGTATTCAGTTTAGTACACTTGATTTGGTGTGGCATGGGTTCTCCAAGGGTGAGAACAGGAGACACAAAGGTCTCAGTATGGCATAGGTCCTTGCTAGACTCTTAGACCTCTTCTCATTTCTGTTGACCACCATTTCTCCTTCCTCCTGTAGTTCTTGATGAGTTGCAACTCCACATTCCTCAAACCTTCTTGCTCTATCCTTCTTCTGATTCATTGTTATCCCAGATGAACTTAGTAACTAACCGAAAATTATCCAGATTTAAGATGCATTCTTATTGACCAAATGGCAACCTTGAACATGACATCATTTGAGGGTATTCATGATTCCTCTAAGGCTATGAGTCAGTTAAAACAGCTTTACAAACTGTCTTAACTGCAATAAGAAAGCTAGAATTGACAGGGTTGACCTGGATTATTATGATGTAATATTTTCTTATATCATAAATACCACTAATGCCCTTCATTCCTATATTTCTACAGTTATAAAGTTAAGAAAAATTAAAAGCATTTATTATTCTCCTCGGTAAATGGAATTAACATTTTTATATGAACTAAGTTGTCATGCAGTAACCTCTGGTAGCCTTGCACATTTCATTTGAAGAATTTTAATTCCTAAGTCATTGCCCCTTGGCACTTAAGTGATGTGATCAAACTGGCTCATCTTATATCTCTAATTGGAGGAAACACATTCTCTTCCATAACACAGCAGGTACAATGATTCCCCAGTATGTGCCACTTAGCACCAGACCACAGCCTGCCAGCTCTCTGCCAGTACGGGACCATTTACTGTTGTCTACAGCATAGTTGAGGAGGAGAAGGGGGCAACAGAGGATGAGATGGTTAGACAGCATCACCAACTCAATGGACATGAGTTTGAGCAAACTCTGGAGATAATGAAGGACATGCTGCAGTCCATGGAGGTCACAAAGAATAGGACATGACTTAGCAACTGAAGAACAACAGGAGCATAGTTACAGTGTCCCCTACTGAATTAGGATTCTCTATAAGCCCTGGCTCAGTGCTGGCCACAGATCAGTCACCTGCTTCTTGTAACTGAATTCTTCTTGCTGTTATTTCTCTTTGCAACAGCTAAGGACTGTCTGTGCTTGCTGGTTAAATTGTTTCTATATCCTTTGCCTCTTTACCCATCGATATGATTTTCTCTCCCCGAGTCTCTGTATCCTTCCCTCTGTTTTGTACTAGTCTCTGCCCAGCAGCCATGGTCACCTGTATACCCATCCTTTCTATTCTATCACTGAGGGTGTTGATGCATCACTAACCATGCCTCTTCCTTCTTTGGGTGTCCATCACAGCCTAGACACTCTTCATCTTCGTACCCCTGACCTTTATTCCATGGTTTCCTCTTCTCAAGGAGAAAACTGTATGCATAGTCATAAGAAACAAAGGACCAAGGTATTTGTACTTTTGTCCTGGTATCTAAATTTGACTTTAGATACCATTCTGACTTGGTGTTTCTTACATATGCTCTGCATCCTACAATGAAGAGATCTATTTCCCTTTCTCAGGAAAAAAATTAATTCATTTTCACAGTTCTGGAGATTTTCTCTGTGATATTTCAAGGTCTTGAAGATGCAAGGAAAAAAAATTCTTACCAGAATAACTGCAGTTAATGTATCCTGATATGAAGACAGAAAGCCACCAAGAAGAGGTGTGCTAGAAGTGCCATCCTTCTCTTTTCAGTTTCTGCTGTAACTGATGCCATGTTACTTCATAAAACAGCCACATGTCTGATGCTGGCAATGCCTTTTCCAGTATTTGAAGATAAATTTTAGAACAGAAAATGGTCATTCAGTAAATCTCACAAATGGCCACTTCCCTGGTGACTCAGATGGTAAAGAATCCATCTGCAATGCAGGAGACGCAGGTTCCATCCCTGGGTCGGTAAGATCCCCTGGAGAAAGGAATGGATACACACTCCAGTATTCTTGCCTGGAGAATTCCATGGCCAGAGGAGCCTGGCGAGTACAGTTGACGGGGTTGCAAAGAATTGGACATGACTGAGTGACTAACACTTTCACACTTGACCACACCTGGAATCTTTGTGATAATTTTTAAAAGGCAAATCCACTGAGTGGTTTAATAAGAGAAATAGAACTCTTCAGTGGCCTGATGCAACCCCAGGCCTAGAGCCCAAAGCTTACAATGCTGGCTCAACTTCAGCTTTCACAGGGGCCTTATGGCTAGACAGCCCTGGTCTACCATTAACAACCATCTCCTGACTGCTGTTCTTCCTTGATCACCCATTTTCACACAATGTTAGAAATAGTTCACCGTCAATGATTTCCATGTTGGAGGCTAATGTTAAATGTCCTTCAACTGCCTTTAACAGATCTTTCAGCTACTCATAAAACATGAGTATATCTTGATGGAGACATTCTATCATAGAAACGTTATCTATAAATATGGCAGAAAGTGAAGAGGAACTAAAAAGCCTCTTGATGAAAGTGAAAGAGGAGAGTGAAAAAGTTGGCTTAAAACTCAACAGTCAGATAACTGAGATCATGGCATCTGATCCCATCACTTCATGGCAAATAGAAGGTGAAATAGTGTCAGACTTTATTTTGGGGGGTTCCAAAATCACTGCAGATGGTGACTGGACTTACCCCTTGGAAGGAAAGTTATGACCAACCTAGATAGCATATTAAAAAGCAGAGACATTACTTTGCCAACAAGGTCCATCTAGTCAAGGCTATGGTTTTTCCAGTGGTCATGTATGGATGTGAGAGTTGGACTGTGAAGAAAGCTGAGCATCGAAGAATTGATGCTTTTGAACTGTGGTGTTGGAAAAGACTCTTGAGAGTCCCTTGGACTGCAAGGAGATCCAACCAGTCCATCCTAAAGGAGATGAGTCCTGGGTGTTCATTGGAAGGACTGATGCTGAAGCTGAAACTCCAGTACTTTGGCCACTTCATGCGAAGAGTTGACTAATTGGAAAAGACCCTGATGCTGGGAGGGATTGGGGGCAGGAGGAGAAGGGGACGACAGAGGATGAGATGGCTGGATGGCATCACCGACTCGATGGACACGAGTTTGAGTAAACTCTGGGAGATGGTGATGGACAGGGAGGCCTGGCGTGCTGCAATTCATGGGGTCGCAGAGTTGGACACGACTGAGCGACTGAACTGAACTAAAGGGTGAAAGGGAGTAAAAAGCTAAGTTAATGAGAAAACAATTGGGCCAGGGGAAACTGAAAAGCTCTTGTGGTTAAATTTCTTTTTTTATTGTATAGACTGAATTAAAAGTCATAGGCCAAAAAGATAGCAATCATTAAACAGAAATCAAAGAGAAACTGGAAGCAATTAACTAGATAATTTAGCTTAAATATGCTAGTGTGATCACAAAAACAACAAATACATTAATGTGCGAGAAGAAATTTTATATGAATTTTAGGGGAAATTTTTATGCAGTTTAACCTTATTATGAGGAACAAGGATGGGAAAGGCAGGAAAGCTATAAGTAAATTTTTTTAATTGAATTAATTCTCACTTATATTTAAGTCGAATATGACTGAGTGACTGAACTGAACTGAACTGAATACTTAAACTATTCTAGAATCAATTTTAAGATATAATAAGAATGATCATGGGCTTCTCTAGTTTCTCAGTGCTAAAGAATCCGCCTGCCAATGGAGGAGGTTCAAGAGACTCAGGTTTGATCCCTGGGTCAGGAAGATACCCTAGAGAAGGAAATGGCAACCCACTCCAGTATTTTTGCCTGGGAAATCCTATGGACAGAGGAGCCTGGCAGGCTACAGTTCATGGAGTCGCAAAACAGTTGAATACAATTTAGCAACTAAATAACAACTGAAACAATAAGAATGACCAGATTTAATAGAGAATCAAAATAGAAATCTAAAACGACCTTTGGACCACCAAGCTATGAGCCACTCGTTATGGTCAGTGAAATGCTAGATCAAGCTTGCCTGGCTTATGTGCCCAATTTAGCCAATCTGGCTGGCAAAAGGGATAGAATTGTGCTGACCGGCTGATATTGAGGATAGAGTCATTCCCATCCAAACTACAATGGAGAAACATAGTATGGCTGCCTGGGAGGACAAGCAAACAATCTTTATTCCACTTTCCATTTCTTAGGAAACTATTTTTGAAGTGCTCTTTCCAATAAGCACCTGGACTGAGATGCAAATAAAACTCTTATCCCTGATCAAAATAATTGTATGTAAAGCTTAAACAGAGAAACCATCAACTGCTAACCTCAGTCCTGTGGTTGTTGAGTAAAATGAATATCTTGCTTTTACAGGGCACTGCATACTTTTCAGAGCATGGTCATCCAAATCATCATACTAACACTCGCACCAGTCTCACACCAGCTCTGAGCAGCCATTGTTACCCCTGTCAAGGTTATCTAGGTCAAGGAGGACAACGGAAGAATGGGAGCAAGAACCCAGGCTCTTCTCTCCTAGGCCAGCACCTCTGCACTGATGACCACCAAGGTCTCTAAAAGCACAGCAATGTTGGGAGGAATAGCAGATGAAAGTATTGCATGCTTGAAAGAATAATTGGGCATATCAGTCTTATTCCTTCCCAGTCATTGTCTACCATTCTGAATAAGTCAAAGCATCAGAAATCTACTGCATTAAGTATCTCTTCAATCTGTTAACAGCAGCACACTGGTAGGAACAAACTACTCCTTAGTAATCTCTGTACTTTCATCTGCAAGTCCTAAATCAGGAAAACTGATGAGGCCACTGAAATCATTGTGCTAAGTCACTTTAGTCATGTCTGACTCTTTGTGACCCTGTGGATTGAAGCCCTCCAGGCTCCTCTGTCCACGGGATTCTCCAGGCAAGAATACTGGAGTGGGTTGCCATGCCCTCCTCCAGGGGATCTTCCCAATCCAGGGATCAAACCCATGTCTGTTACATCTCTGCCTTGGCAGGCAGGTTCTTTACCACTTGCACCATCTGGGAAACTGAAATCATTGCTTCATGCTTTAATTCCTTAACCTAAAAGCACATTAATCCTAGTTATCATTCATTCCAAAGTTATTAAGCTTTAAGTAAGCCATGATATATAAAACAAAAGGAAACTATTTATATTTGAGATCATCTTATAGTAGCATAGGGAAGACAACTACTCCTATAAATTACGTTTTGTTTTGTGCTATCATGTTAAAAATAAATATTATGAGATTCTTATGACAGACAAGAATGAGATTTTTCAGCAATTTTTAAAATGTTCTACAGTTCTGAGATACTGCTCCTAATTTTCTAGTCAATGATTTTTTCTTAATTGCTCTAAAATGGCCTCAGATTTTAAAATGTTATTGATTTTTGTTCTTTCCTCTAATATGCACCTGAACAATAGCCATTTGAACATCTCAGGCAGCAACATCAGACAGCAGAAGGACAAAGGCAGCATTATTTACGGCAAACATTCAGATTGTTCTATAGCCATTAAACTCACTCACTGTTCTCCAACCTACCCACAGCCTCCTGCCATAAGGCGGGAGCTGCCATGTGGGCTAAAGGTGAGAAGGGCAACCCTATCCACCTCTCAGGGATGCTGGTTCATCTCCTACATTAATTCATGAATATCTCCCATAGGACCTGTAAAATAAGCAAATGGAAACTCATTTATGGGCTAACGTGTCTACGTTAAAACTGTGCCTTTGACTATACTATGTAGAACATGTAATTGCAGAGTAATTACCATCTATGTGTTTGTGTGTTTATATTGAGGATTTAGTAATAATAGCTAGTAGGCTATCAAGGCCTCATACCCCTTAAGGTCTTTCCTCGGGTAGGGAAGCACTATGATAGCCATGGTTTTACTCACAGTCTCCTGCAAAGATAATTCTTAGAAGATTTGCATGACATTCAGCTCTGATTCTGCAGCCAGCATACCTAGTCACACCTGGAGTATCTGTGAAATAATGAGTTAGTTTCCCACTGTGAGCCTCTTTTATAATTCCAATTTCAGCTGGAAAGTCTTTGAAGAAATGATTGAACCATATCGTCTCCATGAAAGCTGCAAAGATTTAACAACTGCTGAGAAATTAAAGAGAGAAACTCCGTGGAAAATTACAGATGCAGAACTGGAAGCAGTCAAGGAAAAGGTAAGGACTTTTCTTCCTTAATCTTTACTTTGCTATCTAACTAGCTGAAAAGGAAAACAGTAGTTGATTTAAAGATCAAGAAGTAATGTATCTATTACAGAATTTCATTTATTCACGATCTAGGGTTTCTGCATATTTCAAGTCCTTTTTCAATCCTGTTATTGAAAGTGAGGATTTAGAAAACTGCTTTCATTTTTTAGTATAAAATCAAGTTTTTTAAGTTGAAAACAGGCTATTGATACATATTGTGAAGTCTTCTTTCCAATTTAACTTTATAGAAAAGGAGACAGACCCATCAGACTAAAATAATTTCAGTCAATACATATGCAAAGTAAATATAGATTGCTCACAGTTTGACACAATAAAGAATTTTAACCTTATAAAATTAGCTATAAAAACTTACATTGGGATCTGAGAAAATCTGTAACTGGAACAATGAATATGCAAGTTGGATCTGGAACATCTTGTAGGATGGATGTGAAATGGTGAGCTTTTCTAGAGAACCCAGCAAGATGGAAGTTACCTGCCTCTGGGTTGAACTGAATGGAGTTGCAACAGTGAGGATGATGAAGAGGGCAAGGACAGAAGACTAAGGCAGAAGGACTACCATCTGAATTAGATTAGACATTCAAAGAAAAGGGCCTCAAGAAGCTCTAAATTACAAAATTTAAATAAGCCATATTAGGAGCTGAAGTTGGAACAGATTAGAGCAGGAGATATTAAAAGCCTTTCAAATTTAGTAGAAAAAATACTGAGCTAAGAATCATAAACTTTGAGCGACAAAGTGCCTGGTTCTAACAAAAGCTTTTCATATAATTGAACAAATCACTTATCTAAGCCTTGGCTTCTGAACCAGTGAAATGTAATAATAAATATTACTCTCATCACTGCAAAATAGTTAATGTAGTTATTTTTCCAAATGAGTCTTTTGGTGACTCTTTCATTGAAACCAGTCTCCCGTGCTGGTAAAAATCAAAGAGTTTAAAGAAAGATTAGACTAGGGTATAATCTATGTTCTTAGCATACCAAATTAGTATCATGATTAGGTTAGGTTTCTTCCACTGCAAACCTGTTCCCCAGCACTGGCCATTCTCATCTTTTTACTGTTATCCATGTTGCTTGCTTGTCTTTTTCTTCTAGAATTTAATAAGCCACTATACTTCAATGGGGTTTCCCAGGTGGCTCAGTGGCAAAGAATCCACCTGCAAAGCAGGAGACACGGGTTCAATCCCTGGGTCGGGAAGATCCCTTGGAGAAGGAAATGGCAACCCACTCCAGAATTCTTGCCTGGGAAATCCCATGAACAGAGGAGCCTGGCATGCTGCAGTCCATGGGGTCACAAAGAGTTGGACATGACTTAGCAACTTAACAACATAGCACAATGGTCTTATTCTTTATATTTATAATATTTTCCATGAGTTTCTAAAACACTGTAGGTTTCCAAACCTGAACGAAAAGGTGTTTTTTTTTAATGAGGCTTTCCTACTTGTCTATAATTAGAGGAAAAAAGATAAATTCTCATTCATAATTCTGGGAAACTGCCCTCAACAAAATCTGAATGTTGTCCACAGAGTTACCGCCAAGTTCGACTGAACGAACTCTTACAGGAGCACTCAAGAGCTGCTAATCTCATAGTCCTGTAAGTATCATTGCAGACATTTAAGACTGTTACAGAGAAATCTCAGGTACGTGGGTTAATCAACATAAAAGCTCAAAACTATTCAGGTGGAAAGTTAAATTTGGAACATGTGGGAAAATAAATACCATTCTAAGAAATTGGGGCCCACGGGCTTTAGAGGGCTCCATATGGACTTTGCTCCAGACATGTCCCACCGAAAGGGCCTCGACACATGCCCACCTAGAACCCTTATTTTCTGTCTAGACCTCACTCTAGGAACCTGACCCTGGAATTCCCTGCCAATTAAGCCCAGAGTTGGCCAAGGTTCACAGGCCCCTTCCCTAGATAGCTGCTCCTGAGGTGTGGAGTCCCTGGCATGTTCTCAAGGCTCCTTACCATGTGGGAAGAGGCCAGGGCAGGAGAAAAAAGAGTGAGCTTTTCCATTTCCACTCTTTGTCCTCCACCCCACAAATATTAGGGGTATACCTGCTGGAAATATGAATGCTTATCTAGAGATTCATTGCTAAACATGAAAGCCAGCAATTTCACATTTATACCTCATTATCTAACTCCTAGGTACAAGGGTAAGTATGTCTTCAAGCAAGGTCTACACTGGAAGACTATTCATCTAAGAGATAGACTGGTCTCCTGAGTTGAGTGATAGAGCCCAAGTAGCTATTTCTCCCAAATATAATAAGAGCTTTAAACTATTAGGAAAAATCATTTTCCCCTCAGAAAAACGGGGAAAGGTATTGGTTGATCACATTTTCTATTTAAAGAGTGAAAATCTGTTTATGCTTTGCCTCTATTCTAATGGGCTTCCCTGGTGGCTCAGATGGTAAAGAATCTGCCTGCAATGCAGGAGACCCAGGTTTGATCCCTGAATCGGGAATATCCCCTGGAGAAGGGAATGGCAACCCACTACAGTATTCTTGCCTGAAGAATTCCATGGACAGAGGAGTATAGCAGGCTACAGTCCACAGGGTGGCAAAGAGTCAGACATGACTGAGCGACTAACACTTTCACTTTTCACTTCCACACTTTCTATTCTAGTACAGTGTCCAAGTCTATGTTTCTGGTTTGTAAATAATTGTATTATCTGAGAAATATCTCAGTTTAACATCTATATTCAAAATAATTTCAGTGCTTTCATTTTGTGGAGGAGGCATATATAAGGTTTAGGCTACTTGTTATTATATAGCTCAGATAGCTAATGATGATCTGTTGGTACTAATTGTCATGTTTGTTCTTTACTTTTCTTCCATGCTGTCAGGAGCCTTCCAGTGGCAAGAAAAGGATCTATATCAGATTGGTTGTACATGGCTTGGTTGGAAATCCTCACGAAGAACCTCCCTCCTGTCTTACTAGTTAGAGGAAATCACAAAAATGTCCTGACATTTTACTCTTAAAAGATCTTTATCCTTAAAGGATTAGAACACATTTTAATTTAATGGATGAATAATTAGGAAACAAGTTCCAGTACCTTATGTTGTAAATGTGATCTATGGATATTCAAACCTAGAAGACTATCCTATAGGCTTCCAAGTAAATTCTGCCATTTTCAAATTATTACTTAATGGGAACTATTTTCTTTTTATCAGTTTAAGGGGGTGTCAAAGCCAATGCTACCCCTAGAAAAACATCTTGTCAATGCTATTTAAAAACATGAAAATTAAGCAAACATATGCTGGCTTATTATGCCCATGAAAACTCGATTAATTGTAAGCTTTTCCAGGCACACCTAACCTTTGGTTTGCTTCTAGGGCCTGGTAGTGGCCTCAGCCCCACAGCAGTTTCTCATTAAACGCTTATTGACAGACGGATATAGTAACCATGGGTGGTTATCAAAGGAAAAGACCAATTGGGCAGGAAACATGATTATACTTGGTCTTCTGAGAAGCTTACATTCACAAAGAAGATTTGAAAATCAATAGCTAAAAACTTTAAGAGGTAACCTGAGTCTCCACAGTGTTTAAAACAGTAACCTAAGTAAGGTAATTTAATATAACAGATTATATACTGAGAGTGATCTGAGCAATTGCTGATAACATACAGCTTCAATTTGGGGCTGACTGAAAAATATATTAGCTGAAAGAGGAAGCAAAATATATTCTGATTAAAATGCCATATATTCTGTTCTTAATATATAAATTTTAATTGCTTTCCCTACTAAATATTTAGACATTTTATTACTTTGAATATTTTTTTCTAATTAAGTGGTTAGCATAGATGAAGTCTTCATAGATATCTAATTGGAAACCAAACATCACACATTTTCAAACTGTTATAAAGAAATATATCCTGAATCATATTTTTAGTTACTTTATATTAATGATTGTAGAGAGTTAAAAGATAATTAAAATTTGATGTAGAAAAATTTGCAAATTTGGAATATATAAGTATTGATTTTTTTTCATTTGTTAGTACTCATACAATACTTAATCACATTAAAAACTACCAAAATTGTTTTCTGATGGACGTGTTGATTATTTTTCCCTGACATATTGTGACTGTTTATTGTAACTGATAAAAAATATGAGGGGGAAAAAGTCAACCTGAAATAAAAGCACTCAAATTCATTTTCTCTGGTCTTGTTTTTTCCTTTCAGTCACTAAAATCACACTGCAATGGTGTTATCAGATGTGAGCCTGAAAATTTTAATCAGTTGCCTCACTCATTTGTAGGTTGTTTAAAGTTGGGATTCAAGATCAGGATTTCGAGTCAGACTCTGGCCTCAGAAGGATGACTAGGGAGGGAAAAGGGAAATAGCAAAGCGTAAGAAGCAGGATATCTGTATTCCGAATCTGACACCATTGGACTTAACTCAGGCCTGAGTTAACCCTCTCTCTTGAGTCTTCTGTACCTGAAATTCAAATGGTTAGATGCTATCCTGGTGACCAGGACAAGGAGCACCCAGCTCTTCATCTGGGCCCTGACACTTCTCAGAAACACTTGAGAGGGTCTCTGGAAACAGTGAGAAGTCATGTGACTCCTATAACAGGAAATTCTGGTTCTTGTTTCTTGGAGAAGCTGTTGCATGTTAGGTCCCCTAGGAAACAAAGTTTAGCATGGAGCATGTTTATTAAGGAGTGCTGTTGGGCACTGTTTATAATAGCCAGGACATGGAAGCAACCTAGATGCCCATCAGCAGATGAATGGATAAGGAAGCTGTGGTACATATACACCATGGAATATTACTCAGCCGTTAAAAAGAATTCATTTGAATCAGTCCTAATGAGATGGATGAAACTGGAGCCCCTTATACAGAGTGAAGTAAGCCAGAAAGATAAAGAACATTACAGCATACTAACACATATATATGGAATCTAGAAAGATGGTAATGATAACCCTATATGCAAAACAGAAAAAGAGACACAGAAATACAGAACAGACTTTTGAACTCTGTGGGAGAATGTGAGGGTGGGATGTTTCAAAAGAACAGCATGTATACTATCTATGGTGAAACAGATCACCAGCCCAGGTGGGATGCATGAGACAAGTGCTCGGGCCTGGTGCACTGGGAAGACCCAGAGGAATCGGGTGGAGAGGGAGGTGGGAGGGGGGATCGGGATGGGGAATACGTGTAAATCTATGGCTGATTCATATCAATGTATGACAAAACCCACTGAAATGTTGTCAAGTAATTAGCCTCCAACTAATAAAAAAAAAAAAAAAAAAAAGGAGTGCTGTTGGAAGGAAGGAGGAGAAAGCAGGAAGGATTAGGGAAAGGTGAGCTGAAATGCAGTCCCAAGGACAGCCTCAGTGACCCCACAGGGAGCTCTGGAGACAGGTGCATTCAGAGTAGTCCCAAGGACGTCTGAGAGGGCCAGACCTTTATACTCCCACATACATCAGTCACATACATCAGTCACTGAAGGTGGGTGGCCCTAGGAAGGGGTATGAACCTAGAAGTGGCAAGTCTCTGCAGCTGAGCCATCCCAAAGGGCTGGACAGTTGAAGTCTGTCTGCTGACAGCACTCCCAGATGCTGAGACAATAAGGCCTTTATTAAACAGGGTCTGAGTGGGGCATCACCATGCTGACTGCAGGGGTCAAATAAAGTAGTGATTAAAAAAAACCACTCAGATTGGCCTAAGTTCAAATCTCAGTCTCACCATTTACTACTTGTATTACCTTAAACTAGTTATTTAATTTTTTGAAGGTTATTGATAAGATAGTGACTGAAGGGATAACAAAGGAGAAATTAATGAAGGAGGAGAACATGGACTGAGAGAAAACGGGATGGGTGATCCTGAGGTCAAGAGCAGGGAAACAGGTTAGGGTAGCAGAAAATTGAAAAGATGGGAGTATGGTCAGCTGCCAGCGGGTTTCTGTAGCCCTCAGTGTCCTGTCCTTGTCCTTTGATTTATCCAACTCTATTTGCCCAACCTCCTATAATCTCTTTGTTCACAATCGGGTTTCTGAGCAAGAAGAAGGTACACATTCATGTTCATTGATGTCCAACTTCCTCTGTCCCCTCATTTTATACATGTGTCTCATCAGCTTCCCTACACTTTCCTCACAATGACTTTTCAAAATCTTCACCACTTTGTCAGTTGATGACCTTGCCACCATCCTACAACATAGCCAGGTACCCATAGATATAAAACTTAAGAATATAAGGAGGAACATACCGGGAACATTGTCTTACAATGCCCTTAATACTCAATTTTAGAACTTTCAGTGGAAGGCTTTAAAAAAGATTATAGATTCCTGAGGGCAATCATAGGCCTACTAAATTAGAATCTCTAGGAGAGGGACCAAGGAATCTGTATATTTTGATGATCCACAAGATTTTGGAACTTCTGCTTTAAGCAGACTTCCCTATTACTGTGATGTGACTCCCACTACGGACTGATGCCTCCCAAATTTATATTTCTTTCTTTTTTAAAAAAGATTTTTGATATGGACCACTTTTAAAGTCTTTATTGAATTTGTTACAATATTGCTTCTGTTTTATGTTTTGTTTTTTTAGCTATGAGGTGGGGATCTTAGCTCCCTGACCAGGGATAGAATCCACACCTCCTGCATTGGAAGGCAAACTCTTAAGCACTGGGCCACCAGCAAAGACCTCTAAATGTATATCTCTAACTCAGAGCTTCCCTAAGTCTCAGATCCAAATATTCAATCACTAATTTGCATGGTTATTTCTCTTTGTATTTGGGTGGGGCAAAAAGTTTGTTCGGGTTTTTCTATAACATGGAAAAACTCAAATGATCTTTTTGGCCAACCCAGTACATCCTGCACTGTAAATGCAGAATGACCAGACTTCTGTTAAACCCAACAAAACAAAACACAACTAGAGCAAAGGCGTCTATTTCTCTTTCTCCATCGGCTATCAGATCCTCTCTGAAATGACCAAAGAAACACACAAATAGGAAAGTTCTGCATCATAGCAGGAACCCAAGAAAGGAAGCCATGTACATTGTACATTTTTAGAAACACAATCAAGCTTGAGTTTGACATGAGATCGATGGAAGCTAGAAAAGGTCAGCTTGCAACCAATGCTCCTGAGAAAAACTCAGTGTCACAGGAAATAATTGCAAGAGACCCTGGGAGGATTCCACTAACCCCTCCCTGCATGTGAAGAGGTAAGAAGCTGAAGATAGGAGAGACAGAGTGGAGCACTGGGATGAATACCAAGAAGGGCTGTTGGGAGAAGCCACAAGGTGTATCTGGTGAGCACTCACAGCAGATATGGGTGTTGCAGGAGAGAATCTCATAGGTGTCCTTGAAAACCACCAGAAAGATATGTGCCAGCCATAGAGGCTGAGCCAGAGACAAAATCAGCCCTCAGTGCACAACTTCTCGTAACACAGAGAAGAAAACTCAGATGGGTAATCCTGTCCTTGGGTCTCGCTGTTGTTAGGATGCTGGGCTCCTAAACTGGCACTGCAAGATGATAGCAATGAGATCTTTAGCTAAAGTTAAATAGGAGGATTGTAATGATAATCAGGTGGTGAGGTGGAGATCACTGTGTCCATCACAGAAGATCGGCACATCTGCTTATTGTCACACTGAGCATCTACAGGCTCCTTGCTGGCTCCCACAATTCACCTGGAGCCAGTCCACCTAGATATTTCCATTTTCTTCCGCAGAGATGCTGGGGACACACTGACATAAGGATGAAATCTGTCTGATTCCCAAGTGGAGAACAGAATGTTTATAAAAACAAACTACATATTAGATAACTCAGTAAATTCTAAAATGTATAAATAGGAAATATTGTACTTTTATCACAATAAATAAATAAAACTAATCATACCTACAAATATATAAACAACATCAAAAACCCTACTGCAAAAATAAAATTCTAATTATTTCAGGTCAAAAAAGAAAGAAATAGGGCTTCCCTCATGGCTCAACGGTAAAGAATCCACTTGCCAGTGCAGGAGACACAGGTTCAATCCCTGATCCGGGAAGATCCCGCATGCTGTGGAGCAGCTAAGCCTGGGCACCACAGCTACTGGGCCTGTGCCCTAGAGCCCGGGAGCCACAGCTATGGAAGCCTGCAGGCCCAGAGCCTGTGCTTCACAAGAGAAGCCACAACAGTCAGAAGCCCAAGCACCACAACTCGAAATTAGCCCCCAGTTGCTGCAGCTGGAGAAAGCCCAAGCAGCAATGAAAACCCAGCAGAGCCAAAAATAAATAAATCGGCAAAATTTTAAAAAAGAAAGGAATAACACATTTGACTATTTAGCAAAAATGACATTGAGAATTCCACATAACAAAATGTATTTTATGCTGATAAAGCAGGCTTGGAGGTAGATTTACATCCATAAATGGATTTATCAATAAATAAGGAAAATGAAAATTAATGATCCACTCAAGAATTTAGAAACTGTACGAAGTAATTAAAGGAAAGCATGAAGAAGACATTAAGGAAGAAAAGCAGGGAAGTAACATTAAAAGCTGAGGTTCTGGAGTCAGAAAGAGAGGAGCTGAGTCTGTTTTCCCTCTTACTAGTGGAAGGCTTATCACCTGGCCTCCTGAAGAACCATTTTCTCCTATGTAACATGAGCATTATTAAAAGATCTGCCTTTGAGAGTTGTTACAAGAAAACGAGACCTTGTGTACTAAAAGCTGAGTACTTTGTGATAAATACTTAACTGTTCGACATTATTTTTTTAGAACAGACAAAAACAGCACTTGATAAGCTCAAGTGCTGTTTGTTGCTATTGCTAAAAGAAAAAAAGAAGGAAAGTCAAAGGATAAAATTTAAATACACAAATTTACAAATGACCAAGGAACTATGGGTACAACTTGGGAGAATGTCCTTTAAATCTCTATCCTGGTAAATTATTAAATTCCAACAAAATATATCAATTATTAGTAAAATACAAATTCCCAAAAGTGATGTATCATGTTTTAATGTCTATTTGTAACTGCATAGAATACCTCTAGAAAAATGCATAAGAAACCAGTTAAGGGTTGAATCTGGAGAGGAAAACAAGATTAATGAAGGACAGCTGTGAAAAAGATTTGCTTTTTTTACTATATACCAATAATAATTATGCAAAAACAATATTTTAAAAATAAAATATGTGAATAAACAAGTTACTAGCTTGTTAGTCTGTGTTTGGTTATTAATTCATGTTTGAAGTGACATATATTGTGAAGGTCATATGAAATAAACTTTTAAAAGTTTTATAAAGTACTAAAAAATATGAGATATTATACTATTATATTTTGTTGCACTTATTTATAACATAAGTAGCTAAAATATCACTGTAGAAGAAGTTGATTCCACCACACAGCCACTGATAAGTTTAATTTTGTTCCATTTGGGTTTTGTTTTTTTTTTTAAGAATTTGTTTTGCTAACTTATGACTCTCTCCTGGGTAGGAAAAGTAGTAGAGAAGAGAAATGTTGAATTGAATTTACCACTACTGCCTTGCATATTTTATTTGCTGAGGCTCAGGAATGGACAAATATAATTTTAATAGGTTCTGGAGTTTTATTTCCTGAGCAGAATAAAACTCAGAATTGATATTATGCATAGTAGGATGGGGTAATTATAATAATGTGATTAAGTTTGTATGAACCCATGCATTGCAAGTGCAGTATGCTTTTACCCTTTCAAATACAAAATCCAAATAGGCTGCTGTATTAGTTTTCTGTTGCTGCATAATAAATTATCACAAATATATCAGCATAAAACAATACCCATTTATTATCTCACAGTTTCTATGGTTGAGAGTACAGGCACAGCTTAACTGGGTTTTCTGCTCAGGGTTTCACAACTCTGCGGTCAAGGTGTTGGCCAGGGCTGTGTTTTCTTTTTAATTAATTTTTGGTTGTGATGGGTCTTCGTTGCTGCATGCAGGCTTTCTCTAGTTGTGCTGAGTGGGGGCAACTCTTCACTGCGGTGTGCAGGCTTCTTGCCATGGCTTCCCTTGTTGCAAAGCACAGGTTCTAGGCACTTCAGCATCAGTAGTTGTGGCATGCGGGCTCAGTAGTTTTGACTTGTGGGCTCTAAAGCAAGGGCTTGGTAGTTGTTGTGCACAGACTTTGTTGCTCCATGACATGTGGGATCTCCCTAGACCAAGGATTGAACCCATGTCTCCTGCATTGGCAGGTGGATTCTTATCCACTGTACCACCAGGCAAGTTCAGGGCTTTGTTCTTATCTGAGGCTCAGGGTCCTCTTCCAAGCTTATGCATTTGCTGGTCAAATTCATTTTCTTGCTGCTATAGAACTCATGGTAGTTTGCTTCTTGAAGGCCAACAGGAGAGGAAACCTCTTACCTCTTGGTCATCTTTCAAAGGGCTTGCCTGCTTAAGTCAGCCCCACCTGGGTCAATCTTCCTTCTAAATTGAAGTTAACTGATCACAAGGCTCTAATTACATAATCAAAGTCCCTTCACTTTGCCAAACACGTAGGTAACCTAGTCATTGGAGTGGCCATCCCATCATACTCATAAGTCGAGCTCAGATTCAAGGCGAGGAGATTTCACAGGATATGAGCATGGAAGGGGCCACCTTACAATTCCAATGACCACAAATGCTATCTCACATGTCTGAAGAATATATATCAGCTACTAAGACCCAAGCTTGGAATCAGATAAGTTAAAAATGGCCTGTGAAGTATCCAAATAAACAAGCAGTAACTAGCAAAAAAAGACAGGAGGGATGGTGCAGCAAAACATCAAAAATGTTTTTTAAAAGAACATACAAGCCTCAAAAACACAGCAGTTTGAGGCTGTAAGTGTAGGAGGCACAGAATCCAGGTACTTCACTAGAGCCTGAGGACATCATCACTTGGTGGGAAGACAGCCTAATGCCTGACAAGTTCAGTTTTGTTTTATGCACTCTGGTTAAGAAAGCAGGAATGTTTACAGTTCAGCCTCAGAAAATTTTCCCTTCATGTAATTGACATTGAAGGATGGCTAAGCTTCAGTTACCTGGAAAATTAATTTACATGGAATGACTGCAGTGAAGCAGGGTGTATGGAGCTCTTGGGTGAAACTTAAAGAGTGTATTTTCAATTTGGGTGGTTCAAGATGAGGAGTGCAGAAGAACTCAGAAGCTGAGGCCAGGGTCCAGGTTATGAGTGCCATCACTTCAGAGAAAGGGACAAGCAGTGAAGCCTGGAGCAAGGAGCTGAGGCTATCCATCTCAGCCTGGAAGATATCTCGGCATAGGGTTGTTCAGGGTCAAAGCTAGGCAGTTAGAGAAAGGCACGGTAACTGCCGAGCTGTGGACTCGGCTGCAGAACCCTGGGGGCCAAAGCCAGGGTTCTGCTCTTATGCAGCCATCTCCCCAAAGCTGGTGGCTTTCCTCAGTTTCCAAGTTCAGTTCAGCTGCTCTTTCGGAGGCCCAAGAGATGAGAAAAAGGAGAGATTTCACCTGCAGGCTTTCCTGTTGTTATTTCCAAAGCAGTTACACACTTAAATTTTCTAATTTTCCTGTTGTACTTCTCCCAACAAAGAAGTGGTAGAAACTTCTCAGGGAAGGTGAGAAGCTCAGAGAAGTAAGCAATAACATGTCTTGAAAGATATTAAACTAATGCAACCAGCATGTTGGAGAGATATGATTACCAGTTCTATAATTTCCTAATGTTCACAGGAACATTTTCAAAATGAGTTCTATTTTTTAAAATATTACTCGTGCACCTTGGAGGTGATGTGTCCCAAACTGATCTTCCTTCCCAAAGATGCTCTTTTAGCACTTTCCCAAATATCAGTAAATGGAAACCCCATCCTTGTCATAAATCTTGTAGTCATCCTTGACTTCTCTCTCTTACTTCACATCTGACCCACCAGCAAATTTTACAGACTTCAGAGTACATCCAGAATCAAACCATTTCTCATCATTCCCACTGCCACCTCCTGTTCTGCACTACTTCCATCATCTCTTACCTGGATCACGGAGTAACCTCCCGCATGGTCTTCCTGCCTCAGGCCTTGATCCTCTTCTGTCTCGTATCAGAATAGCAGCCCAGGCAATCCTGTTCAATGAAATAGGGGATATCACTCCTCTTACCAAAATATTCCAATGGTTTCCCATTTCACTCACTGGAAAAGCCACTGTCCTTACAAAAGCTTCTAAGGCCCTACAACGGCAGCCCTCAGTCCCTGCCTCCGTAACCTCATCTTCTATAATGTCTCTCCTCCCATCACTCTGTTTAGACCACACCAGCCTTCTTACAGGTGAGTTTGCACCTCAGGACCTGAGTGCTTGCTGTGATCTCTGCCTAGAATGCCTTTCTCCCAAATGCCACTTCCTTCAAGGTTGGTTAAATGGCCTCCACCCCCAATCCCACACCTGTGTGCATGCTCAGTCGTGTCTGACTCTTTGCAACCCCATGTGCTATGACCTACCAGACTCCTCTGCCCATGGGATTATCCCAGGAAGAGTACTGGAATGGGTTGCCATTTCCTCTTCCGGAGGATCTTCCCAACCCAGAGATTGAACCCATGTCTTCGGTGTCTCCGGCATTGGCAGGCGGGTTCTTTACCACTGAGCCACTGGGGAATCCTATACCTGGCAGATAGCATATTCTCACTGAGGCCTTCCTTGGGCACTTTCTCTAAACTGCAAGCCTACATTCCACATCTCACTCTTGTGCTTTGCTATTCTCTTTAACATTCAGCACAATTTATTTTAATTGCTTCTTCTATTTACTGTCAGACTAGTTTTTGTCTGGTCTGTTCTCTGCTCTGTCCTCAAAGTCTAGACCAGTGCCTAGCAAATTGAATATATTCAGAAAGATTTGTTGGAAGGGTGAATGGATGCAAGCACTGAGGGGAATAGGAAGTATTCCCCAGCCACCTCTTTGGAGGTCTGATTTTCAACTCACTGTGGAGCTAAACCCACCAAGCTCAGCCCTATCCCATGCCAGCCATGTACCGCATTCCACACCCTCCACTGTGTGTCTCTGAATATGTGGGTCCTGCTGCCTAGAATGTCTCTCCTTGTTTATCTCACTGTTATTTTTATCCTCATTTATTTCACTACCAATGAGTTTGCTGACCATCTGGTATTGTTTCTTTGGTCAATTCAACCAAAATGTGCCAGGCTCTAAAGATATGCAGACACACTGTTCTAAGCTCTTAAACTAACCATCTTCTCTGGTCTCAAAAAGTTTATGGTATAGAAGAGACAAGCAAACAAGCATACAAAATAATTATGGATTATGAGAAATACTGTGAAGGAAATAAAGAGAAAAGCATGACAGAGACTAACAGAAAGGGCAGTACTTACACAGGGTATTTAGGGAGGGAGGGCATCTATGAAAATAGATTTAAGGATGAGATGATGATGACAAGTGCTGAACTTTTGTGACCCCCTCGGATCCTAGAAAACAATGATGATTAAGAAATCTCAATATTTTCTTCTCCAAATTCCCCATCCTTTTGTGTTTTAGAAAATGACTAACTGTAATGAGCCATTACTCCCCACAAAGCTTAGATAAGGCTTGCTGTCCACTCTTTCTCATGACTCTCATAAGATTTGTAAATGGCTCCCATTTTTGCTGACAAGGCCTAACCCAGACCATTCCCCTTTTGTTGACACAGTCAGAGATCTCTAACTTTCTTGTCTCAGGAATAATTAGCCAAGATTAGAATTATTTGTTCCCCTGAAACCAGCTAAACATTTTCTGTTTCACTGAAGCTTCCTTTGATTGAAAAAAAAACAATCCCAACTATAAATGACTCCACCTGTAATTTGTCTGCTCCTCCCTATAAAATCTGGAGAAGGCAATGGCACCCCACTCCAGTACTCTTGCCTGGAAAATGCCATGGACAGAGGAGCCTGGTAGGCTGCAGTCCATGGGATCGCTAAGAGTCGGACATGACTGAGCAACTTTACTTTCACGTTTCACTTTCGTGCATTGGAGAAGGAAATGGCAACCCACTCCAGTGTTCTTGCCTGGAGAATCCCAGGGACGGGGGAGCCTGGTCGGCTGCCTTCTATGGGGTCGCACAGAGTCGGACACGACTGAAGTGACTTAGCAGCAGCAGCAGCCCTATAAAATCTAGTGCAATCCCCCTGCTGAGACATGCTGCAGTAGGCTAAATAAGGGCCCTACAAGGTATTCATGTCCTAATCCCTGAAATCTATGTATATCTTACCTTTGACAGAAAAAGGGCTTTTGCAAAAGTTGTTAATGAGCTTGAGTGAGACAGTGATCCGGATTATCTGGTTGGACCCTAAGTAGAATCACAAGTATCCTTGTAGGAGGGTTGCAGAAGGAGACAACTGTAGATAAAAGAGTAGGCAGCCATATGATAGAAGCAGAGTCAGAGAAAAAAATACTACATCACTGGTTTTGAAGACAGAGGAAGGGACCATGAGACAAGGAACTCAGTTCTAGATGTGGGTAAAAGGAAGGGATCAGTTTCACATGGACTTTCCATAGGCGTCACAGTCCTGCCAACATCTTGATTTTAGCCATGTTAAGATTCAATTCAGATTTCTGGCCTGCAGAACTATAATAGAATAGCTTCCTATTCTTTAAAGCCACCAGTTTTGCAATGGTCTGTTATAGCAATGACAGCAAACTTTTTTTTTTTCATTTATTTTTATTAGTTGGAAGCTAATCACTTTACAATACCGCAGTGGGTCTTGTCATACATTGACATGAATCAGCCATGGATTTACATGTATTCCCTATCCCGATCCCCCTCCCACCTCCCTCTCTACCCAGTCCCTCTAGGTCTTCCCAGTGCACCAGGCCCGAGCACTTGTCTCATGCATCCATCCTGGGCTGGTGATCTGTTTCACTATAGATAATATACATGTTTCGATGCTGTTCTCTCAAAACATCCCACCCTCGCCTTCTCCCACAGAGTCCAAAAGTCTGTTCTTACATCTGTGTCTCTTTTTCTGTTTTGCATATAGGGTTATCATTACCATCTTTCTAAATTCCATATATATGTGTTAGTATGCTGTAATGTTCTTTATCTTTCTGGCTTACTTCACTCTGTATAATGGGCTCCAGTTTCATCCATCTCATTAGGACTGATTCAAATGAATTCTTTTTAATGGCTGAGTAGTATTCCATGGTGTATATGTACCACAGCTTCCTTATCCATTCGTCTGCTGATGGGCATCTAGGTTGCTTCCATGTCCTGGCTATTATAAACAGTGCTCCGATGAACATTGGGGTGCACGTATCTCTTTCAGATCTGGTTTCCTCGGTGTGTATGCCCAGAAGTGGGATTGCTGGGTCATATGGCAGTTCTATTTCCAGTTTTTTAAGAAATCTCCACACTGTTTTCCATAGCGGCTGTACTAGTTTGCATTCCCACCAACAGTGTAAGAGGGTTCCCTTTTCTCCACACCCTCTCCAGCATTTATTGCTTGTAGACTTTTGGATAGCAGCCATCCTGACTGGCGTGTAATGGTACCTCATTGTGGTTTTGATTTGCATTTCTCTGATAATGAGTGATGTTGAGCATCTTTTCATGTGTTTGTTAGCCATCTGTATGTCTTCTTTGGAGAAATGTCTGTTTAGTTCTTTGGCCCATTTTTTGATTGGGTCATTTATTTTTCTGGAATTGAGCTTCAGGAGTTGCTTGTATATTTTTGAGATTAATCCTTTGTCTGTTTCTTCATTTGCTATTATTTTCTCCCAATCTGAGGGCTGTCTTTTCACCTTGCTTATAGTTTCCTTTGTTGTGCAAAAGCTTTTAAGTTTCCTTAGATCCCATTTGTTTATTTTTGCTTTTATTTCCAATATTCTGGGAGGTGGGTCATAGAGGATCCTTGCTGTGATTTATGTCGGAGAGTGTTTTGCCTATGTTCTCCTCTAGGAGTTTTATAGTTTCTGGTCTTACATTTAGATCTTTAATCCATTTTGAGTTTATTTTTGTGTATGGTGTTAGAAAGTGTTCTAGTTTCATTCTTTTACAAGTGGTTGACCAGTTTTCCCAGCACCACTTGTTAAAGAGGTTGTCTTTTTTCCATTGTATATCCTTGCCTCCTTTGTCAAAGATAAGGTGTCCATAGGTTCGTGGATTTATCTCTGGGCTTTGTATTCTGTTCCATTGATCTATATTTCTGTCTTTGTGCCAGTACCATACTGTCTTGATGACTGTGGCTTTGTAGTAGAGTCTGAAGTCAGGCAGGTTGATTCCTCCAGTTCCATTCTTCTTTCTCAAGATTACTTTGGCTATTCGAGGTTTTTTGTATTTCCATACAAATTGTGAAATTATTTGTTCTAGTTCTGTGAAAAATACCATTGGTAGCTTAATAGGGATTGCATTGAATCTATAGATTGCTTTGGGTAGTATAGCCATTTTGACAATATTGATTCTTCCAATCCATGAACACGGTATATTTCTCCATCTGTTTCTGTCCTCTTTGATTTCTTTCATCAGCGTTTTATAGTTTTCTATGTATAGGTCTTTTGTTTCTTTAGGTAGATATACTCCTAAGTATTTTATTCTTTTTGTTGCAATGGTGAATGGTATTGTTTCCTTAATTTCTCTTTGTTTTCTCATTGTTAGTGTATAGGAATGCAAGGGATTTCTGTGTGTTAATTTTATATCCTGCAACTTTACTATATTCATTGATTAGCTCTAGTAATTTTCTGGTAGAGTCTTTAGGGTTTTCTATGTAAAGGATCATGTCATCTGCAAACAGCGAGAGTTTCACTTCTTTTCCTATCTGGATTCCTTTTACTTCTTTTTCTGCTCTGATTGCTGTGGCCAAAACTTCCAACACTATGTTGAATAGTAGTGGTGAGAGTGGGCACCCTTGTCTTGTTCTTGATTTCAGGGGAAATGCTTTCAATTTTTCACCATTGAGGGTGATGCTTGCTGTGGGTTTGTCATATATAGCTTTTATTATGTTGAGGTATGTTCCTTCTATTCCTGCTTTTTGGAGAGTTTTAATCATAAATGAGTGTTGAATTTTGTCAAAGGCTTTCTCTGCATCTATTGAGATATCATATGGTTTTTTATCTTTCAATTTGTTAATGTGGTGTATTACATTGAATTTGATTTTGCAGATATTGAAGAATCCTTGCATTCCTGGGATAAAGCCCACTTGGTCATGGTGTATGATTTTTTTAATATGTTGTTGGATTCTGTTTGCTAGAATTTTGTTAAGGATTTTTGCATCTATGTTCATCAGTGAAATTGGCCTGTAGTTTTCCTTTTTTGTGGCATCTTTGTCTGGCTTTGGAATTAGGGTGATAGTGGCCTCATAGAATGAGTTTGGAAGCTTACCTTCATCTGCAATTTTCTGGAAGAGTTTGAGTAAGATAGGTGTTAGCTCTTCTCTAAATTTTTGGTAGAATTCAGCTGTGAAGCCATCTGTCCTGGGCTTTTGTTTGCTGGAAGATTTTTGATTACAGTTTCGATTTCTGTGCATGTGATGGGTTCTGTTAATATCTTCTATTTCTTCCTGGTTCAGTTTTGGAAAGTTATAGTTTTCTAAGGATTTGTCCATTTCTTCCAAGTTGTCCATTTTATTGGCAGAGAGCTGCTGGTAGTAGTCTCTTATGATCCTTTGTATTTCAGTGTTGTCTGTTGTGATCTCTCCATTTTCATTTCTAATTTTGTTAATTTGGTTCTTCTCTCTTTGTTTCTTAATGAGTCTTGCTAATGTTTTGTCAATTTTGTTTATTTTTTCAAAAAACCAGCTTTTAGCTTTGTTGATTTTTGCTATGGTCTCTTTAGTTTCTATTGCATTTATTTCTGCCTTAATTTTTAAGATTTCTTTCTGGGGTTCTTCATTTCTTCCTTCTCTAATTGCTTTAGGTGTAGAGTTAGGTTATTTATTTGGCTTTTTTCTTGTTTCTTGATGTAAGCCTGTAATGCTATGAACCTTCCCCTTAGCACTGCTTTTACAGTGTCCCATAGGTTTTGGGTTGTTGTGTTTTCATTTTCATTCATTTCTATACATATTTTGATTTCTTTTTTGATTTCTTCTATGGTTTGTTGGTTATTCAGAAGCGTGTTATTTAGCCTCCATATGTTTGAAGTTTTAACAATTTTTTTCCTGTAATTGAGATCTAATCTTACTGCACTGTGGTCAGAAAAGATGACTGGAATGATTTCAATTTTTTTGAATTACCAGACTAGATTTTATGGCCCCAGGATGTGATCTAATTCTGGAGAATTCCCTGTGCACTTGAAGAAAAAGGTGTGAAGTGATTGTTTGGGGTGAAGATGTCCTTAGATATCAATTAGGTCTAGCTGGTCCATTGTGTCATTTAAAGTTTGTGTTTCCTTGTTAATTTTCTGTTTAGTTGATCTATCCATAGTTGTGAGTGGGGTATTAAAGTCTCCCACTATTATTGTGTTACTATTAATTTCCTCTTTCATACTCGTTAGCATTTGCCTTACATATTGTGGTGCTCCTATGTTGGGTGCATATATATTTATAATTGTTATATCTTCTTCTTGGATTGATCCTTTGATCATTATGTAGTGTCCTTCTTTGTCTCTTTTCACAGCCTTTATTTGAAAGTCTATTTTATCTGATATGAGTATTGCGACTCCTGCTTTCTTTTGTTCTCCGTTTGCGTGAAATATTTTTTTCCAGCCCTTCACTTTTAGTCTGTATGTGTCTCTTGTTTTGAGATGGGTCTCTTGTAGACAGCATATATAGGGGTCTTGTTTTTGTATCCATTCAGCCAGTCTTTGTCTTTTGGTTGGGGCATTCAACCCATTTACATTTAAGGTAATTATTGATAGGTATGGTCCCGTTGCCATTTACTTTGTTGTTTTGGGTTCACGTTTATACAACCTTTCTGTGTTTCCTGTCTAGAGAAGATCCTTTAGCATTTGTTGAAGAGCTGGTTTGGTGGTGCTGAATTCTCTCAGCTTTTGCTTGTCTGTAAAGCTTTTGAATTCTCCTTCATATCTGAATGAGATCCTTGCTGGGTACAGTAATCTAGGTTGTAGGTTATTCTCTTTCATTACTTTCAGGACGTCCTGCCATTCCCTTCTGGCCTGGAGGGTTTCTATTGATAGATCAGCTGTTATCCTTATGGGAATCCCTTTGTGTGTTATTTGTTGTTTCTCCTTTGCTGCTTTTAATATTTGTTCTTTGTGTTTGATCTTTGTTAATTTGATTAATATGTGTCTTGGGGTGTTTCGCTTTGGGTTTATCCTATTTGGGACTCTCTGGGTTTCTTGGACTTGGGTGGCTATTTCGTCCCCATTTTAGGGAAGTTTTCAGCTATTATCTCCTCGAGTATTTTCTCATGGCCTTTCTTTTTGTCTTCTTCTTCTGGGACTCCTATGATTCGAATGTTGGGGTGTTTCACATTGTCCCAGAAGCCCCTGAGGTTGTCCTTTTTTCTTTTTTCCTCTCTGCTTCATTTATTTCCACCATTTTATCTTCTACCTCACTTATCCTATCTTCTGTCTCCGTTATTCTACTCCTGGTTCCCTCCAGAGAGTTTTTGATCTCATTTATTGCATTATTCATTTTTAATTGACTCTTTTATTTCTTCTAGGTCCTTATTAAACATTTCTTGCATCTTCTCAATCTTTGTCTCCAAGCTATTTATCTGTAACTCCATTTTGTTTTCAAGATTTTGGATCATTTTTATTATCATTATTCTAAATTCTTTTTCAGGTAGATTCCCTATCTCCTCTTTTGTTTGACTTGGTGGGCATTTTTCATGTTCCTTTACCTGTTGGGTATTTCTCTGCCTTTTCATCTTGTTTAGATTGCTGTGTCTGGAGTGGGCTTTCTGTATTCTGGAAGTCTGTGGTTCCTTTTTATTGTGGAGGTTTCACCCAGTGGGTAGGGTTGGACAATTGCTTGTCAAGGTTTCCTGGTTAGGGAAGCTTGCGTCAGTGTTCTGGTGCATGGAACTGGATTTCTTCTCTCTGGAGTGCAATGGAGTGCCCAGTAATGAGTTTTGAGATGGGTCTATGTGTTATGTGTGATTTGGGGCAGCCTGTGAGTTGACGCTCAGGGCTATGTTCCTGTGTTGCTGGAGAATTTGCGTGGTATGTCTTGCTCTGAAATTTACTGGCTCTTGGGTGGTGGTTGGTTTCAGTGTAGGTATGGAGGCTTTTGGATGGTCTCTTATTACTTAATGTTCCTTGTAGTCAAGAGTTTTCTGGTGTTCTCAGGTTTGGGGCTTAAATCTCCTGCCTCTGGATTTCAGTTTTATTCTTCCAGTAGTCTCAAGACTTCTCCAACTATACAGCACTGATAATAAAACTTCTAGGTTAATGGTGAAAAGATTCTCCGCTGTGAGGGACACTCAGAGAAGTTCACAGAGTTACATGAAAAAGAGGAGAGGGAGGAGGGAGATAGAGATGAGCAGGAGGAGAAAAGGGGGGACTCACGAGGAGAGAGACAGATCTACGCAGTTGTCTGTTCCCAAAGTGTTCTCCGTAGCCCAGACACCCATAAAGATTCACATAATTGGATTGGGAAGAGAAGGGGAAAGGAGGAAATAGAGGTGATCTGAGGGAGAAAATGGAGAGTCAAAAGTGGGAGAGAGTAATCATCACACTCCTGAGTAAAAATGGGAACTGAATATTGGATTCTTAAATGTCCAAAATTTATATCACATACTGAAAAACAAAGATTAAAAATCTAGAGTAGAGGTTAGACTCTTAAAAATACAATATTAAAGAGAAAAACAAAAACACAAAAAATTTTAGAAATATATATGAAATTCAGTTTAAAAATAGGGCTTTTCTTTTTTTTTTTGCAAGGTTATACTGAAATGAAAATGAAAATTAAGGAGTAGTAGAGGAGTAATAGAGGACTTTAAAAGAAAATAAGAGAAAAAGAAAGAAAAAAGAAAAAAAAAACAAGAAAAAAAATTTTTTCCTAATTAAAAAAATCATAAAAATATATGAAAATGAAAGTTAAGGAGTAATGTGGGAGTAATAGGGAATTTTTAAAGAAAATAAAAGAGAAAAAAATAAAAAAGAAAAGAAAAGAAAAAATTTTTAATTAAAAAAAAAAAAGGTAAAAATATATCTAGGAATTTCTCTGGAGCTGTTGCATGTTGCAGTCAGTGTGGGTTCAGTTCAGTTTCAGATAGCTCCTCATTCCAGCTTACACTTCTCTATATCTATAGGCCCCTTCCGGTATAGTCGGTGTTATCTACAAGGATTTTAATCTGTTGCACCGGTCCCTTCTGAAGCGGTTCCCTTTGTTTATTTGGCTTCTGTTTGCCGGTCTCTTCAGTGCCTAATTTCCGCCCTGACACAGGCGGGTGGAGGTGGTCTCTTGTTCAGGTTTGCTAGTTCCGTCGCACTGCGGGGAGCGGGGGGCGCTGATTTCCCAGTCTACGCTGCTCAGGCTCCCGGCTGCTCTATATAGAGCGTGCCCTGTGTTGCGTGCGGTTCCAGTTTCCGGGTTCTCCACAAAAGCGCTGACTCGGTTGCGCTTACATTTTGTGCCTTCCCCAGCCCGAGCAGCTCAGGCAGCCAGGAGCTTGATGGGCGCACTCTCCCCGGGTGTGGCGCGCCTTCTCCCCCACCCCGCGGTCCCAGCCTCAGTTTCTGCCCGCGCCATTCGGGTGCGTGTGCCCTGTGTCTAGCCGCGACCCTCCTGGCGGATGTCGACCATCCAGAATCTCAGGAAGTCTTTGGTTAGAAACTGGAGGCCTGTTTGCAGTGCAGTAGGGGATGCTGCCTCTGGGGCCGAGCGTGCCCCTTTTCCCCTCCCCCCTGCCTCTTGCCTCTGGCGGGTCTGGGCCGGTCCGCAGCCGGCTAGCTCCTCTGGACCTGCTCAGACCCTTTGTTCTGCGAACGGCCGGCAGTGTGTTCGGGCTGCTTAATTTTCTCTCTCTCTTTTGCTATCCCACAGTTTAAGCTGGTTTCTCACAAAAGCTCCCTCCGATTGCCCTCAGGGCACTCAGGCCCGGTCCTTACCCTAAGCAATGCCGCCCGCTCCTCTCTGTTCCGCCCCCACTTGCTGGTGGCGGATGTGGGCGTCTGGGGTACTCTTCTCCTGGGAGTTGCTTTTAGGTACGTAATCTGTGGGTTTTATTTATTTTCCTCCCAGTTAGGTTGCCCTCTGAGATTCGAAAACTTCCCCCAGACTAGCCAGTGCAAGGGTTTCCTGGTGTTTGGAAACTTCCTCTATTAAGACTCCCTTCCCGGGACAGGTCTGCGTCCCTAGCTCTTTTGTCTCTCTTTTTATCTTTTATATTTTGTCCTACCTCCTTTCGAAGACAGTGGGCTGCTTTTCTGGGCGCCTGATGTCCTCAGCTAGCGATCAGAAGTTGTTTTGTGAAGTTTGCTCTGCGTTGAATTGTTCTTTCGATAAATTTGTAGGGGAGAAAGTGGTCTCCCCGTCCTATTCCTCCGCCATCTTGGCTCCTCCCCGACAGCAAACTTAATGCATACTCCAATCTTCAGATCTGAGGGTTTCCCCTATTGCAATAGCCTGAATAAAATCCATCTCCTCACTGATTCATTATTTTGTCTTTGACAGCGCTAACCATAAGAAGAGCAGGAAGCAGAACACTCCTGGCAGAGTGACCAATGGACAAAGGTCCTTAGACAAAAGAGAAGCTGCTGTGTTCTAGAGCCTATGAGATGAAAGTGACTCAAGTTGAAGCAGCATGTTAAGAGTCTGATTAGGGCTTCCCTGGTCCCTCAGTGGTAAAGAATCTGCCTGCCCATGCAGGAGACACACATTTGATTCCTGATTCAGGAAGATCCCACATGCCATGGAGCAACAAAGTTCACGCACCACAACTACTGAGCCTGTACTCCAGAGCCCAGCCGCCACAACTGCTGAAGACCATGTGCCCTAGAGCCCATGCACTGCAAGACAGAAATCACCACAATGAGAAACCTGGGTACCACAACTAGAGATTAGCCCCCGATCCCTGCAACTAGAGAACAGTCTGCACAGCAGTGAAGACCCAGCACAGCCAAAAGTAAATAAATAAATAATTTTTTTTTAAAGAGTCTGAATATAAAGGGCTCTGGGTCATGGTAGGGAATTTGGATTTCATTATATTTGTGATAAGAAGCTTTTAGATTTTGAGCATTAAAAAGTAGACGCAGAAAGATCACTTAATATTTCTAGTAAAAGATGTTGGCGGCCCCCAGGATGTGAGAAGAATTTAGATACAGCATTAGGTGAATCAGATCCTGTCTCTGGAAGGGTTGAAATATGAAAAAGAGTTCAGTCTAGCTGGAAAAATTTGAGGAGTGTTTACCAAAGGGGTATTTATAAAGGTTTTGCAAGATACAGGAAACCAAAACCACACAGAGGAGTACAGTACCTTGAAGCTTATAACAGTGGTAGGCCTGAAGGGAAAGGGAGAGAAAGCATTTTCCAGAGCCTGGAGAAAGGGCAGCCGTGACAAGAGCAGCCATCTTTAGCAAAGTGACACAGTCACCCAGAGGGAACTGACCCTTACCCTCCCCTCTACCTCTGACCTCTTGCTGGGGTTCTCTATTGCCAAACCCAAATGCAAGCCCACTGGAGAGCAAGAGAGCTCATTGATGAAGTCCCTACAGGTCAGCCTCCCCAGGCAGAAAGCAGGACAGAGAGGGATAAGACTGGATACAGAAGGAATAAAGAAAGATACGTAGTAGAGACCTGAAAATTAGCCCAATTCATTGAAAGAAAGGGCTTCCCTGGTGGTTCACTGGTAAAGAACCCACCTGCTAATGCAGGAGACGTGGGCTTGATCCCTAGGTCAGGAAGATCCCCTGGAGGAGGAAATGGCAACCCACTCCAGTATTTTTGCCTGGAAAATTCCATGGACAGACGAGCCTGGCAGGCTACAGTCTATGGAGTCTCAAAAAGACTGGGATCTGACTTAGTGATTAAACATTAAAAGAAAATGTGGGGACCTGAATTTTCTACATTATTTCCTTAATACTCAGTTTCACCTACCCAATGCCAATAGGCACAAAAACAGTGAACTTCCACCCTTCTGTCTTTTTTTTGAACGTGTACAACCGCTCTTTTGTCCTAAAGGCAATCAGGAAAGACAGCAATTAGAACACTTGTGAGTACTAACAATGTTCAGTGAAAAATCTCTTTTGACAAAAGTGTAGAATTTGAGGAAATATTGCCACATCAAAACTAAGTAATATTCACTTCATATTGAAGAGAACTGAGTTTCTGCAGCCAGGTTAGAACAGGTTGTTTCAGAGGGGAATATTAAATCACAATCAGCCAAACCACAGCAAGCCTAGTTCATACATCTCTCTGCATGGATGCCCATATTTTACCATTGTTTTGGTTTCTTTTTTTATTATTACTCTGGAAGATAATTCAATTTGCATTGCACATTTCCTCACAGAAATTTTGAATCTTATGAATATAAAAATCAAGGACTTGGCCCAGTTTTATTTTAATCAGTTTTTCTGTTTCCTAATTCAGGATTAACTTCCCAGGATATATGCAGAGATTTAGTAGCAAGAGCGACCGTGTGCACATTAAAATATGGAGAGTTTCAGCAGCAATTTGAGTTATGGTAATTACTGGGTTTGTTTACACAGACACAGATGAAAAGCATAACCTTTTTGTTCCTGTCTTTTTTTTTTAAATTTGGAAAAATTGTGTGCTACCAACAGAAAAATCATACAACAGTTGTTTAATGTCATGGAGGAAATCAGGTGCAACCAACGAGACTGAGAAATAAAGAGATCAAAACTGACTGAGGTAGTGTCTTAACTAGGCATCCTTTTTCCTGGAGCCACCCTCAGTGTTATAGAAAGACTGTGGTGCTCACATTCTACTCAGAATGATGGCCACAGCATTCACCTCCACCCAAATCAAATATCCTGTGGGTTCTCCACTCACATACCAATTCCAGTGTGGCCCCAGCATCGATTTCTACATCTGCGGTCATTCTCCATACCCTTGCACCCTTCCATTTGCTCCATCCAGGGAGTAAGCCTGACCAAGACCGGGCCCATGTGAGGGAAGAGAAGAAAGGGGAGGCAGATGGTTTCTGGCAGCCGGGTGCCGAAGGGAGAGGCACCAGTGTTCTCAGAGAAGGTGAGAAATTAATCCCATTCCTGGGAACATTTGGGGGTGAGGGGGGGAAGGTCTGCTTTTGTAAGGCTTATTGATTTCAGATCTGGAAGCTTACACAAGACACCCATGCTTTTACACAACCAGGTGGTTCCCCTGAAAGGCAGCAGGCAGACAGACTTTCATATGTCTTAGACTGGTTGAAAAGGGGTGAAGTTACCCAAACGACTAATACTTGATCTTCTTCTACCTCTTCCACTCTATTTCCATACCAAATTGACTCTGCTGCTACTGTGCTCATTCATATCCAACTGTTTGTGACCCCATGGACTATAGTTTGCCAGGCTCCTCTGTCCATGGAGTTTTCCAGGCAAGAATACTGGAGTGGGTTGCCATTTTCTGCTCCAAGAGATCTTCCTGACCCAGGGATCCAACCCACATTTCTTGTATCTCTTGCATTGGCAAGTGGATTCTTTTACCACTGCACCACCTGGGAAGCCTACCAAATAGACTCTTTGGGCCATCAACCCAGCTAAATGGGAAGTCCTATTGATTGTCTAAAATATCCATTCTAGGTGTTTATGATAAACATAGGAATGGCCCCCAGTGACATCTATGCTTTGACCTCTGGAAAATGCATGTATTACCTTATATGGTAAAAGGGACTTGGCAGATGTCATTAAGATTACTAACTTTGAGATAGAGGAATTATCCTGGATTATCTGGGTGGGTCCAGTCTAACCACATGAGTCCTTAAAACTGGAGAAACTTTCCCAACTATGATCAGAGAACTAGAGATATAGCAGCATAAGGAGTAACCTGCTGTTGCTGTCTTTAAAGATGGTGGATGGTCACAAGGCAGGGAATGTGCTCAGCTTCTGGAAGCTGGAAAAGGCAAGGAAAAGGGCTCCCTCTTAGAGCTTCTAAAAAGGATTGCAATCTTGCCAACACCTTGATTTTAGCCTTGTAAGACCCATGCAAGACTTCTGAACTAAAGAACTGAAGACAACACATTTGTATTGTTTAAGCCACTGAGGTAATTTGCTGTGGTTATTTGTTACAGCAGCAATGTAAAAACTTACACAGTATTCATCACCTCAAGCTTGGATTAATACAGTAGAAATTTTTCAATTTCTCCAGCCTCTCAAATATCTAGGTCATCATAGTAATTTCTTACTCACCAAACTCTTGTCAACTACCACTCTATTCATTTGACTTCCCTGTTCAAGGGTCTACAAATGGCAGTGTTTTCAAACTCAGCTCAGTTCAGTGGCTCAGTCGTGTCTAACTCTTTGCGACCCCGTGGACTGCAGCACGCCAGGCCTCCCTGTCCATCACCAACTCCCAGAGTTTACTCAAACTCATGTCCATTGAGTTGGTGATACCATCCAACCACCTCATCCTCTATCATCCCCTTCTCTGCCTACCTTCAATCTTTCCCAGCATCAGGGTCTTTTCAAATGAGACAGCTCTTTGCATCAGGTGGCCAAATATTGGAGTTTCAGCTTCAACATCAGTCTTTCCAATGAACACCCAGGACTGATCTCCTTTAGGATGGACTGGTTGGATCTCCTTGCAGTCCAAGGGACTCTCAAGAGTCTTAACACCACAATTCAAAAGCATTAATTCTTCAGCGCTCAGCTTTCTTTATAGTCCAACTCTCACATCCATACATGACTACTCGAAAGATCGTAGCCTTGACTAGATGGACCTTTGCTGGCAAAGTAATGTCTCTGCTTTTTAATATGCTGTCTAGGTTGGTCATAAATTTTCTTCCAAGGAGTAAACTTAGTTTTCACTTAAGCTCCTATAAATATCAGAAGATCTGAAGTGCCTCTTCTGGACCTGCCAGAGTTCAAAGTGGAAGGTTAGTGAACACTGCTGAAAATGACCCAAAAAGATTCCTTGGAGAGACTGGTCATCAGAATTTTCCCAGGGCTTCATCACCAAACATGTTGAACAATAGCAATATACTGGTTGGTTTATAAAGTCTTACAATGTTGGTCAGTTACACTGCCCTGCTGATAAAACCAGTCAGGTTGCTGGGATGAAACCGGTTCTGCTGCTCCAGCCAGAATGGACAATACAACTAATTTCTGAACCAGGGGCTAGTGAACAGGGATGGTTACATGACAATATATTATATAGCTAATTTCCCAGTGCAGTCAGGTGCTTTTCAAAGATGAAAGAGGGAGATATGATTTGAAAGACATCACGTGAGCCAAGAGAGACAGTGCAAGTCTAGAGCTGACTTAGTTCTCAGACAACTGTCCAGTTTAGTCCATATAATCCACCCTCCTCTAACCCTTTCCTCTTTGCCTAATCTTGCAATCAAAATTGTCAAATATATCAAGTTTCTTGTTGGTTAAACTTTCATTTTACATTCTACAATAAGTTTCAGCCTTTTAGTCCTATCTAACTGTTGGTGGGGCACCTTTTGTGACCAGCTTTAATGGCCTCTATATGGCTTAACCAAGAAACAAGCAGATATTCTGAATGATGCCTGGTCTGCAAAGTTTCTTAGTAAAATTATACTACAAATTTATCATTAAGAACAAAGACCTAGGACCTGTCTCTACATGTAAGGTAATGGAATCTCTATTAAAATGATCCAGAGTACAGTGGTTTTGGTAAAATTTGTAATATTGGTTAAATGTGAAGAAATTCTTTCCAGCAAGTCTTGACTACAACAGATTTTCTAGAAATAAATTCCCTAAAGCAGTGGTCCCTAACCAAGTGTGGGCAACAAGAATCACCCTGGAGATTCTTAGTCAGTGTGCAGTGGGATTTGGACATGTGCATTTGAACAAGCTTTTTAACCAATTCTCATGTGTACCCTGATCTTAAGCCATCTGTTTTATTTGCTTCCTGAAAAGTTGATGATGCTTTAAAATGAAATAACAATAGTCCTTCTCTGAGCTGTAATCACAGAAATTTCACCTTCTGGTACTCCTATACACAATGGCTTAATTCAGTCAGCTTTCCATGATTATGTTAATTAATAGACTGTGTACTCAGTGTATAGTGAGACCTCAGTGCATAGTTCTGAGTTTGTATGTTACCTATTCTGATTCCCTTGAACTTTTGTGGCAGTAATTTGTGAGTCAGTCCAAAGTAGTTCTGTAGCAATAAATGCTTTTGTTGACTATTGGCTAGTTCCTTACTGTTTCTTACCAGTCACTCACTTTACTGTCAGTCTTCTGAGCTACTTACATACTTAAGATCCATGTGCTGATTTTATGAAATTGAAAGGCTACATATATTTTTCTGATCTCTGCGTTCTTCCCAAGAGCCTTGGAGGAACAGTCTTGTGGGTTTCACAAGCTATATGGTAGTTTAGTGTTTTCAAATAGATACTCCCAGGGGAACAAAAGATATTCTAGGAGTCCTGTTGATGGCATTAGGGACCAAACAATTTTAAAAGAATGAATTTCTAGATAGTTATACATATGTTGTTGTTTAGTTGCTAAGTCATGTCCAACGTTTTTGCAACCCCATGGACTGTAGCCTGCTAGGCTCCTCTGTCCATGGAATTTTTCAGGCAAAAATACTGGAGTAGATTGCCATTTCCTACTCCAGTGGGTCTTCCTGAACTAGGGATCAAACTGGTGTCTACTGCATTGCAGGTAGATTCTTTACCACTGAGCCACATATACTTTTTACTGAAACTGATCTGCCTGTATACTGGTTCTTTTCCATCTTCTTTATTCCAATTCCCCTTTTACAAAAGATAAGCTACAACTCACCATCTTCAGGCTAACTGGTTCTTGTCCTAAATGAAAAAAACTCTGGGCCTGAAATAAAGGAGAAGTTGTACATATTGGTGCCATAACCCGAAGTATGGCTTCTGTTATATTCTAGCCAGGGTGAAGCGTGGCATGATAAATGAGCTATTTTGGTTCACAATCAGATGTTCCAAATTCAGCTACAGAATTGTGCAGTTATGGGGCATTATGATACTTTCACATTAATATTCTCACCTCTTCCATTCCTGAATAATTGTCAAAGAATGCACTACCCCTGAAGAAGAGTTCAAGAGTTTTGTTTAAATTAACACAAACTGAGAAAGTTCACCTACTGAAGAACCTCTCCATGGAAAGTTTGAGCAAAAGGATGGTAACCTGAGACTAAGATTTGGGACAATGTTTGAGATGCAGAAAGAAAAGCAAAGAAAGTGATGAAAGTATGGACAAACATTTTTTTAAATGACTGTAAAAAGCAGTAATAATAATGCTTATTAGGTTTCAAGAAAAGATGCATTTAAAATACTAGACAATAATAGTATGTATGCCAAAAAAAAATTAATGGAGTTAAAGCATTCTAAGGTCCCTATGTTATCCAGGAGAAAGATAATAATTTTGTTTTAGATCTTCAAAAATGATGTATTAAGCATGCATGTTTTATCTAAAACAACAGAATCAGAGAGTAAAACTGAAATAATAAAATAATTAATTTAAACAAAATGAATAATAATTTAAAAGAAGGCAAGAAGGGGTAAAAAGAAAACAGCATATTTTAAAGGAACACAAATTAAGATAGATTTAAACACATTATGGAACTTACATGCTAGTAGAAGAAACACACATGTGACATAAGTATGTACATAATCTCATATAGTATTGTGCTATGAAGAAAAATCAAATAGGGTAAAGCATTAGGTAGTGCTTAGATGACTATTTTTATTTATTTTTTAAAATTTTACAGTTCATTTAATGGCAACTGGTAGTCATCAAACTAGCAATGGTTATCTTCAAACATTGTCACACTAGCTGTGCTACCATTTTTCCAGATTGATCAGATACCTAGAGTCACAGACATTTCACACACAAGATGCATTATATAAATCAGACTTGGTTTATCACCAGCATTTATAAAACCAGACTTAGGAAAAGAAGTAGATCTGGGGACACATGAATGGTCTTAGTATAGTGAATGTTTAGCCTGCCCCAATTATTATGAAAGCAGAACAGCGAGAATATTCACAAACTATTTTTAGATAAGGAAAGATCTGAAAGAGGGAGGAAGAAAGACTCTAAGACTTTTTATCTTGAGCAAAAGGTTGAAAAGATAAGAGGATACAAAAAGGAGATTGAGAAGACAGTAGGCGAGGTGGCAGGAAAACCAGAGTGTGGCTTGGTGAAGAAATGTTTCAATAAGGTGGGCACACTCAATTGTGACACTAAGAAAGTGAAGTCGCTCAGTCGTGTCCGACTCTTTGCGACCCCATGGACTGTAGACTACCAGGCTCCTCGCTCCATGGGATTCTCCAGGCAAGAGTACTGGAGTATCTTTCCCAGACCTGGAGAACACAGCCAGGCTCAGTATTAAGAAGAGTTGTCATCGTCTCATTAGGCATACATAAACCGAGAGAGTGGCTAAGTGTAAGGTCTCTGAAGTCAGACTACCTGAAGTTGAATCCTAGCTCTGTCTCTCTGGTTGTGACCTATGTGGTCTTAGGCAAATTATTTGACTTCTCTGTGCTTTGATTTCCCCGTCCGTAAAATGAGGATAGTAACAGCACTTGTTTTCTCTGGTTGTTGCGATTAAATGAGTTAAATATTTATAAAAACACTTAGAATATACCTGAAATATAAAGTAATCACCATGTATGTCCTTGTTAAAAAGTGAAAAATCCCTAAGATAGCAAAGATAGAAAGGACAACTTTGCTTATAGAGACTTGCATCCTCAATAGGTTCACATTGGCATAAGACTTAGGGAAATTATCACCATGATGGATAAGATAAGTATATTCCGATAAACATATGGCATGAAATAAACTATGGCTAGAATATATCTAGTTCTTTACTGTAGTATCCTGAATTTAAGGTGTATATAATTTTATATAAAATTATATTTCAGTTGTCATAAGGAATATTCTTCAAATGCTTGGTGGTTCAGATCCCTAACCTGTTACTCTTTTTCAGTTGGATTATGCCCTTTTCTCTTTTCAATCTAAAATAAACTCAGATGGAAAGTGACATTAATAAAACTTTCAGTCTCCACATTAACAGAATAGATGAATACTTCCTTGGTGGTAGGTATTATAAGGAGCCAAACAAATCATTTTTGTGTGAAATACCGAAGTACGTGCTTTGAAGGATTCATAAAAGTTTATGACTCTAACTAATGTGAAAGATAAAATGCATGTACTTGAGATAATTGCACAACGGGAGTATATGGCTAATGAATGATATGGTAAGTGTTATAAAAGATAAGGCAGAATTTATTACTGGCTCTAAGGAAGTTTCATAAATGAAGCGAGATTTTTGTGTAGGCCTGGGTAAAGGGAAACATTACAGTTACTATATTTTAGTATATGCAAGGACTCAAACTACCTTTAATGCAAACTTTCTTAGAAAATTACTAGAGAAAGTATTTCAGCAAAATGAGGAAGTAAACTAAGAAAATACTAGATCCATAAGACCAGGACTTCAATATAAGACAGGCACAAAGTGAAGTCCCAGGATGTCAGCTATTCAGCAGGACTAGATCATTTGCACAGATCAGAACAAGAAAATAGAGTCAGGGAAGGAAAATTGGAACTGATTGGAGATTTACATCTCAGTGTTTCATTTGAAATGATAGATGTTTGAGGTATAGAATCCTCTGGAACATTTGGAATAAACAAGCAGTGGGTGAAGCAAAAACACCATCACCAATAAAAAGATAGAAAAACTAGGCAATTATTAACTTGAGGGTAACAGGTGTAAAAAAGGGAAATAATCATATATTGTCCCAACAGTCAATATTTACATAGTCATGATAATGTAAATACTAACTGCTGACTTATATGGAAGATCGTTACAAAACCATGAACAGAAAGCAGTGGAGAGGAGGTTAAAGGACTTAATCCTCAACTACTCTAATCCACAAAGTAATTTCTATGCCATTTAAATAGCAACATATAATTTAGGGACAGGTAGGGAGGTAAATCAGAGAAGGCAATGGCACCCCACTCCAGTACTCTTGCCTGGAAAATCCCATGGACAGAGCAGCCTGGTAGGCTGCAGTCCATGGGGTCGCTAAGAGTGGGACAGGACTGAGTGACTTCACTTTCACTTTTCACTTTCCTGCATTGGAGAAGGAAATGGCAACCCACTCCAGTGTTCTTGCCTGGAGAATCCCAGGGACGGGGGAGCCTGGTGGGCTGACATCTATGGGGTCGCACAGAGTTGGACATGACTGAAGCAACTTAGCAGCAGCAGGGAGATAAATTCCAATAGAAAGAGTCAAAAAAGTAGTTGAAAGTACTGCCCCTGAGGAGTGAGAGCTGGGAGAGGGTATTCATGGAGGGACTGGGAAGGGATTAATGTTGTTCATTGTAGGTTTGCAAAAGCATTATATGGAGGAAAAAAACCTTTTGATTAAAAATTAAAAGAATGGAAAAAATAATCATAAGACTTTGATAAGTGATCATATGAAGGGTCTGGATGGAACCAGAGATCTCCTTATCATTCACTCATATAATGAATGAGATCTCTTATCACTCATTCATTCATTCTTATATCAAATAGTTCTCAAGCAACAGGCTGAGCCAGGCACTAAACCAGGCCCCAGGAATACAATGGTGAATGAAGACACACTTGGTCCCTGCCCTCATGCAGCTTCTGTCCACTACAGCAAATAGACAATGAATGAGAAAATACATACATAGAAGAGCCACAGCCTGTAGCAAGAAGTTGTGTGATAGAAAAAAAAAAGTGTGCTAGAATGGTGGTGAGGGGGAAAAAAAGGTTAACTACTTTAGTTGTTTATCAGGGTGGGTCTTTCTCAGAGTGAGACTTTCTCACTCTCAGAGTGAGACTTGAAACGGCATAAATCAAGGAAAGATGTGTACAGACTTGCAGGCAGGAAAGGCTGGTGGGTCTAGAAACTGTGGCCCTGAGCAAGAGAGGTTGAATCATATGATGGCTCCAGAGGCTGTTGAAGAAGTCCTAGATCACGTTGCTATAGATATAAATTTGGTAAGTCCTCAGAGTAAAGATATTTGAAGCCATGGGAGAAGACTATAAAGAGCATAACTCATAATCTCTTCCAGAGGAATGCCAACATTTAAGAGGAAGAGCCAGTAAGAGACTGAAAAGGTGGGGGTTGTAAAGAAAGGCAAAGCAATGAAGTCTGAAACCTTCCCCAACAATACCCTAACATTTTGGTCATTTTCCTAACTGCCCTACAGGTTTGTATTTCTTTTGACAAAATGCATTACAATTTGAGACTTTACCGTCAGTTCCAGACATAAGTGAAGATTCCTGAACCCTAGGAAAATCAATTTACAATTGCCTGAAAAGTTATTTACTCATCCTCACTGTAAATTACACCAGCGTGGCCCAGGACCTTTGTTCGAATCAGAGTCACAGCCACAGTGGTTCTCTGTGCTCCTGTGGGGTCATCCAAGAATGCTAAGATTTCAACTGAGATGTCCCCGTGGTATCCTCAAGACTCTGGTATCCCCAGCCCCTCAGAATAAACGACAATCCCATTTTGCACTCTGTGTTGGAAGGAAATTGAACTCGCTGCCTTGCCCATCGCCCAGGGCGCAGCACTGACCGCTGAGGCATTGTGATGCAGTTCCGTTCCTTTTGCAGGGGGTGGGGGGAGTGGGGTGCCCTGAGGTTGGAAGCTGGCGAGTCATGGCCGCCAGCGGCGCCGTCCCAGGTAAACGGGCAGAGCGCAGGGCCCGGACCTCGGAAAACCGGCGCCAGATGAAAGGTGCGAGTAGACAGAGGGAGAGGGCGAGGCAAAGGCGGCCGCGAGATTCGAGACGCTGAGCGCGCAGCTTCCCAGGAGGGCCTGCCGCCAGCCCGAGGGCAGTCGCGGCGCCGCCTCCGTGCGCCCCTCGTCAGACGGCGGCAGTTACTGCTTCCGAGGTCACTGGGCTGGCGCGCGCCTGCACGAGCTACGCCAAGCTGCGCCCAAACTCGGGCAGATGACTTCGCTCTGCCCTCGCCCAGTGCTCGGCTACCGCTTCTTTCCGTCTTTGCTCAGCTCGGTGTTTAACGGCGCGCGCCGCGCACGGCCCGGGGCGGAGGCCGCGGGGCTGTCCCGGTCAGGCCCGCCCCTGGACCCCACCCCGCGGGGATCCGTGCTGCTCCCGGCGCTCCGGCTGCTCTCCAGCGGCCGCAATCTGAGCCGAGGTGGCCGCGGCTCCAGTAATGTCGGGGCCCAGGCTGGAAGCACACGCTTTCCAAGGCGGGGGGAGGCAGGGAGCTCGGCCGGCTGCCCGCGCGCCCGGCACCGAGCGGGAGAGCGAGCCGGAGGATCGGCTGGACCAGAGGAAGTTGTCAGGCTTCGGGCGGTGGGGCTAGGGGGAAGGCGCGCGGCCTCAGTGGCGCGGGAGCCAGTCCATTCGAACCCCCTCATAGGGGAGGGGAGTGGTTTTCTATTTGGGGATGAGGGAAAGGTCATAAAAACTGCCACTGGTTTTGGACCTAGGCACTGAGTATACAAAGCTTTAAGAGGCTCCGTACTTTCCGTTCCCAAATCTGTCTTCTGAGAAAGATTTCCAGCCCCAAATTTGAGTCCTACCTCCCTTCTCAGCACTGACTGTGGGTTGTTCCAGGGGGCGGGGGCGGGGCGAGGTTGGCGGGAAGTTTAGAAGGCATCCCCTTTGTCTCTCTTGTTCCCCCTGCTCCCTCCCTCCTGTGCCCACGTGGTACTCTGCCATGCCGTGCTCTCAAGAGGCACAAGTCGTCTCCCCCAGCAAGCGGGCCCGGGCCACGGAGGTGGGCGATATGCGTCTCCGCTTTGCCCGGCTCTCGGAGCACGCCACAGCCCCCACCAAGGGGTCCGCGCGCGCCGCGGGCTACGACCTGTACAGGTGAGTGGGCACCGCGTCCGCCCGCGCCCCTGAGGCCGGCCCGGGCCGGGAGGCTCGCCTTCTATCCCACCGTCCGGACCTCTCGCAGAGAAGTCCCAATTTCCGAGTGACAGAGCTCTCAAGTTAGCTTACATGCCGGCTTGTACAATTTGAAAGAGTCATTGAAAAGTGTAGAAACAAACGCATTTTGCATTACATAGGGTTTTTTACTTTTGGGGAAGTGGGGGCCCACAGCGTGGCACTTGAGATCCTGTTTCACCAGCCTGGGATGGGATCTGCACCCCCTTGCAGTGGAAACCTGGAGTCTTAACCACTGGACCACCAGGGAAGTCCTGCCTTTTTTTAATGTTGAAAATTTTACTTTCCCCTTTAGCATAAATTCAGTGCGGATGTGGGCAGATGTGTGGAATGGTAAATAGCGATAAATGTCCGCCCAGGTGTTATTTTATTTTGCAACTTTTTTTGCGTCCTTTCCAAGTGGAAGGTAGAGATGAAGAAGGCCCACTTTGGCCTTCAAGTAGCGGCCTGAGAGTGGTACTGTGGTCAGTATAAAGAAAAGCCTTGCGGGGAGCCGAGGTTCTTAGGTAATAAAATACCCAGGAAAAATTAGTGAAAGTTGCTTCTGCTTTAAGGGTTAGTAAGTTAAGTTCCCCCCAAGGACTTGCCAGAAGTCTGAATATGAAAAGCAGGAATGTTTGTTAATACTGCCACCTTCTCTTTTGTACAGCATTTTTTACCTATGCTAAAAGCTGTTCCACGTGCTATTTTATTTAATACGGCAATCCTGAAGTAGATGAGTGTTACTTTTTACAGATGTGGGAGTTTGTGAAGAGATGAATTGATTGCCCAAGGGCTTGAATATAATAGGATTTTTGACCCTGAATTCAATGTTTTGTTGTTGTTTTTTAACCCCTTGACTCCTGTCCCCACTTCTTCAAACCATTAAGGTAGGTGAAAAGTGATATTGGAGGGGAGATGGTGTTTATTACATGATTAACTCCCAAGCCTTAGGATTTATTTTAAAGCATCCCAGGTAATTCTAATGTGAGAACCACTGGTATAAGTTGTAAGTACAAGGAAAGAGGAGAGAGGAGTATGTGATGATAGTGGGAGAAAAGAAGGAAAAAGTGAGGTAAGACTGATGCAGCTGAATGGGGGTACAATTCAGTCCCTTATTTCATGAATAAAAATAGTGATGTAGATTGACTACACCACAGCTGGGCACTGTTGTGAGTCTGAGACCTTAATTTAGGGTACTTTATAAGCATCCTCCTATTAAACAGAAGACTTTCTATGTTGACATGAATATAATTCATCTCTTCAATAAATTTGTGTTTCAACTGTTTCAATAGAGGAAGTTCCAATGAAAGAAGTAAAGACATAGCAGCATTTTACCAGTCTTAATTAAGGGCTCCAAAGTAACTTCCAGTTCTGCTTATTGGAAAATCTCTTAAATTTTTAGCAAAGAGGAGGCTACAGTAATAGCAAAGTAGCAGCATTTGCTGGGTGGACCTTAGAGGATCAGTTCCTCAGTAGTGTCCATCTCTAGGGCCTGTTCACAGTGGTCACCTCTCCCTCAGCCAGTGAAGTTCACAGCCACCGCTTGGTAAGCCTGGTAAACTAGCAAGTCCAGAACAGATGCAACACAGCTGAACATACCCCTCCCGCCATATATGTTGCTCCCCACCCATTTTTCTCCTTTCCTTCTGTACATTTTCCCTAATGCTTAGAGGATTGTTGTGAGAATAAAATGAGTTGTACAAAGCAGTTAGAACTGTACGGGACAGAGTAATGGCTTAATAAATATTAGCTATTACTTGCTATTATCTGCCTTTCTTCGTTATCTTCCTCTTTTTGTACCATGTTAGTGAATCATATGCCTTCTAAAGTCTGCATTTCAGCCCCCTCCTGCTAAAAAATTATCTGTTTGCCAACACAATTTGGTTCAAAGGAAAATTCATTTACAGGTTGTCATCTTTTACCAAAGAATGCTTAGAGAATTACTATATCTAAATACCAGTATCTTTCACTATTTTCCTAGCGCCTATGATTACACATTACCACCGATGGAGAAAGTGCTTGTGAAAACTGACATTCAGATAGCCCTTCCTTCTGGGTGCTATGGAAGAGTGGGTAAGTGACTTGAGACATAGATAACTATTTGTCATGCTCTTTCCTTGTGATGGATTCTTTCTTCTTAGTTTCATTTGGGGTATATAAATGAGGGAAGGGATATTGCTTGGCCTGTGTCCTAAAATAAAGACATGCCCCCTGCGATGGCAGTTGCAGTCACTTGAAAACTTTCCTTTATTTGTGTAGCTACTTTTGCCTCTCTTTGCTTCCCGCCACCCCCGCCACCCCCCAACCCCCTATTCCTTACTTAAGGTTTTAGGACACTCACATTAGCCTAGGAGGTTGTTTTCACAACTGTTCACTGAGAAAAACTGAAAATATAGGTGATGTTTAACTGGTGGTTTTTCCAGTCTTACCACCAATTATCCCTTCAAGGATCAGATGGCATATGAAGTCAGATTTCTTTGTGAAGATGTTTATTTGTTTTATAAGAATAAAGATGCAGGGTTAAGATAATGGCACATGGCATTTTATATCACCGATAGAGGTAAAGTTTCTAACCCCTGAGGGTATCAGGACCTTGGCCTTTCCCCCTTGGGTTTCCTCCCGTGAGGTCTGCTGGGTAAGGGACGCTCTTCAGTGCACTAGAGGAAAAGGCCTCATCGTGGGAGGAGAGAGGATAAAATGCAGGGCAAGCCAACAGGTTTGATTTTTCTGCAGCGAGTCAGTTGTCACTGTAGAAAGAGTTTAAAACTTCAAGAGTCTGATTACTTGCTGGCTGACTTCAGAGTAAACATGAAGGAGCAAATGGAACTGTGATCCCAGGGGGATCTTGTTAGCCAGAGTCTGAGAACTGCTGATACTTCAGCCTTTAAAAGAAAACTGAAATGAGCTCTCTTCATCTTCTTGGCTGCACTGACGGCATTTTTAGTGTGTTGGGGGGTGGGTGGGTGGATTAGGAGATGGGGTGAAATAACAGTGAAGGCAGGAAGGGGTTACATTTACCCACAAAGTGCCTGATTTAAGTTATTCTGGAATAAAATACTAGAAGTTAGGATAATTAATGGTAGGCCTGTTGCTCAAGTCAGCAAGAGTAAGGTATAAACCTAGCTTCTTACTCTGGTTCATTTGTTTCATTCAGATTTGTCTTCTGGCATCTGAATTGTGAGTAGGCGTCCCAAGTTCAAGGTTAACCTCTGCTACTCTATGATTGGGTTTATGTCCCTCCCCTTCTTATCCATACTGCAATATGCTGGGATCTCCTATCTTAAAAGCCCCTTCCTCTGCCCCATGTCCCTGCCAGCTACCATCCTCCTTTTGTGACCAGATGTCTGGACAGCATTGTCCACGGTTTTCACCACTTGTTCACTTTCCAGTTCTTTCCTGCAGACCACAGCTTCAACACTTATCCTCAGTTGCCTGAGGATATGCTTAAACCACATGCTGGAGTGGTTTTGAATTAAACCTTGTCAACATTTTTCTAAACTTTTCTACTTTGATCATACAGTGTGATAAATACATTTTTAATTCAGAACTGTCTTCTAAGGTTAAGATACAGATGTTATAGGGGTGAGAGTGACATGCTTAGATTGTGTCAGTTTTATTCAGTATTGCCCTTCTTAAGATAGTCAATTTCTTTTTGTTTGTTTTATAGCTCCTCGTTCTGGCTTGGCAGCAAAACACTTCATAGATGTGGGAGGTAATATATTTACATTTTTATTTTGTAAATATTTACAAGTGTTTACTTTGTTTTTGCAGTAATCAAATGACAGATTTTATTTTTATCATCAAGAAAAGAAAATGGTTTTTGTTGTATCTTGCCTTTTAGAAATTTCTGTCCCTAAGTAAAAGATGATTATGATACAGTTTTGAATGCTATTTGAGTATGTCTACTTTTTTAATGATCATTTTGTGAAATGTTGTTACTTCACTCACAAGCTAGACACTATCTGACAGATAGGATTTTGCCTTCGTTTAGCGATAATCTGCATTTAGTCCAAAAATGACTGTTCACAGAAGGAAGTTTGTTATTACAAGGAAAGGAAATGCTTTTATATCATCATTTAAGCAACTGTAGTTAGTGCTTCTTTAACAAGGCCTCTTAGCCCTCAGATGAGTGGGTATGTTAAATTCTCCACCTCCTGCTGTTTTTATGAAGCTGCTTTTTAATAAACTAGGAAACTGACTCAGAAATAGGCCCAAGTTGCCTCTTTAAAAACTGAAATCCATCCATATGATTCCAATCCCCTTGTTCTTTCCATTGCAGTTCAATGCTGTGGATCACCCTGCCCTGTCCTCCTACCAAGCTAGCTCTTCCCTGAGTTAACTTACTGTTCCCTTTCTGGATGAGGCCTGTCCCTGGGCCATCTCCCCATAGTGTCACTAGGTGGTGCTGTGGGGTAAAACAGGAGGCGCTGAATATAACTCAACAGAGATGGGCAGCCCTCTGGGGTTGAGAATTCCCTGGACTAAATTTATGCTTGACTTTCAAGAATATTTTTACAAGGTCTAGTATGGTCACTTAAGACGATAACTTAAGGATATAAAAGATGGTAATTTTAAATAAAGTTCAAAGGGTTATGAAAGGAACATGGGTTTTGGAATAACAACTGGATTTGGGCTCTAACTTTGTCACTAACTAGCTAGTTATTGCTTAACTTTTCTGAGCCTCAGTTTCCTTATCTGTAAAATGAAAATTAGCGTGCTTGCCCTGAAAGATGGGAGGATTGAATTATAATGTATCTAAGGCACTAACACTGCTTGGTACATATTTTCTGTCTTCTGGGCTTCTCAGATTTTTTTTTTTAACATGGAAACTTTTTCTGACTTTGTTACCAACTTTTGCTCTATTTAAAACAATCCTCTGAAAAAAATTCATGTGAAAGCAATGGAAAGTTAGTTTGCCTGGTGGTTCCTGTGGTGTTATTCACACAGTCACATTGTGGTGTGTTCTTGGATGCAGAGTATCTTAAAAATGTCTCCTAGGCACACGTTTATCATAGTTGGCCACAGTTTCTATTTCAGAAGAGGGATATTGTTAGAAATCCCAGGCTGTAAATAAGGGTCAAAGGGAAAAGTTGAGTATGCAGGATTCCGTTCAGAATTCACATCTGGTAGGTGGGGATAGTTTTCAGTAAAGAAGGTTTCCAACGAATGACATGCCAAAGTCTTGACACAGTAAAACTTTTGCCTGAAGTCAGTTAATCACTCTGCCAGTTCCAATGCATGATTTTTCCAGTGATAACTTCAAAATACTTTCTGCTTTCTCATGAAGAGAAATACCCCTGATGTTTATGTCCCTTATGTAGGAAAGGAATGTGTTATATTTTCTTTGATGGTCAGTTTGCCTTTGAATAACAAGTAATAAATGAACCTGGAACTATTAGATTTTTTTAATACTATTGGCATTCATGCTTTAAAAAAAGGAGTAATTAAGTTTTTTAATACTATTGGCATTCATGCTTTAAAAAAAGGAGTAATTAAGGACCTTTTTTTCCTGTCATACATTCTAATTGACTTGAAAGGACTTAATTTCTTTCAGTCTTGGTAGATCACCTGGCTTTGAGGAATTCAAGACATCCAACCATATGTGTGATAGGACTCCTTTACAAATATATAGCAAGGCCTTTACAAAAAAGAGTGTTTTTTGGTATTGTAGTAGATACCATAAAGTAAACAAATACTTGCAAGTCATATGAAGAAGAGTTAAATATCCAAACAGATAAGGGGGAAAAAACTGATTATAAAATACAGAAGAGGACATGCAAATGTGGAACAAACATTGAGGTAAAAAAGCCCAGCCTCACTAGTCATCAGGGAAATGTAAATAAATCCATTAAATACCATCTTTTACTCATCATATTGGCCAGAATTAAAAAGATTGCTTCAATTTGGTATTGTAAGAGAGCTTAGAAATGGGCAATTTTAAATATACACACCTTTCAGCCCAGGAAAGTGCTTTTTTTTTTTTGGAAACTGTTTGATGAGAATACAATACAGTAATACACAAGGACATATGTAAAGGACTGTTTTGATTATTATAGGAAAAATGTAAAAATGATCTGAATGTCTGATGATATGTAAGAGAATTGTTACATGGGAATCATGGTACTGTATTTCCATATCTTGGATCTAAAAGAATGACTAAGATTCAGATATGTTACTCTCAAAAGATAGCTATACTATTTTAGGTGGGAAAAATGTGTAAAATATGTGGCTGCCTGAGGGGGACAGTTGGGACGCATTATTAGCTTTTACTTTATATGTATTTGTACTGTTTGGGTACTCTAAAAATTTCTAATAAAGAAGTGAGCTCAGAAGTTAGCACACATGGTCTTTATCTAAGGCACCCTAGGTGAATGAGTGCTAGCCTGTACTTGAGCACTCCCACTTGGAGATGCCAAAGCCTCCTGTGGTCATTTGTTCCGGCATGGGAGGCAGGGAATGACCTGCTGCTGAGGGGTTCCTTCCTTAACTGATCTGAGCCATTCCTGCAGCTGAAACTTTCTGCATCTAGATAATATAGAAAACAGCTGGTCCTATCTTTATATCCATTCTTTCAGTAAATATCAAGGACTAAGTTAATGATCAACTGGCAGTGGGGGAAAAGAAGCCAGTCTTCAGTATTCTTTGAGTTGGTCAAAGTTTTATTGATGTAGAACAGAAAAGAATAGACTGTTTCCTTCAGTCTAGACATGATATGAACCACTTTCAGCCACTTTTATACTCACTGCTCTCGCTGTTTAAAAAAGTGTTTTATCTTTAATTCTAACTCTGAAGTCTTATGTCAGGAACCTTGTAAAAAGTATTTTAAGTTCAGTTTCACTTAGCCCTACTAACTCATTCATAAAGCACAGGGATTCATCTAAACTTCTACAGTAATCCACCGGAAAAATCTAAAATGTTAGTTTTTCTGAGTATATTTCCCTGTGGTGGAACATTTTTTATTTTTTTTAAATTTTGCCCTTTTTTCCCTTATATGAGAAAATTGAAAGTGAATGCTTATTCTTGTTCTAAAAAAGCAAAAAGAAAAAAAAAAAACTTTTTTTTTTAACCCCCAATTGACCTTCAAATAACTATGAGTCTGGCCAACCAGCATTAGTACCTATTGAACTAAATTCCTGATTCTTTTTTTTTTCTTCTTTGATAAGAGGTTTTTTTTCCCCCTAAAGAAGTGGGGTATTGATAAGATGTAAGATACGACATGGAGCTGCATTTAATTAGATTCACATGAATCCTCTATCTAGCATGTTACAAACTGAAGGGAAAGAATTAACATGTATAAAAGGAAATAGGCATTGAGGGGAAAGACAGGGATAGGAAAATGACTGCTAATAGCTAGGGGGTTTCTTTTCAGGGTAATGAAAATGTTCAAAAATTGATTGTGGTCATGTTTTCACAACGCTGAATACCCTAAAAAAATGTTGAATTGTGAATTATGTCTTAATTTTTAAAAAGGAAATGAGAAGACCTGGTGCACCTATATTATCTGTGCTTGTGTTTATGGGAAGGTTTTGGATTCTTGGCCCAAAGATAAATGCTAGCAAGTAGGGTAGATGTACTTCTCTGGACTGTGGCAGGGCCCTGGCTCAAGTTCCTCCCCTGCAAAAATTTGCTGCCTTTGTGTTTATAATTTCAAACAGTTTCTAATTACACACAGTTGTGTATAAAAGTGTGCTCATTATTAAGCTTATATGCTAATGTCTTTTGAGAGATCATGCTCTTAAGAGAGGATGGTAGCTTAAATGGAAAGAAGAAGAATGTGAACAGTTCAGCTCCATTTTCATTATAAAAATGGAATGTTCTGATATTTGCTAGACTGCTGCTTAACAGTGTCAGCATTGACTTATTCCACCACAGATCTTCTGACTTTTTGACATTTTTATTTATGACTCAATCATATTTTAGTCTGGATATTAGTGGGAAGCTGCTACCAGAAAAAGCCTTTAAAACCCAAATCGTAATTTTCTCCTAGTCCTTTTGGCAGGTATGCAGCAGATAAGACAGTAGGATTGGGAGAGAGCAGTTAAGGATGAGTTGGCTGAGACGCTAAGCACCTACTCCCAATTTAGAGTAGGTAATTGTCACCATTTGTAAGGATGACAGGTTGGAAAATTAGGACCACTTTCAAAATCCTTATTTGAATTTTGGGCTTCCCTGGTGGCTCAGATAGTAAGGAATCTACCTGCAATGCAGGAGACCTGGGTTCACCATCCCGGGGTTGGGAAGATCTGGAGGAGGACGTGTCAACCCACTATAGTATTCTTGCCTGGAGAATCCCCATGGATAGAGGAGCCTGGCAGGCTATAGTCCATGAAGTCGCAGAGTAAGACACGACTGAGTGACTAAGTACATTTGCATTTTAGTAATATCATTTCTTGGCTTTGAGGCTTTACATAGTAGCAGAGCAAGATTCACATGTTCACTGTAAGGATAAAACTTTCAGAGCTACATAGGAATGATTTCGAGGTAATCATATACCTTTAGTCCTTGGTACCATACACTAAGCTAAGATCATTTTTTTTTTTCCTCCAGCTGGTGTCATAGATGAAGATTATAGAGGAAATGTTGGTGTTGTCCTGTTTAATTTTGGCAAAGAGAAGTTTGAAGGTATGTTAAATATATCTAATCACATCAATATAATGAGTTTTTCGAGTTATGTATTAAACATGTCTAAATAGCACATACTAACTCCTCTGATTCTCATTGTACTGTGTAAGGCAGGATACAGAGAATGCATCAATACAGTATCAGTAATAAATTGTTTTGTTTTTTTCCTTTGAAGTCAAAAAGGGTGATCGAATTGCACAGCTCATTTGTGAACGGATATTTTACCCAGAAATAGAGGAAGTTCAAGTAAGTATCATAAAAGCTGAGTAGGGAATACATGATATAACATCTTCAGTGAAGGAAAAATAAAAAATTTGAGGATCTACTATGCTATTGGTAACCAAATACAGACCTTTCTCAACTTAACAGTGGGATTACATTCTGATACAGCCATCGTAAATTGAAAATATCTTAAGTCAAAAATACACTTCACACACCTTACCTACTGAACATCGTAGCTTAGCTTGCTGCTGCTGCTAAGTCACTTCAGTCGCCTTAAACATGCTCAGAACCCTTATTAACCTAGTTGGACAGAGTCATCTAACGCAAAGCCTGTTTTATAATAAAGTGTTGAGTATCTCATGTAATTTATTGAATACTGTACTGGAAGTGAAAAATAAAATGGTTGTATGGGCACAGAAACTGTATCAGCATTTCACCCTGTGATGGCATGGCTGACTGGCGGCTGCAGCTCACTGCCATTGCCCAGCATCTCGAGAGGATCACGTCGCATATCACTAGCCCCGGGGAAAGCTCAAAATTCATTATTTGAAGCACGGTTTTTACCAAATGCATATCTCTTTCACACCATCATCAAGTTGAAAAATCATAAGTCAAACCATTCTAAGTTGGGGACCATCTGTAGTAGAATATTTGACTAGTCCTATTTTAAGCAAAATTAAAATCTTGGTTGTAGAACTTCTTAAAATGTTTTCCATGGCTAGTATATAGCATTACTTTGAATAATAAACCATTTAAATAGACTGAAATTCTACCATTCCCTTAGCTTTTTTGGTATTCAGTATTTTATGGAACATTTTTAAAATTTTAATTTTCTGTAATCTCCTTTTTGAAGGAATGATAGCAAGAATAAAACTCTTACAAATTGGGAGCTGGAGAGACCTGAAAGAGGATCTAAAATTAACTATAGAGCTCACTATCTTTATGTCTTTTCAGGTTTTAGATGACACTGAAAGGGGTTCAGGAGGCTTTGGTTCCACTGGAAGTAATTAAAACTTCTGCCAAGAACAGGAAATGAGAATGTACTTTTTTCTTGAAAATAAAGACTTTGCTTAAAGTGTTTTGGTGTTTTGCATTTCTGTAAACTTAACACTTCAGCTTCTAAAAGTATTTGGTTTTCTTATGCTTAAGGAAAGGGTACCTCTGTTGGGATCCTATAGAAACTTACTTCCTTTGTTTTTCTGCCTTTAGTGGTTATATAAATCTGTTTGTGAACTCATGCAGTTTCTTTTTTAAATTAAATGCACATCATTTATCCCCAAATCTGTATTATTTATTTCACTATATACTACCCCTTCAGTAACTTATTTTCAAAATGCTTTGAATATCATAAGCAATGCATTTCATTCAATAAATTTGAATTCTCACAGATATAAATTACTGCATAAGCTGAATTAAACAACAATAAAAAGAAGGTATTACTAATTCTTCCCTTCTCTTCAGTGATGTAAAAAATGTTTTTCTAAACTTAAGATTCTTTGTGACATTGGGAAGAAGAGAATCCTCGGTTTATTTTTTTATTATAAATTTTTTTCTTTTTTTTAAATCTTCCTTTGTGGTAGACCCTAGGTTAACTGGGTACAGGTGTATTTGTGAAAGGAAATGTGAGTTGGGAATGTCCATTTGGTTTATTGCTCTGAATTTCATTCTGTTGGGGTTTCCCTAGTGACTCAGATGGTAAAGAATCTGCCTGCAATGCTGGAGACCTGGGTTGGAAAGATCCCCTGGGGTAGGGCATGGCAAGCTCCTCCAGTATTGCCTGGAGAATCCCATGGACAGAGGAGCATGGCGGGCTACGTCCATGGGGTCACAGAGTTGGACGCAACTGAGCACACAAGTAAATTGTACTAATGTGAATTTGCCTCACTGAAGTAGCAGTAATAGACTGTCCAAGAAAATACACAATTTAGTACAGATAAATAGATGTAAGGAGGTATGCCTAGACCACTGGGTTTATCCAAACCAAGTGTAAGTAAGTATGTCTCAGCCATATGAGTTGGCTTAACATCTATTGCAGCTTTTGGTGTGCTTTCCTTTTCTGCATTTCCCAAACCCCTCTGCATCAGGACTTTGGGTGTCAGCTAGGCTTTGTCAATCAGTTGCCCTAGTGGGAGGCTCAGGAGGCGTCATTTTGTAGGTGGGGGTCATACAGACGGAATGCTCTGGAGCTGGCAACTCTTGGCTGCCCAGTTTTGGAAGCATGGGTTAGAGTTTGTTTCTTGTGTCCCTCCAGTGGTTCCTGAGGCCATGTTACACCCTGCAATGTGTCAATAGTATTTTCCATTACTTTGGAAATGTAACTATGGGTTATAGTTCATCAGTGAGTCATGAGATTAACTCAGTGGGTCATAACTAGTGTTAAAAAATACTGAACAGAAATACAGCAGAGGACAACAGGTCAGATGGGTAAATTCTGTGAAGATTATTTGGATTACATACTTATGTGTGCACATGTTTACTGGGTCATGATATAAATTATTTCTGAAGTCAGTAAAATTTAAAATTCTGCTAAACTAGCTAGAGTCTGGTTCCCTGAGCTCTGACCAATACGTAGTAACAGTTGAATGTGTGACTGCTAAGAGATTCTGTCTTAGCTTAACGTTAAGTCCACTGTTACACACTTAAAATTGCTCTTTTCTTTCTCATAACATGCCTGTGGAGAATAGAAAAAAACCCAAACACTTTTTTATAGGTGACAAAAACAGGCTCAGAGACATTTCAGCTAACAGTGATTACTATTAAAACGGGTCCTATGGCTTCAAAGCCCATGTTCTCTGCAGTATCTTTGGTCTTCCAAGTGGTAGAGAGGATATACAACAGGAGACGTGGTTAATGAAAAGCTTCCTCTAGTTGTTTTGTACTTGGAATATGTTTCCTTCTGGGTACCATACTTAAAGGAAGATGCTCACATTTGAAGCTACCCTAGAGACCTGGAATGATATCCCTGGGTGATATGTTTTCACCTGGGAAAGTGTATTTGTTGGGATGGGAGGAATGAGGGGCAGTTGGCTAGAGAAAGTCGCTGGAATATAATAGATGTTTTTAGAATCTGAAGACTCAGATTAGGCTTGTCATCTGTGACCTGAGGGACTGAAGTTAGTATCAGTGGGTTTCATCTATAGAAGACAGTGGCTGTGAGATAATAGAATATATATATTAGCCTCTGTCCCCCTAGTGATAAGAACATCTTTTGTTCTGTTATTGGTCTTTGACCTCTGTTCTTGACAGAGCTCCTGAAACCCTTACATATAATTTTGCAGATGACAGAAGTGTCTTGTTCTAACAGGGTCACTCAGTCCCTGTGTGGCTCCTGAATGAGGTCTGGTCACCAGAAAGGCCAGGCCATGATTAGAGTCTAGGAACTCTCAATTCCTTCCTCCCATTCTCTTGTGAGGGGAGAAGGGCCAAAATTGGAATTAATGATGGATCATTCCCATGTGATGAAGCCTTCATAAAATCCCCAAAAGAACAGGGCTCAGAGAGCTCACAGGTGGTGCTACGATAGTATCTGAGCCTATCTCCAAGTACACACAGTGTCAGAATTGAGAAAGTGTAGGACACCCCAGCTGGTGTCACAGAGAATTGCCTGGTGTGGGAAAAAACCTGCACACATCAGGTGCCCAGAAGTGAAGTGTTTTCTGTGAGTAGTATAGGAGACTCATAGGGAAGAAAGTCATGATAGGAGAGAACGAGGCTTTTCTCTACACAGGAAGGGAGAAGTCTGTTTCTCCTTAACAGTGGCATAGGGCAGACTTGTGGAACTTCCCCAAAAGAGTGAGGGAAAAAAAAAAAAAAATGCAAATACTGCATGGGAAAAGCAAAAAAATCAAAAGCCATATGAAAGAGTACAATACAGTCTTGGGTTGAGATTTTTGGAGACAATTTCTATGTTATATATGTAAAGTTCAAATAGTTTATGATAATTTCACTTTGTTTTATTATGAAATACAATGTTTAGGCAAGTGTATGAAACAAAAGTGGATGGTATAGTGAGTAACTAAATAGTGGTCTGGACTGGTTTGCTAGAAGTGAGAGCCTGTGTTAATAAGGCTTGGTTCCTAAGCTCATTTTATCTTTGCCTTCTTTCAGTCTGCTAGATTCAGTTGGTGAAAGTGAAAGTTGCTCAGTCGTGTCCAACTCTCTGCAACCCCACGGACAGTTCTCCAGGCCAGAATACTGGGGTGGGTAGCCATTTTCTTCTCCAGGGGATCTTCCCAACCCAGGGATTGAACCCAGGTTTCCTGCATTGCAGGCAGATTCTTTACCAGCTGAGCCACAAGGGAAGCAGATTCAGTTGGTAGCAAAGGAAAACCAGGGTATGTCATTTTATTCAGACAAGTCTTCCTTTCCACCAGAAAGGGCACCAGTTTTTTACTGATGCCAAAGAGAAGCATCATTTTCACATGCAGGGCTGCACTTTGGTTATCAACTGTAAATTGAATAGCAATTACCATTCTATCAATTTATTTCCAGGCAGAAACCAGGCAGTTTTCCTCTCCCTTGACAGGTCTGCCTCACTCACTAATGATGTCCACTATCCACTCCTGTCCTTGGTGCCGTTTGTGTCAGGAGAGAAATAGTCAGAGAGACTCCTACAAACTAATCTGATGCTCCATCACTTAACTTCCTTGATGGCTATCTGTAGAAGAAGTCTTTTCAACAGCTGGCCTAGGTAAATGGTAGGTAGAGGTGGGGGAAGACCCAAGATTTGGATCTCAGAGCACCTTCCCCACACAGTATTTCTTTCCACGTGACCATCTCCACCCCACCTGGCTGGAAATATGTAGGTACCTGGAGTTTTCTGTTTGGGGTTAATGGATCTTGGACAGATTGACATGATTACATGAGCGCCGAGTCCAAGTTGTCACATAAAGTGTTCTCAGCGGAGCTTCTGCCTACCCCAACCCCCTGGCTTTGACCATCCCCAAATCACACTTAATCCTATTTTTCATTTGCTCCTGTCCCCACTGCATCTTCAACTCCAGCATTGGTCCCTGTTAGAAGAGTACCAAACCCCCCACCCAACTTTGTTTTCTACTGCTAACCTCTATTGCATACTCTAAAGGTAATGGGGTTATTTAGAGTGCCAGTCACAAGAATGCCAATTACAGAAGACAGAAATCATCCAGGCCAAAATTGAATGATACTTTTAGTAGTGATATTTATAGACTTCAGAGAGCACCCCTGGATACAGAGAAAGCTTTACATGCAAAATCCACTCTAAGAGGCATGTAATCATTCAAGATAATAGTGTGACCCATATATAGTTAGGCACTTGAAGTCATTTTGTTTTCTGCTCATTAGTGTAAAATATACCATTTTATGTAACTGACCTGATAGTTTTAGTTGAGAAATACTCTTTAGTATTATATTATCATCCTAAGACGAGAGGTGAGTAGGGAGGAACAACTTAAAAGTGAAAATAAAATGCCTTTTACCGATAAGACACATCTCCACTGGAGATGGACTATGTGCAGAGTGTTTGACATTGCTCTTTTTCTTATTGAAAAGAGAATGAGAAAGGGAAAAATACAAGCGAAACTGTTTTCATGAAGGGAATCTTCTCCAGAAATACATGAAAGAAATAAGGACATTAAAAATAGTCTCCCTTTATTTAGCAACTTATCATGGTTAAGTTGGGAGACTTTTTAAAGATCTGTGAAGTCTCCTAAAGAAAACATCTAATAACTATTTACAAAAGTAAGGTTATAGGGAGAATTTTAGGTTAACAAAGTACTAAATTATGTCTGGGTTTGACCTAATTTTTAAAAATGGGTTTCATTGTTCCGTTGCTCAGTCGCGTCCGACTCTGCGATCCCATGGACTGCAGCATACCAGGCTTCCCTGTCCTTCACTGTCTTCTGGAATTTGCTCAAACTCATCCAGTGGGTTTTACAGATCAGTAAAGAAATCTCTGGGAGAACATATTCCAAAATGATGATTATGTCTGGCTGTTGGAATTGCTGGTGTTTTCCCTCTTTGTATTATATATATTTTAATATTTTTAACATGAAAACTATATCATTTGATACTTAACAGTTTATAATAAAATAGCTTTGATTGATTTTTATTAATTTAAATATTTTACTGAATATTTTAATATTCAGTGGGAAAATTATGACTAAATTATAAGCTTTGAAGAAAAAACATACAAGTTGGTGTAATGGTAAAACACTGGCTTTGGGAGTTTTAGACCTAAGTTTAAGTTCCACTGTTTTACTAACTAAAAGATCTTGAGTAAGTAAAATAGCTTCATGGGTTCTCAATCTTCTTAGCATAAAATAGGAAAGAGTGCTTCAGATCATTTCCAGGGTCCCTTTCTTGCTTTCTCATTCCATGTAGTGAATCTTGAGCCTGCATGATATGGCTGTGGCAAACTTCTGCCACCTGGTGGCAATTATCTAAAATTCAGTTCAGTTCAGTTCAGTCGCTCAGTCGCGTCCAACTCTTTGCAACCCCATGAATCACAGCACGCCAGGCCTCCCTGTCCATCACAAACTCCTGCAGTTCACTCAAACTCATGCCCATTGAGTCAGTGATGCCATCCAGCCATCTCATCCTCTGTCGTCCCCTTCTCCTCCTGCCTTCAATCCCTCCCAGCATCAGGGTCTTTTCCAACGAGTCAACTCTTCCCATGAAGTGGCCAAAGTATTGGAGTTTCAGCTTCAGCATCAGTCCTTCCAATGGACACCCAGGACTGATCTCCTTTGGATGGACTGGTTGGATCTCCTTGCAGTCCAAGGGACTCTCAAGAGTCTTCTTCAACACCACAGTTCAAAAGCATCAATTTTTCGGCGCTCAGCTTTCTTCACAGTCCAACTCTCACATCTATACATGACCACTGGAAAACCCATAGCCTTGACCAGATGGACCTTTGTTGGCAAAGTAACATCTCTGCTTTTTAATATGCCATCTAGGTTGGTCATAACTTTCCTTCCAAGGAGTAAGCACCTTTTAATTTCATGGCTGCAGTCACCATCTGCAGTGATTTTGGAGCCCAAGAAAATAAAGTCTGACACTGTTTCCACTGTCTCCCCATCTATTTCCCATGAGGTGATGGGACCAGATGCCATGATCTTAGTTTTCTGAATGTTAAGCTTTAAGCCAGCTTTTTCACTCTCCTCTTTCACTTTCATCAAGAAGCTGTTTAGTTCTTCTTCACTTTCTGCAATAAGTGGTGTCATCTGCATACCTGAGGTTATTGATATTTCTCCCGGCAATCTTGATTCCAGCTTGTGCTTCTTCCAACCCAGCGTTTCTCATGATGTACTCTGCATATAAATTAAATAAGCAGGGTGACGATATACAGCCTTGACGTACTCCTTTTCCTATTTGGAACCAGTCTGTTGTTCCATGTCCAGTTCTAATTGTTGCTTCCTGACGTGCATACAGGTTTCTCAAGAGGCAGGTCAGATGGTCTGGTATTCCCATCTCTTGAAGAATTTTCCACAGTTTATTGTGATCCACACAGTCGAAGTCTTTGGCATAGTCAATAAAGCAGAAATAGATGTTTTTCTGGAACTCTCTTGCTTTTTCGATGATTCAGCAGATATTGGCAATTTGATCTCTGGTTCCTCTGCCTTTTCTAAAACCAGCTTGAACATCTGGAAGTTCTCGGTTCACGTATTGCTGAAACCTGGCTTGGAGAATTTTGAGCATTACTTTACTAACGTGTGAGATGAGTGCAATTGTGCGGTAGTTTGAGCATTCTTTGGAATTGCCTTTCTAATGGATTGCAATGAAAACTGACCTTTTCCAGTCCTGTGGCCACTGCTGAGTTTTCCAAATTTGCTGGCATATTGAGTGCAGCACTTTCACAGCATCATCTTTCAGGATTTGAAATAGCTCAACTGGAATTCCATCACATCCACTAGCTTTGTTCGTAGTGATGCTTTCTAAGGCCCACTTGACTTCACTTTTCAGGATGTCTGGCTCTAGGTGAGTGATCACACCATTGTGATTATCTGGGTTGTGAAGATCTTTTTTGTACGGTTCTTCTGTGTATTCTTGCCACCTCTTCTTAAATTAGGAGGCTATATTTAAGGTATAAAATCACCATTCATTTATTCACACTTGTAATTGCCTAGCATCTATGTGCTGGACAAGTGCCAGCATCATCATTTCTTCGATTTAGCGTTTTTCTAGATGACGTAGGTGAAACAACTAGATGTGAGCTGTCACAGACTAGCTACATGACCTTGAGGATATCATTTAACCACCCTTGAGTCTCTATCATCCTATCTGAAAAATATAGTAATATCCGCCTTACAGTATAAGAAATCTAGAGTTGATGGATGTGAAGTATCTCACACAGTCCACAGCAAAGAATATTTTGTCAATAAATGATCACAATTATCTTCAAGAAGGTTACTGTCTAACAGGGGAAGTAAGATAAACACAGAAATCTCCATAGCAGGCGATATGCCTTGAAAATACAAAGGAGACCTAAGGCATATTCATAAAATGCCAAAACTGAAATTCAAATAGACTGGAATGTAAAGGACATGTAGCAAATCGCTGGTAAGTATTCTAGAGTTGTAGGTTGCACATTCACTCTGGAAGGTTCTAAACACCAGGGAAGCAATAGCCAGCCATGGAAATGTTTGGGACAAAGAGTAACATCACTAGAGCTGAGCTTCAAGAGCTGATATTAATCTAATATCTGTGACACTGAGGTTAACAAGCCACTGCTGAAATAGCCAGTGAATGAACACAGAAGTTGGCGAAGGAAAGATGGATGGAAATGACACTTTGAAACCGCAAAAACAAAACTGAGGCTGAATCTTTAAAGCTGACCTAAGAGTGGTTAAATAACAAATGAACTGCCTGAGCCTAAAGGAGGCTGAAATGTGTTAGGGGTTATGAAACTAACCATCTACAGTAGTTACAGGGCTAAGCTCCAACTTCCTGATTAAAGGTCTCATACCACTTCTCCGGGACTTCCCTTGTGGCTCAGCTGGTTAAAGAATCTGCCTGCAATGTGGGAGACCTGGGTTCCATCTCTTGGTTGGGAAAATCCCCTGGAGATGGGAAAGGCTACCCACTCCAGTATTCTGGCCTGGAGAATTCTGTGGACTGTATAGTCCATGGGATTGCAGAGAATCAGACATAACTAAGTGACTTTCACTCACTCACTCACCCCTTCTCCACTCAGGAATGATGTTAACTCAACTTTCTACTCAGGTATGAAAACGGAACCAAATACAAGCTTAGCTTTCTCACCACACATTGTACAAGTAGATAAAAAAGAAATGCTTTGTGACTATTTTCTAGTGTGCAAAGGGCTACAGGGGAAATGTTATGACAAAATACTCTTCGTCAAGTCCAGTCCACTCTGACTATTAGAAAGGGCATTATACTTGAAGAAAAAAAATCCTACGTGTGTCTCCATTTAAAAACCTCTGTGGGATTTATAATGACTTTAATTTTAGTGAACATGAAATATTTTTTTCCTGACATCTTAGAGAAGCAGGCAATTTCAGAGATGATATTTTGACAAATAGTAGCATAGATCAGGACAAATAACAGGAAGCTCTCATAAAAGAAACTTGACTAGAGCAAAGGCAAATAATGATGTAATCCCCTGCAGATATATGTTTGGAATATAAGCATTATATTGTTGAGTATGATAGGGAAAATAATATTAGAAAGAGGCTAATGCTGTGTGGGAGTCCTGTCAGGTGGGGATTGTAGGATGATTCCATACTTTGTGCAATAATACCGTTCAGGAAAAAGAAGATGCCCATTGACTGAGACTGTGTTTGATTATCATAGAAGAAATGAAACAGGTTTTCATAGTCAGAAAAATCAATGTACCGCCAAAGAAGAGAAGCTGTTTGATGACAAGGCAATACAAAACTTCAAAGGGTAACTTACGAATGTTCCCTAATTCATTTCAGCCTAAACTTATCCCCGTGGTGTCTCACGCTGTCCGCCAACTCTTTCACTGGAATATGTTACCCAGTCGCCTTGGAATCATTACTGGGTCTCCTTGGAATGGAAACTGTGTCAGACTGCAGGGGTGAGTAGGAGGGAAAATGGTGCTGGCAGAAGCAGAGGAAGTGTTTTTTCAATTTAGAGCCAGAAGTGAGTGCTGACATTGTCTCGCATGTGTTTGGGGACAATGGCACATGCCAATGGTTACACGTCCACTTTTCCATGTCCCTTGCTCAGGGGCCTTTGGCAAGAGGCTGCAGAAGCCACAGCTACTTTCCCCCGCTCCATTCCCCAAATCTCTGACTCCTCTCCTCCCTTTGGGGATGTTAAAAGAGGACAAGAGGCACAGTTTCCACCTTTGTATTATTAGCATAATCATCCAGAGTGAATTCTCTCATTCTTCCTGCACATGTATTCTGATGTGAATAGTCTTTTTTCCTTACATGACTTCACTTCCTCTCTTTGTAAAGCACACCTTTTAGGGGATTTGGACATTAATTGCAGCTGACTTCAGAGCTGCGCTAAGCAAAGCTTTCATTTTCTAGGCCAAAGTAGACATATAAAAGGAGCCATTGCCAGTTGATGCTAAGATAGGAGAGAGACTGGGTTAATCACCATCAGGAGCTGGGGGTGTCCCTCTCTCTCCCCCTCACCAAGTTCATAGTTGGGAGGAGGGTTCAGACTCTGGGTCTTGCATGCCCCTCCGATGATTCTAGCATGATGGTTGTCTAACTCTCGGATATTGCAATATAGTTGAGTAGCAACCAAAAGGTTGCTTTTAAAGATAGTTTTATTTATGTATGATACAATGCCTACATTGAACATCTTTTGTCAAAAGGCAAAAATAATTACTCTTTTGCCATATTTTACCTGTTATTTCTCCCCAAGAGTTGTTTCTAAGTATAGAAACTTTTAACTGCTTTGTCCTGATGTACTTATCTGTAATTTTTTTTAATATCAACTTTTGTATACTTAAAAAAAATATAGATAAGTTTAGGCTCACCCCACAGCCTGTGAGATCTTAGTTTCCTGACCAGGGATCAAACTCATGCTCTCAGCATTGAAAGCTCAGAGTCCTAACCACTGGACCACCAGGGAATTCCCTGTATTAACTTTTATTAGGATCTATTTCAGGACTTCAATTAGAATACAAATTGTAAGTGGAAGAGAACTAACTTTTATAAAAATGCTATATACTCCAGGTGTTATGCTAGTTTTACCTGATGATATTTTGTAAAGCTGGAGCAGCAGAATTCCTTTTAGGAATTTCTTGAATCTTTAGGGAAGCCACACACCATTCTGCTGGGCTCCCCCCAGTATTAGAGTGGAGTCCCAGAGCTCAAGGCTTGCTTGGGCAACCTGAGAAGGAGGAAGAGGCAGTGAGATTCAGAAGTTGTAGGAAGGGATCCCAAAATGTGATAGGAGGCTAATCAGAGAAGGGAGTGGAAGCCAGAGAAATTTCCTGCATCAGAGATGACAAAGGAGCTTATTCTTTCAAATATTTTTATGCAAATTTCAATCATGAACAAAAGTAGAACATAGAGTATGATGAACCCCACGTATTCATCACTCAACTTCAACAATTATCAGCTCTTAGCTGATTTTGTTTTTTCTAGATTCCTGCCTATTCCTTCATCCCCAACCCCAATGAATTATTTTGAAACAAAGTCCAGACATAATTATCACTGCATAGATTACATTTTAATTTGTTTGATGATTCATCTGTGCTGTAGCTTCCCTCCTATTGCCCAAACATCAATAAAGTGTCTAAAATGTACAGCTTAAGTGTCACACTGGAGGGAGGCAAAGAGCAAAACAAATTTGCATTTGGGCCAAAGTGGATAAAGAATACGACAGTAGTATTAAACTTGATGCAGAGCTGAGATTAAGCAGAGCTCCCAAGAATTCTTGAAATTATTGGGGGGTGATGAGGGAAAGAAAGTGATTCTAGATTTTCTACAGGAGGTCAGAGTTCACGCAGGGCTCTGAGTGTGTGTGTGTGTGTATGTTTTATTATCAAAATGGGTGATTCTAAAAGACTGTAAGACTTGGGGACAGCCAGACAGCTGGCATTTGGGTTATAGTTGAATATTCCAAGTTTCCTTTCCTTGAAAGGAAAGAAAATACTAAATTTAAATGCCATCTTTCAGTTTCTCAGTCAATAATTTCCCTTTCTGTCTCTTGTACAAATTCAGTCTCTAGACAGCAATGCAAGGGATTTATTCTCCATGAAGCCTTTCAGACACATGAAATATTTGGAGAAGAATTGTTCGGCAACCCCAATCCCAATTCAGTTTTCAACTGCTTTGTAGGTAGCTCTGATTAAGTCACTGTTTTCAATAACTTGCGGTGAACCAGTGAAAATTACCAATGGTAATAAAAAAGTGGACCTATATTCTTACATAATTCTCCCACAGCATTCTCAAGGAAAGTAGGGATGATATTTGGACTACATATAGATTTGCTAGATTAATAGTGCTCTTTAAGTGTATAGGGGACTGGAATGCAAAAGTAGGAAGTCAAGAAACACCTGGAGTAACAGGCAAATTTAGCCTTGGAGTACAGAATGAAGCAGGGAAAAGGCTAATAGAGTTTTTCCAAGAGAACGCACTGGTCATAGTGGACACCCTCTTCCAACAACACAAGAGGACTCTACACATGGACATCACCAGTGGTCAACACTGAAATAAGATTGATTATATTCTTTGCAGCCAAAGATGGAGAAGCTCTATACAGTCAGCAAAAACAAGACCAGGAGCTGACTGCGGCTCAGATCATGAACTCCTTATTGCCAAATTCAGACTTAAACTGAAGAAAGTAGGGAAAACCACTAGACCATTCAGGTACGACCTAAATCAAATCCCTTACGATTATACAGTAGAAGTGAGAGATAGATTTAAGGGACTAGATCTGAGACAGAGTGCCTGATGAACTATGGATGGAGGTTCATGACATTGTACAGGAGACAGGGATCAAGACCATCCCCTAGATAAAGAAATGCAAAAAAGCAAAATGGCTCTCTGAGGAGGCCTTACAAATAGCTGTGAAAAGAAGAGAAGCAAAAAGCAAAGACAAAAAGGAAAGATATACCCATTTGAATGCAGAGTTCCAAAGAATAACAAGGAGAGATAAGAAAGCCTTCCTCAGGGATCAGTGCAAAGAAATAGAGCATAACAATAGAAGGAGAAAAACTAGAGATTTCTTCAAGAAAATCAGAGATACCAAGGGGATATGTCATGCAAAGATTGGCTCAATAAAGGACAGAAATGGTATGGACCTAACAGAAGAAGAAGATATTAAGAACAGGTGGCAAGAATACATAGAAGAAATATAAAAAAAAGATCTTCACGACCCAGATAACCATGATGGTGTGATCACTCACCTAGAGCCAGATATCCTGGAATGTGAAGTCAGGTGGGCCTTAGGAAGCATCTCTATGAACAAAGCTAGTGGAGGTGATGGAATTCCAGTTGAGCTATTTCAAATTCTAAAAGATGAGGCTGTGAAAGTGCTGCACTCAATATGCCAGCAAATTTGGAAAACTCAGCAGTGGCCACAGGACTGGAAAAGGTCAGTTTTCATTCCAATCCCTAAGAAAGGCAATGCCAAAGAATGCTCAAACTACCACACAATTGCACTCATCTCATACGCTAGCAAAGTAATGCTCAAAATTCTCCAAGCCAAGCTTCAACAGTCCGTGAACTTCTAGATGTTCAAGCTGGTTTTAGAAAAGGCAGAGGAACCAGAGATCAAATTGCCAACACCTGTTGGATCATCGAAAAAGCAAGAGAATTCCAGAAAAACATCTGTTTCTGCTTTATTGACTACGCCAAAGCCTTTGATTGTGTGGATCACAATAAATGGTGGAAAATTCTGAAAGGAATGGGAATACCAGACCACCTGACCTGCCTCTTGAGAAATCTGTATGCAGGTCAGGAAGCAACAGTTAGAACTGGGCATGGAACAACAGACTGGTTCCAAATAGGAAAAGGAGTACCTTAAGGCTGTATATTGTCACCCTGCTTATTTAACTTATATGCAGAGCACATCATGAGAAATGCTGGGCTGGAAGAAGCACAAGCTGGAATCAAGATTGCTGGGAGAAATATCAATAACCTCAGATATGCAGATGACACCACCCTTATGGCAGAAAGTGAAGAAGAACTAAAGAGCCTCTTGATGAAAGTGAAAGAGGAAAGTGAAAAAATTGGCTTAAAACTCAACATTCAAAAAACTAAGATCATGGCATCTGGTCCATCACTTCATGGCAAATAGATGGGGAAACAGTGGAAACAGTGGCAGACTTTATTTTTGGGGGCTCCAAAATCACTGCAGATGGTGACTGCAGCCATGAAATTAAAAGATGCTTGCTCCTTGGAAGGAAAGTTATGACCAACTTAGCATATTAAAAAGCAGAGTCATTACTTTGCTAACAAAGGTCCATCTAGTCAAGTCTATGGTTTTCCAGTAGTCATGTATGGATGTGAGAGTTGGAATATAAAGAAATCTGAGTGCCGAAGAACTGATGCTTTTGAACTGTGGTGTTGGAGAAGACTCTCGAGAGTCCTTTGGACTGCAAGGAGATCTAATCAGTCCATCCTAAAGATTAGCTCTAAGTGTTCATTGGAAGGACTGATGTTGAAGCTGAAACTCCAATACTTTGACCACGTGATACAAAGAACTGACTCATTTGAAAAGACCCTGATGCTGTCAGGGATTGGGGGCAGGAGGAGAAGGGGATGACAGAGGATGAGATGGTTGGATGACATCACTGACTCAATGGACATGAGTTTGAGTAGATTCCGGGAGTTGCTGATGGACTGGGAGGCCTGGCATGCCGCGGTTCATGGGGTCGCAAAGAGTCGGACATGACTGAACAACTGAACTGAACTGAACTGAAGATTATAGATAATAAAAAGAGGAATTTGAGATTGGAGGTGACATCTTAAGAACCATTACACGGTTGATAATTGCTCAAATATGTCTACTGACGCATATACTGTGACCCATCTTGCATACTTACAGCATGAGTTATGGGGGCTTCCTAGATGGCTCAGTGGTTAAAGAATCCACCTGCCAATATGGGAGATGCAGGAGATGCCAATTTAATCTCTGGGTTGGGAAGATCCCCTGGAGGAGGGCATGGCAACCCACTCCAATATTCTTGCATGGAGACCCCCATGGACAGAGGAACCTGGTTGGCTACAGTCCACAGGGTCGCAAAGAGTCGGACATGACCAAGCACCCGCACACACAGAGCATAAGTTACAAATGAGTTATCTCCAGAGTGCTCTATCCTGAGACCTGCTATTCATATACTGGTAGAAAGAGAAATTTTTCTTTGAGAGAAGAAACTGACAATTTTTCTATCTAACGTCTTTCTGTCTTAGGAGAAGAGGCTCTATCTGAAGAAACACAAATTATTAGTAATATTAAGATAAAGTATTGTTGAGAATATTACTATCCAGATGCCTTAGAAAATGATATTCAAACATCCACTAGATGTCACTTGATGTTTGCTTTTTGTAAAGGTAGCATATTTCTTTTTTGGTTTATCTGCAATTATGAATCAATGACTCCCAGTGGGTCCAAGCTGGCAGAAAACAAGATGCAGCAATGTTTGAGTGAACGCAGGCAAAAATCATTAAATGAGAACAATGATTTTAATTTTCAATAAGATTTGGGTGGTTGTGGGGTTTGCATAATCCCTGCTGGCATTTGCAAGGGTGAGGAGAAGCCAGAAGCTTTGCCCTCCTGCTGGGTTTAAACAAAAAATGGAAAACTGTAATGAACAACTAGATTTTTCCTATCTTCCATTTTCGTTTTTCTTACTCTTCCCTCCCCATTTTTAGGAGAATGAAATTTTAAAACAATGGCCCTTTAATGAAGGTATTTTGCAGCATTTGAAGATCAGTTTTTCTTTGTTCAAATATCTACTCACAAATTAAAACTCCTTTAATCTACATTATCTCATTGAAGGGCATGTGACCAAAGTAAATGGAGAAGATGTCTAGAAATTTTGTGAGGGTTCTCTGGGGTTATCCACTTCCTGTATTTGCTAAAAATCTAATAATCAGTTCCAGTAGAGACCATGTATCCTGGGGTTTTGTTTTGTGTAACAGCTATTTGTTTATTTTTTTAAACTGTCATTGTATTTTGGCTTCACGATGGTTAAATAAGACTTGGTATTAAGTAAACTTCTCTGACCCTGCCTATTTCCTGTCTTGTCAAACCTCCCCTTGTAAGAATAACAGTGTTCTTTTATTTGGTAGTGTGCAGCATGATATTTTTGGCATGCTCCACATTTTTGACTTGCAAAAATTTGTGACCTTAAGTGTGAGAGAAGTGAATGCTTGCTTTAGTACCTCATGGGGTCCTAATCTTACAAACAGTCCTGCTGCATACATGTGAGAGTTGCAAAAGGATTATCAGCATATTTATTCCCCAAATATAAGAAATAATAATGAAGAATAGATTTTTTTTTTGCTAAATTACTAAAACTGTCAAACAAGTGAATACTTGGTGAACATTTTCCTACTATTAAACTTACATAATTCCTCCAATTAACCTAGCTATACAAAGACATTGTGCTTTTATTTACTGTATGCAATTACTGTGTTTAATTCATACTTTTAAAAACATATTTTCAAACCAACATACAGGAGATGTCAGAGGAGGTAGCAATATTCCCAGTAAAGGAAGAGCGTGAATATCCTAGCTGCCTAACCTTTGCATATCCAGATCTAAATGTCTGTCAAATGGATTCTATCACATAAGAACCACCAAAATCAAAAGTCTCAACCACCCCACCCTTTTTTTAATGGGTGGCTATTTGATAGCATTTTCTCTTGTTTTTCTTTTGATAATGCATATATTACGAGAATCAAAACCATGGTGAACATATCTACTTTTAAAGATTAACAACTGCTAAATATTTGTCTTGAAATATTGAGAAGTAATTGGAACATGAAGATGGTAGATTGAGTTGATTTGAAAATGTCATAGAATAAATTTTTATAATCATATGGCAGTAATTCTGGTTATTTTCTGAAAGTCTCAGCTAAAAAAATTTTCCTAAATATCTGAAGTTGATGGAATTTGATAAAAAAAATACTGTCATTGAGCAATTTTGGTTTTCATCTTTAGAAATATTGTTCTAATAAAGAGCCTGAGATAGGCAGTAACAAAGGAAAAATTGAGGACTGAAAAGACACATGTATCAAACTGATCTGGAATTTTTTTTTCTCTAAAAGTCTGAAACACAGAGCTATAAACTCAGTTTAAGATTGTCTTAAACTTGTCCTCAAACTTCCCTCTGTTGCTCATTGTTATTAATCGTTTCTTTTTTTTCCAGAGCTGAATCTAAAGAGATTTATATAGTATTATCAAAATGTATTGCATTTATACCACACACATATGCTTTCCTATACTGTAATCCAAACACTATTTTATTGTCTTCCTTTAATAGAAATAAAAAAGTACAGTACTAGAAGTTGATTTATCATCTTTTCTACTTTTTAATATAAAGTTTTAATATGACATAGTAAAATGAAAAGTGTTTAAAACAATTAAAAGACAGCCTGTTTTAAAGAAACATTCTTCAAGTGAAAAAGATGAAAATCCAGAATAAAACCTGAAAGTTTTAGGCAGTCTTAGCTGTACTGTAAAGTAGGTAGTGTAGGTATGGGCTTTGAATTCAGACTGCCTGGGTTCAAACCTTCGCTCCATCACTTACTAGTTGTGGATTTGGGCAAGTTAATCTGTACTAAAGTATCCTCTTCCGGTAAAATGGGGGAAGTCATATTTTCTATGTCACTTTTTTTGGGGAGAGTAAATAATTTACAGAACATATTTGCAAAATACATAGATGAAGCCTAGTCCCTGGTAAGTGTTCAATAGGATTTACTTTACAGTACAGTTACTACTTTACAGTACAGCTAAGACTGCCCAAAACTTTCAGGTTTTATTCTGGATTTTTATCTTTTTCACTTGAAGAATGTTTCTTTAAAACAGGCTGTCTTTTAATTGTTTTAAACACTTTTCATTTTACTATGTCATATTAAAACTTTATATTAAAAAGTAGAAAAGATGATAAATCAACTTCTAGTACTGTACTTTTTTATTTCTATTAAAGGAAGACAATAAAATAGTGTTTGGATTACAGTATAGGAAAGCATATGTGTGTGGTATAAATGCAATACATTTTGATAATCATAAGAATTATTATGAAGCCAGACAATTATGTCTTTACAAACTGTGGCCATTTTTATATCATTGGTCATATTTGTCTGATGAGAACTTTGCAAAAAATTGAGTGTTCAGGGTCAAATTTGTTATGTCATTAAAGTACCTGAAAATACATCTTGAATTTGTTTTCTGATTAGTTCTGTCACCTTAAATACAAGCACAAAATTCAATGAACTTGCTTTCTGTAAATTCTTCGTATCTCTAATAGATTAAAAATATATATTTAAAAATTGTTTTAGAACATATTTTAATTTAAAGGCTATTTTGCAAATCAATTGTTAAATATTTGCTCATTTAAGAGAAAATGCAATGAGATATTCAGTTCAGTTCAGTCGCTCAGTCGTGTCTGACTATTTGTGACCCCATGGACTGCAGCACACCAGGCCTTCCGGTCCATCAGCAACTCCCGGAGTTTACTAAAACTCATGTCCATTGAGTCAGTGATGCTATCCAATCATCTCATCCTTTGTTGTTCCCTTCTCCTCCCACCTTCAATCTTTCCCAGCATCAGGGTCTTTTCAAATGAGTCAGTTCTGTGGATCAGGTGGCCAAAGTATTGGAGTTTCAGCTTCAACATCAGTCCTTCCAATGAATATTCAGGACTGATTTCCTTTAGGATGGACTGATTAGATCTCCTTGCAGTCCAAGGGACTTTCAAGAGTCTTCTCCAACACCACAGTTCAAAAGCATCAGTTCTTCGGCACTCAACTTTCTTTATAGTCCTAATGAGCTATTAGGGAAAATTAAATACTCATTTCTCATTTATTGTCTTTTTAAAAATCAGTCTAAAATATCCCCAATATTTTGTAAACATTAACTACATTTAATGTAAACATTAACTACAGTTAATATTACCTAATAGTTAAATACAATCTATACTCACAGACCAGTCTTGTTGTTCACTACCATGTTGAGATTGTTTAGCAATCTTAATTCTAATAGGTTAAAAGATCACATGATTAATATAAATAATCTTAATAATAGTGGAGAAAATTAAGTACTATGGTTCTGCTGTGGGAGCAGTCCAACCTAAACAACGAGTTCTGATCAAATATTCAGTTATAGAATTTACAACAAACATACTGACCAAAGTAATACAAACAGTAAAAATGATGAAATTCAGATATCTTAAAATGGTCACTCAATCTCTTGAAGACATATGCACACCAGAATTGTGTCTTCTCATGTTTGTTAAAATTATGGAATCTTTCTGTGTTTTTCTTCCATTGTGTGACATTTTCCATCACCCCGTGGATTTGAGATTGCCAAGACAGCATTATATGTGTGATTTTATTCCCTCCTGGGACTAGGTTGCTTCACAAGTGGTAAAAGGAGTCAATGGTAGTGTAATTTTCCACTCGGCTATATAATTTCCTATTTTAAGTGCCTTATACTTACATCTAAGTCTAACACTTATCAGACTTTCTCTGGCTCGAGCCATGACTCCAGCCTATTATACAGCTGCCATCCTTGGACCCACCATCTGCCTGGGAATTCCCTTCATCTCTTGTTCGCTGTGGGTTTTCCTATTACCTGGATCCCATGCTTTCCAGCTTTTGGCTATGTACTCATTTGGGTGAGTCACAGTTTCCAGTAGTTTCTTTAAAAAAAATTTTTTTTTTAGTTGAAGTACATCCAACATATAGTAAAGTGTATTAAACTTAAATGTCCAGCCCTATGTATTTTCAGATATGTATACATTCATATAACCACCATCCAGGTCAAGATATTGAATATCTCCATTGCTTTCAGGGTTCTCTCATGCCTCTTCCTGATCTCTCCACCATCACTCCATCCCCATCGACGTAATCTCTATTCTGACTTCTATCGCCATCAATTAGTTTTACCTGTTTCTGAACTTCATGTGAAAGGATCAAGTATATACTCTTTTATATCTGGCTTTCTTTTACTCTTCATTATACTTGGGAGAGTTACCCATGTGGTTGCATGTATCAGTAGTTTACTTTGGTTTTTTTGTTGTGGAATGTAGTATGTATGCACTCATTTCTTTTTCTTTTTTTTTTCATTATATTATCTAGGAGTGGAATTGCTGGGTCATAGGGCAGCCATTACCTTCTTGAGAAATGGTGCATGTAGAAATAGAGAAAGATCTTAAATTATGAACTGAGGCTGCTTTTTCAACCTTTTACAATTGTTTACATCCTCCTCAAACTGCCTCATGCTTATTCCTCACACACACTTAAAACAAATAATATCTGTTTTAATCCTCATGACTAATACATAAGGTGGATACTGTTGTCCCTTTTTTAATATAAATAATTCAACCTATGAATCTCAGGAAAATCCAATCATATATCTTTTTACCTTTTGGACAAACCCTTTTGATGGTACCGAAACTACTTTTAAGTTACAGCTTGATATGCTATGGTTTTCCCCCATGCTGGAGTCAATTTAGGGACCTACTTAGGTCTTGCCTATTATCCTGAGATCACTTGATTTAGTCAGAAATCTACAACCTTTGCTTTACCATATTATTATGTGCGCTATTCTAGTCTTTATTCTTTCAGGAGAGACATGCTTTTCCCCACATACACATATAGAAAAGTCTCCATTTGTCCTTCCAAATATCCTATTCTTACTGACTTTCTCAACATTTCAACAGGAATTAAAGAAATAAGTATTTTGAGGTAAAATATATGGACTATGTGACAATGTTAAGATAGTCCATTTGCAACTGCCAACACATTCTGAGCTTCAGTCAGTTCAGTCGCTCAATCGTGTCCAACTCTTTGAGACCCCGTGGACTGCAGCATGCCAGGCTTCCCTGTCCATCACCAGCTCCTGGAATTTACTCAAACTCATGTGCATCAAGTCAGTGATGCCATCCAGCCATCTCAACCTCTTTCGTCCCCTTCTCCTCCTGCCGTCAATCTTTCCCAGCATCAGGGTCTTTTCAAATGAGTCAGCTCTATGCATCAGGTGGCCAAAGTATTGGAGTCTCAGCTTCAACATCAGTCCTTCCAATGAATATTCAGGACTGAGTTCCTTTAGGATGGACTGGTTGGATCTGCTTGCAGTCCAAGGGACTCTCAAGAGTTTTCTCCAACACCACAGTTCAAAAGCATCCATTCTTCGGCACCCAGCTTTCTGTATAGTCCAACTCTCACATCCATACATGACTACTGGAAAAACTATAGCTTTGACAAGACAGAACTTTGTTGGTAAAGTAATGTCTCTGCTTTATAATATGCTGTCTAGGTTGGTCATAGTTTTTCTTCCAAGGAGCAAGCATCTTTTAATTTCATGGCTGCAGTCACCATCTGCAGTGATTTTGGAGCTGAAAAAATAAAGTCTATCACTGTATCCTGTGTTTCCCCATCTATTTGCCTTGAAGTGATGAACCAGATGCCATGATCTTAGTTTTCTGAATGGAGTTTTAAGCCAACTTTTCACTCTCCTCTTTCACTGTCTTCAAGAGTCTCTTTAGTTCTTCACTTTCTGCCATAAGAGTAGTGTCATCTGCATATTTGAGGTAATTGATATTTCTCCTGGCAATCTTGATTCCAGCATCTGCTTCATCCAGCCTGGCATTTCTCATGGTGTACTCTGCATACATGTTAAATATGCAGGGTGACAGTATGCAGGCTTGACATACTCCCTTCCCAATTTGGAACCAGTCTGTTGTTCCATGTCCAGTTCTACTGTTGCTTCTTGACCTGCATACAGATTTCTCAGGAGGCAGGTCAGGTGGTCTGGTATTCCCATGTCTTGAATTTTCCACCGTTTGTTATGATCCACCCAGTCGCTCAGATGGTAAAGCGTCTGTCTGCAATGCAAGAGACCCAGGTTCGATCCCTGGGTTGCAAAGATCCCCTGGAGGAGGAAATGGCAACCCACTCCAGTAATATTGCCTGGAAAATCCCACGGATAGAGGAGCATGGCAGGTACAAAGAGTGTCGCAAAGAGTCGGACACCACTGAGCAACTTCACTTTCACTTTCTTTCACTTTCACCCAGTCAAAGACTTTGGCGTAGTCAATAAAGCAGAAATAGATGTTTTTCTGGAACTTTCTTGCTTTTTCGATGATCCAGCAGATGTTGGCAATTTGATCTCTGGTTCTTCTGCCTTTTCTAATCCAGCTTGAACTTCTGGAAGTTCACAGTTCACGTACTGTTGAAGCCTGGCTTGGAGAATTTTGAGCATTACTTTGCTAGCGTATGAGATAAATGCAATTGTGTGGTAGTCTGAGCATTCTTTGGCATTGCCTTTCTTTGGGATTGGAATGAAAACTGACCTTTTCCAGTCCCGTGGCCGTTGCTGATTTTTCCAAATTTGCTGGCATATTGAGTGCAGCACTTTCACAGCATCATCTTTCAGGATTTGAAATAGCTCAACTGGAATTCCATCACCTCTACTAGCTTTGTTCATAGTGATTTTTTCTAAGGCCCACTTGACCTCGCATTCCAGGATGTCTGGCTCTAGATGAGTGATCACAGCATCATGGTTATCTGGGTCACGAAGATCTTTTTTTATATTTTTTCTATGTATTCTTGCCACGTCTTAATATCTTCTGCTTCTGTTAGGTACATATCATTTCTGTCCTCTATTGAACCCATCTTTGCATGAAATGTTCCCTTGGTATCTCTAATTTTCTTGAAGAGATCTCTAGTCTTTCCCATTCTATTACTTTCCTCTGTTTGTTTGCACTGATCCCTGAGGAAGGCTTTCTTATCTCTCCTTGTTATTCTTTGGAACTCTGCATTCAAACAGGTATATCTTTTCTTTTCTCCTCTGCCTTTCTCTTCTCTTCTTTTCATAGCTATTTGTAAGGCCTCCTCAGAGAAACATTTTGCTTTTTTGCATTTCTTTTTCTTGGGAATGGTCTTGATCACTGCCTCCTGTACAATGTCATTCTGAGCTTCCTTCTTTTTTAAAAATTAATTATTGGTTTATTTTGGCTGTACTAGGTCTTCCTCGCTGCACATGGGTTTTCTCCAGTTGCGACTAGCGGGGGCTACGCTTCGTTGCAGTGCATGGGCTTCTCATTGTGGTGGCTTCTCTTGTTGAGAGCAGGGGCCCTAGAGCATGTAGATTCCAGTAATTGTGTTGCACAGGCTTAGTTGCTCCATGGTACAAGGAATCTTCCCAGACTAGGGATCAAACCCATGTCCTCTGCATTGGCAAGAGGATTCTTATCTACTGAGCCACCAGGGAAGTCCTGAACTTCCTTCTTTTAAAGTGCCTGTGGGGATATATTTTTTAAATTGTTGTCGTGTTTATTTTTATTTTTTATCATTTGGCCATGCCACATGGCATGTGGGATCACAGTTCCCCAACCAGGGATCCAACCTGCATCATCTGCATTGGCAGTATGGAGTATTAACAACTGGACCACCAGGGAGGTCTCCCTTTGGGGACATTTATGGTTATTTCTCCATCTGTCTCAACTCCTCCTCTCCCAATAGCTTTTTCCTTTCCGTTTAAGCATTAGTGTGGTTCGAGGGAGGCTGAACTCACTTAAAATACTCCTTTGCTTTTCATCTCCTGGCCAACAACTAGTTCAACAGTTGGCATGTGACATAAGCCTGTCCATTGCAAGCAAACTTGAGAATTTTTCTGGGAATTATCTGTCAAAGATGCCCACACTTCCCAATGTACTTGAACAAGGAAACATTAGCCCCAGAAGAGAGCAACAGCAATCTTAAAGCAAGAGAGGTGCCAGCGTTAGGACAGAGCTGACACCGTGGTGTGTGAAGCAGAAAGCAACTGCAGGAAGCTGGATATTTCATGACATCCTTTATGCAGCTTTATGTCTGGGCATTTTCAGATAAGTAAGTTCCCCCCTTTTAAAAATTGTTTAAGCCACTTTGAGTTTTTTTTTCCTTACTTGTTACTCTTAGCATCTTAGCCAACACTGTACAATTATTTTTGCCCACATTGGTGAATCTAAAGTTCTACATAAGTTACAAGACTAGGTCCTTCTAGGTACAAATTACCTTGTTTCAATGGGACCACACTCCTTTAACACAGAACCTAACTTTTTAAGAGCACATTTAAATTGCACAACCAGGTTTAAAACAGTGACCACAAATGGTTACATCTAAAAATTTTAGTACAATATTATCATGCTGCTAGCTATGATAGAATTGATAACTGATAGAACTTTTTCTCCCTCATGATCCTGTTTTCTTTGAAGTAAACATCTGAGGTTGACAGGGTTTGATGTCCCAGCTTTTTGGATCCCTGAAAGGATTACAGCATGATTTTACAATGTCTCCTCCACCAATGAAAATTACTTGGTACTGTAAATGTGTCTTCAAAAAAAATTAATTGGACCAAAATATACTTTGAAATGAGTTACTTTCTTTTATTTTAGATTTCTTAGAGTTTTGTGAGATGTCTTTTAATTGCTTCAGCATGGTGCTGACATACTTTATGTATGTAGCTTTAAAAGTCATTGATATAACAAGGTGTGCAATGAAAAATAGCAGTCCTCTGTCTACCCTTCTCCATCTTGAGTTGAAACATTTTCAACTGTTATTTTCTTTGCTTTCATGTTGCTCAATAATATGCATTGGCAGCTATTTCCTTATTTTTTTAATTTAGGCACTCTCTTCTGGTTTTCCTCTGCAGCTGATGAAAATTCAGCTTTTATACCATACCCCTGCCCTGCACACTTCTCCCACCCTGCTATCCTTCTTTCCACCCTCCCAATGTAATTGTACAACAATCTTTTGGTTAAATTTATAGCTCAGCCATAGTTAATGTGGTGACATGTTTATATAACTTTTTTATATTAATAATAGCCTTTTTGTGTGTTGTTGCTTAGTTTTCATGTGTTTATCATTAATTCCTCCCCAAATTCTTTGAAAGAATAGTAGCATTCCCTTGAATAGAGTTGAACTCTAAGATAATCTAGTTTCCTTTTCTTTCTCCTTTTTTCTAGATGTTTCTCTTTGATCCCGCTGCCTCTGGCTCCAGCCATGACTCTCCAGCCTGCTGTATAGCTGCCATCCTTGGCCCCACCATCAGCTTAAGAATTCCCTTCATCTCTGTCCTCTGGGGGATTTCCTACTGCCTGCATCCCATACTTTCCTACTTTGGGCTTATGTCCTCATTTGGGTGAGTCACAGTCTCCAGTAGTTTCTTTTAAAACATTCTTTTTAGTCGAAGTACAACAAACATACAGTAAAGTATTGCTGTTATTCCTGTTCAGTTGCTCAGTCATGTCTGACTCTTTGCAACCCCATGGACTGCAGCACTCCAGGCTTCCTTGTCCTGCAGTTTGGTCAAACCCATCATCCCCCGGAGTTTGGTCAAACTCATGTCTGTTGAGTCAATGATGCCATCCAACCATCTCATCCTCTATCACCCCCTTCTCCTTCTGCCCTCAGCCTTTCCCAGCATCAGGATCTTTTCCAATGAGTCAACTCTTTGCATCAGGTGGCCAAAGTATTGGATCTTCAGCATCAGTTCTTCCAATAAGTATTTAGGGTTGATTTTCTTTAGGATTGACTGGTTTGATCTCCTTGCTGTCCAAGGGACTCTCAAGAGTCTTTTCCAGTACCACAGTTTGAAAGCATCAATTCTTTGGTGCTGGGTCTTCTTTATGGCCCAACTCACACATCCCTACTAAACATAAATGTTCTACCCAATAATTTTTTGTGTGTGTAATATACATATATATATATATATATATACACACAGACACATACACATATGTGTATATTCGTGTAACCACCACCCAGATCAAGATATTGAATATCTCTAGTGCTTTCAGGGCTCCCTCAGGCCTCTTCCCAATGCCTCCACCATCACTCCATCCTCAACAAGGTTACTGCTATTCTGACTTCTATCACTGTCAGTTAGTTTTACCTGCTCTTGAACTTCATGTAAAAGAATCATCAAGTATATATTCTTTTATATCTGCCTTTCTTTGAGTGTTCATTATACTTCAAGGGTCATCTATGTTGTTGCCTGTACCCAGTGGTTTATTCTTTTGTTTTTTTTTGCTGTGGTATATTGTATGTGTGCACTCATTTCTTTTTGGAATATTGCCTAGGAGTGGAATTGCTGGGTTACAGCATAGGCATTAGCTTCTTGAGAAATGGTGCATTTAGAAATATTTTCTGTTGGTTGTGTATTAGGTTAGGCTAGACCATGCCATAGTAACAAATAAGACTCAAATCTTAATGGTTTAATGTATTATGTCTTTTCTGGCTCACAAATGTCTGCTGAAGGTCTGGTAACTCTCCAGGGCAGCTGTTTTCACGTGGTGATTCAATGACCCAAAACACTTCAAACATGTGGCTCCACCACCTCAACATGAGGCTCTTCAGAAAACATGGAGCCCATACTCTCTCTTCAGTACTTTGTCCAGGAAGAGGCACATGTCACTTCTGCTCACTGCCACTTGATCAGGGCACATGACCCAGCCTAACTTGGAGAGATCTGGGAAGTACAGTCTTCTGTGTACCAGGAAAGAAAGGAGAAACAAATATTGGTGACTGTAAATGTACATCACACTTCACATATCTGACAATACCTGTAGTTTAATGTTATACTGGAGTGAAAGTTTGGCCAAGTGCTTAATTCTAGGTAGAAAGTAATTATTTTCCTTGTAATCTTAAGTCATTTTTCCATTATCTTTTAGCTTCTGGTATTGCTTTTATGAAATCCAATGCCTTTGTGATTATGTGGGAACTGTTTTTCTCTTTGGAAGTCTTTAGGGTTTTCTCTTTATCCCTAGTATTCAGACATTTCACAATGATATGCCTTGGTGTGGGTATTTCACTTTCTTATATTTCATCATTATGTTTTTCTATTACTTTCTAGAATATTTTTTCAACTTTACCTTCCAACTCTTTTATTGATTTTAAAAAATAGTTCTACTTTTACATTTTCAAGAGGTTTTTCCTATTCACTTATTGTTTCCTTTTTATTGCATCCTGTTGTTTCATAGACCCAATAAACTATTAATTAATCAAAGTTTTTTCTCTTGCATTGTCTCTCCTTCATGGTTTATTTTTCCCATTTATTTATACTTTCCTTTGATTTTTAAATCTATATTTCATATTAGAGAATTTCCTTGTATATCTTGAGGTCTTTGGCTGCCTGCCTACATTTTGGGGTCAAGGAATAAAAAGCTAATTGAAGCCCTTTGTACTCAGGTATGACTTACTGACTGGTGAGCTTCCCTATAGAGTCATGAGGTGAAATCCAGGCATTTTGTTAGGTAACTCCCCTGTCAGTACTGGTAGTGTTTTGGAGGGGAAGACTCGTCACTTTCTCCAAAGAAACGTGACTCCCCAGTCATCTCAACAGGGAGTATAAGCTTGGATGTCAACATTCATGGAGCTAAGGGAAAGTTTCCAAGTCTCATCCTTCAAAATGCAGACTTCCACTTCAACCTATTTCTGTCTAGTTCCCTGGTATCACTGAGACCAGAACCCTGCTGGTTCAGCATCTTCAGAGAGCAAATGCCTTGCTTTCTACCATGGCAGGGGAGAGATACTCACTAGACTTTGGGGCATAGAGAAGGGTCTATAATTTATGCAGATTCTCAATTCATAAATTGTTTGGTTTTGCTCCACCCATATCCTTCATCTTCACAAGCAACAGGGACCATCAATTCCTGACCTTTCCAAAATTCCTTAGAGCAGCTCATCTTGCTTCTTCTTGGCTTCCTGTTCTTAGTTTTTATTAGGCTTTTAGCTTTTATTAGCTTTCTCTCCTCTGCTCAGTCAGCTACTCCTCTTCTTTTGGCTTACCATCATCCAAAATGTTGTTGACAGTTCTTGTCTGTCTCCTCTACAGCTCTTTGGAATTTATACCTTTATTAATGTCTGCTTTATTAATTTATACCTTTATTAATTACTGTCAGCTTGAAAGTTTATATAAATGCTTATTTTTAATTTTTCATGTTTAATTTGAATTATGGTTATTTTCTGAAGCCAAAATATAATCATAGCACTCCCCTTTCTAAAATCTGTTTATAGAATTGCAATAGCCACAGCATTAATTCTAATGTTATCACACTAAATTTTTCATGATTTGACTCTTGGTAACTTTTCTAATCTTAACCCACCAGTCTAGCATAAAAAGTTATTTGCTATTTTTCAAACAGGCTTGCTCTTTCTTGTTTTCAAAGTCATGAATAGACTGCTTCTGTTAGTTGAGGACTGTTTTTCTTCTTCCCATGAAACATCTACTTATTACTTGCCTCTCCTATGAAGAATGACTCCTCCAGACCAAAGTATAATGTATATTAGTTCTCTTCCTAAGTGCTCACATAACACTTAATATACTTGTATAAAATCATTTCTATTTTCCCAATCCTACAATGGAGAATTTAGATATAATATTTTCCAGCCCCACAATAGAGGGCTGCTATATATATCAGGCCTCAAGGACTAAGATTTTGTCTTCTTTGAATTTGTTAGCTCTTGGCAAAGTTACTTTCATCTCTCTCTCTCTCTCTACATATATATGTATATATATATACATATATATATGTATATATATATGTATGTATATGTATACGTGCTCAGTCCTATCCAACTCTTTGCAACCCCATGGACTGTAGCCTGCCAGGCTCCTCTGTCCATGGGATTTCCCAGGCAAGAATACTGCAGTGTATTGCCATTTCTTCCTCCAGGGGATCATCCCGACCCAGGGATTGAACCCACATCTCCTGCATATCCTGCATTACAGGTGGATTCTTTACAGCTGAGCCAGCAGGGAAGCTCAAATATTATACATCTCTCTATATATCTCTCTCTATATATATATCAATATATATGTGACCAATGAATAAATAAGAAGATATAATGCAAGACCCTTTGGGTGCTGTTAAACAAGTGCACCGAAGTGCAAACCCTACACACGTGAGTCAGGATTTCTAGTTTCTGCTTTTTGACTGATTTAGCTTGCAGTATATAATCTAGCATAATCCACTCCTGTCTTTCTGCTCTTAAATATGCTTCCTTATAGAACAGGAAGATCTCACAGAATGTCATATTTTGGAGAGGCTTTGAGTTCAAAGCCTCTTGAGACAGTTATAATAAAGTCAGGGCACCTCTGTTTCACATGTTGTAGCTGAGTTGTTTTTTTAATTGTTCTAGATAAGGTTTTTCCTTCTAATGCCTGAAGTAAGGATACCCTCATTGGTGAATGCCCTACATCTAGATAAGATAAATTGTCCTTCCTCGAGGCTGTGCTGTTCCCATTGGCAGTTTCCTCCTTCCACAAATATCACCAAGGCTTTTCACAAGATGCACCCTTTTTGCCTAATCTTGTTTGCTCAATGCTGACCTCAGATGAGGCTACATGCAAGTCCCACCCTACAGCTGTCTCTCCCAGTAATCATGGCTCAGGCCAGGATTTGTTTTGTAAAAGATCCAGCTGTATGGAAATTCCCAACAATTGCAAACATTTGCTAGAACAGACACCTCAATGCTTTGCTGCTGAGACTTTCAGGTGGGAAAACCTGCTGAAGTTTAGTCCCTCTCTCAGCACTTCATCTCAGCACAAGCCTTTTCTGACAGCCGCCTGATTAGAGACTCTGAGACAAACATGTTTTTCCTTCAGAATGTTCCTTTAGAGCATCAGCTCTGGAGCCAGCCAGACATGGAATTTTTCTCTTTTCTGCTTTCTAACTTTGGCAGGTTAACTTAACTATTTTGAATTGTTTGTGCTTTGTAAAATAGGGCTGGTTGTGAAAATCCAACAAGATAATGTACTAAGCCGCTAGCACATAGCAGGTATCCCGTTTTGGCATTTGTCCTTTCAGAAAGAATGTCAGAGGTCTCTCTAGTTTTTGTTTTGTTTTTTTTTTCCTTTTACTGTTTGCTCTTTTTAAAAGTTTCAGTCTTTTCCTGTTCTACTCAGAGTGTTGTCTTCTTTCTTACTATTTACCATGGAGGACATTTTTTAGCTTCAATGTAACTTTAAAAGTTTAAATTGAGGAAAATTTAGTTAAATTTTGGCTACGTCTCATATCTAGCTTTGATTATTTCCTTTTTTTTTCCCCCTTATACTTCCTTTCTTCTTTGTTGGCACTTTTGTATTTCTCTTGGTTTCATGGCTTTAAGGGAAATCCCAGATAGAGTTTGAGGGATTTTTTTCAGGCATTCGTTGTTATGATTGGAAGGGATAAAGAGTCAGACAAGCCCACTTGTGAAAGTGGTGGTGGTTTGGAAGGGGGAGTAGTTGGGAGTGATGGTCGGGAATGTGAAGGTTAGGAAACTTAGAAGAGTCACAGGGATGTGGAAACAAGTGAAGCACCACAAGAACTCATGGGACCTGGAATGTCGCAGGGAAACAAAATTGCTCTTTTTAGGTGCATTCTCTCCTCCTCTCTCCTTTCCCCTTCCCTTTTCTGCCTGTGTTCTGTTCTTTTCTCATTTAGCTTGTCCCATGATGACTATTGTAGCCCCCAGGTCTATATGACCTTCTTACAGCTAAGTCAATATCTCAGTTTCCCAAATCCAAACATTTCAAGAAAGGAATCCAACTGGGTCAGTTCCCCTTTTCTCACCAGACTGTAGGTCACTGGCCTTCCAATGGTTGAGCTGTCATCTCTCAGAGTGCACTCTGGTCAAACTGGACGTTGTCAGAGAGTATAGCAGCACTTGAAACTTCCGTGACTTTCTGGGCCTGCCCCCTCCCGCTGAAACAAGTCTCTTAGGACACAGTGGGGCCGGGGTTTACAACTCCAAGCATAGCAGTACACTGAATTTGATAAAAAAATATAAACATTCAGATGCTGATTTTAAATGAGAAAAATTTTTAAATCCAATTAACATATCATGAAAAGACAACATGCTATGATATAAAGTGTTTGGGGGTATTTCGGATACCTGAGTGATCCTCCTCTTTCCTTTGGAAATTTTCCTTTATGTGAAGCTGTTGGCAAACCATTCTGAAGTGCCATCATCCCAAACTTTAAAATCTTACCTCTGGAAGCTCCTAAGACATGGCGTCACTTATCACACATCGAATGGTTGTTTCCCTAGCTCATTTAAGAGGCAGTGCCAAGGGGCGTGTGCAACAACTGAGTTAGCTTATCTATCTATAGCTTGATGGGAAACAAGCCCTCAGGAATGTCACCGGCAATTGTCCCCCTCATAGGTGCTCTCATGGTTGATGAGAGAGCTCCTGAGGGAAGCAGAACAAAAAGAACCCTGCCTGCTATGTGAGGGACCTGACACTTACTCCAGGTCCAAGCCAAACTGTTGACACAAATGTTAAACATGTCATCCAAAATTCTCTTTCCTCAGATTGCCCCTCTCCTGTTTCAAATCATGCCTAAAGTTCTTCATGTATCAGAGGGGTATGGTAAAATCTCATAAGCTTTTGTGAGTTCTTCTCGTCATCTCTCCATCCTCTCAGCAACCCTCTCTCTCCATCTGTCCACCCTCCCTTCCTCCTCTTCCCAGAGCTCCCACTTCCACTGGTCATGGTCAATCCATGTTCTCTAGCTCCTCAACATGGCTCCAGAAGAACCTTGAAGGATATCTGACTAGTGAAGCCAAATGCCCACAAATCATCTGAATCCTGGGAGCACAGCTTGCATGGTTCAAGTTGACTGTGTTGCTGCCACTGGGATGTGACATCCAACTTCCTGTTTTTCTTCTCTTCCTAAGTATGTAACTCAAGTTCCTCAGGTTGAACAATGAAGATGCTCCTCTCTGCTTCTTTTCCTTTCTTTCCTATTTTCTTGAAGTCAGCTTTTCTAAGGGGTGGGTGCCTAGGCACAGGGAGTTTGGTTTTTATCACAATGAATGAAAACTGGGACTTAAATCTTCCTTACTGTTCCCCACCCATTTTCATTTATTAAATCTGAAATGTTACACAGACTTGCTCAAAAGGACAGTATTTAAATAAGCTTTGTAATAAATGTCAGACGGAGAAGGCAGTTATTTTTTTTTAGCAACTTTTTTTAAGAGGTGGATTGAAAAATATCTTAAAGATGGTGTTAGTGTTTTAGTCTGTTTTCTACATAAAGAGTGTTTCATGCAAGACACGCCCAAACAGCACAAGACCCGAGCTTGGGAACCTCAATCTGTTCCAGAAACCAGAGTTCCCACATAACTACATAATGGGCTGCTATCAGGTTGCCAGTTTGCCACAATTGCCTAATGTAACAGTGCTTTGGGGGCACTGTCTTGGGGATGTGTAATTACCAGGGGGGTATCTTGGGCTGAGTGGTTGCAGTGCACAGGAATTAATATGCACAACTCATGGGCAGGTCAGTGCTCCACCTTGATATTCAACCCCAGGCTAAGGATATCCAGGATTAAACTTTCCAAGGTCTTTTCTTTCTCTCCATAGTAATACTGTATATCAGCTGTTGTTTCTATGATACAAGGGGTCAGGGAAAGGATAGCATCTCATTGCACTGCTAGCCTTGTTTTCATGCCTCTGAAATGTCTTTATTTCAGAGTCCCCAAAATGATTTCTGACAAGATCCCTGATTTTTCCTTAGCGGTTAAAAAAAAAGTGCTTGTTGACTTTCTATAACACGTTCAGGATCCTGATGGCTTGTGATTAAATTTAGTCATTTCTATATCAAGTTTCATTCAACCTGTATTCATTCTGGCTCCTAATTCTTTGCATGAATGCTAAATCACTTTAGTTATGTCTGACTCTTTGTGACGCTGTGGACTGTAGCCTGCCAGGCTCCTCTTTCCATGGGATTCTCCCGGCAAGAATATTGAAGTGGGTTGCTATGCCCTCCTCCCTGGATCTTCCCGACCCAGGGATTGAACCCGTATCTCTTATATGTCCTGCATTGGCAGGCAGATTCTTGACCACTAGCACCACCTGGGAAACCCCAGACCCAAATCCTAACCCAAAATGAGCCAGACCTGCTAGTAGAATTTATGGAGTTCAGCAAGTCCAGTTAGATGACAGGGCTGAATAATGATTTCACACATTTATGAAAGTATCAGGTAAAAATAGAAGACAAGATCCAATTCTATTTAATGTGGTTGGTGGTGTTTCTGGTCGAACTTAATGTATGGAGGTTGTTAGGAATGAAGCTCAACCTGGATCATTAGAAGTTACTAGAACTCTGGAGAATTATGGTGTAGGTTTGGGAAAAACCTGGAATGTGATCCCCTACATCCATCTTTCAGTTCCTATTCATACCACACACATTCTCTGATGAGGTCCTGCTCAACTCAGAGTTTTCATCATCACAGCCTTGGTGGGCCACCTCCTCTGACCCTGGACAACCACGTTCCTGTGACTTCTAAATCCTGTGTCTTAATACTGATCTTTACTCCAGATCCTAGGTCCTCCTGTGTCAGTATAGGTCATGATTTTACCTCTTTTAATGGCAAATTCCTTGGCTGAAAATTATACAGATGTCCTGGAGAAACTAAATGGGCAAGAGGTTAAATATTCATGATTATTTTCAAAGAAGCTTTCCTAAGTAGAAGTATAATTTCTCTCCTTAAACTGAACCTTATACAGATGCCCAGTATCTGAAGCAGAGGAAAGTGGCACTGCAGAGGGGTTCCACCATGCTATTATGCTAACCCTGAGGAAACTTTACCAATTCCAAAGCTTCTCAGGACATGGATTGGAAACCACTCACTTACAGGCTTCTGCAAGGGAAGGGGAAGCCAAGACGTCTGTGGCTCATTTCAACAGCTGTTTCACTTAGTAATTATAGCTTTATTCCCATGACCTGCCTCTGAACCCAAGCTTCCTGGATCCTCTTCAGAGCAAGGGATGGGGTGACCTATAGTGAAGCTAGCTGCCCATCCCCTCACTTAATTTATTCTTCGTTTTTCACCAACTTCCTGCTCATGTAAATTCTGTGGGCTTCTAGTCAAAGGATCTAGATTCCAATTCAGTTCTGCTTCTCTCCAGCTGTGTATGAGGACTCCCTGAGACTTGATTTCTTTCTGGGTTGATAGAGATACTTATACATATTTTAACTGTTGTAAAGATGAAAATAAAAATAAGGTAATTTTATAAAAGAATTGAGTAAACAATACACTATATACTTTCAAAGTTATCATTAATATATACACTGGAGTGCTGGAAACAAGAAGAAATTATCATTCTTAAAACCTTGATGGCCTTGAAGGCACATTAAAACATAAAAAAAAAATCAGGAGGAAAATGACCTGCCTTTTTTCAGCATCCTTGCAGTGCTATGGATACCGAGTTGACCTATAACCTATGGTCATGAATCTCAGTATGTTCCAGAAGGAACTTTAAGGAAGTAGACATCTCCATCAGTAATATGCCACAGAGCCAGAGGCTGGTCGCCAAACTCGGGTCTTGGGCAGCACTGGGAAAATAGTGAATTTCTGAACAACCAATACAGTGTGTTTAACTGAGCACCTATATGAGGCCACAGAAAGACCAAGGTAAGTTTCAGCATCTCTGTGGGTCTGCAGTGTGAAAGTTGTCGTGGAGCCCATGACTGCTTCAGTGAATTAAAGCAGAAGCTCTTAGGATCCTGGAAAGAAGGGTGATGAGAACAGGCAGTGACAAAAAGGGACACCTGTTAGGACAATGATCTAAGACAGAGCACTGCTGAAATCAGTCATACAGTATTAGATCATTCAAAGAAAAAAAGAAAGAAAGAATTCAGAGATTATTGGGTGCCTAAGTAGAAAACCCATAGCACTCATCCTGTCTCTTACCTTTTTCAAGATCATGGCACACACCACTAGTCAAGATTCTCTAAATTATTCCTATCTATAAAATGGACAGTAATGGACTTCAATGAGATAATTCGTGTAAATCAATCACTTAGAACAGTGACTTTCACAGAATACTCAGAAAACTGCTATTATTACTGCTGAGCCTTATTAGCCCTTTCACACTTAGCCATGATACAGTCTCAGAATCCCTTTCACCACAGCATCATAGGAAAATACTTCCAAGATGCTAGAGGAAACTTATGAGTCGTTTTCTGATTTAGTTCTACCCTGACTCCTATCCTTACCCCGCCATCAGTCAGTGTTTAATGACACTAAACTGAGAGCGAGGGAGACACTGCCTGTCTGCTGAACTGTGGCGCCTAGGAAGGCTTGTCGCAGCTGGAAACAGCGATCACAACATCTACTTTCCTGAGCATTACTGTACAGCATCTCACCTCCCTCACAGTCCTTTAAAGGCAGAGATACCTTCTTCTAAGATTCTGGTAAATTCCTACAGCATGCTAACATCACTGACCACTTAGTCAAATTACTATGAGATGAGGTGAAGGGAGACTCCAGTCCCACCATGAGCAATGTTAAGGGAAGGAAACCATGGGGCGTTAAAAGGGAACGGCCTAAGGGACCATGAGTTGTCAACCACAAGATGAACTCCACAGGGCTCAAAAGTGACTGTTACAATAGCTGGCTCTCCCCTTAATGTTTTTTGATAACTTCTCAATGTGCTAAGCTTCTTAATGATTACAAATAATTGTATACCCCAGGGGTTGGGCAGCCCGTCTCCTACACGAAAGCCATGAGTCACTGTTCTGAGTCCACCCTGTGTGGCTCTCTGGACCTGAGCCATCCTTCCTCCTTTCCTCAACCTCTCTCCTCCCAGCCTCTCCCCAGATGGACTGTTAAGTCCCTTGGCTTGGTCCACTTCCACCCAGCCTGTCTGCACTCCTGTGATTGTTTCTGCTTCCCTGGGCTGCCATTATCTCTTTGGGCATCCCCTTCCCTCCCCACCCATCACTTCCCTTCAGGGCCTCCCCACTCACTCCCACCTCCCTTTTCCATAGTAATCCTTTTCTTCCCATTCTCCTTATTCTTCCTTTCCTGAGTTCCACCCCTCCATGTTCTTCATAGTTCTCATTTCATTTATTTCTCTAACCACTTTCTCTTTTTTAAATATCATAATGCTGAGATTTAAACAAAAACAAAGTTGTCTTTTTTTTTTCCCCTATATTGTCCCTCAGAACAAATTTTCTCAAGGGGTTGGCATGTCTTGTCATATTCCACATTCTAACACTCAATCTCTCCTGTCCATTGTCAGACTTTCTTCAATGTCATGTAATATATGGATCTAGAAAGTGCTTCACTGGCCAATCTCTGTCATCCTTATGAGATCTACAGGTCTGGAGCTGCAATTTTATTCATCCTTTGAATTCGTGTTTCTCCACATTATTTCTAACAGTGTATTTACTCCTTTATGCATAGAAAACCTGGTTTGGAGTAGGGAGAGAGTGGTTTCCCTGACAAAAATCTTGGGCAAATTGCTGTTTATTACATAGAGGAAGTAAAGGGACGGACTGAAAAGGAAAAGAAAAAGAAATAGCATTCTCTCTCTCTTTTTCTCTCTCCTTCCCACCCTCCCTTTTCTGCCAGTCTGCAGAATGAGGAGTTGGAAGCTGAAATGTGAAGGTTGGGCCAACTTAATCTGGTTTCCAAAGACTGAATTGGATTGAGTTTCTTAGTGGCATACAACTTGTTACTGGGGGAGGGCCCTTTAAACACTGTAAAGAGGCAGTTTCTTTTCCCTGCCTTACCAGCTTGACTCTACAGATTTATAGCTGTCCCCAAGAAGCCGGTACAGAGTCAAGCTAACAGTTGTGGTTTGTATTTCCAGGGTCTGAGTGCCACCCCCGCCCCCACTTCCCGTGCAGGAAGCAAGACCTCAGCCTTCCCTAGGTTTTTCCAGGCATCTCCAGGGGGCCCTCACCTGTGCTCACACCTAGTTCTGATGGTTGGCTGTCCATTCCAGCCTCCTCACCCACTGAGAGTGGTACCTTGCCACGGCCCTGGCCCCTGTGCGAAGCCCTCTGGAGGGTGTCTGTTCCCTTCCCTCTGCGATATTTCCTGGTGCTCCCAAAGCAGGAAGCCTGAGGGCACTCATGTGACAATAAGGTCCTCAGGATCCTGCTGCACTGGAGCCTTTTCTGTTCCCAGGAGGTAGGTGGAAGGTCTGGTTATGTCTGTCATCTAGGCCCAGAAGCCTCTCTGGGCAGCACAGAGAGGAAACTGAAGCCCCTCAAGATCTCAATTCCCTTGCCAGCCCCTAGGCACCCTCACTCCAAGGGTGGGGGTGCTCTTTTGAGCACTCCCTTCCTCTCTCACCCATACCCTCCTTCTGAAAATCAGCGCCTTTATGGTCCTGATGGTGGTCACGGTTTCATGGGTGTATATTTATCCCCAAACACATCCGGTTATCTACATTAAATATGGATAGCTTTTTACATGTCAATCATATGTCAATAAAGTGATTTTTAAAATATGAGCCCAATCAACTCACAGATAGGCCAAACCCTCTGCTTTTCTTTCTGAATACTGATGTGATTCTTTCTGAAGAGTGATGTAAATGTGTTATTGAAGTCACAGGGTAGCCAGGGGAAGAACCAAGAGTAGTAATACAGCTATTAAAGATTTAAGAAAATATTCCTTCTGAGTTACCTCCCTTCCTCCTCCCCTCATTTCTTCCCCTTCTGCTCCCACACTCCCAGTGCTACGGCTCCTCTGACCCTCACTCGGCTGCCTTTCTCTTGCTCTCCCTCGCCTCTCCCATGTCAGTGAGAATCCTCAATTCCCAAATGCTTACAGGTCCTGCCTATCAAAATTACCTATGCATTCCAAGTCAAGGAGCAGATTCCGTCAAGAAGGACGGTCTTCATCACTAGGCAGGTGGAAACTAGCTTGTTACATGGGGCAGTTACCTATGATCTCTGAGCCATCTGTTTCCAGGTATGGTCGGGGCAGAGTCAGAAGCACAAGGAGATTTTTACCAATTTGCGTTTTTTTTCTTTCCTTTTTTTTTTGGCTGTGCTGCATGGCATATCAGATCCCAGTACCCTGACTAGGGATTCAAACCCAGGCCCCCTGCAGTGGAAGTGCAGTATCCTAACTACCGCTCACCAGGAAATTCCCTGCATGTTGTCATTTTTGATGAAACTTTGGCAAAATATGTTTATGGAAGTGTACTCAGCCTATGAAAATTGTTTTGAGGCTGAGTATGAGGCTAAGAGGGCTTCCCAGGTGGTGCCTGTGGTAAACGATCTGCCTGACAATGGCGGAAATGCAGGTTCGATCTCTGGGTCGTGAAGATCCCTTGGAGAAGGAAATGGCAACCCACTCCAGTATTCTTGTGTGGAGAATTCCAAGGACAGAGGAGCTGGGCAGGCTACTGTCCATGGGGTTGCAAAGACTCTGACACAACTTAGCAACTAAACAACAACAACATGAGGCTGAGGATTCTGAATCTTGAATTTAGACAAACTATTCAGTAAGTGTGAGGTCAAAATAAAGGTTAATTCCAGAGATGCACAGAAAGTGAAATCAACTAGACTTGTTATCAGGGTAGCAGATGGGAAGACAGGGAAATGGGGGTTTTATCATAAATCTTTCCTGAGGAGTACTTTTTTATATGACAAGTTGTAATAACCATAAGCATTATATACTTACTCTTTTTTGTACAGGTTGCCCTTACACATGTATCCCTAAACAATACATGGTTTAAATTTGCCAGCTTCTGAATTTTAAGTGGAATATTCTTGTCTGGCTCTCTCTCTTCTCTCAGGATTTTATGTCTGATATTCATCTGGGTGCTTGTGTTTAACTCTTATGATGATATGATCATATGTTGAATGAGTATACCAATATTAATTGACCGTTTTTATTCACTTATGTTAGTTTTAGGAAAAATAACATAAGTATTTCCTCATGTTATTAAAAATACAAATGAACATTAAAAAATAAAGTAAAGATATTTCCAGACAAGCAAGAGCATCCTCGCTTGAAGTTACTCAAGGATGCATATTAGAAAAAATGAGAAAGAAAACTAAGAAAGCTAAAACATGGGGTTCAGAAAATTGGTGCTCCAACTGAGTGCAGGGAAAGGGAGAACTCGGACGTCAGTCACGAATCCACAGAGTGCACTTCTCGCTTGGAGAGGCCACCTTGCATGCATGACCTTGGGATGAAAAAACTTGAGCAAGGTGTAAAGGCTCATTATTCTTTTTCTTTTATCAATTAGAAAAAACAGGCAAATGCCATTAGAAATTCCAGGGAAGACAAAAACCTAGACAAGGAAGTCTTGTCCAGACACGACAAAAATAATAAAGAGGTATGATTTTAAGCAACAGATAATGTGTAAGAAAGAATCCTTTTGGGCTAGATACCAAAACTATTTTCCTCTACCCAGCCCAGGAGATCTGTTGGAAATAAAACACAATCTTAGTACGCTACTTGGTTCGGCAGTGAGCAGTATTTACTCGTTCACAAAATAAATGCTGTGTATTCACTTTTATGTTTCTCTTTTCCACTTTTATCTTTTAAAATTAATCAATGGACAGAGCACACATGCCTGGCACTGGGACATAAAGAAACATTAACAGTTTTGGTAACACAAATATTATGTCTATAGTTGTAGTTTATTCTATGAAAAAAAAGGGGGACTGAAACGTTGACTAAGGTTGATGGAGGATGAAATAGTGATATAAATGTGTTATTTAAAGGCACAAGGGTAGCCAATGGAAAAACTGAAAGTAGTAATGTAATTATTAAAGATCAGGAGGATAAGGGGGAGAAAAAGGTAAAGGATAATATAACACAGCTAAATCACCACTTAAAGGGTAAGTTGGTATCATTTGGAGTTGACAGATCAAGAAATAGATTTCTATGATTATTACCCAGGATTATGGATGTCAGAGTGCTTGGGCAGGGTAGGGAGGGTAAGATGGGAAGGTGCAGGGCAAAGCTACTGCTTTAAAGCTCTTCTCTCTTTTTTTAAAAAATCAAATTTATTCTTATTTAATTAAGTATAAAATTAAAAGTAAGTCAGGCCCCACTTTATGTATTTGTGCCTATTTAAGACAGAAAATACTGAGCAACCAACAAGGATTAATTTTTTTGCTTATGTTGACCACACACTATATGTTCATTTTCCTATTCCTTCCCCCTGTTTCCCTCAGAATAAAATGACTGAGGTGGTGATTTCTGGCAGTAGAATGTCATTTCTTAGAAAACAAACATGACCATTTCCAAGCTGGGATTTTATGACCAACTAGAAGAGCAATTTATTTACCAGGTCTAACACAGCTGGAATTGGACGAGAGGGCCAGGAAGCATCGTCCCAAATGCCCACATGCCTTTGTTTTCTTTTCATGGGTGATGACCCTGAGAATATTCTGTTTTTACAGATGGTCTCCTTGCTGAAATGTGGGAGGAAAACTGTAAACAGCAGTTTGCATCCTCTTTACCCATGTTTTTCTGTGCCATAGCTCCCTGGCAGCTCTGTCTGTCTGGAGGGGAATACAGGAAGCTGCACTGATGGGTTCCCTCTTCCTCCTTCCAGGGACCATCTTGGAAAGGCATGAGTTAAGATGTTCACTTTGACCAGAAATCATTAAGGCCATGAAGAATCATATTGCTGGTGTACAACGTCTTTCTCCATGGAGCACCGAGAGTTGAAGATCCCAGTGTGGCAACAGCCCAATGGCAGCATCAGTGGAATGAAGAAAGGACAGCATTGTGCCTTCTCTGTGAACGGACTGAGCCCACCGGTGAGTCGCACCGTGGTAACTACCTACCACCCAGTGTCCTGGATTCTTTGAATGTCAGGGTCCAGGTATAAAAGAGCACATGAGACAAAGTGGAGTTACACAGTGAATCCAGAATGGATGAAATATGGTCTTGAATTAGAAAAGTAAAGGTAAAAACCTATCTAAAATGATTCTTATAGCATCTCATACGAAGTAGGTTCTTATAACAACAAGAGAGTATTATCATTTCTACTATTAGTACCGCTACTACTGCTACTTTCCTCCTCCTATTGTGATTCTATAAAACATTATAATGATGTTTTAATAAAATACCGATACATGTTAATGACAGTATCAATCAGGATGGTTTTGACAGCAAGTAACAAAACACTTACCCAACTCAAAATGGCTTAACTAATAATGATGTATTATCTCACATAAGAGGTCCACTGGGTAAGGCAGTTCTTGAACTGGTTAATTCAGCACCTCGGCTATGTAATAAAGAACCTAGTTCTTTCCACCTTTTCTGACCTGCTTGGCTAACAGTATTAAGTTTTTAAACTCATGATAATCCTCTAATGATGAGAGGTGCCTGAGGCAGCTCTAAGCACCATACTCTCACACATTCATATTTAAGGCTGGAAGAGAGAAACCTATTTCCCTGTGTCCCTTTTTAAGAAAAAAAAAATTAAATTCTCAAAAACTTCTCTGCAGACTTCACCTTCATCTGAGTGGTCAAAATTTTATTACATGACCATTCCAACCAATAACTTGCAGAAGAAAATATAATTCCTATAACTGTGCTGCAGGAAGGGGGCCTTCTAGATCCTTCTAGATCCTGTGTGCTCCTGATATTTGAACAAAGTCAAAGTTTGGTTAATGTGGAGGAAAGAATTGGGGGGATGGTCTTTGTGTGCACAACCAGCAGTGTCAACCATAGTGATATTGCGGGAGCTGTTTCTCATTGTAGGCAATCTGATTTCAGTCTACATTTTTCACAACTCAATGCTTAGACGTCTTGAGAATAGAAAGAGTCTTATTTATCATTAGATTCCCCCCAAAATACTCAGAATGATTTTGTAGTTAAATAAGGTGAATCAATATATATATATATATATTTTCCATAGTTATATCTTGTGTTCATTACTGAGCTCTTATCAAGTTAACAAAACAAGATTCCAGGAGACTTCCTTGGTGATACAGTGGAAAGAATCTGCCTACCAATGCAGGGAACATGGGTTCTATCCCTGGTCCGGGAAGATTCTACACGCTGTGGAGCAATTAAGTCCATGCACCACAACTAATGAGCCTGCACACTGCAGCTACTGAAGCCTGTGTGCCTAGATAGAGCCTGTGCTCTGCAACAAGAGAAGCCTCCACGATGAGAAGCCTGTGCACCACAACGAAGAGCAGCCCCCACTTGCTGCAGCTGGAGGAAGTCCATGTGCAGCAATGAAGACTCAGTCCAACCAAACATAATTTATAAAAAAAAAAAGACTCCAGTGATTACTGGTCCCATATGGACTTTTGATTTTTTTAAATCTCTACGCTGAGTTAAGAAAGCCTGAAACAGTCTTATTAGGGCTGAACATTGTTGAGAATAGAGTGTAGACAGCTAAAATTAAGTCATCATAAATATCCTTTTTCCAGTCCTCAAATATTTTTTATCAGAGTTTCAAATACAAGGGAGGTGGTAGGAAGAGTGAACACTTTTGATGGAATCGAAATACAAAAATAAATTTTTTAACAGTAGTCTATTGGACCAAAGTGATTAAAACTAATTTTCATGAAAAAAACACATACAAGTCCCAGGATCAGATTGCTAATATATTAATATATTTATATTAAAATATACATTAAATATATAACTTAGAAAAAGGTGGTATAGGGAGATGTGCAGGGTGGGAAATCTAAATCTACTTGTGAAAAAAAATTGTACATTGAGTCAGGTAAAGTTTAGTTTATACTGCAATAACAAATAACCCCCAAATCTTGCACATAATGCAACAAGAGCTTACTTTTCACTCAAGCAAAGTGTACTGCATGTCCAGGCAGTGTGTCAGTGCACCTGTCCTCCATGTGTTGGCTCAACATTCCGGCTTGATTCAATCCATGACACTTCCTAATCAACACTGACATTACACGCATTGACAATTGCTGTGATGGGAAAAAGTGGGCTGCAAAGTTGAGAGTGAGTATTTAAATACCTCAGCACTGAATTGATAGATGAGACCTTTGCTCATTTCTCATTGGCCAAAGCTGGTCACATGACCACAGGGGGCGGGGACATGTGTTCCTCCTATGTACCTGGAGGGGAGGACAGAATTGGTGGTTAACAATCAGAAGTACTATTCATTTGCCAATCACATACAGTGGAACTGAGAAATAGACTTAAGGGACTAGATCTGATAGAGTGCCTGATGAACTATGGATGGAGGTTCATGACATTGTACAGGAGACATGGATCAAGACCATAACTAAGATAAAGAAATCCAAAAAAGCAAAATGGCTGTCTGAGGAGGCCTTACAAATAGCTGTGAAAAGAAGAGAAGCAAAAAGCAAAGACAAAAAGGAAAGATATACCCATTTGAAAGCAGAGTCCTAAAGAATGGCAAGGAGAGATAAGAAAGCCTTCCTCAGGGATCAGTGCAAAGAAATAGAGGAAAACAATAAGATGGGGAAGACTAGAGATCTCATCAAGAAAATTAGAGATACCAAGGGAACATTTCATGCAAAGATTGGCTCAATAAAGGACAGAAACAGTATGGACCTAACAGAAGCAGAAGGTATTAAGAAGAGGTGGCAATGAACACACAAGAACTGTACAAAAAAGATCTTCATGACCCAGATAATGACAATAGTGTGACCACTCACCTAGAGTCAAATATCCTGGAATATGAAGTCAAGTGGGCCTTAGGAAGCATCACTCTGAACAAAACTAGTGGAGGTGATGGAATTCCAATTGAACTGTTTCAAATCCTAAAAGATGATGCTGTGAAAATGCTACACTCAACATACCAGCAAATTTGGAAAACTCATCAGTGGCCACAGGATTGGCCATTCCAGTCCCAAAGAAAAGCAACGCCAAAGAATGCTCAAACTACTGCACAATTGCCCTCATCTCACACACTAGTAAAGTAATGCTCAAAATTCTCCAAGCCAGGCTTTAACAGTACATGAACTGCGAACTTCCAGATATCAGGCTGGTTTTAGAAAAAGCAGAGGAACCAGAGATCAAATTGCCAACATCTGTTGGATCATCGAAAAAGCAAGAGAGTTCCAGAAAAACATCTATTTCTGTTTTATTGACTATGCCAAAGCCTTTGACTGTGTGGATCACAATAAACTGTGGAAAATTCTGAAAGAAATGGGAATACCAGACTACCTGACCTGCCTCTTGAGAAGTCTGTATGCAGGTAAGGAAGCAACACTTAGAACTGGACATGGAGCAACAAAACTGGTTCCAAATAGGAAAAGGAGTACATCAAGGCTGTATATTGTCACCCTACTTATTTAACTTACATGCAGAGTACATGGCTGGATGAAGCACAAGCTGGAATCAAGATTGCTGGGAGAAATATCAATAACTTCAGATATGCAGATGACACCACCCTAATGGCAGAAAGTGAAGAAGAACTAAAAAGCCTCTTGATGAAAGTGAAAGAGGAAAGTGAAAAAGTTGGCTTAAAACTCAACATTCAGAAAACTAAGATCATGGCATCTGGTCCCATCACTCATGGCAAACAGATGGGGCAACAGTGGAAACAGTGGCAGACATCATTTTTTTGGGGCTCATTTTTTGGGCTCACTGCAGTTGGTGACTGCAGCCATGAAATTAAAAGGTGCTTACTCCTTGGAAGGAAAGTTATGATCAACCTAGGCAGCATATTAAAAAGCAGAGACATTAAAAAAAAAAAAAGCAGAGACATTACTTTGCCAACAAAGGTCCGTCTTGTTGAGGCTATGGTTTTTCCAATAGTCATGTACGGACGTGAGAGTTGGGCTATAAAGAAAGCTGAGCGCCAAAGAATTGATGGTTTTGAACTGTGGTGTTGGAGAAGTTTCTTGAGAGTCCCTTGGACTGCAAGGAGACCCAACCAGTCAATCCTAAAGGAAATCAGTCCTGAATATTCATTGGAAGGACTGATGTTGAAGCTGAAACTCCAATACTTTGGCCACCTGATGTGAAGGTGTGACTCATTTGAAAAGACCCTGATGCTGGGAAAGATTGAAGGCAGGAGGAGAAGGGGTCAGATGGCATCACCGACTCAATGGACATGAGTTTGAGTAGATTCCGGGAGTTGGTGATGGACAGGGGGACCTGGCATACTGCTGTCCATGGGATCACAAAGAGCCAGACATGACTGAGCGATTGAACTGAAGTGAAAATTCATGTTGAGTTCAAAATGCCATAAGGCTGTTAGAAACATTTAAATATGAGGCTACATAAATAGAAGTAAATGATAAAGCTAATAATGGTGTTACTTCCCTTTCCTGGACAGACTATTCTTTGAGTACTGTGCTCATTTGAGGAACTGTACTTTAGAAGGTCCTCTGGAGGTATTTCGAAGAGCTAAATGCAGGATGATCAAGAACTCTTTCTGGTTAGACTGGAGAAGTCCTCTGAGGAAAAAAAATATCCATTCATACCCAAATGTGTGACTATTTGACTTCCTTTAAGGGGCTGTGAGTGGTAATTTACAGGGATAAAGATTTCTATTAAATTTAAGTCGTCTGCAGTCAAAACTGTATGGATCGTCTCAAGGTGAGTAGGTCCTTCTCAAGGCTAGGGTCTGAGCATGGCACAAAGTTTGTGGGAAAAGGAGGATTCAAGTGTCATATGATTCACTGAACTAGATGACCCTTAAAGATGCTTCAAGCCTCAAATTTGATAATTGGATGGTTCCTCAATTGCCCACAACTCCCATCTGGGTGATTGCTCCAGACCTCCAAAACCACTAGCACTTGCTTGAACTCTCTCCCAGGGTCCTGGAGCAATACATTACTGGCATCTGGCTACACAAATAAGAAACGGATGACATACCCCAAAGGTGAAGAGGATGGGGTGTGGTTCTGAACCCTGGGATGCTGTACTTCGCCCACAATTGTATTTACAAGGCAGCTCCAAGTCATTCCAGAGCTAGTTGTGGAAACATACGAAAAGCCACACACCCTATTGTCTTCCTGTAGTAAACTTGGGCTGAACTAATGCAAGCCAAATTTGATTTAAACCAAGAAATTCTTGTTAGGCAGAACGTTTTTATATTGTTTTATCCTTGAGTGAATTTTTACAGCTGAGTTGGAAAGTCTATCAAATAGGAATTAGAACTTCTCTGCCAACTCCTGATGTCTATCTCATCCACTGCATGGCTGCCCTCTTCACCACCAGGGGTTAACTAGGTTCTTCACTCAGTAACCATTTTCTGACATCCTCCCGATGACACACTCTCACACACGCTTATTTTTTTTTTCTTTTTTCTATTCATGAGTTGCACTTTCTTTGTTACTATGGCTGCAAATTGTTTATACTGGATTCATAGTCAGGTTTTTATTCCTTTTTGTCATTTTTTCCCATGAACTAATAAACCACAGTGGAGTTAACAGAGCGAGTTGATGTGAACTTTACACAAAGCATTTTTATATTCTATGGCCATTCTCTCCTTATGCTTAATCACTTAGAATTGTTAACATAAGAAAATGAAAATGTTCAGCCTCCTTCCTTCCCCCCCAGCCTTTTCCCTCTCATTTCCCAAGCTTCAGAGGGGAAGGACTATCAGCCATTTCCCATCAGTACTGTTTGCAGAGTAACACATGTCCTCAATTACTGGGACCAGAAACTGCAGGCACCTTATGGGTTGGTGATGGATGGCTGGCTGGCCCTGCTCTCTGTTGAATATGAACCATGGTTGCCACAGTGAGAATGGTTTCGTAGAGTAACATTTTCTTTCCTGTGATCCAGGCAGCTTTTTGTCCTGGGCAATGGACCCTGTTCTCAGTGGGCGTGAGCCCAGTCTCAGCTTGTGTGTGAACCAGTTCACAGGAGAATCTGAGTTCAGAGCTCATCTCATAGGGAAAAGATCTCAGACTAAAACAAAAGGAGAAAGGCATGCAGAGTAACCTTTTATGTGGCAAACGAGCAGGTTGCAGAGTAGAAGCATCTGGGTTTGAAACTTACATCTACCACTTACCAACTGCCATGATTTTTTGCCAAAGCATGTGATTTTTCTGTCTCCCTTTTTTATCAACTTGGAAGATTAAAAATAATACTCCCTATTTGTCATGGTGATCATTACACAATGTATTCGATTGTCAGAAAACTATGTTGTTCACTCAAAGTCACACTAGTGCTCACATAATACTGTCTGTCACATGTTCTTCAATAAAATAATAATTAACAATAGTCCCTAAGGTCTCATGGAGTTGTCATGAGGGTTATCCTCGGAAAGGCACTGCATGTCATTGAGAACATAATCAATAAAAGTTAGCAATTGTACTAGTCAAGAACCTTTTGGTAGCAAAGGACCAAAAAAACAGCCCAGAACTTAAGTATAGAAAGGCATTTATTGATTCATACAAAGCATGGATGTTCTAGGGGCTCAAGCAGTATCAGTAAAACTCAGTCCCCCCTACCTCTGTTGATTCTGTTACTGTGGTAGCCAGTGACTCAGGAGGTCCTCAGTGAGCCCTGCCTTCTGGTGCTACCCTTGAGTGTCCCCTCCTCCATTGTGCCAGAGTTGGTCTGTGTGACCAAAAGATCAATAGTTGGTCTGTGTGACCAATATGGCAGAAGAGATAATAGGTTGCTTCCAAATTTATAAAAAGACACTGTGGCTTCCCTCTTAGTGTGTTTGTCTGTCTGTCTGTCTCTCTTCCCCTTTCTCCAATTATTCACTGTGGGGGAAGCCAGCTGCCATGTTGTGGACAGCTCTATGGAGAGCCCACTTGTAATGAACTGAAGTCCCCTGACAACAGCCACATGAGGGTACCCCTTGGAAGTGGATCCTCTAGCCTCAGTCAAGCCTCTGGTGACAATTTGACTGCAATCACATGAGACATCCTGAGGCAGAGTTATCCAGCTAAGCGACTCCTGGATACCTGACCATCAAAAATTATGTGGGATAATATACATTGTGTTAAGCTACTAAGTTTTGAGCTAATTTTTATGCAGCAAAAAATACCTAATGCAACTGATGTGAGATACCAAATACACTGATACCTTCACTTGTAGGTAGTTCTCTCTGATGCAGCTCTTAGCAATCTTATGCCATCCTCCCAGCCAGTAATTCTAGTAGAGATCATCCTTTCCCCCCAAATTACAACAAACTCACTGGGGTGAGTCTTCTTGGATGGACTTAGCTAGGTATCCTTCCCTTCACTAACATTTTTCACAAAAGGAAAAAAAAGTTATTACCAGAATAAGGAGGATTTGCGGTGAGGGAGGACAGCAAAAACAACAAATGTTTGTGTTTGCTGTTATCACCAATCACAATACAACTATTTATCTTCTGTTTGCAAATATGTTTGATAGTAATAATACTAGCTAACCTTTATTGAGTGTTTGCTATATGTCAGGAACTTTGCGCTCAATTGCTTTAGTTGTGTCCGACTCTTTGCAACCCTATAGACTGTAGCCCACCAGGCTCCTCTATGGGATTTTTCCAGGCAAGAATACTGGAGTGGGTTGCTGTGCCCTCCTCCAGAGGATCTTCCTGACCCAGGGATTGAACCCGAGTCTCTTACATCTCCTGCATTGGCAAACGGGTTCTTTACCACTAGTGCCACTTGGGAAGCCCCAATTTTATGTTTCACTTAATTTTTGCTACATGCCTATGAAATGGGTACTATTATCTTTATTTTATGAATAAGAGAGGCACAAACAGTTTAAGTAATTATTCCAAAGTCAAACAGCTAGTTGGTAATCAGGCTTGGTTTTGAACCAAGACGGTTTAGTTTTAGGATTCATACTCATAAACCACTCTGCTAAAACACCAATACCATGCACAAAGTGTTAAGTTTTGATTTCAGGTATTCGTCCTCTGAGGTCTTGGGTTTTATTGTATAGAATGTGTTTCCACTGACACAGAGATGAAGATGACTCAGTCTTAACCATGAAGTAATAGACACATTTCAATACCTGATCATATGGTGGTGGAGAGGGATGTATAAACACTTTTAGGCTATGTGCATTCATTGTTCTGCCTCAAGTACCTCCTACTGATAATACACCATTGACAGAGTAAGTTTTTTTTTTAAGGCTCTTTGAGTGAATATTTAGGAATAGAGGTGACTGTGAAAAATGTCACTAGCATGACTCATTTAACTCATTTAGGTGCATATCTGGCCTGTATTAGGAACATTTTTATTTGTTCTAATTAACTGTTGGACAACCTGCCCATATCAGCAGGAAATTTGGTGTTTCCTCTTCAATCTTTTGCCCACAACTTGAATTGTACAGAAATTTTTGAGGGTCTTATTTAGTCTAAATGGTTGGTCTAGATTTTAAGCTCTGGGATGTTTGTGTTGCTAATGCCCTGATGTGAATGGTAGAATCCATTATGTTATTGTCCATTGGTGTGAGACCTGTTCATTCTTGTGAGTCCTGCACTGGCTCTGAACACACCTCAACATCGGGCTCCAAGATTTAGACTATGTTTGGTTATTTGCCAAGGACCAGCTATTGCTTCTCAAACACAGCAGTCTCACCAGTGCAGCCAGTCTGAGATGAGCAAGTAAGATTGTGGCATCTACTGTGCTCCTGGAACTCTCTCTTCCCACAAAACAGTAGCCCTGTCCACTGATCCAGGCTTTTCCTTTCTGCATAGGGAGGTCCTCTTTGGGGCTCTTCATGTCCCAGTAAACCTTTGTCTGGGCCATCTTGTTCGTTGGAAGGGCTTTTTAATTCTACTGAACTCCACAAGCATTCCAGTGCTACTGAGACTGGAGTGTGTAACACACCTTTCTCCCTGGAGATTATCCAAGTCTACTTAACTGAGACTACTCAAGTGTTACAGGCAAACATCAAAGATAATCTGTCCCAGGGTGGTTTTCTGCATCAACCTAGGCACAAAAGCTGCATGCTAACAAATGCATTAAAATGTATCCAACTTACATCAGATTTTAAATACACAAAAATATTTTCAAGTTATGTTTCACTAGACATCCTGCTAGAGAAATATGACAACATTTCAGGGTATCATATCCTTGGGCAGACTCTTCGGTGGAGACAGCTTTTCAGCCCCAACAAGATCTACTTGGTTAGAGAGGCGGTTTCCCAGAGAGCGGGCATTGCTATTCCCAGAAAAAGAGAGGACAGATGAAAGGTGACCAATACATTTAAAAGTGTGTCTGTGGCTGGTTAACTCTGGGCTCAAGAGAGGAGAAAACAATCATCTATTCAACTACAGCTGGTCCTTTTCTCACTGTAGAAAACTAGGTATCATACCCCGTTTATGTCATTTTTACAGGAAAAGTTAATATTGAGCTCTCAATGATTCAGAGTTAGGAGGAACATAAGGACCTACTACACAGATTGGTGTCATTGCCTAAGGACCTAGAAACTCTCAAGTATTTAGTCTCATAGGTAAATTTCATTTGGAATAGAAGGCATCAATTTCACCATTTAAGAAGAGATGGCGTTTTTTCCAATACATAGTAGGTGGTATCATCTCAGAAGTAAGAGGGTGCCAAATAGAGCATCAGGAAATGGCAATATTAATTTGGATGACCAGAGCTGAAAGGAGAGAACTCATGATCCCTTTTCTCCTCTTTGCCTTCTCCACCTCCCTTTGAGTAAACATGTCACTAAGTATTAGGAATATTTGGCAAAAGCATTTCCCTTTAGAGCAAGGGGGAAATTAATATTTTTTCTGGGGGTGGGATTGCGGAGGTACAAGCATGAAGCCTGGTGTTGATGACTTCTCTGCAAATATGATAATTTCTAATTAAAAGTTGGCAGCCACACCAAATAGCTTGCACCCTGTGGGAAAGCAGGGACTGAAAGGTTGGGTGGGATGAAGAGGCCTGATGTAATCGCATTCCACTAACTGAAAACTCTTTCCTGTGGGTAAATATTGTCCTGGCGATATCATGCTCTGTTCCTAATAAATTTCAGCAGGCAAAGACACAGACATATCACCTAAAAAGGTCTTAAGAAAAAAACAAAATAAAAAGGTCTTCAAATGACAATAGTTCCTGGAAATCAGGAAATAGAGTTGATTTCCCACTAAAGTAGGTCTGTCTGTTCAGTAGAGTTGCCAGGTTGCTGTCATGGAGAGGTTATTTGCTGACTCATCTTGATATTGGGGAATTTTCAAGTTTCCATTGTACAGAGTTCTGTCTCTTTCCAGAGGTAATCTCTTTAAAATAATAATTTTATGTAACATATGTGAACTGTGTTTTACTATTTTATATTCTAATAAGAAATGTCAGTTGTCCCTAATTCCAACAAAGGGGGAAAACACAGTCTTTGGAAATCTTCTCAATTCATAGTATAAAAAGTAAAATACGAGCCAAGGACAGTTAGTGGCCTAGTTTTTTGAGACAAAAGATTTAAAAAATTCATCTTTTAAGTGTTGCCAAATTTTAGTAATACCTTTTTTTTGTACCTAAGACATTAAGATTCTACTTTTTGTTATTCCTTTGAAGCTTATTTACTTGTGAAGTTAGGTTTAAAACATTACTTTTTTTTCAGTAATGGCTTTCAGTAACTCATCAGTTACTTTTAAACAAAGTCTTTCTGGTCAGATACCAAGCTCCACTCTTCATACCTCGAGTCCTGGCTCTGACTAGGTGACTGATCCCAGGATTTGGGAAAGGACCTTAGAGACTTCTATTTCCAATCACAAACAGTGAAAGGATTCTGTCCACACCTTTGCTCCTCCCAGTTGGTCATGTGGCCTCTGCTGGACACCCAGTGGTGTCTGTATTTTGTGAGGCTATTATCTGCAGGAAACGGATTCATTTTCAAAGATGGGCAGCACAGATAGTCTGGATACAAAGTAATTTGGTCATTCGTGTATTCACTCATTCTTTTGACCGATGTTTACTGAACGTCTCTGAGTCAGGCAGGTTCTGAGTTGGCTCTAAGGACAGAGGTCAAGAGAGGAGATGTGGTCTCTGCCCTCATGGAGTTCCCAGTTGGGGAGAGAGACATTAAAGACTAAGTAAACAGGTAACTAATTACACTATTTATAATGGTGGAAAATGGCATGAAGGACAAGTGGAAAATGTGGTAAGGGCTAACCATAGGGAGACAGACCCAGACTGGGGGTCAGTTGAAGTTTCAATTAAGACACTTTTCTTTTTTCTCCCATCACATAAATGAAGCCTAGGTATAAAAGTCTGGGTTAGAATTTCTTAAAATAACTACTCATTAAAAGAGGTAAGATGTGTCATAAATGAGAGTACTAATACAATGTAGATACTCTCCATAAATAATGGTTAGGTATTTATAATATATACTATTTGGCAATATCATATAGCCTTAAAAGTAACTTGGAAAAGTTTTTATGCATTTCATAAAAACTTTATGCTCTATTGTTATTAAGTACAAAAAGTTGTAAGTGCAGAAACATTAAATGTTATATGTATATTTGTGTATGCATATGCCTAGAAAATATGTGAAAATTGTACCAAAATGTTTTTCTTTTTATTGTTAACTGAATTATAAATATGCATATAAAATATATTTTAGTGAATATATATCAAGTAAACATCTGTGTGACCACAGCCAGATCAAAGCTTGGAACTCTGACAGCACCCAAAGGACCTCCTCTCCCTCATTCAGCATTCACCATAAATAATCCTCTTTCTTAGAGGATTTATTTCTAGAAATAAACACTACCCTGACTTTTATGATCATCACATATATCCTGTTTGTATTTCTAAGTCATATAAATTACTTTTGTCAGTTTTGAACTTTATATACATGGAATTATACTTTTCTTGTTTCTTTGGCTCCACATCATGGGTGTGGAGTTCAACACTTCATTCTTGCAGTGTTCCTTTGTGTGAATGAACACAGCACAGTTCACTTGTCCCTTCTAGCATGGATGGGCATTCGCGTCATCTCCAGTTTGGGTCTACTACACATAGTGGTACAACCACCATTCTTGTACATGCACATTGCACACAGTATATCGACCTTTTTTTTACAGTTTAAAGCCTCTAAATGTGCTTGCTGGTCCTGGGAGGTATTGGTTATTTTGTTTCAACCCTCCCATCCTGATCCACTCATCCCTGCTCTTTGCCTTTTTATGTACCTTATCACCAGACTGCCTGGCCTCCAGCTTTTAGTTACCTTTGGCCAAAGGGAGGCAACAGCATGAGCTTGAAGGGTGGGAGGTACAACTCTTGGAGTCTGAATGCCCCTGGCTTCCTCTCTGCCTCCCCACAGTTCTGGGAGCAGCTGCACTGCATTTCTTCTTCAGTTCTAGCTCTCACAAGGCTCTGGAAACTCTTCCTTCCTCCTGACTTGAGGCCCAGCAGTGGTAAAGACCTCCCGTTAAGTCTCCAGTGGACTGCCATCCTTGTGGCTCCTTTAACCCTGCTCACACCTTCGTAAACCATCCTTTATTAAACTCTCTTCACTCAAACCGTTCTGAAGATGCCATGTCCTTCCTCCTATTTAAGGCACACGATTCAATGGCTTATAATATATTCACTTCACTATGTATCCATTCAGTTCAGTTCAGTTCAGTCACTCAGTCATGTCCCGACTCTTTGCGACCCCATGAACCACAGCATGCCAGGCCTCCCAGTCCATCAACAACTCCCGAAGTCCACCCAAACCCATGTCCATTGAGTTGGTGATGCCATTCAACCATCTCATCCTCTGTCATCCCCTTTTCCTCCTGCCCTCAATCCTTCCCAGCATCAGGGTCTTTTCCAATGAGTCAGCTCTTCGCATCAGGTGGCCAAAGTATTGGAGTTTCAGCTTTAACATCAGTCCTTCCAATGAACACCCAGGACTGATCTCCTTTAGGATGTACTGGTTGGATCTCCTTGCAGTCCAAGGGACTCTCAAGAGTCTTCTCCAACACCACAGTTCAAAAGCATCAGTTCTTTGGCATTCAGCTTTCTTCACAGTCCAACTCTCACATCCATACATGACCACTGGAAAAACCATAGCCTTGACTAGACGGACCTTTGTTGGCAAAGTAATGTCTCTGCTTTTTAATATGCTGTCCAGGTTGGTCATAACTTTCCTTCTAAGGAGTAAGCGTCTTTTAATTTCATGGCTACAATCACCATCTGCAGTAATTTTGGAGCCCAGAAAAATAAAGTCAGCCACTCTCCCACTGTTTCCCCATCTATTTGCCATGAAGTGATGGGACCAGATGCCATGATCTTAGTTTTCTGAATGTTGAGCTTTAAACCAACTTTTTCACTCTCCTCTTTCACTTTCATCAAGAGGCTCTTTAGTTCTTCTTCACTTTCTGCCATAAGGGTGGTGTCATCTGCATATCTGAGGTCATTGATATTGCCACAATCAATTTTAGAACAATTTCCTAAAAGAAATGATGTAGCACTTAGCTGTCACTTCCAATTCCCCCATACTCCTCCCGCCTAAGTCAACTACTGTTAATATATAATCTACTTTCTATCTCTATAGACTTTTCTATTCTAGATATTTCATAAAAATTTCATGTATATGTGTATATATATGTATATAAATTTCTTACATGTATTTATTTTCTCTTTCTATATGTAGCTTAGATTTAGATCTTTAGGCCACCCAGAAATTTTTTGATAATGGTGATGATGGTGAAAGAGATTTTTCAAAAGAAAAGATTACATTTCTCTTGCCAAATGGACATCAAATTATCCTATCATCACTTATGGAAACATACCATTTTCTCTGTTAATCTACATTGTGTCCTTTTACTGTAAGATTAATTCCCATGGAGATGAGTCTCAGAGAAATGACAACTGTCTTCTTTATACCATTTTTCAAATGTCCCACAGTGAGGCTATATCATTTATACAACTGGAAAAAAAGTTTTAGAGAGTAAAATTAAATTTTTTCAATTAAAAAAATTAGAAGTTGAAGGTCAATAGCAAAGGATGCATAGAAATTTTCAGACCCCAGAGGAAGTCTTCTCTTTTGCTGCTTTTCCTAATTCCCAACGTTCTCATTTTCTGTAGCAAATAGCCAAGAAGCTTCTTGTATCTGCAGCACAGAACAGTGAGAGAGCCGCCTGCACAGCCTCCAGGAAACCTGAGTTCTCAGCTTAGTTCTCATGCCCAGTTTCTCCAGGTTCAGGCTGACAGTACCTCCCCTGTTCACTAGAGCATGGGTCCCCAACCCCCCAACCCCCAGGTGATTACAGGTCCATGGCCCATTAGGAACCCAGCCCCTCACAGCAGGCGGCAGGCAAGCCACTCCCCATCCCTCTCATTACCACCTGAACCATCCCCCAGCCGTTGTGGAAAAACTGTCCTCCACAAAACCAGTCTCTGGCTCCAAAAAGGCTGGGGACCACTACACTAGAGCTTTTCTTTTCTGAACTTTGCTCTGATCCAGGTCCAGAGTCTATGACTCTAAGAGAAAATCGACCTCTTCATGAAATAGATTATCCTCTTTCAGCTGTTGTTGATATTTAATCGCTAAGTCGTTTTCGACTCTTTCACCACACCACGGACTGTAACCCTCCAGGGTTCTCTGTTCATGGGGTTTTCCCAGCAAGAATACTGAAGTGGGTAGTCATTCCCTTCTCCAGGGGATCTTCCTGACCCGGGGTTGAACCCACGTCTCCTGCATTGGCAGGCGGATTCTTGACCACTGAGCTACCAGGGAAGCCCTCTCTCTCAGAACCCATATCCTATTGACCATTTAATAATCTCTCAGGCTCTCTCATCTCTTCCCCACTTCCTCCACCTTCTGCTTCTGACACAGACAGTCTAGGCATTAATGTAACTCTTCTTCACTCTCTCTAGTGATGCTTGGGCTCCAAATAGGGGATCTAGACAGGCCATAGTGGCAAATGAAGATCTGGCATCAAACTGTGTGTGCTAAGTCACTTCAGTCATATCTGACTCTTTGCTATCCCTGGGACTGTAACCCTTCAGGCTCCTCTGTCCATGGGATTCTCCAGGCAAGAATACTGGAGTGGGTTGCCATTTCTTCCTCCAGCCAATCTTCCTAATCTAGGGATCAAAGGGCAGGCCGGTTCTCTACCACTAGTGCCACCTGGAAAGCCCAGGTGTCAAGCTGCCTGGGCTTAAATTCCACTCCAGTTATTCATTTATCTGTCTACCCTTGGAGAAGTTACTTTATCACTCAGTCTCTTAATTGACTGTTTCCTAGCCTCTAAAATGGTGATGGCTGTTAGAATAAAATGAATTGTTCCTTAGAAATTTCTTAATATTGCCTGGTGCATGGTCCATTCTCAATAAATGTAAGTTGCACTTATAGTTATTATCTGATGCTTATACTGAGAAAACCATTCACCCACTGTCATGAAAGAGATATCATATTTGGCACATGTAAGTAATAAAATGTTCACTCCTTGAAAAAGTCCAAAACAAGCCAGAAACACTGGCATCTATAACAATTGCTTTATATCACCATGATGAATCCACTCCTTCATTTCCCTTCAAAGTCTACTTTGGAAGTGGGGGAGGGGGCAGAGGCATATGGAAGTTGGAGGGAGGTCAGTGTGTTTGACATCTGGTTCAGTACGGTGCACAACAGACACAACACTCTGGGAAGTAGAAGCTTAAGTGGCAAAGGAGACAGTGATAAGTCAGTCCTCAGGAATTCATAGGAAGAGTGGGAGAGTGCTGAATTTCCACATTCAAAGGAATCCAATTCATAGGATTCATTCCAGTTCACCGGCATTTGAGGGAGAGGGTTGAATTTCCACATTCTAGGTAGGGGTGGGGATAAAATGCAAGTCTCTTATGCCCAGATCTAAGGGACAGAAACACTTGGAGTTACTCACGAGGTAGAGCCCAGAATGCCTCGCTGCGCCACTTACCCCCAGGTGTTGGCTGCTGAGCAAGGTGATGATGAATGTTCAACCCCTCTTCTCTCTGCTGCGCTCCTTCTTGGCAACATTCATCATGAATAGGCCTTCTGGGCAGCTTTGGACCCTGCATTTGCTCTCACGTGGTGGTTTGCCACTTACTTCCTTTTAACATTCCTTGGAATGTTTCCTTTACCTTGGAATACAGGTCTCTCCCAGAGCCACCTGTTCTTTCTCTTCTCAGTATCCATAGCCTTGCTCTCTGATTTCTCCATCAGCGATTTGGCTCTTGTCTGGGATTCAAATACAACTTCTGTTCAAATATTTTCCATGTGAACTTTTTGTTTGGAGCACATTGTGTTTCTTTGGTGTGGGTAGAATAGGGTGATAGGGGCTGATACTTGAAAAGTCAAGTTTATATATCCAAATAAAGAGACCAAATAAAGCCTTTCTTCCCATGGGTTTCTGTCCAAAAAGCCTCAGGCTCAATGCAGAGACACTCATGACCAAGGAGGCTAGTGCTGAGTTGAGGCCAAAAACCAGCCTAGGAATGGACTGAGGCTCATAGTTGGCACACATGCCTTTAGATTCTCTCATATTTACCCTCCTGGGTCTTCTTAACCTAGGTCATTGGCCTAAGAAAAGTGCCAGGCCAGGCCACAATTCAACATCAACATGTGTACTTAACCACACCACACCCCACATGCAGCATGACAAGCCCTGGCTACTCGCAAACCACTGGAGTGTCCATCTCCTCCAGTGGAGTCCAGATAAGGGCTTTCAGCTTGGCTGCCTCTGCATGACTTTTGCCAGGTCCAGCATTCCAAAGAGAGACACATTTACCTACTTAAGGAGCCTCTTCTCTTGACTCTGACCTGGATGAATGTCCCAACCAAGGACACGTTAGCAAGATGGAAGAGTGCTGTGCTGTGAATCAAGTGTGAGTTAAATCCCAGTTTTATAATAGCTGTGTAGCCTTGAACTAATTCCTTCATATCACTCTACCTACTTCCTCATTTGTGAAATGGAGCTAATAAAGCAAACGGGGTGTGAGAATCCACAGAAAGATAACCCACAAATAATAAGGTGGGCGATTCCCTGACAAATATGTTAGTCCTACTGAGACAGGAAATAGGGTTGATGTTACATAGGGAGAGGTGGTCCCTTCTTCGATATTTAAGGGATGAGAGATCCACAGCCTAATAGGAAGTATGATTGGAAGCTGAGTTGGGAAAAATAACTGTGAACTCAGAGTGTGGTATGTAAAAAATTGGAGCTGTGCTCTGGCACTTGATGTTTAGTGTCTAAAGGTTCCTGAGTTGAAACAATGATGTAGACAAAGGGCAGTGGAACATAGCAGGTACATGTTCTAACATGCACTGTGCTTTTGGACTTGTTACTATTGCTCAAAATGTCTTTTTGAAGGGGTCTGGCCACTGAAATTGGAGAAGGCAATGGCAACCCACTCCAGTACTCTTGCCTGGAAAATCCCATGGACGGAGGAGCCTGGTAGGCTGCAGTCCATGGGGTAGCACAGAGTCGGACACGACTGAAGCGATTTAGCAGCAGCAGCAGCAGGCCACTGAAATGAGCAGTGGCCACCTCAGATGCCAGGTCATTGATTTGAGGGGATTTTGTGGCATCTCACTAGTGACTGCTAGCAGTGGCAACCACAGCCAAAAAGAATGAGGTTACTTGGCAGACTTGGGTTCGGGATTGATGCCTTAAGGCAACACTAATCCGGACTGACCCGTTGGACAGAAGTGTCTTCCCAGGGCCTTGGAGCTCTTGCACAGATATAACACAGATGCAGAGCCATTCAATGTTCGCGTTTGAGAGAATGTGGTCTCATTTCATGTCCCAAGCTGGCAAACCGGTCCCATGGGTAAAGTGGTTAGCATGCTGCCTGGCACATTTTAAGGGCCCCATAAATGATGCTCATTATGATTAAACACACGTGCCACAGCAGCCAGAGGGCAAGGCAGTGCTCCTTGGCAGCTGGAGCCCTCTAAGGGGAGGGCGGCAGCTTAGGAGCTGAGAGAAGAGAGTGGAATCATTTAGTGGATGACACATACCCAGTCACTACAAGGAATCTCCCATCCCGGCACAGAAGTCTGACCCAATTTGCCTGGCCTCCGGAGACTCTCTGGTTCCAGCCACAGATCTGAGCCGGGAGCATCCATCCTGTTAGCTGGCTGTGGTTGGGAGACAGAGGGGGTGAACCAGAACTCACCCGGATTTGGGAGCCTTGAGCAATAGCTCATCTCCTCCAGCACTCTCTGGGGGTTGAAAGGCTGTGGGAAAGGGAGGAGAGAGGGTGTGGGGCACCTCACGCGGTCAGGAAGGCCTCCCCTCCCTTGGAACACAGGGAAGCCAGATCATGGGTTCATAGGATTGTTTATCATCCTCAGTCTTGGAGAGACCATGCCCACATGACAGGACTTTATAAGTTGGAAAGTACTTTCCAAATGTACAAAACCTTCACCTGGGATCCAGCTGTAGGGCTTTCCAACCCTTGGAGCATAGGATCCTGTGTCAGTGTTCTCAAAAGGGGATTCACATCACTTAAGTCTCATTGGGGTGGAGGTACCACATTAGCCACTGCAGTTTGCAAGCCCTGGGACCCATGTTCTTGCCAGGACCCTTTTTGTATCTCTTAAGAAACAAGATGACTAGATAGTGACTTGGGTTGGGCCATCCCAGGCATGGATTCTCATAGCACCTATGAGCTGGAAGCATAGAGCTCTGAGGAGGGAGAGAGGGAGGTAGGTGGACATGGGAGGTCATCAAGGACAGCATTCAGGAAGAGCCATATCATGTCCTTTTATAGATGTACCAGCTGGAGCATAGGAAGACTCACCTACTCACCCAGATCCACCTCTTGCTGCACTAGGTCGTGGACCTCTTTTGGCCCTGGTGGCCTTATATAAGCTTTAAGCAGTTTTACTTCTTATATGTAACCATTTTTTCCAGCCACCAAAGCAAAGCCATTTAAATTGCTAACCTCAAATACACATGATGAACTTGGATATTTGTTTTCAGGTCTCCCACTGACCACAGGGTCCTCATTCCACAGCTACTAGGGCACCTGAGATGTCACTCATTCCCAAAACTTTTGAGACCCTGTTCCCACTCGCTTCACTTTTCTTTTTTTTTTCACTTCACTTTTCTTATGTGAAGCTTTTATGTAAGCCCTTTTACTTCTAGTCATCCATAACCTCTTCTATAATCCTGCATGCATGCTACGTCACTTCACTCGTGTCCGACTCTTTGCAACCCTACGGGCTGTAGCCTGCCAGGCTCCTCTGTCCGTGGGATTCTCCAGGCAAGACTACTGGAGTGGCATTATTAGAGAAATGCAAATCAAAACCACAGTGAGGTACCATTACACGCCAGTCAGGATGGCTGCTATCCAAAAGTCTACAAGCAATAAATGCTGGAGAGGGTGTGGAGAAAAGGGAACCCTCTTACACTGTTGGTGGGAATGCAAACTAGTACAGCCGCTATGGAGAACAGTGTGGAGGTTTCTTAAAAAACTGGAAATAGACCTGCCATATGACCCAGCAATCCCACTTCTGGGCATACACACTGAGGAAACCAGATCTGAAAGAGACACGTGCACCCCAATGTTCATTGAAGCACTGTTTATAATAGCCAGGACATGGAAGCAACCTAGATGCCCATCAGCAGATGAATGGATAAGGAAGCTGTGGTACATATACACCATGGAATATTACTCAGCTGTCAAAAAGAATTCATTTGAATCAGTCCTAATGAGATGGATGAAACTGGAGCCCCTTATACAGAGTGAAGTAAGCCAGAAAGATAAAGAACATTACAGCATACTAACACATATATATGGAATTTAGAAAGATGGTAACGATAACCCTATATGCAAAACAGAAAAAGAGACACAGAAATACAGAACAGACTTTTGAACTCTGTGGGAGAATGTGAGGGTGGGATATTTCAAAAGAACAGCATGTATACTATCTATGGTGAAACAGATCACCAGCCCAGGTGGGATGCATGAGACAAGTGCTCGGGCCTGGTGCACTGGGAAGACCCAGAGGAATCGGGTGGAGAGGGAGGTGGGAGGGGGGATCGGGATGGGGAATACGTGTAAATCTATGGCTGATTCATATCAATGTATGACAAAACCCACTGAAATGTTGTGAAGTAATTAGCCTCCAACTAATAAAAAAATAAAAAAAAAAAGAAAAGATAAAAAAAAAGAAATACTACATTTTTTAAATTGGCTCTGGTCAATTTTATAATGATGTCTTGAAGAATATATTAAAAAAAAAAAAAAAAAGACTACTGGAGTGGGTTGACATGCCCTCTTCCAGGGGATGTTCCCGACCCAGGGATCAAACCTGCATCTCTTATGTCTCCTGCACTGGCAGGTGAGTTCTTTACCACTCGTGCCTCCTGGGAAGCCCCTTCTATTATCCTGTCTCCTCTGTATTCACATGTAGGGGACCAGGTAAAGATGAAAAATCGGAGACCAGGATGGACTCTTCCTAGGTCATTCAACAGAACAGCTGAGAGAGACTTCCCTAGCAGTGCAGTGGATAAGACTCATGCTCCCATCACAGGAGTACCAGCTTCGATCCCTGGGTTGCAGATCTAAGATCTCACATGCTCTAACTAAGCCTGAGGGCTGCAATTACTGAGCCCACATGCTCTAGAGCCCCTGCGCCACAACTAGAGAAGTCAGCACACAGTCAGCACACAACACTGAAGACCTAGTGCAGCCAAAAGAAATAAAAATTTTTTTGAAAAAAAATTTAAAAATTCCACCTCAACTTAATTGTCAATACTACCCCAAATTCCCATTCAAAACAAACAAACAAAAACCAGAACAGCAGAGCAAGGGAAAGGAGCTGTCACCTCACCACTGCTCTTAAATCCATCCCCTCCCTTCCATTCCCCCAACCATTACCTTGCCAAGGCCTCCTGCCTGGACCCCCATAGAATTTCACTCTTTCAACAAATGATTGAGACAAAGGCCCTTGACTCATGCAAGTGACCAATGAGGTGGGGGGCACGGGGAGGGGGGCTGCAGTGGCATCTCATCATTTACAAATGATTGCAAATGAGCAAAGAAAAAAGGAAAGTCAGAGGCTTCCTGATTTGTTCCACTGCTTCAGTCTTTCAGCTTCTCAGAGAGTCCTATACACTCCTGCTGGAGTGTCATATTCCTAATACTCCCCCAAACAGTACACTGTATTCCAGATTACTCTAGATGGGCATCCTAGCCCCTCCATGACCACAACCTCAAGGCCCTACTTCCTTACACACTGCCCCTGCCATCGGGCACTACTGCCCACTGCCCTTGCCCACTTCAGTGCCCGTATGCAGGGTGTTCTTTCTATGCAAAAGCCCAGCTTGGCTGCCACATCCCCAAGAAGCTTTCACCAACACCTCTGACGAAAAAGATTTTTCTCCACCTCTGCTATATACTCCCTAATCAAATTTTAGGACTAATTTTATGGAAAAGATACATGTTACAAGATTCCAAGACTTTACAATTTCTTTTAGGTAATGAAAAGCCCAATGGTGGACAATGAAAATGGATTATCCACTTGTGGGCACATTTTTGAAAGCCAACTCTTGTCCAAGGAACATCCACAATTTACCTTTTCTGAACCACAGACAAGTGCTAGGCACTGAAGAGCAAAATACAACATGTAAACAATAACAACAGTAAAACCATGGTCCCTGGCCTGAGTTTACATTTTGAGCAGTCCCTGGGAAGGCCGCAGTCTGCATCAGTTGAAAAGCACTTACTAAGCCCTGTTTTTTCAGAGAGTTTCCCTCCCCTGGTGGCTGAGCTTTTGATTACATATCACTGATGTGATGCACACATCATAAATACATTTCATAACATGACTGTGAGCATCATTATCTTTCCTACTTTACATGTTGACTCTGGTTCTTCTCAGCCCACAATGTCTTCCTCATACCCTCTTTTCAGCACCCTACTTAGGTTCCTTTCTTTCTGCTCCAACCCTATGATCTCCCACTGCTTTGAACTTCCTTTAGGGACTTGTAAATTTAGCACCACACACATTAGTTCTTCCTCACATGGTTCAGAAGCATGACGCTCAGTGGCTTTGGAGTTTGTAGTAGGGAGAGCTAGCTGACCAGCAAAGCTACGTGCTCTTCTTCCATTCGGTCGAGTTGTTGTGGGACGCAACTGCTCAGTCACTCCATTTCCCGACCCTTTTGCCTCTTCTTGGGGCTATGAAACTAACTGTGGTCAATGAACTAAAAGGGGTTTGTATTGGTTTGGGCTGGGGGTTGTTACAGTATCTTCCATGCCATCATCACTCGCTCTTCTTCTCCATTGACAAGTTTGGACGCCAGAAGTTGGAAACAGCAGGGCTTTGGGATGGAAAGGACTAGATTCCTGAGTCATCACCTGAAGAATAACCTTCCAGGAAAGCACAACTGACCAGGAATATCTTCAGACTTTGGACAAAAAATAAGCTTTTATTAAGTTAAGCCACTGAGACGAAAACAAAGTTAGATAAATCTAAAACTGAAAAAAAAAAAAAATCTAAAACTGAATCCTATCTCTGCCATTTGATAGCTGTGTGATGCTGGGAAGATTATTTACCCTTCCAGACCTCAGATTCTCCATCAAAAAGAGGGGATCAATGGGACCTAACTTTGCAGAATGGTTATGAGGCATAAATAAGGTATTTAGGAAGTACTTGAGACATGGAAGAAACCAAATATTTTCTGTATCTTTGTGTGTGTGCACTGGGCTCTCATGCAATTGGTTCATGTGTGTTAAATCTTGCTCGTAGATTGTAAACCCCTGAAGAAGTAGTTCAATGATGTAGATTACTTCTGTGTTTGCCATTAAGATCTAGCACAGTGCAAAACCCATAGAAGATCTCAATAAATAGTTGTTATTGTTGTTAGTCACAAAGTTGTGTCCAACTCTTTTGGGACCCCATGGACTGTAGCCCAGGAGGCTCCTCTATCCATGAGATTTCCCAGGAGGCTCCTCTATCCATGAGATTTCCCACCCATGGGGTGGGTTGCCATTTCTTTCTCCAATAAATATTTACTAAGAGGCAAAACCCAACTTGGTTTAAAGCTTAGGCAAAACTATCTTCCTGTGCTACCCTTTTGGTCATCTCCCCTCCTTGGCCACCCACAACCCACTCCATCACATAGCTCCCTTTATTCTATTCCACCTACGACCCTCGCCCACTACCAGTTCCTTTGGCTTCCCACCAAGCCACAACCTTTAATGTGTATTTTCCTGTAAACTTGTTTGCTCAGTTTGTGAGTTAATGGGTGTATCTATTTGGATAAAGTGTTTTTGTGGTTTGTTTACAATGCAGCAGAAGCAAGACAGGGAAGGGAGGGGCCAATTACTGAGCTTTTTGGAAACAGTGAGGAAATCATGTTGGAGGTGACCTTGTTTCATATTTTTGTAAATGAGCTGTAGACACGAGTTTTATGATGAAATCTCTTATAATGAAGTTGGAAGATGTTGCTAAACACTTCTGCCCAGTATAAAATATCAAGTTGATGAAGAACAACCATCTCATCAGATTGGTATGTTGAGACTTTGGGAATTGTGTCAACGTGTTTTTAAAAAAGAGGACACATATTTAAAGAGTAAGAGCAATGAAAAAGTGGTGGGTTATCTGAAGTCATTTTAAGCCACCAGAGTTTAGGTTGTCTTTAAAAAATTCAGTCTCTGCCCCCTCCCTATTGAAGAGGCAGTTGAAGCTTCTTTTAAGTCTTACTTACCATGTTTGACACGCTTTTTACATGTCAACATATTTCCTAACCTCTTCTAAGAAAGCGTTGTAAGAAAAGCAGGGTAACACCAGAGTATCCTGATAATAGTAGATAGAAGACAAATGCCCAACCAGTGGAGGCAAACTTTTTTCATGAGGCTTATTTATGAAAAATTTGTAAATGTTTGGACTTTACTTTAAAAAGAGAGCACATACACACACAGCTGCACATACACCATCAGGAAATGTAATATCTACAACTATAGGAAAGCATTTTAAAAATTATTTCCCTGAAATAGGAATTTCATCTGATGAAAGGTAAAAAGAAACTATATATATATATAATATAAAATTATATATTATATAAATATTATATATTATTAATTATAAATACATATATATTATTGAATATATGTAATAATACTATATATACAATTTCATATATTATAGAAAATTTGGGCTTTTGATCATATTTTATGTGAGATGAGCACTGGTGGTGCTGAGTGGAGGCAGGCTGGGTGGTATGACTGAGGGATTTGAAAGTAAAGTGCATGGGAATCAGTCTCAGACAAGGAACAATAAACAAAGAGGGAGTTCACAGGGACGTCACTCCCTTAAGTGTGGACTGCAGGCTGCATTGAGCACAGGACCAGGGCAAGGGAAGCGAGGCACTCTACTTGAGTGCACCCAAAACACTCAGTAACCAAAATAAGTAATATTTTAAAAGTTCAAATTCAAACTGTCACCAGCAAAGCCCATTAACAATTCCTGGAAAATAAAAATAGAATCTGGGTAATAAAATGGTGTGCTATGCTCAGTAACTCAGTCCTGTCTGACTTTTTGCAACCCGTTGGACTGTAGTCTGCCAGGCTCCTCTGTTCATGGGATTTCCCAAACAAGAATACTGGAGTGGGTTGCCATTTCCTATGCCAGGGAATCTTCCTGACCCAGGGATAGGTCTCTTGCATTGGCTGGTGGATTCTTCCCCACTGAGCCACCTTGGAAGCCCAGGTAATAAAACGATGGTGTTATAATTTAGAGATTCATTGATGGATCAGCTCTCTCCATCTGCCAGCCGGTATTGGGCCAGGGTGTATTAAATAGGAAGATTAGATGTTTTCGTATTGGGGCTGATACCCAAAAAACTTCCAGTTCTGCAGGATGCAACCTAATGGGCTACCCCTAAACAAGAGCATTGCAGAAAGTGAGAATACCTCACAGTTCCCAAAGGGGGATGAAAAGATCTTGGCCACTACTCTCCAAGGCACATGGTCCGAACAGATGAATTATGGGGCCTAAAGGCAGATGGGGAAAAGACCTGCTCTTCCACCCGTGGTTATGACAGTGACCCAAACCAGCAAGAGATAGCTATAGAAGATGGACCTTCACCGCTAATTGCCCCTCAAGAAGGAAGAGTAAGACAAAGGGCCAAGGAAGGATTAAAACTCATTAATAGGTCCTGGGAAATAGAATCTGATAATAAAATAAAATCTAATCTTTTTTTCCTTTGTGCTTAGTTTCACTTGCTCTAAGGGTACTGCGTGCAGTGGCCTTCTACCCAGCAATTCAGATGAGAGTTTCTAGTGTGAAGGGGCTGCACCTGATACTTGAGCTTGGCGGAGATCTTGCAGAAGCTCTGCGCATGACACCAGGGATCAGCAGACCGGGTGCAGAGAGGATGCGCGCCCAGCACCGTGATCTGGAGGCTTGAGCAGGGACACAGACGCTCACGCTCACGCACACGCACACGCACACGCACTCAGACGCACAAGAGCTCCACCCCTCTCCGCTGACAGAAACAAAACCTCCTTGTATTTGGCTATTACCTGTGTTCTTTCCTGAGGAGCCTGGGCTCTCGCACCTCGCCCTTCTTTGATGAAGAACGAAACTTTCCTTCGCTTCTGAACCGAACTCGGCCTGGTTCTATGGGCGTAAGTGACTTGGGCAGAAGGACTTTTGTTGTGGTCTGATGCAGGAGGCTTGGTAACAAAAGTGTGAACTGTGGGCTCGCTGCCTGTTTTTGTAAATAAGGTTTTATTGGAGCATTATTGGCGTCCTGTGGGTGTTTGATAGAAGTACAGAATCTCAGATCTCACCCCGGAACTTTGAATTCATAATCTGCGTTTTAATAAGATTTGTGACTAATATGTGTATTCATTAAAGTCTGAACTGCTCTAGAGAAGGACTGTGTTAGAGATTCCAAGAAGGCTAAACTGGCACTTGGCTGCCCCAGGCAGGCTAATAATTTGGTGGCTTCAACTAGATATCGTTTAAGTATTATTTAAAATTTACTTAGTAGAGGCAGGCAGGAAGCATTTGATTTTTTTTCAAGTAAAATGGATCTCTTCATATCCAACTGTGGGGATTTATTACATGCATTGAATGTAACATAACATTTAAACTTATTTGGAATGATTCATTTTAAATCATTCTGTCATCGATAATTGGATTGTCCTTCACAGTGAAGAACATGGGAATGTAATTGAGCATTCTTATTAAAACATATTTTAAAACTTCTTTTTCTGCCTTTCATACTGGCAACCATATCCCACTTTTCTGTAGTTCTTTTATCTTTAGTTTTTCCTTTGTGGTTTTCTGAAGCAGAAAACATCTTGAGAGGCATATTAGAGGCTTTTATTTCAGGTAACAGAATGGACCACCTATTCCTGATAACAGGAACAATGTTGTCATTTCAGCATTTCAGGGTTGAGTGGTGTGAGGCTGGAGGCAGGTCAGCTGGCTTGATGGTAGCTGGTCCCATATCTCACCACGTAGTTTGCATACTCTTAGTAGAAACTGTTTCTCGAAATGAGTTTTCATTTTCACTCCAGATAACTGTCTGCTTCAAAAGAATGAAATTATCTTTTCCAGTTTTGTAAAGATGATATGAGGAAACTTGAGCTAACTGTATTATGTTTCTGATTTAGATATTTTTAGGGGGTTTCCTTAACATTTTGTTGTGAACACACTTCACATTGAAAATGTTGACTCCTTGAGAACTACCCAGGCGACAACTGCAATCTTCCCCCCCACTTAGAGTGACAATTGTAGGACAGGTTAATGAGTCCAGGCAACCACTGGGCTACATCCACACCTCACTGCCACTTGATTGTTCCTTTCTGATGCTGCACCCCAAACTCTAGGGAGAAGATGCAGCTTGCAGAGTCAGGTACTGTTAAGGTTAACATTGTTATGTGATAACACAACATCTTGTAGACCAGCATTGTTAACAGTGGATTGAATGCATATCAGAATCACCTGGTGAATTTTCTTAAGAAAACAATTATCTTTTGAATTTTCCTGAGCTGCCAGACTTTCCCAATGAGCCTAATGATTTAGAGCACTGGTTTTCAGACTTGGCAGCAAATTGGAATCATGTGGAGTCTTAAAACTAATAATGGCTGGGTCTCAGCTGGAGGAACTCTGAATTGATGGACTGGATTCAGAATTGTGGCCAGGACACCAAGTTTTTGAAAAAAATTACTAGTGTCATTTTAACGTGTGGCTGATGTTGAAAACTACTGACGTGGATTCTTTGTGATTAAAAAAAAGTGGAGATATATATTAATATGGGCTTCCAGGTGGTGCTAGTGGTAAGGAATGCACCTGCCAATGCAGGAGACATAAGAGACACAGATTCGATCCCTAGGTCAGTAAGATTTCCTGGAGGGAAGGTACGGCAACCCACTCCAGTATTCTTGCCTGGGGAATTCCATGGACAGAGGAGCGGGCTATAGTCCATGGGGCTACAAAAAGTCAGACATGACTGAAGTGACTTTGCATACATTAATATATTATTAATATAAAATAAATTACTGTGATTAATACATATATATTAATTACCCTGATTAATGCAATTACATGTATATATGTACATATGAGTCCAGACAACCGAGACAAAGATACATATGTACAAATATACATATTTTTAGAAATAAACATAACAAATAATCCCCAAATATCAGTAGTTCAGTGCAATAAAATTTCTTTTGAGTGTCGGGGACTGTGCATATGTTTTTTTTGGCTTGACCTGGAACTGGCATATAGCAGTTCTCCTGACATCTCAGTGGTTAGAAACCATCATCTGACCTCAACCTAATTGCAGACGAAGTTAGGAGAGGCGGTGTTTCTGTGGGCCCAGGAGGGAAAATCAGGGTTGATAAGCCTCTAGTCAGTTTCTGCCGTATGTCAATACTATGAAAATGTTTACAGTGCCCTTATTAAACAACCATGGGCTCACAGTTTGTGTCAACATTTTAAATTAATTTTTATGAATTATATTTGTCTTACATTTGTAGATCAATAAGACTCTAAAGGCTCTTTCAGTTATAATTTTCAATAAGAATTACCTTGGAGGCAGTGAGTAGAGAGACCCCAGGCTTTCTAGCTCTGCTTTAACCCAAGCAGCTCTGCCTATATTTTATATGTTAGATTTCAGGGTAATATTTATTTAAACTTAAGATTCTAAATGTGAAATCTCCACTGAAAACCACTACTTGTCAGTATTAGGTGGGGGAGATAATGTTAGAACGGCATTTCTGATTTCTAACGGTGTTTCTTTATGATCCAATCCAGATCATAAAGATCTTGACATGGCGCCTCATGGATGTCAAAGATGAATTTACTATAGACTCATATTTTGTCCTCCATTCCTAGGACTGTGAGAAGTGGGGACCCCTGCACCCTGTTTCTTCCTTCAGGAGTATACAAATTCTAACCACATCCTGATTGAAGATACAACTGGGAAGGAGCTGCTCTGTCTAGAAACCTGTCTTCATTCATCTTTGTTGATACTGCTTCATGAAGGTGACATAAGGTAAGTGCTCACAAAACATTTGCTGATAAACACAAAAGGAAGGAAAAGAGGAGAGACAGAAGAAGTGGGTTAATCTTCTGTATGGGTTCTTCCTGTTCTCATTTGTATTTTTATTTCTTCCACTCTGTCATTGATCCATTGAATACATATTAAGTGCCTACTGAGTGCCAGGTCATGCCACTGAAGATGGTTGCTCTCTTGCTCTCTGAACATTCCCTGCTCCACCTACATCCTACTCATATGGACATGCTTGGTCCCTGCCTCAGCTAGTGATTCTTCAAGTTCTTAGCCTGGAATGGCTCCACCTGCTCGTTTATTAAAGGGAAACATCTGCCCTCATGATGGTTGTTAACCCGAGGGGCTATGAGCAATATGCCCCAGTCCTGATTTCCCTGGTAACTGATAAGCCAGCCTGACATCAATTCACCCATAAATGGTAGCCTCCTTTCCCCTGAGCAGCTAAGATTGCCGCCATGGCCCTGCCTAACAGCTAGCCAGCTGTCGAGACATCAGCCATACATGGTGGGTGGTCACTCTGGGATATTTTGCTGTGGACCTGTAAGATCCCCTATCCAATAAATTGTTGATGTTGTTACTGAACACAAGTTCCTATGCCCAGTGGACAGTGAGGCCAAGCAATACCAAAACAGTGGAGTTTGGAGCAGAGAAAGGTTAATTGCAGGTCCATGCAAGGGAACAGGCGACTCATGGCCCCACAAATCCTGAATTCCCTGAAGGGTTTCAGCAAAGCATTTTTAAAGGACAGGTGAGGGAGTGGGGTGTGGCGGGGTGTATGATCAGCTTGTGGACAATTCTGATTGGTTGATGTTGAAGTAATAGGGTGGTTAACTTTATTAATCCTTAGGCCTGTAGGTCTGGGGGTGCTACATGCTCATGATCATTAAGTGGTTCATTTGTTCCATTTGCTGGTGGGTTTTAGCATCTGAGGGGGTTATAAGGGCTTTCCAGGTGGTGCAGTGGTAAAGAATCCATCTGCCAATGCAGGAGACACAAGAAACACGGGTTTGATCCCTGGGTATGGAAGATCCCCTGATGTTGAAAATGACAACCCACTCTGGTATTCTTGCCTAGAAAATCTCATGGACAGAGGAACCTGGTGAGCTACAGTCCATAGGGTCGCAGAAGAGACATGACTGAGCACACATGCATACACTTTAGCATCTGAAAAACTCAGGAAATATGGGGTACTATTATCTGGGTACTTCAGAGAGGAGATAAAGCAGAGGATAGAGGGCAGGGTCTTCCTGGACAGTCCCCAGAGGGTCCTGCTCAGTTTATAATGTCTCTGTCTCTGGGCTCTTTCTTTAGTCTTGAGACTGGGCAACTACAAGACTTGCAGGCCTGTGGGTGCAGTCCAAAAATTGACAAGCCAGCTAGGAGGCTGAGGAAACTCCCATAAGTGTTGATGATGAGAAATGGAAAGCTGAGGGGGTAATCCTGAGGTGGCTGTCCACTAGCATGCAGGGCGCCATGGCAGCTGACTGCTGTGAGAAGTGTCTTTCTCATTCATTATATTGATGCTATTCTGCTAACCTCAGAATCTGTTTCCAGTGTAAAAGTAGCAGTCTCATGCTCCTTTGACAGTACAGGGATGGCTGGTGAATACAGACACAATGAAAGGACCCAGATTTGTACAAAATACGAGCATACCCCAACCCAGCACTCCTAAACAATCACAGAAACAGACTTTAGGGCTATTTGCTCAGGTACAGGGTTGTGAATTGGACATGGCCAGTTCCCTGGAAGGTTTTGGTTGGGGCTTGTGGCAGGGGACAAAATAATAGAAGTACCCTAGGGCTTCTGGCCTCAGCTATGGAAGAGGGCAGACTAATGATACACTGTGATGGATCCACATCAGTATACAGTCTCTAATGTGTTTCAATGGGCTTCCCTGGTGGTTCAGATGGTAAGGAATCCGCCTACAATGCAGGAGACCTGGGTTTAATCCCTGGGTTGAGAAGATCCCCTGGTTCTGATTCCCTGGTATTAGAAGGCTACCCACTCCAGTATTCTTGCCTGGAGAATTCCATGGACAGAGGAGCCTGGTAGGTTACAGTCCATGAAGTTGCAAAGAGTCAGACATGACTGAGTAACTTGCACTTTCAATGTGTTACAGCAGGTGGAAGATATTACAAAAGGTCTACCCAAGTCATTGAGCAATGCAAAACACCACTATTCAGGGTCTAAAAAAATTGTATGTGACTTATAGGACCCCCATGGATGTCAGTAGTGACCAAGGAATCCACTTTATTGGCCATGAAGTTCAGGAATGAGCTGATAAAAATGACATATGCTAGCACTTCCACCTGCCCTATAACCCCACTGCTTTTGAGCTAATGGAAAGGTTGAATGGACTACTTAAATAGCAATTGAGTCAGAAACCCACTCTCTCCTCTGTGGACCAGAGGCTGACTCAAGCCCTCTGCACTATAACCAGACACCCCAGGAACAGTCATCCCAATTCCTACACCATGTTCACCCGTGGTCACCATTATCTGATTTCAGCTACTGACCATGGAAGAACCATTGCCAACTCTTGGTCAGGACAATAATCCACTTTTGCCCTTGCCACAGGATCTACAACCAGGGAAACACTTTGTAAAATGACTCTAGGGCTGGCAGGTGAATCCTTGGGGATTTGGGTTTGTGGCCCCATGGGGAATAGGGTCAGAAAGGAGCTTCTCAGGTGGCACAAGTAGTAAAGAATCTGCCTGCCGATGCAAGAGATTCCTGGGTTCGATCCCTGGGTTGGGAAGATCCCCTGTACTAGGAAATGGCAACCCACCCCAGTATTCTTGCCTGGGAAATCCCACGGACAGAGGAGCCTGGTGGGGTACAGTCCCTGGGGTCACAAAAGACTCAGACATGACTGAGCATGCACATGCAAAAGATTTTACCTGTCTTCCACCCAGCCTCACTTAAGACCCTAAGGTCATTAATCCAGGCTCCCCACTGGAGAAAGGCACCATTGTCCTGTGGCCTGTTGTTACACTGCCTCTCCAGATTTCAGCATGGCCATGTGGACTGAGGGTGGACTGGCAGGATGCAAGCCCCAGTGCCAAAACCATCGGCAAGGGTGGTGTTAATTCAGAGTGCTGTTACTGCTTGTATCTTGCTTAGTGGTCATGATCTCCACTGTATTGTGCCTATTAAACATCTTATGCTTTGTCCAGAGTCTTAGTGGTGGGAATTTGTTCTTAGACTGGGCAATAATGGTGGTCTCATTGAAAAATGGGCCTGATGCCTGGGACTACAGTGAAATGCCATTGTCATCCTCCATGGGGCTTCCCTGAAAAATTGACCCAGTAAGTGCCTGGCTTACTTTTTGTACTCTTGAGCTGCCATTGGGTTTCCCACATGACACTAGTGTAAAGAACCCACCTGCCAATGCAGAAGACATAAGAGATGCGGGTTTGATCCCTGGGTCAGAAAGATCCTCTGGAGAAGGTCATGGCAACTGACTCCAGTATTCTCGCCTGGAGAATCCCATGCACAGAGGAGTCTGGTGGGCTATGGTCCATTCGGTCACAGAGTCGGACACTACTGAAGTGATTTAGCATGCACACACGCCTGAGTTGCTATTATCTGTATTGCATTTATGGTGTCTGGTTGCAGTGTACCTTTATATACCTGAACACAGGGATATCTTGGAAGAGGGGTGGACCAGGATTGTAAGAATCGTGCAGGGAATGTAGTGGTGGAGTGTATGGTCAGGCCACTCAAGATATTGTTCTCTTGCTCGCTCTACATGTCCTGCTCTGCCAGTCCCTGCTCCACCTATACCCTACTCACATGAACGTGCTTGCCCTCTGCCCCAGCTTGTGATTGCTCCAATCCTTTGGGCTGAATGGCTCCATCTGCTAGTTTATTAGAGGGAATCATCAGCCTTTGTGATGGTCATTAATCTGAGGGGCTTTGAGGGTTGTGTCCCAGTCCTGGTTTCCCTGGTAATTGATAAGCCAACCTGACATCAATTCCCCCTGTAATGGTAGCCTCTTTCTTCCCCCAGTAGCAAAGATTGCTATGTCCCACTTGACATCATCCCTACACGGTGGGCTGCTTATCTAGGATCTTTGTTTCAGACTTGTATGGGAATGTGACAATAAACCATTATTGTCTCTGTTGCTGTTTCCGGGCTCTTTGGTTTTGAGCTGGGCAACCACAAGGCTTGCTGGCCTGTGTGGTGCAGCCCAACAGCCAAGTACTGAACTGGGGAATGGACCTCCAAAGACAAGGCAGACTCTTTGCCATCAGAGGTCTTATGCGACACAGGGGAGGCAGCAGTGGGCTACAAGTTCATGATGAACATTTACTGAGGGTGGAGGGAGGTGGAGATGGGGAAGGGAAAGGAGAAGCAGGAGGGCTGAGCAAGGAGTGGCTCGTTCTCTCACTCTTGAGTTAATTGCTTGAGTTAATTGCTAGGAGAGCAGAGAGGCTAGATCTTGACTCATAAACATAATTTGTAGCTTTACACAGTCCTGTTTTGCGTTCATATATTCCATTCATTCTTCTTTTGGCACATACAATGAGTTGAGTACATGCTGTGTTGCCAGAACATCTGGAATTTTGCTAGATCTGCCTCTCCAAGATGAGAGACATTTGGCAAGACACCTCAAAGTGGAAAGTGAAAGTGAAAGTGACTCAGTTGTGTCTGACTCTTTGCAACCCCATGGACCCCAGGGAGTAGATCTGGTAGACAGAGTGCATGAAGAACTGTGGACGGAGTTTCGGGACATTGTACAGGAGGCAGTGATCAAGACCATCCCCAAGAAAAAGAAATAAAAAAGGGCAAAATGGTTGTCTGAGGAGGCCTTACAAATAGCTATGAAAAGAAGGGAAGTAAAAGGCAAAGGAGAAACGGAAAGATATACCCATTTGAATGCCAAGTTTCAAAGAATAGCAAGGAGAGATAAGAAAGACTCCTTCAGTGATCAATGCAAAGATAGAGGAAAACAGTACAATGGGAAAGACTAGAGATCTCTTCAAGAAAATTAGAGATACCAAGGGAAATTTTTATGCAAAGATGGGCACAATCAAGGACAGAAATGGGATGGACCTAACAGAAGCAGAAGATATTAAGAAGAGGTGGCAAGAATACACAGAAGAACTATACAAGAAAGATCTTCATGACCCAGATAATCACGATGGTGTGATCAATCACCTAGAGCCAGACTTCCGGGGATGCAAAGTCAGGTGGGCCTTAGGAAGCATCACTGCGACCAAAGCTACTGGAGGTGATGGAATTCCAGTTGATCTATTTCAAATCCTAAAAGATGATGCTGTGAAAGTGTTGCACTCAGTATGCTAGCAAATTTGGAAGTCAGCAGTGGCCACAGGACTGGAAAATGTCAGTTTTCATTCCAATCCCAGAGAAAGGCAATGCCAAAGAATGTTCAAACTACTGCACAATTGCACTCATCTCACATGCTAGTAAAGTAATGCTCAAAATTCTCCAAGCCAGGCTTTGACAGTAGGTGAACTGTGAACTTCCAGATGTTCAAGCTAGATTTAGAAAAGGCAGAGGAACCAGAGATAAAATTGCCAACATCCGTTGGATCATCAAAAAAGCAAGAGAGTTCCAGAAAAACATCTGTTTTATTGACTATGCCAAAGCCTTTGACTGTGTGGATCACAACAAACTGTGGAAAATTCTGAAAGAGATGGGAATACCAGACCACCTGACCTGCCTCCTGAGAAATCCGTATTCAGGTCAGGAAGCAACAGTTAGAACTGGACATGGAACAACAGACTGGTTCCAAATTGGGAAAGGAGCACGTCAAGGCTGTATATTGTCACCCTGCTTATTTAACTTATATGCAGAGTACATCATGAGAAATGCTGGGCTGGATGAAGCACAAGCTGGAATCAAGATTGCTGGGAGAAATATCAACAACCTCAGGTATGCAGATGACACCACACTTATGGCAGAAAGCGAAGGAGAACTAAAGAGCCTCTTGATGAAAGTAAAAGAGGAAAGTGAAAAAGTTGGCTTAAAACTCAACATTCAAAAAACTAAGATCATGGCATCTGGTCCCATCACTTCATGGCAAATAGATGGGGAAACAATGGAAACAGTAACAGACTTTATTTTTGGGGGCTCCAAAATCACTGCAGATGGTGACTGCAGCCATGAAATTAAAAGAAGGAAAGTTATGACCAACCTACACAGCATATTAAAAAGCAGAGACAATACTTTGCCAACAATGTCCATCTAGTCAAGTCTATGATTTTTCCTATAGTCATGTATGAATGTGAAAGTTGGACTACACAGAAAGCTGAGTGCCAAAGAATTGATGCTTTTGGACTGTGGTGTTGGAGAAGACTCTTGAGAGTCCCTTGGACTGCAAGGAGATCCAGCTAGTGCATCCTAAAGGAAATCAGTCCTGACTATTCATCAGAAAGATTTGATGCTGAAGCTAAAACTCCAATACTTTGGCCACCTGATGTGAAGAACTGACTCGTTTGAAAAGACCCTGATGCTGGGAAAGATTGAAGGCAGGAGGAGAAGGGGACGACAGAGGATGAGTTGGTTGGATGGCATCACCGACTCGATGGACATGAGTTTGAATAAACTCCAGGAGTTGGTGATGGACAGAGAGGCCTGGTGTGCTGCAGTCCATGGGGTCACAAAGAGTTGGACACGACTGAGCGACTGTATTCAACCGGACTATACAGTCCATGAAATTCTCCAGGCCAGAATACTGGAATGGGTAGCCTTTCCCTTCTCCAGGGGCTCTTCCTAACTCAGGGATCGAACCCAAGTCTCCTGCTTTGCAGGCAGATTCTTTACCAGCTAAGCCACCAGGGAAGCCCAAACACTGGAGTTGGTAGCCTATCCCTTCTCCAGTGGATCTTCCTGACCCAGGAATTAAACCAGGGTCTCCTGCTTTGCAGGTGGATTCCTGTGCACAATGAGGATAATTACTGAGGATCAGGTGAGGTTGAAGTGCACTGTTCAAAAATGCTTCTTAAACTAGGAATGTTAGATTTAAAATATACATATATATTGGGCAATACTGATACTGTGAGGGTATGGAGAAGGTATTGTTTCTAACCCCAAATACTGATGAGAAGAAACACCAAGGAGTTGCACTGGCCAAATAACTTAGAAAGGGAACTAAGACTTGAATACAGTGTTTTTTATTATTTTTTATTGAGACATAGTTGATATGAATATTATGTTACAGGTATACAACATACTGATTGACAATTTAAGAGCTACACATTTATGACTATTATAAGATATTGGCTACATCCCCTGTTTTGTACAATATATCCTTGTTGCTTATCTTATATATAATTGTACCTCTTAATTCTCTACCCTTTTATTGCCTCTTCCCCCTTCCCTCTTCCTGCTAGTAATCACTATTTGTTCTCTCTATCTGTGGCTCAGTTTCTGTTTCATTATTCCCATTTTATTTTTTACATTCCACATATAAGTGATAACAGACTATATGTCTTTCCCTAATTTCATTTCCCTCAGCATAATATACTCCAGGTCCGTCCATGTTGTTGCAAATGGCAAAATTTCTCTTCTTTTCTGTGTCTTAGTAATATTCTGTTATATACATCATCTTTATCCATACATCTGTGGATGGACAATTAGGTTGCTTCCATATCTTGGCAACTGCACACAGTGCTACTGTGAACATTGACGTTCATGTGTCTCTTCAAATTAGTGGAGGTTTTTTTTTTTTTTGGTATATATACGCAGGAGTGGAATTGCTAGGTCATATGGTGGTTCTGTTTTTAGTTTATTTTCCACAGGGGATACACCAATTTACATTCCCACCAAAAGTGTACCAGGGTTCCCTTTTCTCAACATCCTCATAAACATTTATTATTTATATTCCTTTTGATGTTAGCCATTCTGATAGCTGTGAGGTGCTATCTCATTGTGATTTTAATTTCCTTTTCTCTGATTGGCAGTGTTGAGCAACTTTTCTTGTACCTGTTAGCCATATGTATGTCTTCTTTGGGGGAAAAAAAAAGTCTTCAGGTCTTCTGCCCATTTAAAAAATCAGGCTGTTGTATTTTTTTATATTGGTCTGTATGAACGGTTTATATATGTTGCATATTAACCCCTTACTGGTTAGCAAATGTTCTCCCATTCAGTAGGCTTTCTTTTCATCTTTCATTCGGTGGTTTCCTTTGCTATGCAAAAACTTTTAAGTTGAATTAGGTCTCATTTATTTTTGTTTTTATTTCCTTTGATTTAGGAGACAAACCTAAAAATATATTACTACATTTATGTCAACGAATTTCTGCCCACATTTTCATCTAAAAGTTTTATGGTTTGTAGTCTTATATTTAGATCTTTAATCCATTTTGGGTTTATTTTTGCATATAGATAGTGTTCTAATTTCATTCTTTCACTTGTAGCTGTCCAGTTTCCCCAACACCTCTTACTGAAAAGACTGTCTTTTCCCCATTGTATACTCTTGCCTCCTATGTCAGAGATTAATTGAACATAAATGTGTGGGCTTATTTCTGGGCTCTCTGTTCCATTGATCTGTGTGTCTGGTTTTGTGCCAGTACCATATTCTTTAATGACTATAGCTTTATTGTGTAGTCTGAAGTAGGGAGTATGATTCCTACAGCTCTGTTAAGATTGTTTTGGCTGTTTAGGGTTTTTTGTGTCTCCATACAGACTTTAAAACTGTTCTCTGAAAAATGCCATTGGTATTTTGATAAGAGATTTCATTGAATCTGTCGATTGCCTTACATCGTAGTATGGTCATTTTAACAATATTAAATCTAGCAATCCAAGAACACAGTATATTTTTCCATCTGTGTTGTCTTCAGTTTCTTTCATCAGTGTCTTAGTTTTCCAAATATGATATCTTTTACCTCCTTAGGCAGAATCATTCCTAGGCATCTTACTCGTTTTGATGCAATGGTGAGTGTGATTATTTCTTTAACTTCTCTTTATGAGAGTTGTTGTTAGTGTTTAGAAATGCAACTGATTTCCACGTATTAGTTTTGTATCCTGAAATGAAATGAAGTGAAAGGTGCTCAGTTGTGTCCGACTCTTTGTGATCCCATGGACTATACAGTCCATGGAATTCTCCAGTCCACAATGCTGGAGTGGGTAGCCTTTCCCTTCTCCAAGGGATCTTTCCAAGCCAGGAATCGAACCGGGGTCTCCTGCATTGCAGGCAGATTCTTTACCAACCGAGCTATCAGGGAAGCTTTGCCAAATTCATTAAGCTCTAGTAGTTTTCTGGTGAATTGGTCTCTTTATATTTTCTAATGCTTCCTTTTTCAGTTTTGAGAGAGAGTGCATTTCTAAGAGGACTTCCCTGGTGGCTCAGTGGAAAAGAATCCAACTACCAATGCAAGAGACTCAGGTTCAATCCCTGGGTCAGAAAGATCCACTGCAGAAGGATATGGCAACTCACTCCAGTATTTTTGCCTGGGAAATCCTATGGACAGAGGAGCCTGGTGGGCTACAGTCCATAGGGTCACAAAGGGTCAGACACGACTGAGCGTGCACACATGCCATCCTGCTCCCTTAGGATTTTTCTTCTGAAAACATACTTAGTTTACTTTGACCTATCCTGTCTTCTTGGTCAATATTTCTTCTGACGTGGTACCTGAAAGTTCCCATCCTCTGAGGCCTGGGTTTTCACTTCTGCTTTTATTCATTTGGGCCCTCTTTAGGACTTCCCTCATAGCTCAGTTGGTAAAGAATCCACCTGCGATGCAGGAGACCCAGGTTTGATTCCTGGGTCAGGAAGATCGCTGGAGAAGGGATAGGCTACCCACTCCAGTATTCTTGGGCTTCCCTTGTGGCTCAGCTGGTAAAGAATCTGCCTGCAAAGTGGGAGACCTGAGTTCAATCCCTGGGTTGGGAAGAACCCCTGGAGATGGGAAAGGCTACCTACTCTAGTATTCTGGCCTGGAGAATTCCATTGACTTGTTCATGGGGTGGCAGAGTTGAGTGACTTTCACTTTCACTTTTTCTTAATGAGCCTGGCTAAATGTGTATCAATTTTATCTTTTCAAAGAACAAACGCTTAGAGACCAAAAAAAAAAAAAAAAGAGCAAAGATCAAGGAAACATTTCATTTGCTGTGATCTTTATGGTTTCTTTCCTTTAGGTGTTCCATTACTAGTACCTTTTAGGTGTAAAGTTGGATTGTTAGAGATTTTTCTTGTTTCCTGAGATAAGCACGTAGCAGTAGCTGTAAACTTTCCTCTTAGAACTGCTTTTGCTGAGTCACCAAGATTTTGGGTCATGGTGTTTTCATTTTCATTTCTCTCCAGGTATTTTTTAATTTCCTCTTTGATTTTTTCACTGATCCATTGATTGATTTAGTAGCATACTGTTTAGTCTTCATATGTCTGTATTTTTTGAAGTTTTTTCTTTATAGTTGATTTCTAGTCTTAAACCACTTGGTCAGAAAAAGATGCTGGGTATGATTTCATTTTTCTTAAATTTACTGAGGCTTGGTTTTTGACCTAGAATGTGATCTGTCCTGGAGAATATTCTACGTACACTTGGAAAGAATGTGTATTCTGTTACTTTCAGATGGAAAGTTATATATATATATACACATATATATATATATACATACATACACACACACACATATACATATATATATATATTTGATTAATTGATCAAATGTGAGTCCATTGGTCTAATGTGACATTTAAGGCCATATTTCCTTATTGATTATGTCTGGATGATCTGTCCATTGATGTAAATAGGGTTTTAAAATCCCTTACTATCATGTTACTGTCAATTTTTCCTTTTGTGTGCACTAATACTTGCTTTATGTATTTAGCTGCTCCTGCACTGGATGCATATGTGTTTTAAGTTATTATAGTTTCTTGGATTGATCCATTGATCAGTATATAATATCCTCCTTTGTTGTTTAAAGTCTATTTTGTTTTAAGTATTGCTACCTTGAATTTCTCATTTGCATGGAATAATTTTTACGTCCCCTCACTTTCAGTCTCTGTGTTTTTAGATCTGAAGTGGTTCTCTAGTAGGCACTATATATATAGGTCTTGTTTTTTAATCCATTCAGACATTCTGTCTTTTGATTGGTGCATTTAGGCCATTTATATGAATATCTATGGTAGTTACTGATATTTATTCTTATTGTCATTTTGTTAATTGTTTTGGGTTTGTTTTTTCATGGGTATCTTTTGTTCCTTTCTTTCGTTCTCTTGTGATTTCATTGTCTCTGGACTCCTTTTTCTTTCCTTTTTCAAAAATTGTATTTAATTGTAGGATAATTACAATATTGTGAAGGTTTTGCAGTACATCAACATGAAACAGCCATAGGTATACATGTGTCCCCCCCATCCCAAACACCATTCCCACTACCCTCCCCACCCTATCCCTCTAGGTTGTTCTAGAGCACCATCTTTGGGTGCCCTGCTTCATGCGTGGAACTCACACTGGTTATCTATTTTACATATGGTGATGTATGTGTTTTAATGCTGTTCTCTCAAATCATCCCACTCTTGCCTTCTCCCACTGAGTCCAAAAGTCAGTTCCTTATGTCTGTGTTTCCTTTGCGTCCCTGCATGTAGGATCATCAGTACCATCTTTCTAAATTCCATATAAATGCTTTAATAAACAGTATTTGTCTTTCTCTTTCTGACTTACTTCACTCTGTATAATAGGCTCTAGGTTCATCTGTCTCATTAGAACTGAATCAAATGGTTTTCTTTCTATGACTGAGTAATATTCCATTGTGTATATGTACCACAACTTCTTTATCCATTCATCTGCTGATGGACACTTAGGTTGCTTCCATGTCCTAGCTATTGTAAATAGTGCTGCAGTGAACATTGGGGTACATGTGTCTCTTTCAGTTATGGTTTCCTCAGGGTGTATGCCCAGTAGTGGGATTGTTGGGTCACATGGAAGTTTTAGGGCTTCCCTGATAGCTCAGCTGGTAGAGTCTGCCTGCAATGAAGGAGACCTGGGTTCAATCCCTGGGTTGGGGAGATCCCCTGGAGGAGGGCATGGCAACCCACTCCAGTATTCTTGCCTGGAGAATCTCCACGGACAGAGGAGCCTGGTGGGCTACAGTTCCTGGGGTCACAAAGAGTTGGACACAACTGAGTGACTAGGCGCATGGTAGTTTTATTCTTAGTTTTTAAAGGAATCTCCATATTGTTCTCCACAGTGGCTGTATCATTTTACATTCCCACAAACAGTGCAAGAGTGTTCTGTTTTCTCCATACCCTTTCCAGCATTTATTGTTTGTAGATTTTTTGATGGTGGCCATTCTGACCCGTATAAGGTAAATACCTCATTGTAGTTTTGATTTCCATTTCTCTAATAATGAGTGATATAGATTGATCTTCTTTTTCTAGTTCCCTTAAGTGTTGGGTTAGATTGTTTATTTGAGATTGTTCTTGTTTTCTGAAGTAGGCTATATTGTTATAAACTTCCCTCTTAGAATGGCTTTTGCTTCATCCCATGGGTTTTGGAATGTTGTGTTTTCTTTTTCATTCATCTCAAGGTATTTTTTGTTATAGCCTTTATTTGTTGACTCATTGGTTTGTTTAGTAGCATGTTGTTTAGACCCCACTCCATGTGTTTTTTCCAGTTTTCTTATATTTGATTTCTAGTTTTTTCTATACAATTGTGGTAGCAAAAGTCACTTGATATAATTTTAGTCTTAAATTTATTGAGACTTGTTTTGTGGATTATCATGTGATATATGCTGGAGAATGTTCTATGTGCACTTGAGGAAAATGTGTAATCTGGTTCTTTTGGACAGGATATTCTTTATTTCTTACGTCAATCCTACCTAAAGTGTCATTTAAAACCAATGCTTTGTTACTGATTTTCTATCTGGATGATATATCAATTTTTGTAACTGAAGTGTTAAAGTCCCCTACTATTATTGTATTACTGTTAATGTCTCCTTTTATATATATTAATATTTGCTTTACATATTTGGATGCTTCTGTGTTGGGTGGACAGATATTTATATGTATTATATCCTCTTGTCAGATTATTGTTATGTAATGTCCTTCTTAGTCTGTTGTTAGAGTTTTGTTATAAAGTCACCTTTGTCTGATACAAGTATTGCTACCCCAGCTTTCTTTTCAGATCTATTTGCATGAAATATCTTTTTTCTATCCCTGCACTGTCTATGTGTATCTTTAGATCTGAAGTGAATCCCTTGTAGGCACTACTTCAAAAAACAAGAAAAATCTCAAATACACAATCTAACCTTACACTTAAAGGAACTAGAAAAAGAATGACAATATTTATGAGTCTTTTTTTTTAATTCATTCGGCTACTTTGTGTTTTTATTGGAGCATTTAGTCTATTTACATTTAAATTGATTATTGATAGGTATGTCCTTATTGCCATTTTGTTAATGGTTTTCTGGTTGTTTTGTAGTTCTTATCTGTTCCTTTCTTCTTTTGTTCTCTGCTCTTGTGATTTGATGACTTCGTTTAGTGTTATGTTTGTATTCCTTAGTTTTGTGTTGCAGGTTTTTATTTTGTGGTTAGCATGAAGTTCATTTATAACAACTTATGAGCACAGAAGTTTAACTTGATGGTCACGTAAGACTGAGCACATTCTAAAAGTATTACATTTTTAGGACCCACCCCCCCACCCCAATGTTATATTTTGATGTCATACTCTACATCTTTTATTTTGTGTATCACTCAACTAATTATTTTAGATATTGTTGATTTTATTACTTTTTTTTAACCTTTGTATTAGCTTTATCAGTGGTTGATCCACTAACTTTACTATTTGTTTGCCTTTACCAGTGATATTATTTCCCCCATAATTTTCTTGTTTTTGCTGTGTGTTGTGCTCTGCGCAATTGCTCAGTCACGTCCAACTCTTTGTGACCCCATGGACTGTAGGCTGCCAAGCTCCTCTGTCCATGGAATTTCCCAGGCAAGAATACTGGAGTGGGTTGCCATTTCGTACTCCAGGGGATATTCCCAACCCAGGAATCAAACCCACATCTCTTGCGTCTCCTGCATTGGCAGATGGCTTCTTTACTACTGTGCCATGTAAGAAGCCGTTCTTGTTTCTACTTATGGCCTTTACTATTTAATGAGGTCCCTTTAAGATTTCTTGTATGACCAGTTTAGTGGTGATGAACTCAGTTAGCTTTTGCTTGTCTGGAAAACTCTCTATCCTTCTATTATGAGTGATAACCTTGTTGATACAGCACTCTTGGATGTAATTTTTTTTTCCTTTAATTTCTTTGAATATAAAAACTTTAGAGTCCCTGTTGGCCTATAAATTTTTTGCAAAAATATCATCTTACAGTCTTATGGAAGTTGCTTTTTGCTAAAAAATCAGCTTAAAGTCTTATAGGCGTTGCTTTGTACGTACCAGTTGTTTTTATTTTGCTGCTTTAAGATGATCTCTTTAATTTTTGACAATATAATTATAATGTGTCTTGGTGTAGATACCTTTGGGTTCATTTTATTTGGGACTTTCTGTACTTCCTGGACTTGAATGTCTGTTTCCTTCACTAAGGGAAGTTTTCAGCCATTATTTTTCAAGTAGGTTTTCTGTTCTTTTCTCTGTCTTGTCTCCTTTGGTAACCCTGTAATGTAAATGTTAATATGATTGATGTTCCCCCACAGGTTCCTTAAACTATCATTTTTAAATATTTTATCTTTTTCTTTGCTGTTTTGATTGGATGATTTCCATTACCTTGTCCTTCCAATTGCTGATCTGTTCTACTGCATCCCTTAATCCATTGTTGATTCCTTCTAGTGTATTTTTCACTTCAGTTATTTTATTGTTAAGTTCTGATTGATTGTTTTTTATATTTTCTGTCTCTCTCTCAAAGTTCTCAGTGAGTTCATCCTTTCTCCTCCTGAGTGTAGTGAGCTGCTTTTTGTTACTTGGAACTCTTATCTGGTAAGCTGCTTATTTCCATCTCATTTAATTTTTTTTTTCCTGAGATTTTGTCTTGTTCTTTAGTTTAGACAGTATTCTTTGTCTCCTTATTATGCCTGTCTCTCTGTGTTTGTCTGTATGTGTTAGGAATATCAGCTACATCTCCCAGTCTTGAAAGCATTGCCTTATTCAGAATGTGTCCTGTGTGGCCTGGTGGGACAGTTCCCTAGATCCCCAGAACTAGGTGCTCCAGGGGTATCCCCTGTGTGGGCTGCATGTGTCCTCCTGTTGCAGTCAGGCCACAGTTGCTATGGGTACATTAGTAGGTGTGGTTGGCCACCAGGCCAGCTAGCTGGGAGTCCTGGCAACAACTGCTGCAATTGTCTGCGGTTGGCCCCCAGCCTGACTGGCTGAGATGTTTGGCTATAACTGCTATGCATGTCATGATGGGCAGGGCTGGCCCCCTGCAGGGGGAGTCGCTTTGGAGGAGTTCTGATGCCAGGTAGGGCTGCCCATCAGGTGGGGCAGGGTGGAAACTGCTTTGGAGGAGGTCAGTTCTGGCCCTGGTGTGTAGCTTGGGTGAGGCTGGTCCTCAGGGGGAGCCCTGGGGCAGGAAGCATGGTGTGAGCTACTCTGATTCATAGTGACAGAAAATGGCACCCTCCAGCCTTGGGCCAGCAAGATGGCAGGAGAGTAAAAGGGAAATGGTGCCTGCTAGTGCTTTCATCCCCAAAGAAAGTCTCACCAGACCCCTGCCCTTCTGGCACACACCCTAAAATTAATCGATGAATCTCTCTCTTGTATGACCTAGGTACTTTTCAAGCTCCTGCCTCTGCCCTGAGACTTGATGCAAGTTAGTTCTGTGAATGAGCCCTTCAAGAGAAGTCTTGATTTCCCACAGCCCTTCAGCTAGCTCTCCTGGAATTAAGCCCTGTTGGTTTTCAAAGCCATGTCTTTTCAAAGCCAGTGGATGCGAACATGTGAGCCATTTCTTGGCTGGTAATTGCTGTTTGGGATGATTTCTGTGAAATTTTTCAGTTTTGATGCCCTCTGAGATTCCAAAACTCCCCACTCATCCTGCCTGTGAGAAGGTTTCCTATTGTGTGGAAATTTCTCCTTCACGACTCCCTCCCCAGGATGAGTCTCAGTCCCCAAATCCTTTCTCTTCCTTTTCATTTTTATTTTCTGTCCTACTTCATTCCAAAGAGATTGGTTTGCCTTTCTGGATATCTGGGGTCATCCACCAGCATTCAGAAGATGTTCTGTGGAAGTTGCTCCACATGCAGATTGATCTTTTGATGTATTTGTAGGGGAGAAAGTGATCTCCCCATCCTATTCCTCTGCCATGTTGGGACTGCCCCTCCTTTTTCTCTTTTGCATGTATCTATTATAGATTTTTAAAATTTAATTTTTATTTGATATTATAGTTGACTTGGGCTTCCCTGGTGACTCAGTGGTAAAGAATTTGCCTGTCAAACAGGAGACTTGAATTCAATCCCTGGGTCAGGAAAATCCCCTGGAGAAGAAAATGGCAACCCACTCCAGTATTCTTGCCTAGAAAATTCCATGGAAAGAGGAGTCTGACAGGCTGTAGCCCATGGGGTCACAAAGAGTTAGACATGACTTAGCAACTGAGCATGTACAAGCATAGTTGACTTACTATGTTGTTAATTTCAGGTGTACAATAAAGTGATTCAGTTATACATATATCCATTATTTTTCAGGTTTTTCCATATAGTTATGACAGAATATTGCATAGAGTTCCCTGTGATATACAGTAGATCCTTGTTGATTATTTTATATATAGCAGTGTATATACATTAATCCCAGATTCCTAATTTATGCCTCCTCCACCTTTCCCCTTTAATGACCATAGATATATTTTTGAAGTCTGTGAGTCTGTTTCTGTTTTGTAAATAAGATCACTTGCATCATTTGTTTTTTAGAATCCACATAAGTGATATCATATGATATTTGTAATTTTTGTCTGGCTTACTTCACTTAGTATGATAATCTCTAGGTCCATCCATGTTTCTGCAGATGGCATTATTTCTACCTTTTTTATGGCTGAGTAATATTCCATTGTGTGTGTTTGTGTGGGTATGTATCACAGATTCTTGATCTATTCATTTGTTTTCACACATTTAAATTTCTTCAATGTTTTGCCTATTGTAAATATTGATGCATTGAACATTGGGGTACATGTGTCTTTTTGAATATGGTTTTCTCCAAACATGGTCAAGAGTGGGATTGCTGGGTTTTATGGTAGTTCTATTACTGGTTTTTTTTAAAGGACATCCATACTGTTCTCCACAATGATTGTACAACTTTTTATTTCTACCAACAGTGTAGAAATAAGCTTCCCTTTTCTCCACACACTCTCCAGCATTTCTTATTTTTAGATGTTTTAATGATGGCCATTCTGACTGACATGAGGTGACATCTCATTGTAGATTTGATTTGCATTTCTCTAATAATTAGTGATCTTGACCATCTTTTCTTGTGCCTGTTGGCTATTTGTATGTCTTCTTTGGAGGAATATCTATTTAGTTCTGCTTACTTTTGTATTGGGTGGGTTGTTTGTTTTGACATTGAGCTGTATGAACTGTATACATTTTGGAGATTAATCCCTTGCATCATTTTCAAGTATCAATATTTTTTCCCATTCTCTAGGTTGTCTTTTTGTTTGTTTCCTTGCTATGTAAAAGATTTTGAGTTTAATGAGTCCTATTTGTTTTGTTTTTGTTTTAATTTCCATTATTCTAGGAAACAAATCCAAAAAGATACTGCTGCCATTTATGTCAAAGTGTTTTGGGTATATTTTCCCCCAGAAGTTTTATAGAATCCAGTCTTATATTTAGGGCTTTAATCCATTTTGAGTTTAGTTTTGTGTATGGTGTTAGAGAATGTTCTAGTTTCTCTTTATCTATTTTTAACATGTACCTGTCTAGTTTTCCAAGCACCATGTATTGAAGAGATTATCTTTTCTCCATTCTACAGTCTTGCCTCCTTTGTCATCAATTGACCATGGGTGCATGGGTTTATTTCTGGGATTTCTATCCTGTTACACTGACCTTTTTTGTGTCGGTGTCACACTTTTTTGATGACTGTAGCTTTGTATGATAGTCTGAATTCACAGAGCCTGATTCGTCCACCTCCATTTTTCTTTCTCAAGAATACCTTAGCTTTTTGGGGTTTTTTGTATTTCCACACAAATTTAAAACATTTTTGTTCTAGTTATGTGAAAAATGCCATTGGTAAGTTGATAGGGATTGCATTGTATCTGTAGATTGCTTTGAGTAGTATAGTTATTTTGACAATATTGATTCTTTCAGTTCAAGAACATGATATATTTTTCTATCTGTGTCATCTTTGATTTCTTTCATCAGCATCTTACAGTTTTCAGAGTACAAGTCTTTGGTCTCCTTAGGTAGGTTTATTTCTAGGTATCTTATTCTTCTTGATGCAGTAGTAAATGCAATGTTTCCTTAATTTCTCCTTCTGATGTTTCATAATTAGTGTATAAAAGTACAACAGATTTCTGTGTCTTAATTTTCTATCCAGCAACATTAATGAATTTATTGATATGCTCTAGTAGTTTTCTGGTAGCATTTATAGAATTTTTTTATGTATAGTATCATATCATCTGGAAACAGTGACCATTTACTACTTCTTTGACGATTTGGATGCCTTTGATTGTTTTTTCTTCCCTGATTGTTGCGGTGGGGACTTCTACAACTATGTTGAATAGTAGTGGCAAGAGTGGATATTCTTCCTAATCTTAGATGAAATGGTTTCAGCTTTTCACCATCGAGTATGATGTTATCTATAGGATTGTCATAGGGGCTTCCCAGATGACACCAGTGGTAAAGAACTAGTATGAGAATGCATGAGACTTAAGAGATGTGAGTTTGATCCCTGGTCAGGAAAATCCCCTGGAGTTGGAAATGACAGTTCATTCCAGTATTCTTGCCTGGAGAATCCCATGGACAGAGGAGCTTGGTGGGCTACAGCCCATAGGGTCACAAAGAGTCAGAAACAACTGAAGCATACATGCTGAGGCATGAGTTTGCCTCTCTGCCCACTTTCTGGAAAGCTTTTTAATATAAATGTGTGTTGAATTTTGTCTAAAGCTTTTCATGCATTTATTGAGAGAATCATATGGTTTTTATTCAATATGTTAATGTGATGTGTCACACTGATTTGCAGATATTAAAAACTCATTATATCCCTGGGATAAATCCCACTTGATCATGGAGTATGATCTTTTAATGGATTCGGTTTGCTAGTACTTTGTTGAGGATTTTTGCATCTAAGTTCATTAGTGATCAGTTCAGTCACTCTGTTGTGTCCAACTCTTTGCTGCCCCATGGACTGCAGGATGCCAGGCTTCCCTGTCCATCACCAACTCCTGGAGCTTACTCAAACTCATGTCCACTGAGTCGGCAATGCCATCCAACCATCTCATCCTCTGTCGTCGCCTTTTCCTCCTGCCCTCAATCTTTCCCAGCATCAGAGTCTTTTCCAATGAGTCAGTTCTTCACATCAGGTGGCCAAATTATTGGAGTTTCAGCTTCAGCATCAGTCCTTCTGATGAATATTCAGGACTGATTTCCTTTAGGATTGACTGGTCGGATCTCCTTGCAGTCCAAGGGACTCTCAAGAGTCTTCTCCAACACCACAGTTCAAAAGTGTCACTTCTTCAGTGCTTAGCTTTCTTTATGGTCCAACTCTCACATTCATACATGACTACTGGAAAAACCATAGCTTTGACTGGATGGATCTTTGTTGGCAAAGTAATGTCTCTGCTTTTTAATATGCTGTCTAGGTTGGTCATAGCTTTCCTTCCAAGGAGCAAGCTTCTTTTAATTTCATGGCTGCAGTCACCACCTGCAGTGATTTTGGAGCTCCCCAAAGATAAAGTCTGTCTCTATTGCCATTTTATTCCCCTCTATTTACCATGAAGTGATGGGACCAGATGCCATGATCTTAGTTTTTTGAATGTTGAGTTTTAAGCCAACTTTTTCACTCTCCTCTTTCACTTTCAAGAGGCTCTTCAGTTTCTCTTCACTTTCGGCCATAAGAGTGGTGTCATCTGTGTATCTGAGGTTATTGATATTTTTCCTGGAAATCTTTCCTGGAAATCTTGATTCCAGCTTGTGCTTCATCCAGCCTGGCATTTCGCATGATGTACTCTGCATATAAGTTAAATAAGCAGGGTGACAGTATACAGCCTTGACATACTCCTTTCCCAATTTGTAACCAGTCTGTTGTTCCATGTCTAGTTCTAACTGTTACTTCTTGACCTGCAAACAGATTTCTTAGGAGGCAGGTAAGGTTCTGGTGTCTACCCCCGGTGGGTGAAGTTGGTCCAGTGACTTGTGCAGGCCCCCTGTTTGGAGGGTCTGGGTCCCTGCCTCCTGGCAGGTCAACCTACGTCTTCTCCCTGTGGAGGACAAGGTCATCTCAAAGGGTGTATTTAATAGGTGGCTCTAGTCTCAGGTAGCTTGTCTGCTTATGAATGGGGCTGTGTTCCAACTTTGTTGGTTGTTTGGCCTGAGGCATCCCAGCATTGAAGCCTGTAGACTTTTGGTTGGCGACACATCTCAGTGCAAATATGATGACTCCAAGAGAGCTCATGCCAATGGGTATTTCCTGGGGCACCTGTCACCAGTGTCTTTGCCCCCACAGTGAGCCAAATTCAACCCACCACCCCCCAGGAGATTCTCTAAGCACTGCAGTTAGGTCTGCTCCAGCCGCCTATGGAGTCACTGCTTTACCCTAGATCCTAGTGCACAAGAAACCTTGTGTGTGCTCTCCAAGAGGAGTCTCTTTTTGTGAATATAAAAGGTAAATATGCCACTTACTAAAGAAAAACTGACTCAAGTCTCACTCAGATACAACTTTCTTCTCATGTTGCATATACTCTATTGAAAATGAATATTCATAAAATACTGTTTAAGCCACAACTGTTACATTAGCACATATTTATCATACTAAACATGTCAAGAAGGAAGTGGAAATCACTTGTATTTGGTCTTCTATTGCAGTGGGTCTCAAAGTGTCCCCCAGCCAACAGCATCAGCATCATCTGGGCATCTGTTAGAGATGGAAGTTCTTGGTGCCACCCGAGACCTACTGAATCCAAAACCCTGGGGATGTTTCCCAGAAATCCATTTCAACAGGTCTTCCAGATGATTCAGATGCATACTCAAGTTTGAGAATGACTGTTTTCATATATTATTTTCTTTCCAAAGACTTATCTCATTTCCCAAACCACAACAGATGGGTTGCAGCACTGATGCTAAGAAAGAACCAGTTTATTTCCATTTTGTTCACCGACGCAAAACCATCTCACCAAAGGACACACCTATGAACCTACTTCCTGGCTCTGATGATCTGCTAATATTCAATGCTTTTCACCTGGCTTCTTGCTTGCCTCTCTGGGACCACATGTGCTGGTTCTCCAGGCCCGCAGCCAGAGGTCTGAGTATCTGCATTTCTGAGTTGACTGAAAGGCTGCAGCAGCCGTGGGCAAAGAAAACCAGGCTGCTTGAGCTCCATGTTGTTTTTGTCTAGAATCCAAGTTCCCTCACACTCCACATGGCTCTTTCGGTAGAGAAGCCTCTAGCTTTCAGAACTTGGCATCCTTGTGTACGGAGCACTATGTCACTTCACTACTCTGCCTACTTGCTCTCCTGGATCTCAGACTTTGTCCTTTCATCAGACATTGGGCGGGTGTTTAACTTTCTTTTTGGCGAGACAGAGGAAATGAGCAAGTATGTGAATACCTTTGAATGGCCACTCCCTAAAAGCAGCAAGAAACTCCAGAGAGCCCCACAGACTTGTAAAATGCAGCCTAGAGCTCAGGGAATGTCTGGATTTTCTCCCTAGGGAGCGTTTTCATACTGTGGAGCATCCTTGGAGGAAAGCACAGGAATCTGGAGGGCCTTCCTGCAGTAGGAGGCACCAGGAGAAGCCACCTTCTCACCCACCTCAATGTTGGAGGCATCTGTTTCATTTGTGCTCCTCCGCTTCCTGCCGCGTTTGGGGTAGCCGTTGATCTTACACTCATAACAAGCCTCTGGGGAGAGTGAGTTGTCATCCATTTCACTGCTGGCAGGTGGCTCTGGGTTTCCCCGGCCCATGCCCATTCCAGAAACACAGTGCCTGTGGTGGAAGGGGCGCAGAGATATTTTTCATTAGAATTGGGAGATGGAGGAGGAGCAAGAGTTCTGGTGAAGCCCGGATCCTGCCTGGTGACATTCAGCCCTTGATTACGTGTCCACTGGATGATGGGCTGGTGCTGAGAACCACACTGAAGCCCTCTGTGTTTGGTCTTAAATTCTCAGTTCCCTGAGTTGATTGATTTCTTTTTACTGTCTCTGAAGGCCCTATTTTGCATATTTACTTGCCCCTTTATTTCCCAAACGTAATGTGGCAGGTGTTTTGCCGAACTGGCGGAGAGGAGACAAGGAGTGGAAACAAGAGAACAGCGGAAGAGGAGGGGGAGATCATGTGACTTGGGGAGCTGAATAAAAATTGCCTTCTTCTTATAAAATAGGCTCCACAGGAGTGAAAAAGGTATGTGACGTCAGTGTTCCGTTCCCTGCCCTCTTCCTGTTTCACTGATACCATTACAGCCACCTCCAGTCCCGCCAGCACCGCCTTTCACCACCCCAGCTTCTGAGCAATCTCTCCTATTATCAGACCTCTCACTTTGGCTCCTGAAGATAGAAAGAAAGCTCTAGGTAATAACTTAGGTTGATTTGGAAATATATTGTGAAGATATGCAGTGTATTAAATACATGTATCAGAGCTTGCCCAACTGTGGGAAATTGTTTCAAGTCATTCAAAACCACTAGGTCCACTGGCTCTGACTCATGTGAGGCTGGATAAACAAACCCATGCCCAAGAGAGAACTAGTTCAGCTGTTTTTCTTTGCCTTTCAGTTTTTAAAGCCAAGTTATGGAAGGAGGCTTGCATGTCTCACAAGTACCTTGTTTTGTTATTCTGCTTACTATTTCATAGGTCACTTGGAATGTATTTATCAGGCTCCTCTTTCAAAATGTTTTGAAATATCTGAGTGATCTTAAAAGAATCTTTATATTAGGATAGGGTTGTCCACTCTAGTGATTCACAGAGGAGCCCAAACTGTTATAAATGGGTGAATTTCTATTAATGGGTCTATTAATAGGTCATAATGTAGACTAAATACTATTCATTTCTCTCATATTAGTTGATCTGTTTTGTATAACTCATTTTCCTTTATGCCCTTAAGATTCAAAATACAATGCCATTAACATATATATATATATATATATATATATTTTTTTTTTTTTTTTGTATTTTGCAACAATTTACAGGTTTCTAGTATTTTCTGAAGGCTTCCCTGGTGGCTCAGAGGGTAAGGGAATCCTGCTGAGCACAACACATTTCCTTCCCTCATCCTTTAATTTTGTACCATGAAATGTGTAGAAATAATATGGATGAAATGATAAGTGCTCATTCTTTGTGTGTGTGCATTCACATAATTATGAAATTGTTGGAAGAAAACCCCAAATTCACAGGCTTTGGTTCCTTTCTCAGAACTCCCAGAATTTTTATATGCCTGGAACACCACTTACAAGAAGTGTGACTATAAAGTCCCACTGGCCACAAGCCAGTTTGGAGTGTCACAATTTTTGCTGGGAAAATGATTCTGGCATTAAATTTATAAAGAATGAGTCTACTGAGAGCCAGACACAAACATCTGGGAATTTGAGTCCTATTGCTGGCATTCTGTGTGCTTCCCATGAAACATTCCTTTACCTTCTACACACCCCAAAATGAATCACTTGACGTTTCTATGTCAAGAAACCAAAGACCACAAAATTAACAATTTGATATATACATGTATGTGTGTGTTGTGGACTATGTGACTTTGTGTTGGGAGGAGTATATATAAGTGTGTGCATTGGTATATGTGTGTGTGTGTATTTAATGTCTCTGTGTTCCTAATTAAAAAGTTAAAATGTGAGCTCCTTCACAGGATAGCCAAAACTAAGACAGTCAAATCCAGACTAATTCAGCTGGGAAGAAGACCTAAACTTTGAAAATGTAACAGTAAATTTATATTACTAAATAGAATAAAAATATATCTCCCCTGCCCCAACTCTCGCAATACAATGTGGTATGCTACCTGGAAAATATAATAATTATTTTAACTCTTATATTTAAAGTTCTTTTGCAACTTTTAATGTAAATTTAAGTCTAAAATGTAAAATATACTTTGAAACTCTAAAGGACTCCCCAAAAGATATCTTTATGATTTATCCTAACAGGAGCTACATGAAGGCATTTTAAGTCAAGACAGAATCCTGCTTGTCCCAGGAGAAGGTTGCATCAGCAATATGCAGTCTGAGTCCAGCTCTGTCATGGATCACAGTCCCTGTATTTCCTGAGAAACGACTTGCCAACAAGAAGAGAGGATCAAGAGAAGGAGATAGATAAGCCATATCTTGAGGTATTTACAATATCATTTCATTATTTTGTATGATGGTCTATGAATTTCCAGAAATCTAGATGTCCCCCTTCAAATAAAATAACCTAAAACCTTTGCAGAGCTAACTGGAATTAACTCAAGGATTATTAAGAGCATGGTTCAATGCTACTAGGACAGGTCATTTTGAGTTCAATATACTTAATTATACTATGAATGAGAAAGCCTCCAACCACGACCAGCATTGCTTACCCTTGGCCTATTCGGAAGTAGCCAGGTGGACAGGCACACAGGTAGCCGCCCTCAGTATTGGAACAGCCATAACTGCAGGGGGCCTGAGCAGAGCCACATTCGTTGATGTCTTGGCAACCTCCACTGAACTGTTCGTATTGGAAGCCGGCAGGACACATGCACTTGTAGCTCCCCAGGGTGTTGTGACAGGAGGCTCCTCCACAGATGTGAGCACTGAGGCACTCATTTTCATCTGCAATGAAAACCAGAAGACACCACTTATGTGATATTGGGCAGAGGTTTCTATGGAGGAGGCTTGGTCAGGCCACTCTGACCCTGTGCTGGCCAGCGGGCCCTCACCTTGGCTCTTGGGAAGGGAAGGCAGGTGGAAGTGACTGAGGTGGGAAAGGGAACAAGAGAGAAAGATGTGGAGACAGATGTGGCCTCTCACCATATGGTGAGCAGACGTGGTCTCCGAGGTCAAGTGCACCAGGCAGTGTGTTGGAGGATGGCATTCTGAGGACCAGCAGACTCCAGTCCTCATCTGAAGCCAATGGTAGTGTGTTCTGCTCTACAGGAGCATCAGGTGAAGAATGCAGGGTGGTTCACAGCCAAGGTTCAGGGGTCAGGGTGGGAGGGCAGGGAGCTGTTCTCTGTACCTTTGCTTCAGAAATACCCAGCAACGGGATGACTATCTCTACAGCGAAGATGAGCCATATTCCTGGAGGCTGCTTTCCTACTCCTCCTTTTTCAGCATGAATAGGGCTGGCAAGGGCTGACATCCTGCAGGAAGTGGCCTGCCCACCTGGACTTCCTTTTCAAAAGTCTATAAAAGCCCCCAGGTGCTTGCTGAGGGGATGAATGGTGCCTTCTGGTATGTCTGCTCCCATCTCTGAATGGACCTCCTTATCTAAACCATCCTCCTGCCCAGAGCATCTGGGCTGTGTCTAAAGCTAAGTACAGTTGGAAGAGATTCAGTGCAGACTTCATGGACACTAACTGGGGAAAACCCACACAAGACACAGATGCTGTGGAACGGGCTACCCACAGGGACCAGCCAAGTCTGATGGTAATACATAGGAAAAAGAACTCTAACTTTCACAAATTAATTCAAAGGGAAAAACCCCTCAAATTTCTTATTATCTCTGATTTATACTTTTTTTAAACTTCCAGTATATTTTTATAGATCTGCCTTTGTAGGGCAGCACAGAAGTTTGCTGGTAAGACATTTCTTAACTGCTATAGCCCATTTTCAGGCTTATGTCCACTTGAATGCATGTAGATTGACCTTCTCCTCACTTAGCAAATATCTGCTTCCAATGGAAAAGAGGAGGAAGGCAATTTAGTAACACTTAACACTTAATGGATGCCTACTGTGTGACAGGATACTAGGTTGTTGTCCAGTCACTAAGCCGTGTCCAACTCTTTGTGACCCCATGAAGTGCAGCATGCCAGGGTTCCCTATCCTTCACTATCTCCTGTAGTTTGCTCACTCTTATGTCCATTGAGTCAGTGATGCCATTCAACCATCTCATTATCTGTCACCCTCTTCTCCTCCTGCCTTCAATCTTTCCCAGAGTCAGAGTCTTTTCCAGTAAGTCGGCTCTTTGCATCAGGTAGCCAAAATATTGGAGCTTCAGCTTCAACCTCAGACCTTCCAATGAATATTTAGGGTTGATTTCCTTTAGGATGGACTGGCTTGATCTCCGTGCAGTCTAAGGGACTCCCAAGAGTCCAGCACCATGGTTCGAAAGCATCAATTCTTCAGAGCTCAGCCTTCTTTATGGTCCAACTCTCACATCGTGTACATGACTACTGGGAAAACCATAGCTTTGACTATGTGGACCTTTGTTGGCAAAGTGATGTCTCTGTTTCTTAATATGCTATCTAGGTTTGTCATAGCTTTTCTTCCAAGGAGAAATTGTCTTTTAACTAGGTACTTCATTTGCTTAATGTGCTTCACAATCATGGAGGTAAGTATTAAAATCCTTATTCCCCAGATGAAGAAAGTGAGACTCAGAAAGCCCCTCCAAGATCTCCCAGCAGCAGGGCAGATATGCACATCCAGGTCTGTCTGACTAGAAGTCTCATGCTTTCCTTTATATCAAAGTATCTCTCAAGAGATTTGCCCTCATTTACATTGTTCCTTTCTCTTTTAGTTTTTCCTTATTTGCTAAGATAGTTTCATTTTTCAAGAAAAAATTGTTTCTTAAAGAAAAAAAAACACTTTTTTTTAAAATTAGGAAAACAAGTGGGTAAAATGGTAAGAGTGAGGTACTTGCATATATATATATCCACACTTCATATTGCCTTCCACTCTTTCTTTTTCTCTTCCTTCTCTTCATCTCCCTTCCTTCCTCAAACTCCCCCTGCTTATCTGTATGTGGTTACAGAGAGAAGGAGTAGATATACAGTAAGAAAGCCATTGGTTGAGATGCCTGTTATGGCACAGTGCCTAACTATGCATCTGTTTGATACCCTTTCTATCAAAGGACTCAAGTACCCAACCAAGGTCACTTAGGTTCCAGGGTTCCTAAAACAAAATGATTTAATATGCCATCATCTGTGTTCTCCTCCCCTTGTTTTAAATTAGAGAATGAGCTATGTGATAGAAACCAATGGAGACCATGGGCATCAAAAGATGAACGAAGAACCAAGGGTGGTTCCTTTGGTGAAAGAAGTATCTCTGGGCTGGATGTCTTCTCTGTGCCCTGCATACCCACCTTCAGACCTCTCAGCTGTGCTCAGCTCTACAAGGCCGATCAGAATGGAATATCAACAGGCTCTTCTTCCGTATCCTATGCTTTTTGATTGGGCTTAGCCATCTGTTACTTGCTGGGACTCTGACTGATAAATCCTCTAAGGTACAGGTATGTGTGGGAAAGACCTGTTAATATAGAGCTTAAGATTTACTCTCTTTTGTTCCAAGGGACAGAAACAGGACCAATGGTTAGGAGTCAGAGGAAGAAAAGGTTCATTCTTTATGAAAAGGAAGATGAGTACCTTTCCTGGTTGGAGAGGGATTGACATGTTAGGAAACAGATCAGATGAGATCACTGTCAAGGTTCTTTCTAACTTGGAGTATCTATTTTTTAATTTGGAGTATCTATTTTGGTCAAGAACTCTCCCTATCCCCTTTTCAAATTCTTTTCTACTTTATTTTACTTTTTTTTTCCTCTTTGAAAATCTAATAAGCTTAAATTAAACTTGCTTTTCTGGGTTGGAGAGGTGGGGTGGAGTGGACCATGGATTAAGATAAGAAATTGGCAAATGTTCAATGTTTGAAGTTTGAAAACAATCTGTTTGTGCACTCACCCTTTCTATCAATATACAAATACCATGATTTGTTTAACTTGTTTTGCACTTTTCCTGACCTTCTTCATCCTGTGTGTACCCAGGAGCAAATGGCTCCACAAGGAATTTTTCTACACTACAAAATCTTTGTTTTATTCTTTCAGTTGTTACTTAAATTGGTAAGAGTTTTGCTCTTTTTATAAAAAGAGATGATTCTAATTTGAATGAAATAGCATTATAATCTCTGAAAGACACTCCTTAAAAATCAGATGGAAACCTCCCCCCACTGTCCTCTAAACTCAGAGGTTCCAGCATCAGGCTTGCCCAGTGTGTCTTAGCTGTGGTGTTAAGAGAGAATTCCAAAATGTAGAATGGGCTTTCCTTTACTAATTTTCTCTAGGTCAAAATGGGTCAGCTCCAAGTTTGATATTTTCTAGAAAGCAGTGATATCAGTGGCGCCATACCCTAAACCTATCCATCTTCTAAAAGTGAGCTTCTGGCTGCTTAGAAGCAAGGATCCAGAGAGGGCTGGTCCAAGAGATTTGCTCTGCAAGGCTCTGAGGAGGTCATTCTGGTTCAAGGCAATGCTCATTCTGGTTAACTATAATTCCCAAGAATTATGAGAACAGTTTGAATTGGTATCTTCTGGGCATCAAAACCCCCAAACCTCTTCCTACGTTTTTTTAAACTAAAATTTAGTTGATTTATAATATTGTGTTAGTTTCAAGTGTACAGCAAAGAGACTCACCTACATAGGTCCATCCTTCTTGCTGCAAATGGCAGTATTTCATTTGTTTTTATGGCTAATATTCCATTAGATGCACACATCTTTTTAAACCAGTTATCTGTTGGCACTTGAGTTGTTTGTAAAAATCCTGCTATGAACATTGAGGTGAATATATCTTTTCAAATTAGAGTTTTCATCCTTTCAGGATATACACCCAGCAGTGGGATTGCTGGATCATATGGTAGCTTTATTTTTTAGTTTTTTTAAAAATAGCCTCCATACTGCTCTCCATAATGACTAAACCAATTTACACTCCCACCAACAGTGTAGGAGGGTTCCCTTTTCTCCACCCTCTTCATATGTAAATCTTTTGATGATAACAGACTTATTTGAAGGTAGTAGACTTTTTGATGGTGGTCATTCTGACCATGTGAGGTGATATCTCATTGTGGTTTTGATTTGTATTTATTTAATAATTAGCAATAGTGAGCATCTTTTCATGTGCTGGTTGGCCATGTCAGAGAAAAGACTTATCTAGGTCTTCTGCCCACGTTTTCATTAGATGGTTTATTTCTTTGGTACTGAATTGTAGGAGCTGTTTATATATTTTGTAATATTAACCCTTTGTCAGTTGCATCATTTGCAAATATTTTCTCCCATTCCATAGGCTGTCTTTTGTATTGTTGATGGTTTTCTTTGCTATAAAAAAGCTTTTAAGTTTGATTTGGTCTCATTTGTTTATTTTTGCTTTTATTTCTTTTGCCTTGGGAGACTGATCTAAGAAAATATTGCTACAATTTATGTGCAAGAATGTCCTGCCTATGTTCTCTTCTATGAGTTTTATGGTATCACCTCTTATATTTAGGTCTTTAAAACAACTACAGTTTACTTTTGTATATAGTGTGAGGGAGTATTCTAACTTCACTGATTTACATGCAGCTGTCCAGGTTTCCCAATACTACTTGCTAAAGAGATTGTCTTTTCTCTATTGTATATTCTTGCCTCCTTTAGTGTAGATTAATTGACTGTAGATGCATGGGTTTATTTCTGGGCTCTCTACCTGTTCCATTGATGTATATATCTGTTTTTGTGCCAATACCACACTGTTTTGATTACTGCAACTTTATATCATAGTCTGAATTCTGAAAGGGTTATGCTTATAGCTTTGTTTTTTCCTTGGGATTGCTTTGAAAATTCTGGGTCTTCTGTGGTTCCATATAAATTTTGGAATTATTATTTTTCTAGTTCTGTAAAAAAATGTTATGGGTATTTTGATAGGGATTGAATTAAATCTGTAGATTGCTTTGGGAAGTATGGTCATTTTAGCAATATTTATTCTTCCAGTCCAAAAGCATGGGCTATCTTTCCATTTCCTTGAATCATCTTCAGTTTCCTTTATCAATGTTTTATAGTTTTCAGCATATAGGTCTTTCACTTTCTTGGTAAACTTTATTCTTAGATATTTTATTTCATCTTTTCATGTGATTTTAAACAGGTTTTTTTTTTTAAATCTTCTCTTTCTGATATTTCATTGTTAGTGTAAAAAAATGGAACAGATTTCTATATGTTAATCTTGTACCTTGTACCTTCTGAATTCATTTAATAGTTCCAGTAGTTTTTGCATGCAGTCTTTAGGGTTCTCTATAGAGATTATCATGTCATCTGTACATAGTGACAATTTTACCTCTTCCCTTCCAGTACAATGTTGAATAGAAACAGTGAGAGTGGGCATCCTGTCTTGTTCCAGATTTTAGTGGGAAGGCTTTCAGCTTTTCACCATTTAACATTATATTGGCTGTTGGTTTGTTGTAAATGGCTTTTATTATGTTGAGAAATGTTCCCTCTAAAACCACTTTAGTGAGAGTTTTAATCATGAATGGATGTTGAATTTTATCAAATAGCTTTTCTGCTTCTATTGAGATGATCATGTGTTTTTTGTCTTTCCTTTTGTTGATGTGGTATTGACTTTTCATGTGAACCATCTTTGAGACCTGGAAATGAATCCAACTTGGTCAAGGTGTATGATCCTTTTTATGTATTGTTGAATTTGGTTTGTTAATATCTTGTTGAGGATTTTGAAACTATATTCATCAGTGATACTGGCCTGTAATTCTTTTTGTGTAATGTCTTGTCTGGTTTTGGCATCAGGGTGATGGTAGCTTCATAAAATGACTCTGGGAGCATTACCTCCTCTTTAATTTTTTGGAATAGTTTGGGAAGGATGGGTATAAGTTCTTCTTTGAATGTCTGGTAGAATTCCCCAGTGAAGCCATCTAGTTCTGGACTTCAGTTGCAGGGAATTTTTCACTTCTGGTGATAGGCCTGTTCAAATGATCTGTTTCTTCTTGATTCATTTTTGACAGCCTTTATGTTTCTAAAACTTGTCTACTTTGTCTAGGTTGCCTAAGCTCACTTTTAGGTGAGCTCCACAATTTTTTGGCATATAACTCTTATAATTATATGATTCTCTTAGGATTTTTAAAATTTCTATAGTATCAGTTGTTATTTCTCATCTTTCAATTTATTATTTTATTAATTTGGATTTTCTCTTTCCTTCTTGGTGTGTCTGTCGAGCACTTTCTCAATTTTGTTTATCTTTTCAAAAAACTGGCTCTTGGTTTTATCAGTCTTTTCTATTTTTTTAATCTCTATTCATTCCTGCTCTGACCTTTATTTCCTTCTGTTGACTCTGGGCTTTCTTTGTTGTTTTTCTAATTCTTTTAGGTGGCAGATTAAATTATTTTGAGTTTTTCTTTTTTTTTTTTTTCAGGAAGGCCTATATTATTGTGAACTTCCCTCTTAAAACTGCTTTTGTTGCATCTTATAGCTTCTGTAACGTTGTGTTTTCATTGTTGTTTGTCTCAAGGTATTTTCTGATTTCTTCTTTGATTTCACTGTTGACCCGCTGGTTTCTTAATAATATGTTTAGTCTCCACATGTCCATTTTTTCTTTCTGTGGTTGACTTCTCATTTCATGGAGATCTTTCTCGAAGATTTGGCTGAATAAGAGGTCTGCCAGTTTCCAGTTGGTTTTCTGTGAGAATTGCTCCACACGTAGATGTATTTTTGATGTATTTGTAGGGGTAGGTGAACTCCACACCCTCCTGTTCTGCCATCTTGATCCTCCCCCTCTTCCCACTTCTTAATAGACTCTTTGTTCTTCAGGTCCCAGGCAGAACACAATCTTCATAGGACAAAAGAAGAATCTTCAGGCAACAAGGGCATGACCTGGCCATCTCTATCATCTCTGAACTGAGCAGAGGAGGAGGATAAGGCCCAGCAGTGGTAGATCTCACCTCTTTTATACTCTTCCCCATAGCTTCAGTTTCATCCAAGGGAGATATGTAATAAGGGCAGATAGATTCATATACTGGGTATTGAATCAACAAAGCTTATGCTGGAAATTTTGTGAACAATGTTAGAAACTGGTGATTAAAATCCAAGACCTCCCTGAGCTGGTAATAAACAAAGGCTTTTTTTTTTTATTAAAACCAGACCACTAATCAGCAAACTGTGCAGTGTAAGCTCTAGCACTGTGGTTATTTTAGCCAGTCCTACTCACCTCTGCAAAACTGTGTTTTGTAAAGAATCAAACCAGATGAGAGAGACGCATGTTTGATAAATGAACACATACCAAATGTGTCTTCATTTGGAGTAAAATCAAGCATTGCAACATGGAGCAGCCACCCAGTTTTTGAGAAGGAGGGCCCTGTTCCCAAGAGAGTGGCAGCCAGAACAGGTCACCAGAGCACCAAGCTTGCAGTGCTACTAGGTGAGTTAAAAAAAAGAAGAAACAAGTAGAGGTGACACTAGAAAAGCAGCCCTGAAACATGAAGTGAAGGAAGAGCTTTGGATTCTAGCTTTGGTCCTGCCACAAAAGAATGGGTAAGGACAGTCTGCCTTTCCTTCCTGGCTTCTAAGCCTTCATCAGTAAAATAACTGCATGGGCTATATGGATTGGGGTCCTTCTAAACTTGCAATGTTGGGATTCTCTGATGTCCATTAGAAGTTATTTTCCTATGACACTGTGGGACCAAAAGTGACAATCTCAGTTTAATGACAGAGTCGTTAATTTTCAAAAGAGTTTAACAATCCTGAAAAAACTTGTACCCTGCCCCAAAGGTGTACAGCATTCAGTGAACCACTTCTGTGTCTTCTGGCCAAAAGCTGTTCTAAGTAGCCTTTGGCTGATGGATAGTTTTCAGTCAGAAGGAGGATTTTGTTGGCCTGAAGAGAACTCCAGTGTGGGCTGATGACTAGCAGTGAAGCAGAAGAGCAAGGGGATATTAGGAATTAAGGAATTCTGGCAGCATTTCATTTCAGATACCTTCAAAGTACCCTTTATCATTATTTTTTTTTCTTAGTTTGCTACTTTGCAAAGGCTATGACTTCCCTCTGGTTTCAACCAGGTATAGACAATTTGAAATGAGTATTTGTTGCTTCAATGATAAGTTTAAAGTTTTCAGAAAGAAAGCAGTATTCTGACTCAGGAGCTGACAGCAGTTCATCTTGTGAACAAGGGAAAACTACTTGCCAACACACTGGTTCCACTGGTAGTGCTGGAGATAGCCCTGGGGGCAGCTGCACCTGTAGCCGCCGATGATGTTCTGGCAGCCGTGCTGGCAGCGATGGTTTCCCTCACACTCATCCACATCTGAAAAAGAAGGCAGAGTTGCCTTTAAGTCATATCAGTGCATGCCTCAGAGGTATTCTCTGAAGCAACACTTATCAGCATATGAACGTGAAAGGCAATTTCAGTAAGACATCTGACACATAAAAAAATTGTTCAGTTGCTAAGTTATGTCTGATTCTCTGCAGTCCCATGGACTGCAGCATGCCAGGCTTCCCTGTCCTTCATGGTCTCCCAGAGTTTGCTCATATTCATGCTGGTTGAGTCAGTGATGCTATCAAACCATCTCATCCACTGCCACCTCCTTCTTTTGCCTTCAATCTTTCCCAGCATCACCGATATTCTACCACCAAAAATTTCAAGAATATCTACTCTGGAGCTTTTGATAAGTCCAAGGGAAAAAAATCCCTGGTAAAATCCACAAATAAAAATAATGAAGACACTAATGAAAGGCACAAGAATACACTGTAGGATAGCTGAGTAAACTATATTTCCTTACTTGTGCCAGAATTGGAAACCAAAAGGTCAGTACAAAAACAAAATCCTAAAAAATAAGAGTAAAATGTTTAATCATGTGTTGGCAGAAGAGTTATTCCTTATATACTTAATCTACATTGAGGGAATCCTTTCAAGATTCTGGATCCAGTGACTAGAAAATTAAGTGATCAAATTCAGGAATCTAGCTGTTTTTCTTGATTGGGTCATTTCCAATTAGACTAAATTAACAACTGAGCAGAAAGTCTTGTAACATTCAGGAAAAGCGTGTGTTAAGGACATGGTCAAGCATGAAACAAAAGATGGATCTCTAAGATATGGGACTTGTACAAACCAGAGAAAACATTTCCATCTTCAGCTGGCTGTCTCCCCTATGCTCAGTTCTCATGTCTCATAGAGGATGATGATGCAGGTGTTTATAGGCCACCTTATGAGGACCAACTAGCTGGACCAAGCTGAGGGCTCTACCTACCTTCACAGCTTGCACCGCTCGGATCAAGTGAGAAGCCCCGCTGGCATTCACAAGTGAAGCTTCCAGGAGTGTTCTGGCAAATGCCCTTTGACCCACACAGGTTGATGTCAGAGGTGCATTCATTGTTATCTGTAAGAAGCAGAGGGAGAAAGGAGAGGGTGGGACCTCCCCGAAGCTCTCTTTGTGTTGTTTAAAAGGAAGAAAGAAGGGTAATTTGCTCAGAAAAGACCAATAGCTTTTCACAACATGCATGCATGTACACACAGACACACATACATGTATTCACATATTTTATTGAGTTTTATCTTCTTATTCCAACAGCAGAAGCCCTTGAAAACAAACCCTTCAAGGAATAACTACATAGGACTTTCCCTCTCCCACTTACCAATGCAGGCAGTATGGTGTTGGGTAAATCCAGGAGGACATTTACATGTGAAGCTGCCAATGGTGTTAACACACAGGAATTGGCAGTTGTGCTGCTTAGTTGCACACTCATCAAGATCTGTAAGAAAATGCAAGATGGGCATTGGAATTGAGCTGAAGCCCAGGAACCTAGAAGCCACCCTAGGGAGTAGCTCTGAGTTTTCATTTCTACATCTCAAATGACCTGGTCAGAATGGGACCACAGCATATGGTTAGGAGGAACCCGGGAGATAAAGCTTTGTTTTGAAGATAAAATGTGGTTTCAATGCAGACCAAAAATGCATTTCTTTGGTGATCCAAGAAAAACCCATTCCCTTTAGTTATAGGAAAGCAGAACTTTCTCAACAAAGAAATGTCCAATACATCATAAAATTTAAATAAATTACAAAATGAAATAAAAGATTAGGATTCTCAAAAACTTCCAAAGCATGAAAAAATCTCTTCAAGTTGAAATATAAAAGTAATTATTGAGGGTAAAAATGAATTTTCTCTGCTTGGTTTCTTGTTTGCTGTTTTTTAATCTTCTCAAATGAAATGGTCAACCAGATCAAACCAAACCAAACTAACTGCTTTGTTTAGAGTTTCTCCTTTGGATAAAACAAAATTGAGCAATCAGGAAGGGAAAAAAAAAACCCTCATTCTGATAAGCCAATAGCAATTTTAAAAAAGACTATCTACAATATTTATCCAAGATTATTTTCCACTTTCTCAATAAAATCCTCTGTTTTGACCAGGCCTCTTTCCTCACTGCCTGGAACCTGTAGGTTCTCTCTTCACACCACTGCTATTTAAAATCTCAAGAGATACAAAGTGTGTTCCAATTTTTAGTTGAATTTTAATTTAAAAAAAACTGCTGTGAATTTAGGAATCTACCTACCTTCCTTCCTGCCTGGCTTTGCCTGTCTGCCCCCTACCCCTTCTTGTGATCTTCTTTTATCACTGCAGACAGAGCTGTGCTTGGAACTGCAGATCTGTGCCAGTTCCTGGCTAGACTAATATCTGGAGTGGGCTTGAACTGAAAGAACTGCCCGTATTTCTCCTAGTGCTGACATCTCTTAAAAACGAGCCAATCCTGTGCTCTTTCTATTGCTGGGGAGCTGCCGTTTCTGCTTTTCCGGTTTCGGAATTATTGACAGTGGTATGTCTCCTGCTAGCAGGTGTCCTCCCTGCTCTGTGACCCCAGGGGCTTTGCTAGAGCATCATCACATGTTTGCTGCAGCTTATTACCTGCAAACAGGTGAGGGGGACAACTCAGTGATTTTTGAAGAATTTTCATTGTATATTGGGGTGTAGTTGATTAACAGTGTTGTTTCAGATGTACAGCAAAGTGATTCAGTATACATATACACAGATTTATTCTTTTTCAAATTTTTCCCCCATGTAGGTTATTGCAGAATATGGAACCAAGTTTCCTGTGCTATATGGTCAGCCCTTGTTGGTTATCTATTTTATATACAGTAGTGTCTATAAATAAGTTCTAAACTCTCAGTTTATCCCTCCCCTGCCCCCAGCTTTCCCTTCTGGTAACCATAAGTTAATTTTCTATGTCTGTAAGTTTGATTTTGTTTTGTAAATAAGTTCACTTGTGTCATTTTTTTTTTAAGATTCTGCATATAAGCAATATCATATGATATTTGTCTTAGATTTACTACACTTAGTATTATAGTCTCCACGTCCATCCATTTTGCTGCTGCTGAGGAGTCACTTCAGTCATGTCCGACTCTATGCAACCCCAGAGAGGGCAGCCCACCAGGCTCCCCCGTCCCTGGGATTCTCCAGGCAAGAACACTGGAGTGGGTTGCCATTTCCTTGTCCAGTGCATGAAAGTGAAAAGTGAAAGTGGAGTCGCTCAGTCGTGTCCGACTCTTAGCGACCCCATGGACTGCAGCCTACCAGGCTCCTCCATCCATGGGATTTTCCAGGCAAGAGTACTGGAGTGGGGTGCCATTGCCTTCTCCAATGGTATTATATCATTAATGACTGAGTAATATCCACTGTATATATGTACCACATCTACTTCATCCATTCATCTGTTGTTGGACATTTAGGTTGTTCCCATGTCTTGGCTATTGTAAACAGTGCTGCAATGAACACTGGGGTGCATGTAAACTTTTGAACCATGGTTTTCTCCAGGTACATGCTCAGGAATAGGATTGCTGGACAATATGGTAGTTCTATTTTTCATTTTTAAAGGAACTTCCAAGCTATTCTGCAGAGTGGTTGTACCAACTTACATTCCCATCAGCAGTTTAGGAGGGTTTCCTCTTCTCCACACCCTTTTCAGCATTTATTATTTGTAGACTTTTGATGGTGGTCATTCTGACTAGTGTGAGATGAAATCTTATTGTAATTTTGATTTGCATTTCTCTAACAATTAGTGATGCTGAGCATCTTTTCACGTGGCTATCTTTGGAGAAATGTCTATTTAGATTTTTCATCCATTTTTTGATTGTGTTGTTTGATTGTTTTGATATTGAGCTGCATGAGCTGTTTGTAGATTTTGGAGATTAATCCTTTGTCAGTTGTATCACTTGCAAATACTTTCTCCCATACTGTGAACATTTTTTTCATTTTGTTTATAGTTTCCTTTGCTGTGCAAAAGCTTTTGAATTTAATTAGGTCCCATTCATTTATTTTTATTTCTGTTACTCTAGAAGATAGCTTGAAAAATATATTGCTGCAACTTAAATCAGAGAGTGTTCTGCCTGTTTTCCTCCAAAAGTTTTATAGTATCACGGTGGATATTTAGGAGTTTAATCTATTTTGAGTTTATTTTTGTGTATGGTGTTGAAGACTACATTCTTTTATGTGTAGCTGTCCAGTTTTCCAGACTGTCTTTCCTCCATTGAATAGTCTTGCCTACTTTGTCATAGATAAATTGACCATAGGTGCACGGGTTTATATCTGGGCTTTCTATCTTGTTCTATTGATTCATATTTCTGTTTTTGTGCCAGTAACATTACTCTTTTGATGACTGTAGCTTTGTGGGATAGACTGGAGTGAGTGCTCCATTTTTCTTTCTCAAGATTGCTTTGACTATTTAGGGTTTTTTTAGGTCTCTATACAAATGTTAAAATTTTTTTGTCCTAGTTCTGCAAAAAATACCGTTGGTAATTTGACAGGGATAGCCCTGAATCTGTAGATTGCCTTGAGTAGCATAGTCATTTTGACAATATTGTTTCTTCTAATCCAAGAACATGGTATATTTTTTCATCTGTTTGTGTCATCTGCAATTTCTTTCATTAGCGTCTTTCAGGTAGAGGTCTTTTGCCTTTTCAGGTAGGTTTATTTCAAGGTATGTTATTCTTTCTGATGAAAGACTGTTTCTTTAATTTCTCTTTCTGATCTTTCATGGTTAGTGTATAAAAATGAAACAGATTTTTGTGTATTAAATTTGTATCCTGCAACTAAATTACCAAATTCATAGACGTGCTCTCAGTTAAGTTCAGTTGCTCAGTTATGTCCAACTCTTTGCAACCCCATGGACTGTAGCACATCAGGCTTCCCTGTCCATCACCAACTCCTGGAGCTTATTCAAACTCATGTCCATCGAGTCGATGATGCCATCCAACCATCTCATCCTCTGTCGTCCCCTTCTCCTCCCACCTTCAATCTTTCCCAGAATCAGGGTGTTTTTCAATGAGTCAGTTCTTTGCATCAGGTGGCGAAAGTATTGGAGTTTCAGTTTCAGCATCAGTCCTTCCAATGAATATTTAGGACTGATTTCATTTAGTATTGACTGGTTGGATCTCCTTGCAGTCCAAGGGACTCTCAAGAGTCTTCTCCAACACCACAGTTCAAAAGCATCAATTCTTTGGTGGTCAGCTTTCTTCATAATCCAACTCTCACAACCATACATGACTACTGGAAAAGCCGTAGCTTTGACTAGACAGACCTTTATTGGCAAAGTAATGTCACTGCTTTTTAATATGCTGTCTAGTTTGGTCGTAGCTTTTCTCCCAAGGAGAAAGCATCTTTTAATTTCATGGCAGCAGTCACCATCTGCAGTGATTTTGGAGCCCCCAAAAATAAAGTCTCTCACTATTTCAATTGTTTCCCCATCTATTTGCCATGAAGTGATGGGACTGGATGCCATGACCTTAGTTTTCTGAATGTTGAGTTTTAAACCAACTTTTTTCATTCTCCTCTTTCACTTTCATCAAGAGGCTCTTTAGTTCTTCGCTTTCTGCCATAAGGGTGGTGTCATCTGCATTTCTGAGGTTATTGATATTTCTCCCGGCAATCTTGATTTCAGCTTCTGATTCATCCAGCCTGGCATTTCGCATGATGTACTCTCCATATAAGTTAAATAAGCAGGGTGATAACATACAGCCTTGACCTACTCCTTTCCCAATTTAGAAGCAGTCTGTTGTTCCATGTCCAGTTCTAACTGTTGCTTCTTGACCTGCATATAGATTTCTCAAGAGACAGGTCAGGCTGTCTATTATTCCCATCTCTTTCTGAATTTTCCACAGTTTGTTGTGATCCACGCAAAGGCTTTCGCATAGTCAATAAAGCAGAAGTAGAGGTTTTTCTGGAACTCTCTTGCTTTTTCAATGACCCAACAGATGTTGGCAATTTGATCTCCGCTTCCTCTGCCTTTTCTAAATCCAGCTTGAACATCTGGAAGTTCATGGTTCACCTACTGTTGAAGCCTGGCTTGGAGAATTTTGAGCATTACTTTACTATCGTGTGAAATGAGTGCAATTGTGCAGTAGTTGGAGCATTCTTTGGCATTGCCTTTCTTTGGGATTGGAATGAAAACTGACCTTTTCCAGTCCTGTGGCCACTGCTGACTTTTCCAAATTTGCTGACATATTGAGTGCAACATTTTCACAGCATCATCTTTTAGGATTTGAAATAGCTCAACTGGAATACCATCGCCTCCACTAGCCTTGTTCATAGTGATGCTTCCTGAGGTCCACTTGACTTCACATTTCAGGATGTCTGGCTTTAGGTGAGTGGTCACACCATCATGGTTATCTGGGCCATGAAGATCCTTTTGTATAGTTCTTCTGTCAATTGTTGCCACCTCCTCTTAATATCTTCTTCTGTTAGGTCCATACCATTTCTGTCCTTTATTATGCCCATCTTTGAATGAAATGTTCCCTTGGTATATCTAATTTTCTTGAAGAGATCTCTAGTCATTCTCCTTCTACTGTTTTTTTCTATTTCTTTGCATTGATCAAATGCAAAGAAACTGAGGAAGGCTTTCTTACCTCTCCTTGATGTGCTCTAGTAGTTTGCTAATAGCATCTTTAGGATTTTATATGTATAGTATCATATCATCTGGGTTTTCCTGATGGCTTAGATGGTAAAGAATCTGCCTGCAAACAGTGACAGTTTTACTTCTTTTCCAATTTGGATTTCTTTTATTTCTTTTTCTATAACTATGCTGAATAGAAGTGGTGAAAGTGGACATCCTTGTCTTATTTCTGAACTTAGAGAAAATGCTTTTGCTTTTCACTGTTGAGTATGATGTTAGCTGTAGGTTTGTCTTATATGGCCTTTATAATGTATGTTCCCTCTATGCCCATATTCTGGAGAATTTTTTTTATCATAAATGCCTGGTGAATTTTTTCAAAAGCTTTCTCTGCATCTATTGAGATGATCATATTTTTTTTTTCCTTCAATTTGTTGATGTGTTTTATCACACTGATTTGCAGATATTGAAAAATCCTTGCATTCCTGGTGTAAATCCCCTTCATCATGGTGTATGATCTACTTAATGTATCGTTGGATTTGGTTTGCTAGTATTTTGTTGAGGATATTTGCATCTAAGTTCATCAGTGATATTTGCTGTTGTTGTTCAGTCGCTAAGTCATATCTGACTCTTTGTGACCCCACGAACTGCAGCATGTAAGGCTGCCCTGTCCTTCACTATCTCCCTGAGTTTGCTCAAACTCATGTCCATTGTGTCACTGATGCTATCCAACCATCTCATCCTCTGTCACCCCCTTCTTCCCTTGCCCTCAGTCTTTCCCAACATCAGGCAGGGTCTTTTCCAATGAGCTGACTCTTTGCATCAGGTGGCCAAAGTATTAGAGCTTCAGCATAAGTCTTTCCAATGAGTATTCAGGGTTGATTTGCTTTAGGATTGCCTGGTTTGATCTCCTTGGTGTCAAAGGGACTCTCAAGAGTCTTCTCCAGCACCACAGTTCTAAAACATCAATTATTTGGTGCTCAGCCTTCTTTATGGTCCAACTCTCACATCTGTACATGACTACTGGAAAAACTATAGCTCTGACTGTACAGAAATTTGTTAGTACAATTATGTCTCTGCTTTTTAATATTCTGTCTAGGTTTGTCATAGCTTTTCTTCCTAGGAGCAAGTGTCTTTTAATTTCATGGCTGCAGTCACCATCCTCAGTGATTTTGGATCATAAGAAAATAAAATGTCATTGTTTCTACTTTTTCCCCATCTGTTTACCATGAAGTGATGGGACCAGACGTCATGATCTTAGTTTTTTGAATGTTGAGTTTTAAGTGAGCTTTTTCCCTCTCCTCTTTTACTTTCTTCAAGAGGCTCTTTAGTTTCTCTTTGCTTTCTGGCATTGTGTGCATGCTAAGTCACTTCAGTCATGTCCAGTTATTTGCAAAATTATGGACTATAGCCCACCAGGTTCCTCTGTCCATGGGATTCTCCAAGCAATAATAGTGTAGTGGGTTGCCATGCCCTACTCCAGGGGACCTTCGCAACTCAGGGATCAAAGCTGAATACCTTGTGTCTCCTGTACTGGCAGGCTGGTTCTTTAGCGCCAGCCTGGGAAGCCCTAAAGTGAAAGTGTTAGTTGCGCAGCCTTATCTGACTCTTTGTGACCCCATGGACTATAGTCTGCCAGGCTCCTCTGTCCATGGGATTCTCCAAGCAAGAATAGTGTAGTGGGTTGCCATGCCCTACTCCAGGGGACCTTCGCAACTCAGGGATCAAAGCTGAATACCTTGTGTCTCCTGTACTGGCAGGCTGGTTCTTTAGCGCCAGCCTGGGAAGCCCTAAAGTGAAAGTGTTAGTTGCGCAGCCTTATCTGACTCTTTGTGACCCCATGGACTGTAGTCTGCCAGGCTCCTCTGCCCATGGGATTCTCCAGGCAAATATACTGGAGTGGGTAGCCATTCCCTTCTCCAGGGGATCTTCCCGACCCAGGAATTGAACCTGGGTCTCAGGCATTGCAGGCAGATTCTTTACTGTTTAAGTCATCAGGGAAGCCACTAGTATGGTATCATCTGCATCTCTGAGGTTGTTGCCATTTCTCCCGACAATCTTGATTCCAGCTTGTGCTTCATCCAGCCCATTTTACATGACGTTTTCTGCATATGAGTTAAATAAACAGGGTTACAATATATGGCCTTGATGTACTCCTTTCCCAATTTTGAACCAGTCCATCTTTCTAAGTCCAGTTCTCACTGTTGCTTCTTGACCTGCATACAGGTTTTCCAGGAGACAGGAAAGGTACTCTGGTGTTCCCATCTCTTTAAGAATTCTCCACAGTTTGTTGTGATCCACACAGTCAAAGGCTTTAGCGTAGTCAATGAAGCAGAAGTTTTTTTGGAATTCCCTTGCTTTTTCTATGATCCAGTGGATGTTGGCAGTTTGATTTCTGGCTCCTCTGCCCTTTCTAAACCCAGCTTGTGTGTCTGAAGTTCCCTGTTCATGTATTGTTGAAGCCTAGCTTGAAGGAGTTTCTGTCTTCCTTGCTAGCATGTGAAATGAGCACAATTGTGCAGAAGTTTGAACATTCTTTGGCATTGCCCTTCTTTCGAATTAGAATGAAAACTTTTCCAGTCCTGTGGCCACTGCTGAGTTTTCCAAATTTGCTGGCATATTGAGTGCAGAACTTTAACATCATCATCTTTTAGGACTAGAAATAGCTCAGCTGGAATTCCATCACCTCCACTAGCTTTGATCGTAGTAATGCTTCCTTAAGGCCCACTTGAATTCACATTCTGGGATGTCTGGCTCTAGGTGAGTGACCAAACCATCATGGTTATTTGATTCATTAATACCTTTTTTGTACAGTTCTTCTGTGTATTCTTGCTACCTCTTCTTAATCTCTTCTGCTTCTGAAAGGTTCTTGCTGTTTCTGTCCTATATTGTGCCCATCTTTGCATGTGCCCTTGATATCTCTAATTTTCTTGAAGAGATCTCTAGTCTTTCTCATTCTATTGTTTTCCTCTACTTCTTTGCATTGTTCATTTAAGAAGGCCTTCTTATCTCTCCTTGCTATTCTCTGGAACTCTGCATTCAGTTGGGTATATCTTTCTCTTTCTCCTCTGCCTTTCAATTCCCTTCTTTTTCTGCTATCTGTAAGGCCTCCTCAGACAACCACTTTGCCTTCTTGAATTTCTTTTTCTCTGGGATGTTTTTCATCACTGCCCCCTGTACATTGTTACAAACTGTCCATATTTCTTTAGGCACTCTACCAGAGCTAGTCCCCTGAATCTATTTGTCACCTTCACTGTATAAGGGATTTAAGTCATTCATGAATGGCCTAGTGGCTTTCCCCACTTTCTTTAGTTTAAACCTGAATTTTGCTATAAGGAGCTGATGATCTGAGCCACAGTCAGCTCCAGATCTTGTTTTTCCTGACTGTATAGAGCTACTCCATCTTCGGCTGCAAAGAATATAATCAATCTGATTTCGGTATTGACTATTTGGTGATGTCTATATGTAAAATCATCTCTTGTGTTGTTGGTAAAAGGTGTTTGCTATGACCAGTGTATTCTCTTGGCAAAACTCTGTTGGCCTTTACCTGCTTCATTTTGTATTCAAGGCTAAACTTGCCTGTTAGTTCAGGTATCTCTTGCTTTCCTACTTTTGCACCCCAAACCCCCTATGATGAAAAGGACATCTTTTTTGGTGTTAGTTCTGGAAGGTCTTGTAAGACTTCATAGAACTGGTCAACTTCAGCTTCTTCGGCATCAGTGGCTGGTAAATAGACTTGGATTACTGTGATGTTGAATGGTTAGATTTGGAAATGAACTGAGACTGTTCTGTCGTTTTTGAGATTGCACCCAAGTACTACATTTGACTCTTTTTGTCGACTATGAGGGCTCGTCCATTTCTTCCATGGGATTCTTGCCCACAGTAGTAGATGTAATGGTCATCTGCACTAAATTCACCCATTCCCATCCATTTTAGTTCACTGACTCCTAAGATGTTGATGTTTACTCTTGCCATCTCCTGTTTGACCGTGTTCAATTTACTTTGATTCATGGACCTAACATTCCAGGTTCCTATGCAATATATAGCACTTTATAGCACTGGATTTTACTGTCACCACCAGACACATCCACAGCTGAGCAATGTTTCTGCTTTGGCCCAGCCACTTTATTCTTTCTGGAGCTATTAGTAATTGCCCTCCACTCTTCCCCAGTAGCATAATGGACATCTTCCAACCTGGAGGGCTCATCTTTCAATGTCATATCTTTTTGCCTTTTTATTCTGTTCATAGGGTTCTCACTGCAAGAATACTGGAGTGGTTTTGTCCTCCTCCAGTGGACCACCAGAATTCTCCACTATTACCCGTCCATCTTGGGTGGCCCTGCAGGGCATGGCTCATAGCTTCATTGAGTTACACAATCCCCTTCGCCATGATAAGGCAGTGATCCATGAAGGGATATAAGTTCTTACTGCCATTAAAAAAATTTTGGCTTTTTTTAAAAAGGTCTTTTTTCTTCCCTTCCTCTTTTGTTCTGTTTTTTTTTTGTGTGTGTGTGATTTGATGACTGACTTTACTGTTGTGTATGGATTCTGGTTCTTTTTTTTTATTGTATGTGTATACCTATTACAAATTTTCAGTTTGCAGTTACCATGAGGTTTTGACATAGCAATCTACATATAAAAAGATTGTTTTGCTAGTCTCTTAATACCAAATCCTTTTCCAATATCCTGCATTTATGCTCTCCTCTCCTCACCATTTCTGGTTTTGATAGCATATTTGTGTGTGAATGATTTCCTACCTTTTCAGTATCTTTGCCTTTACTAGTGAGGTTTTTCCATTTGTAATTTTCTTATTTCTAGTTGTGGCCTTTTCTCTTCTGCCTAGAGAAGTTCCTTTCACATTTGTTGCAAAGCTGGTTTGGTGGTGCTGAATTCTCTCTGCTTTTGCTTGTCTGTAAAGCTTTTGATTTCTTTGTTGAATCTGAATAAGAGCCTTGCTCGGTAGATTGTTCTTGGTTGTAGCTTTTTCCCTTTCATCACTTTAAATACATTGTTCCACTCCCTTTTGGCCTGAAGAGTTTCTGCTGAGAAATCAGCTGCCAGTTACCTTGTATGTTAATACTTTTCCTTTGTCTTTACTTTTTGTTAGTTTGATTACTTTGTGTCTCAGTGTGTTCCTCACTGGATTTATCCTGGCTGGGGATCTCTGTGCTTCCTAGATTTGGGTGATTGTTTCCCTTCCCATATTAGGGAAGATTTCAGCTGTTATTTCTTCAAATATTTTATCAGGTCCTTTTTCTTACTTCTCTTTCTGAGACCCCTATTGTGTGAACACTGCTGCATTTAATGTTGTCCCAGAGGTCTCCTAGATGGTTTTTATTTCTTTTCATTCTTTTATTGTGTTCCTCAACAGTAATTTCCGCCATGTATCTCCCAGCGCACTTATCCATTCTTCTGCCTCACGTTTTCTATTGATTCCTTCTAGTGTATTTTTTATTTCAGTTATTGTTCATCTGTTTATTTGTTCTTTATTTTTTCTAGGTCTTTATTAAACTTTTCTTATATCTTCTAGATCTGTGCCTCTATTCTTTTCCTGAGATCTTGAAACATCTATACTATCATTACTCTGAATTCTTTTTTTGGGTAGAATGCCTATCTCTACTTCACTTAGTTGTTCATCTGGGTTTTTAATTTTGTTCCTTCATCTGGGACATACTTCTGTGCCCTCACATTTTATGTAACTTTCTGTGATTGCAGTATCCATGCTGCAGGCTGCAGCACTGTAGTTCTTGCTTCTGCTGTCAGCCTTCTAGTGGATGAGGCTTGTGCTGGCTTCCTTGTGGGAGGGATTTTTTTTCTGCCTGCCGGTGGGTGGAGTCTTTCTTGTCCCTCTGGTGGGCAGGGCTTTGTCAGGGAATGTGTTTAGCAGAAAAGACTTTATTCAGAAAGACTTTAAGCAGCCTGTCTGCCGATGGGCGGGGCTGTGTTTCTACCTTGTTGGTTGTGTGGCCTGAGAAATCGGAGCCTACATGCTGTTTGGAGCCAAGTCTTGATGAAAAAATGGCAGTCTCCACGAGGGCTCATGCCAGTGAGTACTCTCCAGAATCACTGCCTTCGGTGTCTTTGTTCCCACAGTGAGCCATAACCACCCCCCACCTCTGCAAGAGACCATCCAGTACCAGCAGGTAGGTCCAGCCCAGGTTCTTATGCGGTCACCACTTTTTTTCTCTGGCTTCTGGTGTACATGAGAACTTGTATGTGCCCTACAAGTGTAGCGTTTCTATTTCCCCCAGTCCTGTAGAATTCTTGTGATCAGACCTCACTGGCCTTCGAAGTTAGATTCTCTGGGGGCTCCTCCTGTTCCCAGACCCCTAGGCTGGGGAGCCTGACCTGGGGCTCAGAACTTTCACTCCTGTGGAAGAATTTCTGTGGTTATTTTCCACTTTGTAGGGCATCCACCAGCAGGTATGGGATTTTCATGATTGTGCCCCCTCCTGCCATTTCATTTTGGCTACCTCTTTGTCTCTAGATATAGGATCCTTTTTAGGAGGTTCCAGCATTGGTGTAAGAAAAATGTCCCCGAGGAGGCACTAACCCCAGGGTGGTACCTCTTGCCTACAGGGAGGGCTTTCAGCTTTGGATCCCTCAAAGGCACAAGGAATGAAACCATGTTCCCGTAAGACAGGTAAGTGGGTGAAGACAGTTTCCACTTTACCTTTGCAGCTCCTTCCGTCCTCCTGCAGGATGTAGCCTTTCGGGCATGAACACTGGTAGCTCCCTTCTGTGTTCTTACAGATGAAATTGCAGGGTTTGGGGGCCTGGTTGCACTCATTCAGATCTATGATCAAAGAGACACAGTGACTGCCCATCTAAAAAGATGTTTCAATGCTCAATACCGACAGCGTCTAACAAAGAATCTTAATTTTAAAGAAAGAAAAGATAAACTGTATAGTCTTTGTTTACTGTCTTACGTTTCCTTATGAAATTACACAGGCTTTTTAGAGTTTTAGTTTGAGGGTTTTTTCCTCATAATATACAACTTCCACCCGAGAATAAACCTGAGCATCAGAAATAGAACACTTACCTACACAGGCAGTTCCAGTTATATCTGGAGTGTAGCCAGTTTTACAAATGCAGTGATATGATCCTCTGTCATTGACACATTCCCCATTTCGGCAAACATCATGAATAACCTTGCACTCATCAATATCTATAATTTAATAAATAGCAATTAAAATGAGAAAGGCATTATAAAAGGGCCAATATGTACTGTTGGGCATTAAAGCCACTGACACTCACATCTTGACACTTCTACCTCCTTACTGCTTAGCAGGGTGCCCATAGCAAGTGAGTTCTTAGCCTTGGATTGTCAAGTAACAATTTTATACCCATAGCTCTTATTTTTACTGATCTTTTCAAGATTACTCTGAAATGCAATATAGCATACTATCATTGGTCTGAAGAAATGAGTCTACCATCTCATTTTCACATCTGCCAAAGAATCATAAATCACTTTGGTCATTTCATCTATTCTATCTTTACCATCCAATTCTGTTATTCTACCTTAGTCACATCTTTGTAACATGAACATAAATCCTGTTTAATCTCTTTAATTCTTCTCTCACTTCTGATTTTCTCCCAAGGATCTCAAAGTCTCTTTTTATGAGACTGCAAACAATTGCAGTTATTGTTGATGAAGATAGGCCTGGAAGTCTTTTTCAGAGCAGCCTCAGACACCTTGACAGCCTCCACATCCCTCTCAAGCTGACGTGGCTTGTACTTTTCCAGAGGCAGCTGTCTTAATTGCCAGTACAATCATCCCTCCATATCCAGGGCACTGGTTCCAGAACTACCTTGTTGATATTGAAATTCATGGACACTCAAGTCCCATATACAAAATGGCATAGTACAGTTAGCACTGCAGGTTCAATTAACCTTGGGTAGGAATCAATCCAAGGTTGGTTGGATCTAAAGATATGGAACCTGTGGATATGGAAGGCTGACTGTGTATCAGCATTGTTTTATACTTCTTTCATGTGATATATTTCAGCCAGTTTTATGAGATAAAATACATATTGGTGGGCTACTTCAGGAATTTAGTGATCATTTATTCCAATATGTATCTAAAAGATTATATTCTGAGTAAAAGGTTATATTCTTGTAACAAACCAGCTTAAAAAGTTGAGGACTCCTTGTAATGCAAAGACATGAGCTGAAGCACACACATTAATCAGACCAAGGACACTCTGGCAACATGGCTCTGAATATCTAAAGTACCATAATGATTTTTTTTTTGGGGGGGGGTCAACCTAAACTATGCAACTTAGCCTAGGCCCACATTATAGATTCTATATTCTCATCTGCTCCTCATAAAACAAATTCCCTGAAAGTATCTTTGGACCATAAATGAAGTACCTGCTCCGTTGGTGAAAAATCAGAAAATGAAGTACCTGCTCCATTGGTCATAAACCCTCGGCCATGGGGGCAGAGTTTTTTGAAAGCCACAGTGCCCTGGAAAGGGCAGATCTCACAGTGGGGCCCCCAGCCTCTCCCTCCATCGCAGCAGCATTCAGACTTAGTGACGGGGTTCCTGTTGCTTGACCCGATCTGACACATGTTCTGGAGCACCTCTGTGAAGCAGTACCCTTCCCGGTTGTCTGGAAGGGACATTATGAATGCAAAGAGGATGTCAGGGAACTTTAGAAGCATAACATGGTATTCCGAATTTGCTCAGATATTAAAACCCAAGAAGGATGTAACACTTTACCCTGGCTGAGAAGGAGCAAGAAGGGAAAGCTGGAAGCAGCAGTAAGAGAAAAAGGATGACATCTGGGGAAAACAAGACAAGATATTCAGTAAGTGGGCAGAAAGGCACTGGCATCAACAAGATTATCACTCTATCTGTTCCCAGAAATGTGGAGAACCAGGCTATAGCGAGGGTCAGAGAAACACATGGAAACTGATCCTGAGCATCAAGAGCTTAAAAAGGCAGCTGAGAAAGAAATTCCAAACAAGTGACTCAATAATACAATTAGCAAAGGAAGAATTTAGCGGCAGGGTGGTGCTAAGCCCAGTGGACAATCATGGTCATAGAGTCATCTCCAAAATATGAACATTGTTAACCTTTCCTCAAATTTCAACATCTTCTATTATTTCAAATAAGTGATCTGGTTTCAAGCATCCCCATGTGGAGGCTGGGGTTACAAAAGCACCCTGTGGTCTGTACTCACCGAGGCACTCATCCTGGTTGGGGCTGGCTGTGAAGCCGTCGTTGCACTCACAGGTATAGCTCCCCCTGGTGTTGAGGCAGCGCCCGTTCTCACAGATCCCGGGCTTGGTCTGACATTCATTCTCATCTGTGTGGTGTGAAGGACCAAAAACAAGAGGCGTCATCTGTCCGCTTTGTACAAAGATAGATTCTTTTTTTCTTTTAAGAAACAAAAGTTTAGTTTGTGACTAGATAACCTATTCACATGGTTCCAAATTCAAAGGGTACAAAAGAATATACAGCCCAAAGTGCCCCTCCCTCTCCTCTTCCCCAGCCACCAAACTTCCTTCCTGGGAAGCAACCAGTGCTACTGCTAAGTTCTGGAATATCCTCCTGGAGATGAATTATACCCATACAAACAAATACAGCCATATGTGTGATATACCTCCACCCTTTAAAAACATAATTGATAGCATGTTTACATACTTAAACATAGATGATAGCACTTTAGGTACACTTACGTTTTTCACTTAAATTTAAAACTTGCCATATCTGTATGTGTAGAGGATTCTCAGAAGGGTTATTTTAAACGAAGAGAAAAAATCCTTAAGATCAATATGTTAAAGAAATATTACAATACTCACTAGAATAATGTCTGTGATGGTGAGTTTTGACCTGAGGGAGTTTGTCTACACTAATCTTCTGATGCAATGTAGATTATGCCTATAATAATACTTCAACAGTATTAAGGAATAATGAATCATAATTCAGTCTCCCTAGTTTAAAAAAAAAGTATTGAAATAGCTGGAGAGTTGAAAGATCATAAAGTAATTTGCCTAGATGCTCCCATTGAGAATAATTCCAAGCCCCTGAGGCAGAGATCTTGTTGTGAGAGCCAGAGAATTGGAACAGGTTAAAATTGGCAATGCCAAGGCCACGCTGATACCAATGAAACCAATATCTGAGGGTGGGACCTGAGCTCTCCAAGTGATTCCAATGTGCAGCTGAGGCTGAGAATCACTATTCCCAGAAGATCCAGTGAGTGATCATAAGGCCACATGCTTTTTCTATGCTTTTAAAGTCTGCTCTTCAACGTCGGTTTAAATCTGTATCTTACAGAGTAAGGGGACAATATGGTTCTTAAGCTTCTTGACCGACAACATGAGAAACGGTATATGTAGAAATTTTCTAGTATTTTTTCTTTATTAACTAAAGCAGAAGTCAGGAAACTTCTGTAAGAACAGTAATATTATAACATTACTGTATAATATATAGTCAGTATTTTAGGCTTTGTAGGCCATTTGATCTCTGTTGCAACTATTCTGCTCTGTTACTGTGGCATGAAGGCAGCCATGGAAAATTATGAATGGTTACAGCTCTGTTCCAAAACGAGTCTATTTACAAAAACAGGTGGTAGGTTGGCGAGCTGAATTTGGCCCTAGGACTGTGGTTTGCCAATCTCTGGTCTACTATGCTTTTCAAGGCTGAATCCACATTAGAATCACCTGGGGAGCTTTTAAAACTAGCAGGGCTTGGGCCTCAATCTAGATAAGACCAGTTTCTCTGGATGTAGATCCCACTCGTTTAGTGATATTTCTGGCTTAGTGAAATTTACTGAACAACTGTACTCAATGTTAGGGTGGCAGTAGCAAAGTTAAGCCAGTAGGGAGGCATTCCAATGTGATGGGAAGACCCGAACTCAAAGCAACAAAGGAGTCTAAACAATAAAGGAAGGGACTAGAGGAAATACCTGGTCTTCTAATCCTGGCAGCAAAATGGACCTAGCAAAGCACTCAAAGGCCAGCTCAGAGGGAGAGAAATGATGCTGCTGGTGGAATTCATAGATAATCAAGAGGCAAGGAGGCCTCCATGGAAAGTCATGATAGGAGGTAAGAGAGGCAAGATGGCTCTGGCCAAGGAGAAGACAGCATCCACGAGGACGCAGAGCCCTCGTCCGTTCCATCCTTTGTTGCATCCCACTCACTCAGCCCCTCTGATGGGGCTGCCCTCACCTACGCAGCCTTCTCCGTCGGGCCTTCGCTGATACCCAGGCCCACAGATGCAGAGGTACGTGCCGATGAGATTCTTGCACTCCATCTGTTTTTCAGCACAGTCATGCTTTCCCTCTTCACACTCATCCTCATCTGGAAAGAAAGAATGTACAAATTCGTAAAAGGAGCAGCCTTAATCTCCTGCCCTTTAAATATGACAGTTATCAGGTAACCCGTTTTTACTGACACTGTTTCAACATTAAGCTACTTCCTTTTGCATTTTTGGGAGCTTGTCTCTTAAGGCATCTTCTAACCACCTTTGAACTTAAGAAATTTCTCTCTAGCTGATAAATTTTTCAAAGACAGGAAGTGTGATTTCTAATTAGTTTTGACAAATTGAACTAAAAAGGCCTTATACAAAGCTTTCATAATATGATAATTATAACAGCATTATCAAACTAATAATAAACCAATGCTTCCACTATATAATGCTTAAATAATATAGCTTATGATGTCTTAATATCATAGTATTAATATGACAGAATAATTGTGAAATATAATAATGAAAGACTGTTTTTTATACTTTGAGGAAAAGACAGGCATCTACAAATATCTTCTCTACTAGGTCTTCCCTCCATTTTCTTTTTTCTGGCACAGTGTGGCTCTTCTTCATTCTTTACTTTCTGTCCTATTACATTTCCTTCTTTTTATCTTTCCCCTTTATGTTATCTGAATTGAGAAATTTGAACTTTAGCCTGCATGTGACATGGAGCTCTTGCTTTGGAAATCTTCCTACCTTTAAGAAAAATTCTATGTAAATCATTTGAAAAGAACAGATATCTGCTCATTTAAGAACTTGGGAGAAGCAAATCAGAGCTCTTCAGGGATCCCCAGGATTCACCGAACTTTGTATAACAGAGCTTAGTCCAGTACTTTGGCAATTGCAGGTGTTCATGAAGCACTTTTAAAGGAAATTGTTCCAAGTCAGCTCCATATGCTACCCCATTCTTGGAATATAATATCCCATAGTGATGGGGATTATTGATTATTCACATTCCTTCCTTGTGTTCTCATATTCTTAGTTATCATACTATGATTATTTATAGCTCTCTCTCAGCCTCTTCATATTGAGCTTCTTATATGTGGGGAAGTCCTTTTCTTCCCCTTATATCTCTACATCTCGTAGAATGGCTGGCATGTCATAGGTATGCAATGTGTGGTGAACTAAAAAGGGTCTGCAGTGCCACCCTCAACCCAGTTTTAAGCTACAATTTAGGAGAAAATGTAGCAATGACAACCGTCATATTGTCCATAGACTACAGCAGTGTTCCCCAATTTCCAGTCTTTCTCTACTAGCAGATGCTTTGGAAGGACATCTCCCATCATAGACAGAGTGAGAACACCCTGGCTTAGATGACTTTGAACATGCATGTCTCACCTTTGCACATCCTTCTGTCTTCTCTCAGAACATATCCAGCAGGACACTTGCATTCATATGACCCATAAGTATTTACACATCGGAAGGCACAGAGCAGAGGATTCTGGGCACACTCATTTATATCTGCAGAAGAAGGTAGGAAGAGAATAATGGATCATAAGCCTCAACCAAAAAAGGAATATACTTTTACCAAAAGTTGCAATGTTTCATTGTCATAAACATGGATGGACCAAGCAGTCTCTGCATTTCCAGGATTATAAAATGAGTTGGTTATTTTATAATTGGCCTAAGTAGGGTGATCATACACCTACTTGGTTCTTCCAGCACAATCTAAGTTTATACTTATTGTGCTGGTATAATTATTGTTATTTAGGCAGATGAGAAATTATAGGTCATCCAACATATAGAGAACTTTTCAGAAATGCTGGCTTTGAAGTCTCAAGTTGACCAGTTACCACTCCCTAAAGTCACAATGAAATCGGGATCAGTTTTACCCCATTTAGCCAGAATAACTGCTAAGTCAACTGCTGTGAGAACAGCCAGAACCCCCAGTATCATTAACCCCTCCCCTTCTCCAGATAAAAGACGCTCCTATGAAGTAACAGTGATTCTCATGCCCAAGAAAGTATTCTGAATAATTTTACACTTACAGAGATATTGTACTTAGTTCATACTGAGGCTTAAGTTATAGCCTCAAATAGGAATAATAGTAATAGATTAATAGATAAAAAGTGGTTTCTGTAGATTGCATAGTTTGGAACCATCAGAATATGGTTCAGAAAATCAGGATTAAAACAGATCTTCTTGATTACCACATTTCTCCCTAAGGCCAACGATTCTGACAAAAACATCTGTGAGATTCAATATCATGATCTAGTCACAGCCGTTAAAGATTCACCAACATCTTTGATGAGGAGTATTGATAGATAATACCTCTAATGAAAAGCTCACCTTAATACCCACTGTACCATCTCCTCACCTTCATTCTTTTCTTAAACCAGTGGTCTCAACTTAAGAGTGCATTGGAACCACCTACAGGGCTGCTGGTCCCACCCTTAGAGTGTCTGATTCAGGAGGTCTGGGACAAGGCCTGAAAATCTGTATTTCTAACAGATTTCCAGGTGACACTGATGTGGCTGATCCAGGGACCACCCTTTGAGAGCTGCTATTCTAGACACTTCCTCACTTGCTTTTCTTTCCTTGCATCCTACCAGACATACTGGCTGTTGCTTAGAGAGTATCGACAGCCTCTTTTGCAGTGATTGCCCCCAGAGAGAGAAAGGATATTGGTGTCAATCTTAGTGTGTAGTTGTTTCTATGAAGAGGAAAGAAAAAGAAAGGGTGTATAGGATACAGTGGGAAAAAGGGGAGACAAAGAAAATAAAAAAGAGAGTAGGAGACAGGACAGGTGTTATATTCAAATATTAGTGGTAATAGAGACCCCAAGAAGAACTCTGCATGAGATGCGGCATCACCTGGGCCATGAACCACCTACATCTTTTTCAGATACTTTCTGCAGAGAGGAGGCCAGATAGAGAAGAAATGATGACATGGCCCAGATTTTCTTTATTTTATATACCCTGCCTGGTATTTAATACTAAGGATTATAATCAACCAACTACTATCCCTATGATCAGAACATGCAACCAACTATCCTATGTTTAAGAGGCTTACCTTCACAAGTCATCATTGGCCCAGGCTCAAATCCCTCCTCACAGGTGCATTCGAAACCTCCAATCACATTCTTGCAGGTTCCATTTCCACAAGGATTGCCTACTGAACATTCATCAGTGTCTGCAAATGATCAGAAGTGTAGTCAAAATATGATGAATTGAGAGAAAATGGACTTGGACTCAGATAGTACCTTTCAAACTCCAGCGGAGTACTTTGATCTCTAACATTTTGGTTCATTCTCATTCTGCGCTTGCAAGAGAGGAGTGCGTATCTTATGACCACAGATTTATAGCTGTGAAATTTGACTTGCTAAGTGGCAGTAACAGTACCCAGGCTTCTTATCCCTCACTGTGCTCTTTGCTGTGGGCGTCTCCAGCCTCCTATGTTATGAAATACATCTACTGGGAAGAGATGCTCAAAGGGTTAAAACAAGGCTTCTCTTACAAGTCAAAAGTTTTTGCTTACTTAATGTTAGAAATACACCTCCAGTTTGGCCTTACATTACATCATTCTCCAAGAAGCCTTAAACATGATGGATTTTTGCCAGATATAAAATAGAAGACTAAACTTACGCAAAATAAGAGACCAGAGGTTAAGCAAAATTGAGACACTGGATAAAGTCAAGAGTCAAGTAGATTTTGTTGAATTTGTGGAAACCAGATGGCTTCCATTAGGCAGAAGAAAGGCTAGAAAGAAATATGTTTAGGGTATGATCTCTCTAAACAACTGTGGAGATAAGTCTTACCAAGGAAGTCTAAAAAATATATGTCTCCTAATCCATCCACCTAGAATATTGACTGTTCTTATTCTGACATATCTCTTGGGGAGAATACCTTCCTTTGGGAAAGGAACATTCCAGAGAAATAACATTGCTATCTCAGCTGTCTAGAGCACAGAAAAGTGATGAATTATTATTGAGGGCTGTGTCTCATGTTAGGTTCTGAAGTCAGAAAGTGAGGGCAAGAGGGCAGGGCTGAGAGTCCCTGGTGAAGAGGCGTATTTCTTACATATATCGTAGCACTAACTGAAGATATTGAACAGAAAACACTGGCAACTTTGCTTTTGTTCTGCTATGAAATTGCATTTCACTGTCAGGAATATTACAGCTCTTTCAAGTTAATAAAAATCACACTATCATTGGTTTTTAGAGTTGTACGGTAATTAGAAATATTTTAATCCATCTGCATGATATTTATTATATTCTGAATCTTGGCTGAAAAACTTGCTTAAGTTCCCACAGCCATGGCTGTGGGTAAAAACCACATACCCTGATGCCCTGTATAGAAAGAACATTTTCTAATGCACACAGACAAACCCTCAGCATTTATGCCATTATTAATTTAGGTTACATTGAATGGTTTTGAATTTCTTAGATAAAAGAGGTCAAAGGTCAGTCACAGGAGCCATTCTTTGAAATTTTAATAAGGGGGCTAATACAAGGGGATACCCTGGGTAGGCAGCCTCTCACAGTACTAAGTGTAACAAAATCTGGGTAAATTTTGTGTTTTCCATACTGAGAGAATAAGATTATGACAATTAACAATTTTTTTTTAATTTCATAAAGGCTTTCACTATAATGCTGTCCTTTTAACCATCTCTTCAAGTGTGTTCAGTGACCTCGTCATCAGACTTTAAGGTCCAATCAAGGAAGGACCCTGTTGGCTCGGCTCACTAGTGTAGCCAAAAAACCAAGCACAGTGCCTGGTACCTGGCAGGCACCCGGCCGGTATCGCTAGATGAATGATACATGAATGAGTAAATAAAACTTATTTCTGTCCCATCCTGGTGTTTATATATCCTTGTGTGAATGCTGAATTGCTTAATTTCCGATTTGTAAAATCTCCGTAGAAGAAGCCACTTTATTACTCACCCACACATTCATTCCCTTGCAGAATGTAGCCAAAGGGACATTCGCAGCGATACGACCCATCGGTGTTGATGCACTGCCCGTGTTTACAGACATCGGGTTCTTTGCACTCATCCATGTCTTAAGCATAGGAGGAAAAAACAGTGAACAACAAAGTAACTTTTTAGAAACACAAAGGGATATTGTGATTGTTTCAGTGTCTAATCGATAAAATGTATTATAATATTAACATACAATATAAAAATATAATTGGTATCTAAATGAAAAGACCAAAAAATAGGGCTTCATTTACCAAGATAAATGTGGAGAAATAACAGCAAGAGAAAGGACAAGGAAGAGACTGGTTGAGAATATTATAAAATGTTGAGTCCAGCGCAAGCTACTCACCAACTGCTGAATCATCGGGTCCCACGATGATGCCACTTCCATAGGGACAGATCTGGCGGAAGGCCTCTGTGGTGGAGATGAACCCTCGTTAATGGGTGGGCCAATGGCATTTAGCAAATATCGTGTGGAGTCTGCACATACTGGAATACGATGAACAATCCAAGCCCAGAAACCAGAGAAAGTTAACAAAGCTCTCAGAGCTGGGGTACCTACTACTTGGGCAGCTTCGAGTCATAACATACTTCAGAAAAAAATAACTACCTCGCTCCTAAGATAAAATAATCTTAGCGAACATTTCACTTGGACTTAACAATTAAATTGTCTTATTTTCCGAAAGCCTGCAGCCTTACAGCCTGCACTGTGAATGGCCCAAAGAGATGCAGACAGGAGACATACCATCGGGTTCAGTGGGGCACAGCTCGCAGGGATCTCCCCAACCTTCTCCCTTCAAGGCACAGCAGCATTCCTGTTTGGAGTGATTTCTGGATTTGGGTGATGAACACTTTCCTCCTTCAAACTTCGCGTAACAGTAGCTCATTCGTAAATCTGCAGCAAAAATTCAAGACACCCCTCAGTGGCTTTCCTGCTAAGTCATCATTGTATAACATTGAGTAAGAAACAATCCACTCTGTTAAATGTGATCTCTTCTTATGACTGAAGTCATACTTTTTAAGTGATTATAAAAGTAGCTGAGCTGAGATCATTGAGTGAAAGAGTTCGTTGCTCAGTTGTGTCTGACTCTTTGCGACCCCACATGCCCGCGAGGCTCCTCTGTCCATGGGACTCTACCAGGCAAGAATACTGGAGTGAGTTGCCATGCCATCCTTCAGGGGATTTTCCTGGCCCAGGGATCGAACCTGGGTCTCATGCATTGCAGGCAGATTCTTTACCATCTGAGCCACCAGGGAAGCCTGAGATCCTTAAAGTGATAAATAACCTTTGTAGTACGATCTGAAGAACAAATCTGTGTGACTTTTACCTTATTACTTTTCATTTTATCCAAGGTTCCGAAGCAGTCTGATGTGAGTCCAGTGCTGTCACCATCAGTGACTTCCGGATGGGGACATTCAGAGGTGGACTAACATTTAGTAAGCACTCTACCTTAAGGTAGCTCTCCCAGCTCTAGGTCTCACTGTGATATCACACACTGCACTGTGTATTCTGTGTCGCCTAAGCCCTGGAGACAAAACCCCAGATTCCAGGCGTAGAGCAAATAAGATGTGCCAGTTTTGTGGGCTGGCAAAAATACAACTCAGTGATATTTCACTGAAGCAGCTATTCAGTTTCTGTCCACAAAATATATGTGAGGTTTTCTGCAGATTTTATGCACATGTGTGTACACACTTGCACACACACAGAAGCTTATCTGGCTCAACAGAGAGAGGGAAGGTAAAGAGGACAGGAAGATAGGTGGATGTGAAGGAGAATAATCATCCTTTCAAAGGATATATTTCTTTCTTTTTTGACTTCATTACAACTTTAATGTATTACTATACCACTAATATTACAGTATAAAAAAGGAAAAAAACTAAAGAATTGGTTCTTTCTAATTACATTAATGTATTTTTAAGTGAGAAAAAATGTAAACCTATATCTTACTCTGTCACAGTAATGAATAATAACATTTGAATAATGAATAATAAATCTATGTTTGGTAAACATAGATTTTAGCTTATACATGACAGATTTTACTGACTGGGTAATCTTTGAAACTGAAATTTATGCTTCTTTTTAGGTTATTTTGTGCTTTAAAACTAAAGAATGAAGCAGAAAACATCAGTATTTTGATGTACATAAATTGTATGTTTAATATACTTTGATTTTATTAAAATTTACTTATTTGTTATTTTAAAGGATATATTTCCTTAACATCAGTTCTTTCTTGGCAACTCCAACATGGAGCATGGGATTGGTATCTAGGTCCTACAAAATTCTCCAGTGTTGCTTGACATAGCTTTGGAAACTGACTTTTCCATTTCTTATAGAGCAAATTGGGTGACTCTAAAAAGTGAGCTCATCCAAGAGCCTGGAGTGTGTTTGCCCTCAAATTTGACTTCCAAAGTTTTGCAGACTCCTCTGAGTCACACAGATGCTGAAATCTGCAGGTTTTAAGGAAATGTGTTCAGCTCCATTTTGCACAATACCCCTTTCTTTATGAATGACCAGGTCTGCTCTCTCCTGTCAATGTTTTCAAGTCCAGGTAGCAAATTATTAGAGCCATTTATGACTTCAGTTAAGACAATTTTACCGTCTTAACTAGACAAGGTGAGAATAACTGAGTTGCAAAAGATCACAGGAGGAAAATTTTCATGAATTAAAGTATCAGCCAACCATATTTACCAGGCTCCAATAAGTCAAATTCAGTTGGCCTTTGCAATGAACTTGTTGAACTCATCATGGCTACAACTCTTCAGATAAATGATCTCTCTGGGGGCTACAGCATTTTCACATTTGTTATGGGTGGGGACCTTTTTTGCAAACTACTCTTCTGAAGGTGAAGAGCAATAAAAGCTGATCCTTGTCCTGCAGCATCTCCTCGATGCAAATTTTGTCTCTGTTGAGAAGCTTCAAGATTTTACAAACTAGTTTTTTAAAGAACACCTTTTAATTTGCTTTCTTTTTATTTTTTTTCCCCCAGAAATCAAAATATTAGGTTTATTACTGCTGACACCTGGCATGGAAAACATGTCTCTGAATTGCTGGCATGTCTCATGGCTTCCTCACGTTCCTCCCAGAATTTGCTTTACTCCTCAAGTCCATTGTCACATATAGCATTTTGTGTTTATTCGTCCTATTTTTATTATTTATGCCTATAACTATCTTAAGATATAATTTAATGACTACTCAAAAAAAAAATCTCAACAAGCATATCAAAACTCAGTTCTTTCCTCTGTCTTCTAGCTTGAAATGTATCTTGAAATGCAGACTTAATGCTTAATGAGTAGAGTTTTTATTTGGGATTATTTAAAAATTTTAGAAATAGATAGTGGTGATGGTTACACAAAATTATGAATACAATTTTAGTGTCACTGAAGTATACGTTTTAAATACCTCAAATGACAAATTTTATGTAATGTACAATCTTACATAATTTTTGTCACTCCAAACATTTTAATTTATATTACAAATGTTAATATCCATCACCAATCACTATTTTAATTTCAAAATTAAGAAGCAAGACAATTAAGGCTTTTTGTCTCTACAGATAGGAATTTTCTTTGGTTTTAACCCTAGAGAGTTCATATCACTTTTTTATGTCCCCTTGGATTGTATGTACAGTTTTCCCACACAAATATTTTTTATCATGACCATACTGCCTGTATTTTTAAAAGTTTATACCTGATCTGATTTTTTAAAATTAATAATGTCATATGCAAACACTTACTGAATTGTACACTTAAATAAATGAATTGTATGGTATGTATGTTATATCTCAATAAAATGCTTAAAATACCAAAAAAAAAAAAACCGAAAGAAATGTATCTTTTAAACCTGGATACATGCATGTTCTAATATTGGTCTGTTCTCATTCTCTTTTCCTTTTATTACTGACCCTGTTCCATACCCCAGCCCACCTCCCCAGCACCACTGTATCACCTCACCCCAGAAAAAAATCTAGGTATGAAGTTTAGAGTGAGCCAAAGGGACAAACTGCCTTCACGGAACTTTGCTGCAGGGGTGGCTCACTTACCTCTGTGGCCTTCAGGTGCGAGTTTGTGCACCTGAGTCCTAGATCCCATTTGTTCCTTCAAAAACATTATCCATGGTTCTCTTCTATGGAATTTTCTAATTTTATGGGCAATAGAAGCTTGACTCCTAATTTGCTATCTTATAATAAAAACACAGCTCTCAATTCCCTGGCTCTAGCAAAATCTGTGTCCTGTGGGAGATTTACATTGGCTTTGTGGTCACTCTCTAGAATTGGTGTTTTAATCAAAGGTGCCAGGCACTGGGAAAGAGTTTGTATGCACCCGCATCCTTTAACGAGGGCTTGCTCGGATGCTTGTTTACCAGTCCATCTGTGAAGCACCCTTAATGACCTTTGAAATTTCATCAGAGCTACAAAAGTCACTTTGCCTGCTTGCATTCCTCAATCCTGGCTCTGCCTCTTGGAGCTGAGCTTGTGGCAGGGCTGCTCACAGCTGGGCTGAGTCTTCCTGCAGCGTTAGCTTGCTCAGTGACAGGCCAGTGCAAATTGAATTAATAGCCTTTGAATTTCCTCTGGCCTGCCACATCGGCAGATTCACACCTGGTTTCTCACTACTTTCCTTCCAAACTCCGGCCAAGCCAAAGGCACACAAAAACAAAGGAGCAAGAGCTAGAATTTATCTGGCTGGTCTGCACCAAACAGACAGAATATCTGCTTGCATCAAGCACTGCTCCACCCACAACCCAGAAATCCACATGGGGCTCTGATAGCTACCTACAAGATCAAACCAACAGAGAATTCTCAATGCTCCCCCTTCACATCCCTAAATATTACATGACAAGATGACCAGTTGAAAAGTAAAAGGTTAATCAATTCAAATAACAATAATAAGAGTCTATGTAAGACTCAGAAATGAACAAAGCTTTGTCATGTATTCAATAAGACTGTTTGGGTAGGTATTCTGATTGTTTAAAAAGAAGAAAATTGAGCCTCCAAAAGATTAAATGACTTGCCCTAGGCTATAAATGACAAGGCTGTGATCCCTAAAGCCCAGTTTTTGGAATCTTAAATAACATCCATTGCCTTTTACTTGGTAATACGAAAGTAAAACAAAACAACCAAGAAAAAATCCTGAACAATAAAACAACAAAAAACCCACTGGAATGGGGTAGGGGTTGTGGGGTAGATATGTGTGTTTGCATGTGGTTTTTTTTTTTTTTTTTTGGGTCCTGAATTCATTAAACTAGTGTGTGTAAGTAGACAGACATATACAATTGCCTTCTTTAGTAAAAACTAAGCGCTCAGAGAAGGCAATGGCACCCCACTCCAGTACTCTTGCCTGAAAAATCCCACGGACGGAGGAGCCTGGTAGGCTGCAGTCCATGGGGTCGCTAAGAGTCGGACACGACTGAGCAACTTCACTTTCACTTTTCACTTTCATGCATTGGAGAAGGAAATGGCAAACTACTCCAGTGTTCTTGCCTGGAGAATCCCAGGGACGGCGGAGCCTGGTGGGCTGCCATCTATGGGGTCGTACAGAGTTGGACACGACTGAAGTGACTTAGCAGCAAGTAGTTTTCTGAGACATAATAAACTCTGTCATGCATAAGTTCAGGCTCCCCTTTTGACTTTTTTTGAAGTTCACAAATGTTATTCCTGAAAACAGACTATGGGCCAGCAAGAATCCTGGTCAGTTCACATTTATTTTTCTGTTTTCTTAGAAAACTTGTGATGTAAGAGATGGGCACTATGTCCTGGGAGCACATGAGTTAATCTGCATTTTTCTGTCTGAAAGTCTAGGTTTTGGCTCACATTTACACAGGTTACCTCTTCTGAGGCAGAGAACTTGTAAATGAACTTCCCCCAGGCTTTCCCGTGTTCAGTGGCTCATGGCTGATCCCCTGCTGACTGACCTGTCAGCATCTGTGTTCTCAGGGGGAGAGGCAGGTTTAAAGTGCCAGGACAGTTGTTGTACAAGCAACCATAACATGATGGATGAGTTTTTAACCTCAAAAGTAAAAATGAACTTTCTGACATATGGTAATCATTAGACCTCTGGGTGAATGAAAACACTCCATCTTCTCTTTTACAGAGAATCAAAGCTTTGCCATGTTTAAAAAAAATAAAACCACAACAAATAAACACAGAGTAATGAAAGTCTAAAGCCAAAAGTCAAAAGCACTTACCTTGGCACCTTCTTCCAGTGGAGGACAAGGAGAACCCGTCTGGACACAGACATTTGAAGCTGCCTTCAGTGTTACTGCACGTGCCCAAGGCACAGATTTCTGGCTCTTCAACACATTCATCAATATCTAAAAAAAAGTACATGTGTCAAACAAAGTCAAAACACAATGGAGACACTGTCAGATATTAAATGCACAATGTAAAAGCACAAAGCCTAACTGAGTTTCAAAATTCTTCCAATAATGAAGATTTTTTCCTGTATCACAATGCTGGGAGTGGACTTTAGGTTGTGATGACTTTTAAAAAACTAGTTTTGATGGTTCTTATCATAAAAATGGACTCTGCAAGTGCCTTCTTTGGGATGCAGTGAGAAACATCTTTTACCCAGATTGAGTTTATTAGATAATTAGAAAAGTTGCAGTAATCTCGTACTACCCTCAACTGGGAAGGAGCAAGAAACTCTAGAGTCTGACTTCACTAAAAAGTAAGCAGATGCTCTGAAATTCTAATTATTTTAACAATGAGTTACTCAGCGAGAGATCTAGGCCTTTGAAGCAAATTTGTTCCTCTCCACCCATCCACAGTGTTTTCCCCAGTAGCCTATGCTATCAACCTAAAACTGTGACTTTTACAAGGACACTAATACTTGTGAAAATAATGCAATACAAACTAAAGACATCACAGGAAATGAGGCTCCTATCTCTCATTTGCAGTTTGATTTTTCTGAAGACACAAAGATATCTTCCATGTAAAGACTATAGTTTTTTTTTTTTTTTATGGTCTAGATAATACGAGTTTGACACATAATTGTGGCATGTTTCCTTGAGCATATTAGAATACCTTATCTACTATAAAGGGGTAATTAAGGATGGTCTGCATCCTGAATGGCTTGAGTATGCCCTAGTTTGCCTGAGAGAGTCCTAGTTTATGCCTGTTGACCTGGACTCATGAATAGTGAGTGCCGGTCAAAACTGTCTTCATTTGGTGAGCCAAGTATATGATGACCCTACTTACGGAAAAAGTATGACCACTCTTTCCAAGAGGCTTACCCATCTTTTCCCCCTGACTTTCAGCAGGGATTTGTAGTGAAAAAGAGGTAAGTCTTGATTCTCAGCCATGCTATTTTAATGGAAATATTTTTTTTCCAACAAAAGAGATTATCTCTTATATCTTGGGACTCTTTATCTTCAGGTTTGTACAAGTTCTACCCACACCAAAATGTATTTGCATTACACAACTTTATTCCCATGAGGTCCAAGTAAAGAGAAGTTAAGAAATTAACTTTGTTATCTTGACTTAGTTTTGTAAATACCACACAATAGATATTCTAGAAATGTGCAGTGCAAAGTGATTATCTTTCTGTACAGTGTAAAACCAGCCTCTTCATCATTTCATGTTATGTCACATTTATAACTGCATCATGCTTCCTGTGGTTTATTAACTAACAAATCTGAACAAATGTGAACTAACAAAGCTGATGATGACTGAATTACTCCATCCCTACACTCCCTCCACCCCCATGTCCAATCTTTTCTTAAAAGTCAACTTTTGTAAAAATGCTCAGATATTTCCTTTTTTTTCTTGTTTTTGTTGTTATGCTTCTCCTATGGTAGAAATCAAACTGTAGGTGCCAGCTTCATAAGGGTAGGGACAAAGATTTAGAATGAACACATTTATTGACTATTCTGAAAATCATTTTTTCTATATATTTTCATTCTGTTCATTTAGGGATAATTTTGCATTAATCATGGAGGGAATAATGCTGACCTCTAATAGAAGTAAAATGACACAGTAATTTGTATTTAGGTCTAATTTTGATGTTTTTACTTAGAATATTATCCTTTGAGATTTAAATTAGATATATAATAAACATTTCTCATTGATTATATTAAAAGTGGACAATTCTTACTCATTAGGGATTAGACACACACTTGTTTAAAGGTGGGAGCATGGACTAGGTGACTTCTTAAAAGTTCTTTTCATCCTCTTTATTCATGAATTTCTGACAATTAATGTCTTTCATTTAATGCAATGTTACATGTATTGAGGAATGCAGTACTATAAAACTTGCTGAGAATTTATTTGTAGTTATATATTTCTACCACTCTACAAGTCAAAACAACAATGACAAATTACATAGCCACATTCATCCAACCTTGAATGTGATCACTTAAAGATTTTAACTAGACTCAGGAAGCTATTTTTAATTGCAACCCACTGGCACTTAAAAACAGGTAGTTCAGGACTTTTTATAAGCTGCATAAAAACACACTGGAAAAGGGTCAGAGCATGCAACCACCCAAGTACACAGAGCAAAACAGCTTCATCAGAGATTAGCCCGAGAACTAGATGTTCTTGTCTCACCATCTAATTATGAGCCCATAAGTCACACCCTACCCTTGGATTTGTCTGATAAAGTATTGCAAATGAAGACACCATTACACCATCTCAAAAATTTGACTGATAATGTCAATGAGGTAACCAATACTGCTCATTTCCAACTACTGGTAGCCCTCTTACCTTCACACTTGTCATTCTGGAGACTGTATCCAGGTGGACAAATACATCTGTAGGACCCATCCAAGTTTTGACAGGTGCCTGGGGCACATTTTCTGGGATCTAAGAGACATTCATTGATATCTGCAAAGAAAAGGGAAAAAGAAGAAAGGGTTTCCCACTGGCATGATTTCCATCAAGCAATTAAAATTCAAAGACACTGGAATCAAATCTAATATATAAATTTAAAGCCCCAAAATGCCACCATGAAAAAAATTAACACCTCAATAAAAATCAGCTTTATCAGCTTTTGGAAGTGTGCAAAGTAACAGCCCTACTTTATTTGATGTACAGAAAATTAAATATTTCCAGAAAAGTACAGCATTTAAAAAGTGAATGGCTGTGAAGATTTTTGAGGGCACCTAGCAGCTTATAGAAGAGCTTACTACAAAGCTATGTGGAAGAAAAAAAGAAAGGGAATTACAATTGTTTATAGGATAATTCAGCTGTCACACTGAATGTTGTAATATTGTAACTGTTTTCTGTAAGTACAGAAACTTAAAAGGTAAAGGGGAAGAGTACTACTGTATACCATATACACCTACAGGCAGCATTAGGGTAATTCTATTCTGATCTTTTCCCTCCAGGCTTCTGAAGGAAGAACTGTGATACAGACTGCGTGATTCCTGGCGTGGTCTCAGCAGCACTCACCCACACAGGTCCTCCCATCTGGAGCCACCTCATAGCCTTCATTGCACTGACACTGGAAGGACCCCACTGTATTGATGCATTGGCCATTTCTGCAAAGGTTCCCATTTCCAGTTGCACATTCATCAACATCTGCCAAGGAAAACATCCTTTGATATATTCCAAAGAAAAATGTCATAATCCCATTAATGACCAAAACCTTTAAGGGGAAAAATGCTTATTCTGAATTTCAGTGGCCTTTGCTGGCTCAAACTTAAGAAATTCTTTTCTGATCTAGTTTATAACAACAGACCTGGATTTATTTACCTATCAAAACTTTAAAGATGAAATAATTCTACTAATTCAATTGATAATTTGTTAGGATTTTATCTGAGTTTCACTTTGATCATCAATTTTAAAGGTTAAAACTGAATTACTAATACACAATACAGCTGAGAGTATTAATAACTATTCTTATAATCAGAAGTATATAAAAGTGGCCTCTTGCACAAAACAAAGTTTGGTTCCTCACCCTTGCTTGTGAATAGTATAGCATATTTTATAGGAAGAATTTTATAGCTTCAATAATTTACTTCTTTGAAGAGAGGCTACAGTGAAACACCTAGACAAGTAGGTCCACACTGCTCCTGAATTATGTAATTTCTTTACAAAGGATCATTTTTATATGTTTTAAAATATATTGAATTTACTTTGAAATGTATTTAATTTGTAGCATAGTAGACATAAAAAAATTATAGCTGCTAATGAGTATTTTAATAAAAGTCATAGATGTCCTAACTGTATTTGACACTGAGTTAGCACATTACTGATTATTAGTTACTTAATTAGCATATAACTCTTAACCAATTGTCACATTTTAAATGGTATATATTAAAAAGGATAGCCGGCACGCTGGAGATGATGCTAATTACAAAGACACACATGAAATCGCCTTCCTCTGGTGGCTGGCTGTTTTGCACACGTACCTATGCAGTCATTGTTGTGGGAAAGGATGAAACCGTGATTGCAGCGGCAGTTGAAGGAACCAATTGTGTTGCGGCAAGTGCCATTCCCACAGGCATCTCTTTCACACTCATTTATGTCTAGCAGGAACGAAGGAAAAGGAAAAAGGAAAGGAACAAAGGAAAATCATAATTATGAACAGAAGAAGGCGGAATATGGTCACCTGGGGTTAAAAGGCATTTTAGAGCTCACAAAGTGTTGTGCATCGGCTGAGAATTTCTAGATTTGATGTCAGTGTGAGTTCCCGCAGTGGCAGCTCCCTGGGAGAAACTAGCAAAAGGCGAGGTTCTAAGCCTTGGGAGAAAATCCTTTCCTTGGTTGGCATGTGAAAGGAGGCAAGCTAAGGACATGAGAACTGGACAAGAACTATTTTATTCTATTTACTTCTAGAATTCTCCACCCTTGCCACTTTTCTCAAATATTTTCACTTGGAAATGGAAACTTCTGTGCGCATCTGGGTCTTGATTCGCTGCCACCTCTGGCAAACTTCAGCCTTTAAGATTCTCACTCCAGTTTACCAAAAAGCAGTGAGTCACCTGATATTACCCCAAAATCAGCAACAAAATAAATTAGCTTTCTAACTCACCTGGAAGACGTCTGTTTCTTTCCCAGTCTGCCCCTAAAAACTCACGACCACTCCCACAAAATAGTGACTTATCTCTCTTCTAAATTATCCCAATGTGATGGCACTCAAGTTGGCTCTTCTCTAGCAGCACGAGTTGTCTTTTGGTTGGTCTACAACTTTTCACCTTGACTATCCTGTAAAGCTGTTTTGGCGCCTTATGATGTCTTTGCATCTTGTGACAGCAGTTATTATCTTTCTAGTAGGAGTATATTTTACTAAAGAGGACGTAAGAAATTAAGATGAAAACCACTGATATTCCTGGTTTTCGATATCGACAGGCAGAATGTGGAGGGCCAGGACAAAGGGCTGGGGAAGGAGTGGAAGGTAACACCTCAGGTTAGTAAAAGGTAGTGTTTAGAGTTAGGATTTCCTTTGCCTTCAAACTTTGGATGAATTATCTATGACTGTAAATCAGGATGCTATAGCTAAGCAGAATGTGTGTGTCTGGAGACTGCATGTGTGAAGACTGCATCCAAATGAGTCACCCTTCCAGCAATCAAGAACTTCTGCCGTCATTCATTTTTAGCCACGCAAGTGAAGTTCTTTGGTTGGGCAGGTTCTTTTGGTGGGGATTACAGATAACTCAGATGGGAGAAGGAGAATGAAAGTTGGACAGGGCTTCATGAATACACCGAGTTATCTCTCCAGTGATTAGTGGGACTGATTATAATCTTTAACTTAAAACTTGTTATCTGCTCTGAAGATGACAAAACTTTATGAGAATGTTCCCTAATGGATGAATCTAATTACATCCAAAGGCAAGCACTTTAAACATTATTGACTGTTCTTTTTCCTGATTCATGTTCATGTAGGCCCCAAAAGACTTAATGGATGTTGCTTTAAAATAGAAAAAGAAAGGAGGAAAGGAGAGAAATCGATTGATTGCATATTTGAAGTTTAGTCTAAATCAACATTCTGATTCAGTACTGAAACTGAGGAAGAGATTTAAAATCTTGAGCTCTTTTCCCCTAGGAAAATGATCTGTAAATTTGCCTTTAAGGACCTGCTATATCCATATATATATATATATATATATATATATATATATATATATATAAAACAGTTCTATATATACAGACACTTCTCAAAAAATGCTCATACTCAACCACTCAAAAGCTGCACTCTGTTCCAATGAGGCAAATTCACATAAATATTATAAAGGAACAGTAGGCTATTACCATTAATAAAAGTAATTTTTGTCTTAATATCTTTCTCAATTTATCCCTTTATCAAAAGTTTTTCTGAACTGACAGTCAAATGAATATCAAGAAAGAGGTTTATGATGTTCAGATTCCCAAAGATTAAATGTCAAAGGATATTAATGCGGCACACCTGCTTCTGTATTTTATAAATAACAAAACAATTAGTGTTAGCTTTTAAATATATTCAGATACACATGAATTTTTCAATAGGATGTGAAAAAATGAAATGATAGCCACATACTCACCCAAACACATGGTTTGATCAGCGTTTGTTTTAAAACCAGTGTGGCAGAGGCAATAAAAGCTTCCAACTGTGTCAATACACTGTCCGTGGCTGCATATATTGGGGATTTCTTGACATTCATTGCGATCTATAAATAAAAAGCATCTTAAGTGGAAACTTGGAAGGCCAAATCAAATCATTTTTTCTTTTTCAAATCAAATACCTTACTTCTAGGTATTGGCCTCAGGATTAATCCTAGTTCTAAACTAAGCCAGTAAAACTGATGCTGACATTATATTCAATATTTATTTTTGACTCAAAATTGGTTCAAACTTACTCTCATTTACTAGGCATATTCAGAGCATATTAACAATACACAAGTAATGAAAAACAGGGGCAGTATCCAAAAAATCTTCTGAAAGATGAGAAAACTTAGGCATAGAACGGGGAATAGAAATGCAAGCTGGGAGATAATCCATTTGATTATCTGCCTACACAGTATCCTAGACTATGGAATTAATTGAAGTATTTTGTCTAGTCAAGATTTGGTGTCTCAAATCATGGAAGCTTCATGGCTTCCTCTGGAAATTTAAACAAATCCCATTGCTAAGCTAGGTTTTCATGATGGACAGCCTGCATGGTCCCTTGCTCCAGTTTCACCCCATTATTTTGTCTCACTCCTATAACCTTTTGTTCCATCTTAACCAAGCCTTCCTGTCTACATAGGACTCCTTTCAGCACCTGACAATCCTAATGATGTTTCTTTCTTTCTTTTTTTTTAAATCCATATTCTTTCAAAAGGAAGCCCTCTCATCTTGCTTCTGCCACTCCCTGGGCCCTAAGTTACATTTACTGTCAAGTTAATACTTCTTGCCCTCCTGAAATCTAATTATCTCAGGGGCCAAACATGTTGCATGAATTCACAAATGACATAATTGCATGCCTACTTAGTTCTCTAATTTTTTAAAGCTCTCAAGATTCCATGTTTAGGGAAAATGTAACTCGAGGAGCACTGATTTTCCTGTTGTCACAAAAGAAAGCAAATGGCAGAATGCTGCCGTGGGTGCAGATACCAGAGAGCAGCTTGGAACCTGGCTCTCAGCTGAATAATTCAAGCTTGCTGTTTGCCCGCCCCGGCTACTGAGAAGACAGAAAATGGGAATGGGTACCTTTTGCTGCCCAGGACACTTGTGCCCACGCCAGGACAGAATATACTCCCTCCATTTCATGTGCTCAGGCTGCCATTTATACAACTACTTCCTTCCAAGTACACAAAACATCTAGAGTCGATGAATCACCATGTCCTTTAGAAATCTCAGGTTGGGGGTGGGTGTATCATGAAAAGGGGAAACTAGGGTAGAGCATCTTAGGAGCTACAGCTGGTCTATGCAGAAATGCTAGTGAACAGATGATGTGTGTGCTAAGTTGCTTCAGTCATGTCCAACTCTTTGCAATCCTATGCCTGGCTCCTCTGTCCATGGAACTCTCCAGGCAAGAATACTGCAGTGGTAGCCATTTCCTTCTCCAAGGGATCTTCCTGACCCAGGGATTGAACCCAGGTCTCCTGCATTGCAGGCAGAGTCTTAACCATCTGACCTACCAGAGAAGCCCAAGAACAGATGATGATTATTCACATTTGGATAAAAATGAATTTCAAATGAGCAAACTGCTCCCTGCGATAGGCAGTGGACACTGATTTCCACTACCAAGCTCAGTGAAGAGAGTTGATTTTGAGGAATGGTGTCTCAGGGGCTTATTACAGTCAGCCTAGACCGTGGGCACCCTCAGGTAATACTGAGTCTGGGCGAATGCAAGGATCAGGTCTGTCTCATCTCTGGGGCCCACATGGAATGGACAGCATTAAGAATCTTTCTAGAAAAGGATCCTCAATTAGGAATTTTCTTTTCTACACTGCCTATTTCATGATGATTTTTTTTTTAAATGGATTTTTTAAATGGATCTTTTAAATGGATTACTTTGCAGTTCTGTTGGCAAAATAGAAAGTTACAATTCTAGAGAACTTGACTATGAAGTTCACTTTGTCTTGAGGTTTCAACAAGCATCAGGATTTAAATTCCCAGAAGAGTATGTCTGAGGTTGAGGTAGGAGATTTAAACAGAGTATTGGGGGGAAACACCCAGACAGTCAGCAGAGAGAGAGGAAACCATAAGGAAATAGCTGGGAAGAAGATGTTTTTAGTTGGACAAGGCATTTCGGAAGTGGCTGCCTATGCTCTAACTGCTCAGCTCCTGAGGTCAGACCAGCATCCTTGGCTTAGACACCTACCTGTTCTCTCAGGTCTCAGAAACACGGGTATGATGGCCAGCTGGTGAAATGAGGTACTGACAAGTTCAAATAAAAACCTTACTATGATAAGGAAATTTTAGTTCTTTTCATCTTAAACACAGGAAGAAAGGAATATTTTACAATACGTCTGAAAAATGCCATGTATAGGATAGTTTTTAAAGACATTTTAAGAGATTTTATAAGTAAGATGTGGGCCCTCCCTGGAGGTCCAGTGGTTAAGACTCTTGTGCTTCCACAGCAGAGGCCATGGGTTTGATCCCTGGTTGGGAAACAGATTCCACAGGTCGCATGGTGTGGTCAAAAAGATTTAGAAAAAGATTAAAAAGTGATAATTATAAAAAATAAAAGTAGGATGTAAGTGAAGACATTTCCAGAGTGAAGTCTTCAGCCCTAGAGGCTGAACAACTGCAAAACTCAAACTCAAGTACATCGCCTTTCTTGTAAGGATTTCATTGAACGAGGGACACAAAGCTTGGGCTACAAACAGCTCTCCCTCACGGTGCTTACTGCTGATTAACGCTGGATGAGCTTTATCCAGCGTGTTTATGTTAGTACTCTACAAAAAACTTGACAGGACGTAAGCCCCAGCCAGGCCCTGGTTGGCTATCTCATCTTGATGCTTACAACAGTTCTTCCCACATCTCGCCTAACGTGAAATGGTGTGAAACGACACGTTCCATATTATCAGCAATTCCTTATTTTGATCGGAATTATTTTACCCAGTTCCAAACAAGTATAAATTAAGAGCAAAATGCACGGAAGTGGTATGAATGCCAAATTTCATGAGGGTATTGTGACTCCTATCAGAGACGTCCTCACTTTTCCTGTCCTGTTTTTTTTTGTTGTTGTTGTTAATATGTGGATTACAACTGCTCTGTTGACAAAAAGCTAAACACTTGCACATGTTCCTTTAAATGCAAAAAACAAGCCTTGATTCTCAAAGTATTTTGTTCTGGTATTACACCCTCTTCCCACCAAAGTCTCATAAAACAATGCAAAATGCCCTATGGAGAGCAGTGTACTTCCTACCACTTAATCACTGGTGCACAAGGAAATCCAAGGAAAATCTGACCACGTTCCTTGGTGTTGTTTCATTCACAAATGCATAAACTATCCAGGAAACTCCTTGTGAAATGGACTACAGGCAAAACAACAGATTCTTCCTGACTCCTTTGCTAAATATATAATGGTTAATAATACTGAAAAACTCACATGAAAATCATTCTGAGGTGTTCCTTTGCTGCTGGGTTGAAACAGCAGTGTTTTCATTTTGATACCACTGGCTACAAAATACCATCAGATGTTTAATAACTTTTGCTGTTGTTGTTTAGTCGATAAGTTGTGTCCCACTCCCTTGTGACCCCGTGAATTGTAGCCCACCAGGCTCCTCTGTCCATGGGATTTCCCAGGCAAGAATGCTGGAGTGGGTTGTCATTTCCTCCTCCAGGGGATCTTCCTGACTCGGGGATCAAACCCACATCTCCTGTACTGGCAGGCGGGTTCTTTACTGCTGAGCCACGAGGGATAACTTCACTGTCAATGTATGCTGGTGACATACTCATCCTTCTCATCTCTACCATGTCCCTGACAAAGGTGAATACTCGAAAAATTTAACCTCTAATAGTTTCTCATTTTACTGTAGGTGACGTCGCAAACAAAAGGCTGTTCCAGTTTGCTGCCCTCAGTTCTATAAGATGTTAAGGAGAAAAGATAATACTGTCAGTTCTTTTGGCTTGGTTTGTGCAGGTTAACCCAGCCCAGCTCAGGAGAGCTTTGCTGTCTAGAGTTGGTATATGTGGCTAGGATGGTGAAAACCTCACCCACTCAAGGGGAGTAGGTAAAAGTATTTGGTCCTGAATACCAGGTAGGGAGCCTTCCCTGGTAGCTCAGTTGATAAAGAATCTGCCTGCAATGCAGGAGACCCTGGTTCGATTCCTGGGAAGATCCCCTGGAGGAGGGCATGGCAACCCAGTCCAGCATTCTTGCCTGGAGAATCCCCATTGACAGAGGAGTCTAGTGGACTACAGTCCGTGGGGTGGCAAACAGTTGAACATAACTGAGTGACTAACCATAGCACATAGCACCAGTTAGGGAGTGTGTGTATGTGTGTGTGTGTCTCTGTGCACTTGTGGGAGTGGGTGTTTGCAGCAGGGCAGCAGGGGGTCAAATTTGGAAAAATCACCTCTCTAAAGAGGAAAAAAGCCAAGTGTTAAAGCATTTCAACAATTTTCCTATTTCCCGGTTTACTTACTAGAACACAGAAATCTGCATCTTAACCATCCCAAAGAAATCCAGGAATCTGCAGCTGGTTGGGGCTGGCCCGTCGGGTAGGCGCCTGCAGCTGGGGACTTACCATTGCACTGCCCCGTGGAGGTGAATCGGTAGCCGGGCTTGCAATCACAGCGGTAGCTGCCCGCGGTGTTGATGCACTCTGCGTTTCGCTGGCACACTGGGCCATTCTGACACTCGTCAATGTCTACGAGCAGGAGAGAACTGAATTACAAGGAGAGCAGAATCCAGTGTCAACAGGCAAGAGACAAGAACAAAATCTGACTTTACATTGGACCTGTTTCGTGAACCTTTTTCTTTGCTCTTGTTACTATAATCAGTCTATAGCTACAAGCAGACATGGTGGTCTGCCTCACGGAATCCTGCCCCTCTGCCTGAATGTTAAACTAAAGTGCCTTTGTTCAGTTCACAGGGAAATACCCTGACCCTGCCCACCTGTGAAGGACTGCAGGAAAAAACAAATTGATACATCCTCTCCCCAGTTCTGGCCAAACCATTTTGCAAGATGTATGGCCTTTTTACTTTACTTCCTCACCTCCTTCTATTCTGTAAAAGAAACTGGCATCCAGACCCTGATGAAATGGTACTCTATAAACTCTAGTCTGCCATCTTCTCTGATGCCAGGCTTTCCAAACAAAGTTGCTATTTCTTGCCTCAACACCTCATCTCCTGATTATTGGCCTATTGTTTGGCAAGCAGGTTGAGCTTGGACTTGGTAACAAAGGCAAATGAAGGCTCTCACACAACACAGATTTATATTTTCTTATTTTGATTGGTTCTATTGAACAAACGTTGGAAGATGGAAAGCTTTTCTAATTTTCCTGCTTTACAAATATTTTTCATAAATACAAATACTGGATTTATGACCATCTACAGCGTTAATCTCTAGAAAAAGTTGTGAATCTCAGCCTCAAGGGCCAGATTTGATAAGGGTAGAGACTAATATCCTAGGAAGTCTTGTATTTGCTCAAAGTGCAGGAGGTTTGGGGACTCAGTCAGGTTGTTTTGTTGTAGAGCCTGCAGAGCAGGGCATCTCAAACTCTGATGTGCGTCCGAATCACTGGAGATTTTATTGAAAGACAGATTCCAACTCAGCGTGCCAGGGGAGTGGCTCGAGAGTCTGTGCTTCCCATAAGCTCCCAAGTGATGCTGGTGCACTGGTCCACGGACAGTGCTTTGAACTACAGGGCTGCAGAAGCTCCTGCTTAAATTTCTGCCCCATGGCAGTCAAATCAAGGAAACTTAACATGAAGATTACACATAAAACCACTGAAAATAACCAAATGCTCGCTATCAAAGAAAAGAATAAAGTGGCTGTTGTGTGCTCCAGAGCTTTGCCTATGCTTGGGGAGTTGCTTGCTTATCTTTTTGAAATGTTACCAGCTACATAATTCAGTTCAGCTTTAGGGCACCACAGAATATACTGCACAGTCCAGGCGATATCAATGGAGCAAAATACATATTGTCTCCCCCTGCTCCTATGAGGCATTCTAATTCAGTCTAAATCCAGTATAGGGAGCAGCTAGTAACTCAGGTGAAAGTCAGCTTTCAGCACCAGTGCTGGGGTTTGCAGAAGTTGGCTCAGCCAAAGTTCCCACTAGGGGGCGACAAATACACCAACCTAGGCCTCCGAGGTGTGTGCTCTGTGGTGGGAAAACCTCAGGATTGTGGGCAGTCAGTGGGCCTCTCTGTCTAATATGGGGTGTGTGTCTCATACAGGAGCAGAGTATGCCCACCATGGGTTACCATGGGCCCAGGATCCAGCACCACCTTACCCACCAGGCCTGCCCTGCTCTTCATAAAGAGTGTACAGAAACACAGAGGGTAGCTTCTGTAGCTGGAGAAGCCAAAAGGTGTCTCAGACAAGCGTTTCCCTGATGCCTCAGATGCCTAACATCTGATCCTATGCATGCTGGGGGAGAGCAGACACACAGATCCTCCCTGAATCACTTCTGGAATCCATTCCAACTGCAGTCTGGCCGAGGCATGTGCTAAATCAACCTTCCTTTTCTGAGTCTGAGAGCTAGGAGCATGCTGGGAAGCAGCTGACCCTGGATTAAACATTCACCCTGAAGATGGATATCCTATGAAACGGAAACCAAAAGCTGGAGCACTTTGTAACCTCTGTATCAGCCGAACGCTGCCCTGACAGTGAGCCGCCTTCCACAGGTACAGCTGTAGGTTTTCAATCTCAAGGGTGTAACAAGATCTAGGTTGACATGGTGGTCATGGGTGGCCATGCCTCTGGTTTCTGGTCAAGGGCTGCTGCTTCAGCAGAGATACGTATCAAAGAAGCACTTGGGTAGAGTAACCAGCTCTGAATGGAAAAGAAGGGAAGATGCCACAGAAGCGGACAGGCATCCTTAGGCATGCACCACAGGTGGGGGACAGTGGCGATGAGCAGGCAGCTACCCCTAGCACCACAGGTCATCTGCTACGGGCTCCCTTCTCTTTTTCCACATCCTGCCTCCTCCCCACACCTGATCCTTGATGGCCTCCAGAAGCCCAGGGCCTGAACCAAAGCCCCAAAATGACTCTCTCTTTAGGAAGGCTAGGAATAGCTGTCACCCTGTTTCTAGTCCCCCACATAGCAGGCAGAGTAAGGGATGCTTGCCAGCTTGGCCACAGGAACAGAAAGCCTGGTGAGGAGAATTTAGCAAGCCTGTACTCAGGGTTATAACTTTACTCGTGGTCTCTAAGTTGTCCCCAGTTTAGGAGAAAAATATTTTTTAACATTAAAATGTCAACCTATGTGGTGTAATACATGCTCTAAGGAGCAATAAGCCTTTCTAACATGAACAAGAACTCTGTTAGAGGCTCTGAGTTTAAGTATGAAATAAGAAAATTACTCTAGCTATCCTAGGGCCCATGGTATATTTAATAACCGGCAACGTCCCTTTTACTAAAATGTAAAAGAACACTATCTTCCCCAGATGTCGGAAAAATATGAAGTGTGGTGAGGAATGCGCAGAATCACAGTACATACACATGGCGAGGGGAGGTAATTTGAAAATGAAAAAAGTACCATTTGCACGCATGCCAACATTCTTCGTATAAAATCGAATTTGCTGTTCTTGCCATTTGGAATTCTCTCATGCATTTGAAGTATTTGCATTAACCGTGTTTTCACTGGGGAGGAGCAAAGGCTCCGCTTGGAAGAGAACACTGATTTTGAGATTCAACTCAAGATGACTGCCCACCACTCGTGCTCACTTTCAAGCTGTGTAAAACAATAGCCATCCATTGGACACACCTAGGACCTCAAGGCTTTTTCATATCAGCTGGGAAATCTAATACACTCTGTGCTGAGGGAGGGGGCGGAGAGGGCTGGGGAATGGACATCCTGCTTTGCCCACTGGGAGTAGTTAGGGAATTTTTTTTTTTTTGCAATGAAATGTCTGTTGATCCACAGGGTGTCCTTCACTATGGCTAGAGTTTGATGAATTTCTGAAATTCCAATGTTGTAAAATTGCCTCATTTCTGGATGTGATACAGGGCAACATCTCTTACCTTCACAAACCAACAACTTGTCGTTATAGAAGAAGCCCACTGGACATTCACACCGGAAGCTGCCGACCATGTTGATACACACACCATTTTCACAGACCCCCGGGATCTCCCGACACTCGTCGATATCTGGAAACAGAGCAGGCACATGTGAGTGATGGCCTGGCATGTGGTCCCTGGGCAGGGTAAACGGGAATTGAAAGTTGGCTGCTTCTAACTAGTCCTGTGTAAGGTCTAAGGCCAAAGAAGAGACAGCACATGTGTATATGTGTGTGTGTGTGTGTGTGTGTGCTGGCATGTACATGCATGTACCGGGGTGGTGATGGAAGTGGAGGAAGTCAATGAAGAGCAAACTGGGATCACTGAACCGCTTGTCAGACACTCCTGTGTCTATCTCATTGATCATCTATCTTTCTGGTTTTGTTACAAAACATTAGCTCTGTCCAGGTGGGAGATTTTGCACCCACTGGGCCCTGTGCACCAGTGGAGCAGAATGAAAGTGACTGCCGAGAGTAAGTGGTCTCTCTACCCCAAGTGTGTGGTGGTGGCTGGTGGGAATGGGAGCAGAGAGCTGATGAGGAACAGAAGACGATCCCATGGTCAGAGCCAACTCTGATCTTCCAAATTTCTGCTCAACGCCCTGCTCCTCCTTCGTGTGGCCTTGGTAAGGAAGTCAAGGAAGTAAGTCAGGTCTGAGGATGTAAGCTGGGCCCAGGCTGACCATGTAGACAGAGCCAGAACTGAGGAAGGACAGTCACAATAGACTGTGGCTTCCCTAGGCCCGGGGCCGGGGCTGGCTGCTACACCAGGGTGTTACCGGCCCCTGGTATGCTGTCTGACATTTGATTAAGAACCAATACCTGGAAGTGGGGCTGATGAGGATTAAAGCAGGACCGAAGTAGGAGAGCACAGCCAGGACCCAGGCTGCTAAAGCAACTGGCGAGGGAGCTGTGTGGGCAAGTCGGGTCTCCTCACCAGCCTGGCGGGTCCACTCTCTGCCTGACGTGCTCTGAACTCTCAGCCATTCAGAGTCCTCTAGGATAATAACAGTAACGGTGGCAGCAATGGCATACTGCCTCACTTGCTATACACATGGTGTATTTCTCAAGCGTTTAAACTGGAAATAGATACCGAATCATCACAGCCCCTCTGTGAGATGGTCTCTAGGCACTCTGACCATCCTCATGATGCAAGTGGTGAGGACAGGTCGGAGGCTGGAACTCACCCAAGACCGTACAGCCACCAGGAAGTAGATTGATACCAGGAATCCACTAACAGGCTACCCCTCCTCCCTTATGCTTTTCCACAGTCAAACAATCTTCACAAAACCATTACTGAAGGACTTGTTATCCCAGAGGGCCCCTCTACCAGTCCCGTGCAGAGTTTCACAAAACAGTTCAGAAGCCAGGAGGGGATGCAAAGTTTTGGTCTTTCCAATCCATTAGGTTTCTGATACTGTTGTTGAGATATTTTTCTTTACATGTCAGAGTCAGGAGCCTCTGCCATGTACTTTGTTTGCCCAAGTTGTAGATGGCCACTGACTTTCGTGGAACCCACAAGAGCTGCTGCACTTTCAGAAGAATCACACCCTAAAGCCAATCTGCTTTGAAGGAGAAAGTTCACAGGCCACAGATTTATGTTAGACCTTTTTCTAAAGGGCTTGATTTTGTTTGAAGACAAATTGATCTCTTTAATAAAAAAAAAAAAGCTTAGAATATCAAAGGGTATATTTCCATTTTGAATATACATAATTATGCTTTAGATTTTGCACACATTTGTCATGTATGTTGTTAAAAAGTGAGGCAAAGAAATATCACAGCTATGTATCATCAGCAAGAAGCAAAAAAAAAAATTTCAGACATTCTTGAACTATGTATGGGTTAAAACATGAAGTGTTATGTTCACATTCATTTGTTTTAAATATAAGTGATGTATTATCAAGTTTAACAATAACAGGCTGGGTCAAATTTCTAGCCATTGTTAGGCACAACACAGCAAAAGCACATATTAAAAATTATATTTTCTTTTCCTGTCTGGATTCCATTTGAACTTCAACTTGGAAAAGTTTATATTTAAAGACAAGATTAATAAACTTGCTATAGTTTTAACCCCACACGAATGAGTTCTATATGCCAACAATCTTCAGACTTTTCAGAAGGAGAGTAGAAAGCTTAAATAAAACAAAGTTTCTCAGTCATCTAAATATTTTGTCATGCTGGAATTTGCTAACAATAAGTATACTGCTAACTATCACATTTCCAGTTTTCAAGAGCTAGAGGCAAAGCAAGCTGTGAGTCAGGACTGGGTTCTGATCCCAGTTCTGTTATTAATTAGCCAAGTGACCTCGGCTGAGTCCCCTTCCCTGTCTGGGCCTCTGTCCCCTCAACTGTAAGGCAAGGCGTTTGGCCTAGAGGATGCCTGAGGCCTCTCCAGCTTTATTAGTGGATGCTGTTAATGCTGTTTTGAGTCTTTGCCTGCTGCCAACATTGGAGGGTAGGCCTTGCTGGGGTACACGCCTGGTCCGTCCATGGAGAACCACTACTATTACAGACCACTTATCTTCGGATCAGAGAGTCTAGGGAGATGAAAAGATCTGTTTTGGGAAGGGGAAAAGCAAAGCAGCTGGGGCCAGGTGTTTCATGCCAATGTCATTTAGCAGGTTTTCCTTCCAAACCATGAAGTTTCTTTGGATGTTGACTAGGCTGCGGAGCCATATGGATTTGGCACAAAGAGAGCCAGGCTGATTGCTGGACCAGACCCTTGTTTTCTTAAACAAGGTCACTGGAAAGGCTGATGTGGATTTCAGTTTACTTATTAGCAATAAGGTGGAACAGACCAAGTGGTGATGTTTGCTACTAGACACAATCGCTCAGAATTCAGAGGGGCATCTGAGGATCCATATAAATCACACTGGGGAAAAACTCGGAGAATGCAATGGCTTTCCATCTTTTTTTATGTTATTTGGTTTTAAACCACAAAGGCCTTGCTTCTACTGGCTGAACGCTGTGCAGTATTTCTGAATCTCACATAAGCATCTCGAGCACTGCAGTGGTCTCTGCTCCAGTTACCAGACAGGGCCTCAGATTGGAAAGGCTTTTATATTTCACATCTAAAAATCCCAAAGCAGATGACCTGAGAAGATTCCCTGTGAGATAAAACTGATCTACCAAACGGGCTTTATGTGAACAACCCACACATAAGGATTGGTATGAACAGTCATATTAAACTCTTGTCTTAGTCAGACGGAAGGATTGGGAATTATAGTCAGATCAAACGTCAACTGGCTTTACTCCCAGAATCTCTCTTTTTGTTGATGCCTAGGGTTGGTTTAACGAAGCTTGATTGTGATTTTGTGAAAAGCTTTCCAGTCCCCTTAATCATGACCAACAAATGCTGCTGCCAATTAGGTGGAGCTACACAGGGTGTCTGCACAGTTTGTTTCAAACTAAGAATCAGAGTTTCAATAAAGGTAAATGGCACTGTTTAATGCTTTTTCCTTCTAAGAAACAAAAAAAAAAAGCAAATTTGAGAAAATAACAGTGTGTACTTCCTTTTCTTAACACAAAGGCAGAGACAAAAAGTTGCAACAATGGCACTGTAACTCACCGACAGGTAAACCAGTATAAATGTCGATGACAAAGCCTGGCCGTTGACTTCCACAGAGTGTAGCAAATTCATCTGCAGTGAGTGAACAAAGGTAGGGTGAGTGGGGTGGGAATAGGATAGGTGAAGAGCAATAATGAGCTAAACAAAATTACTTTGAAAACATTCTTAAAAGATATTTACCTGTATTTGGAAGAATTTAAAATAAATTGACCTTTGTAAAAAAAAAAAATTGAGAATTTCTACAGATGGTGTAACCTTGTCCCTAAGAAAAATTATGAAGGAAAAGTGACCTCATGTTGACGTAATAATGAGGCTGAAACAGAGGTCTCTATATCAAATGCTCTCCTTTGTATGAGCTTGCCTGGGGGAATTTGGGTTTCTATGGGGATGTTGTTCAGCTCTGAAACCTGGGACTGGTCTGAGTGGCTCTTTCTACTCTGTATTAAGGAATCTAGGATTTAACAAATGTGTACAAAAGCCATTTCCTTGGCAGACTGGGGATAACAATAGCAAATGTAGCTAAGTTCTTGATTTCAGGTCTGTTAATGACTCATTCATGTCAAACAACTACCTTAACCTCATTACTTTAATTTTTGGAGCCGGATTATTATTTTTGCTGCAATTCTTTTATTTGCTCCCTCTCCCCTCCCCCACCCTTTATCTTTCTCCCCCTGACATGAATTTTCATCAAACTTGTGAATTAAGGATGCATTCAATGTCATCTGTGGTTCCTTTAACTCTGAGATTCTGTAATTCCTGATCATGAGTATAACTGATATAGCATGGCATCAATTTAACCTCAAGATGGCCACTCCCTTATGGGTAAACCTACTGAAAACTAGTAAAAGGTTTCTGGCAGTATTTTAAACAAAACATAGCACGTTCTTTTCCTAGTGCTTTCTTTCCTTAATCTATGAGTTCACTTCCAACCAGTGTCACGCCAGCTCCACTGACCATCCAAACTTCAGGGCCTCCTAAAATGTGTGCAGACTGCATAGCTAATGAAAAGCCATGACTGGATTTGGCCAATATTCAACATGAAGATGAAATCTTGCATTTTATATTAAGAGTATGCAGATACCTAGAACTCAGACAGATATTTCTGAAAGTAAACGATAGTTGTTATCAGAGCTCTCCATAGTGGTCTGCAAGGGAACGTACAATGGTCCATCAAGGTAAAAAATAAAAATACTAGGATAGCTATCTTTGTAAAATCCAATTTAAAAACTAATTTTGTGTACATTTTATAATAAAACAGTTTCTAAAAATAATAAATACATTTCTTAATATAATCAAAAACAAATATACAGAGACACATGTACAAATACTTTTACTTGTAAATACACACACATCAAGTGTGGGTAACTGCCAGGTTTTTTAATGATAGCTATGTATAAATAATCTTGGGAAAGATTGAAGGCAGGAGGAGATGGGGATAATAGAGGACGAGAGGGTTGAATGGCATCACCAGTTCAATGGACACGAGTTTGAGCAAGCTCTGGGAGATGGTGAAGGACAGGGAAGCCTGGCATGCTGTAATCCATGGGGTCTCAAAGAGTCGGACATGACTGAGTGACTGAACAACGATAACAATGTATGATAAAAGATTTGAAGGCTAACAGTCAGGATCAGGGGTCAGCAAATATTTTCTTAAAGGGCTAAAAAGTAAATATTTTAGGTTTTGCAAGCTGTGCAGTCTTTGTTAAAATTACTCAAATATTTCACGAAAGCAACCATAGATAATATGTAAATAAATTAGTGGGGCCATATTCTCATAGAATTTTATTTACTAAAATTTGAAGTTCATAAAATTTTCAGATGTCAAAATTACTTTTAGCTTGCGGGCCAAAGAGAAATAGGAGGCAGGCTGGATTTGACCCACAGGCTCTTGTTTGCCAAACCCAGGTCTAACAACATCTTGCAGAGTGGAGACAACTTGTAATTCTAAGTGATGGCTATTACATTATTTCTGGAGGAAACAGTGGATGAAATGGTACATTTTACTAAAAAAGAATCTGCTGTTTTTTTTGCATTGTCAATTAGCACCAGACAATAGATTGGGTATTTTACATATCACTGTGGGGAATGGAGTAGACACCACACAATTCTCAGACCAGTACTGTGCATGGTAGTGTGTTCACCCTAAATCAGAAAGATGGTGGCCCAGTGGCTAAGACTCGGCACTCCCAATGTGGGGGGCCTGGGTTTGATTCCTGGTCAGGGAACTAGATTCCATACGCCACAACTAAGACTTGGCACAGGCAAATTAATTAATTAATTTTTAAAAATCAGAAAGATGATCTAGATCATTAGTAAATGACACCATCATGATATATATCATCTCCCATATAAGAACACTGCACCAAAGTTTTTGCTTCATTTACTCTTAGAATATGAATTAGACTCTCTTCTTTTTCAAATAGATAACATTATATAGATTTTTCTGTATGAGGATATAAGAAGAAATTTCTCTATATCAAGGAGTTGTGCTTTTCTTTTTTTAATCTGGCTGCGCTAGGTCTTAGGTGCAGTACACAGGATCTTCCATCTTTGTTGGGCATCCAGGATCTTTAGCTACAGCATGCACTCTTAGTTGTGGCATGTGGGATCTATTCATAGGCCCCTGGCCAGGGGTGGAACCTGGGCCCCCCTGCATTAGGAGTGCAGAGTCTTAGCCACTGGACCACCAGGGAAGTCCCCGAGTCATGCTTTTCTTTAGTTCTGAGTTTGCTCTGCGGTCATTGAGACTGTTAGACTCGATCACATCTCTCTTTATACGAGCTGCTAGAAGGTTTAGAGCCCAAGCTGTTGCTCATCACTGGCAAGTGTGCAGGACTTCCCAGCTTGGATCTTGCATATTAATTATCCTTGCTTTGAGTTTCTTACCCATGTTTGCCATTTGCATTAGGCCTTCTTATTTTACGTATGCATCTTTGTGGGCCATCTTGAATTCTTTTTGGAACAAGATTAGTTATGAATAAGTAAAATTGATGGTAATAAGTAAATAAACAATATAGGAATATGGTTTACTTATCTGTCAAACTGCTTTGCCCACTGTTTCCAGACTTTAAGTTATATGGCGAACTCCCTAACAATAACAACTTCTATATTTTTGTGATATGCTCAGTCTACAGGCTGGTAAATGAACTTGTGTAATAAATTGGAAAATATATTTTATGACTCAATTTTCAACTCAAAGGACCAGATCATCTGAATTTCAACATTTGCCTTTGTGAACTAATCTTTTTTTATGAAGATGGACAAAGCACCCTTTTTCTCCCCTGGCTGAGATTCCTTTCTCCAAAAATTCACGGGGAAGGTACCATCTTTCTGGTAATGGCGAAACTAAAACCCACCTGTGCTTGGGATGGGGCACTGTTCACAAGGCTTGTTCCAGGCCCGGCCAATGTTGTAGGAACAACAGCACATCTTCTTGGTCATGTTGAACAACAGTTCTCCATCACAGGTCTGGTTGTCAGCATAATAGTTCCTGTAGCACAGACTCCTCCTCATATCTAGAGGAGAGGAGGAAGGCAGGGACTGGTGACGCTGTGGGGAAATACTGACAGGGAGATTCTAACAGGGATGCTCAAGGAAGGAGTCTCTTTTGAACTATATTGTTAACTTGACTTCGATAAGAGCGGTAAAAGCTGGCTCTCAACCTTCCATCTACCTCTGCTGTCACAAGGAAAAGGACTTTAAGAAATATCAGGTTGGCCCAAAAGTTTGTTCGGGTTTTTCTAAAACATCTTACTAAAGAACCAAACAAACTTTTGGGCCAACCTAATATATTCCCTGGTGTTCTGTGCCACAGAACTGAGTCATTATGTAGCTGTGGCCTTAATAAACTTTACATGACTCTCCACCCAGTCTCCTAGTAACAATACTCCACTGCTCTTGGCAGTGATTTTCTCATTTCCGACTCATGATGTTTTAATACTGTAGGTCAGTGCTGTAAATATCATTGTATAAAGATACACCCAGAGTCAAACAAAAGAAGTACTATTAAACCTTTGTTTGGGATTTTCCAACATTACATTTTAAAGAAAACTCCCAACCACCCACACGAGGTGCTGAGAAAAGGCCAAAATTATGGTTTACAGGGGAGGAGGCAAAGGGTGGCAGCACTCGCTCTGATGAGTAACATAACATTGAAGATGAATTGCTGGGCTTGGAGGCTCTTTTTCTCTTTGCAGATGAGGACTGAACACGCTTTATAAAGAAAAGTTGGGACTTACCCATGCAATTATTCCCCCCATTCACTTGCATGTAGTCTGGAGGGCAGATACAGGTGTAGTTGCCAACAGTATTGTAACATGTCCCTGGACCACAGATTCCGGGAGTTTCACATTCATTCACATCTATAATCCCAAAAGAAAGTGGTATGTGAATACAGAAATTTCACTTTTTGGAATGATCTGGAACTTGGGGGTCAATATACATGTTGATAGTGGAAGAGAACATCCACAGGGCACTTTGCAATCTGGATAAGAAATGTGGATGTTTCATTCATCAATGTCCTTAGCCTGTGCTGACGTGTGCATTTTCAGGAAAAGAGTTTTAGAAAAGGAAAATGTACCTTCTGATGTGAGTTCTTAATAAATGAGTCTAAAACATCCTCAAACACATGCAGCGATGGAAATGTGGAAAAATGACAATTCTCAAATATCTTTCAGAAAGACAACTATGTCCTTCATATGTTCACAAAATCTCAAGAAGGATTTGATATAACCTGAAGCCATCAAACACTGGCTTCATGAATCTGCAATGGTAAGGCAGCACAGAAGATAAGCCTACAGAAGTAGTATATCATGCATCCTTCCCCATTTTCAAATACAGGTGTTGATTCTAATTTATGTTAACTCTATGGGTCTTAAGCTGTGTTGTATACATTGTGATGTTTGACTACTACTCAACAAGGTTGTCACTGCTAAGGTCACCTATTAAGCCTTTTGGAGAACCAGAGGACTATTTCTCCTCCAGGACACAAGAAGCTCTCTGCCCTCATCAGCGTGTAACTCCTATATACAGATGAAAACCATTTCCCCACACCAGTCAGTGGTCCACATGCTCTGAAAGTTAACAGCAGTCAATAATCTCCATCTTTTCAGTAACACAGGATGAACAGGCGTCATCACTTACACAATACAACCAAAGGAGCTGCCTCGGAAGAGAAGCTCACTCAAATGCTGAGTACAAATGATGAGTGGTAAAGGACAAGACAAGGAGCCCAGAATTGCCCAGAATACAGAAGCCACTGAAATGAGACCTGGGCTACTCCAACAAAAATGGCTTTTCTGAAGAGAATGGAAAATTCACTGTAGGTATAAATGGGACTATGGCTCAAGATAACAAAAACGCCAATTTTCACATGAAAAGAGGGAGATTTAGGGTATGCTGAACATGATATTACATCACTAATATGAGTGCAAGCTGCCACATCTGTGGCATAGTTACCTGGCCATGATGGCATTTAGACATTTTGCTAGAGTCTCAGTTTTCCTGGGGCCTAACTGTACGTTGGTTTTTGAGGTCAGTTCTCAATATCTGAAAGAACTTATCATTCTAAAAGGGCCATTTACCATCACACACTCGGGTATCTTCATTCAGGTAGTAGCCCGTTGGACAGCGGCACTGGAAGCTGCCAAAGGTGTTGATGCATTTCCCACCTTGGCACAACCCTGGGAGCTCCTGGCACTCATCAATATCTATCAAGATGAAAAGGACAGCATGTCTTTAGCATTGTAAATCAACTCAAGGAAGTTCCAAAGGGGCACGCTTTAAGTTAAAGGAAACAGAATTACCTTCCAATATAACGGTGATAGGGTTGGGTCGAAAACCTTCTCCTCCAGGACAAAGAATTTTGTACTCAGCTACGGAAACAAACAAACAAAATCAGATTGAGTTCTCTGAAATCTAAAATTTCTAGAAATAGTATCCTCAAGAGAAATACAGACATAGCTACCTGAAAATATTCATTTACAGGAATTTTTGGCAGTTACTCCACCCAACTGAAGCAAGTTAACATCTTTGTATACACTTGTCCTTTCTAATGGCTTTTTCTATGTGTGTCAAGCATAAGGCTACTGTCCTCAGTCTGTGAACCTTCCACCTACTCTCTGGTCTTATGTTTTTATGAACTATTTTATCCTTTATCTCCACTGTTCTTTCTTTTAAAGATTTTTCTTTCCATTTTTATTTTATAACAAACTCCTCCATTTTTATGTTTTGTTCAGTTTTACTTCCTGGGAATCACAGCTTCCCTTAAATACTGCTCACCAGCTCATCTCCAAAACCTTTTCCAAACAGAGCCTTAGGAAAAGCTGTCCTTTCTTGGTTCCCACCCTCTCCTCTCCTCAATGACTAGAGGGCTTTCTTGCCTCTCCATTTCTGCTGATGGCAACATTGATTCCCCTGGCTTCCCAAACCAGCTTTTTACAGGGTCCTCTGATTTCCTCCAGTAATTTTGTCATCCAGATATTTCACTCAAAAACATTTCTTTCAGCACCACATACCAGTGTGATCCATACAGGAACATATGGATAAGAATGACCCTCATCTGCTATAACATTCTAATAAGCATCTATACGAATCAGTTCTTTCATAATCATCATGGTCTTTCCAAATCTGATAATCCCCCTTGTGGTTTTCTGAAATTATATGTATATATACTTAAATGTATATATGCATAGATCTCAGTTCTAGCTCTGATCCAGTTTGAGGTTGGGTGGACTTCTAATGCTTGACTTATCATTCTTACTGAGTAGAACTGACCCCTACCACCACACACACCTAAACATCTTGGTTTGATTCTTTCAGCATCGATGAAATTATTAATAACTATCCTCCTCTTTTATTTTTCTCTCCTCCTCTTTCTGTGATCGTCCGCTCTTTTTAAGTCTCCTCTTTCATGTCACTCCCTTCCTTCAAGCCCCAATTAAAAAATGCACCAAGTTATCACCACGCACTGCAAATCAGAACTGACTTCTGTTTCTGAAGAAAGGAGAGAAAGGGGTGCCTGCCCAGCATTCGTTTCTGTGCTGAGTGCTTTACAGGAATGGCTTCATTTAATCCTATGAGGCATCTTATGAATGAAGAAAGAGGCTTGCTTACTCCAAAGTTACATGCATGGCAAGTGACAGAGTGCTAACTGGAACCAGGAACACTCTTTCTTCCACTCATGGCACTGACTCTGCTCTTCTTTCTTCTCTTATTGAGGTCTACATTGAATAACAGCTTTCATGTTTAGGTAGTATTTTGCTAAACTGTATGCTCCCGGAAAGCAGGAACTGGCAATTAGATTAGAATTATCCATCCAATTATCCATGAATTATCACCTTTGCACACACAAAGTATATCTTCTAGGTACTCAACAAATTCCCTTAGAGAAACTGAGTAAGTGACCCTTCAACAAGAAAAAGAATCAATACCTATCTCAATATACCTGATAAGCAGCAGCCACTCAGCACATTTTGCCCTGGAAGCTATATCTGACTCTGAGTCATAATGCAGCATCCACTTAGAAAAATGCAAAGCTGTTTGTTTTTCAAAGACTAATTATTTATGTCCTTAAAACACATTCTAAACCTTTCTTTTAAGTCATACCATAAGACTGGAACAATCTTCCATTTCATATTTGCTTAACTAATGGCTTCTTTTTCACCTAGGGAAACTCCACTCTGTCCTAGAGCTTCTAAAACCAGCCAACAGATCACAAGAGGAGAGATCAATGTGTCCAAATATGACATAATTAACCTAGTCTGGAAAACCTTCTTTAAAATAATGCTATCTTCTTTACACTCAGACAGAAATGAGATGTTACCTGCCCCACCTCACCTTTGAGTGCAAGCCAACTGGGGAGGCATTCTGACTCCCACATTGGGAGTGGGATTCCTCAGCAGGGCTAAAATGAATGATCTCCACCCCTCAACCCCCACTCTCTCCACCAACTGAAGAACACAGACCAGTAGCAGCTCCCTCTCTGGGTGGCGTCTATCCTCTGGAGTTAGACAGGAGAACTGGGCTGAGCTGGACTAATAATAACGAATAGGAGGATGTCCACTTACATGTGTTCACAGGCGGGCACAGCTCACAAGGAGTGCCCCAGGCTTTACCAAGAGAACAGCAGCAGGAAGCCTTGGAAACACCAACTCCAATTTCATTGCTGCAGGCTGTATCTCCATTGTCTCCCCGAGGACGGATATCCAAATAGCAATTTCCAGAGCGGGTATCTATTTACCACATGCAAACAAAAGAAGTGTCAGGCAAATTCTTTCTACGTCAGGGTTGAAAATTCAAACCGACTTCTGAAACTGTTTAAAAACCATAATTTAAACTAAAAAGTGCCGCAACACAGACACTGGGAATTGACCTAGAGAAAAGGACCTGAAAATACAAACCAGATTCAGGAAATGTTTACATTTTGTTGTATTATTTTATTACTTTTTTTCAGAATTTGAGAATGCAATGTTCCGTATTGCCTTAGAAATAACCAACAGTGTGTTTCTCTGAAAAGTGTTTAAGATCTTACCGACACAGCCAACTCGAGTTGGATTCAGCTCAAAATCGGGTGGACAGTCACAGGTATAGCTGCCTGGAGTGTTGACACAGTTCCCACTGATGCACGTGGTTGGATCCAGGCATTCATTAACGTCTAGAACCGAACGGCGAGGGGCAGAGTTATTACCTGAGCCAATGTGGGGCAGGCATCACTGTAAAACAGTAGCACTAAAATCTCGGGCTCCCAACTCGAATTTTTAAAGAGTTTCCAGTTATAATTGCCCCTAGAAATATAGTCTTCCACTTCTGAAACAAAATCCCTCAGGAAGGAAATATGTCATAGTCTTTGGTCTCTTTCCCCTGGAACACACTTAGCATTCAAATTTGTCATCAGGAGAAAATATAACTTTGGAACGAGGAAAAATATTCCAGTGAAGGTAACTGAGAACAAAACACTACTGTGACCTCAGGTCAACCAAAAATTCAGACACAGGTTTTAAGAAAATATATTTAATATGTGCAGCTTGTTATTTTATCAAATGAGAGCAAGATGTCTCAGGGAAGCGGCGGGAGCAGGCGACTTCTGCTGCTTCCCCCGCTGGGCGGACTGGCCTCGCTGTAGCTGAGCGCAAGCGCAGACCGCATGCATGAAGATTAGTATGTTCCTTCAGGCCTACTAAGAGTCTCTTTCCCATTACTGATGCTGGGTTGAATATTTCCCTTTCAGTTTCGATTCCAAAAACGGAATTCCAGATAGTTAGGACATGGGTTTTGGCAAATGCCATCCCTGTGTAATCCTTTTGTCTATTTTGAACACTTGTGAAATATTCAAAACCAGACAAGCTGGTTCAGAGAGAGATGGGGGACTGAGGATGATACCTTCCCCTCTGCTCCTCCTGCTCGGATCTGGTAACCCTTTTGGAGGTTCCGTTGTGAAAAATGCTTTCGCTCAAATCTCATGGGATCTTAGAGTGGGCAGGGCAGACAAAGAGCAATTAGGGTGAGGAGGAGGGAATGATGCTGGTGGTGATGTGAGACACGGAGGAGAAGGCATGGCAGTGGAGAGGTGACTTGCTGCAGAATGCTAGAGACTGACTTGGTGTCATAATAGTTTTTAGGAAAACCAAGAGAAGAAGGGGTGTCTGGAGAAGAATACTGTTATCCAGAGCAATTTCAGGGAGGTTGTGATGGTGGTCATAACTGGAGAGCCACTGGGTCATGGCTTGTTTAGGTAGCTGGAAAAACTGGGGTTTTCTTGAAATCCTGATCCTATACAGGATGGAATCTGTTTCCTTAGTATCGTTGAATGGAAGGAGGATAGAGACCTGAAAATGGCTCTCAAAGTTTTAACTCAGTGCTGAAGTGAACCAAGGGACAGTCGTCTACAGAGTGCCTACTACAGCTTTTCTAGCTTCTTCCTTACATTCCTGGAGTGTTCTTTGCTCCACAAGAAAATGATCTACACACTAGAAATAGGTGACTGATTGTTACGGACCATGTTCTCTGGCAACGCTCTGAAGTGAGTGTCTCAGCAGAAAAGTTCAAGATGAAATCCATGATCCCAGGGCACAGCCTGCAAAAGGAAACTCTCCAAAAAGAAGAAAAGGAACTACAGGAACATGCCTCTGTAGCCACAAACTTGTATCTAAGGCTACTGACTGCACCTTCAGCTCTCCTTAACTTTTCCCTCTGCACCCTCACATCTAATCAGCGCCAGGTCAGAAGAAATTTATTCTGTGGTTCCTAATGCTTGTCCCTGCTTTTCTTTTGCAACTCCATGAAAAACCTTGTGTGGTCCCCGCGAGACACAAGCAGCTGGGTCCCCTGGGACGCCTGAGAGCAGATCTCCGTGCAAATGGAAGGCTTACCTGTGCAGTTCCCACCACTTCTGTCCAGTTCATAGCCGATCTCACATTCACAGCGGAACAGGCCAGGGAGGTTGTGGCAAGTTCCAAAAACACAGATGTTCGGAAGAGAGCACTCATCGATGTCTTGGGGAACAATGGAAAGGGGGAGCAATTAAACTATTGTTCTTGCCAAAGAAACTACCTAATGTAATAAGGCAAGTGATTTCATTATTAAGAAAATGAAGACTACCTGACATCAATCTAGGTCCTTCTCCTATAGGCTTTCAGATGATCTGTCATCTGTTAGGAAGTCTCCTAGGTGAGAACTTCCCTTTTCTTAGCCCCTACTACATGCCAAGCAAGGGGCTAGGCATTTCACATATATGTTAGACCATTTATGGTGTTTTATGTGGGTCCACATCACTTTTGTAAAGGAAGAACCAAATGAGCCCACTTGAGACTAAATTCTTTGGTTATTCTCATCTATATATTCTTGTTTTTGTTGTGAGTTAAAATTTTAAGAACCCCAAAGTCTTTGTGGTAACTTTTATCATCAGTCTATATAGTCCTCTGTGTCCCTAGTACTATGGTGTATGTTTGCAACTGCTGATGGAGATCTAAAAACTGCAGATGCATTTTCCAGGCTTGTCCCTGCCTCACGTTAACATTCTGCTTGTGCACACAGGCACATTTTCAGCCTTGAGACTGGCTTTTAATAGCCATGATCATTCTGCCAGTGATGATTTATATTAAGAACAAACAAACAAACAAAACCTTCCCTTATAGCATTAAGGGAAGCAAAACTTTCACTGTGCCTATTTCTGTTCCCAGAGGTGGCACAGTACCTGTTTTCCTTGGATGTTTGCATGAACAAAAGTAAACAAGGCATTAGGCACATGATCAAGAGCATAATTAGTTTCTTCCCTCAGAGGAATTTTTTATCAAACTCTGCCTACTACATATAAACTGTGTGAAGAACACCCAATGGTTTCATAACAAAGAAAAGTATTTACATAGAACTATATGAGGGAATCAGGATACATGTCATAGCTAAAGATTAATTTTTGAGTTAATGTCCTACTAACAGGCAACAACTATTAGTTGAGACATTAATCAGGGTCTTGTTTAAACTTCTACTGTCAATCGTTATCATGTGTTTATTTCTACTGAAATCTTTTCAGTTTACTGTGGTCACTAATTCTTCTCAATGAGGGATGATAATGTGTTTAGATTTGACAAGCGTGGGTAAAGAGAAGAATCTTGTGTTTCCTAGTGGGATTCATCCTTAGCCAACAGGTTCTCAGGACTCTTCCTGCCTGACCAGCACTTCTCAGAAAGAGAGAGCCTTATGCTGAGAGAGTTGTGACATACAGTATTATCCCTAGGGAGCCCTTACTGAATGGATTTGCAAAAGACTGTTCCATGGTATATGTATTAGATATTTAGAGACCATCTGAGACATACCCAGAACATTATTCTATGGACAAGATCGTTCACTCTGCTGGTATTTTAAAACCTTTATTTCTAGAAACCAAACCACAGCAGAGATTAAAAACTGTGTTCCCGTATTTAAAAAGAATCCTTCACTATTAGGGCACCAGCACTTTGAGCTCTTTCCCCCAGCAATGGGGATGAATATGTTGCATTGAGTTGGTTATCCTCATTCTCCCTATGACTAAATGGGTATGCTCTTGCAAACCACCTGGCCAAAGTTGGATGTGAAGCTTAGGGCCAAGAATCTGATATTTTTCTCTGCGCAAAGAGAAGTGGTCTGGCTGGACACCCAATCTCTACACAATGTTCACAACGTGAACCAACACGTTAGATGGGAAGCCAAAACACACCTTGGTGTAAAAAAAACAAACAAAAAAACCAGACAAAACCACCAGGAACGTTTAAATAACCTAATCTCATCCGGCCCTGCAAAGCCCACGGCAGCATCCCCAATCAGTTACCTTCACAGGCCTTCCCATCAGCACTGGGTACAAAGCCCATGTCACATTCACAGCGGTATCCTCCTGGGGCGTTAAGGCACTGGCCGTTGCCACACAGATTTAGATTCTCAGAGCACTCATCAAGATCTACAGCCAGAAAAAAAAACACAAGTTACTCTTCTTAGGAGCTTTCCGATTGCTCAGGTCTGAGAACTTTTATACTTGTGAACTTCCAGAAGGCACGAGTGTCATCATAATTTCTACTTGAAACATTGAAACTCACTTTTCTCTTTTAAATGCCAATATTAAATATGTAGTGAACATGGGGTTCAGAGACAGAATCCTGAATGCTAAGTTATCTCTAATGATGTAAAGTGGGTAATAAGTTAAAGGGATCATTCACATTCAGGCTTCTGCAAGCAGGATAATCAACGTGAGGATATATCCATGGCAGGAAAGAACATGTCATGGTTTGTGCCTGATTCTCAAAATCCAGGCTCAGATCAGATGGGCAGCAAAAGACCTAGAATAGCAACTATTGAAGAGACCAAAAAGTCCTATCTACTTAATATCTCCTGAGTTTTGCTAATAATCACAGTCATTAAACATCAAACACACGAACCATACATGCCTGGTACATGAAACTTGGAGTATTTTCTAAAAAGCGATGAGAGGTTTGTGATGACAAAACTTTACTGGGTTAAGCAAAAACAATTTCAAATATGATGAAACTTTTAGTGAGTTAAAACAAAATCCAGGCAAATCACTTACTGGGCCTCAGCCTTTTTTATGTTTAAACTTCTTGTGAGCAGAACACTCAGGGTAACTTAATGTTCCAGGTCATATAAGCAGCTATGCTACCTAATGGCCAACGAGAAATACTCCTCAGTATCTTATTTAATGCCAGTGCCCTGATTTTAAAAAATGCTGTCTGGATACATATGGTCATGGTAAGTGTATCATCTCTTTATACAATGCTTCTAATCATATATATTTAAATATATGTGACAGTTCACATTAATTCTATGATGATGCATTAGCACTGAGAAGATGTCATTAATATGTTGTAAAACTGGAAGTGAATGAATTCTTTTCAAAGCAGTTATGAAATTCTTACTTATACCAATGTGGAATGATCACAAATGAAGGCTAGAGGGAAAAAAAATATATGCTGATGATCTGCTCCAGAACATCTAATTTCTTTTCCTCACAGAGGTTCCTGCATCAAGTTCACTCTTGGGTTTAGTATTGAAAACAAGTCAGCAGTGAGACACAGGCACAAAAATATCAAGGCTAAGGTTTACAAAAGGTAGCGTGATTTGTTTTAAACTCATGACATCATTACATACAGTGACAAATATATCAACTATCTAACTATACATATCAATCCATCTTTGTAAGTATATATTTAGTTTCTGAGAGCTCCCTGATTGATTCAGCTACAAATTTCCATTCCACAGAAATGTCATTTCAAATAACTATTTTCTGTTCCAAATTGTCTATAAATGACCCAGCCTTCAAAAAACAAAGGACGGTCTGTCTTAAGGACATGGAACACCTTGCTTTTCTGACTGCCCTTTACATAGCTGTTTCCAACACGAGCATACCTGTACAAGTGAAGCCATCGCCCGTGTACCCCTCCTTGCAGAGGCAGCGGTAGGAGCCCATGGTGTTCTTGCAGTCTGCGTGTTGGCTGCACATGTGGGTTCCATTGGAGCATTCGTCCAGGTCTTAAGGAAAGAGGTGACACGTCATTATGAACAGAAACTATGACATTTAAAATCAATAATACACATGTTAAATTTTTCTTTACAGGAGTGAGAGTTTCATATTTATAACCCATGCAATTCATAAGAAGCAATTTCTTTTTATTTCCAACCCACCAGTGCACTTAATGCCATCTCCAATCCACCCGGGGCTACAGCTACACTTGAAGCTTCCTGCCGTGTTGGTACATACAGCGTGCCTGTCGCAGTTGTGTGCTCCAATTTCACATTCATTGATGTCTGGGAAAATAACCAGTGGGTTAAAAAGAAAAAAAGTTTAGCACAGATGCTAAATAACTCAGCAATATTCAAAAGTTGACTTGCTTTTACACTTCTGACAGTGAAACAGAGATCGATTCAGCACTGACGTTCATACTTGACTTAAAATGAATGATTTTAAATTTCAAGATACAAAGAACAATATGATGCTACTTCTTATTGTTAACTTTAACTTTTTTCCATTATTTTAATGTAAGTGTCCAGTTACTGCAAAACAAAATGAAACCTCCCTCCAGTTGAATATCTTAAAAAAAAGAGTGAGCTGCCTAACATTCTATTAATGCTCATGGTCATATGTTTCTATTCCCAACATTTTCACTAAATTGACTATAGAGAAATGATGCACATTGCTTTCGTATCTTATATAGACAAAGGAATACAATATTGGCATGTTAGAAAACATTTTCAATCCTATTCTATAAACTAAATATATTTTATTTTAAAAATGTAAAACATTGTACTATTTAATCACACTTTATTTCTATAAATGTTTCACTTTAGGTATTGCTAATTCAAGCGTTTATACAGAATATTCCTTAAGGCAGTGTATGAACCATCTTTTTCGAGTCCTAGCACTTTGGGACCCAAGTCTTCTTGAATATTTCTTGTAAAACTCAAATCAATTCAAAAGAGATTTTCAGTAGAACAAGAACCAGTCTAAGATCACATTGTTAAAAGACTCTGAATTCTCAAAAATTCTCCATTCTTCAAAATTCCATTTCTAAATGTAGTCAAGATAGATTCTATAATACAGAAGTGTTATAGAAAGGAATATAAAGCATAAAGTGAAATATTTTTTGCTTCCTGTGATATTGTGATTTATAAGAAGAAATACAAATTAGGTCTTTGTCCTGTTTCCTGGCACAGAACTCCTAAAACCCTTGGAATTTCCTACGTGCTAAGAGTGATAAAGGTGTCTTTTGTTATGTTAATGAGGTGACTTTTGGAAAGCACTTCAGGATGGGGGCTGATTGCCAAGAGAACCAATCTCTGATTCAGTTCAGTTCAGTTCAGTCACTCAGTCATGTCTGACTCTTTGAGACCCCATGGACTGCAGCACGCCAGGCTTCCCTGTCCATCACCAACTGCTAGAGCTTACTCAAAACTCATGTCCATTGAGTCGGTGATGCCATCCAACCATCTCATTCTCTATCATCCCCTTCTCCTCCTGCCCTCAATCTTTCCCATCATCAGGGTCTTTTCCAATGAGTCAACTCTTCGCATCAGGTGGCCAAAGTATTGGAGTTTCAGCTTCAGCATCAGTCCTTCCAATGAATAGTCAGAGTTTCCTTTAGGATTGACTGGTTTGATCTCCTTGCTGTCCAAGGGACTCTTAAGAGTCTTCTCCAGCACCACGGTTTGAAAACATCAATTCTTGACACTCTTTATGGTCTACTTTATGGTCCTTTTTATGGTCCAACTCTCCATGAACAGTATGAAAAGCCTACTCCTGAGTTACACACTTTAATGTGCTGTGCCCAGGCTCAGTCATGTCCGACTCTTTGCAACCCCATGGACTGTAGCCTGCCTCTGTCCATAGAATTTTCCAGGCAGGAATACTGGAGTGGGTTGCCACTTTCTACTCCAGGGGATCTTCCCCACCCAAGGACTGAACCTGCATCTGCTGCATTGGCGGGTGGATTCTTTACCTCTAGCGCCATCTGGGAAACCCCTATACACTTTTATAGTAAATTGATAGATCAAATGAATAAACTGGTTTCCTGAGTTCTGTGAGCTACTCTAGCAAGTTAATCAAACCTAAGGAAGAAGTAATAGGAACTTCTGATTTATAGCCAATTGGTCAGAAGCTCACGTAACAAACAACCTAGACTTGTAACTGGCATCTGAAGTGGGCATAACTGTATGAGACTGATCCCTTAACCTGTGGAATCTGACATTATCTCCAGGTAAATGGTTGTCAGAACTTGAGTTGAAAAGTAAGACAAGGAGTTGGTGATCATAAATGGAACTGGTACCAGAATCTTATTTCCCAAAATTAATCCATTATATAATAAAAGACGTTATAACCTCATAATCAACTTTTTCATTAACTAAGAACAGAGCTCCGAGGTATGGATGGATACTATGACTCTATATGGAAATCAACATTTAATACAAAACTTACATCAAGAAGGCGAATCTTGGCATATGAAATGTTGCAAGAATTTTCAGCAATCACTTGAATAGTGTCATGAAAAAAACGGGCAAGCAACTAATATTTACCCTTTTGTTTACTTAAGAAGCCCAATTAAATGGTTTGAAAGTGTTTGGAAGCATGCTATTTGCCAAATACTCCATCTGCAGTTCTGAAATGGTCCTGAGATCATTTGGCTTCTTTATAGCTTCTAGAGCAAACACAAAATACGATAATGCCACTTTTTCCTACAAAAATACTTTGCAGTATCACTAATAAGTGAAATGAAAACATGCCTGGAAGAATGTCCTTATAGCGACATGTATTGTATAGGTGAATTTTAAAGTAACCTTGGCAGCCACATGAACCTACTGAGTTATTAAGGCAGGTCAAGAGAGGCACATACCAGGCAGCTTTAAACTTGTGACTGGGAGCTTTAACCAACTGACTAATTGAGCATGGCACATTCCAAGGAAATGAGGAGGAGGGCCAGCCGACGGATAATAGTGGTAAATAAGCAGGGAATTCAAGAAAATAAGCCTGAACTCCAGGCTCCCAGGCAGGGCCACGGACACTTCCTTCTTCCTCAGATAATCACTCCCTGCAGTGTCCTGCCTTAATGGCCCTCCTTTATGTGTCCTGATCTCTGAGGTAGGCAGAAACAATGAATTTCCATTGCCTAAGAGTTGAAACCTCCAGATGTTAAAGAATCAAGGAATTTTCTAAGTGCAAAGAACTTAGGATATGACTTTCCTAATCCCCGATTTCTCAGAGGAGGAAACAGAGGTCCCTAAAGGCTTGAGAACTTGCCAGGGCCCCAAGGTCAGTGAGAAGCCTGAAGCACCTGGAACTCAGTTTCCCATACCCTGTTTGATGCGCTTTGTCTTCAGCCACGGCTGCCTAATATCAAGCTGATTTCTTCAGTCACATCAGGACTTTGTTCTAAGTCCTGATGAGAAGTCTGCTTTCAGGTATCTTAATTGAGTATTAATAGACTTATAGAAATATTCACTCATCTTTTCTACTAAGTACAATTTTCAGAGATGATCCATAGCCTGTTAATATAGTTATCTTGTTATCTTTTCCTTTTCAATTTTCTAATGACCAAAGATAATCTTTTCATGTGGGTTTTTTACCTTCCATATTTAATTTCTATTAAGAAAATATTTTTTTTAAAAAAGGAGGGTCTGCCTTCTTTTTTTTTTTTACCATTAACAATATACAAACATAAATTTCTAATGCAAGAAAATATTTGCAGTTTCACCACATGTTTTCGGGGCAAAAAGAAATTATGTTTGCAAGAGGAGGCCATGTATCGTGGGCTTTGGAGTAGAAGGAGAGAGAGTAACTCAGGAGCCCATTTGTGAATCTTCGCATAAGTCATTATCTCAATAGCTTACACTACCAGTATACAACAAATGAATTAAAAAGACTTGGTCATAAAGTCTAAAGGCATCGCTGAATAAAAGTTTTCTGCATGTGTGTGTGTATGTGCGTGTACACACCAACTATTATTCATTAATTGCTTCCATGGCAGACCTGGGCCTAAGACTGTACATCACTGTAAAAGCAAACAGAAGGGGAAACTGAGCCATAAGGGAAAGAAGCAAACAAAAACACCGTATTCAAACACACTACTCTTCAATAATGTGAAGGAAACAAAGTACATGCTTGCCAAGAACATCTCTTTCTGCACAAATGTTCTCTTTCCCCCACAAGTTCGCTCCAGACAGAAAATTCCTTTTTAAGATTAAGCACAAGCCAAGAAAAGCAAAGAAATTCAAATTTAGGGCTGACACTGCAACCTCCTTCACCCCACCAAAGCTCCCTCAACAGAGACGCCAAGGTCCTGCTGACGTGCTCTTGTGAAGAGCAAGGGTGTGGTCTGGGCAGACCCCATGCCCAGGTTCTGGGTGGGTTCCACTTGAATCTGACATTTGAGAAAGAGCTTGTGCTCTGAGCTGCTCTGGCCCCCTTGGACAGCCAGGTCGGGAGAGGCTGTGTCACCCACTCAAATGCTTGCCTGCCTGCCATGCGGGGGTCAGTCTCTGGGCATCGAGTCCAGCAGGGCTGGCACCCCGTGGAATCTCTGCGGGGAGGCGATGAGGAAGAGGACCTTAGAGTGAATGGAGAGGCCAAACATGAAGGCTACTTGGATTTTTCAATTTGGACCCAAATTTGAGCCAAGACTATTTAACTGAACACCCACGGAGTTTTCACAGGCTAACAGCCAGTGCAGGACAATTAGCAGTGATAAGGAGCTGGAAGGAAATGAGGGCAAATTTTCACTGAGGGCTGGTGGTTTTGAAGTATATGATTCTCTTTCATGGACTACACCCACAGCAGCATGTCTCCTATGAAAAGCAGAAAGACTGAAATGGAATTGTCCAGCAATCCCGCTATTAAAATTTTTTTTTATTGGAGTATAGTTGAATTACAATATTGTATTAGTTTCAGGTGGACAGCAAAGTGAATCAGTTACACATACACATAAATCCACTCCTTTTTTTTTAGATTCTTTTCTCCTATGGGCTATTACAGAATATTGAATTACCCATGCTATTTTAACTGAAAACAATCCTGATTTTAATTGTATGTCTGTAAAGCAACTATACTCCAATAAATAAAATAACTGATATTCCAAAAAAATTGTATGCCTTACTCACTGACTAACTGAGGAAGCACCTGATAGGAGGTGGTTCTAACAGATTAGCATGAGAAAGCTAGGAGCCACCAAGAATGGCACCTAGCAGAAACCCAGTGTTCCTTCTTCCAAACCGTTGTCTGATCACAACTGTGTAGAATGAGAAGCAGAAGAGTCAGAATGAGAATCAGAACACACATTCCTTGTATGTGTGGACCACAGGAAAACCTGTAATCCAGCCCCCATAAGCCAAGGATAGAAGAGCCATGTTCTAGGTTACAAGAAAACGTCTCTTTTCCTTTCATTAAATTGAATGTTCCCCTCAGCCTTATCCACAATTTGAACAAAGCTTAAGGAGCAAGAAGAAACCCTTAACATCTGTGTGGGCTGGGAATGTAAGTCAGTGGGTGGATTCTGAACACTGCTAAAGTGATTGGGGGGAAAAAACATGTTTATTTGTTAAAATGGAAACAATCAGTAATGACAGGGGAGCTGAAATATTTAGACAAAGCTGTAATGGAACCCAGAGGACATTTTTTAAGTTCTCATGAAACAAAATTCCTCTCTATGAAATAGCATACATATTTTTATGACTCCTTTACAAGGTACTCATTTAAAATATACATATACATATTATACATGTACAGAAATATAAGTAAATATATTTCATTTATCTATCATCAAAATATATTACCAGGTTTGTTCTTCATTGTGATTTGTTGCGAGGTTTCTTATCCCATTAGGCAAGATATATATCTCTATTTACATTAGTTGCCTGGGACATTATAAACACTTGTCTTTAAAGTACTATCACCAAGGTAACCTGATGGTATTCTAAGTTGTAAGTGACACTAATTTTAAACTAATAGCAGGCTAAAAGAGTCCCAGTTAGATGGGATTAAAAAAAAAAAAAAAACATTTGGCTCAGATTTTTAAAAACTTGTTTTTAAGTATACCAAACTTGCTGCCAATTCCTGTTTGTGTAAGTCATTTCCAATCCAATGCGATACCCTTGGTTGTTAGTAGCAGGATTTACAGAAAACCTCTTTTCTTCCTGCCCTAAGGCACCCTCTCCTCCATCCTCCACTGCAGGGCTTCTAACCCAAGGGGAACACTTGCATAACTATAGAGCACCCTGGTGATTTTCCCCAAGCTCCTGAACCAGTAAAAGAATTAGGAATAAAATTCAGAATTCTACTCCATTACATGAGACTGTCATATGCCATGCTCCTATGATATCAAAAAGGCCATGAAATTCAATTCTTCTCCCTACAGTACTAGCTGAATTTTATGCAATTGAAAAATCATTTTAGGCTATAATTTGAAGTGGGAAGAGGGGATGCTGGCCCTTGGGGGAAGATACAGAATATTTCTTGGACTTCAAATCCATGTTTCTGTTTATGTGATTTACTAAAAGACTGCTGTTCTTAATGTAAACCTGGGGTCATCTCATTTAATGTGGAGTACACAGCTCTTGTACCAATAGCCTAATGTCTGTATAAACTCAGTTACAAAAAACAAGCCTTTTAATATAGAGAGTAAGATTTTCCTTCTTTAAACTGATCTCAAGCATCTTAGTAAATAGCAGCACAGAATTCTGCTAGACTAGAAGTTATGTTTTTAATTAAAATGGCCTCTAGACACTGTGTCTATGTGCCTCATTTTATAATGACAACAATAACTACTACTTAGTGACCAGATACTATATGCCAATCACTGTGCCAAGGACATTACATACATTATACCTTATTTACCTAAAATGATATTAATGTTGTATGAAAATTTAAGCTTTCTTCATGGTAAGAGATCTAAAACAGTCAACCTCTGCCCATGACTCTCTAGCTGGAATTTAGAGTATGAAATTCTAGCGATCTTTTTCTTATAGGGAATAAAGACTGTCCCATTGGATTAACGTCTCCCTTCATAAGTATCATGGTTCTCTGGGTTGAATTGCAGTGACTTCAACTTGGCCAAACAACAATATTAGGCTCTACTAGGTAAAATGAAATATAGAACCGTCCTACCTTCCCTTGTGTTACTACCAGACCAACATCCCTTACCCTAAGTCTTAAATTGTTACTGAAAGCTAAAAATAAATCTTGAACCATACACATGCTGATATAAGCATCATTTGTACCCCAGGGAACACATGAGGACTAGAGATTTTAAACTCTGTGCCATGTAACAGAATGGAACCCTAGTCATGCTTCATGAGGACTAATATAGTGAGCATGAAAGCATTCTAGCTACATGCTTCTTTTTATAACTTGGCTAAAATCGGTCATTTTTGAATGAACAGCAATTTATTGGTGACATCTGTATATCTACATTTTTGAAATTGCATTACTGAACAGTTTGAAATGATAGCACATATATTATAAACTTTATTAAAAAAGATTGATATAACTAACATCAATTAACATCACCACTCAGCAAGTATTTTAATGTTTAAGTCACAATGGCTTACCAAACTGGCTTTTGAAATTAAAGTCTATTATTTGTAAAGAAATTATGCAATTAACTAATTCAGGCCCACCATGGTCTCCATCATGTGTGGGTTTTGTATTTTATTTTAAAATTTATTTATTTTTGGTTGCGCTGGGTCTTCATTGTTGCACACCAGCTTTCTCTAGTTGCGAAGAGCAGGGACTCTCTAATTGAGGCAAGCAGGCTTCTCACTGCGGTGGCTTCTCTTGTTGCAGAGCATGGGTTCCAGGGCGCATGGGCTTCAGTAGTTGTGGTGCATGGGCTGAGCTGCCCCATGGCATGTGGGATCTTCCTGGATCAGGGATCGAACCGGTGTCCCCTGCGTTGCCAGGTGGATTCTTAACCACCGTGCCACCAGGGAAGCTCCTTCACTGTGTCTTAAATTATGCTATATCCCATTATCTGTTTTATTACTTTAGGTGACTACAGTAAAACTTTATTATTTCATGTACTACTCCATCATTGCCTCAAGTTTGAAAACCAATTAACACTTAGAAACAATATTATTCACTCAAAGTGACTTCCTCCATTTGATGTTTAATTGAATAGTCACCTACAAATATTGTGAAAAGACCTTTTGTGCTATTAGTATTAAACAAGCAAGACTTATGGTTTAATTACCACTTCATGAGATCTGCAGGAATCTATAGGGCTAAAGCAATTTAATGCATCAAAAGCACACTAATTTAAAAATAATTGAAGACTGATGAGAACTGAGGAAATATATGAATTGTAGGATGTGTTTCTTCAAAAAGTAATTTCAGTTATAAAACAGTAAAGAAAGAGTTGACAGTGGAGGCTATTGGGAAAAGTTGACTTTAATAAAGAGATACGAATGTTTGGTAATTATCATGTTAACTACTTTGACATAAAATGCTATTTTTAACCTCATAAAATGTTGATATTTATAGAGTTATTTATGGTGGCAATTTTTCTCATATGCCTTTTTTCATAGGTAAAGGGGAAAAAAAACACCTCATCTTAGATTCAATCTAAAATGTGACAAGTTTCAAAGAAGTGCAGGCTAAGTTAATGAAAAATGCTTTATAGTGCAATTAAAATATTAATAGTTTTTAAAACATATATTAATCTATAATTATGGTAGCAATCTCTTAACCACTAAAGGTTTTATTGTTCAGTTGGAAGAAACATACCTGTACAGCCTGTTTTTCCTTTTTTGCCTGAATAGCCCATATCACAGTGGCAGATAAATGAGCCTTTGGTGTTTTCACAGGTTCCACTTAGGCAGATATTTGGATTCAGATCACATTCATTGACATCTGTAAAATACAGATATTATTAATACATGTAACCATTTGTTTGATATCACTGACAGATTCTCCCTGAGATAAAGCAACTATGACAAATAAATAGAAAAGATGAAATGTTTTCACACAAATAAAAGTATATTTACATAGCTCAACTACATAACAATTACATAGCTCAATGCTTTCTACACTGAAGGCTAACCCTGCAGACTGGCTTTTTATCTGGACCACAAGAAGGAGGTCAAGTAATCAAATAAACTAATTCACTCTACGTCTGGTCCTCAACCAGAGCCTGTTTCTCTGACAGTCTGGAAAACTTTTTAAAACAGCACATTCTGTTGCAAGATGAAAATTTTAATGCAGACTGCATGATGCTAACATTTTAGTTCCATAGTTTGAAAGAAGAGATAGATGAACTAATAGTCTAAGGGTAGATGGTTACAAACTCTAAATCTTTCCCTAATTAAAAATTATCTTTTCTTATGACATTCATTTCTTTACTTTGAATGGCATACTTTAATTTTGAGGACTTCACAAATATTTGGTAAGCATTTTCAAAAGATACAAATGTGATATAATTTAAATATTTGCAATTCTAGACTCTTGTTTCTGACCATGATGGAGTAATAAGAACCAAATTTACCTTCTCATTTAAAATAAAAACAACAAAAAAGGACAATATAGACAACAAAGACAACGATCAATGAGAGAAAGAAACCAGGTGGATCCTACAAATGCCCCAGATTACTGTGCAGGGAGTTTTAAAGCAGTAGCACAGAGAAGGGTATGGCAGATGGAACCAGGAAATGTCCATGAATTGGAGAGGTAAAAGTGGAAGGCCAAGGTAGCCAGAGTTCATAGGGCCAAGTAAAGGACAGAAAAGAGATGTACATACATACACACACACAGAACTACAGTGATCTGCAGAGGGACCCAAACAATACCCAGATGAGTAGTGCCCAGTATATTCATGTAAGGAAACTCTTAAATCTGGAGGAAGCATCATCCAAAAGAATTAGAGGAAATAATCATCAGAGTTCCCAGAAGGCACAAAATTGTACTTGTTCTTACCAGACAGACTGGAAAACCTCATCATCTACAGGGAAGTAAATAGAGTATCCAGGAGGATCTTGCCTTGGCAGTAAGAGAAAATAAGCCCAACCCAACTGCTGCTTCAAAGCAAGACTTTGAAAGGACCTATCTGTTTCCGGATAATTTAACTATGTTCCAAAACAAAGCTCAGAAACTTTTCTAGGAATTCAAATATATTCAGGACCTAGTAAGGCAAAATTTACAATGTCTAGCATCCAATCCCTGGAGAAGGAAATGGCAACCCACTCCAGTATTCTTGCCTGGGAAATCCCATGGACAGAGGGGCCTGGCAGGCTATCGTCTCATGCAGTCTCAAAGAGTTGGACATGACTTAGGGACTAAACCACCACCAGCATCCAATCAAAAGTTACCAGGCATTCAATGGCAGAGGAAAATATGGCCCATAATAAAAAGGAAAGTCGATTTATTGAAATGGACTAGAATTGACATAGGTAATAGAATTAGTTGACAAGGACCTGAAAACTGTTATTGTAATTATATTCCCTGCGTTTAAAAAGCTAGAGAAATGATTGGGCATATTAAGTAGAGACATTGAAGATACCAGAAAAAGACCCAATCAAACTTTTAGAGGTAAAAACTACAATGTCTGAGATTAAAAATATACTGAATGGAATTAAAGGCAGATTAGATATTGCTTTAAAAAGTCTGACAGATTTGAAGACAGTAATAGAAACCCTCCAAAACAATCAATTCTAGAATGTATTGCATTCTTGTCAAAAGTCAATTTTGCTACCTTGCAAACATTTGAAAAGCCAAACTCTAGGCAGACCAAAAGGAGGGTTAAATGGCCAAAAATAATGCACAGACATAAAAGAAATGTCCCTCTGGAGTTGACCAAGTGTTAGCTCAGCCCATATAACATACTGACAAGACCATCACAGCACAGTCACAAGAAAGATGCTTCTTGGAATGCTAACTTTGGAATACGATTAGTATTATGCTCCTAAATATTTTTACTTTTCCCATCGGATATATTCACTACTGAAACAAGTCTATGTGATGCAATAGCACTTGTGAATAACCAGCAAATTGGAAGATCCTGTCTTCTTTGCTTACCTACACAAGTCTTCATGTCTTCAGATGCCATGAATCCATCATAACACAAGCACCTGTACTCTCCGGGTATGTTTGTGCACTGACCACCATCACAGATGTTGGGGTTGTCTTCACACTCATCAATGTCTGCAGAGAATAAAGCCAACGATGACATGCTGCTGACAAGGGTTCCACTCACCAGTGATGAAAAAGTTAACTGACCCAAGTCAAGTAAACTCAGCCTGCTCGCACAGGACTGTTTGCTCTGAAATCCAAATAATGCTTTGCATAAATTATCCCATCAGGTTATCTTGGGTAAAACAAGGGAGAATCGTTTTCAAGATCTATAGCATACAGTTCAGGATGGAGGTCCACATGCTCTTAAAAGACCATCATTTAATTTGTACTTTTATCTCTGATATAAATTTATCATTCGAAAGATCATGAATCTTATTTTTGTAACTTTCAAATTTAAATGCCTAAGTCTCTTATTTGCTGTTTTATAGATATTTTAAGATTTAAAAAATGCTGAAAATAAGCCTATCTACTTAGATGTATTTTTAGCATAAATACCTATTTTCAAATTCTAATTTTCTAGCCAAATTTATACCTAGTGATTTTAAGGGAGAGTTTACTAGGTCCAGTACCATAATTTTGGTTCCTAAACCTAAGTTTTCTTCTTAATCTGAGCCAAAATTAAAACTTATATTACCCACTTCATTTCCCATCTCTGACTACATGGCTCTTCTAGCCCAGGTGATGCAGCGGGAAGTATAAATTATATCAGCAGTTCTCAAATTTTATCATGCATCCAAAATCACTTGGAAGGCTTGAGAGAACAGATTACTGAGATCCACCCGCAGGGGTTCCTGACTCAGTAGGTGTGGGTGAGAGGGAGGACTGAGATTTTGCATTTCTAACATATTCTCGGTGATGCTGATGTTGGTCCAAAGAACATACCCTGAGTAGCACTGAAATAGGCCATAAGATCAGATTCTTCAAAATTCTAATCAATGAAGAAAATCTATTTTATATTTCACTTACTGAGCATGTGCCAGGTACTGTATTTTATATTGCACTTACTGAGCATGTGCCAGGTACTATGCTAAATGCTGTACATATTCTTCCATACAGGCAATCTGAACCCCATTTTGTAGATGAGGGATCAGATGTCAAGGATCTTCATCAAGGACATACAGCTAAACCATGTGACAAAACAAAGACTAGAAGTCAGGACTGTCTGACTCCAAAGCCCAGGCCCTGAACCACTCCACGTAGGGACCTGTTATTGAGAGTTTCCAGGAAGCTAAAACCTACTTACCTGTGCAGGACCTCTGGTCAGGCATCAGTGCAAATCCTGGCTGACAGCTACATTCGTAGCTACCTTCAGAGTTTGTGCAGAAGGTCTCACAGCCACCGTTCATTATGCTGCATTCATCAATGTCTAAGAAAAAGGAAAATAATATTACCTTCCTCTATGTGATGATGGCCCATGTTTGAATATCTCAGGTATGTATGGGTCAAGTAAAACAAAATACAAAATTATAAGAGCATTCCAGGGCAACTGCAAGTCACTGTATCATTTGGTTCCTTCAACAAATACTAACTGCACAATTACTGTGTGCTAAAGAGTTCCAAAAAAACATCTACTTCTGCTTTACTGACTATGCCAAAGCCTTTGACTGTGTGGATCACAACAAACTGTGGGGAATTCTGAAAGAGATGGGAATACCAGACCACCTGACCTGCCTCCTGAGAAATCTGGATGCAGGTGAAGAACCAACAGTTAGAACTGGACATGGAACAACAGACTGGTTCCAAATTAGGAAAGGAGTACATCAAGGCTGTATACTGTCACCATGCTTATTTAACTTATATGCATAATGCGAAATGCCAGGCTGGATGAAGCATAAGGTGGAATCAAGATTGCTGGGAGAAATATCAATAACCTCAGATATGCAGATAACACCATCCTTATGGCAGAAAGTGAAGAACTACAGAGTCTCTTGATGAAAGTGAAAAAGGAAAGTGAAAAAGGAAAGTGAAAAAGTTGGCTTAAAATTCAACATTCAGAAAACTAAGATCATGGCATCCAGTCCCATCACTTCATGGCAAATAGATGGGGAAACAATGAAAACAGTGATAGACTTTATTTTCTTGGGCTCCAAAATCACTGCAGTTGGTGACTGCAGCCATGAAATTAAAATTAAAAAATTCTTCTCCTTGGAAGAAAAGCTATGACCAACCTAGACAGCGTATTAAAAAGCAGAGACATTACTCTGCCAACAACGGTCCATCTAATCAAAGCTATGGCTTTTCCAGTAGTCATGTATGGATGTGAGAGTTGAACTATAAAGAAAGCTGAGCGCTGAAGAATTGATGCTTTTGAACTGTGGTGTTGGAGGACTCTTGAGAGTCCCTTGGACAGCAAGGAGATCAAACCAGTCCATCCTAAAGGAAATCAATCCTGAATATTCACTGGAAAGACTGATGCTGAAGCTGAAATTCCAATATTTTAGCCACCAGATTTGAAGAACTGACTCACTGGAAAAGACCCTGATGCTGGCAAAGATTGAAGGTGGGAGGAGAAGGGAATGATAGAGGACGAGATGGTTGGATGGCATCACCAACTCGATGGACATGAGTTTGAGCAAGTTCCAGGAGTTGGGGATGGACGGGGAAGCCTGGTGTGCTACAGTCTATGGGGTTGCAAAGACTCAGACATGACTGAGCGACTGAACTGAAATGAACTGAACTGTGTGCTAGAGATGAGACCCTAACATGAATGAGATGGACATACTTACTGCCTTTATAACACTTACACTGTAGTTTGGGAGTTAGATGAATGATTAATGATACAATACATGGTGTGCCACATGCAATACAGGAGAAGTACTGGGTGCTAGAACACACCTCACTGACAACAATGGTCATGTGGTGAAATTCTCTGGGTCACGGATTCCCTTACAAACTTGACACTCAGTTTGGCTGAAGTTTCAGTCCCCTTTAAGGGCCTGAGTTGGAGTTCTGAGTTGCTTGGGGCCATGCATCAGAAGAATCTGGGCTGATTTATGATTTTGGGTGGAAACCATGTGAGACTTGGCAGTCCCACATGGGGTATACCCCAACGCAGGCAAAAACTGGCCATTTTCTACAAGGTTTCACTTTGACTCTGAGCACAATAAAGCCACAGGGCTTTCTGCGCTACTCTTCCCAGTACAACTAAACCTCCCCAGGGCTAGCCACAAAGCAAAATGCCTGTCCCACAAAACTCCATTTTTAAGGAGTGCCAGACCTGGCTTCTATTGCTCTGTGAGCTATAAACATACTATGGTCTTCTTCCCAATAATTATTCTTTGGCATCTGAGCTGCTCCAAACCACCTAAGGGTGGAGATCACACCCTGTGCCTTTTGTCTTTCTCCCAGCACTCACCAAACTACACTTATTTCAGGCAGTCAGTAATCACTTGCTGATGTGCCTGAGTGTGCACATGCAGAAACAAAGCATATGCTACCGTTCACTAGTTAGAGCAGCGTGGGTCAAACGGTACTTGCTGGAGTATTCTACAGTCTTCACTGAACTGGTTCTTTAAACAGATGAGGGAAGCCAGATCCAAAGATCATGAGCTACCGTGAGAAGACTTCTACTTCCAGGAAAACTGGAAACATTAAGTAAAAGCAACTAGTGATGGAGATGGAACTCAGAGAACATGGCTTGAGTGCTTCAGAAAGAGACTAAAGAAAATAAGAAATAGCATAAGCTACAGAACTTACCAACACAAAACAGCCTGTCAGGGGTTGAGTGGTAGCCAGGGTTGCAGGCACACTGGTATTTTCCTATGAGGTTCACGCAGCGGCCATGGGGGCAGAGGTGTGCACTCAGTTCACACTCGTTGATGTCTGTTTAGAAAACAAGAATAGCAAAGAGGCAGCCATCAGCCTCTGACTCTGACTAAGATGTGGGCTGAATGACCGGCCACAGGTCAGTGGTCTTCCTCCTTACCTATACACGCCGAGATGTTGGGGGCCAGCTGATGGCCAGCAGGACATTCACAGCGGTAACTTCCCTCAGTGTTCAGGCACACGCCTCCTCGGCACAACAGCGGATCTCTCTGACACTCGTCGATATCTGCAACACGGAAATGACCCCTGTTGCAGATGTGGGAGGTGTCCTGCCCCAGACCCCCATGACCTGGTCAGTACATACAGCACCCAGTTGCTGCGAGTCCTGGCTGCTAGCGGCTCACAGGCTCCGTTCTGGGAGAACTGCTACCCACCTCACTCAGAAATGGCTGGGAGGTGAGAAATTATACCCCCTCCCATGATGGGGGCGGCTCATAGCCAAACTGACCCGGGAGTATAAAATCTCAGCTCCCTGGCCTTGAGTTGGAACAACTCTTGGGCGCTGTTCACACTCCAAGGCCCTTGGGGGATCAGGTTAAAGCTAAAATCCAGCCTAACACTTTGCTTCTATTCCTCCCCTGCCCTAAGCTGCTTCCCTCCCTTTCTTACAGGTTTCTCCTAAGAGCACTCAAAAAATATCCCCATCTCAGGCCTGTTGCTAGGGAACCTAACCTAATGCAACTATCTTAATTAATCTCCTTTTAGAGAAATGATGAATAGAAACTCTAGAATGTGACTCCTAAAACACAGCTTGTATTTGAATTGTTCTTTCTTCCCCAGGGTGTCTATTCCAGGTCACTTCTCAGGGACCTACAGACCACCCGCCACCCCACAGCACAAATTCCCTCATTCCTTCCATACGTCAGTCTCCCTTTGCCACAGACCAATGCCTGACTCACTGGTCAGAAGACCAGCGCACTGAGGGAGCAGGGAGAACCCTCACAGGGGATGAGTCACCCAAGAGTCTTGGCTTGTTTCTTCCCTGGGCTGATCCAATGGTCACGCACTCACCCATGCAGTTCTTCATCATCATGAATCCGCTTTCATAGCCTTCATCGCACTTGCACTCAAAGTCCCCGGGGGTGTTCACACACTGGCCTCGGCCACAGAGGTCAGGGGATATGCGGCATTCATCGATATCTGCACAAGAGCGGTAAGTAGGCAGCAGGTGAGCATCAGAACAGCTTTACTTCTTGTGGCCACACGTTAAGGACTACGCGTGCCCAAGGGTGTCCCTCCAGGGTGAGCCCCTCCACTGACCTGTGCAGTTCCTTTCTTCAGAATCCAGAGCAAAGCCGCTGTCACACCTGCACTTGAAGCTGCCAATGGTGTTCCTGCACTTGCCGTGGGTGCACAGGTTGGGAATCATCTTACACTCGTTGATGTCTTCAAGAAAAATTCAGTGTGGGACAAATCCGTAAGTGATCCATTAGGAGAAATCCACACCCCATGTGAAACCCAGGGAGACAGAAGGGCTTGATTTAAGGTCTTGGTCATACACTTTTAAAAAATGTGATGACTACCAGAAATAGGACTTTGTAAACAGTTTTAGACTTCTAAACGTCTCCATTTTAGAAAGTATTATTAAAGAAGTAAAGAGTGGGTTTATTTGGCCTTCTAAAGCCCAGAACACTATCTGATACATACCAAACACTGAACTATTTGCTGAATGGATGAATAAAAATTCTAAAGTCACTAGTGTCTACATGTAAAGCATATAAAAGGTTTTATAATAGACTGTCCTATAGCAACCAAATTGAGTATGTAGCAGAATGAGATATTCATTTATGCTTCCTGACACTTTTTTAATACCTAAAAATAATTTCAAAAGAGATGTCATTTATAATTTAAATTATTTATAGATGCTGTATACTATTTAAAACACATTCTAAATAAGGAGTACTAGTTTTAAATATTTTCTCAATTAATATGAAGGTTTCATTAATACAATTAAAGTGTACAAGTATTTCTTACGTATGTGGGGACTGCACTTGTAACATGTGATTTGAGTTTCCCTTTATAGGGGCCTTTCTAAAGCAAGACCTAGAGCTTAAGAAATCAAGTTCATTTCTACCAAATGTTATGAGAGACAGAACTGGCAGATTAAATCTCAGGAACATCTAGTCCTTCTCTGGCAATGGACCACCACAACCTTTGAATTCAAATCACCTAAGTTTCTCTGAATTTACTTGAGAGACATGTAAGAAGGCCACCTAGAAACTGTCTCTCTAGACAGTACAACTTTATCTCTAGGACTTCTTGAACCAAATGCTCAGTAGGAAAAAAGTCTATGCTTTTTAATTAAGGATGGTAATATTTATATACTCACTTCCCATTTTTATAAGTTCATTTAATTGTGAAGTATAACAAGTAGGCTCAGACACAATGGGAAAGTGACATAAAATTCTACAGTGGGAGCTAAAGTTGGGCATCCCTGAATAACTGGAATTTTGAGTAACCAATTATGATTTTTTCCACATGCTGAAGTAAACACATTCTTGTATCATGGTGCATAAAAGGGTAACTCAATTTTGGAATTAGATTAAATCTGTGACTTCTTTTTTCTTAACATGGGTTTTATGTTTAGCAAAAGAAGATAAAATTTGAAATATCTTAAGTCACTGGAGTGTGTTTGCTACAGGAATGAATTTCAGCGCATTTGGACAAGGAGGACCTGCCACTGGGTTTCCCACACCATTATCTATGCTCAGGTGGACCACAGTGACATGAATACCTCAAATGAATACTGCAAATACATGAACCACAGATGACAAGATAAAGGTCATCTCTAGGGCCTCAGCAGATGGCATAAACATTTCCCAAGATTTTTCTTTCATTTATGCTTAGCTTTAGGATAGTATCAAAATCTACTATAATACTTAATAGTGACTAGATGGGAGAGAAAAGTGACCACAGGAAGCCCCGAGATGTAGAAAAAGAAATTTTGTAATGGAGTGAATATTTTGCCATATGAAATTCAGAAAGCAAAGAAGGCATCCTGAGATGATGATCCAGGGATGACCACGTTGATGACATTTACTGTAATTCTGTTAGCAGAACTCTGCACTCCGGAAAAGGCATCCTATTGACCTAAAAGTAGATCAATCAACCACTGAAACCATCATACCTTTGAAAAAACGTTTGCCATTTGTAATTTCTTTTGTGGCGAATCCGGGTCCTCTGGGACAGAGCTCCTCATACTCAGGCGTGCTTCTCATGGGACACTCCTCGCACTCCTCGGTACCCCAGGCTGCCCCGACCGAGCAGCAGCAGGCGTCCATGCGGTGGCGCCCAACCACGGGCAGGGTGCACTCCTCGTCCTCGTACCTCAGGAAGCAGGTTTCCAGGCGGATATCTGCCGGAGGGAGCAAACAGAGGCAGGCTGAGGAGAGCTACTCTGTTTTCACTGCCTCAAACTGCCAGCGTTGTGTGAGGCCAAGTGGAATACACATAGTCATTTACTATAAACTTATTGACTGAAACTCATTTCTTTGTCCTCAAAGGCTTTGTGGTGGGTTTTCCTGCTTCATAAAGGCTTGCTGGCAGCTCATATGTCTTTGCATCTCCTCCTGTGGTAAGAACCCTTTCAACGCTAGGCATATTCTGATAATTCCCCAGAAGCAGCAGTATTCGGAGAAATCCTGCCATGCTCTTTTGGGAAATGTATTCCTCATTATCCAAGCAGGCTAATTACCAATGCATGTACTCTATGATGTCTTGACATCACTCTAGCTGAAAGCCAACTGCAATCTTTCCCGATGGAAAACATCTCAGCTGGCTCCAGCACCCTTTCCTCAGATCCACTTCATTTTTGGAGAGGTGCAATGGTGAACTCTGAAATGAGGACTGCCCTCCTTGTGATTAGAGAGGGAAAGCAGTAAAGAAGAGCCATTGACTCCTCTTCTCACGTATTTCTTTCACCTCAACATGTGCTTATGTGCATATTCTTCTGCATACATGCGGGAATGTGGGCTTCCTTTCATGTTAGAAAGCTATGGAAGCCTTCTGTGAAATTCCACATTTGGGTTGCCCCTATTAAGATGGTTAATTTCAAAATGAATCCTAGACTAAACACTGAAGCATCCTTCAACTTAAGAACCTGGAAAAAGGTTCTCATTAAATGCCGAATCCTCCTAAACAAAGAAGCAAAGGCTCAAAATGGCATTAACTGACATCCATAGTTATAAATTCCAGCTTTTATATTTTGCATTGCTTACATTATAAACCATAAAGTTTCACATTTAAAGAGTGATTAATCCTAATTCATAAAGGAGCTGTATCTCTTAAATGCATGCCACTCTTTCAACCACCTACAGTGGCCTTTCACTAAAAATGCTCTTCAGGGTCACACGGTTTCAGATACACAATGTGGCTGAGCATCATTTTCAGAGTCATGGACTCCAAAACCAGTGATCCAAAGGATGTTATTCCTGGGAGTCAGAAACACCAGAAAAAGCCCAAGACTCCACATGCATGACTGTGGGATCTCAAATCTGCCACCAATGAGTCCACAGGGCAGGTTTCTAAAAATCAAAGTTTTGTGTCCAGTCTCTTCTCTTCCACATCATTGTCACTTGGGTTCTAGCAGTTGTCATGGAGAGTTGCACCATGGCTGATGGCGGCAACAGCCCTCGTTCCCTCAGGTTCACTACTCAGGCTGTTACAGTCTTTACTGCTGATACCCTCAGCAGTTTCCTGAAAAGACCTATCTTTCTGGCTAATGGCAGGCCTGCCTAACAGGCTAAGGCTACAGTTTCCAATTAAGCAAAAATGTTCTCCTTACTAATCACCTAGAATTCTATATCCATGGCATATGGAGGATAGATTTAAGAGCTCTAGAATAATAACTGTGATGGTAGCAGTTTAATGAATAATTACATATCAATAAAGAACCGTCAGGTTCCCTAGTCTTTATAAGGAATAAACAGCTGAGTCAGGAAGGCTATTTTTCAAGGAAACCACTATGAATGTTAATAGAAATGCTGAATTTGGGATGTGTGTGTGTCTGTAGTTGGAACTGAATATTCAGCTCTATCTTCTGAGTTCTGAATAATTGTTAAGAAATGTTCATTAGAAAAGTAATGAGCTCACTATTTACCTAGGCAAATCCTTCCAGTGGCGTCCAAAGTCATCCCACTGGGACACTGACACTTAAATGATCCCTTGGAGTTAACACACAAGCCATTCTTGCAGACTCCTGGGAACACTTCACATTCATCTATATCTATGAAGAAAAAAAGAAAGCATGAAGTTAATACATTTGCATAGCACAATTCTACTTTATTCCATTCAGGGAGTCATATTCCCACAACCAAAAAGGCCATTTTGAACTTAGTAAGTAGAAAACTACTTTGCTTCTAAATAATTCATATAGAATTTCTAGGATATTTAAAAAGCAACCAGGCAGAGCTCATCCACTAACAAAGATATTATTGTTTCTCTATCAGTCCCAGGGAGTAATTTTTGAGTTGTAAAAACAGGGAGTTTGTGGGAGTTCTTAGAGACAAGTTTGGGTACTATAGACATCTCAGGTAAGGCTCCCAAGTGAAAGAAAGTGAAAGTGTTAGTCACCCAGTCATGTCTGATTCTTTGTGATCCCATGGACTACAGCCTGCCGGGTTCCCTTGTCCATGGGATTTCCCAGGAAAGAACACTGAAGTGGGTAGCCATTCCCTTCTCCAGGGGATCTTCCCAACCCAGGCACTGAACCCAGGTCTCCTGCATTGCAGGCAGATTCTTTACCAACTGTGCTACCAGGGAAGTGCTAAGGCTCCCAGGAGCCATTTAATTAGCTTTACTAGACCAGATAGCTGGAATTAAGAAAAGAAACAGAAATCTGATCTTTCAAATTAGCAAAGAAGAAATAGTTTGAAGATAAGCACAGAAAAAAATCCACCACTGGGGAATATGTGGGGCCAGTCAAAAGGGTCTCCTTTGAGAGGTGCTGAGATGTCCCAAGAAACTGTGTATCTAGTTCTAACTCAGCAATGGTCTCGAGCTATCCTGTCAAAGCCTTGGCGGTTCCAGCTTGGGTTGGAGAGAGCTGGAAGATGCTCATGTTCATTCGTTCATCATTCGCTGCATCTGTCTCAAACATATTAGCCCTTCCCAGTTTGCTTAAGGGAGAGCATTGTGTTCTCTGCACTGTTTTTGGAAAAATACTCACCATCAAGTTAACCCAAAGAAAGGCACTTACTTGCTAATGCCAAAAAGGGGGAGCATTAGTCAAGAAACTCACACACACTGTGTCTCTATTTTAGAAGAAATAACTTTCCAAGTCAGGGATATTGAAAAAAAAATTCTAAATCTTTCCTTATAAGAGAAATAAATGCAGAGGGGGAAATTCACCTTTTGGGGGCTGTTTTGCTCTGGGGCCACTTGTATACCAAAATAAGCTGCTGAGGTCAGATAAGTTATTAACAGTGGGTCTGGACCAGAGAGAGGCCAAAGGATTCAGTCATCATTTGGAAAGCAAGCTCTTGGGTGGGGGTTGTAGTGTTCCTCTTTATTTTAGCAGGGAAAAAAAGTTCATTTCATTCCACATATGGGACTAATTGCTGTTTTTAAAATTTTTCAGCTGCTGTGTCATGTCAGGTTGTGTTAGTCACCCTGACCTATGTCTGTCTATCCGGGACTCCATGAGAAAAGAAAAATCACAGGAAAGTAGAAAGAATCCACGTAGACTCTCAAAAACGAGGCAATAGAGGTGTGTCTTTTCTCATCATACATAACCATGAAACAAACAACAATAACAACAAAAGAATCCAGGACAAAATCAAGAGAAATGCAAGTTTTATAGCCTCATCACAAACTTCCTTTTTTCTCTTCTCCATAGATAACATTTTGAAATTGTAGTCACTCAAAACTATGGTCAGCCTAAATCATTTTCAAGACACTCTGCCCTTTGGCCATAGAGCTCTGACACTGGCAAGAGCACACATGCTTGTGAAATTCATGTCTGTTACAGGTTCGGCAGTTCTCATTATTTTTTTCCCCTGCTACATATTTCTCACTGGGAAGTTACATGACAGCTTTATGCAGTCCAAGTTAATACAAGCATTCTTCATGCATGCAGAAATTTATGATTTATAAATAATCATAAATACCTTCACACTGTGTTCCTTTAATTCTTGAATAGCCTTTCCCACAAATGGGATCTGTATCAAAAAAACAAACAAAAAGCAAAAAAACAAATCTGAGATAACAATATCCAGACTTTATGACACAATATTAGCAACATGACAGACCCTTTAACATGGAATTGATTTTTTTGTTATGAATAATTCTGAGGCAACAAAGTGTCACTGAGATTGTATAGATGAGGGAGAAGGATGAAATGTCTCCTTGAATAAAGCTCAGTCCATCTGTGAGATTCTGAAAGACTCAAAGATAACCTAAAGAGCACACTACGGTGATGACTAAGAAGGAAACTGACTCGATTTCCCTCTTGCTGTGACCCCTAAAACAGGAATCATACTATAGGATTACTGTAACATAAACGTGGAAAACAAAGTCTAGAACCGGCAGGTCTCACGCCCTGCAGCAGTCACACTATTATCAGTTCACACATTTGTATATCCAAACAGTGAATCAACAGAATCATTAGCAAGGCTCTCAAACCTCAGTTTTGCAATAACTTTAGTCACGAACTCTGGTTCCTTTACATCAATATTTTTTTGGGGAAGAAAATCCATGCCTGTAAAAAAGCTCAGGACCCTTAATCATGAAGCTTCTAAGAGAGCCAATAAGAATTGCTGATCTGGGAAAGCCACACCAGATAACTACATTACAGTGTGGTGACAGAAAAGAATACATTAACCAAATCACATACAATTATTGCCCTTGACACTTCTCTTAATTTCCTACATAGCAACATGTTTCACTGAAGTCATCAGAATGAAATCTTCTACAATTCCCACGTGAACTTAAATGAACAAAGTTCCGGGCTTCCCTGTCCCAAGTAAAATGCCCAGTGAGCAGAGGAGCCACGGCACCCGCTTCTTACCGACTTGGCATGGGGTGCATGGGCTCCCCCAGGCAGCACCGAGGGATGAACAGCACTGGGACTTTAATGTGGCTCCATTGATGTTGATCTCACACCGCCCATCGATGACAGTCTGCCAACAAGTGCCCTTGATGGTTTCTGTAGGGGCAGGGGAGTGATGATATTTAATAGACAATTAACAATTAATTAACAATTAATATTAATAGACAATTATCTCAAAAATTCAAACATGTGCACTGGGATTATAGCAAGAATAGCATCATGAAACAAGGAATAATGATAGTTTAAAATTTTGTTTTTCCATACTGAAACCCTTCTGCAATAAAGGTGGACATTAAATACAGCAGCATTGATAAAACAGGAAAATCATTCTCGGAAAGATAAATACCTATGCAGATGGTTTTTGTTGGATCCAAAGTACTTTCAGAAGAACATTCACAAATGAAAGAGCCTGGGCTGTTCTTGCAGACTCCATTAATGCAAGGACTTGATTCACATTCATCGATGTCTGAAACAAAAATAGGTCTACCTTACTGCTAAAAACTAGTCTTGGGCACAAATGAATCTTTAAACTTTGGTCTCAACTGCTACTACATATTCTTCATTAGATAATAAAGCTGGCCTAGATGGATTTTTTTCCTAGACTAGATGGAATGCCAAAAATAATAATTGAGCACATCTCTATGTTCAGCACACGGCCGAATCTTTTTAATTCAGAAAATCTGGAGCAAATGTAAGCATGATTTCTGAATTATTAACTCAAATAGCATATATCTAATATTTTCTTAATCTATTAAATGTTGGCAAATAAAATACCAAATGCAGGAAAATATAAAATGGATACTCTTAAATAGCATTTGAATGTGAAATAAATGGTGACTAAAAGGCCAATTGTGGATAAGTACTATCAGCAGCTTATAAAGCATATACAAGTGTCATTCAGGATCACAGAATCTCAACTACATGACACAACTGTCTAAAATAAGAAGTGGCTTTAATTTATCTTTGTGCTTTTCCAGTGGATCTCCAAAAGGCAACAAAGTACACGGTATAAGAACAAAAATTATTCCTTACCTTCACAGGTTTTCAGCTCAGGTTTGTATATAAATCCCTTGGGGCAGGTACAGACAAAACTTCCAGGAGTATTTCTACATTGTCCATTGTCACAAAGCAGACTATTCAATACACATTCATTAATATCTGGAAAATAAAGAAAACATAAACTTTTAAAAGATCTCGTCCTTCGCATGCAATTTCTTTGCTTTTTTTGTTACGTTTTTAAGGTCATAATGATATGATTAATTCAAGGAAGGAGCAAAACTCCTATACCATTGGTTTTTGCCAAAATTACCTAGTTTTAGAAAATAGGTGACTGATCTGATTATTTTTACTAGGTATCTACAAAGTCTAAAATCACCAGACCATTTAATTCACTTCTTTGGCAGGAAAAAAAAACTTAGATTTGCTGAAAATTATTATTTATTGGGTTGGCCAAAATGTTTGTTTGGGTTTTTTCCTATTTCTTTGCCATAAGATGGGACAGGAAAACCCGAATGAACTTTTTGGCCAACCCAATATATAATTGTTTCACTGTGCCAAAGTTAAAAGGATTAATCCCAGTGTTTTAAGGAACTGACTAAATATTTAGAAAGTATGGTCCATCTTTAATAAGTATTAGTTCCAGGATGGGTGTTTCTTCTTCAGAATAATTTAAGTGGTCTCCAGTTATGTTTATAAAGTATGAAGCAAGCTGTAGAGTTTATAACTGCCAAGAAGAATGCAGACTAGGGATTCAGAGAGCTGAGTAATAGGCCTGTCTGATACAAAATCAAACTTTTCATGTGTATTACTTAGATAATTGAGGAAGTGTGGAACTTAAACAGTCTGCTATACCACACTGAGATAAGCTACATCATACGGCCCACAAAGCAGGCTACACATTCATAAGGAACTTTTTACATACTGAGTGATTCTGCTTAGATACTCATTGACAAGCTAGTGGTCCTTACGTAAAGTATACACAAATTCGGTACTAGAGAGCTGCGTGGGTTCACATCAGTAAATACACTTCAATCAGAAGCTTACAGTGATCCTTTGGTATCTGCAAGGGATTGGTTCCAGGAACCCCATCCCTGCCATCCAGGTTACCAAAATCTGTGGATGTTCAAGTCCCTTATATAAAATGGTATAGTACTGGCGTATAACCTATGCACATCCTCCTGTGTACTTTAAACCATCTCTAGATTACTTATAATACCTAATATGATGTACATGCTGTGTAAATAGTTGCTGGTATATGGAAAATTCAAGTTTTGCTTTGGGGAACTTTTGGGAATTTTTTTTTTCAAATATCTTTGATCTGAGGTTGGTTAGATATGCAAATGCAAAACTCACAGATGTGGAGGGCTGTGTTTATAAAGTATTAAATATGAGAAAATTTAAAATATGGGAAAATCAAGTATAAAGTGATGTTATTGTCTGAGCAAATAGCATGCTGAGAATTCTGTCAAAATTGTATAACAAATGCTAACACTTCCCCAAAGGGTCAATATTGCAATTCTCAACTGATGATGTCAGAAGAATATGGAACTTTAAATTAAGGACTTGAGGATTAAGAAATAAAATAGCCAATCCCTGGAATTCTCTGGAAAGTGGCTGGAGTGGATCTTTGATTTCTAACTTCATACTTCTGAACACAACCTGAAATATGAACATGCATGCTCAGTCAAGTCCAACTCCTTGTGACCCCATGGATTGTAGCTCGCCAGGCTCCTCTGTCCATGGAATTTTTTAGGCAAGAATCCTGGAGTGGGTTGTCATTTCCTCTTCCAAGGGGTCTTCCCGATCCAGGGATTGAACCCATGTCTCCTGAATTGCAGGAGAATTCTTTACCACTGAGCCACCAGGGAAGTCCTGAAATAGGAACATCCTTCTGATGATAATGGGTCCAACTTTGGAATAGACACTAGAACACTGAAAGAAGAATCCCTTCTGCCTCCCATACTCTCTGTTTGCTTTGCATGGGGTGATTTCAGGATAAAGCTAAGACATCTCTGTGTCTTTCTGGCATGTCCAAATAAACAATGATTTTTCAAGTCTGCCAATGTAGAGACGCTCTTATAGAAAAATGAAATCGTAAAACTTCTTTTGAGGTGAGTCTAGTTTGAAAGTACTATGTGTACTCAAATAACAACCGTACTCTCCCAAAAAAGGGGGGCCCTAAAATTAAGGGTATGAGAGAGAAAGAAATCATTTCTCAAAATTCAGTATTTATCATAAATGTACTTTTCCTTCTGAAAGGCCAGGTTTGGGCCAGCAGTAAAAGTTAGGGAGACAAAAAGAAACCCACTAGTCAAAATAAGAGGGTGTTGTGGTAAGTCTGTGGCTCCCCTGATCTGCTGCTATCCTCCATTTTCTTAGGTACTTATTTAGCCTGAAACTCGGGTGAAAGCTGATTTGAATGGGGGCAGAGAAGATGCTCTGATTTGTTGTTAGTTCTTCTTATGTGACTGCAAATGCCACATATTAAGAAGAAAAGCGGGTAAAAATACTTAAAGTAAGATTTCTGCTTCTTTGAAAATAAGTGCTATGTCTACTTTGCCCACAATGACAACTGGTAGCAGCCTTAACAACAAAGGCATCCAGTAGGGATGCCTACTTCAGCTTCAACCTGCACAGTTAGAGAACTGTACACTGTATAAGAGGGACAGTTGCCATGGTCCACCCTTGATGGAGTTAAACAAAAGATATAAGCCGTCAGGATGCAGCTATGCTGATACCCGAAGTATAGAGCATCCATCTGTCAAGTCCTTAAGGTACTCAAGCAGGTTGCTCAAGCAACAAAAGAAAGAATGCATGATGCCTGAAATGTCTTAGAAAACAGTGAAGCTTCTTACCAACACAGTTTTTCCCAGTGGAATCCACTTCATATCCTGAATTGCATATACATTTGTAGGTCCCACGGAGATTTTCACAAATTCCATTTGGGCAAATATCAGGATCTAATGCACATTCATTTATATCTGGACCAGAAAAAAAGCTCATAAGCATTAACATGCTAAAGTAAATGTCAAACAGACTGTCAGAAAATTACAATAAATGTAAAGACATCAGGACCTTGTGAAAATAAGAAAGCTTCTCCTTGATAAGAAACTTTATCCCTTTTTTGTTACTGCAAGATACTCTGAATCAAGTCTTTCCTCCATCAGTCCCTGAGAGGAAACTGGCATCTGAGCTAGAACTACAAGGTTACCAACCCTTAATTAAAAGGAGAACCCCTGGACTTTCTCTTGTCTGAACACTAAGATGGGAAAGTAGATCAAATACAGAGTCAAAGTTCCTACAACTGGTTTCCCTGCCATCAGCTTGTCCCTCTTCAATCTATCTTCTATATTGCCACCAGACTTAGCCTAAAAACAAAGTGATTGTGTCATTCTCATGGTTCAGACTTTTGTAGGTTCGATAATATCCTCAAGATTAAATTAAAATATGAATGCCATTTATTCACTTTAAATCCTTTACTCTGCCGTGAACAACACATAATGCCCTCTTCACTCTGTGTTGGGAATGCCTGAAGCAAGCCTAATCTTGGTTCAAAACATGCACAATCATCACCTGCTCTGGAAAAACCTCTGCTACTCTTGCCAGATGAGGATGGGTCCTCCCTCTTCTGGGGGCTCCCAGACCAAGGAGAGCTCTAATAGTCAAGAGTGATGCAAAGTGACCATCAGTGAGTGACTAGTCTCAAATCTTGTTCCCTGACTCTTCTATAAATCAAGATTGACCTTTTTTCTTCCTCAGATTCCTTTCACAACTTATTTATTCCCTACTAATTCTTTATTCATTATACAGTTCCTTACTTCTCTTTTCTCCTCCAAACATCCACCTCCAACCCTTCCTCATCCATACACACTGATGAAATCAATCAAGAGAATGAACTGACAATCAGTTCAACCATAATTCTCTTGAACCAAATCATTTAGTTTTATGTTAATAAAGTAATCTCTTCCTCTTTCTTATCTGTTTTTACACTTGTTCCAATTCTCCCTTTTAATTTCTTTTATGCCACCAGTATTTCTCTAGTTCTAACTCCTACACTTAAACATTTCATTTTCTTTCAGCTAACTGCGATCACTGCCTGCTACAAAATACAAGATGGCTCCCTATTGCCATCTGTTAATGACTGACCACTTGCTAGTTAAGAAAATGTTCAACATGTGCAGGGGTTCACCTGAACTTGTAACCCTGAACTGTGCTTGACAGCCGTAGACCCAAAGGAGGGCCAGGCTGCCCCTTCTCATAAATGAGCCACCACAGCCACTGTATCTCGTTCACATCGACCCCCCCGGGAGAGGACCCAATGCTTCAGTATGAAGCCCCACACTCACACCCAGCAACCCCAGGACCCACTGTGCCACTGTTCTGTTCTGCCACTGGGGGTTTCCAAGTGTCCCAGGCAGATCACACAGTGATCGTCAGAGAGGGGGTTCAGATCAGACTGGTGTAAATGGACCAACTGGAGACCCCAGGAAGGCCCAGGGCAGCCTCTGCACATGCTTAAGGTAGTAAATTTCAAAACAAGTCCTTACCGCTGCCTGCTGACGTTATTCCTGGCCCACTGCTGCAGAGCGCCTGATACTCCGCTGCAATAAATTAACAGATAGTAAATGATTCCCTTGTTTGCAGAACAGGTCGATCCTGCCCTTGGCTTTGCACACATCATTTCCTCCAAAGTGAGTGGAACTGAAATAAAGTGGTAACGGAAAAGGAGGCATCCCCCCAGGGGGAGTCACACCAGGCTCCCATTTAAAGGCTCCGCAATCACCGTGGAAAACGACTTGTAAGGATATACGCAAGTTCCAGCAATTCCTTGTGCAAAGCGCTTTAGGAAAAGGTGTTTTTCCTATGACTTGATTTTGTTCACCAGGGAACACTTTACACTTACAGTGAAATGTGCCTGTTAAAATGTGGTTTCTTAACTGTTAATAAAACTCTCTCCCACCATCTTGGGAATACATTTTTTCTTAGTTCGAGCTATTTTTTTTCAGAACAACTTCTTAACATTTTCTCATTTCTCTCTGCAAATTCTCTAGCCTTTCCTCACAAGAATACGAGGGTGTGTACACCTGCATGTATGTGTATTTTTAGAGTTAATATTCATCAGGATGCCAGACTCATTCTATATATTAAATCCATAGGGAAAGTATTGCATAATGTTCAAACTGAATCTTATTGAGGAAATGGCAGTATATAGAATATGTTCCCAAATTTGTGATGAAATCAGAGGTCTATTTCTTATAATTCATACAGTGTTTTAGACACAATTCCAACAATATTTAGATGAATCTAAGAGTGAATAATGGAAATAGAGAATAGGAAATCACACTTAATCCCAGGAAAAGAAACTAATTTTTCCATAGTTGCCTATGGATTCAGGCAACTACAGAGTTTCATAGTCAAATGCAGTATTGTTGCAAACATGCATTTTATTGATTAGTAATCATATAGTTAATGATAATTTGTATATTATTCACCAGGCGAAGTAGTCATCCAAAATAAAGCTTACTTTCTTTAACTGGCATTCCCCCAATTTAAAGATTTTAAAAGTCTTCCATTTCACTTTCTCTAACTTCTTATAACAGATTTTAATTTCTGTCTGATTTCAAATAATAACATTCTCAAAATGGCAAATGCTTAAAAATTGTGAGTTCATCTTTAATTGATAGTATCTAGGCCAGAAATAAACTAACTGTATCTTAGACGTAAATCAACCAGTCAGAGCTATGTGTTTTCAATATTAGGACTTAATCTATTTTAGGACATTAAAAGCCAATAGCCAAGGTATCTTAAAATTACGTTCAAATGTTGACAGTCTATTGCTTTCATTTCAATAAACTATTTTTGCCTTACAAATAGAAATAATTTACAACTGGAGAGGACCTTCTGGATTATCTAGAACAATTCATTTTCAGATTAAAAGGCCAAGGATCCCTTTTCCATATTATTCAATTTTATAATTGTTTACTAATGTAAACCACCTCAAATCCTTTTGAAGTTAGGTGAGAAAAATTCCTAAATAAACAAAAATTCACAAAAAACCCTGAACCCTCCAATTAAGTAATTTGCCTGCTTGTGGCTGGAGAGCAGAATTCTGACTCACTGACCAGTGTTCTTTTCGCTAAGCTATGTCACTTTGAATTGAGAAAAATACTTTTTCCCTAGAGTGGAATAAAATCATTTAGGGAACGCACACCTAAGTCAACATGAAGGATTTGAACAAAATTCACAAATGAACTTTTGGAAAAAAGTTGGAAACAGTCAAGTAATCTGAAAATTATTTATTTTTACACTCTGTAAAATTCTGCTTTTGTAATAGCTCCTGCAAAATGTAACACCGTGAAACAACTTCAGAAAACAAGGTAAGTTGCATGTACCCTAAAGAACATGAATATTACGGAGCTGGAGAAATTCAGATGGGAAGCATAAATGTGCAGCCTAATCCGGATGATAGCTGAGTTGGTGGGTAATGTGTGATCAAAGCCTGACCAGCCCTTTTCAAGACCCCTGCGAGGTATGTGAGGTACCTGTAGAGTATCATGTAATCTTTCCCCGTGACTTCCATAACTGCAAAGACTGAAGATGGGGGCAGAAGGCTGGCAGTAGGAGGGCATCCCCATGATACAACATACCTGAATTCTGTGAAGGACATGGTTGGCAAGGTTCTCCGAAAGCATACTCGGTGCTGGCACAGCAGCATTCAGACTTGGTAACAGCACCAAACAAGGGTTTCACACACTGGCCTCTTTTGTATCCACCATAGCATGTGCTCCGCATGTGTGTGTCTGAGCAGGAAGAAGCATCTGTCATCACACTATCATTTCCAACAGACAGGAACCCCCCAGGTTAAAGTTGAAGCTGGCTTTATTTAGCCATTGTCACTGTTCTTACAGAGAATGCCTCTGGTATTAGGCCTCAATAGAAAACAAAACAAATTCTTCAGCTTCCAAGCATTGGAAACCAATTACTAGACTCTTCCAGTTTTCTAGGGACTAGTATGGTTTAGCCACTGTGAGATTCTTAAGGGGCTAGGATTATACCTCAGTCATTGTTTTCTTCCCCAGGCTTGTACAGAGAAGGCAGTTAATAAATGATGAATGAATGATGGATGATCATTCAATCTCACCATATGACAAACAAGATTTTATTAGAAATACAGCCCACCCCAACATAATTACACAATTACTGAGTATCTGAATTAGATGTACTTTCAAAAAGGAGGATGTTTAATCTGTAAAATTATGTAAATCTTAGATATTGGTCTAACTAAGGAGTGTCATCTTTACCACCAGGAGGGGATTTCCAGCTATGACCAATCTTTTCCCAGTTCAAAGGGGACTGGGAAAAATCCCCTTTCTTAAGAATAATTTGGATAAAATTTGTATCTATTTATTAATAAATCTGAAACTTCTTATAAAGCCACCAAAAAACTATTATCATATGAGTTTCTTGATCATCCATATCCTCCTTTGAATTCTCTACCTCCCTTTGGACATTCAGTTCCTTAGATGAAAATGAAATGTTCATTGGGAGATAATTAGGGACATATAGTCAATTCAAAGACCATTATTAACAAAGGAGGACTGGAGAAAACTGAGGACAACTAGGACAAGGAAGAAGGAGAGGTGTGGAATCCTTTGGTTTTCATTTATCTCAGCTCATCTTTCTATCCCTTGAATTAATATTCACTTTATACAAGAAAAAAACTGACCCTGTTGGTCTGTTGCCCACTGTTATTAATTGTATCATACCTGCTGCAGTAGAGTACATTTGTTATTGGTTGATTTTACTGACAGAGGGCAAATCTCTATTGTACATTTAGTTATGGCTGTAATCTTACCAACACACACACGTCCATCCAGACCCACGGCCAGTCCAGGGAAGCATTCACATCGGTAGGAACCATCAGTGTTGACACAACGCCCATTCATGCAGATCCCAGGTGTTTCACACTCATTAATATCTGTGGTGGGGAGAAGCACTTATTAAAAATGAAGTCACTTCATCTAAAACCATAATGTGCTTACAAGTCTAAGACTTGAAAATGGAGAAGATTTACAATAATGTGCAGCATCAACAAGAAAAGCTCAATGAGATGCATTTCATTTTCCTTTGAGGAAAGGGGAATGAAAACTGAGAGATAAACTGTCTGAGTTTATTTCTTTTCCATATAAAGCTATTTCAGTAACATTCTCCTGAGATTTTTTTTAAAATCCAAAGTAAGAACCATAAAGCAAAAACAGAATTGGAAGAAGAAGGAAAGTGACAGCTAAAAGACAAAAGTCTTGTGTAACGTTTCACATGGCAATTCTTCCAGGACTGTCAGAAATCTAGCTTGAAAATAAACTGCATCTTTGACCTGGGCAGGAAGCTTCTCCCTTTGGCATCCAATACTCAGACTGGTGTCCATTCCAGTTATCACTCACGCCTTAACTCACGCCTTAAATCTCTGGGACAATTAGAATGGCATGAGGAGACACAGAACTAAAGCTTAGATGCAACACCATAAGAAAGGAACAGAAAATGAATATAGATGATTTTGATGACCGTTCCAAGCCAACAACAGCAGTGTAAGCAAATGGAACCCAACAAAGAAAAATATCTCTTACATATTACAAATATTTTACAGTATCATATGTGTATATTAGGGAGGCCTGGTAAAAGACTTTATTGGGCACATACTAATAATAGCAGAGATTTTCCCCCTCAATATGGGGAAGTAGAAATGATACCAAAATTCTGTTTTGGAAAACATATAACACTTAGAAACAAGTCATTTTATAACAACTCCTTTTATAATATACAACTAGTATATGTGAATATTTCCTTTCTTCTGACCTTAAAAAGGCAAATTGAGACTGAAACACCTCTGCATTTTACTCAGCTTGTGTTATTTGGCACAAAATACATTCAGATGGTCCAAGATTCCATGTACAGATTGTATTTTAAAACAGCAGTTATATTTAAATACACGAACTCAAATTGGTTCAGTTATTCAGGTCACTTTTTTGTTCAAATTGAGATCTACAGTAAAACAGTAGTGACTACAGCCTGAAAAGTAATACAAAGGCTTTTTACTGGGGACAGAGATGGAACAGAGATCCAGAGAGCATTGCTCAAAGTGAGCGGCCTCAACCTTCAGAGAGTGATCAAGGGAGGCCAGGCTGGTCATCAGATTAGTTAACTGTAGAGATTAAATTAGCATTGTTCATTCAGCTTTGAACAGTCACATCTTTGGGGTATCAGAACCAAGTTCTTAGCACTCAGAGAAAATCTTATTTCGTGATATCAAGAGAGAAATTATGGAAAAGAAATACAGCATACAAGAAATTTCTTTCCTTTTTCTTCCTTTATTCTTATTACAGTATATGCATTCCATTTACTCTATATATCAAAATAAAGAAGACATAGGGAAGAATAGGAAGCATTCTTCCTTTCTCTTTCTAGCTCTGTTTCTTAAGCTAGAATGGTAAAGTCAGAGCAGAACTTTTAATCATCAGGCAGTTTCAAATGAATGGAATAATCCGTTTATCGATAAGACACTAGTTCACTGATGGCAAACACTTGCAAAACCTAGTTTCACCTATGAGGTCATAATGCGCTCTAAAACAGTTATATCAGCATCATCTATTGGCCCCCTTGAAGAGGCTATGGCCTGGGTCACTGGCAGCCTGTAGGCATCGAAAGGGAATCTTAGCAAGCTCCAAGGTAAGAGGAGTGTGTGTTCTCAAAAAAGGTCTGTTCACAAAGGGGCTTTCACATTTCCTTGTGTTATTTTGTTTGGAAGCCTAGTTCCAAATATTCCAGCAATCTTTCCCTTCCCCTTTCTCTCTCACTTGCACAGCACTTAATCTAACAATCTGGAGCTTTGTTGTATGCTGTCTTAATATTTCCATGTGTTAATCTTGTCTTCCTGACTATAAGCTCCTCCCGACACATAGCCCAAAAGTACAGAAACCAATTTCCTACTTCTAATTTAAAAAAAAAGAAAAAAGCTTCTCTTGCTGTGAAGGCAGATTTGCACAATGTTAAGAGCCACTGATGTGAAGGTCATGGAGAATGTAGGTAAACAACCAAGGGCTAGAAGCTCTTTTAAGCCTAGAGAAAATACACATCATGCAGAAGACTTAATAAACACAGGGCTTTCTACCAGAACATCTTTACCAAAGCTGCCCAGCAGGGGCACTCAGAGGAGCACCATACAACTTTCTCCTGCCTTCTTGATCTTGAACCGCTTGACACTCTACACTTATACATCTGAAGCTACGAGCAGAAGGCTTTGAATGCATGCCGTATTTTAGCAGATTTCCTGGACCTGTTCTGAGTATGAGGTTCCTTGAGAGTCTGGTTCCAACTCAGATCTTGGACACACATGCAATAGTTACTCATCCTTGACTACATTAGGCAAGAGACACTAGGCACAAACTTATCCCTGATGACTTTGCTCAGGACCTCAATGTTCAACAGCACAAATAAAAATGTTCACTTTGCTTCACTACCTGGAGCTAAAAGATTATTCCAAAAGTTACAGAACTAAACAATGGTTCCTGGTTCATTTCTTCTGTTTAATCCTATTTTCCCTTTTTGCTTAATGTGACTTGATAAAGTTTAAATAAATTGTGTTTCTTAAGGTATCTTTAGGCATTTACTAAGAGATCATTGTTGTAACTGTCTACAAAATTTTGTTCAGTGAAGATATAAGAGGTGGCAAATGACAGCCATCAAGAAGCCAACTTCAATTATTCCTCAACTACAAGGAAGAGATGGAACTCAGTTTATGCAATAAGATGCTCACAGCTGTTGGTAGTCCAAATGAAAGTTCAGCTTCTCATTCATTTGCTATGAAGCCTGAGGCTCTTTTGAGAAGACACCAAAACACCCTTTCTGAAATAAAACAGCCTTCTGAGTATAAACCGTAGCTCTCTGGATGACTTAACTTAAGAAGTTCCAGTCAGGTTTACTAATCCAGAACTAAGGGTACTATAAATGGGGAGAATTAATAGGGAAATGTGGTAGCTTTAAGCAATGTAGAGAGGAGAAAAAACAGGTGAAGAATATGACTGAGAGTTTCATAGCACAAACCTTTACAATAACGCCCATCTGATGCCAGCTGAAATCCAGGTTTGCAAATACATTTGAAACTGCCATCTTCATTGATACACATTCCATTAAGGCACATATTCCTTATGCTGCATTCATCCATATCTGAAAAATATAGAAGATGTAGTTTCTTAATGACCAGATAAGTAAGCTTACAAAGGAAGCCAATCTGGATCAATATAATTTTATTTCTTCACATTTCTCTACTTCTTGTTATTATTGTCTAAGGTTAATGTTCATCCATATTATAGCATACAAAGAGAAGAGTGGCATATGAAATATGTATTTTAAGTTCTCAATTTTTGACCTGTGCTTGCAAACTATAGGGCTAAATTATAGGATGTATACACACACACACACACACACACACACACACACACACACACACACAAATGGACTTCCTGGGTGGTGCTAGTGGTAAAGAACCTGCTTCCCAATGCAGAAGACATAAAAGATGCAGGTTCTATCCCTGGGTTGCGAAGATCTCCTGGAGGAGAGCATGGCAACCCATGCCAGGATTCTTGCCTAGAGAATCCCACGGACACAGAAGCCTGGTGGACTAGTCCATAAAGTCACAAAAAGTCGGACATGACTGAAACAACTTAAAAAGAATGCATATATACATATATATGTATACACAAACATATACAGATTATGAATATATATGTATGTGTATATGTATACACATATGTATATATATTACATTCGTATAGAATTACATATCTATGAAATTTCATATAAATATATATTTTCATATAAATATTGGGTTGGCCAAAAAATCTACCTTATAGAAAAACTGAACAAACTCTTTGGCCAACCCAGTATATATATTTACAGATTCATATAACTTCTAATATACCTAAAATAAAAACAAAATCAAAATTAAAAATGATGTAATTTGAAATGTATTTAGGCTACTTTCTGATTCTTTGAAAAGGAGAAACCAGAGAACTGCTTGTAGTTTGAATTTTAACCGGGGTAGGAAAAAAGTATTTTTAAAATGCAAGACAGCTATAGAGCATAGCCATGACAGCTAACCCTTAGGATCCCTTGATCATAGGGATATTTCTTGAAATTCACCAATATGCTGTTTTATTTAACATTGCAGCTCTTAGGAGGCACTTGCTCTTCTAGACACAGTGTGTTTTCACTTACAGGCTTTAGTCAGACCAAAGTAATTTATGATTTTTTCTTTTTTAAACAAGATTCTATCCCAACTGAGAATTTTGGCATTAAGTCTTTGAATTGAATCACTGAGATAATATTCTGCCAAAAATGTTTCTAAGAACAATTTTGAAATTCTTTTAATGTATGAATAGATTCTTGGGGTCTTTCCCAAAGACGTTGGGAAAGATGATAAGGAGCATTCTTCATTTTTTGCTAAAGGTCTAAGAAGTAGAAACTCATCAGTAATTGTCATATTCTCAATTTCAGAAAAAATAGGCAGAGGAAAAGACAAAATGAAAAAGCCCAGTTCAAAGTGAGGTGATTAATTCAACAGGCAATATGAAGGCTGACTCTCAATCGTCAGTATTTCTCTCAAATTTTACATTTTCAGATACTCATTAGTAATATTTCATTACTACACAGATATTTTAAAGAACAGACTTTTAAGTGACTGAAAAATGCATGATATTAGGTGTGTTCTATTTTTTTTAATGTACAAATTCTGACTGTTTAAAATTCATAAGTAATGATTTATGCTATAGAAGTTTCATCATTAGGAATCTTTGAAAAGCAAGCTCTGCTCCTATATTTAAAATGTTACTTGACTCACACAAAAATGAATTAAAGGAATTAATACTACTGAAAAGTTAGGCTTCCTCCTAGATAACCACAAGTGAATATATATTTGACACTTGAACCTTTTACTAAGTATTTACCTGGTCTTGTTAAAGATTTTTGGTATGAAACTGCAACGGAAAAAGCCAAATAACATTATTATTATATTATATTACCTTCACAGTTCTTCCCATCCCGTGTGACGTGAAATCCTGCATTACACACACAATGGAAACTGCCATCTGTGTTGATGCAACGTCCATTATTACAGATACGGCCATTCTGTAAACATTCATCAATGTCTAAAAGTGGAGTTAAAAAGAAAGAAATAGCTTTATTTAGGGGATTTAAAATTATTTTACTGCTCCTTCTCACCATCTCCAAACTCATGATCTTAGTCTTGGGTTTTAGTTACTAAATAATATCCTTCAACATAAATTCAGAATTAAACAATATGAAATGTAATTAGGATTACTAATAAAAGTTTGAAAGACACATGAAAGAAAAGATGCTGACATAACAGCATTCAATCTAACTCTAATTTCTAATAAGACTCCCTATATCTCAATTCTGTAAACAAAATAGGTTCTTCTGTATCATTTCCTAGCTAATTTAATGAGCCAGAATATATCATTATTTACAGTGAGCTTTGGCCAATGTCTTTTAAGACATGATCAAAAAGGCAAATCTGATGACAGCTGTATCAGAATAATTAAACAGAAATGCCATTTTAAAAAAACACAGCTAAAAAACTTAATTCCATCTGAAAACTATCAATCATTTGGCTCTGAAATGTCTACCTTCCTTATGGCAATTCTGGTCCAAATACAGTTTTGTTTATAAATTCCTAGTCTCTTTTATAACTTTATGAGTATTCTGTCTACCAAACAAAATATTGGTACTTCGGGGATATTTTCCCTTTTTTTTCTTTTGTGTTTAAAAATTATGCCAAATTAAATAACAGAGCAGGATACGAAAGTGTTAAAAATGACAATAATTCAAACAACCTGCATCTGATCCCGCAGTTAAAGATTAATAATTAACCTAAAGTGGACAACAAGGTACCCTGGATTATCTATTCCCCTCAGTTTCCAGGCTACATGCCTGGATGAACATCAAAGGGGATGAACACAAACCATCCTGTCTACCGAGCACATAACCGATGCCAGGGCTTATTCCCCAGGAGACAGAGGCCAGGGCGCTGAGCAGGGCTGGAGGGGAGCAGCCCTCTCCACGCAGAGTGGAGGCCACGTGTCCCTGGGTATAAGTGCTCTAAAGGTCCTCTGGGCGACAAGAATGTGCACTCATGGCATACTGGTTATTCTGACTGTCTACCCCATGTCTGCACGGTGTCTTGTGGTTGACCCTCAGACGCACTCTCTTTCTGGGCAGATCCAGCAGCGGTTTCCACACGAATCATTGGACTAGCTGAGGCAGTCTGGGCTTTCCTTCTGTCTGATCTTTGTGCCAACAACCTACAATCGTTTTCTCTCTCATTTATTTCTTAATCCTTACTAAAATCTGACTCGCTCCATACTCTAAAAAAAAAAAGTAAAAAGCCACATATTCTTCAGCACACTTTTTTTTTAAAGATTTTATCTTTTTTTTTTTTTTTTTTTTTTAAGGATTCTATAATCTATGGAGGCCCAAGGATAAAATAAACAGGATAAAGAGTTTAGCTTTTCCTCTCCTCACTAATTTGAAAATGCCATCGGGGCTCCACTGCCTTACAAAAATAAATGAAAAGCTTGCCATTCAAAGTCTCTTCTGTATGTTTCTTCTGTCCCCTTCTGTTCAGTTCCTCCTGTCCTCCTTCTCAGCTGAGTATACAGTCTTTCTGACCATTCTGTGACCGTTTTCATCTATCTCCAAATGTGAGCATGTTAACAGCTTCTCGCATTTGAGATAAACTTAGCACTAGCTCTTAAAGAACACAGTACTTGAGGCTTTTAGGTAATGTTCAGTCTCTAATAAATTAAGTCTCGGACTGATGCACCTACACCCGCTGGTTCCTGCCCTAGAACAGTGCTTTCAATAACGTCTTCTATTTGTTTATTTAACAGTGCTGTCTTCTGAAACATTGGTTTCAGTTTATTTTCCACTATTGAAAAATGCCTAGTATACTGTGTGTATGCACTGATTATTTTAAACAAAAGTCATAAAGAAGGACCTAAGCTCAGTTAAAAATTCAAACTATAAAAAAAAAATTCAAATTATACTTGTAATTCAGTAAGTAGACCATTAATAGAAATATTAACAGATTCAAATGTTATACTCCAGGTTTTTCTGCTCAAAATTGCCATTTATAAGTAGTGTACCAAGATACACTGATGGCAAGAAATCTCTAAGTCAGAACCAAATTCAAAGATTTTGAAAACAGTCACTAATAAAAAATAAAAACACTTATATGTCTTCAACGCATATAAAGAACTTATGCTAAAAGAGGCAAATAAAATTAACTCATTAACGGCTGACAAATTTTTAAAGCAATACAAACTTCCCTATATTTCCCTGCATTTAATTTCAACAGAGAATTTTCTTGCTTTTATCTGCCTTTACTTGGTCAATGATAATAGATCATTCTGCACCAAATTTATAGAGATATAGATATTTGAGGCCCCTGAAGTGGGAAGCACATGTTAATTATTTCTATCTCAGAAACTCAGTATAACGTTGCTATATTTAAAATGGATAACCAACAAGGACCTACTGTATAGCACAGGGAACTCTGCTCAATGTTATGTGGCAGACTGGATGGGAGAGGAGTTTGGGGGAGAATGGATACATGTATATGTATGGCTGAGTCCCTGCACTATTCACCTGAAACTGTCACATCGTTAATTGGCTACACTACAATACAAAATAAAACATTAAAAAAAAAATAAAAAAGAAACTCAGTACATCAAAGTCATCTAAGATGACTTTTGGGTGGATTAATAAGTCAACTACTAAACAAAACTGAAGGCAAATTCTTATGAGGAAACTTTACAGCAGGGCTTCTCCAACTTCAACACACATAAGGATCCCTGGAAGATCGTGTTAAAATGCTGATTTGGATTCAGCAGGTCTCAAGTGGGGCTTTAGTTGCTGCATGTCCAACCTGCCCCTAGCCGATGCTACTGCTGACCACACGAATCAGCAGCAAGAACTTACAGGCACTTATCCTTCAGGCCTTTCCATTCAGCAACTAATTGCAGAAAATTTCACCTGAAAGTCTCCTCTGCTTCTCTGTCAACAAAGGACAACTCTATTCCCTAGTTTTCTGATTAAAATATAAGAGACAATAGTGACAAGGCAGAAAAAGGGGGGGGGGGGGTTGGTAAAATGAAGATATTCCCATAGGCACAGAAGCATCTTTTAAAACTGGAAAGTTTGCCAGATTTTATGATAACATAAAATTATGATGTAACATAAAATTATGATGGTAACATAATTCAGAGTAACAATATGTGGAATTAAGTGCAAAAAGCAATGGGAGTATCTTAGTCTCTCCAAGCAAGGGTTATTTAAGCTCCATGGAATTCCTCCAAAGAAAACTCCTTACTTAGCATACACGTCCCCCATGCCAAGCTCAGAGTGAACCTACCTCGGCACTCTGTCCGCGTGAGTGTACTCTGATAACCAGGTCGGCACTGACAGGTGTAAGAGCCCTGCGTATTAATACACTCGCCACCAGCACAAGGGTTCTTCTCACATTCATCAACATCTGCAAAGCACGGTATATTTTAGTAGAAGTTAGATGGCCATAACTCCAAAATCATTTTGTTGGTTTCCTTTACATGTTAAAACACTTTCAAGAAATAAATAGCGTAATGAAAGTTTCCTTTTTTTTCCCACTACAATAACAGTGCCACCAGCCACTTGAAGACTAGTTGGGTCAAGCAGTTAAAGTGTATTATTTTTCTGGTGTCATTCTTCAGAGTAAAATGCCAAATAGTAGCAACTCAACACTCCAAGCTAATAAACATTTTCTCTTCCCTGGGTCTGGTCTAAGGGAATCAAACAGACTAACACTTCAGAAGCGGCTTCTGGGCAGGATTCCGAGTGTCTCTTGAAACTCACTATTTCAATAAAAAGAAGGCCCAACCATATCTAAGCATTCCTTTCTGAGTTGCTTTAACAGTATTACAACAAACCATGAAGCTATCACAGTTTAAAGGACACGTCTCACCCACCACTGGGGATGCCACCACCGTCACCTTGCTCCCAGACAGGCTCTCACTAGTTTTATAGTCATTTGGAGCTACTGGTATACTTACAGGTAAACTGGCTTTTATTCCTCTGCAAAGATGAGGAAGCTAAGGCTTATGGAAGACAACCCACTTGTCTGAAGTCACAAGCTTCTTGTGGCAGATGCTGGTCTGATCTCAACCCTGAGCTAGATGTCCCCTCTCCCACCTAGCTCTGGAGGACCTCTAAGGATTGAAGCACTCTCTCCTAATGGGCTACTCGAAGGGGCTTTCAAAAACATTTTATTCTTGTGTCAGATTTCCTTCCTTCACTAACTTGACTGCCTTGTCAACAACTTAAAGTTCCTTGCTTCAGTCTTTAAAGACTAACTGGACAGAATTGGTGAGTTATTCATTCAAATTAGTAACATACACAAAGTTTCATAATTTGGGGGTATTTTTAATGCTCTGTTTTAACGGTCAGGCTTCAAAACGATGTCTTCAGTTAGAGCTACCAGCAATGCCTTGAATTTATTTTACAATGAAAGTTAAAAGCCACTATAGTAGGCATAGGATTTTCCTGGTGGCTCAGTGGTAAAGAATCTGCTGATCGATACAGGAGATTGGCTTTGATCTGTGGGTCAGGAAGATCGGCTAAAGAAGGAAATGGCAACCCACTCCAGTGTTCTTGCCTGGGGAATCCCATGGACAGAGTAGACTTGTGGGCTACAGTCCATGGTGTCGCAAGAGTCAGACTCGACTTAGCAACTAAACAACAACAAACAATAGTAGGCATAATAATGCCCCCACAGACATGTTCATGTCCTAATCCCCAGAACCTGTGAATATGCTACACGGCAAGGGGAGTTAAGCTAAGCTACTAGTTGGTAGAATATCCACTCCTCCTGAAATACATAGCTGGGCTGGGCTGGGCTGTGCTTAGTCACTCAGTTGTGTCTGACTCTTTGTGACCCCATTGTCCATAGCCTACCAGGTTCCTCTGTCCATGAGGATTCTCCAGGAAATAATACTGGAGTGGGTTGCCATGTCCTTCTCCAGGGGATCTTTCCAACCCAGGAATCAAACCCAGGTCTCCCACATTGCAGGTGGATTCTTTACCAACTAAGCCACCAGGGAAGCCCAATATACAGCTGGGTCCAGTGTAATCACAAAGATTCTTAAACATGAAGGAGAGTATTAGAAGAGAGAACCAGAGAGTTAGAGAGAAATTTGAAGAAGCTACACTGCTGGCTTTGAAGATGAAGAAACAGCCCTTCAGCCAAGGAAACAGACAGCCTCTAGATGCTGGAAAAGGCAGAGACATGGATTCTCTCCAAGAGCCTCCGTAAGGAACACAGCCCTGCTGACACCTTGATTTCAGCCCAGTAAGAACTATGTCGGACTTCTAACCTATAGAAATATAAGATAATAAATCTGTGCTGCTTTAAAGCCACAAACTTTGAGGCAATCTGTTCCAGCAGCCATGGAAAACCTATCCAGTCGTGAAGCAGAGCTGCAGCAGCCTCTCGGTGCCAGCGCAGTGGTTCACCACGTACCAATGCACTCCCCACGGAGGTCCAGCTGGAATCCTTTGTTGCACTCACACCGGTAGCTCCCGGGGGTTGGGATGCAACGTCCATTTTGGCAGAGATAGCGAAAGAGCTGGCAGTAATCAGTGACGTTGACTGGTAGCACCCCTAAAAGAACAGCATGAGACCCCATTAAAATTATTTAAAATTAGAGCATCTTTCATCAGCACTGAATTCCATAGTAACAGGGAAGATGCTGAACTTTAAAGGAAGGAGGACACTCATTGGGCAAAGTTTATCTGGTACCAACAGAGAGTGCTTCCATTCCTGCCTACAGAGAGTATCTGTGCATCCCGGCACGTGTGGCCAGGTATTGCAGCCCAGCAGTAGCCTGCTCCTCTGCCCGCTTCTCCCTCCCCCTCTCTCTGCCTCATGTTCAAGCCACCAGTTGGCAGGAAAAGTTCTTAATGTCTAACTACTTGCAAAATTGCTTTGCATGATATATAACCCAAAGTGTAATTTTACACCTCCCCTCTATGAATCAGATTTAAATCTCTCCCACAATATCAATAACAAAAGGATGCTAATTTCTGGAGAATATGAAACTGTTCATTTTCCTCTAGGCAATAGGCCAGTTGAGAAATTTATACATGAGACTGTGTAAATGAAATATTTAAGAATTCTAAACTTAATGACTTAAGCAGCATAAATAACCACAACAAAATTAATCTGATTAATGCAAGAAAAGTAACTGATGACTTTTTGAATTCTTACTTGGTGGTTCCCGCGATGGATACGGATACTCCACTGGTGGTCGAGGGATCATGATTTGAGGCCCAGCAGGAAAGCCAGGAGGGACAGGGTGAACGGGAGGAACGGGGCCAAGGGGTGGAGGAGGATATCCTGGCCTCTCGGGAACTACCATAGGGACGGAGCACAACTTGTTGAAATCCTCTGGAAAAAACACAACGCAATAGCTGAGCTGCAACATATGTCACAGGCCCATGGGAATCACCCTGACTGTTTAAAGGAATTCTGAATAAAACTGATCCACAAATGACATAGGTCGACTGAAGAAAAGGCAAAAAGCCAACAGACTTCATTCCCATCCCTAATACCTAGAGCAGCAATCACGCAGAAACAATAATTCAAAACCAAAAAAAAAAAAAAAGAAAAACTTCCCATGGTAGTACCACATACCCCTCCTAAAACCTAAGAAGTCTTTAGCTATGTCAAAATTGACCTCAAGGCAGAATAGAATAAGATGCCACGATCTCCACCCAGTCTTCCCACCCATGGCTCCCACAGGGCTCTAAAGAACACATGATTTATTTGATGTACATTGGAAGGCTGCTGGTGGTCTTTAGCGGGGATGAGGCATGATCAGATGAACATTTTCAGAAGATGATTCTCATTGGCATCTGGAGAATGTACCAGAGAGAGACAAGGCTGCTGCAGAAGACCAAGGGCAAGACGAGGATGGCTGGACCAGGGAGCTAATGATGGAACCGGAGAGAAGTAACCACATTTGAAGCATATTTAGAGTTAAGATAGATGGATTGTGCTCAGGGAAGGAGTAAATGTCAGTAAATAAGGGAATAGGAAATCATAGGAAATTCATAGCTGAGGAGAACAGGAAATCAGGAGTGAGTTGTAGTTTTCCACTTGAGAAACAATGTTGATGTTGGTGCCGTCTGCTGAGATGGGAAAAACTGTGATGGAAGCAGATTTAGTGAATAGAAGTCAAAGGCTGAACAGATGAATTCTGAGACATCAGACATCCACGTGGAGATGTCACATAGCAGTTTTATAAGAGAGTTTGAGGCCTAGAGAAGAAGTCAGGGCTGCTGATAAGTTTGGGGGTTATCAGTGGACAGGTGGTGTTTAAAGTCATGGGGATGGGTGAGTTCCCATGAGGAAGGTGTGGTAAGTGAAGAGAAGGGAGTAAGGAGACAGAGCCTGAAGAATACCTATTTGTAAAAGACAAAAAAACTGACAGAGAAGAAACAGCCCACAGGGCAGAAGGAGCACCAAGGGTGATAATCACTGTTTTCCCTATGACTGCACATACAGACTGATTCCTACTTTCCACAATGCCAGATCTTTATTAGAATAAATCATGTTTAGACTTGTGGCACATTTCAGGGGTAGGGGGAATGGGGAGGGAGACTTCCAAATTGGTATTTTAAAGCAGTATTCAAGTTTCAAGAAGGGTATTTACTTAACTATCCACTTTCATGTTTCCTACAAATAGCCGGATTTTGTCATAGTTCTCTTCAAAAAGCAAACTACATGATTTTTAAATTTTCTTTTTCTCTCTTTCCAGAATGTTGATGATTTTATTACCTTTGTCACACAGGAATTCTCCCATAGATACTTTCCATGCTACCTTCATCCATTAATAGAAATTAGGCTAGTATTTTTATTTTCCTTGTGGACTAAAATCTGACTTATTCAATGACACAGTAATATGTCTTACTGAAATGTATGCGTATTTCAACCTCATTGGACATACTGTCCATTAACATTTGGCTAAACATACCTAGCTACCATGTACTTTGTTGTTATTTTCTGATCCATTGCTGAAACTTTCTCAATCATATCTGACATTTCCAACTCAGATTAAGTTATGTTTTCAGATAATTCTATTACTGCATTATTGATCTGGAATTTTAACCCACAGAGATTCAGTAATGCCTGACTGTATTTGGAAAGGATTTATATGTTGTTTTATGCCTCCCTGAATCAGAATGCTATAATCCCTGTTTTCAAATCACAGTGATCTTTCTTATAGAATTATCACCTGGATGTGCTACATCCATCATTTCCTGGCTACCACTACGACTGTGCAGCATTCTAACCAAGGATCATATCTAACTCACAATTAATTCCTACTCTCAGCCTTACCTGGAAAATTGCACACAAGAGAAATTTATTAACTATGATAGATTTAGTTGAATTGCAATTGTACTTAGCTTCCAAGCACCAATCAATCTTCTTTTTTAAAGGTCTTTTAGGATTCCTATAAAAGACGTTGGATAGCTTATCAGCATTTCTGCTAATTAAGTAGTTATATTATTTTAGAGTGTGTCAGTAGCTCAGTCATGTCCAACTCTTTGTGACCCCATGGACTATAGCCTGCCAGGTTCTTCTGTCCATGGGAATTCTCCAGGCAAGAATACTGGAGTGGGTTGCCATTCCCTTCTCAAGGGGATCTTCCCTATCCAGGGACTGAACCTGGATCTCCAGAATTACAGGCAGATTCTTTACCACTGAGGCACCAGGGAAGCCCAAGCATGCCATTAAATTCATCTTAACCTCTCCATGAAAATATATCAGTCTGGGTTCTATACTTTTACCTACTTTAGTTTAGGAACTTTCCATTGAGCCCCTTTACATTTCAGAATCAGCAACATGGGGCTAATTTTGTTCAAATGATGTCCAGCTTTTCTATCTCTATTTAACTTGAAGATGAAACTGATAATTTTTTTTAAAGTGAAAAGCTGACCAATCTGAAATAATCCTTCCTATGTTATCATTCTTCATTAATTAAGAACCTAGAGCCTAGAGCTCTGTGGTATTGGTATGGAACATTTGAACAAAGAGCAAACACACACATCTACCTGAAAACTAGTTTGCTCTATCCATTTGCTCTACTCTGAGCCTGTCTTGGGGTTGCACATCTCTCAGTGGCACCCCTGGGAGAGCAGCTCCCTGGAAAATCATACAGGGGAACCAGGCCTTCTGCTCCACGTGCCCTGAAGTAAGTCTTCAGGCACATATGCCTACTCTAGTCCTCCTCCTCCTGTTCAAAGCCTGATCAAGACAGGAAAGAATTCACATCAATGCTGCTGATTCCTAAGTTAACATATATATTTAAAAAGCAACTCTCCGGATATCCATGCTGTATGTCTTGGTAGAAAGTCATGTGCTTCTAAACAGTGACCTACTATATGATTCCCCTAATGAACTAAGGAGGGAGCATTGTATTTTTAGGCTGTAGACAGTCAAAATATATGGCAATATATAGCTTGCTGTATGTTAAAATATATTGAAAAGACTTTCTTGCTTTTTAATCCATATATATAATTCTCAATAATAAACAGAAATTTAAAAATAACATCTGTGAGCAGGTCTATAATCCATGATCATGGGGCATTCATAGTCTGTGAATAGCACACTCTGAAGTATTTCATTAACTCTGCATTCATCCATCCTCATATTGACTTTCTCTCCTAAAATTTCCCGATTGAAACACACTTTCAGGAACCAGACTGAGAAGAAACTATAACCCCAGTTTTTACTTACAACTGGTGGGAAAGATGTCACCTAATAAGTTGTACACTAACCGAATGCCTCCCATCAGCAAGTTTTTCCCAAGTACTGGTGCAGTGTTAAAAAAGCAGAAGGAATGTGGCACTGTAATGAAGACTGAGACCCCCGAATGAAATTTATCAGCTAGCAAAAAAGCAATACAGGAATACATATGGGCCCAAAGCTGAGCAGATGGTATCTGTATCATAGCAACGGTACAAACCTAGAGCACTGAGCTAGAAGGTAGCACTTCCCGCTGTGGCTATCTTGGGATGTGCATGGATTAGGTCATATCTGAGTGAGAACGTAACCAACAAGAGGGCATATAACAGGTAGAGGTGGTAGGGGTGAGGAGTGGGGAGTAAGGACCTGAACTGAGGAGAAGTTTGAGAAGAAAGGATGCTTGAGTTTAGAAATGCACAGGCTGGGTTCAAGGAAAGCTGAATTATATAATTTAATTAGAAAATAAAGCTACTACGAAGAACAAGAATTAAAAGATGAACTGGGATCAGATTTGGAGACTTTTCTGCTAATAAGTAAAATTTTATTTTCAAGAAATGGAGCGACTTAGACCACCAGATAAGCCTGAGTTTATCCTAAGAAAAATTTTCTGGAAATCTTTCTCTACATTTTCCCCAGAGACAGTTTTTTAAAACTGAATTTCAATTGAGTTAGGCTCTGGAAAGTGTTCTGTGGCAGCTGTGGACTTTACAGAGACAAGGCAGGAGGCTACTCAAATAGTCCAGATGAGAGAAAATAAGCTTTACATGGAAACAAATAAGACATGGAAGAGAAATCAAAACAACAGCAACAAAAAATCAATAGGGCTACTTGGCAAGGAAGAAGAGGGGAGTGTCAAATATAAGGGCAGGAAGAAATGTATATCCACAATAACTCACCCGAAAGGCTCTGAATGGGTTGACTCTTATTCTAGTGAGCTTTTGAGCACCACATGAGAGCCGAAAGAAATACATGAGGATGAGGAAGAGCCAATTCTTCCAGACTGGTCAGGTTGCTAGCCAGTGGTAATTCGCAAGCTAAGTAAGATTCTAAGTACCTGAGCACAGTGTCACGTGCATGAACCTCTGTGTTTCCCCTGTTCACTACCTGGGGAAATTTCTCTGAAGGTCTTCTCTCTTATTTCCGTAATCTTATTCATTTACCCCGGTTTCCATAGAACTGCAGCATGCACATTATCACTGGGGCTTGCAGGGGTTGAGATGGGATGCTCTGGGGACAAATGGAAGGGCTCTTACCAGTTGCTCTGATGGGACACATCTCGGGGGCGACCGCGGCCCCGGGAGACCAGCAGCGGCCGACGTCGCAGCAGCACTGCATCTTGGTGATCGACTGCGGCAGCTGGTTGGAGCAGCGCCCGTTTGCCAGAGCCGTGTAACAGTATCCGGGGCGGACATCTGAGAAGACAAAGAAACCCCCACACATGCATCACGGAGATCAAACAGGGAAGGCTCTCTCCTGCCCCCACACCTCCACCTGTCCCTCCGGGGCTGGGGCGGGATGCCAGCAGCACGGAAGCAGCGGTGCCCTGGAAGGGAAGCTGTGCGCGCGGCGCCGGGAACAGCGCTCCTGTTCCTCCGCTCCGCCGTCTCACACCTTCTGCCCCTGAGCGCTGGGGCGCTTGGCCCAACTCCCGCATTCTATCCCCGAGGTGGGGACGGATGATTATAACCATATGGACCATCGGAAAAGAGAGATGAAGAAAATCACTGGCGGTGACAGGGTCGTGTCTCTATACTGAAGGGAGGCTATTGTCCTTCCTTTCAAACGACTTAAGTGACAAAGTGACTTTGAGCCACTCTAGGCAAATGTTGATACAAATCTATTTTAAAACAATATGAGGTCTGCATGATAGTCTACATTTCTAAAATTCTAAAAGATTTTAAAAATCTTTTAAAAAATTAGATTAAAAAATTCTAAAAGATTTTCTACAATTCTAAAAGATCTTATTTTTCAGTCTGAAACTATCAGACTTGTGAGATTGTTTTTCTGAAAAGGAATAAGCCACTTTGCAGTCAGATCCAACGCTTGTTAGTCAAGATTTCCTCTGGTCCTGAGGCCCTAACGGATTTGACAAGGCACTAATGATACACAGTTCAAAATGTACACAGTTGCAAGTTCTTAGTGCTAAAGGATACAATAATTCTTAAAGGAATTAAAAGTTTATTTTGGCAGAAAGGTATCTTCTCAAAGCAACAGAGGAAGATGTTTCTATGACGCTTTAAAAAGATTTATTGATGGCTGTGCCGAGTCTTCACTGCTGTGCCGGGCTTTCTCTAGTTGCGCAAAGTGGGGGTTAAGCTTCGTTGTGGTGTGTGCACTTCTCATTGCAGTTGTTCTCTTACTGTGGGGCATAGGCTCTGGGCACACAGGCTTCAGCAGTGGCAGCTCACTAGAGCACAGTCTCAGCACACAGGCTTAGTTGCTCTGCAGTATGTGTGACCATCCTGGATCAGGGATCAAACCCATGTTCCTGGAATTGGCAGGCAGATTCTTTACCACTGAGCCACCAGGAAAGCCTATATATATATATATATATATAAAACTTTACTGGGTTACATCATGTCTGACTGTTGTGACAACATTGGAACACTGTAATACAACTCTGAGCTACCAGAAAAGAGCCTATGACAAAGGAGAAACCTAACAGTTCCATGACCCTTTGAGATCATACCATGGCGTAGCAGAGGCAGGGAGCCAACTGCAGAACACCTTGATCTGTCATATGTTAGGGGTATACCTCTCCAAGTAAAACGTAACTCTGTACAGTTCTATAAAATAAACTTTTGCAATGTAACCAATATTTTAAATGTAACCAGTATTTTGTCATATGAAGGAATACAACTGGGAAATTCTTTTGTAAGGTGAAGAATTTGTTTATAGTCAAAAACCTGTCCCTATGTTTCCTGTAAGCCTGCATATTAACCATCATTTGATCACACAGGATCAGGCCCATAATTGCTTTCATCTACATCATTCTTGAAAACCCAAAGCCTTAAAATCCTACAGGTTGCAATAAATTAATGAAATACAAGGAAAAAACCAAGGCTAACTTGGAAACACTTAAATTATTAACATCAGGTGAAGATGACTACAACAAACCTAGACAAATCATTAAGAGAAAATTGTGGGTCAGCTTTAAAGGATATGAGATTATTTCTAAAAAGTACTTAAAACCACTAGCATGTATGAGTATGCTTTCCAGAAATTTTTTGTGGTCCCAGCTCCTGCACCTTTGGTCAGACAAACAGTCTCAGCAAAGAGGCAGAACAAGTTTGATCCAGGGTAAATGAATGGAGAGGGGGGTGAAGACAAAGAATGCTCTGTGGAGATATGGGTGGCATCTCCCCTAGGAAGAAGGGGGAGAAACAGAACTTCCTGCTTCCTAATTTGCATTGCCTTAAAGCCACTAATACATCATATACTCCAGGATTAATATTTTGGGCATGAAAACCAAAGACTGTTAAGAATGGGAAGAGATGTTCAAAAACTGGCTTATATCCCAGCTTCAAGTGAATTTGGTGGTCAAAACCCAGTATAAACACTTGACCAAAATTTGTATATACAATTTTCAGTGTGGGCTATCTTTCAGAGCAAAACTGAGACCTACAGCTGCCAACTGCAAACTCCTAATGAGCTAATGTCTATTATTTTGCAAATTATCTATGATATTATTTTACTGCCCAGCTGGCTGACTTATATGATAAATCAGTTGGTCAGAGACTTTTGAACAAAATGGTGAATGCTGAGGCTGGAACAATTACCAACCACACTTGGGTTGCTGGCAGGTCCTGATTTATAAATGGCACCTGCATCTACAATAATCATTTTACTAATTTTTCTTTCTTTTTTTTTGAAGGAGGGGTTCTGTTAAGAGAATACACATTCACATAATTTATAACTGTAAAGAGAACCAATGGGAAGATTTGTGAAAAGCAGAAACCATTCAGAGGAATTGACCCTTGGACACACCAGCCTGAAGTTTTCCATGTCATCAGATGGCAGTGCCAAAGGAAATGAAAAGGAAATCATCTGGTACTAGATCACTTTGCCCAGAGGATATGGAGTGGCTTTAAAGTAATATAAAGATCTATGGGAATTGGAACTGAGGGGGAAGAATGGTAAGATTTGGAGGAGGGAAAGGGAGTTTGACTTCCCTGGTGGCTCAGATGGCAAAGAATCTGCCTGCAATGCAGGAGACTGGGGTTCAATCGCTGGGGGTTGGGAAGATTCCCTGGAGAAAAGGGAGGCTGGAGGAACTGTAGACCTGGCCAAGACACTTGGCAGAAGTGGAGAAGGAAACTTTCTTCTTTTCTCCACTTCTGAATCACCTGGCCTTACTCTCTGGACCCAGAAATCACATTATATCAAAATAAATGTATGATGGATTAAATGTGTGTTTGCAGGTCATCCTAGCCTGTCAACAGGTTTCCCCTAACCAATCACTAACACTAGTGTGGCCAACTGGGAGCTAGGAGCTGTGAGGCCCATGCTAGGTACACAGCATCTTAAGACTCCTAGGAATTGATGAGATTGAACACAGTAATATGAAAAGACAACCCTACGAAAAGTACTATAAAGCGCCAAAGGAAGATCACGGAGCAAAAAATAAAATGCAATAAGACTGTAATATCTTTCAGGACAAAGGGAGAGGTGGGACTGGTGAGACCTGAGAGTTGCTGAACATGATAACAGAAGGTAACAGTTGGAATATCATGGTTCAAAGAGATGTCTAAGGAAGATACTACACTACATGATCTACACATGGGCTTTCCTACTGAATTGGAATTAGATTTACTAATTCCAAACAACCAACTTGCCAACAAACCTTGGATTTGTTCATAAGTTGGAGACTATACATATTTTCTTGCCACTGAGGATAATTTTAGGGGTCTTTGTGGTTTACCGAGGCAGGAAATATCAGCAGTAGAGAGGCAGAAATGTCATTGGGATCAATCAGCAGCAGAGAAGGCAGAAATGTCATTGGGATCATTCTATATAGCAAGTTGCTAATTATGGGTACCATGTAGTTCCAAGGAGGCAGAAACGGTGCTTGCCTAGGGGTATGGCAAGCAAAGGTTTACTGTATCCAGTGTTCATTTGGGAGGGGTCAGAAGCAGTGGGCGGGGTCTGGACTGTGAACTCAGCCCAAGTCGGAATATGAGCTCCCTCATTTATTAACTGCTTAAACAACTGGACCAAATAATTTATCTAAATTTCTTAAACCTTGGCTTTTACCCTTCTACAGTACTGTTTTGAACATTAAGTCATATAATTTCCATAAAATACCTCACACCTAGGAGGTGACCCAGGAATCTTAGTACCCTCCTTTTATAAAAAAAAGTTAATGTGGATATATCAGGCAGAAAGGAAAGAACTTTAAAAATGCAAACTCTCTGATATGTAAATGTGTTAAAATGATTAGAGCTAATCATTTTAATGCCATTTGTGCTCTTTGAAGGTTAACAACAAAAAAAATGTCTACCTATTATCTGGCCAGGAAAGAACTTCTGCTAAGCATATGCACTGGAGGTCATGTGCTCATTGGGATAGCATAGGGAGAAAAAGGAGCTACATCAACTGTACTTGCTATCCTTTTATGCAATTCCAAGATCTATGGATAGATTCTGGAAAACTAGGCCATCCAGGCACCACGACCATCGTTTCTAAGAAAAACCCAGATATGCTTCCCTCATGAGTTGATCTTATTCAAATGTCAACTGGGAGACTGCCCTCAGCTTTTATTATGTGTGACTAACTAAAAAGGAATTTAGAATTTTGGTGCAATTCTGTTTTGGTCTGAAATTCATGGCCTGTGGTGAGGATGTGAAGCTGTCTTTGAAAATTTGAGCCAGAAACAAACATCAAACGATAGCATTCATTTTTCTCCAGGGCCTTTCACCACAGGCTTCCTAACTTTGCCCTTATAATAAGAAATTACTTATGTCGATATTCAGATACTTACTGAGTGCCTACTACAGGTCAGGACTTGTACTGAGAACCACCACCAGGAACATAAGGATAGCAGTTAGTGTTTCTTAAGGAGAACTATCTTCTTCATTACAGAGATAAAAACACATAGAAACACAGAATTTCCCTATAAAACCATGTATAATGAGTGTATCCTTAGGTTTGGGATGGGGGGAGAAATCACTTTCAGGTAAGCTGATCTGGGACACCTTCAAAGACAGAGAATCTGTGGAGAAGTTGAAAGGAGGCTAGAGTTGGGGGGTGTATCCTGAGTGCTGCAACATGAATGAAGGAATTGCTATGAATGGCCCATTTTGGGGGTGAGAAGGGGAGACTATGATGACAAGTCTACAAGGTTGGAAGGGGTCAGAGAGTGCAGCTCCTTCACTATTGGGCTATGCATTCTTGAACTCCAACTTTATTCTAGAATACTGGACTTTGAAGGAAGTCTCAGCAACTATTAAATCCAGCAATTGTCAAATCTCTCTCTCTCTCTTTTTTGACAACAGAACCTCTTGTTTAATTGATATTTTACATGGAAGCCTAACACCCATCCAGATAAAAGGAAAATTGCCTAGCATGTGTTTATGGGGGTGGGGGTGGCAGGAAACTTTTCCACTCAGCCTACCCCTTGTTTTCCTGCCCCCTCTCCCATCCTAGCAATCCTAGAGGGCTTTGCAGTCCCATGCAGATTCAGTGGGACATAAACTGAAAACCACTAATTACCAAATCCTAGTGGAAAACTACCAGAGGTTCTTGAGCAAGAGAGTTATTTAATCAAAGCATCATTTTAGAAAGATAAATCTAAAAGGTGGATTGTAGGGAAACCACAAAGCATGGATAACAATGAAGAGATTACTGCAAAACTTCTGACCTGAATTAACATAGGTTCCGGGAAATGACTGAAGGTGGGGGTAAAGAGAGAGGTGTCGAGGATGGCTTCCAGGTCTGATAGTCACATCGCTGCAAAGTTAATTTCACACTGAGTATATCTGTAGGGTCTTCTGGACCATCTCTTTATGGGAGGTAGAAATTTCAAAGCAAGACTGCAGGCGCCTCTGTTCTTTAAGAGAATGGTCAACTATTTAATAGATCTTCCTGAAAGCACATTTTACTTCAAGTAAGAATATGTATCTCCCTTAACAAGCTGTTTAGAATGATGTTTCTTATGGAACTGATTTAGAGAAACTGCACGCTGTTTATAATCACACCTACCTATGCATCTGGTACCGTCTGGAGAAGTATAAAAACCAGGGGGACATTTGCAAAAGTAACTGCTGACTGTGTTCGTACATTCGCCCCCATCACAGATTCCAGGAATAGTGCTGCATTCGTCAATATCTGGAATGAAAAGAAGAGCTTCAGTATTCTTAGGACACAGTATAAAACTGTCCATCATTCCAAGAATTCAAAGGTTAAGTCTTGTCAAATTGTGTCCCCAGAAGTAGTGATCTTCATAGAATAAAAGTTGCCTGTACTTGTTCAATCACCCAGTCGTGTCCAACTCATTGCAACCCTATGGACTGCAGCACGCCAGGCCTCTCTGTCCTTCACCAACTCCCAGAGTTTGCCCAAGTTCATGTGCATTGCATCAATGATGCTGTCGAACCATCTCGTCTTCTGACGCCCTCTTCTTCTGCCCTCAATCTTTCCTAGCACCACGAGGAAAAAAAAAAAAAAACCTGCCCACGGAATTGTTAATTCAAAGTCAGGGTGCTTATTATTTCCATACAGGTTTACCCAAGAAATTTACCAAATTTGCAAGATTAGACCAATATGAAAGAAATTTTGCCTTTAAAATCTAAAATTGGACAGTTGTTTCAAGTCCCTACAGCATGCTAATGTTTCAAATATTTGTTTAAAATTTTGTTTTCCCTTTTCATGTTTTGCATTGAGTTAAGCTCCTTTTCTATTCACTCTGTGTTCTGCATCGCTTCCTGAATTTTAGATCTGATTTTCCACAGACACTGAAACCCTACAGAGAAGACCATGTGGTCTGACTGCTGACCAAGACATGGCCAACTTGGTGTTCTCAGGGCCTCCCAAACTGGCACTATGATGATTTTCTGTGGGTTCAGGGAGTGAATTGTGGCAGACACTGAGACGCTACACCAGATACCCTTTCAGGGAATGACTTGTTGTCCCAGATCTGGGAGTGCCGTCCGGAGATGGCCTCCAGCTCTCAGCTCCTCTTGGGACTGCCTGAGCTCAGAGGGCTGTTTCATCTGAGCTTACATCCTTCCCAGGCGCCCACATCCACTGGCTGATTGTAGAGGACAGATAATGGTCTGGTCATATCGCTCCAAAGGGTACAACTATGAAAACCACTCAAATCCCCCAATCCCCTGTGGGGTCGGCTGAGGTCAGAGCTGTGGTTAGTCCTCAGGGCCTGAGGCCACTGGGTCTCCTTAAGGAAGCAGTGGGAGTTGCTTAAGACAAATCTGACCATTTCCTTCAAGGAGAGCTTTGCAAGAGCCACAATCAGACACTGACAGCTGTCAGTAGATGCAGCACCAGTGAGGGGAGAAAAGAAATTGAGGGCTTCCTGCTTAGGCTAAAAGTGAACTCAGAGCCCTGGGTATCTGCGTGGCCTCTTCTATAAGACAAGTGGGGCTTTTTGCACTGACCTAGGGAGAGGGACAGTCTGACCCAAGCTTCCTGGAACACTGCAATGGCTAGACTGCCACTATGAGGTGTTTAAAAATAAGAACCTTTCTTCTCTGGGTTCAGGACTGCTCTTCATTGGCAAAAACAAAATAAGAGTTCTAAGTGTGTCTTCTGACTCAAGTTCACCAGGTTACTCAAAAACACAGCAGTGACACTGTTTCCATGCAGTTTAACCTTCTTAAAAGCAAAACCCCTATTCTTCAAGGTGAGGTTAGAGTCTGAACCAACCAATATGTCACTGCTTATGTTAGAGTCAGTGCTAACCCAGACAGGTCGTCCTTGTGAAGTTGTATAAGGAAAAGGTGCATATTCTACTTTGACAGATATAAACATCACTGTGGAGTCAGTGAAAGTCAAGCAGAGAAACAGCCAAGGATAGAGCTTAAGAGTCCTGAACTGGTATAACCTTATTGTTCAGTCACTCTTGTGTCTGACTCTGAGACCCCATGAACTGCAGCACGCCAGGCTTTCCTGCCCTTCACTATCTCCCCAAGTTTGCTCAAACTCATGTCCATTGAATTAGTGATGCCATCTAACCATCTCATCCTCTGTTGCCCTCTTCTCCTCTTGTCCTCAATCTTTCCCAGCATCAGTGTCTTTTCCAATAAGTTGGCTCTTCACATCAGGTGGCCAAAATATTAGAGCTTCAGCTTCAAGAACCACAATCTCGAGGATAATATTAAGGCAGTTCTTTAACATCAATCCTTCTGTATTTACCAGTCACACAACATTCAGAAAACTAAGATCATGGCATCCAGTCCCATCACTTCACGGCAAATAGATGGGGAAACAGTGGAAACAGTGTCAGACTTTATTTTTCTAGACTCCAAAATCACTGCAGATGGTGACTGCAGCCATGAAATTAAAAGATGCTTACTCCTTGGAAGGAAAGTTATGACCAACCTAGACAGCATATTAAAAAGCAGAGACATTACTTTGCCAACAAAGTTCCATCTAGTCAAGGCTATGGTTTTCCCAGTGGTCATGTACAAGATGTGAGAGTTGGACTATAAAGAAAGCTGAGTGCCAAAAAATTGATGCTTTTAAACTGTGGTATTGGAGAAAACTCTTGAGAGTCCCTTGGACTGCAAGGAGATCCAACCAGTCCATCCTAAAGGAGATCAGTCCTGACTATTCATTGGAAGGACTGATGCTGAAGCTGAAACTCCAACAGTTTGGCCACCTGATGCAAAGAGCTGACTTATTGGAAAAGACCCTGATGCTGGAAAAGATTGAGGGCAGGAGGATAAGGGGATGACAGAGGATGAGATGGTTGGATGACATCACTGACTCGATGGACATGGGTTTGGGTGGACTCTGGGAGTTGGTGACGGACAGGGAGGCCTGGCGTGCTGTGGTTCATGGGGTCGCAAGGAGTTGGACATGACTAAGCGACTGAACTGAACTGAACTCCTACCTAAAACCAACAAAAAGCCAAACAGCTATATCAAAGAGCTTAGAGGATCTGACAACCTCATCTAAAGGAGAGAGGAGGTTATAACACAAAGGTATTAAGACAAGTGCACCTTTCTCAAAGTATCCCTAAAAGTTAATGTCTGAGTCACATAACTAACACCTCTCAAAAATTATGTGAGCAGATAATATTAAAAGAAACATTTTTCTATGTGTTTGTAAAAAAGACTGCTGAAATCCTCATTAAGGTCACTTAACAGACATCAATATCCAAAGAGGTTATTCAAGTGGATAGGGTATGTCAGAAAAAAATTATTTAAAAACAAGAATTAATTTTGGCCAGGTGGAGGAAACATCTCCTTTCACATGCTGGCTACTTTAGACTTGAACCCTTAAGACAACACAACAATAATAAGAGTTAATTTTTATTGAGTGTCAGGCATTGTCCAAATGCATTATATGTCAACTCATCTAACCCTCACACTACAGGCATGATCATAGAACCTAATTTCTATAATTCTGGTGCATTCCACTCCAGTTCAGTTCAGTTCAGTCGCTCAGTCGTGTCCGACTCTTTGCGACCCCATGAATCGCATGCCAGGCCTCCCTGTCCATCACCAACTCCCAGAGTTTACTCAAACTCATGCCCATCGAGTCGGTGATGCCATTCAGCCATCTCACCCTCTGTCATCCCCTTCTCTTCCTGCCCCCATCCCTCCCAGCATCAGGGTCTTTTCCAATGAGTCAGCTCTTCGCATCAGGTGGCCAAAGTACTGGAGTTTCAGCTTCAGCATCAGTCCTTCCAATGAACACCCAGGGCTGATCTCCTTTAAGATGGACGGATTGTATCTCCTTGCAGTCCAAGGGACTCTCAAGAGTCTTCTCCAACACCATAGTTCAAAAGCATCAATTTTTCGGCACTCAGCTTTCCTCACAGTCCAACTCTCACATTCATACATGACCACTGGAAAAACCATAGCGTTGACCAGACGGACCTTTGTTTGCAAAGTAATGTCTCTGCTTTTTAATATGCTATCTAGGTTGGTCATAACTTTCCTTCCAAGGAGTAAGCGTCTTTTAATTTCATGGCTGCAATCACCATCTGCAGTGATTTTGGAGCCCCAAAAAATAAAGTCTGACACTGTTTCCACTGTCTCCCCTTAGGCCTTTAGAAAACTGGCATGAATAAAACCCAAAACAAGAACAAAGAGGTTCATGTATAAAGTGATGTTAAACCCAAGTCTTCAGCTGCCAGGGGCTGGACAGAGAAGAAAGGCAGGGTTTCCACCTAGATGCGCATCTTCAAAGGTCAACAGGTCAGGAAACACACTGTAGTGGGTACCTCTCTACTTTTCACAGAAATAAAGCTAAAGTACCAGGTCAAATTGTTCAGTTTGAAGGAGCTTATTAAATGGTTCTGAATCCCCTTCAACATCCCCTCCTCGGTGACACAGCCTTTCCCTTCCTGAGTCTAGGGCTTGTGCACTTTCCTGAACCACCCGCTTCTCAGTCTCATCACTTCCTGGCAGGGGAGTGAGGTGTGATTCCATGAGCAGGCTGTGGTGGGAATCCCTGACAGTGAAAGTCTGAAATAAAGCATCTAAATCAAAATCACTGATACTCTGAAACTCATTCATACTATTATTTTTCCAGGCTCTTAGCACACTGAGTTTATCTTCTTTTACTAGAATATCAGGGATCCCACATAAGAGAGAACTGAGATCAGTGAATTTCTCAGCATTTTTGTAAATCAATCTGTATCAAATGCCAGCCACAAAAGTAAATCCATTTTGAGGGATTTGGTGGGGAGTAGAACTTGGCTGGTAAGAGCTCCTTCTGTGCTCTGAATACCTCGCCCTGTTTCCTTGGGGCCGGACAGAGCTGCTGGGAAGCAGTATGCCCTTGGCCTCGCTGGCTTCTGGCTGTGGACCTAAGAAGAGGTACAGATGACAGGTCCCCTTCCTCCTGATTTACTGCCCCAGTCTTTGTTCTTCTTCTTCCTTGTTATCTCTCTGTTTCATCTGCTCTCTCCAGGCAGTCTTCCCATCCCTTGGCCTCTTCCCTATCCTGGGACTCCTTCAGCAGGACAGGAGGAAGGATGGTGGAGGGCAGGTAGATGGAGTTGGGTCCCAGTTCTGAGACAAGCATCTGGGAGCTTCATCCAGGGTCACAGATGTCGAAATGACTTGAGAGATGGGGGAAACCAGTTAACATGACTCTCTAGATCCTGACTGTCTAGATTACTAACAAAGTAAGGAAAAAAGGAACTAAAAAGTGTGGCAGTTGTTCAAAAGCATTATGTGACATTAATAATTTGAAGTGCCACTGAGCCTGTGAGATTATTATTATTGCTTTATTAGACACCTGAAATCCAGTGTAAAATAGGTGACTAGAAAGCTAACAAGCTAATTCTTTAAGTTGTGTCAAAAAAAACCCACATCAGCCTTACTTGTAATTTATAGTCACACCATGCTTGCCAGTCTGCATGGTTCCTTATTCAAGCAGCACCAGCTGTCTGATCCCAACTGAGAGAAACAGTGAGAAATGTGGAGATGGAGGCCTGAGTGCAGAACTAGAAAGAATACCCAGACACCGCCTTATTCAACCTCCTCATTTGAAAGCCGATGTAACTCAGAGCTGGTAACTGACTTGTCCAAGATCACACACAGGAGGAGGGATACTGCCAGGGCTAGGTCTACCTTATTCCCAGGGCTCCTGTGCCTCTATCACAGGGCTTCTGTTCAGCAACTGGATGAGAACCGGGGAACTTGAACAGTGAGTCAGGGCCTGCCCCAGCTGTGGAGGATGGAGCCTGATCCATAGCAATGTATTAAGTGGCCCCAGGAATTCTCCTTGATGCCTGAGAGGACGAGAGCCCCTGCATCAGATAAATATGCCATTATTTTAGAAAGGGGAAGTCTTAAGGTTTTTGGCTCACATATTAGGGAGTGCACAGACTTAAGAGCTGCATTTTTAAAAAGACCTTTGCATCACGCAGTGTTATAATTGCTAAAGGCTGGGCTGGCGATAATCTAAATCCCAAAATATTAGTGGTTAATTAGGAATCCAAGGGACTTCTTCCAGAAATAAAACTTAATCCTTTAATTACACTTTTTATTTCTTAATTTCCTCCCACAGTAACCTATGCAAATACAGACTTGGTTTCCAAAAAGAAAAGGCTCGTGTGTTCTTTCAGCATGCACACTCTAGAGTCACTGGAAAAATCAACAACAAAGGTGGGCATGAACTCTGCTTCCCTTTTTCTCAAATCATAGCTATAAATTTTAATCTTTTTATTCTTAAATTTATGGAAATATAATCATTTTTATTTAATTGCTCCAGTTTGTTAATTTATATTTCAAAGGTACCTAAATTGGATGTGTTGCTATAAAACTTGGCACATGTTTTTCCAGAAAGTTTTGGGAAAAGGGGGATATTTTAAGAAGTAAGGTAGCATTCTGCAAAAGGAAGATGTCATACAAAGCTGCTTTTGCCATCACTGAGGGTGTGGAGGTTGGCATCTTATAAATTGGCTAAAACCAATTTTTGATTGAACTGTAAAAAATGACTCTGGGTACTTGGGCTTTCAAGTACCCAGTTCCCTCCTCTCCATAGCAAGAGGAAGATACATTTAAAAACCACTCAAAGTAATGGCAAAGGTACTGGAACCATTTTAACAAGGGCACAGAACACCCCCCAGCCCATGGCCTGACCATCTTCCTAGGGGACATGTGGGCTCTTGATATTCTCTGTGATGGGTGCCAGATTTTCCACAAATCCTTCTATTTACCACCTGGAGATGACCCCACTCCCAGAGTCATGCCATTACCAGTTGAAGCAGAACCAGGGAGTCGAAGGAGGGGACTGCTTACCAAGCATTCTCAGAGGATGTTCTGACTACTTTCCTACCAGAGTTAGACAGGGCAACAGTGCCCAAACCAGTCTCCAGGTCACAGTCCATATAGTACTAATGGGATAGTCTCTTCTCATGTCAATTTTGCATAGAAAAAATTTAAAGGAAGTGGAAAAAACCATCATCTGAATTTAATGTAACAGGAGATGGCAAAGAAAAAAAATGGTCTAGCCAAAAGTATTCTGTTTTTATCTAGTACTGACTTCAATATGTAGCCAGAAAAAAACATATTTGTGGAAAAGGATTAAGTAATTTTCAGACTGAATTTTTGGTTCACTGGACACACTACTCTAATAGGTTTCTTAGCATTAATGAAAGAATTTTGAATCACTTTTCTTTCAGTCTGAGCATTAAATCTGTGCATCTTCTGTCTAGTTCACAATGAGAGAAAACGAGCAATCCTGACTGATGCAGATTCACTGGTCTGAATGAAAGCAAGGGTCACAGCAAAACATTTCCAGTTGAAACTGGAAGCTATTATAATCCCAGAAAACAAAACACAGACTGGACAAGTCATATGTAGCATATTGCCCTAAAGCTAACTACATGTCTTGAAGCTGAATGTAATAAGCTGAGAAGGCCTAAAAATGACACATTGTTGATGTGGATTTTTCACACGATAAACCATAAAGCTTATGAATGTCATAAAAGATATGTATGATACTACCTGGAAATCTATAATATTTTAAATGTTCCAAAATATTAGGAAATATTTTTATTAAAGTGGGAGCCATGACTTGCATCCAGGAAAAAAGACCATATAATATGGTACAACAAGCACCAGAGTGTGAATCAAAAGAAGTTAAATTTTAGCACTATTTGATGACTTAGTCAGAGCACTTAACACACCCAAGACAATTTCTTAATTTATAATGTAAGAGGGTAAAACCAGGTAAATTCTTTGCCCTTTCAGTCTCAACATTCTCTACTTCTAACTTAATCCACAGTATAACTTCTAAAATACATTAGCCTATGGAGTCAACTTTGTTCGCTTGAAATGTTTTTAAGAAGCCCTACTTCCTTAGAAAGTACCTAAGTATTTTCACAGCTACCTCAACTGTTATATCATGTTCAAGAACATATCATTACAAATTATAGTATGATTAATAACTTAAAAACAAGTCTAACCCATTAAGATAATTTTATCACAGATTATTTAGTTTCAGGGCAAGTAGATGTTAAACTTTTTAAATGTAATTCATATTTAAAGCTGCCTTTTGCACATATGATATACCCTGGCCATCAACAAGGAAAGATTAATGATCCAATTGCTGACAAATGACTTAGTATGTTTTCCTCATTGCTAGGTTTTAGGAGTATAGATACAACAGCAACTGCTTTCAACAAAAGTGCTTGCCTCAGAATGAAACCTTCTCTCACCCCAAAGACAGTGAGTGGAGAATGAAGGAAAAGGTCTTTTGTGCTCAGCCTGATGAGATGTTGCCTTGAGAATGCTATTACACTGTCAAACATTATATATATATAATACATGAACTCACTAAAGAAAAGATTTCAATGCTGTCTACTTATTTCCTGGATGTTTCCCTCTCATGAAAAAAATATATATTTATTACACTTGGAAGCCAGGCCTCATTTTGGCAAAGAGCAGAAATGGTGAATATGAACACATTCTCCATACACACATTTTTAAAAGTTCAGTCTGTAAATTCAAATATATAAATTTACCTCAAGTTGTTTTTCTGTTTGATTAACATTAAAAAGTTTCCATTTGATAGGAAGAAAAGAAAATCCTAAACTTGTACCAGGAGCATAGATGAGTTAGTAGCTTCCCTCTCCACAGGGGGGAAAAAATCAAACATACATTTTAACTAGAAAAACATCAGAAGATATGTCATTCTGAATGATATGTAATGATCAAATTCAAATTCATGTCTCTAGAACTATGCAAAAACATGTGTCTTGAACATTTTAACCCAGATATTGGTTCAAGAACATTTCATGTTTTAATATTTAATTTGATTCAGATGGATCTCTTACTTTGGGTCTATAAAAATGGAAAAAGCTGCAGGCTTTTGCTGGTTCAATAGCAGAAAGGCATATTATTCCTGGTAAGAATATTATATTTACACATTCACGGGAATAACCAAGACAGAAGGATTTAGGAACAATTTGAAAATAGCTTATCACTGATGTGGGTTTTGTCCGCCCCTCCACCCCTTGACTGCAAAGCACGATATTTCTTACCTTCACATTTTTGTGACACTTCATTAAATTTGTGTCCAGCAGGGCATTTGCACTCAAAAGACCCAACAGTATTAATGCAATTTCCTCCTTGACAGAGCCCAGGGATGGCCTGGCATTCGTCCACATCTGTCAGATTTTAGAAGTGAGCGAGACAGAGAGAAAGAAATTCATATCAAATTCATTGCAGAAGACAATATGATAGTTTGTCCACAGTTATCACATTTATATCAGTGCATTTTCTGTCTATCACCGCAGTTGGAACATGATGAGAGAAACCGTTTCTCCCAATTACATTATGCGAAATGAATAATTTGAGTAACATAACTTTGTCAGTAATACTCTATTAGAAGTCACAAGTATTCTTTTATTTCCCCATCTTCCATCGTTCCTCATACACAGGAGCATGTTGGTACTAACTTTTGTGAGTTTTATTATGCACGCCGCAGAGTATAAGGATACGATAATGAAAAGATCGACAGTGATAACTAGAGGTATTTGAGAAATCCTTAGAGTCAAAATGCAACACATTTCTATAGTAACATTGTCTTTAAGAGTTGTATTGAGTGATTCAGTTCAAACAGAATTTACTTGAATGAGATCACTCAGACTACATGAGACAGCTCATGTTTTTATACAAATGAAATGGAAAATGTTCACCGTAAATTCTGGAGAATTGTCTTGCACAATAAAAATTAAACAACCCAGGAAATTAAGCCAAGAAGAGACAGCGGAGCAGCCACCAGAGGGAACCTTTTTAAAGGTAAGTCGGCTCCTGTCCCAGCTCCATGCTAAGTCCTGCAAGAGTCTAACGGACCCCTCTACTCTCTGACCTCATCTCCTAACCTTCTCCCTTTTCTCACTCCTCTCCATCCACACTGGCTTCCCTGCCGTTCTTCAAATACAGCAAAGTTACTCCTGCCTCAGGGCTTGGCAGGAGGGGCCCCTGCCTAGACTATCCTCCTTCCACAGAGCTGCGTGGCTCATGCTGTCCCCGCCCGCCATTAGGCCTCTGCTCTACTGCAGCAGGGGACCTTCTCCATGCCACCCACCTCGCTCCCCATCATTCACCACTCTTCCTTACTCTTTCATGTTTTCCCATAGGACCAATCACCAGCTGACCTAATAAATATCTGTTTGCTTTGTTTTGATGTTTTCAAAACGAGGTTCCAGAGTGCAGTTTCTTTGTCTGTTTTGTTCACTGCTAAACCCTCAGCACTCAAGAAATAACTGTGGTCCTACCTGGAACCCCAAATATTAACTTTCCAGGAACAAAAGTTATCATTCCTCGCTCATTAGAAAGATGCTGGTAAATGTAAACGTATATTCTCAATCTCTTCATCCATAACACACAAAACTCTGGTTTAATAAGAAACCCTAGGGAGGCGGTCTAACTTTTCTCCCTCTAGGTATTTTTTTGGAAACATGGAAGCCTACTGACCTTTTAGTTTTACTCTTCATTGTGTGAAGTGAGAGAGCAATTGCAATTGTAAAATCTCTAATAATCTCTGTTTTTGAAACAAGTTGCCGTCTGAGAAGAGGGTTGCTGCCTGAACAACAGTTTATTTTGGTATAAATTGTCATTTGCTGTTTTAAATGAAACGTCCTGGCCCCACAAATCAATGACAATATGTGAGTATAATTAGATTATGTTTTATAGCTGATCTCTATTTTGTCTTACACCAGAATTTTCCATTCTTGATATGCTGAATGTGTTCATTAAAATGTTATTTGAAATTAAAATTGGACATGGAAGCAAAACTAGATAGTCTTGTCAATCATGATTTCCAGCCAAGAGGAAATATATATGGGACACTTCTCCACTGGTCATATATTCCAAGGTTGAAGATGGAATAAACTCTTCTCTGAGCCCACTGCCCACAGCCCCTCACATCTATACTAAGGACTAAAAACACTAGCAGGGAAACAGGCCCCAAGCTGATAACAGATTCTTTCAAAAAAAAAAAAAAGCATGAAGAATTTCATTCTCAAAGTGGTACTATAAGTGCCATTTTGATTCCATGGGTTTTCATAAATTTTATTCTTATAAAAAAGCTCTTTTTTCCCTTGGATGTTGAATAGCAGAGTCAGAAAGGAACAGAAAGAAAATGGTGGAAAAGTCTGGGTTGTTCAAAATGAATATCAAAGCTATGGAGAAGCAGTATTTCCCTCCCTCTCTTTATTCTCTTCCCCCAGATTCTTTCAGCACCTCAGCCTCTGTCTGGGGCTCATGGGTGGGCAGCGGGGCCCTCAAATCTGGCTTTCTGGTCACTGTTGGTGAGTTCAGGGGTATTAGCCATCTTCAGAACACCAAGGCCAACAATTTTTTTCAAAACTCCCTAAGACTTTCCAAGGATGAGAAAAATAAGAAGGCACCAGAGGAAAAGCAGAATGAAATTTACTCTTTATTACATAAAATTGTACAATCTACCCTTTTGTGATTCTAGGGTTTCAACGTGACTTCCTGCTACTCCTAACATTCAGAAGGATACATTCAAAGCGCCAGGATCTGAACTAGAATTTATTGAAGTATAATTTAAAGGAGCTCCACAGAAGTGTGTGATTAAGCTCAAGCTCTGTTTCACTGCACATTATCCTTAGAATGGACATATAGAACAAAACCAAACTAGGATCTATGTGCCTCTGAAAAGCATACCTTGAATTTTCTGAAAATACTGCAACTTTCTAAAAAAGCACTGAAGATGTCTAAAGGAAACAGATACAGGCTGGAAGTTTTCAGGCCCGTCAGTTTAGCGGAGAGCTGCCTCTGTTCACTTCCTCCTATTTCCTGCCAGACATCCAGACAATAAAAGAATTTGTACAGCTGGAAGAGCAGGAGTAAAAGCCAAAAACAGAGTAAGGGCTTCTATGGGAGGCAGGAGAAGAAGCGAGCGGGCGACATCTGGGGATATTTAAAACTGTGAAACAAATCCTAATTTATTTCTGACTTGTTTTATAAAAAAGAAAAAGCATAATGTAGCATGTAAAATGGAGAGAGGAACAATTTTTTTTCAGGTCAACTAAGTACAACCCATGAAACAGAGGAACTCCAACAATTTCAAAAGGAGGGAGGAAAAAAAAACCTAAGAAAAACAAACTACCTTGTTCACAAATTTTGTTTCATGTTTATACACAGCATTACTATAATGTACAACATCGCTGTAAACAGAATCATATCACTCCTGGGAAACACTTGGGGGTCAGAGCGGGGGGGCAGGGGGACTGCTGGCAAGGAAAAACTCCAGAGGGGCCAGCTGCTCTCTCCCGAGCCACGCTCCTAATGCCTAAGTTGGAGATCATGCCGTCAGCGAAATCGTGAAGTTATGCCTCTGACACTGCTTTTCCATTCTCTCCAACTTCACTGGAGAATGGCTCTCCAGAGCAAATAAGATGGATCCATTAATAACTCCACTGGCCCGGGCTTTACCTTGACAAGCTCCTGTGCGGATATTTGGAATGAAGCCGCGGCGACAGGGGTGGGGCTGGGCAGGACACATCTCACAGGGGTGGCCCCAGGCGCGGCCGACCGTGGCACAGCAGAGCGTCTTCGTGCAGACAATCCCGCTGAGCTGTCCCTGGCACATCTGGTTGCTGATCACAGTAAAACATGGACCTGTCCTGTAATCTGAAAAGAAAGAAGGAGAATTCCGTGAAGGTCTAGAAAAGCAGGAACTATCACACAGAAGAACAGCTGGACCCATCTTGCCGGATTACAAATTGCGAAATGGTCTTCAGGAATAGAAAGAACCACACATCACCAACTTCCATGTGAAGCCTGGGGTACACCATTCCACTTCTGAACTGCATTTACCTTATCTACCCAATGAGGATAAAAACATCAGCTTCTATCCACTTTGAAGATGCTGTTGTGAGGATCAGATGAGCTAATGGAAAATACTTTACAACTGGGACATGCTATCCAAAAATGACACAATAATGTTATTTACACATTCATTCACCTAAGAAAATGTATCAGGAATGATTACAAATCAGTTCCCATGCTTTATATAGATGCTTTGGTGATTAAAAGAGATCAAACCCCTGCCCTCATTAAGCTTACAGTCTATTATTATTTAGGTTGGTGAAAACAAAGAATTTCAAACTTGCAACAAGGCAAGTCAGCACACCTTTTTCTCCGGAGTTTCTTGAAAAAAGGAAATAGTTCTTTGTTTCTTTTGATTGGGTCCATCTTACTTCAAATACAAAAAACAAAAAAAACAAGCAAGCCAATAAAAAGAAAAAAACCTCATTCAAAACAAAAACCACCACCAAAACAGTTAGCTCTGCAAAAGACATCGGATATTTAAAAGAGAGGGCACTGATCTGAAATCACCATGCCCCACAGGCAAAAGGATCATTTTTTTTTTATTAGTTGGAGGCTAATTACTTTACAATATTGTAGTGGTTTTTGCCATACATTGACATGAATCAGCCATGGATTTACATGTATTCCCCATCCCGATCCCCCCTCCCACCTCCCTCCCCACCCGATCCCCTCTGGGTCTTCCCAGTGCACCAGCCCTGGGCACTTGTCTCATGCAGCCAACCTGGGCTGGTGATCTGTTTCACCCTTGATAATATACATGTTTCGATGCTGTTCTCTCAAAACATCCCACCCTTACCTTCTCCCACAGAGTCTAAAAGTCTGTTTAAAAAGAATTCATTTGAATCAGTTCTAATGAGATGGATGAAACTGGAGCCCATCATACAGAGTGAAGTAAGCCAGAAAGATAAAGACCAATACAGCATACTAACACATATATATGGAATTTAGAAAGATGGTAATGATAACCCTATATGCAAAACAGAAAAAGAGACACAGATGTACAAAAGGATCATTTTAAAGCAAACAGGGATACACTGAGACCCCAGCAGAAGTTCCATTTTCAAGTATTCTCGCCCGATATAAAATCTCCTTTTTTTTTTTTTTTTTTAAACTAAAGGGAGAAAGTCAATCTGGATTCAGCAGCCAGCAAACAAGAAAGATTATGATATAGTGAGCACAGCGGACCAAAGCCAGGCCATCGCCAGCCTGCCTCTAGTGGAAATCTGGGCCACAACGGCCCTTTCTATTCTAGAGAGGTCTTGGCAGATAAGGGAGGCTGGACTGCGGGAAGGCTCATGGGCTCCTATCCACAAGCCAACACTACGTGCTTTCTCATGTCACTTTCAGAAATGCACAGATAGAGCATTTCCTATGAGTCCAGGGGTGGACTAAGTGACCCCATTTAAGTTCCATTCACCACTGAATTCTACAGGTTTATGAAAATCACTGGCTGTGACTGGGCTATATTTTCATCTTGATGTTCTTTTTTCTTTCTCCAAGTAGTTCAGGGGACAGGAGATGCAATTCACTCAGGACAACTCTTTTATCACAGTACCCACAAGAGTGAACAGGCTGAACCATGACAATATTTGGGCAATAGCTGACTCTTACCAGTTGGAGGACCTCCATCCTGTGTATTTCTTCCTCCTTTCTCTCTGTTCCAATTGCGACCCCATCTGCTCCCCATCACTAGATGTTATTCCTCACTCTTCCTTCTATCTTGCTAGAATGGGTCACCTGCGGTCAATGGCACTGCCCTAATGCCTGTGCTGGAAGATGAGCCTTCTAAGAAATTCCAAACACAAAGCTTTATCCAGTCAAGTATAGCAAGAAAATCAGCCCAAATTATGGCAGCACTTGACAGATGGGCAGAATGGTCTAAAGGTCAAGTCCTTATCTCCATATCTCTGTCTCTCTACTCCAGTGCTTACCCAAGTGTGCTATGATTGGATGCAAGGCAGTTTTATATCATATGGTTTTAATAGTCACATGTTAATTTTAATTTGTATTATTAAAAAATACAAACACACCAGACTCATAATTTCATAGGGGTGTTTGCTATGATGTGAATGAATAAAAGAAATTTGAACATAAAGAACAATATTAAGTAAACACTAGTAAGGAATATGCAAACAGGCCAAAAGTTGTGCAATTGGTACATAAACAGCACTAGCATTATCTTTTCAGAAAGCTAACCTTAGACCTTTGCTGCCCTTGCCCATCTTTCCAGCCCTATTTCCTGATACTTTCTCAGTTTACTATTGTCTTTTTCTGTTTCCACATTTTTTTACCTGATTATATTACCTTTTTATATTGTCAAATTCTAAGTATATTTTAATATCCTTCATAATATGCCATATCTATTAAAAATCTACTATTGTCTTCCATAGACACTGTATTCAAACAAGAATACAAAAGTGCTTGAGCTGTTGAATAAAATCTCTGCCCTCATTTCATTCTGTCAATAAAGAAGTCACTCAGCACCATAGTGGTATACAACCAAATTGCTCCTAAACACATTAAGTGCCTGGACAAAGTCAAATGCTTAAGCCATCATTCTTTCTTTGGCTCAGTTCTTCCAAATAGTACTTGTGTGGGTTAGTCACTCAGTCATGTTAAATTCTTTGCGTTTCCATGAACTATAGCCCGCCAGCCTCCTCTGTCCATAGCATTCTCCAGGCAAGAATACTAGCGTGGGTAGCCATTCCCTTCTCCAGGGGATCTTCCTGACCCAGAGATCAAATCTGAGTCACCTACATTGCAGGCAGATTCTTTACTGCCTGAGCGACCAGGGAAGTCCCAAATACTACTAAGGGCATTTAATAAATACTTCTCTGATAGATGTTGTTTATTTTATATTATAATCTTTTATATATTTCTCTGATTCAAAAATAATTATTTCAGTTAATTAGAAAAAGGCAGTGATATATAAATAAGAAATTAAAAATCACATATAATGGCACCTAAAGAAACCTTGATTTCTTATATTACCCTACATAATTTTATATGTATCTTTATCTTTTTTAATCACAAAATTGGAATTATACCCAACAGTCAAATTTGAATCCTGCTATTTTTTTTTACTTAATGTTGCCAAAATCATTTTCCCATGTAAATACTATTCCAAAATATGACCTTAATTGCTACATAATTTTCCATCAAGTTATAACAAAATTTACTCAATAATTTAATTTAATCTTATGCAACACACATCAAGACTTTTATGACTATATACATCTTACAGTTGAGACTGAAAGATCACAGCAACATAATCTTTTACTTAAAAAATTAAATCTTCCATGTTAGGTAACAAAGAAGGAAATTTAGGTTTACTTCTTATTTTCTTCTTAACTTATTGAGACAAATGTAAATATCTTAATCCAACAGACTCATGTTGGTATGTCATTTTTCAGTCTTTATAAAACATAATGGAACATGAATTTTAATTTATAGTTTTCAAAACTGTTTGGGTTTGTTTTTCCTCTTTGTTTTGCCAAGATACTCTATGGAATTCTTACATATGAGGACGGCAAAGATTAAGGGTATATGCAAATACAGTGTTTTGTGAGTGACACCAGCAAAATCAAGGCACAGTAGAAAATGCTAGGAAAATCTGAGTCAGTCCTATCTAACACTGGTTCAAGACTTCAGACATGAATTCCTCACTGGAAGGTTTTCATCAAAGAAAAATAACCCTTAAGACTTTTCCAGGGTCAGTAATTTTTGCCCTCATTTCAATATGAAACACATGGAATAGAAACAATACTTGTTAATTCTGACAATATTCATTAGGCATCTCTAGAGCCCACAGGGATCCATCTTTATTAAATACACTATATATTTGGCAAATAGTTGGAATATGTACAACAGAAATCTTTTGACTTGACACATTTCCTCACTAGATCCTTATCACTACAGACAAAGAGAAAAACCAGCTCATCTGACAGTGCAGCTTAGCAAGTGGACGTAAGGGTACTTGAAGAGTCAAGTTTTCAACAAAAATGGCTGATTACAGAGGGAGAGGCATAATCTGGATGAAACAGAATTGGATCTAAAAATCTCTTGGAAGGTAAATGCTGTATTAACGTGGTTTTCAAATGTCATTCTTATTTGGCAGCATGTGCCTTTTGTCCTGTGCTTCATTTAGATTGCCAAAGTTATGCTGTTTTTTGTCCAATACTCCAACCACAGAAAAAAATCTGCCCATACTCCCAATTCCTTACTAATAATCCAATTATTTACAATTATTCCCATAGCACTTATGTGATACTAGGCTAAATTTACACACTCTTTTTCAGACAGTCCCAGCTTTAGACAGGGAATGTGCCTAATTCAATGCTTGGATAATATCTGACTCATTCCTGCAATGTAAATCATTATTCCTAGTGCAAATAAAATATAGCATTAAAAATATTTTGTGTTCACAGATTGCTCTACAATCACTTCCTTATAAGACCTCCATGAACTAGGGCAATGGGCCAAGCCTTTCTAAAATAAAAATGCAATTTTAATTGTTTTTAACTGGCTTACTCTAGTGTGGCTAGTTCATGGGAAATTCTGCATCTACATGTTCCCATTATGAGTGGTTAGGCTCAAGGATTGTTCCCCAGTCCCAACAGATTTGGCCTCAAGGCTTGGGATTGAACCAACGTATGTCTGCAGCCTCCCATCCTCAGCTCCTTCCCAGATCTACAGCTCAGAATGCTGTAACCTGTGGTATTATTTCACTTTCACTTGCAATCAGACTTCACCCTGAAGCAAATGCATCATTCATAGAAAAAGAATATTATGTGGTACAATGATTTCTTGTCACTCCTGCCCAGTCACTAAACCACAAACTGCAGGGAAGACACAAGGATATAATTTTGGGCACCAGGCTCCAATTATTTTAAATACATCTTTTCATAAAAATTATAAACAAAATAATAAGATATCAATTTATCCACAACACAGAGGGTCACAGCATGCTTCTTCCTTCCAGGTAGGTTGGCCACATTAAGCTCCTGACATACAGAATTTCAATACAGCCTTTTGAGGAAGGAGTTGAGAGAACTTTCAGTCTGAGCAAAATGAAGGCAAAGAAGTTCCATGATCATAATCAGTCTCAATTGCTACTATTTCTTCTTACTCCAATCATTCTTAGCCTTAGGACCTAACCAAATCACCTGGGGATGTTTTGCAAAATATTGATGCTTGGACTGCAAGGAGATCCAACCAGTCCATTCTAAAGGAGATCAGTCCTGAATATTCACTGAAAGGACTGATGCTGAAGCTGAAACTACAATACTTCGGCCGCCTGATGCGAAGAGCTGACTCATTTGAAAAGACCCTGATGCTGGGAAAGATTGAGGGCAGAAGAAGAAAGGGACAACAGAGGATGAGACAGTTGGATGGCATCACCAACTCAATGGACATGAGTTTGGCTGAACTCCGGGAGTTGGTGATGGACAGGGAGGCCTGGCGTGCTGCGGTTCATGGGGTTGCAAAGAGTAGGACACGACTGAGCGACTGAACTGAACTGAACTGATGCTTGAGCCTCAGCCTTGCCCTGCCATACACCTCCCTCATGGAAGGTGATTCAGTAGATGTGGCATGGTGCCTGGGCATCCATAAGTGAGTTTGCAAAGTGCTTATAACACAGCTGACTGCTCACCTGAATGTCTAACCTTAGAAATGTGAGACACGCCATAAACTGGGATCACTGCCACGCAACATAACTCTGTCTCTCAATCAGGATGGGCATTCTAATCACAACAAAGTAGAATTCATTTCCATAGGGCTGACTGATTATGAGGCACTTTATTATATCCCTTAGCAATTATATTGACTACAAGCTTACTAAGCCAAACAACAAATCAAAATTTAAGAGGGCTAACCACCAACTACTCCACTGTCCTAACAGTCCTAACTGCCAAGCTCTCTTTCCAGTGTGACAAAGCACATTTATATTCACGACATCACTGCACTACCATAAACTCCCATTTCCAGCTTCCTTGTCTAGTATGGGTGCTGGTAGTTGAGTAAAATTCCAGGGGGATTCTCCAGACAGGATCCAAAGACATTGATCAAACTTCACGTCAGTAACACCAAAAGTTAACTTTTCATTTCCTCCAGAATTGCACTACCGTGGAACACTTTGAAATCTTTCCACACACATGTTGATATGATGAAATATGAAATACTAAACATTATCTAAGAAGTTGATGCCAAAAACAGTCAAACCTTAAATCAGACTTCCAGACCTACCTAGCTTCTAGCCAAGAGGATATACAGGGATAGAAGAGCAAGATAAATAACACCACGAAGAAGGAATCGGAAAATCAAGCATACATGATTTTCAAAGACAACTGGCCTAAACTTTCCCAAAAGTCAATGACCCCTCATACACAAAAAAGAAGGTAGAGTTATTATTTTAGATTAAAGAGATACTAATAACCAAAACTTTACTGGATACTGTTTCAAAAAGAGACAACTGGAGAAATTTTATATGAGCTGGACACTAGAAGATATTGTGGAACTGTTCTCTTAGATGTGATCATGGGATTGTGGTTATATATGAGATAGCCTTATTTTTTAGAGGTGAAGTGCTATGATGTATGCAATTTAATTTTCAAATGATTTAGCAAAACAGACCACAAGTGTATTGTTGTTCTTCTTCAGTTGCTCAGTTAGGTCTGATTCTTTGCAACCCTATGGACTGCAACACACCAGGCTTTCCTGTCCTTCACTCTCCTGGAACTTGCTCAAATTCATGTCCAATGAGTCAGTGATGCCATCCAACCGTCTCATTCCCTGTTGCCCATTTCTCCTCCTGCCCTCAATCTTTCCAAGCATCATGGTCTTTTCCAATGAGTCAGACATAATATATAATTATACATAGATAATAGTACATACATTTATAATATGCATTATAAATCATACTGATACCATATATTATATAATTAAATATACAATTTACATTAAATATATACAAATTAAATATATATAAAATTATATATGGGCTTCTCTGGTGGCCCAGACAGTAAGGAATCCGTCTGCAATGCAGGAGATCCGGGTTCAATCCCTGGGCTGTCCAAGGGGAGAAGGACAAGCCTTGATGTTGTATTAAAAAGCAGAGACATCATTTTGCTGACAAAGGTCCACATTGTCAAAGCTATGCTTTTTCCTGTAGTCATGTATGGATATGAGAGTTGGACCATAAAGAAGGTTGAGAGCCAAAGAATTGATGCTTTTGAACTGTGGTGCTGAGAAGACTCTTGAGAGTCCCTTGAACAGCAAGGAGTTATCAAGCCAGTCAATCCTAAAGGAAACCAACCCTGAATATTCATTGGAAGGACTGACACTGAAGCTCCAATACTTTGGCCCCCTGAGGTGAAGAGCTGACTCATTGGAAAAGACCCTGATGCTGGGAAAGCCTGAGAGCAGGAGGAGGAGGGAACAACAAAGGATGAGATGGTTGGATTACATCACTGACTCAATGGGCATGAGATTGAGCAAACTCTGGGAGACAGCAAAGGACAGGGAAGCCTGGAGTGCTGCAGTCCATGGGGTTGGAAAAAGTTGGACACAACTTAGCACTGAACAATAACAATAATGAAATTATATATAATATGGAAAATACAGACATACATATATATACACATATAATATATAATACATATGCATATATTAATATACATTATGTACAGATATATATATTATATATACACATACATATATACTGATGCTGGGAAAGACTGAAGGCAGGAGGAGAAGGGGACGACAGAGGATGAGACAGTTGGATGGTATCACCAACTTGATGGACATGAGTTTGAGCAAGCTCTGGGAGTTGGTGATGAAAGCCTGGGAAGCCTGGTGTGCTGCAGTCCATGGAGTCACAAACAGTCAGACACGACTGAGCAATTGAACTAAACTGATATACATAGACAGTATATGTATAGAAGTGGGAAAATGTTAACAAATATTTAGTGTAGGTAGAAGGTATGTGGGTATCCTTCTATTATTATTTCAACTTTAATGGAGGTTTGAAATACTTGGTAATAAAAATTCTTAGGGCGGGGTGGAAATCCTTTCAGAGCTAATTTTCCTATGCAGTAGTGCCTCTCCTACTTCATTCACTGTTTTTTTTTTTAATGACCCAATAAATTTTTAATCTACTTTCTAATCCTACATTTCTATGAAATACTACATGCAAGATTGCCTTTGAAACATGGTCTACACAATGTTATTTAAAGAATATGACCTTTTGGCAAATTTTACTAAACTACACTACAGAAAATGTTTACTTTCAGAAACTGGTTCTGCTAGTGTTCAGCAGCTCATTCATGTCTGACTGTTTACAACCCCATGGACTATAGCCTATCAGGCTCCTCTGTCCATGGAATCTTACAGGCAAGAATACTAGAGTGGGTTACCATTTCCTACTCTATGGGATCTTCCTAATCCAGGGATCGAACCCACATCTTGGAGTGCATTAACATTTCCTACCCCAGGGGATCCCAGGGGATCTTCCCAACCCAGGGATCAAACTCGAGTGTCTTGTGCCTCCTGCGTCGGCATGGGGATTTTTGACTACTGCGCCACCTGGGAGGCCCCAACTGTATCTGAGATACAGCTTAATTTTAACTAATTTAAAAAAAAAACATTTTAGAAACAAAGCATAGGAATAAGAACATTATTCTGTGTGAATATTTTCTGTGACTTTCAACTTCTTTCATCTGTAAGTTAAAAGGACTGACATATACATTTTAAACAAATATCATTCAAAACTGCAATAGCAAGGTGATGTGCTGTAGAGCATTTAATCTAACACGCAGACTAAGCAATTCAAAATCCAGGCCATAGTTCTGCGGACCCAATTTTGTGTGTCAGCAATTTGACTACAGAAAATTATTACCACATTTTACTCTACTCCATGATGAAGAAAACAGTAAGCAATCTTGTTCAGGGAAGAGAAGATCTCATTTCCAAATAATCACTTACCTGACATTATTCATTCCCTCACTGCACGTCCTACAAGTCTGTACTGATTTCCTTTCCCCCCCAAAGTTATCTCTAAACTATTTTATTAGAAAAAAATAAAAATGGTTGGGGTGGTGGCTAAAAGTCAGATTCTGGTTTGGGTGATATATTTACCATCAAGATGATCAAATCACAGAGTGTCTTCAGTTTTAATGGTCTGCAAATTCAACTTGAAAGAACCAGCTGGCTCTGATATTATTCACTGTTAAAATGGCTTGTATGAGTGCCACATTAAACCAAACTGCAGTTTCACCACAGAGCATCAGCTATTGAACACCAAGACAAAAACAATAGTATTATGTAACAATATGATTTATTTGTTCTTTTGTATTTTCTTCAAAGCCGGGAAGTAGAAAACATTCTCTACCATCCAAAAGCAGGATTAAGGACATAAGAGTAAAGGGCCTGATGATCAATGCTCTTCAATATAAAAATTTCCAGGACCAACATATTCTTAGATCAACTCTTATATCTCAAAAGTGCCCTGTCATACTGCTGAAGTCCCAAATATAAGTTCTACGAAAAACAAATTAAATTTCCAAAGGAGTCCAATGGAATATTTTATCATTAAAATTTGAAAATTATTACTACTTTTTGGGTATTATTATTATAAATGAGATTTTCACATTTGGAGGGTAAAATCCTATGTTAATAAAGGGGTAATAAAAACAAATTGATTACAAATATTCCACTACAAGTTCCATTTATATAAAGTACCTAAAATAGTCAAATTCACAGAGAGAAACTAGAATAGTGGTTGCCAGGGGCTGTAGGAGGTAAGAATGGGGAGTTATTGCTTAATGGGTATAGCATTTCACTTTGGGAAAATGAAAAAGTTCTAGAGATGGATGGAGGTGACGGCTACACACAATGTGAATGTACTTAATGCCACTGAACCATACACATAAAAATGGCTAAAACAGCAAACTTTACGTATTTTACTACTGTTAAAAAAAATCCCACTGCATAAAATAATATAAAATAATAAATACTAAATAAAAATAAATATAAAATAATCAGACATTCTGACTTCAATGACCAGGTTCAATAAGTAACCTTGACAACTATAAAATGTAGTCAGGATGCCTTTATTCATTCAACAAATCTTAATTGTGCCGTATGAGTGGGCAGTGTGGGATAAAGTGTAGTTTACCACATGTAGTTTACAACCTGGTTGGGGGAGGTAGTCAATAAATATAGATAAATACATTAAAAGGAACGACAGACTTGAGGTTGTGATTTAGTCTACAAATGAAATAAATGTGCTGGTGTGATTAAAAAAGAAAAGTAGTTGGGGATACTTGCTTTGATAATAGTTATCAGGAAAGACTTCTTGGAGGAGGCGACATTCAAACTGAGGCCTAAAAGCTGACAGCAGGCCAGCTGTGAGGATGAGAGTAACTGCTCCCCAGGTTTAAGAGAGAGAGAGCTGGGAGACAGCTGGCCTCTCCAGTAACCAAAGAAGGCCACGCTGACCAAAGCTGAGAGAAGAAGGGGAGTGGGGCACACAGTGAGGGTGGAACACTAGGCAGGCAGTGAATTGCACAGCACATTCCAGGCCAAGATGAGGACCGTGGGTTTGGCTTTAGATTCAAAAGGAAGCCACTGAAAACACAATGTGTTATTTTCAAAGAGTTCCGCTTAGAAGGTTCAAGAGTGGAAATGAGGTAAAACATAGAGATGACTAAAGAAGGTGATGATGTAGAAATGGAGAGAAGTTGACAGGTGGGGAACAGGTGTTGGCAGGTGTCAGGACAACAGAATGTAAAGATGGACTGAGTGTGACGGGTAAGGAAAACCGAAAGGACAAGGATGTCTCCTGAGTTTCTGACTTCAGAAGCTGGATATATGGCCAGTCACTTACTGAAGTGGAGAATCTGATGGAAGACTAGGCTCTAACTACCAATAACCAATATAAAGCTTCTTTACACTTTCACAGGGCTTCCCAGGTGGCAGAGTGATGAAGAATCCTCCTGCCAATGCAAGAAATGTGAGTTTGATCCCTGGGTCAGAAGATCCCCTGGAGAAGGAAATGGCAACCCACTCCAGCGTTCTTGCCTGGGAAATCCCATGGACAGAGGAGCCCGGCAGACTACAGTCCATGCCATTGCAAAAGAGTCAGACACAACTTAGCAACTAAAACGACAACACTTTCACAATCAAGTTCCCAGTGGAAGACAGGTGATTTGAATTGATGAGGCTGGCCCTGCATAAAACTGTATTCTCTGTCAGTCTTGATGCTGTTAAAACAAAACCTACGCATAACGAAATGGTATCTTGTGCTATGTATTTCAGTTTTTTCATGAAACTTCTCTTCCTTTCCTTCCTCTGTGAGCAAGCCTTTCATCGTATCACATTCAGATATTTATATATAAATTTTATGGTTGGAATTCTTACTTCAGATACATTTGGCCAAGTCTCCCAGAAATCTGAGTGTTAAGTACACACGGCTCAGACCAATGATATGTGACGGAATCCTGGCGTGGTGGGTGGGATTTCCTCCAGGGGAACTTCACTGCTGCTTCTATGAAATGACAGGGCAAGGGAATCCAAGACCACTAGCATTCTAGCTGCCAGCCCTAAGTTCATTCTACAGGAAACAGATACATACCACATTCCAGTGATATTATCAATTCTCAGAGATCTGGGGGAAAACTTAAAGCAAGGACAAAAGTTCAGCTATTTAACCACAACTGAGAAGTGCTTCATATAAATATGGGCTTTCTGTAACATCAAGACAGATAAACGACAGTGAGATAGTTTCGATATGCTGGTTGGGAAGTGTTATTTCTAGAATTGGCTTCCTACCAAATATTCAACTGCTTATGGGTATGTGATACATAGGTTGCTTCTCTCTCTCTCTCTCTCTCTCTCATCTCTCACACACACACATACACACACGATACACACAATTGAACTATGTTAATATACTCTCAAGGTGACCCTCCTATTCTCAGAATTTTTCTTTGGAAGAAAATGTCTGATGAATGAAAAATTCCTGAGACTGTTTCCAGCACGGGGTCTGGCGCTGAACTCAACTGAAGACAGACAAGTTGGAAGAAAGAACGAGCATTACTCAGAACACGTGAGTGAACTGTGTAGAAGGCAGGCACCAAAGCTGAGGGGACGAGCAAGGCCACAGAAGCAAAACCCAATCACTAGGTTTAATTAGTCAACAAAAGAAGATTCCTGACAAAAATCTGTGCCTGATTGGTATCAAAATATGGCAGAGACCGAAGACTTAAAAGCACTTAGAAACTCAGAACTGAGTTTCTGCTGTTATTTTACAGTCATCCATTTTCAAGATCTACTCCACGGACTGAAAATGTATCACTAATTGGACAACCATGGTGGCCTCTTGGCAACTTTATCGGTGACACACAGGTTTTGATGACTGGGGACATTTATATGCTTGCACGTGATCACTGTTTTATAGCACAGGATAGCAATTCCACAAATACGCACCAGGCTCTTTGGAAATAATAATTATGTCCCAGTCATCCCAGGTTAATGCTCTGAAGAGCAAAATGTTAATACTATACAATACAGGCAGATAGGAAAAGGCAGTTATAGCTAAGTTTTGCCTAGTGCAACCAGTGGGAGAATGCTGTATGGTTCAGAAATTTCCACTCTATAGAATTGGTAAAAATATCTAAAGTTGTGCCCGAGACTATGAAGTCTACAACTATTAAACTGTGTCCTGTCTGAACACTAAAGAGGCACTGTGTTACCCTGTTCTTTCTCACCACTTACTAAAGATTTACATCAGCTTGGCCAGACATTGGGGTTTCATCTAAGGCAGCTAGTTAGATACGTGTGGAAAGTGCATATGGTTAGAAAATAATAAGAGACAGCATTAAAAGTGGTTTAACATGCCCCAAGAGGCAAGCCGAACACCACAATTTTCTCCAACTGTGGAAGAAAAAACAACGTGAGCCAGATTTTGGCTCTCTGAATGTATGAACAGGTCTATATTGTATTCCCTTGGATATTTACGAAGCATGTTAACAATAATTAAAATTGAATTTCCAAACCTTTAAGGGTAAAAGTTAGGAATATAATATCCACAACCTTGGAGAGTGTTATAATTCAATCTATGTCGTATTCACCATCCTGGGATTTAACCACTGATATTCAAAATTCACAACTCCTGCACAGAGCAAGCACTCTCTCGAGCTCCAGGCCTATGCAAATACCTTCTGTTCAAATGCATGTTCCATTCCCCTAAAAGGTAGTGCCGATGGGCTACTGGCATTCAAATTTCACTAGTCTGGGGTTCTTAACTTGAAGATCACATTTGGGTCTCAGGAGATGCAAAGGTGCCCTGAAATTGTATGTAAACGTCACGTAGCAGCATGGTAGACCTGGAGACAGAATAGAGTAGACCTTGTATCTGAGTGCTAGGTCTGAGCAGGCCAATCATATGTTCTCCTCCAGGAATTTGGAAATGGGATTGGAGAGAACTGGTCTTACTTTTTATTAAGATTAATCTTTATTAATCTTAATCTTCCCATGTGGCTGGAACCTCAGATGTCGTTACTTGGGAGCTGAGGGCTCGGATGTACTGCAAGCAGCACAGAGCAGGCTATTTGCATGGAGCAGGGACTAGGTCTGCAGGGAGGGGCAGACAGAGGCCACAAGGCCCCAGGGAAACCTGGGGGAGCATTCGGCGCCTGCTCCCAGTCCTCAGGAAAGCCTGCTGCACCACTGCCCTTGAGTTCCTGGGGCAGCCAGGATTCCTCATAACAAATCTCCCCTTCGGCATCGTAAGCTAGTTTTGTTACTTGAAACCAGCCAAGTTCATCCAGTACAGTGTGCAGATCTGTGCCTTTTTCATCAGGTTCTTAAAGGTATCCCTTCCTCAAAAAAGGCAATAAGCCTCTGTACTATTTCATAAAAAGTTATTCATAAGACTGTGGCACTACTTTGATAATTAGTCCAGATTTATCTGAGTTTTATGGAATACATAACTGTACCCTCTCTTAAAAAAAGAAAAAGAAAATATAAAACCCTTCCTAACACAAGCTCACACCAAAACCACTTCAGCAAGCTTTATTCTCAGCTCAACTGTAACTCAAGTGGGGGCCACATAGAAACAGATACATTTTCAAGAAAATTATCACAGACATACATAAATTGGTAGCTAACTCCTAGCTAGCTAGCTAGCTAAGTCACTTCAGTCATGTCCGGCTCTTTACGACCCCACGGACTATAACCAACCAGGCTCCTCTGTCCATGGGATTCTCTAGGCAAGAATACTGGAGTGGGTTGCCATGCACTCCTCCAGGGGATCTTCCCAATGCAGGGATCGAACCTGCATCTCTTAAATTTCCTGCATTGGTAGGTGGGTTCTTTACCACTAGCGCCACCTGGGAAGCCCAAGCTAACTCCTGAAAGTGAAAGTGAAGTTGCTCAGTCGTGTCTGACTCTTTGGGACCCCATGGGCTGTAGCCTACCAGGCTCCTCCCCCCATGGGATTCTCCAGGCAAGAATACTGGAGTAGGTTGCCATTTCCTTCTCCAGGGGATCTTCCTGTCTCAGGGATTGAACCCAGATCTCCTGCATTGCAGGCAGACGCTTTAACCTCTGAGCCACTGGGGAAGCCCTAACACACAAAGTTCTAGTTGATTATCCCCAAACAGCATCAAGCAACTGTTGATGATTTTATCTCACCTGTTTAGGCAGAATATATCCTGGGGGTAGAACTGAAAGATGGTAAGCCTCGAAAGTCAGGACACCTACTTTCCAGTAACAGCTCAGCAACTAATGTGCTACAGATCCTGAGTCAGACACTCCAACTGTCTGATGGACTTCAAGTGGCTGAGTCATGGACTGTTCAGATACCCTGGTGGCCTTTCAGCTGGCCTGAGTCAGGACAGCAGCAGCCAGGTTAGGGAGGGGAGGTCACTTCCATCACCCAAGAAGGACAGAGTGTTGAGGAGAAAGATGTGTCTGACAGGAGCTCATTTATCCACCAGACTTGCTCCTCACTTTTTTTGGTCATCTCTGAAGGTTGTCATCGGAGCCCAGATCACCCAGTCCGCAAACCTAGATAAGGGTGTCACAGAAGCCCTCATACCCCATGCTCAATCACCCCCACAAACCCTGTAGAACTTACCACCCCCAAAGCTGCTGAATTCTCTCTTCCTCTGTAACCTGTCATCGCCTTGTTGAAGATCCCCTTCTCTAACCCGCAGGAGGAAACTGAATTGAAGTTGGAACCTAAGGTGCTTTGCAAAACGGTCTCCACCCAGCTTTGCCCCTTGCCACTCCGCCGTGTGCAGTCCCTGTCTAGGGACACTGAATGTTCCTCAGCTCACGGCGCTGTGTCCAATCCATCCACCTTTGCAAATGCTGTCCCCTCTGCAGTGAATGCCCTTCCTCCCCTATTTTTCCAGTTAATGGCTCTCCTGGAAATCTTCCCTGATCACCTTCCTCTTCCTCCCTCTGTGGTACTAATTAAACTTCATGGCAATCACTAGCTTATATAACTGTCTCTTATCAGACTGTGAAGCTTAAGGATAAATATTTCATCTCATTAAACTTTGTATCCCCAGGGCCTAGAATAGTCTGTGTGTCCATAACAAGCATTCAAGTACTCCTAAATGGATGAATATGGAAAATTCCTTATCTTTTGAGTTAGTCAAAATCACAATCACTTACACTATTCAATCCCTTTGCCCAACCTGTAATTAATTATGTGTGATTCCCTGAATCGATCACATTTGATTTGTATCCTAAATCTCAAATTATCAATGTGGCAGTGAGCAGTTTACCCTTTAAACCAGTTTCTTCTATCTCCAGGGGCTGCATGAGTAATAAACTATGCATATAAAGGTGGTTGATATCTCATGCATAAAAGAGGTCCGAGTTCTACTTTTCTGTTTCTCCCACGCATATCATGGTTACAGACTGCTGATCTAGTCTTATAAACAGATAACGCTACTGATGCACAGACAGCAGGATGTGTGTGCTTGTGTGGGCTCATCCACTCAGTTGTGTCTGACTCTTTGCAACCCTTTGGACTGCAGCCCGCCAGCCTCCTGTCTCCATGGGATTTCCTGGGCAAGAATACTGGCGTGGGTTGTCATCATCTTCTCCAGGGGATCTTCTTGACCCAGGGATGGAATCCATGTCTTCCTCATCTCCTATATTTCAGGTGGATTCTTTACTGCTGAGCCATTGGGGAAGCCAGGACATATATATTTTAATCTGTGTTGAAGGGCTGAGAGATTTGTTCTAAGTCATCTCTACTCTCTCATGAACAATAGCTGGGATTTGCAAAACAGATCAAAAGTAAAGGCTGATGTGTAGATCAGGTCCAAACCTGGATTCATGAAGCCCTTACCCTGGGTGTGTTGAAAGGCACAGGTAGACAACTGAGCCACCTCCTCCCCAATCCCTTTCTCCTTAGCTACCTTCCAACTAGTAGTGGACATGTGCCCAGGTCTGGTCAATAAGATGCAAGAGGAGATGTACAGGATACAGTGTCAAGGAAAGCTTTTCATTCTCTGATAAAATGAAACCCACTCATCTGAACTAACCCATGGTCCTTTATCCTTTTCATTTCACCCTTTTAGAAAAATTATACCTATAAGTCCATCAGTCAACTTGCAATTAAGAGGACAAAAGTCCATGCACCAAGGGTGGTAAAACAGAAAAAAGAGCCTTGGTCCTTGGTGACATTTTGATAACTCCAAATTCACCTGTGACATTAAAAAATTAACCCCTATTTGTTTAAGCCAATGAGGTTGCGTTTTCTATTACTTCACCCAAACTCATTTCTGAGACACCAAATACATAGATTCTGTTGTCATTCAACATATATTGAAGGAATGATCCAAGAATAAGATACTGTATTTCTGGAATTTTCATGTAGCATGTATTTTAAAGATTGAGGGAAAAAAAAGATTGAGCAAAGCAGGTCAAGTGCATAAATAAATTTCACCCAAATTCAAAAGAGAATTCCAGATATTATTCCTTCATGAACTCATATTCTAAAAATCAACTTGATTTTCCTTCCTGGCAACTGGATAAAGTGTCTAGTATTGGGACATGAGTAGCCTCTGCTAAATATTCTGCTCTCTGATGTCCACACGTTTTAAATTAATCAACAGAGAAATGGCCATATGCATCATCACCATCACAAGAGTTACTGCCAACTCTCATTTGTAAAATACATTCCATTTTTTTAAATAAGCTCGCTGATGCCTCTGTTTGAAAAGACCATTATTCCCTTTGCTATTTTCTTAACAGTTGAGGTATTTTTAAAGGGGTGTGCCCCATACACATCCCTTCACTGAAAATAAAGACTACTATCCCTTCCCCCAGGTTCCCAATTGTTTTATGTATCTGATTTGTTACCATAACAATCATAAAAGTATAAACAAATACAGTGGACATCTGGAACTAATGGAATTCTGGAGCTCTTCCCAAACAGTGGCAATTTCAAACTATATGTCAATAAGAATGCACTGAACAGAAAGAGAAGAACTATGTAAATGCTGAAGCGGTTGGGTGGGTCCAGAGAGACTGGAAGGTAGTTATTGCCTTTGTGTTAACATGGGGAATTAGTCGGCCTTGAAATGGGGTAACAGTGCTGGTACTTCATGCAGATGCAGATGGTCTATCTAACCAATCAATAAAAACAATTCTTAGCTTCATAATCTGTTGATGTGTCTCAGAGAAGGCAAATGGAAAGGTGGGGACATGAACTTTCATCACACTTTCCTTTCCGCTCTCTGCTCCTCACTCCTGTGTGAGTGTAACTGGCTTTTGTTTGTCTGTCTGTCTGTTTGTTTGTTTTCATCCCAGTTGTTAATTTGCAAAGCTTTATCCAGCCCTTGGAAAACTTCCTAATGACAGGTCTAGTTTGAAAGAAATGCTTAGTCCTTTAACACAGGAAATTCCATAATTATGAGCTAGTGAGCTTCAAAAATTTACATAGAAGTTTAGAATTGGAACTTCTCATTTCAGAACTGGAAGAAATCTTATAGAAGGAAAACAAACATTTACACATTATTGTTCTGGCTGCTTTTACAAGCTCTCTCGCCTAATTCTCACAACAGTTCTCTGAGATTCCACCTGCCCCCCACATACCATTTTATAAAAGAAGAAGCTAAAGCTCAGAGTAAAGAAAGGTGCCCAAGGCTACACAAAGGTGAAGTGGCAGGATGAAAATTCTAATTTTGGTGTTTCTGATTCTAAAATCTGTGCTCTCCCATATACTACTTTGCTTTTCTCAAAAGGCATCATATAATTTATACAAGGGTAAATTAAAACTGAGAGAGGTGAAGTAATTTCTCAATGTCATAAAGTAAATTGATGGCAGATGGAATTAGAACTTAAATCTCTCAAATTCTGGATCAGGCCCCGTTCTGTTATTTCATACCTCCCTTTAGGTCTCATTTATTTTTATCTTCCTATACCCCAGAATTGAACCACAACCCTTGAGATTAAAGCAAAGTTTGTATCAGTGTCTGTCCCACTTCCCATACTTTCAAATCTTGAGTTATTGAAACTCTCAGTGTGGTGTTCAGGCCTTAGCATGAAATACAAATTACTGCAATTTTGTTTCTATTAACATATTCACTCTAAACCATGAAAGCACAGAAGCAATTCTGGTGTCATTTGAAATATATATACATTAAAATTGACAACAGAGGTAGTTACCTCTGTAGAAAAAAGACAGGGATGGGATGTGCATGTGTGTATGCTTAGTCACTCAGTTGTGTCCAGCTCTTTGTAATCCCATGGACTGTAGCCCACCAGACTCCTCTGTCTGTGGGGATTCTCCAGGCAAGAATACTGGAGTGGGTTGCCATGGCCTCCTCCAGGGGATCCCCCCAACCCAGGGATCAAACCCAGGTCTCCTGCATTGCAGGCAGATTCTTTACCATCTGAGCCACCAGGGAAGCCCATGAATACTGGAGTGGGTAGCCTATCCCTTCTCCAGGTTATCTTCTCAACCCAGGAATTGAACCCAGGTCTCCTGCATTGCAGGTAGATTCTTTACCAGCTGAGCTACCAGAGAAGCCTGAGATAGGATGGGGAAGCCTAAATAGGTTTTGGACATTTTTTCACTGCTTATGTTGGGTGATATATATTCTTTTATTAGCTTTGAAACTAATATATGTATGACATACTCTTTAAATGCACCATATATTGCACTGAAAAGTATTAGCAAGAGAAAAGGCTAAGCCACATACACTTATACACATCATATCTATAAACAGAGATGTAAGCCACTTATACAACTATGTGACCATGATAGAAAGTGAAAGTGTTAGTCGCTCAGTCTGATTCTTTGCGACCCCATGGACTATAGCCTGCTAGGTTCCTCTGTCCATGGAATTCTCCAGGCAAGAATACTAGAGTCGGTAGCCATTCCCTTCTCCAGGGGATCTTCCTGACCCAGGGATCAAACTCGGGTCTCCAGCACTGCCAGGAGATTCTTTACCATCGGAGCCATCAAGGAAGCCCCTAATATGATCATGGGCAAATTATTTACTCTCTTATCTTCACTTTTCTTAATTATAAATAGGGATAATAATAACCAGGGTGCTTGTAAGACTAATACAAGTATGCAAAATAATTAATCTCTTATCTAATAGTAGTTCTTCTTATTCTATGACAGTGATACTCTGCTACATCACTGAATTGGTGTTTTCTGCATCAGATCTAATTGACCCTCATTTTTACACTATTCAAACATAACAGCATATGTACTGCATATTCATTTCATCTATATATGGCATGTATGTCCATTTTTATGTAAATTTCACACATTTTTCCTTCATGTCTTATTGACCCTTTGCCATGTTCTCCCCTTGATCCAAGACTAGAGGTTTCCAGCACTAAAAATCTGTGCCCAGTTAAAGGCTGTCATGCTGACCCAGCTGCTCGTTACTGAGGAACGCACACAATCCCTTTTAACTCAGCTTGAGCTTCAGAGCTCTGATCCACCTCTGCAGATTCACCCCACCCCACGTCTACACATAGGGCAGAGATCTGGGGAAACTATTTGGCACAGTCTGTATTCTCCAAGAACATGTCTGGTTGTCTCATCCCAGAATGCCCCTCCCCCTTCAAAAACCTTCTCATCCTCCAAGCCTAAACTTAAACATTTCATTCTGGGGGAAGCCCAAGGAACACACACAATCCCTGTTTCAGTCAAAATGAACATCTTCACCTTCCAAGCTCCCCTGATGCACTGCCTTTCCATTGTCTGTTTGGCACTCACACATACAGGTATAGGCTATTGAATGGTAAATCCCCTAGGAGAAGGGATAGTCTCTTGTGTGTCTCTGAACTTTCACCCTCTATCCCCAGATGCCAGGAACAGAAGACAAATATATATGTTTGTTAAACTGAACTATTTAACCAGATACAAAAATTGTTCTTGTTTCCCTTTGAGTCAAGCACAACTCCTAGCAATTATACACATTCCTTAGATGAGCTCATGTGAAGTTAATTAATTCTCCAACTCAGCAGGTTATCAGAACTGAATGTACCCAACTCATCTACATGCTAAGATAATAAACAAGCTTTTTGCCTGCTACATTTCTAATGGTGATCTCTGAAAGAAACTCCCCACTGGCTGGACACCCCAAAGTCTTTCCCAAATAGAGGATTCCAAGCTAAAGGGCTTTTTAAAGGTAGTAATATACCTAACCACCACAAAAGTTGTTGTTCAGTTGCCAAGACGTATCCAACTCTTCACAACTCCATGGACTACAGCATGCCAGGTTTCCCTGTCCCTCATCATCTCCCAGAGTTTGCCCAAGTTCATGTCTACTGAATTGGTGATGCCATTCAACCATCTCATCCTCTGTCACCCTCTTCTCCTTCTGCCTTCAATCTTTCCTAGCATCAGGGTCTTTTCCAAAGAGCCAGCTGATACTTTATCTCTTAAAGACAATTTTACATCTACATCATTTCAGGAGAAAATGCAGTATCTATAAATTTAATTTTTATCCTTACAGATTATATCCACAGATTATATCAACAGCTTAATGTGGTAAGGTTTTAGGTGAGTACAACAAACTTCAAAGGTTAGTGGCTCTCTTTTTTATATCAGTGGAATCTTGGTGCAGTTTTAGAAGAGTCTTTATGACTCACCTTCAATTTCCATCCACTCACAGAATAAAACCACCATGAAATAGTGGTTGGAAAGAAGGATTTAAAATCAAGCTTCAACCATGGCAGATTCGAAATCCAGTCAATGCCAGCCAAATATGAGCTTGAAAGTGCTCATAAGAAGAGGCTAAGGTTTACAAAACAATCCTCTTTGATGAGTTAAGTACAAGGGAATCAGAAACATATGGGTTAAATTCCCCTTGAAATACCCATGGATTTAAAATTAAGTGGAAAAGTGCTTGGCACAGCATAAATTCCAAGCATCTGAAATGCAGTTCAAGATCATTTTCTCTGAGACCTTTAACAAGAGAGTCTCCCTGCAATTTCTTGCACAAAACGCCAGGTACTTCTTATATCAATGGCAGGTACTCCTCATGGTGAAAATAGTGGTACACAGTGGTCACAGAGGAGCATAATCCGAATTCCAGCCCCATCCACTGCACCACTCAATTCCTTCATGAGACAAGTGGATATAGGAACAGCTCCTTATATGGTCGTTAAGGTTTAGGTGAAATATTATTATGTCAAATAGCTAGAAGGGTCCCAAGTACACAGTTTATACTAGTGATATTTTTGAAGTCATCACCCAGAAAGGTACTGAAAACACAATGATTTAACGGAAGAAAAAGCTTCTTAATGTAAGATAAATTAATAAGCAGAATCACCTGCCCCAAGACAGTGGGGGTTGAATGCATACTATAAAACTACAACGGAGAGGGTCCGCACTTTGTGTAACGAAGCGGTTTGGTAGGTGGAAAGATGAGTACTTAGAACCAGAATCTCCATTCCTTCAAGTTGGTTAACATTATGTCATCTCTGGCTTTTAGGATCAGAAAGGTCCTAACTCTTCATGAGAGATGAAAAAACTGATGAAGGCAGAGAAATGATTTGCCCAAGGTCACACGGCTATTGAAAAGCAGCGCCAGCACTGGAACTGGTTTCCTGCCTCATAGGCCACTACTGTTCTCCCTAAATCATGTTACTACTCTGGATGGGAGCCTCATAAGCTCTGGTTCCAAGTGGCAATTGGTTTCCCCTCCCGGGGAGCGATGCAAGGGGCAGCAGAGTCCTTTTTAACTTCAGAACATGCCAGAGATGGCGTCAAGAAAGCCAGGTTTAAACCAGGTCAGCCAGAAGGGTTTGTCTAAAGCACAGCTGAGCAAGCTCCATTTAAGCCAGGATTCCGTCAGTACGACGGGTGTGTCAGCGACCAAGTTGAGTGGACTAAGTTCAAGCCAAGTATTCATTGAAAAGGCTAGGCAAGATGGGTCTAGGTTGGGAAAGTGAAGAGAAAGGGATCAGGTGAAGGTTGAGGGAAAGGTACTAGGCAACTACTAAATTTTTTTCTACAGCATCCTTCCTCCACTGGGACTGCTCTGAGCATACTTAGCTGTTTGTGGAGGGTCCCTATGACATTGGCCATCACTTGATATGCTTGCATTTACAAGGTGTTCACTTAACACTGCAAATCAACTACACTTCAATTAAATGAATGAATGAATGAACCAACACTTACCTTAAATGCCATGCCTAAAATACAATTATGGCACCACCAGGAGATGAATTTGCTAGGGCTAAGGCTTTGAGGTCTGAATAACTAGGCTTCCCTTTGGTGGCTAAGTCATAAATTAGAGTGGATTTATTCTCCAGTCAAATATGTTTTCCTGTCAAAGAATAACCCACACAGGCTGGTTCACACCCCAAGTCCTCCTGGCCAGGTCAAGTGACCACCCAATTTCGCTTTCCACTTCCCTACTTGAATTATCTTTATTCTATCTGAACTGCTCAATCTCTGATCCTACAACAAATTTCCTCTATTTCTATGCATGCACATTTGCTTCCTTCTACTATTCCCCATCTCAGAATACCTTCCCCCAGATTATCTAAGTATAGTAGTAAAGTTCAGGATATAAATAATTCTATAAATTCTTGGGTATCATTTGGAACACCATTTTAACATTATTACCAGGAGATATAATTTTGTGGTATCTTGGTAATTTCAGGAGGGAGGGTTTAAATTCTTAGAGCTATTCCAAGCCAGGATATAAAACCCTTTCTAAGCAGGTACTCCCTAAAGTGTGGTAAAGAGAAGCACAACTTATCTAAGTCATCTTATAGCCCAGTCAAGCAAAGCATAAAGTTATTTTGCTAAAGGAAAGGCTATTTGGGCACACTGACAACTAGCATTGGGAATTCTATACCTATGAAGTTGGGCAAAATTATGAAAAGTCCCTCCAAAACCACATAAAATATCTGGCTACAGTGTACACCAATATAAAAACAGAGATAAACGAACAGCAGAGCTGAAATTCAGAGAGAAGATTAAGTGGGAATGGACATCAAATGTGTTTTCAAAAAGGCAAAGCCTCTTTGGGGTGATATGGCTGGGTCTGTTTTTCTGATAGCTAATTTTTATAAAGCCATGTGATCCCTGCAATGATGTAAGAGTAGCTTTTGGTGCTACATGGCTCTGTCTTCCTTCTCAGAGCTTACTCAGGGAGCTACAGAGCACTGCATATACAGTAATAGACACATTCTCAGAAGCCCTGCTTACCTGATTTTCCATAAAGAAAGCTGTTTCAAGAGCTCTTGGAATTCGCAGGAGGAACAAAAAGTGCTATTATTCAGGCCAGGAAGCAGGTGAATAAAAAGGCCTGCCCTCACCCAACATGTGCCCCAAGGGTTTTGGTAAATGCAAAGAGCAGAAACCAGGGGCCTGCTTAGAAATAAGCTTTACTTAAAGTTACTGGAAATACTGAATGCAGGGCACCAGAAAAGGGAGTCATAGGCTTGTGCGCTGCAAACCATTTTCTCTATCTTAGGTATGTGTTCCTTTGACAATTTATTGGCTGGAACACCCTGGTTCCTTTCTTAACAAATTGTAGCCACAAATATATTATGTCTAAGGAATTTTGAGACCCCTTCGAAAGGCAGCGCGATCCAATCCTCAAGGCTCCAGGCACTTTCAGCATCGGCAGAGAGCTCTCCAGGAAGTCTGGCGGGTGGAGGCTGGGTTCCCCCAGACTGAAACCCAAGAACTCTCTCATTAGAGGAGTCTGACTCAAGCAAAAGGCCTGCCGAGGACACAGACCAAGGACAGGCAGGCAGACCTCTGTGAGGAGCCAGGCACCCGAGCAAAGCACAGTTTTTACAATCCTCAAAAACTGTCTGCCAGCCCAGGCAAGCTATGAACTTGCCTGTGTCCATGTGAACTAAGGAAACAATGTAAACTGTCCTCAATTCCCAGGACAACTGGGTAAATGCTAAGACTCTGAACTGTCAAGAGGTTTCTGTAGCATTCAAGCGCAGAATGGATTCACTCTGGCAGTGGGGAAAAGATGGAAAGTGATGATGGCATATAAAGAGATGAGGATGACAGAGGAAAGTTTTCATATCTGGTAGCAGAAAAGTAACAAATGAATTATACTGAAGAGAAAGACTAAAAGTACTTTATCCATGAAACTCTTTTTTCATGGGGACAAAGCCTGTCAAATTGTTGAGTATGCCATCCTTTGCTTTCAGTCATCAGTTATCTCCAAGGGGGAGTTTGTCTATTTTGACTCCATATATGTGGGAAGCAAAATGAGGTAACAGATTATAAAAAGAGGTAATGCAGGAGAAGCCAGGCTGATAGAACAGTTTTGAGGCATGAGTGCAGAATTCCCAGGCCCATCTTTTACTGATGAACACACTAAAGGTGACTTAAATTGCTGTTCTGTAAAACCAAGCTTGCCCTTGGTGTTGGTAGGGGTTGGTTAGTTAAGTTTTCTCTACAATACATCCTTACCCAAAACTATCCTATGCATTCAACATGAAGATGAAACAGGCATGAAGTGAAGTTTACACATCAAAAACCAGTAGAGGATCCTGGTTAGTGACCTGGATCACCTACAAAACTCTACCTACAATACGCTACCACCTACAATATAATTATTCAAATCACTTGATCTCTAAGCTTCAATTTCCTTATCTATAAAAGCAGGATAATATTTTTCTCAGAGGGGTGTGGTGAGGTAAAAATGAGATAATAAGTAACAAATGGTTATCCCAGTGGATGCTCAAAGAGTGTTTGTATTTTTAATTATGGAGGGGAATGTTATTTGCTGGGAATTGGAACTCCCCACCCTCTTGGGAGCTAGGTTGCAGTTTGTGCTGTGTGATATGAGAGCTTCTAGTATATTTATACTTTGCATTTGGTATGTACTGAATTTGTCATTCCTCCTTGGTCTTCTTCATATAAGACTGTTCTGATACTATAATTAAAACGCGAGCTCCTAAAATTGAGGACCTATGGCTTCAATTTCTTTTGGATTTCTCCAAAGACTAACAAAACTTGATTGAACTCTTGAATAGCTCATATGTTCAATGACTTTAATCCTGGAAGGAGCTCTGGAAAGTGTCCAAGTCTTGCCACTTTGTGTCACAGTGAAAAGAATTCAATACTGGAAGTTAGATGCCCCACCCCATGTGACCCTTCCTAAACCAACTAACCTCTCTGGGCCATAACTTCCTCATCTGAACAATGGAGACGGTACCATACTACCCACCCCCATGAGGTTGTTGTCAAGGCTGAATGAAATAATGGCAAATTGAAGAGGAGTGAGCTTTCATCATTATTATTACAGACTAGAAAACTAAGTCTCAAGAGGATTGAGTGATCTGCCCAAGGTCACCTGAATTCCCAGTGATGAGTGGTCTGTCAGGGAGGGCTTTAAGATTATGGGTATATGTACACAGTCAAAACGACTTATCTTTTCAAGCCAATTAGTGACTTCCTTAAAATTAGCCGAATTGGCAATCTTTCCCTTCCTGGCCTTGACCTTTGGAAATGTTCATTGCCTTCTGCTACGGAGAGATCTAGATTCCAGCATTTTATGTTCATGTAGCCTGGGCAAAGTCAGAGCAATCACCCGCTAAGGTCCCAAAGAATGTCAACATTTTAAACCTTTCTATGACTATAAAATTCAACATGAGCAATGGACTCATAGGGTTCAAAACCCAAGAAGCATTAGAAAGTATTCACTGTAAAATCTCATTCACCACTCATTACCCTCTGCCTAGTTCCTCCTGACAAACATGTAACCACCTTATTAATGTCCTCAACATTCATCCATAAAGGTTTTTATGAAAACACAAGCAGATGAGAATATATTAAATGTCAACTCAAGCTTCATTAGACTCTTCAAAATTTTAAAGTATTCACATTTATCTTTTCAGACTTTTATCAACAATTTCCAATTGAGCCACTGAAACAACAACCTTCAAAAGAAAAATTTCCTACTGTTAGACTATGGAAAAATAATCTCTCTTTTAAGTAAGGGCTTCAGCTCTCAGACTAGAATATTATGTACATAAGAATAACTGAGGGTCTTATTAAAATGCAAATTTCTAGGCTAGACTCCTAATGATCCTAATTCTTGTGAGGAACAGGAATCACTTTCTTACTGAGCAACCCTGGAAATGAGGATGCAAGTGGTTGATGAACCACATTTTAGGAGACATTACAATGGAAATGAAGAGACTAGATTCAAGTTTGGACTCCCCTCAATTAGTTTTGTGACTTCTGGTTAGTAACTTAGGTTCACTGGATCTTCACAGCATCTTCACAAAAGGCAGAGACTGGGCCAGATGGTCACGAAGGTTCCTTTGCAAAGGTCCATGCTGTGATGCTGTTACATCTTAGGCAATCCTGATGCACAGTAGGCTCCAAAGAGACCATGGGTTAGTGTGATGTGTCTCTTTTAGAGAAACTGTACAGATTTCGACACAACACAGTAATCTATGGTTTTTCTTCACTTCCATGCACTTTTTTTTTTTAATTTTTCCAAATTGTGGCTGGGTTGTGTATTACAAATGGGTAATTGAGTCAATGTCAGGAGACTCTAAATGGAACAACCCTTCATGCATGGGCATGAAAGTTTTGTTTTCTGCCATCAGCAAAGGGAAATGTGCATGCCTTTAAACAAATCCAAACCTTGGATTCATTAGAAACAGAAACATATTTTTAAAACCAAAGCATTTTCATTTTCAAGGATAAAGCTCTGCTATTTTTAGAGATGGCACTGCATGGGTGATGGCCCACTGGTGGATCGCTACTCAAACATTGACATGCCAATGTGCAAACGGGCAGAAAAAAGTTCTGTGTGTGGTGTGGGAAAAGTACCTTCCCTACAAGTGTGGACCCCAGTCTAAACCAGGCAAAGACAGCAGCCCACACAAGCTCTGTGCTCAGAACCTCTTTGCCCACAGCTTTTAACTTAGAGGGGAAAACCTGATTGACTGTTTTAAGAAATATTTTGAAAGACTGAAAAATTTTTTTTTTTGAAAGACTGAAAATTTTAACGAAACATTTTCAACACCGTGTTCATTACTGTGTTCTTTCTTTAAAAAAGAGGTTATATTGCATTATAGTTGGATATGTTTTTATCTATTTGTAAGTTTTTTCAGAGCAAGATCTACCTATTAACCAGCACCAGTCTCTGACAAATACTAGGCCCTCAATAAACACTTGGGGGATGAATGAATGAGTAAGTGAACAAATGAACCAAGAAGATGTTGTCCTCATGATCTGGTCCAGAGTTCCTTGATGGACCAAATTTTATCATTGATACTTACTGGGAACCTACTGGGTGGCAGGCACCATTTTAGGCACTGAAGACAGAAGAAAAAAGGCTGAAGGCTCCTGTTTTACTATTGCTGACTTTCTAGAGCAAGAGAGATAATTTTAGGTAAAAAAGAAAAACAAAAAAGTTTTAAATATAGTAACATGATAAAGAGGCACTGGGGATATTAGGATGATGAGAGAAAATACAGGGAGCTGATAGTGAAAGTTAAAGAGCTCAGTTGTATCCAACTCTTTGCAACCCCATGGACTTTAGCCTTCCAGGCTCCTCTGTCCATGGAATTCTCCAGGGCTAGAATACTAGACTGGGTTGCCATTCCCTTCTCCAGGGGATCTTCCTAACCCAGGGATCGAATCCTGGTCTCCTACATTGCAGGCAGATTCTTCACTGTCATAGCCACCAAGGAAAATCAAATGGCGGTAGTATACTAAATTAATGAGTTTCATATGAAAAAATTCCTTCTTATAAATAACTTGTCCTGAATGGAGTATTTGGGAAGGGGTCGCATCCACTAAATGTGTTTCAAACAAACTATCTCAAAAGCATGGACCACAAGTTGAACCACCGCAAAATGGCCAAATGGCCTAAATTACAAGTATACACTCATTTCCAAAATGTATATAAAATGAAGCATTTTTAAAACTTGCAAGAAATTAGGCATTAAGCTATAATAACTTCTCTGTGTTTAGCCAGTTCTCTTCTCCCATTTTGCAAATGGACACCTCACCCATATCTGGTATTCTTTTCTCCTGGTTATCATTCTCTTATGTCATACTCTCCCCACCCTATTCTGTGCATCCAATCTGTCTTTAGAGCTCAACATGTGTGCACATCCCATAATTTGTTTCTCCCCTATTCTCTAGGGAATGGTGAAGAGAGGTGCAGAGTTGGAAAGGCACAGAGACCCCTGAATCAAATACAATCTTAAAATGCATATTTCGGGGTGGTGACTTTAATTCTTGTATACATTTTTAAATGCTCTGGAAAGGAGACTTGGAGATGAAGTTTGATCTCTCTAGTGAGCCAGCTATGTAAAAACCGTGCTCAGAATTGAGGACAAACGAGAAGGTATCACGCGTGCTCTGCACTTCACCCGTTCTCTTTCCGAGCATCTGGATCCTTTTATATACTATATTGTTACAGTGGGTGGTCTGGAAATTCTAGGGGAAGGCTGGCTTGGTATGGGAGGCAGGCATTCGGAAAGCTCGAGAGTGACGCTGTGGCAGCTTAACTGTAGAACAACAAACCTGTGATTAGCTGAACTCTGCTTGCCCATTGTCCTCGTCATCATACAGACACCAGCATTACCCTAACTATTACACGGTCCCCTGAAAAGGCTTCTGAGTATATAGGATCATTCATCCGACAGTGCCCCCTGCAACCAGATCAATAAAGCATACATCTTAGAATTATCTGCTGGGACAAGGAAGCCTTTCTGTGATACAAAGCCAGTGGGTTTTATGTGTGCTTTGCCGTGAGGTTAAAGAAAAGACATTTTGGAGGGAGATGAAGTTCCTGGACTCAATGTCTCCATCTGAACTGCTTTAGATGATTTGGCACATATTTTGTTTCCCTAGTTATATCTTTGTCTTCTCAAATGTTTATTTTCTATTAATAAGATAAAATTAACTTAGTTAATTAAAAGGCAAAAAGCCACGTGGCCCTCACCAATCTACAAAATAACTATCTATAGTGGCAACTACAAAATAAATCCTAGTTTCTCACTACCATTCATAATACAAATTAAGGTGCATTCTTAGAAAAATTCCAAGTGAAATCTGGCTTCAGAGGAACTGAGGTAATAGCCCAAAAAGCTAAGGGTATTGAAAGGGATGCCATGTGTAACAGCAGCTGCAGGAATGAGGGAGGTGCCTCAGAGACTGATACTGCCTAGGAAGTATGGTCTCACTTTCTCCCAGAGGGACCAGGCATAGACTGGGCTGACTTTGGAGGTGATAACTTCCCCATCACCATGAATGTTCAAACCACAATAATAATGAACAAAGTTTCCTATGTGCCAATGGCTAGACCAAGCACTTTACATATACAATCTCAATTAACCCTCTGTAAAACCCCATGGGAGAGGCATGGAATGATTATCAATTCACGGGTAATAATAGTTCATTGGGGAGGGGTTACCTTTTATTGGTGAGACGATGACTAGAGTCTGAGCTCACCCAGGATAACAGCTCAGTCTAACCTACCTTATTACCCCAAACTCACCAAAATGCCTGGCATATAGTAGGTACATCATATATATTAAATACATACATGGAAAGTTCTCTTTCTAGATAAGTAGCTAGAAATTCCTATATTTTGTTAATTTTTATGGCTGTGATTATTTTAATTAAAAAAAATGGCCCTTGCATAATATTGAAAAAGTACCACACACAAAAAAAAATCAGAAAGCAGAAAACAAAATTTAACTATAATCTCACCACCCAGAAAGAATCACTGTAAAATGTTTTGATCCATGTCCTTCCTAACACTAATGGATATGTCTTAGCACATAATATAATAAACGGTTAGTCAATAAAAAATAAAAAGGTCTGCTGAGCTGACCCCATTATTACAAAATGAATAAAAGGAAGTCCACCAAATAAAATATCTTGCAGACCAGCCAAGAATAACAGAAATACAGTAAATGTATTATTCAAGTGATGTTCAACGTGTTAAATGAAAAAAGAAAAGTCCTAACTTTCCACTAATCTCCTCAGCAAGTAAAAACTCCTATATATTTTGGAGACTTCAAATCTCTTCATAAAGGGAAACAATTGTTTAACAGTATATAAACTAAAATTATTTTACTGTGTGAGGCCACTGCAAACTTACAGGTAACAAAATTATTTCTCTTCAAAATTCTAAACAACTAATCGTTTAGGAAAATACTGGGGGCAGGAGTCTGGTCTTGAATTGCAGTGGCACCCAGTGCAAGATCTGAATTTGAGACTTAAAAATTTAATAAAGCAACTATCTTAAATCTTTTGGAAGAAGTAAAAACAGGGATATGAAGTCTCACACACCCTGTAAACCATATTTTTTTTACCCAAAGAATATGTTATTCATGTGCTCTGTACATTAGGTCAATTATTAGTCACTTTCTTTGGAGGCTAACCAAAGGCCTCCACCCAGCATTGCAGGGTGTGCTGTAATCATCTTGTAGAAAGAAGAGCAGGTCTCATTAATATGTACTGAAGATAAGAGGATATGGCCCCTGGAAGTTTTGACAACACATTTCTACCACTGATTTACCACCCATCTCACTTGCTTTTAAGCAATGGGAGAAAATGTTTCAAGTATCTCAGTAAATAAAGTGAAATATAAAGGAAAATGAGATCATTTCAACTTGGCTGAAATTAAAGCCTTTTAGCTATTTTGTGTCAACTTGAATTTCATAGTGTAAACACCTATTTTATTTGTCTCTCCAAAGCAAGTCAATTATTTTTTAATTTGATTTCCAACTATAAGTTTAAACAGGACTCCCACCTGCTTTTATTAAGACTTCAAACATGGAGAAATCTTTGAATGTTGATATTAATCTTTCTGTATCATCCAAAATTTAGTAAAGCATGTTTGCTATTAATTTTTAACATCTTGTTAAGAACTATTGTAACACAGACTTTGGGTTCATGTTTTATTAAGTTTATGTAAAAAGAAAATGCAAATTCAGCCATAATGCTCCCTTGACACGGATGCTTAAAATCACAGACTGTGAGATCTGGAAGAGACTTCAGAGGTCTCCTAGTCCAACATGCTGGATTCATGGATGGGCAGTTGGAAGCCCAGGAAGATCAGATGTCAAGAAAAACAACTGGTATCTAGACAATCGTGACTGTTGATTAACAACCCAACAATCTTCAAAAAACCAAAGTATGTCTCAAAGCAATTTACAACAGGGCTATAAAAAATATCACATTTATTTTATTATCTGTATTATATTTCATAGCCTTCGTAGGCAAAGTCTGGTCCATGGACCTGCATCATAGGCATTACCTGGGAGCTTGACAGAAATGGAAAACCTCAGGCTCTGTCCTAGACTATTAAATGAAAATGCATTTTAACAAAATTCCCAGGTGATTTCTATGCACATAAAAGGTTGAAAAGCATGAGTCTACACCAGCACTAATCAAAGTTGGTTTTCCCAAAGATTTGTGAGAATTGTTTGTGTTCAGCCTGTGAGGAGGTAAGTACAGAGACTGAGTAATAAACCTCTTCAATGTTGCTAAGAGAGTAAATTTTAAAAGTTCTCATCACAAGAAAAAAAAAAAACTATATGCTTAGTGATGTATGTTAATTAGACTTATTATGGTGATCATTTCACAATACATGTAAGTATCAATCATTATGTTGTACAACTGAAACTAATATAACGTTATATCAATTGTATCACATTTTGAAAAAGTAGTAAGCAGTCTCTAGAAACTTTTGTATAAGTTTGACAGAATAATTTTATATAAGCTGAATCCATTTTAGAAATGAAACTAGTATTTGTATATTTTTGTGGAATTTTCTAGTGATTTATTATTTACAGCAGATTAAAAATTATTTTTAAGTGGAATTTCACCATAGATAAATTCTTCTATACTGTCCTTGCCTGCTCTCTACTGAGACTAACTGAAAAAAAAAAAAAAATCAATTGGCTCTCTTCTCAACTTATTCCATAAGCCAGTGCTAACCTAATACTATAGTCAGACAAAAAAAAACATAAGAAAAAGACCCTACAGACCAACATCCTTTATGAACAGAGACACAAAAACCTTCAACACAATACTAACAAACTGAATCCAACATCATATAAAAAAGATTATACATCATGACCAAGTAGGATTTATCCCAGGAATGCAAAGTTGGCTTAACATCTGAAAATCAACAAATACACCATATTAGTAAAATGAAGAACAAAAACCACGTGATCATCTCAATAAATTCAGGAAAAGCATGTGACAAAATTCTATGTACATTCATGATAAAACTCTCAATAGAATATAAATATAAGTGAACTTACTCAACCTATAGCTAACATCAAAAATATTAGTGAAATAATAAACACTTTATTTCTAAGATTAGAAACAAAGCAAGGATGTCTGCTCTTGCCATTTCTCTTGAACTTGAATCCAGGGGTCTAGCCACTGCAATAATGCAAAGAAATTAAAAACACACTTTAGAAAGAAAAGTAAAGCTATTTCTATTCACAGACAACACAATCTTGTATGCAGCAAATTCTAAGGAATCTACCAAAAAATTATTATAACTAATAAACAAGTTCAAGAAGGTCATAGAATACCCATATACAAAAAGCAATCATATTTCTATATACAAATGAACAATCTGAAAATGAAATTTAAAAAACAATTCAATTCAAAATTACATCAAAAAGAGTAAAATTTATAAGAAAAAACTTAACAATTTAAGTGCAAAATTTGCACACCAAAAACTACAAACCATTTCTGAGAGAACTGAAGAAATTTTAAATAAGGAGAGAAATGGAAAACTCGATATTGTTCATGTAACATTCCCCCCTCAGACTGATCCATAGATTCAATGCAACTGCTACTAAAATCCCAGGGGGAATTTCTGAAGATATTGACAGGCTGAAGCTAAAATGCATATGAAAATACAAATGACCCAGGATAACCAAGACAATTTGGAAAAGAAGAATAAAGTTGGATTACTTCAGAACTTTCTATAAAGCTACAGTAATCAACAGACTATGGTACTAGAGTAGGGGTAGAGATATAGATATACGGAACAGAATAAACAGACCAGAATTAACCCTTCCAAAATTAATTTTCAACAACATTGTCTAGGAAATTCAACAAGATAAAGAGCTTTTTTTTACAAACAAATTGCACTAAAAAATGTGGATATCTACATGCAAAAAAAAAAAAATGACCTTTACTTCAACCCATCACAAAAATTAATTCAAAATGGATCCGCCGCCGCCGCCACCAAGTCGCTTCAGTTGTGTCCGACCCTGTAGATCACAGACTCATATAAAATCTGATAGCCACTCAGTTGTATCCAACTCTTTGTGACCCATGGACAGTAGCCTGCCAAGTTCCTCTGTCCATGGCATTCTCCAGGCAAGAACACTGGAGTGGTTTGCCATTCCCTTCTCCAGGGATCTTCCCCAGCCAGGGATTGAACCTGGGTCTCCTGCAGATAGCTCAGTTGGTAAAGAATCTGCCTGCAATGCAAGAGACCCCAGTTTGATTCCTGGGTCAGGAAGATCTGCTGGCAATGGGATAAACTATCCACTCCACTTGTGGAGTCAGATGGTAAAGCATTTGCCTGCAATGAAGAAGACCTGGATTCGATTCCTATATTGGGAAGATCCCTGGAGAAGTGAACGGCTACCCACTCCAGTATTCTGACCTAGAGAATGCTATGGACTATGTAGTCCATGGGGTGGCAAAGAGTTGGACATGACTGAGCGACTTTCACTTTCACTTTCTCCTGCATTGCAGGCAGATTCTTTACCCTCTGAGCCACCAGGGAGGCCCTATAAAATCTAAAACTACACAACTGCTAGAAGAAAACTTAAAAGAGAAATTTCTAAGGTCTTAGGCAAGGGGTTCTTAAGTACAATTCCAAAAGCATAATTCATTTTGAAAAAAGAATGATAAATTGGACGTAATCAAAATCAAAAGCCTTTATACTTCAAAGGTCACCATTAAAAATAAAGACAGGTAAAACTAGGAAAAAATATTTCAATACCTGAAAAAGAATGTGCATCAAAACCCATAAGAAACTCTTAAAACTCAAAAAGAAGAAGAAAAATTACCCTATTTTCAAAGTGGTAAAAGATCTAAATAGTCATTTAACCAAATAAAATGTTTTAAAAAGCAAATGAAAATATGCTCAACATAATTAGTCATGAGAAAAATGTAAATTAGAAGCCACAATGAGACACCATTTCATACCCACTAGAATGGCTACAATGTAACAGACAAGTGGTGGCAAGGATACTATGAGAAACTAGAACCCTCACATTGCTAAAGCGAGTTGTGAAATGGTACAACCACTTTGGAAAACAATTTGGCAGCTTCTTCAAAAGTGAAACATGAACTTAGCATGTAATCCAGAAATTCCATACTGAGGTATCTACCAAAGAAAAATTAAACACATATGGCCAAAGACTTGCTCGTGAATGTTCATAGTAGGGTTATTAGCCTCAAACTGGAAACAATTCAAATGTCCATCAACTAGTGAATGAGTGAACAATGTGATATATTCACACAATGGAATATTACTCAGCAATAAAAGGAACAAACTACTAATACACATCAAACATAATACAATGTTATGCAAAATAGACAGATACAAGACTATACATTATAGAAGTCCATTTAAATGCAATGTACTGAAAAGGCAAATCTACAGAGACATAAGAGAGCCTTCCTCAGTGATCAATGCAAAGAAATAAAAGGAAAACAACAGAATGGGAATGATAAGAAATCTCATCAAGAAAATCAGAGATACCAAAGGAATATTTCATGCAAAGATGGGCACAATAAAGGACAGAAATGATATGGACCTAACAGAAGCAGAAGATATTAAGAAGAGGTGGCAAGAATACATAGGACTATACAGAAAAGATCTTAATGACCCAGATAACCATGATGGTGTGATCACTCACCTAGAACCAGACATCCTGGAATAAGAAGACAAGTGGACCTTAGGAAGCACCACCATGAACAAAGCTAGTAGAGGTAATAGAATTCCAGCTGAGCTATTTCAAATCCTAAAAGATGATGCTGTGAAAGTGCTGCACTCAATATGCCAGCAAATTTGGAAAACTCAGCAGTGGCCACAGGACTGGAAAAGGTCAATTTTCATTCCAATCCCAAAGAAAGACAATGCCAAAGAATGTTCAAACTACCGCACAATTGCACTCATCTCACACGGTGGCAAAATAATGCTCAAAATTCTCAAAGCCAGGCTTGAACAGTATGTGAACTGAGAACTTGCAGATGTTCAAGCTGGATTTAGAAAAGGCAGAGGAACCAGAGATCAAATTGCCAGCATCTGTTGGATCATCGAAAAAGCAAGAGAGTTCCAGAAAAACATCTGCTTTATAGGCTACACCAAAGCTTTTGACTGTGTGGATCACAATAAACTGTGGAAAATTCTTAAAGATATGGGAATACCAGACCACCTTACCTGCCTCCTGAGAAATCTGTATGCAGATCAAGAAGCGACAGTTAAAACTGGACATAGAACAACAGACTGGTTCCAAATTGGGAAAGGAGTGTATATTGTCACCCTGTTTATTTAACTTATATGTAGAGTACATCATGTGAAATGCCAGGCTGGATAAAGCACAAGCTAGAGTCAAGGTTGTCGGGAGAAATATCAATAACCTAAGATATGCAGATGACACCACCCTATGGCAGAAAGCAAAGAGAAACTAAAGAGCCTCTTGATGAAAGTGAAAGAAGAGAGTGAAAAAGCTGGCTTAAAACTCAACATTAGATCATGGCATCCAGTCCCATCACTTCATGGCAAACAGATGGGAAAACAGTGGAAACAGTGACAGACTATTTCCTTGGGCTCTAAAATCACTATGGATGGTGACTGAAGACATGAAACTAAAAGATGCTTGCTCCTTGGAAGAAAAGCTATGACCAACCTAGACAGCGTATTAAAAAGCAGAGACATTACTTTGCCAACAAAGGTCTGTCTAGTCAAAGTTATGATTTTTCCAGTAGTCATGTATGGATGTGAGAGTCTGACCATAAAGAAGGCTGAGCACTGACGAATTGTTGCTTCTGAACTGTGGTGTTGGAGAAGACTCTTGAGAGTCTCTTGGACTGCATGGAGATCAAACCAGTCCATCCTAAAGGAAATCAGTCCTGAATATTCATTGGAAGGACTAATGCTGAAGATGAAGCTCCGATATTTTTGCCACCTAATGTGAAGAACTGACTCACTGGAAAAGACACTGATACTGGGAAAGATTGGAGGCGGGAGGAGAAGTGGGTGACAGAGGATGAGATGGCTGGATGGTATCACCGGTCAGTGGACATGAGTTTGAGCAAGCTCCGGGACCTGGTGATGGACAGGGAAACCCGGCCTGCTGCAGTCCATGGGGTTGCAGAGAGTTGGACATGACTGAGCAACTGAACCACCTGAATTGAAATAGAGCCATAAAGCAGCTTAGTGTTTGCTGGGCTGGGGCTGGAATTGTTTGCAAACAGGCACAAAGGATCTTTTGAGAGGTAATGTGAATGCTGTAAAACTGGATTATTGCAATGGTATATAACTCTAAACTTACTAAAAAGTATTGAATTGTACACTCAGAATGAGTGAAATTTTTGGTATATAAACTAACCTTCCATAAAGTTATCTTTTATAAAATCAATTGGTTTATCAATTATTACATTCACCATAAGCATGCACATATTATCAACTGTTATAGTCATACACTAAACCCTAGAAAGGCTTCCCAGGTAGTGCTAGTGGTAAAGAATCGGCCGGCCAGTGCGGGAGACCTAAGAGACAAGGGTTCAATCCCTGGGTCAGGAAGACCCCCTGGAAAAGGAAATGGCAACCCACTCCAGTATTCTTGCCTGGAAAATCCCATGGACAGAGGAGCCTGGTGAGCTATGATCCATAGCATCGCAAAGATTCAGACATGACTGAAGTGACTTAGGACAGAAACCCTAGAAGTCTGAAGTTAGATGTCATAGTTCTATTTTAGCTAAATGAAATTACTACTCTTTATGTTTGCCCATTTTACTTACTGGATAAGTTTTGTATTTCTAACCACGTGGGGCAGATAACATATTTTCCAATTGTATCTTTCCTATATTTTTTAGAATTCATTTTTTCCAAATTGACCCTAGAACTTCAAATGTTGTTTGGGGGCCTCTGCTACTATGAACACTGGGAAAACTGAGAAAACAAAAAGGAAGTGGGAAGTGAGATGTTCATATAACTGTAGAACCTTAGAGTGAAAAGGTTATCCTCACGAAACGCTTGACTCCCCAGTACACCATTTCTTAAAATGCTTTCCCACTTCAAAAATAAAACAAAACAAAAAATGCTTCCCATCTCTGTTGAATGCTTTGGTTAAAAGGGAGCTTACTACATTTAAACTCGGTAGTTTCAAAAGCCGTTCCACCCACAAAGTCTTGCTTAAAGTCAGTTCTTGATCAGTTATTGAATCACTTGCCCCTTACTCATTCCTTTAAAACACAAAAACAATGTTGTTGCTATAAACAGAATTTTTGTTTATTCTGGAGCAGAGGAGCTAGAAAAAAAAAAGGCTTTCAGCCAACTAAGGAGGGAGAGCTGGCCTAGATGTGTTGGCCAAGCCAGGCAAACTGGCCTCTGCTGGCCAGGCCGCAGGAGATGGGTGAGCAGGTCCCAGAGGAACAGTGACTGGAAGGCATCCTGCCTGCAGATGAATGACCCTGTGTTTACACCTTCCAGAGCCTAGCGAAAATGGATTTGTTGACTAATGCTGAATGTGAATTGTCTGTTGGAAGGCAGAGATCACAATTCCAACAGACCAGAGAGTCAATTCCAAGGCCAAGGACCAGTGTGAATTAGCTGGAAGACTAACAGAAAACAAACGGCAATACACCCATCAAATGTCAGACTCCTGAGCCACAGCGGGGTGTCACGAGCGTGGAAAGTCCTAGGTTAGCCCAACATCTTACTAACATCCATCAGTCTGAGTTTTGGCTTCCCAGGTGGTGCAGTGGTAAAGAATCTGCCTGCCAATGCAGGAGATGCAAGAAACATGGGTTCAATCCCTGGGTCAGGAAGATCCCCTGGAGTAGGAAATGGCAACCCGCTCCAGTATTCTTGCCTGGAAAATTCCATGGACAACTGGCGGGCTACAGTCCATGGGGTTGCAAAGAGTCAGACACAACTCAGCAACTAAGCACAGCACAGCATTAGTACGATTTAAATAATACCTCTTATAGGAATCAGATACAAAGAAATGCAAAATAAATCCTGGGATTTATCTCCCCACCACCGTATACATCACTAGTTTAAACTAGGCATGGCAAAACAATGGTACTTTAGTGATATATCCAGTCTACAGCAAATCCATATTAGACTAAAGCATTAAATATATTTAAAAATCAAAACACACAAAAAAAATCTGAAGAAAATAAATCAAAATATTTGTCAGACCTTTGGAAACAGGAGAACTCTTTAATCTCAAAAGCCATAGATGAAACCATAAGGAAAAGATTCATATGTCACATTAAATAAAAATATCTATATATCAATAAAAACAAAAATATTGGGGAAAATATTCAAAGTTAATAACATAAAGATTTAAGAATTTAATTCTTGAAAGAGTTGATGGCTCTTACTAGAAATGAGCAGGGATTTATTTTCTTTTGCTTACTTAAAAAATTTGTATGCTGCTAAGAAAGAGGAGAAACCAGGACTCCAGACAGTCAAAAGCACACATGAGCACATTGGCAGTACGTATCAAGAACTTAAAGGTGCCGATAGTCATGCTTTAATAATCTAATTTTACTCTAAAAATAGAAAAAGCTTTATGTACAAAGATGTTACACATGGTGATATAATGGAAAAATATAAACTAGAGTCCAGATGTGCAAAAAGATGGGAACACAGGGTTATATAATATTTTTAAATGTGTACGTGTGGATAAACATACAATACAAACTACATTTATGCCCTGATTGCAAAGTAAATGACTTTGTAAAGAAAAATAAAAACTAAAAGTAAGTAAAGTCAAGGAAATATTAACTGTGGTTATTTTAGTATGTTAGGGCTTCCCCAGTGGCTCAGTGGTAAAGAATTTGCCTGCAATGTAGGAGACTTGTCAGAGACACGGGTTTGATCCCTGGGTTGGGAAGATCCCCTGGAGCAGGAAATGACAACCTGCTCCAATATTCTTGCCTGGACAATCCTGTGAACAGAGGAGCTGAGTGGGCTGCAGTCCACGGGGTCACAAAGAGTTGGATACAACCGAGTGACTGAGCATGCACACATATTAGTATGTTAGGTAGTTTTTTCCTCTTTTTCAGATTGTATTAAATGAGCATATTAAATATTAGTTGTCCGGGAGCCTGTGAATATCTCTTCCAACTGCTTCACACTTTTCAAAAATACTTTTCACATTGTCGATTATAAACATGTATTATTTTGATATCAGGATATTTTTAAAGAACCAGAATTTTTAAAGGGCTTGTAGTAAAAATTCTGAACATTATCAACAACTATCAAGTTCATGAAAAGATAATATATTTCTGTAAAAATAAATTACTTTAATATCTGTATTTGTGTGGGGAGGGGGGTTGAAAGAGGGAAAGTCAACCAACTTTCCAAGTAAACTTTAAAATCTAAAAACTTTCACAAAATCTCTGAAGAAGCACCAGACCAGAAATTTTAGAAAACTTTTAAAAAAAAGAAGCAGCAATTCAATTTGTTTGTTAAAAACAAAACAAAGAACCCACAAACCACAGGAAGCAAAGAGTTCCCAGATAGGAGGGTAGCACTGGGATTGTCTACGTTGATCTGCTCTTAAAATTCTGGAGAGAAAGTATACAGGAAAATCTACACATTTACAAATGGCCATGAGCTCTTCTGTCTAGGAAAGTGTGAGGACAGCTGTCTCTGGAGAGATAAAAGCAAAGGAACTAGGAAGAAAAAGAAGAGAAAGACACCAGCTTTTTTGGATATGTTATGGTTTGTTCATTTTACAAAGAGGCAAAATACATGAAGTGCTACCATGTACTAACACTAGGTGGAAAGTTTACATATTGTTGCCCTATTATTCTCTGTAACTTTCTATATTTCAAAAAATTTTTGAACAAAAGGCAAAGAGCACTGAAAGTAGACAAAGCCCACCAGTGTTTGGAAAAACCTTTAAGTGTGAAACAGCAGGATGAAAAGAGGAAATGGGTGTGGTTCCCCTGACAAATGCAGGGCACCTGCTGGCAGGCAGCCCTGGAGAGGAAGATGGGGAGGTAGGCAAGGACCAGATCCTGAGAGGTCTTGTTTGCCAAGCTTAGGAGTTTGAACATTATCTGAAAACAGGAAGTTAAACAGGCATTTCAATTAGGAAAGAGATCTTTCTCTGAGATCTATCTTTTGGGATTGTCTCAAGTTTTGAAAGTTTGTATTTTTGCATATATATCTATATCTGTTGTTTAGTCGCTGAGCCGTGTCCGACTCTTTCGTGACCTCATGGACTGTGGCCCACCAGGTTCCTCTGTCCATAGGGTTTCCCAGGCAAGAATATTGGAGTGGGTTGCCATTTCCTTCTCCAGGGGGGTCTTCCTGACCCAGGGATTGAACCCACATCTCCTGCATTGACAGTCTGATTCTCTACTGCTGAGCCACCAGGGAATCACTTATTTATATCTACATAGGCTGAATTATGTGACAATTATGGTCCAGAACACATAACACAATCCAAATCAGATGTTGGAACTGGCATAACTATAGGTCACATGGTACAATGAATGACATTCTATCACATCACTGTACTAAACACCACTACTCATTATATCTCAACAGAACCTAACAAATTATGAATTAAAGAATGTGGCTTATTATGTAATAAAAATAAAAAGCCCAATGCCTATTATTGTAAGACAATAAGCTTTTACAAACGGAAGTGGATGGGCAGTTGGGTATTAAATAAGCTTCAGCAAATATAAAATCACAGTTTTAAGGAAACTCATCTCTATTATGCTCCTGAAACGTGGCTCTCAATTACCACTTGTGACCCAGCAAGTAGACCTCGGATTCTCATCAGTCCCTTGGAGTCTGTCATACTTCCTTTAACCTGGCAAACAACTAAAGCAAAACTGCAAATGAGACTTCAGATTTCCAACTGAGCTTGCTCTCTTGGGAAAGACTTTGTTGGCAAGAAACCAAGGTCAGCCCCATTCAGAGACTCTTCTCCGAAGAGCCAGCTGGGCAGACAGGCCAGCATCCCATGGATTTCTAGAAGCTGGCCATGATCACCCCTCCCTGCAGATCCCTGGCATCTTCGGCCTGTTCATCCTGCCCGTTTGTCCTGAGTTTAGGGCTCCTGTCCTCATGGTGGGGAGCAGGGATCATAAGAATGGGTGATCCTCGGGCCCTGGCACTGGCCTAGTCACCTCATTTATTCATTTACAACATACTGCTGAGTCCTCACTAGGGTCAGAAGCACAATATCAGACCCTAACACACAAAGATAAGTAAGACAGAGCCTCTGTCTTGGGTGTATAACCTACATGAGGAGATAAGAACATAAAGGGGAATGACAATATGGATGTTATCACAGAAGGGTGTACAAGTTGTTTTGGAAATGGTAAAGAAATCCTTCTTCTGCAGTAGGGCTAAGGGTAAGAAGCTTTCATATCTGGCAGGTCAGTAAGAAGGGTAAGGGCACGGAGGTGTGGACACATATTGCAGAATGTGAACTGTAAGATGTGAAAACAAGAGACAAGCACAGAACGGTATATAAGTTCCAGATTGCAAATGGTCTGGTGGCTCTTGCAAAGGAGTCTGGACTTTTTCCTAAAGACAGTCGAAGTTGCTAACGCAGGTTTTAAAAATATCTCATATCTTACCATTCAACAAATATGTACTAAGCATCTATTTTGTGTAGGCACCATGTACAGACACATCCACAACCACAACCTTCTACTCCTCTTATTATTATAAAAAATATACAAATACAATGAGTTAGAAATATTCCAAGAACTGGTAAAATGATCCAGAACACAGGAAAGAGTGTGCAGTGACATGTGATGATGACATGTGATCAGGCCAACTAGGAATCTCCCATTTGGAAACTAAAGTAAGACATAAAATAGCACCTGATTTTATGAAAATCACTGTGGCTTTGTTCATCTAATTTTTTTGGCTGGAGATGGGATACTATTTTTTAAATTTTTTATTTATATTGGAGTATAGCTGACTAACAATGTTGTGTTAGTTTCAGGCATACAGCAAAGTGATTCAGTTATACATATATCTTTTCCCAAACTCTTCTCCTTTAAAATGCCAATTTAAATTAACAAATATGGATGGTGAACCCATCATATAAAAAGACAATAGTACTGAAGGTTTGGAGATTATATTGGATCAAATTAACACAAGAACTACCACTTGACCCAATAGCTGGAAGGCTAAACAGAAAAACAGGTTCCAGAAGAGAACATCTGCAGATTACAGACTGGAAATGATTCATGTGTAAATAACATGGAAGGCAAGAGTATCCCCTCAGAGATAACCGCTGTTCACAGTCACAGATGACAAAATTAGGCTGAAAGGACTGTCATCCTAACATAGCCTCTACAACCTTGCAACCAGTCATTATAAGCTAACATGAATGTCTCCATACTCCAAAAAATGTCCTGGCAGGGAAACAGCAACCCTCCTTTAGAGCTCTTCCGATTCCTTAGCCTAAGATACCAAGCTGGGAATCAGCAAATGGGAGCTGGGAAATGACAAGGTAAGATGGTCATAGGGAGCAGTCTTGCCTATTTGTCTAAAGTATTATGAAGTCTCAGTGTATTTGACTCACCAATGGAAACACTGAAACACCTTGTCAAGTCAATGCTTTTTAAACTGCACTCCAGTTTGCTTACCTCCAAGCTCCATTTGCTCTGGCATCATCTCTCCATTCACAATGAGCTACCCACAGTTTCCCTGATAATGCTGTTTTGTTCTTCCAGACCAGGTCTTTTTCTTCATCAGCTCATACAAACCCTTCCAGGTTCCATAAATCCTTAATTTTCCATTCCTCAAGAAAAATCCTCCTTGACCTCTCAGTCTGACTTAAATACTTTTTAGTTTCTAGATTCTCATTGCTCCTTGTTCACATGTCCATCCCAGTGCTATAACCTTACCCTGGACTCTCTTATTTGCAAAATTAGATTTGAACCAACAGATTATAAGTTCTGGGAGTACAGGAATCTTGTTTTATTGGTCTTTGTGGCCTGGTAAATCCTAGTAAGCGGGCTTCCCAGGTGGCTCAGTGATAGAGAATCCATTACCAACCAGGAGACTCAGTTTTGATCCCTGGGTTGAGAAGAACTCCTGGAGAAGGAAATGACAACCCACTCCAGTATTCTTGCCTGGGAAACCCCATGGACAGGGGAGCCTGGTGGGCTATATTCCATGGGCTCACAAAGAGTCAGACAAGACTTAGGGACTAAACAACAACAAACACCCTTAGTAAGTACTTGCCAGAAGAAAAAAGGAGTGGGGGGGTGGGGAGGAGGAAAAAAGGAAAGTGAGACCAAGATAAATTTTTGGTTCCTTCATTCAAGAAACTTTCATTGAGAGCCTACTCTGTGTCAAACACCACTCTGACAGTGAAGAAACAGAAAAGTAACTGAAAGTGGAGGTCATAAAAGTAACTCCTCTGACTCTTTATGAGGACCCCTATCCTCATAAAATTTAATAACATAGTGGAAGAGCTAGATCACTGATATGTTACATAGTGTGTTGGGTGGAAGAAGAGGCAGGGAGAGCTACCATGCACAGAAGATGGATTAGGGGGGTCTTGGGGGAGAGGGATGCTGTGAAAAACAAACTACTACGCTTTCCATTCAATGCCTCACCATCAATCTGTATTATTTTTATTTCCCTTCATATAAGGAATTCATGCTTTCCTTCTTCAGCCTCCCTTTCAATGGCAATTCTTTTAAAGCTCATAGTTCTCAAGTCATTTTTTTTTAACCTCAGCCTTTTTTTCTGATGCCCAACATCAATTGGGCTATAAATCTGTCATATACTACTACTAGTTTAGGCCTCTCCAAGTTATAACCCATGTGGTCCAGCCAAGATACAGAGATTCCCAAAAATGCTTTCATCATATCCCAGCTGGAATCTCTTAATTCATTATTTGCAGGTCTAGCCAGTACCTCCGATGAGCACTTGCAGTACAAGGATAACTAGGTCACAATCATGTTCTCAGGGTTCTCAATCCCTAATTACAGTTCTCCCATGATAAAGGGATCTGTGTACAAATTTATGTGAACTAAGGTTTTTCCTTTCTCAAGCCAACTAATACTTTCTCCTGTGTAACTTGAGTCAGAAACTCAGTTCTCGAGATAAAGTTTTTCAGGTTTATGAACCACTGATTAACTCCAAGGGAACATTCAAATATCTACCGCCACTCTTTCCTGGCCCACTTAAATTATACTTTATTTTTTCCCCATTTTATCCATTGTAATACACTCTGGCATTTGCACAATAAGAATGCAATCAGGAAACAGACGAATGAGTCTCTTAAATAAACATAGCCTGTTCTTTCCCGAATTAAGAGGTCCAAAGAATGCTCACTGCCCCTCCTTCCCAGAAGACTGCATAGTCAACAGCTTGTGATTACTCAACAGTGTCATTTTTACTTTTCTATTTTGTGTGTTGGTGATTCTCCATAATGCATGAATTAATTAATGAAAGTTAGGAAGTGACCTACCTAATACAACATGATCATTTCATTTGCAACTCCTTCCCATAAGATCTGAGATGGCATACAAGGTAAGATTAGCATATTTATGATATATATATTTTGTTGCGAAAGCAATCTTCAGTTGGCACAAAAAATGATGGATTTGTGCAGCTTAACAATTCAATTCAAAAAGAAACTAAGCTGCTATTACATGGTTGTTGCTAGAATAATACTTTTCATACCAACAAATGATCTTGGAAGAGGCTGTCCACAAGAAGAAATCAAAGATTTGAATATGTATTTTTGGCCAGGCATGGGAGAAGGGAATTAAAAGTGATTCTATTAGTTCAAATATATAAGAAGTAAAAAAACTTTTAATCAAAATTTCAAAAGTTGGCAAATGGTTCAAATTCATTTTTAGCTCATTTGTTAAAAAAGAAAAATAAAGAAAAGGGTTCACACATCTCCAAGGTAAGGAGGACAGGATACCTCTCTCCCCATGTGTGTTCAAAACATATGTTCAGGGGATGAACTGAATGTTATAGACAAGACAATACTTTTGCTGGTAATAACATTATTTTTTCAGGCTGTGTGGCAACACTGTGAATGGAACCAACCAGACATGTTTGTGGTTTGACTATCCTCTGTTAATGTTCCATTTCTAGACCTGCGCTCTCCAAAGTGCATCCTGTGATTAATTTTAAGTAAAAAAAGTCAGCCGCAAAAACACATCTCCAACTTGGTGAAGCTTGTAGACACTTTCAGTGACCATATACCCAAGTGGCAAACACAGCTTAGAAAGGAGGACAAGCCATGCAAATGCCATGTGAGGATCAGAGATGCCACAGGGAGCAATGAAAAGTCTTATGGGGTGTCATGATAAATGTCTGAATGTAGCAATCATAGTGACGAATGATAAGTTGTTCTTCATGTGTGTGTGATGGATAATCCCCTGGCAAAAATCAAATCTTGAAAATATATTAATTGAATTTAGGACTAATTTCATGTATGAAACAAAATATTTATGTGAGTCTGTGGCTTAGTTTTAATAATGGCCCTTCTTTTTTCTTTTTGCAATATGATTTCAAATACATACAGTTGAACATATATTTCTAACACCATCTCAAAAAAAAGCAAGGAAGGGAGTTGGTACTTCCATTTTTTATCTTCTATAATGTCTCAACTTCCCAGAAGTTAGGCTTCTGTAGCCTATGGATGTTTGGATTAGCTCAGGACTTTGAAGAGCAATGAGGAGAAAACTTGAGGCAATCTTCTAACGCAGAGGTGGAGTTCATTGAACTAATCTCTAAGTCTCACTTCAGTCTACATGGATCTAGAGAATTATGTAAGATGAGAACACTGTATGTCCTATCGCTTCACAAAGTATTAAGGAAAGAAAAATCAAGTTATAAATCAAGGCTTTTCAGCCATGTCCTAGGAAGCGCAAATTCCATATTTAATCAAATCTATGCACACTTAGACTCAATTAATCCAAATTGCCCTAAATGTGGTAGGGTTCATATCCTTTTTAGCAACCATTAGGGCTAAGAGAGTTATCATTAGTATTAACTTCCTGATGTTAAAGAGGGAGTCCATTAAACAACTTATTTATTCTAAAATCAGTTAATCCTACATTTATACAAATGTTGTTTTAAGCTGGAACAAATTAATGAAAGATAACATGGGAAAAGAGCCCAAACAAAAAGAGTCTAAGGGTAAATTTGTGATGGATAAAGGAACAAGTTTCTCCTTGTTTCTGAAAACAGTAATTGGCCTTCCCTGTAGTTTCTTTGAAATATTTTGGATGTGAATACTTGCTGTGATAGCATAACCTCGTGTTAACATTTTTTACTTATTTAGTGAAGAAGTTTCTGAAATATGTTAAATACTGTGAAATAGGAGTCACTGGGTAGCTACAAAATGTATATTTTGAAAGTGAAAACATAGATTATGACATTTGTGTTTCTTCTTTTTTCTTGCAATTACCAAAGTAAAAAAGAAAGCCTGAAATAATTCACCCTTCTTGTTATTTCTCAATCCAACATCTTATTTTAATTTTCTTTTTTTTTTCCTCTCCAGTTTTCCCAGTTGCTTTTCAGCCAACAGATCTTCATACCTACACAGACCGTGACACTATCAAAAAAGAACATACAACCATTATGCATGCACCATAGCTAAAAGAAAACACAGAGTCTTTTGGACCATTAGTTCCTGAAAATCTAACAAACATGGCACTTGCATTTCTTGGGACAACTAAACAGCATCTGTCAAAAATCTTCAGTTTCCTAGCACTATGAAATATATTCCCTGCCCTTTGGAGATCAGTCAATCAATTGGTCTCTTTCTCTCTCAGCTTCTCCTTGGAAATTCCACATTATAACCCCTCTGATATTAGCTTTTTAGGCTTTCTGAGATGCTTCACATACTATTATATACTACCCCAAGTGCATTCCAGAAATTGGCTTTTCAATGGAACTTGGCAAGATAATACTTAGCTTATAGATGACAGATAACTCTATAGTCAAGAGATTGAATTGGGTCTTTTTGAGGAACCATGGTAAGGGCATGGGAAAAAAGCAAAAAATCTAATTAGACCATTCCAGTGGTGCTAGACTATGCCAAAAGCCACACACTCGAATCTGAATGTCTTCTGAAAGCCAGATCTCCTTGTGACCAAATGTTTCCCAGGAGAAGAAAATTGATAGCATATTAATTCATGTCACTTCAGGCTACTCAAAGCAATCCATTTCAATTCTTTTCATTCTTATCCCCCTATTTTCAGCCACAGATTAGCTATAGTTACTATTCTGTCCTACAGGGTTAAGCTAAAGCTAATTATAACTTTATAATAAAGTACAGTTAGTCAGAAGAGTAGGAAGCTACCCATTCAAACAGTGAATAAGAACTGCATACACTGGTACAGCGGGGTAGACAAGAACCAAATATCAACTCCAGCTTGGCTTGAGCTGACTGTCATTGAATAAGTGAAGCAGAGTTAGCTTGTACATCATCATAGTCACAAGCTGGTAAATTATTTGGCCCACTCTGAATCCAGTTCTGTTGCTAACAGTGACAGATGGGTGTATGCCAGGTCTAGTCTTCTATTCAATAGTTATCAAGCATTTCCTATGCATCAGGCATTATTCAAGGTGCAGTGACAGATAGGCAAAAATTCCTGTTCTCATGGAACTCATGCTCTAGATAAAACTATTTCACAACTCTAAATTCCCAGTTGTTTTTATAAGAACAAAACTGCAAACCTCCTGACATGTGCATCGAGTAAACAAACTCATTATAAAAAGAAACCAAGACTTTCGCTAAACACAGACTCCAATATAGCTGGTCTAACGTCATGCAATGGGAGTTACAGCAGAGCAGAAAGACACAGCAGCAGTACATTCATTCATACAGCTAGATTCTCCATGCCTGTGCATACTCAGGCTCCCCTGGGACTACATTCCCTTTTTATTCTATTCACAGTTCAATTTCAGCTAAATTCCCACATCCATCACTATATTGATCTTTAGCCTAGGAAAAAGTGTTTTCATCATATATTTGCTTACAATTAAAGTCAAGCTCTCCCCAGCCAAGTCAATCTGAGAGATTTGCTTAGTCACCTAAAATTATTTTAAAACTTTGTCTAGGGACTGAGAGATACAGAGAATGGAAAGTATTAGCAGCCCAAATGACAATCAAAGAGGTATGGGACAAAAGATCTCAAATAGCAAAAATAATCTTGAGAATAAAGAACAAAGCTGGAGGTATCATGCTCCCTGACTTCAAACCCCACTACAAAGCTACAGTCATCAAAACATTGTGGTACTGACACAAAAACAGACACATAGATCAATGGAACAGTATAAAGAGCCCAGAAATGAACCCACACTTTTATGGGAAATTAATCTATAATGATCTATGAACTTAGAGTCAATTAATCTACAACAAAAGAGACAAGAATGTACAATGGAAAAACAACTGTCTCTCAACAAGTGCTGCTGGGAAAACTGGATAGCTACAAGTAAAAATATGAAATCAGAATCTTTTCTCATATCATATATAAAAATAAACTCAACGTGGATTAAAGACCTTAATGTAAGACCATAAACCAAAAAAACTCCTAGAAGAAAATGTAGGCAGAACATTCTTTGACATAAATCATAGCAATATTTTTTGGCTTTAAGACCAAGGAAACAAAAGCAAAAATAAACAGACGGGACCTAATTAAACTTAAAAGCTTTTACAAAGCAAAGGAAACCACTGACACAATTAAAATAAAAACCAACCAAATAGGAGAAAATATTTGCAAATGATATGACCAACAACTGCTAATATCCAAACTATATAAACTGCTCATATATAAGTTAATATCCAGAAAACAATCAACCTGATTTAAAAATGGGCAGAAGATGTAATGGACATATTCCAAAGAAGACATACAGAAAGCCAACAGGCACATGAAAAGATGCTCAACATTGTTAATCAACAGAGAAATGCAAATCAAAACCACAATGAGATGTGAACTAACACCTATCAGAATGGTTATCATCAAAAAGACTACAAACAACAAATGCTGGTGAAAATGTGGAGGAAGGGGAACCCTTGTACATTGTTGATAGGAATGTAAATTCGTGTAGCCACTGTGGAAAACAGTATGGAGGTTGCTCAAAAAACTAAAAATAGAACCACCATATGATTCAGCAATTCCATTCCTGGGAGCATGCATGCTAAGTCGCTTCAGTCGTGACTGACCCTTTGTGACCCTATGGACTGTAGCCCACCAGGCTCCTCTATCCAAGGAATTCTCCAGGCAAGAATACTGGAGTGGGTTGCCATTTCCTTCTCCACCATTCCTGGGTATGTATCCAAAGAAAATAAAAACACTAATTCAAAAGGATACATACACCCCAGTGTTCATAGTAGCAATTTTTTGTAATAGGCAAGATATGGAAGCAATTTAAGTGTCCATCAACAGATGAATGGATAAAGAAGATGTGATACACACACATACACACACAGTGGAATACTATTCAGCATAAAAAAGAATGAAATTTTGCCATATGCAACAGTATGGATGCACTTGGAGGAGATTATGCTTAGTAAAATATGTCAGACAGGAAAAGACTAATACTCTATGTTATCACTTACATGTGGAATCTAAAAAATAAAACAGACTAGAGAATATAACAAAGCAGAAACAGACTCACAGATACAGAGAATGAAGGAGTGGTTATCAGTGGGAAGAGGAAAGAAGGAATGGGCAAGACAAGGGTGGGGAATAAGAGGCACAAACTACTATGTATAAAATAAATATGCTCAAGGATATACTGTATAGCACAGGGGATATAGACAGAGGAGCTTGGAAAGCTACAGTCTGTGGGGTCGCAGAGTCAGACACAACTGAGCAACTAATACTTTCACTTTTCACAGGGAATATAGCCAGTATTTTATAATAAGTCTGACTCTTTGTGACCCCATGGACTGTAGCCTTCCAGGTTCCTCTGTCCAAGGGATTCTCCAGGCAAGAATATTGGAAAGGGTATCCATTCCCTTCTCCAGGGGATTGTCCTGACCCAGGGATTGAACATGGGTCTCCTGCATTGCAGGCAGATATTTTACCAGGTGAGCTACCGGGGAAGCCCTATAAATGAAAAATAGTCTATAAAATTTCATATCACCAAGCTGTACACCTGAAACTAATATAATATTGTAAGTCGACTATAACTCAATAAAAATAATAAACTAAAAAACAAAGAGGTAAATGAGATGGAGAGGAAAGAAGAAAGAGTTCAGAAGAAAAGATAACTAATAACAGCTAAAATCAATCCGAGAAAAGATTGTAGATCTAAGAGCCAGGCAAATATTTGTTGGAGAAAAAGGATGCACACAGTATGGGCCAAATTAAAAAAACAGAGATCTCACTCCTACACATTTGCCTTAGATGAGACACAATGCATTTCCTTTAATGTACAATATGAACAGTCTTTCAAGATTGCTCCAAGGACCAAATGAGGTCGTGTGCACATCTGTAAAGCACAGAGTAGATGGAAGGGATCATTCATTTAATTTTGGCTTCTCTGAAATATTAGGTTTTTGCAGAATTTACTTGGCTATATTTGCCACTCCTCGAGGTTTAAAAATGGCAAAGGGAAAATAATCCATTAAACACAGAGATGATAAGTCAGTCATTTCTTATTTGAGTTATAAGGAATTCAATAAACTTCTCCTAAAAACTATTCACTTATCCATTCATCTATTCCACAAATACTTATCAAGCTACTAGGTGCCCCAAATTAGAGATACAATGGTAAACAAGGGAGATAGTGACCTACCCTCATGAAACAGAAAAGGACTGAAAAGCTAGCAAAAACATTCTCATGTCATTCTTATATAAACCCACACACCATGCAGCATGATTTCATGTATTGTGCACAATGCGCCTCCACCAATATTTGCTGTTTAATTTTCAAGATATATTAGACACAGTTTATCCATCCAAAGCCCACAAAACCACATGTGGTATTATAAAAATGACATGACCAAACAGTATGTTGCTAGGTGGTTGTTGTTATTGTTCACAGAAACCATTACAAATGTATCTAGTGACTGAGGTGGTGGCCATGACTTGTCCAAGTAGTGAATGATTTATTGATACCAGAAATGCTATTATGACATCCAAAGGCATTCCCCAGGGGACAAGTTTGCATGCGTCCACTCAAAAGCATGCATTATCTCAAAATACTTGATGCCTGAACAAACCATTTTCATGATGTACTTGTTTTATGTATTTTAAGGGCATCTAAGTTCCAGTTTAATCACTTTCCTGGGGGAAAGCTAAGGGTCAGAGTCCCCCTAGCTTTCCCCCTAGGTAAAGCAATACATGTAACATAAAACTCAAGATCCCTCTGCCTTGAAGGGCGAAGGAAATCTACAGGATTTCCCACCCTGAGTCACTGCTTGAGGGTTCTTCAGGGCAGATTCTCATGGACAACATGAGCTACCAGGCTTCTCCCGTCTGTAGAAAACTCGACAGTGTCCTTATTATTCCCTGACGTAGTGTCATGGCACCGCTGCGCACACCTAAACGTGCTGTGCGCCATGCTTCCTGCAACATTCTCCTGACCAGTGCTCCTATCTCGTCTCCCATCACTCACTCTGTCTGAACTCTGTCCACAGAGCTTTCTTTCATCCCCTCAAATACACAGATGTTTGCCAATACAGATGCTTGCCATCTTAGGACCTTTATACACACTCTTCCTTCTATCTAGATAGCTCCCATCACTCTGGAAATGGCCGGCAACTTATTCTTTAGAGAGCCCCACCTCTCTAAACAGTCCAACGTGACCAAAAGTCCATACATGTCACTATTCTCTACTCTCATCTCCTCTATCTTCCTGCATGGCCTTTGCCACATTGGTACCTAGGTGTTTCTGTGTTAATTTCTTTAATCTCCGCTTCCTCCACTAGGATATAACTCCAGAGGGCAGAGCTGTGTGTTTCACGTATGATTATACATCTCCAGTCATTAACACAGTGTGTGGGATATAACTGATGCATGATGGAACAGCTCACATCTCTTCTTAGAACATTTTCCTTTCAGCTTACCATCATATCTTTTTATGGATACATTTGACAAAACTGAATTCTAACATGTGAGGTTAGAAATGTATGGGCTTAAAATGTCTGGCTTTTCTAGCTTTACTCCTCTTGGACTAATACTTTTAGTCCTTTGCAACTAAAGAAGAATGGCATGTAGATCCTATAGTAAAAGCACCTCACTAAACAAACTGACTATGCTACATGTATAGACTTGTGTTCTCATATCCACCTAGAACGTTGGATATATACTTTAGATAGGTGTTCAATTTCTTCACTGATGGATAATTTTCCATTACCTCTCATTGACTTCAGAATGCCACATTTCTAAAATAGCCAGATACCTCTTATATTTCTCGGCTGGCCTTGAATGAAGAAACAAGTTCATTCCCCTTATGTATCTATGCATGTAAGTAAGCAAATTATTTAGTAACCTTCGGTTGGTTGTTGTGAAAACAGATGTTTTTCAGTGCTACAGGCACCATTACATTTGATGGAAATGGTTGTCACTCACCTCTTCACTTTCTCCTCCCTTTATTACTATTTGCACTGCTGGGGTCTGAGCCTTTGCTACAATACAACAATTGGGTGTGTATTAAGGAAAGCATATAGTTGATATGATATTGATAGGATATCCAAATAAGAATGTTGGGCTTCATCCGTGTAGAAGATCCCCCAAAATATGCTATTCCAGTAAGAGAACAAAATCTCTAAGTGGAAAGCATAGTCCCACTGGGGACTCTATATTGAGGTTAACTCTGGTGGTAGCTGGAAGTCTCATGACGCTGTTTATGAAACAACAATTTTCTAACAAGATTACTCTCATTTTCATGAGAACGAGCACATTTAATAGCAAATACCTATTAAACATGTATTGAGTATGTGCCAGGCCCCATGCTAAGTACTGTGTGAATTATTTCATTTAATCTTCCTTACAATCTCACTAGATAGGTGCTATTATTATCCCCATCAGACAGATTATGATCCCTAAGAACTAATATATATTTTGAAGAACATTTTCAATGTAGGTAAAATATGCCCCCAAACTTCAAGTCTTGTCTTTTTGCCTGGTTGAGTGTCCAACAGTGAAGGCCAACAATGTCTCCTAAGAGAAGGCAAGCAAGAAGATGAGGGCTCTCTGGGGAAAGAGATAGAAATGGTCCTATTTTATGTGTTTTGCCATTAGAATATTTATTTCCTCCCGAAATAAAGAATTCTTTATTTTGGGGGGAAATAAATATTCCAAGCTCTTGTTTACTTAAAAATCTCTTCTGAAACCTTTCAGAAGAAAGGGATTGCTGCAGAGGGAATATGGTAGGAAAGCTCGAGAACATTTCCTTCATGTGTCCCACAGAACTCCCTTCCCACATACTTCAATTATCAATAACTAAACTCACATTGTACCTAAAATAAGACATACTTGTAGGTACTGTTTTCAGAGCACTTTTTAAAAAATGTTGTATTCAACAGATATAAAATTGTATTAAAATATATTTCACATTTAAATACTCTCTCTCATCAATCTTGATATCCCACAGTTAAATTAAGTAAATCAACACCTAACCTCTTCATAGCAGTGAGCTTGGTACTCAGTGAGGCAGGAAGAAGAATCAGATTTAGTTTTTGCTCTTTGGTCTATGGGAGGGATCATATCTGGCTGGAAAATTATACATAAATTAGCATATTATTAGCCCCAAACTAGATCTAGATTAGCAAATTTTGTAATTCCCAAATTCTGGAGTCTGTAGGCTGAGTTTAATTTTTATAGAAAATACTGAATATACATATTTATATATATTCATATTTATGCATATGAATGCAGAAATTTTTAGGTTAAAGACATTTGTGTTTCATTTAGTGAAGAAAGTATTTTTTGTTGTCGTTTAGTCACTAAGTCGTGTCTGACTCTTTTGTAACCCCATGGATGTAGCCCACTAGGCTCCTCTATCCATGGGAAAGTTTCCCAGGCAAGAGTACTGGTGTGGGTTGCCATTGCCTCCTCCAGGAGATCTTCCTGACCCAGGGACTGAACTTGCATGTCCTACATCAGCAGGTGGATTCATTACCACTGAGCCACCAGGGAAGCCTGAAAATATTTTTAAGAAAACTTAAAATATTATAACTTGCTTATAAGGCTTCTTAAAAGCCATGAAATAGGATTATAGATATTTTTATGCTGATGTATGTATTTCAACACAAGAATCAATAAATGACATGGAAAAAAATTTTTTGACAAGATAAATGTTCATTCCTTGCCTCTTAGTAAACAGCATTAAAATCCATCAGTATATATCCCCAAAGACAAGGACTAGGTCACTCAATTATTTAAAAATGTAATAAAATGCAAGAAAAACAAGAATTAATTAGAGGAGTAAAAATACTAAAATGGCTGATTTGGCTTAAAGTGCATGTCACACACCACAAGTTTAATACATGCATTAACCATCAAAGAGAAATGTGACTAGGGTCCAGGCAGACAGAGGTGGTGATGTCAGCAAAGTTGCAATGAAACTGATGGCAGCTGGTGGTAGAGGTCCCTATAGTCAGGAAAGAACTGGGGAAGCAATATGTCTTAATCCTGGCTTGGAAAGAAAAGCATTTAACCAATCTATAAAAGGAAGTTCTAGCTCCAATGAATATCTGATACTGCTAATTCTGGTACACAGTACCCCCAAAGATTGAAGAGAACCAGGTGACATGCGAGCCAACCACATCAAATTTTCAGAACAAGGAATTTATCACTATTTAATTTATCACTATTTAATGACTACTTATGCCTAAGTCAAACTGTATTTTTTTTTAACTGAAGTATAGCTGACTTACAATATCCTAATAGTTTCAGGTCTTCAACGTAGTGATTTGATACTTTTACAGATTATACTCCATTTAAAGTTACTTATAAAAGAAAGGCTACATTTCCCTGTGCTGTACAATATATATCTGTTTTATACACAGTACTGTGTATCTCTTAATCCCCTATTCTATCTTGTCCCTTCCCACTTCCCGCTCCCACTTGTAACCTCTCTTTTGTTCTCTGTGCATCTGCTTCTGTTTTGTTATACTCATTCATTTATTTTTTTAGATTATCTGCTTCTGTTTTGTTATATTCATTCATCTATTTTTTTAGATTTCACACATAAGTGATAACATATAGTATTTGTCTTTCTCTGAATTACATCACTTAATATGATAATCTTGAGGTCCAGCCATGTTGTTGCAGGCGGCAGAATTTCATTCTTTTATGGCTGAGTAATATTCTATTTTACTTATATACCACATCTTCTTTCTCCATTCATCATCATACTTTAGAACATTTCAGAACCAAACCCCATGTGTTACATTTAATTTATAAATTAAATTAATTCTAAAATTAATCAATTTGAAAGTACTGGGTTAAACTAAGTAAAAATAGTTCCCTTCTCGCAGGACTTCCAAGAGCTAATATGCTAACACAACCATTGCCTCTTCAAGACGAGGACATAGTATATGAATTTCCAATAGCCTACTGACCATGAAAACTTCATTTCCTGGAACCCCCATGGGACTAATGTTCTATGAAAAGTACTTTGGCACATCATCTGGACCTCAAAGTCCCATATATTTGTTCAATATACACTTATAAACCAAAAACAGCACAGACTCTCTAGAGGCCATCACTACCAGGGAACATAAACACTAAGTATTTTCAAGGACTCTCAATTGAGCATGTAAAAGTAGTAGGGTCTCCAGAATGCTATTCATAGGATTAAGCTAAAACAGTTTCAGAAATAGACCAGTCCACCCACTAGTTTATATACACAAAGGAGAATATTTTAAAACCCCAATACCATGCCTCATATAGAAATTGTACAGAAACACAATTCAGCAGAATAGAAAGGTACCACAGAGAGATTTGAAATAGACCTTTCCTTCTTTGGAGTTAAGCAAATTGACATCATGCCCCCTCCTCTTCTCTCCTAGGTGGTCTCCAAACACTGAAAATCTGGCATAGCAGGGATCTCCTAAGGGTGACGGTTTCTTCCCTTTTCCCCTGGTCACTTCCAGCCTCTGCATCTTTGTCCTGTCTCTTCTCTTCATCTGTAGCACTTTCCCTCATCTACTCTGTCTAATTAAATCTTTGCCCTGCTTGGTTTTTTTAACTCTTTCATATCTGCATTACTATCTTTCAAAAAAATTATTTTAAGTCCCTGATGACAAGAACCATTTACTTCCCTTCTGATTCCATTGCAGTACCTAGCTGAGGGCTGAGCATTTATGAAATATTTCTTATCACTTTTATATCTAATTGACATGACTACAAGAGGTTTCATTTATCACTTATATTTGAACAAAACTCCACTGAAAAATTGGACTCTGATCTGCAGTCCCTAAATGTTTTTTTTTTTAATTGGTTTACTTTTACATGTCAACCCAGGCTGTGATTCTCTAAGATGCTGCTTTCTTAAAAGTTGAAAAACAGCAGCAGGAAGAAAGAAAACTGGATACCTAAAAGAGACCGAAGTGAAGTGATGATATGTATTACCAGAAACAAAGCTCTAGAACTGTGCTATCCAACATGGTATCCACTAGTCACAGGTGGCTATTAGCTGACCTCAACTGAGATGTGGCATAATATATACATTAGAGTTCAAAGATTTAGTATGGAAAAAAGAATGCTAGATGTCTCATAATTTTTAATACTGAGTGCCTATTAAAATAAAATGTTTGGATATATTGGGCTAATTAAAATATTAAAATTAATTTTACCCATTTCCCTTTACTTTTTCAGGTGGCTACTAGAAAAGTTAAAATTACACATGTGGCTTGCATTATATTTCTATTAGTCAGTGCTGCTCTAGTATTTTGAGCATCCAAAAAACAGAAAAGTGGTCCAAATATTAAATATGACTATTAACTGATAAAAACTTGCTTCACAGGAGACTGCACAGACTGTATGATGTATGATATGCATCCACAACAAGCTGGAGGACTCTGTGGACCACGAACTGTCTAATGCCTGGAAACTAGCTGGCCAGGTACTCGGACATGGTTCACAGGACAGGCTGTTACCATGCCAAAGTTAGTTTGACTCTGGCAATTTATTGTGGAAAAAAGAAAGTGCATGAGTGTTTCCTAATAACTAGTTGTGGGCCAGTGCAAGAGAAAGTTGATGTGGAGTGAGCTTAGATATTTCTCAAAGGGCTTGCCCGGAGCAGCAAAGAGGCCTCAAATGGCTGGAGGTACCAGTGGATGCTCTAGGTTCAAAACATAGAGGCCATATGTGGAATCTAAAATACAAAATAAATCAACATAGCTATGAACGAAAAACAGACTCGGACTGGTGGCTGCCAAGGGAAAGGGGATAAGGGAGGGAAGGAATGGGAGTTTGGGATTAGCAGAAGCAAACTATCATGTACCGTATGGATAAACAAGGTCCTACCTAGCACAGGGAACTATATTCAAACATCCTGTGACAAACCATAATGAAAAAGTATATATATATATAAATATATACACACACACATATATACACACACACTTTCACTCTGTGTGTAACTGAGTCACACTGCTATACAGATGAAATTAGCACAACATTATAAATCAAATATACTTCAATAAATTTTTTTAGAAAAAGAATAACATAGATGCCCTTGCTCATGTGAGAGACCTGCCAGGGAAAAAAATCTGAAAAGGATCAGAAGATTTCAACTCTTCACAAGGAGAAAACTAACCACTAAGTGGACTGAAAGGAACAGTGCATGGGAAACAAAAATTAAACTGCTTTATGATCACATCCCACCAGTCCTGTTGGTCATACCAAGTGGTATGGTAGCATATGTTTCCTATGTGCACACAATTCCTAAACCATGGAAACTGAATATCTATGTCAATAGATGTATTTCCTGAAACTATTCTAGGAAAATCAAGTTTATTCAATGAGCCACCAACTGCCAAATATTGCAATACCACTTCAGATGCATAGTAACATTAAACACATTCTGCCCCTGCTATCTACACATTAGTATTTAATTTCCATTAAGACTAAATACCAAAAGCTAGGCTTGCAGAGGTCTTCTTGTTACTTGTTACCTTTACAGAGAAAAGAAAACAAGCAGAGTTCACAGAGGTCTGCTCTCCAAAGACACTTTGAGAATAGGAATCAGCCTATGGCCTATACTCTGGGAACTTTAATAATAGCCACCTAAAATGTAAAATTCAACAGACTAGTTGCAAATGGGGAAAGGAGTACGTCAAGGCTGTATATTGTCACCTTGCTTATTTAACTTATATGCAGAGGACATCATGTGAAATGCCAGGCTGGATGAAGCACAAGCTGGAATCAAGATTGCCAGGAGAAATATCAATAATCTCAGATATGCAGATGACATCATCCTTACAACAGAAAGTGAAGAGGTACTGAAGAGTATCTTGATGAAAGTGAAAGAAGAGAGTGAAAAATCTGGCTTGAAACTCAACATTCGAAAAACCAAGATCATGGCATCCAGTCCCATCACTTCATGGCAAATAATTGGGGAAGTGATGGAAACCATGACCGACTTTATTCTCTTGGGCGCCAAAATCACTGCAGATGGTGTCTGCAGCCATGAAATTAAAAGACGCTTGCTCCTTGGAAGAAAAGCTGTGACAAACCTAGACAGCGTATTAAAAAGCAAAGACATTACTTTGCCAACAACGGTCTGTCTAGTCAAAGCTATGGTTTTTCCAGCAGTCATGTATGGATGTGAGAGTTGGATCATAAAGAAAGCTGAGCACTGAAGAATTGATGCTTCTGAACTGTGGTGTTGCAGAAGACTCTTGAAGGTCCCTTGGACTGCAAGGAGATCAAACCAGTCCATCCTAAAGGAAATCAGTCCTGAATATTCATTGGAAGGACTGATGCTGAAGCTGAAGCTCCAATACTTTTGCCACCTGATGTGAAGAACTGATTTATTGGAAAAGACCCTGATGCTGGGAAAGATTGAAGGCAGGGGGAGAAGGGGACAACAGAGGATGAGATGGTTGAATGGCATCACCGACTCAATGGACATGAGTTTGAACAAGCTCTGGGAGTTGGTGATGGATAGGGAAGCCTGGCATGCTGCAGTTCATGGTGTCACAAACAGTTGGACATGACTGAGCGACTGAACTGACTGAAAGTGTAAAATTATGTAAAATTAGCATCATAAATGCAGCTTTGTAAAACTTACTTCCAAATGAGGTTGGGGGTGGGGTGGGATTGGAAAAGAATCAACATTTCATCAGTATCTTCTAGAAAAACTTTGGTGAAAAAAAGCATAAGAAAATCAGGTCTTGATTTCATGATGCTATCGAGACGACCCTCTGAGATCATGATTCTACTTTCTTTTAAACAGGCAAATGCCTCTGAAATGCACCACTTGGTTATTATGTATTTGCATCACTATGTTAGTCTTTCCCATTCATTAGACACATTGAAGACACAACTTTTCTGACTTAACAAATAAGGGCTAATCAACTACTTTCAGGATAGTTTTTTGAATTTTGCTTAATGAAGCATTAAGAAAGATCCCATGCAAAATCATCATTTGTCAATCATCAGAGAAACTAAGTTATGAAAATAACAGAGTTTCTCACATATCAACCGTGCATAAGAGAATGAAGGAGAATTACCACCAACCTACCTATCCTCCATTCTATTCTTCAATCACTGGAGAAAAACAAAAACTAAATGCCTTTTCTGGCTCCAATAAATCTAGAATCCCTTAAAAGAGCAAGTATGACGCCCAGACTTAGTTCACCTTCCACTGCCATGCTCTTTGATAGACTATGAAGTATTGCCATTCTTTCATTCTTATTCTACTTTATATTTGACCTCCACTGTTCCTTTGTCTTAAGGCTATCGGCTCAGTAAAATTAGTATACATTTTCTACTATTAGCCAACAGACCTTCTTGATTTGGCAAAAATCCAAGTACTGTCTTCACAGTTTGGACTTGGGTAGGAAATTAGCATTGAACAAATGATTCAGGATTTTGAAGAATTCTTGTCCATGCTTACATCCAGACAGTACATAATGAAGACCTCTAGATGGAGTCATGAAAGAAAACTTATTGTTAGAATTTATGCTTTCAAAAGGCTTCACACTCTGGCTCACATAAACTTTGACATTAAATATTGATCTAATTCCATATGCTTTAAGAATCATGCAAGGTAATTCTTTTCACTGCTTTTTAATCAGTCAATTTTCGACACCAAATATCTAATGTGTTTAACTATTGACTGCTGTCGCTAGAGCTGACACTATTTTAGGCTAAAAACTAAAATGAGTCTCATAAAGGAGAAAAAAAAAATGGTCACATACTCATTTGAATGAACTGCTGACTCTGTAAAGGTAATTCCAAAAAAGAGTTTCCCAATATGGCTTAAACATTTGTAATACTGTAGGAAAACTATATAACCTTCCATGGTAACTGCACTAAATGACAATATTCATTTTCTATGTCTATATTTAAGAATGTTGGTTCAGTCATTTGGAGTCAATTTATATGTACTGCAAACAGACAGGAATCATCTTCTATCCAAGAATGGATTATTATATTTAAAACACCAAAATCAATCAAACAGAGAAATAGCCCCAAACTCTGCATTACACACACCCAAGCAATACTCAAGATTCCTTTCTCTTGGCTTTTAAAATGATTTAAAAGCAACTTAGCTCAACTCTCCTTCCAGAGAGGAAAACTACCTACCTAGCCAAATTTCTTGAAGGGCTTTTCCCCCTACCTAATCTATAACTTTCACTCTAAAACTCTTAATTCTAGATTTCTACTTGTAATTTCTCAGAAAATTTTCTATGCTTACTAATGACCTCTTCCTAAGTAAAACCCACACAAGGCACAGTGGTTATGTACATAGGCTTAGGAGCCAGACTTAACTGGGTTAACTTCTGACTGTATCACTTATGAGCTGTCTGACCTTGGGCAAACTCTTTGACCTCCCTTTGCCTCTGTTTGCTCCTCTAGAAAATGGGACTTGTCTTAGGACTCTTCTCCTAAGGTTGCTGCAAATCACCAGAGTCAAACGTTAGACTTGAAAAGTCTCTTCTATTTCTTGAAGTCCTCCTTGTGCGTGGTTTCTTTGGCTCAGTGCTCCGTTGTTTCTCCTGGTTCTCTTCGTGTTTTCTCAGTGTCTATGTTTTTTCTCTTCTTCCTTGGGCTTGTTCATCATTAACCCCTCCCCATCTCCAAGTTCAGGTCTATCTCCAACATTCTTCTCTCTTTTTTCATTACCTTGAGAAGTCTCATCCACTTACTTGATTTACTGGATTTACTAGAAGAGCATTTAACAAGATTTTAAATAGCCTGCATTCTGAGACAAGAGAGCAAGAGAAAGTGTGATTCCAACAGTCTTGTTGGCAGTAACTATGGCAATACACAACCAGCTTATGTTGTCATTGCCAAAACAGGCACTGACCTCATTTCAGTATTCTAATAACAAACGTGAACATATCGTACCACTGAGCTTAGGCAATGATAAGTTTTATTGGTTGCTCAAGACCCAAGCAGAGAGAAGGCAAGAATGAGGCAGAGGGGCAATTAGGAAAATCATAAACGTGAATTTACAGAAAAAAAATATGTAAGAGGAAGAATAATGAAAGAAACTTGGGGTGTGAAAGAAAACACAAAGAGATGCAACCTTTGATACAGAATGTAGTAGAAGGTGGCAAACTCAAATGCCTACAGGGGCTAAAAGGTAAGCTAAATGAACAAAGTGAGCAGGATGTATGACAATAGGGTGTGGCAGGGACTGTGGCAAACTGGAAACTATAAATAAAGCTGATCTAATTCAGTTTTTAAAAGTTCAACATTACAAACCAAGCAAGTCACAGGCCTCTACTTTTCTTCCTCTGAATGTAAACAGGCAATAGCATCATTGTCACCTGTCCAGTAAGACTGATTGGCAAAAAATTTCTTAAAAAAAATAATCACTTTACTGGCTTAAAGCTACAAGTAAGCAAATTTTGCTTCATAGTCTGACTGCATTGGTTGAATGAATGTTATGATTTGTAATCCAAGCGTGGATCCACTGCTTGTCTCCAAACCAAAACAGTATGTTCATGGATTCTTAAGATTCACTTACTGGCTTAAAGTGATCTAAATCCTGCCAGTATCACCCCTCAAAAATATTCTACATCTAGATAGCGAATATTATCTTCAATATAAATTGAAGAGTTATCTTCAACTCTCTAAAGTAGTTGCAGATAAAGTTCCAAACTCTCCCAGAACGAAGATGCTTATCCTGAGACGTGCTTGTAACTGACATTAGAAATGTCGCCTTCCGTGTGTATTACATCATGATAAGACATTATTTGTTTATTGCCACCTGACTTAGGTCAAAACATATCTTCTTTTCTGCATCTTTCCCAACTTAAAAATGACAGTCATTTGACCCTGAAAGACCAAACTTCTGAAAGATGGGGCCAAATTCAATTAGGCATCAGCATTGTTAGCTCTGCTTAAAATGAAACCAGTGAAAAATACTAGGATTGACCACAAGTAGGCAAGAAGCAATTCCTTTCAGGGTATACTTGTTCACTATCTGATAATCATATCTCCAGGTGGTTTTCTGGTGCTTCAAAATTATTTCAGTTCAACATTTACTGGCCATACACTATGTATCAGGCATTGAGTTTGGTTTGGAAATCTAAGAGATGATGAAACCACAGTTGCTGCTGAAGAGCTTATAATTTAGTGGGGGAGAGGGATGTGGAAATGAGCTATTTCGATACAATGTGGTAACTGCTATCAAAAGAGATGTGGAGGGAAAATGCAGAGGCAGACCTGGGCTCAGTCTCCAGGAAGAAGGAAAGGAAATCAGTAAAGACTTCCTAGAAGTTCATTTTTAAAAGTAAAGAGTCACATTCCAATTAAAACATAATGAAACTAGCCTAAGTAGTTACACAACTTAACAAGTATACTGACCCATCAGAAGTAACACTGAATACTTTCCTATGCTTCAGGATGGATTTGTGCTGACTCAGTCCAACATTTTTATTAATCACTCTTGAAATCACAGGGGCTTCCCTGGTGGCTCAGACGGTAAAGCATCTGCCTGCAGTGCGGGAACCCAGGTTTGATCCCTGGGTTGGGAAGATCCCCTAGAAAAGGAAATGGCAATCCACTCCAGTATTCTTGTCTGGAGAATCCCATGGATGGAGGAGCCTGGTAGGCTCCAGTCCATGTGGTCACAAAAAGGAGTAGGACACGACTGAGCAACTTCACTTTCACTTTCTTGAAATCACAAGCATTCATTTGAATAAAAGGATATATTGCCTCTAATTCTTTTTTTTTTTTTTTTGCCTCTAATTCTTTAGAGAGGTAAGTAGCCAACTTCCATAAGAACAGAAAATAGCGAAGACTATAAATGGAAATATAACCTGGAATCAAAGAAACTCCCCTCTCCCATGTGGTGAGGGAAATTATACTCATATTTCCCTCCTCCCTTTGAAGGTTTGAGACTACTCTCGGGTGAAACAGGCAAAGGGTAATAAGCATCTTGATGAAGGTAAAAGAGGAGAGTGAAAAAGTTGGCTTCAAACTCAACATTCAGAAAACTAAGATCATGGCATCCAGTACCATCATTTCATGGCAAATAGATGGGGAAACAAAGGAAACAGTGAGAGACTTTATTTTCTTGGGCTCCAAAATCACTGCAGATGGTGACTGCAGCCATGAAATTAACAGACACTTGCTCCTTGGAAGGAAAGTTATGACCAACCTAGACAGTATATTAAAAAGCAAAGACATTACTTTGCTAACAAAGGTCTGTCTAGTCAAAGTATGTTTTTTCCAGTAGTCATGTATAGATGTGAGAATTGGAACATAAAGAAGGCTGAGTACCAAAGAATTGGTGCTTTTGAACTGTGGTGTTGGAGAAGACTCTTGAAAGTCCCTTGGACTGCAAGGAGATCAAACCAGTCCATCCTAAAGCAAATCAGTCCTGACTATTAATTGGAAGGACTGATGCTGAAACTGAAGCTCCAATACTTTGGCCACCTGATGCGAAGAGTTGACTCATTAGAAAAGACCCTGATTCTGGGCAAGACTGAAGGTAGGAGGAGAAGACGACGACAGAGGATGAGGTGGTTAGATGGCATCACCAACTCAATGGACATGAGTTTGAGCAGGCTCCAGGAAATGGTGAAGGACAGGGAGGCCTGGTGTGCTGCAGTCCATGGGGTCATAAATTGTCAGACATGACTGAGCTACTGAATGACAACAGCAATGATTAAAGAGAGCCTTCTTCCTCCCCATTCTCCACATCCACAAATGCCTGAAAATCTGCCATCCAAGGATCAGTTTGATTTAGATAACCACTGTGAAGATTCTTTGGGGCCAACATGTATTTATACCTAAGTGCAAATTTTAGGATACCTTTATCATGGAGGAGAGCAGTTAAAGACACGCCAAAATTTGGAGATATCCTTAAGTAAATATGCCAGTTTTCATGAATAGTTTAGCAACTTAATCCATTCACATCAATTCTTAATCTTGGTCAAAGAAATAACTGTAGTTGGTCAAATAGTTTTAGAGTATGTTATCAATATCTATAACTATGGGTATCAGTATTTGCTGCAAATTCCTAGAGGTAAAATACCCTGTAACTTCATTCTATCAGTGATTTTTCTAAAACAAATTAAGTCCACTTTTATCACTTGTTGAACTATTTTCACACATTGCTCAAGTTACATGTTAAGAAGTTTTAATCTCAACAATTTAAATCCTGTATCTTGTCACTGAGCAAAATAATAAGGCCACAGAATACTACCTAATCAAAACAGTTGTCTTTGTTACTCTTGAGACTATTAGCTATATTTTAGCTCCAAGTCAATAAAAATACAACAAATTGTAAAAAAGAAGCAGTTTTAAAGAGGGACTCCAAAATGATGCCAAGTACAATGGAAAGGCCAAGAGTTCACAGTGCCTCACATATCTGTACCATGTGGTGGCCTTGTGAACAGAAATTCAATATAATTTATCCAGTAACAGTAGAGTTACTTGCTAAAACAGAAATTGCTACTTCATCAGCAAAGAACTGAAATTAGACAAACTTGTAAAAATGGAAATAGAAAACAATTTCTCACATACCACCCTCTACTCTTTGTTTTTAAATAACATATAGTCAACACTTGCCACTGAATCTTCACTTTCCATCTTAGAATAAAATGATCTTTACACAACTTTGGAGAAAAGTGATGATTGCAGTTTAAAATGTTCATGAATATTTTTCATAGGGTATTTTTCAAGAGTATTTTTGCCATTTGGTATGAAATGAATCTCCTCAACCTTCACTATAAAACTAGGAATGATAAGAACATGCCTATCAAGGTAGAGAAAGATGATCAACAAAGCAAAAGTTAGGGGGTTGCACATCTACATATATCTCAATGTCATGTTTGCATGGATAGGTGGGCAAAGCAGGTAGAAATCTTTTTCAATTAAGAGCAGCAGTATACTTGAAAACAGAAAAGCCACATTCAAATTAAAGCTGCTTATCATGTGTGTGACCTTAGGCAGCTTCCTTGACCACCCGGAGCCTTGATCATCTCACACGGCAAAGCAAAGATGAATATACACAACGTCAATGAGCCACAATGAGTACTGAATAAATCACAGTTGTGAAAGCACAGTTTCTCGGCAATTAATATTTCTAGTGAACTCTGAATGCTTAGCTTGTATGCCACTACAGCCAATAGGTCCTAAGAAATCTTTAGGTGTAATTTTTGTTTCATTCTGAATGTTTCCCATTTCCACACAGTTGTTTTGTTTGGAGTCACTTCCCTAACTTACTAGGATAATAATGAGCTCAGTCCTTACTCTATGGGAAATTTTCTTCTTTTTATCTTGATGCCAACTGGTACTTATGCATAGGCTCACTATTGAGTCCTGCAGTCCACTGACAAGAATTACTGAATAACATGCAGAGGCTTGGGGCCATTGTCATATCATCCCAGGAGCCTTCCCAATGGCAATTCAGAAACCTCAGCAAAATTCACAAAGCAGCTGCAAGAAGCCAAATGCTTGTTGAAATCAATCATACCTTTAGCCACCAGAACATCTTTACGCCGATACATTTAAAAAAATTACCTCTTTCACACTGGGGTCCAGTAAAGCCGTAAGTGCACGCACATCGATTTGGGGCCACACACCTGCCTCCATTAAGACAGCCACTTTCACAGACAGCTGTAAAATAAGGAGAGAGAAGCTGAGAAACTTCACCTGAGTACATGCTAATAAAGTAACACTGACTGCCCCCTGAAAGGATGACAATAAAAAAAAAATCTAAATAGTCACTGTGGTATTTGTTTTAAACATTTATTGTACAGTTCCAGTTTCCTGGATATCCCTCAGTCAACTCAGGTAAAACTACCTGGAATAGGTGAGTATATACCCGTGTTAATGTTGGCAGTTTCATTCTGGAAAATATCTCAGCAATGCTTTTCAGTTCTGCATCTACAGTGGTGGTTTATAAGAGACACCCCTGATGAGAACTGCATTTTACAAGCTGATTCTTTTGCTTATGATTTATGTTTCATTTCCAGACAGTTTTCATGAGGGAAAACACTGGCCATCTTTACAGAAATGCAGCATGTTAAATCACACTATTAACTGCCAACGACAAAACACTACTATTAACTGCCAACAGCAAAACACAAATACTGACACTCAGTAATTTATGTACCATAATGAAGACCCAATTGAGTGTTACAAGAGAATCTCTGGAAAATACTGGTAAGATAAGTCCAGAGATCCTTGAGGGAGGAACATTTTACTTGTCAAGAAAGACATTAAAATAAGACTTGAAAGCTCATTCCCTGAATAACTCTTCTCTGTACAACTTCCTGCGGCTCACTCAAGCATAGCCTCTTCCTAGGCATCTTTATCCACAGGTGGTAGGCTGTCCCTGCCAAATTTGCCAGTCCCACCCACCCTTCAAAGCCCAGCTCAAACCTCACTCTCCCAAGAGGCTTCCCTAACACCTCCATTTACATTTATTTCCCCTTCATATATTCCCCGTACACTTTTCCTATACCCTGTGGCAGTCATGCAGTTGAGCTACTCAGATCTCCTTCCAAGAAAACCTACTGTGAGGAGCTTAGTTGGCTGATCTGCTACTATGTTCATGCCAACGACCTGGTGGGGACCACTCAGCAACTAAGTGTTGTGGAGACTGGACATTTCTGCCCATCATGAAGCTATTGTGATGGGCAGTCTTGATTCTGGACTCCCTATCAGGCTGACCAAAGCTTTCTTGGAGGTTGCACTACAGTCTGAGGCTCCTTTTGCACAATTGTGATAGTGTTTCCTTCCCTCTCTCCTTGCACAGGGGTATGACATCCATCACAGTCTGAAGGTTAGGCTTTTCCCTAATAAATCTCTTGTGCATCTAATTCTATCTCGACATCCATTGGGATCAGTGTACTTGGACCAAGACAACCCCTTATAGCCACAAGTCAAGGCAGTAGTCCATTTATCATCACAAAATTAGAGAGGTTTATATATGTCCACTGTTCTAATTTACTTCTTAATTTGTAGTCAGGTAATAATTATGAGATTTTAAGCAGAAAAGAAATTTTGAGGCTGCCTAAGCCAACCCTCCCAGTTTTCAGATTAGGAAACTTAAGTCTAGGAAAGGTTTTCAAAATCCACAGGTGTTACCTGAGTGCCTGTTGTACACTAGGCTCTGCTCCCTCCAGGTGCATGAAAGGGAACAGGAGGATGACAGTGGCTCCTTCTGATCCCCTTTCTGAAAATGCCTTTAAATCCACCCTCATCCCACCATCTCTGGAGCCACAGCCTTAGTACTAGTCTTCCTGCTTCCTGTTCCTTCTCCCTCAAGTTCAACCCCCACAGTGTGGCCACAGAGATCTTCCTCATTGTAAACTGTTGTGAGTGAAGTATATAAGGCCAGTATTTCACAGCATTAAAAGCCTTGGCTGTGAAGTTAGACTGCATGGATTCAAATCCCAACTCTGCTGATTACTCCCTGCATAGCTTTAGACAAGTCACTGAAGACCCTGTACCCCAGCATGAAATGTCTTCATTTCATGTAGGTATTAATAAAAAAGGCCTCTTCCTGTAAGTGCTGCTGTTATATCAAATGAGTTAATACATGTAAAGAGTCTGAATGTGTGCCGAGCATACGATAAACAAGATAAATAACTCAATAGATGAATGTTGTTGGTTATTGTTTTCTCACTTCCCTCTCCTGGTTCTATTTTGGATGAGAACATGTTATGCATAAAGGCTCTCCAAACCTGGCCCATGACTTCTATTCTGACCTTAGCTCCCTTCCCATCACTCCTCTCGGCACTTAAGTCATAGCAATACCAAAGCCTGGCATCCCATGCTAAGTCATGTTCTAGGCTTTGGCTTATGCTGAGCCAGCTGCCTAAAAGGCCCACCTCCCAATATCTGACAAAAGAACTCCTACCCACCCCTTGACACTCAGCTAAAGGGTCTCCCAGGTTGGGAGGCTGTCCTACCTCTTGTCCCTCCATATTATTGCCGGGGGCTGTCAAAGATTTAATCCCCATTCTTACTTATATTACAGTGTACAGACAGTCAGGAAGGTATTAAATAAACTTTGGTTTATTTATCATAGCATTATTCATCATAGAAAATACATACACATGGGCAAAAATTGGAAACAAAATGAATAAATGTTCATCATTAAGGATGCAATAAACAAACAGTAAAACCTCTATACAATGGACTATTATGCAACCATTAAAATATATTTTTAAAACATTCAATAAAATGAAACTAACTTCTAATAAAATATTAAGTAAAAAAGTTATATGAGAAATTATGCATACAGTGAGAGCTCATGTACCAAATATGCATTAAAAGACTAGAAGATAACATCTGGAAAGGTGGGATTGTGGAAACTTTTGCTTTTTATATATTTAAGCTTTTCAAATTTTCTTCAGGGTATTCTTAGTATAATAAAAAATTAGTTCTTTAGAGGAATTTTCATCTCTGCAAAGCACTGAGACCGATACACAGTAGACACACAATAAACAGTGTTTATGCATAAACCAACACACTGACCAGTGTGAGGAGTATTATAATAGCAGAATCCAGACTAGGAAACTAGAGAGATGCAGACACCATTAATCAAGAAAAAGAACATGTTTGGGGAGAAAGATGAGGTTGAGTTTTGAAATATGTTATTGAGGATGCTTCTCGAAAATCCAGGGGGAGATGTCGGGCAATCAAGTGCAAGACATACCCGTGGAATGAACAACAATTCTGCACCTTGGGTGGTGACTGCGAGTCAGAAATGAGGTAAGCAGGGTGATGAAGGTAAAGGAAAGAAAAATGAATCAAATAACCCGGTTCCAAGGTTCTAATCAGAAATTTGATATTCTGTGTGTGGGGGAAGTGATCTATTCACCTGTAAGAGTTACTGGGCACCTGTAAAAACGCCATATCCTAGGCAGTCAAAGAAAAGCCACCATCACTCATGTCTGTATTCTTCTTGTTAATGTAGGGGAACGTCCACACAGTTTACTTACGTTGTCCACAGTGAGTCCCTATGTATCCTTTCTGGCACAGACAGTGATCATCACTGCAGCTACCTCCGTTCATACAGCGAATGTTACAATGTTGGACTTGAAAAGAAAGAAAAAAAGGACTGATTTATTTCTACAATTTAAGTACATGGATCTCAACAGTTCACAGAAGTTGATTTGTAGTGATCTGAAGAGAAAATAAAATGGTTTATCAATAATCATATATTTATGCAGAAATAACCTAATTGACAATGCTAAACATGTCATATTTTGTGTGAATAACATCATTTACAGTTCAATGTAACTGTATCTTTCATACTGACTTTAAGAATGCTCAATGATTTCCCTAATTTAGCAGAACTTACCATTCAATGTCATTTCTGTAATTTACACCAAGAAAATAGCACCTTGAGGGACCAGACAAGGCGAGATTACAATGGCAATATTTTTCTTGTTAAAAGTTGCAGAGTCCCAGATGGGTGGGCAGTAGACATTCAGAGTGACAAATTCCAAGAAATGATGTTAAAAGAAATTTAGGAGGCAGCAGAAAGAAGGGAAAGAAGACCTACAAGGGCACTTAATAACGAGACTGCATGGTAACAAAGATAGCTGGACTTGACTCCGAAAGAGCACCTTGTTGAAACTGTCACCTTAAACCATCTAAGACCTGCAGTGTGGTAAATCCACTCTTTATCACATTGTCACTTACAGAAGTGTGAGAGCTTCAACACCCAAGGCAGGAAAACCCCAGGCAGCAGGCTGACTTAGACTGAGACGATGAGATGCTACAGCTGGCCAGAGGGAAAGACACCCGGGAAAGACAACGACAGCACAGCATGTGCCCTTGATTCCTTCAGTGCCGAGGCTGTCTCTATTGCAGTAATTCAGGCACTCTAGTAACACTTTCCAAATCCCAGGCTGTTCCTTAGTCTTCTAGAAACAATCAACTGCCTTACTTGGAGAAGACTAAAGGCTTGATTGAATTAATCATTCATCATTGTTGACACATCCCTATACAAGGAGGCCAGGATTGGGCGTGGAAATTTGGCTTCCTCTGCCCTGTGGGAGTAAATTCCTGGAGAAAACGCCTCAATAATTTCACATAAAGAGAAGAGAACCCCTTTTTCTGTGTAAGAGCAGAAATCAGCTGCTTAGGGCTTGCTCTTATGCTTAGCCTTCGGGGAGCACTGGGCCTCCATCTTCTCCCAGGAGCAGAGAGGAGGCTCCTCCCAGCAGCCTGCTTCTTCAGTACACTCTGCTACGATGCTCAGTTCAGTATCACAAAGAAGCTGCTGATTTCAGGAGAAAGGGCCATTTTTATAAAGAGCTACACAGCTCTCAGCACCACAATAAGAAAAGGGAGGTGCCAGAACCCAATATGCCCTATGCCCTCACAGAGTACCAAAGAGGTAAGTTGAGGGTGATGCACCTTTTCAACAATATGTCATATACATCCTAAAACACCATCAAAGGCACCCGTCTCTACTGTACCAAGAAGCCCCTCCATCTCAGCATTTTAGGCCCTCTTCTGGATGGTCATATGGGTCTTTCAGGGCTCCTTTGCCTACTCCTAATATGTTCCAGTTAAATGCAGAGTTCCAGAAAAACGGCTAGAAGAGATAAGAAGGCCTTCTTCAATGAAAAAATGCCTTAATAATAGAAGAAAACAGCTAAAAGGGAAAGACTAGAGATCTCTTCAGGAAAATTGGAAACATCAAGGGACCATCCCACCCAAAGATGGGCACAATAAAGGATAAAAATGGTAGAGACCTAGTAGAGATCAAGGTCAAGAGAGATGGAAAGAAGAGATCAAGAAGAGATGGAAATAATACACAGAAGAACGATATTAAAAAAGATCTTAATGAACTGGATTACTACGACGGTGTGGTTAGTCACCCAGAGTCAGATATTCTGGAATGCAAAGTCAAGTGGACCTTAAGACGCACTGCAGTTAATAAAGCTAGTGGATGTGATGAAATTCCAGCAGAACTATTCAAATCTCTAAACGATGACATCATCAAGGTTTTGCATTCATTATGTCAGCAAATCTGGAAGACCCAGCAGTGGCCACAGGACTGGAAAAGGTCAACCCTCATCCCAATCCCCAAGAAGGGTAGTACCAAAGAATGTGCTAACCACCAGACAGTTGTACTCATCTCCCATGCTAGTAAGGTCATGCTTAAAATTTTGCATGCTAGGCATCAGCATTATGCAAACCAAGAACTTCCAAAAGTCCAAGCTGGGTTTAGGAAAGGAAGAGGAATTAGAGATCAAACTGCCAACATTCGCTGGATTATAGAGAAAGCAAGGGGATTTCAAAAAAACATCTATCTCTGTTTCACTGACTATGCTAAAGCCTTTGATTGTGTGGATCATGACAAACTGTGGAAAGCTCTTAGACAGATGGGAATACCACATCACCAACCCGTCTCCTGAGAAACCTGTATGTAGGTCAAGAAGCAACAGTTAGAACCCTGTATAGAACAACTGACTGGTTCAAGATCAAGAAAGAAGTGTGACAGAGCTGTCTGTTGTCACCCTGTTTGTTTAACCTGTATGCTGAGCACATCATAAAAAATGCTAGACTGGATGAGTTACAAGCTGGAATCAAGATAGGCGGGAGAAATATCAACAATGTCAGATATGAGGATGATGCCACTCTAATGGCAGAAAGTGAAGAGGAACTAAAGAGCCTCTTGATGAGGGTGAAGGAGGAGAGTGAAAGAGCCAGCTTAAGACTAAATATTAAAAAAAAAAACTAAGATCATGGCATCTGGCCCCCTTACTGCATGACAAACAGAAGGGGAAAAGGTGGAAGTAGTGACAGATTTCCTCTTCTTGGCCTCCAAAATCACTGCGGACAGTGACTGCAGTGATGAAATCAGGATGATTGCTTCTTGGCAGGAAAATGATGACAAACCTAGACAGTGTGCTGAAAAGCAGAGACATTACTCTGCCAACAAAGGTTCATATAGTCAAGGCTATGGTCTTCCCAGTGGTCATGTACTGTTATGAGAGCTGGACCATAAAGAAGGCAGAACACCAAAGAATTGATGCCTTCAAACTGCAATGCTGGAGAAGACTCCTGAAAGTCCCATGGACAGCAAGGATATCAAACCAGTCAATCTTAAGAGAGATCAACCCTGAATATTCACTGGAAGGACTAATGTTGAAGCTGAAGCTCCAGTATTTTGGTCATCTGATGTGAACAGACAACTCATTGGAAAAGTCCCTGATGCTGGGAATGATTGAGGAGAGAAAGAAAAGAGGGTATCAGATGATGAGATGGCTGGACGGCATCACTGACGCAAAGAAATGAACTTGGGCAAACTCCAGGAAATGGGGAGGGACAGGGAGGCCTGGCAAGCTGCATTCCATGATGTTGCAAAGAGTCAGACACGACTGGGCAAGTGAACAATAACAACAACAATTTGTTCCCAGGCTTATTTATCAGTCATTCATTCACTCAACAAATATTTCTGAGTGCCTACAAAGCGCTACGCCCAACACCCGGTACTACGTGCTGTTCTCTCCACGGACCTCCTCTTTCACCCATCTCTTTGTCTTTGCCCTGAACTCTCAACCTCCAACATACAACTTACACACCGTTCTTACCAAATCCTGAAATCCTGTCTCCAAGATCCACGGCAAATGTCTCTTTTTTCCTTTGATCTTCTCTGACTTCTATTCTCTCTTCCCTTTCCCACTAGATATCAACTCTCTTCCTTCTGACTCCAGAGTACTTTATACTTCTCTTCAGAAAGGTATGGTCTATAACCAAATCTATTTTTAAGTTATTTCTCCTATCTGTAGCCCATTTGTTTAAAAACATCAAGCATCACAGGGTAGGGAGTGGGAAGCATCATGATTATTAATTATACCTCCAAAGTGCTCAGAGCATTCCCTGCCTGCTTGTAGGTACTGTATGAAACTCTGCCAAGTTAATTTCTGTTTATTTAACTCATGCTCCATGATAACGACACCACAAGCTATACTCAAACACAGAGACTGTGAAGTTGCCCTTCGCATCCTAAGCACTTCCATAGCTCTGAGTGGGTTACTATTAAAAATATTTTTATCTTTGTTTCCCCATATATAAAAGCAGAAATAACTTCTCTGTCAGAACATTGTTATAGAAATCAACCAACCCAGGAAACTTATTAAAACAGTTATTTTAGGCTCCCACAGTTCTATTAAAATGTCTTGGCCAAAATACGTTTTCAAACTAAAAAACTATTTACAAGTATACAAAAGAAATGATTTGGTGAAAAACTTGGATAATACTCTAAGTAGGTCAGGAAAAGGTGTAAGTTGCTTTAAAATTTGAAGTTAAACTTAGCTTCATCCTATCTTAGCAAAACAGTGAGGATTGGGAAAAGCACAGGAAATGATGTCATCTGTCAAGCAGCAAAGGAACTCAACCCACAAACTGATTTCAATTAAAGTGGTTCATGCCAAGAGCTAATTTCCATTCCCACATGAGCAACAAAGCCATTTAGCTACTTTGAGATAAAAAAGCGAACAGTAGTTTAAACAGTGACTTTACATGACTTGTTTAAATTGAAAAACAGAATGAGTTCTTCTTTCTGGAAAGAATGATAAGTTTATATTTAAATGGAATATAATAAATACCTCCCTGATACGTTCTTATACTTTTTTTCTACCCTATCTTTCAGGTAAACTTTTTCCAGCATAAAATATTCTTTCTCCTTTAAAAAATAAAAGCCCTTGATCAGACTTGTGAAACAATAAGGCAGGGTTAGTCCAATGGTCCAAATAAACCAGTGAACCATGTATCCTTAGGCCAGAGGAGCAAGCTCATCAACCAATTGCTGTTGTTGCTCAGTTGCTAAGTTGTGTCTTATTCTTGGCAACCCCCTGGACTGTAGTAAGCACTTCAGGCTCATCTGCCCTCCACTATCTCCTGGAGTTTGCTCAAATTCATGTCCATTGATGATAGGATTTTAATCATCTGCTTTGCCACAAACATGTTTACCAAATTTGCATTCTTTGTGAGTCTTAGACCATTAGGAGAAAAAGTATTTCCTTAATGGCAGGAGCACTCATTCAGGGTTTCTGTGGGAAAAAAAGGAACTAGATACGAAGTTTCACTATAATTTAGACAGTATACAAACTGGTTTTATTTGTGATTGAGTCCTGCCATTGATGCAAATTCTAAATTTACCCTAATGTGACAAAAAATTTCAGATATGTGGCAATTAGGAGATCAGGTTCTATTTCTCTAAAAGAGCCAAATGAAAAATAAGGGCTCCATGTGAACTCATTGAATGCTCTAAACACCTCAAGTTAGAATATATTCCTAAACTCAATCAGCGTTAAGACTTTACCAGAAACTGAAAATACTAAGGGAGTTCAAATGCCTGTGCACAGGTCTATGGCTACCACGTGCATTTAGCTCCAAGGAGAACTTCCCCTCCAAGATGGGCAGAAAGCCTCAAAGGGTTTCAGGTAAGGTTCACCATCCTAGAACTCATGAAAATGTTGCCATTAACCCTCATCCATATAGAGTCCCAAACGAATTTTATGTATGTTCCAGTAGAGGTCAGTCATTTCAGTCATTTAACAAATATTTACTGAATGTCCTCCATTTGCCAGGCATCAGAAAGAGCAGAAGAAACTTTCTTTAGATTACAGCCCAGCACAAGTTAATTCTTAAGAACTATCTGCCCGAAGGGAGCAAGCGAACACACTACTGGAACAGCAGAGATGCAGAGCTGGTGCTTAGGTCTAAATACCTCAGGTAATGATTTTTGGGGGGATGCATTAGATTGGGAATGATCCTAAAATTCTTCCATTATCTTGGCAGGCACAAGGGGAAGAAAGAACACCGGGAGCCATTTGCAAATAAGCATCTGTATGGTCACATATGATTTTAATGTAAGCCCTTGGAAAAGTATAAGACAAACAGCAAGACTAACTTCTGGACTCGACACCTGAGAAAACAGTCCATAGGGGCAGCCAGAACCAGAGCAGGACAAAAATGATTTTCACTGGGAGAGATAATGGCAATGACATTTTAAGTACATAGTCTATGGTGCCTAAAGACACACCAATTAGTACAGCAATTTCACTAAGGTATCTCAAAACAAAACAAAAAACCTAGCAGAGCTGAAAAAGATCCAGAGAAAGACAAATTATATGATAGCAGTGATAAAGACACTTTCATAGAGGGTTAACTAGAAAGCAAAGAGTTCAATTGTTTCTATGGACAAATCTGAGCAGATTCCACCCAAAGCCTCTTCTCTCTGTTCATATAAAACCCGCACTTTCCTGAAAATCCTTTCCAAGGTCACTTCTTCCAGACCAGCTACAGTGCTACCTTCCCATCCTCTGAGTATCCTCACACTTATACTTTCTGCCATGGTTGCACCATACTTGCTTAAACTTGCTAACCTACTGCTCTACAATTGTTCCCCTGGGCTTCTTACATCCTTAAAGCTTGGATTCAGGTTGGGAGTACAAGTACCCCAAATTCTAACTAAACTGAAATGAATTAAAAATGATACAATTTTATCCAAACTAAAAGTGGTTCCAAACAGTAAAGATGTCAATACTCTCCAAACTGACATACAGATTTAAAGCAGTTCTATCAAAATCCTAGAGAATATTTTTCTGTATATACAGACAAGACGAATATAAAATTTATATGGAAAAGCAAAGGAACTAGAATAACAATTTTGAAAAAGAACAATTAAGTGGGAGGAATTAGTCTACTCAGTTTTCAAAACTTACCATAAGCTGCAGCAATCAAGACTGTATGATACTGGAGGAAGGACAGACAAATAGATCAATGGAATAAAATAGAGAAACCAGAAGTAGATGTATACAAATATACCCAACCGATTTTTTGACAAAACTGAAAAAGTAATTCTACTGATGAAGGACAGCCTTTTTGGAAATATTAGGTTGGCCAAAAACACCCTATGGAAAAACCCAAACGAACTTTTTGGCCAACCCAATAAGTGGGTTGGAGGAATCAGACATCCACAGGTATCAACTACACCTAGACCTCAATGTAAATGTCTGTAACATTTAGGAAAAAAACTGGAGAAAATCTTCAGGATCTATGGCTCAGCAAAGAGTTCCTAGACTTGAGACCAAAAGCACAATTATTTTCCATTAAAGAAAAAATTGATAAATTGGACTCATACATATTTTAAAACTTTTGCTCTGTTAGAAGATGAAAAGGCAAGCTACAGAGTGAGAGAAAACACCTGCAAATTACATAGCTGATGAAAGGCTAGGATTTAAAGTGCACAAAGAACTCTCAAAACACTAAAATAGTAAAGAATCCAGTTAGAATCTAGGCAAAAGATGTGAAGAGACAACAGTTCACTCAAGAAGATATATGCAGGTGACAAATAAGCACAGGAAAAAATGGTAAACATTATAAGCCAGTAGGAAAAAAATGCAAATTAAAATTACAGTGATGTAATTACCATATACCCATCAGAACAGCTAGAATTGAAAATAGCAGCAACCCTGATAGCTGGTGATAATACAAAGAAACTGCGTCATTCATACATTGCTGGTGAGAATGTAAAATGGTTACAGCCACTCCAAAAACAGCTGGCTGTTTCTAGAAAAGCTAAATATGCAACTACCATACAACCCAGCAATTGCATTTCTGGGCATTTATCCCAAAGAAATAGACTTATGTTCACACAAAAACCTGTACATAAATGTTCATAGCAGCTTTGTTTGAATAACCAAAAACTAGAAGTAACTCAGATATCTTTCAATGGGTGAGTGGCTAAACAAACCTTACATTCATAGCATGTAATACTACTCAGAAATAGAAGGGAACAAAGTACTGATACACAGAACCACCACAATAAGATGAATTCCCAGAGAATTATGCTGAGTGAAAAAGAAAATTCCCAAAGGTTATATATTATGGGATTCCATCTACATAACATTCTTGAAATGACAAAATTATAGAAATGGAGAACAGATTAGTGGTTGCCAGGGTAAAGGAGGATGCAGGAGGAAACGGATATGAGAGAAATATGAAGAATTCTGGTGGTGATAGCAACGTGTATTCTGTAACTTGACTGTATCTATGTCAATAGCCTGGTTGTGAGATTGTATTATAGTATCACAAGATATTAACATGAGGAAAACTGGGTAAAAGACACTCAGGATCGCTAAGAAGTACATTTTACAATTGAATGTGAATCTACAATTAACTCAAAGTAGTAAGCTTAATTTTTTCAATCCTTTTAAGAAACATAAAGAATAAAATAGAATGAGCATAAATTCAACTCAAAATTCTAAAATATGAAATTTAGGGAACACCTTTTATAAAAATATACTGTATACTATTTTAAAAGATAATACATTTTATTTATATATCTATATTATTTATTTTATATATCTATTTTATACACTTTATCTATTTTACTTACCCATTGTACTTATATATATTTAACGAGAGTGTGATAAAATTCATGGATTGCCCATGACAGGTCTTTATGAGAATTAGAATTGCCCAGGATCCATCTCTGGCCTCAGAGACTGAGAGAGTAGAGAGCAGTCCTAATATACCTAGAATTAAAGTCCAGAAAATCCACTGTTCTGAGCCTGTCTAGCCAATCTTCTTTTTGCCCTGGTGCCTCAACGACCGGTGGCAAGACTCCCAATAGGTTAAGGGAAGCCACGACTTCCTGGTGTCCAAAGGAATTGCTGGCTGGCAGTTTGGACTTTCTGGAAATGCAATCTTTCATTCAGGTCACTAAGAGATCATTTCCTATTTTAAAAGTCACAGGACACAAGTTGGAAACAACCTGAAAGAAAAACCTTCCTTTCATTCTTTATATTTTCAAGTAGGAAGGCTAAAGCCTCAGAGGTCCTACAACTCACCTGGATCTCCTTGACTCCATCACATAACAAGTATACAGTTTCTCAGAAATATTGGTAAAATGACCTAAAGTTATTCCTTCTTACCAGAACCGCAAGTTGTGAACGCAAACATTTCACGGAGTTAGATTATCCTTCTATTACCGGGAGAGCTAGCAAAGTGACCTACCCACATTTGTCTACCACACCATGGGCAGGAAGTTCTATAGGATGGCAGAGCTGTTTCCTAGAACATCATTTAAAAAGATCAGAAATGAATTCTGATCATTCCTCAGCTACCCTTTACTTATTAATAAAACATTCTGCCAACTTTAGTTGTGCAAGATGTCTGGACGTTATTAGTTCAGGTAGAGTCCAAGCCAATGATTTTAAAGGCTCCAAATGCCTCAAAAACCCTCATGAAACCGTGTCCTCCCCCTCACTTCATTCTCATCCACAAAGTACTTGGGGATTTTGTCCAGTGAACAAGCACCACAGACAGACCCAAACCTCCTCAAAGATTACCGCGCACAAGTCTTGGACTTCAGCCTCTACCCTAATCTGGCCCACAGGACCTTACCACTGTACTCCTCCCACATCGCTGCTAGCTTGAAATCTACTACAACCACGGCTTTTCACTCTGATCTTATTAACCTCTTTTCTCGACATCTCGTGATTTTTGCTTGACTAAATCATCAGCAGCTCACACTATCATTGAAGACCTTTCCAGCTGGCTATCCAGTTTGCTACCTGACTGTACTTCCTCCCCCTTGTGGAGCGGTGTGTTGGTGGCTGGTTGAAGGACCAATCTGAGGGATGGTTCTACTCCCAACTTGCTATGTAGTCTCCTTCCCCACCTGAGGCTCTCACTCCTCAGAGGCAGCCTGGAGGTCATCATCCTGATCGAGGTGGAGACATCCAGCATGTTCCCCAAAGTGCTGCCAACTGAGCACCCTGCCTCCTGCTACTCCTCCAGCTCAAGTGCTCCTGATATATGGAATTAACCTCCTGTTCCTTGGAGGACACACATTCAAAACCAAGCTGAGATCAAGAAAGAACATTCTACCCTTTGCTGTTCACCTGAAACTCTCACAACATTGTTAATCAACTATACCTCAATACAAAATAAAAAGTTAAAAAAATAGCAAAAAAAAAAAAACATGCTAAACTCATTGCAATAAGCAAATGAGCCCCAGCCCACAAGAGAATTTCTATCCCAACCTATAACTGTCTGTATTCAGTCCTCATCTGTCTCCATTTGGTTTCCACCAGAAGCAAATTCTGAGACAATAACTCAAATGTCAGTGGTTTCTTTTAGAAGTAATTTCAGGAAACACTGGTAAAGAGACTGGAAAAGTGAGACAGGTAACAGAAGGAAATTAATGAAGTACATTCTCAAGCCTGTTCCTACATGGGCATCTTGGGCTCCATCCCACTAGGGAACTTTAGAAGACAGTACATAACACACCTCATAGTTAAGCAAAATGAGAGGCAAGGAAGCACAGGCTTTAATCCAACACTTTCCATTTGTCACTGGTTAAGAGGTGCTTCTAATTAATCCCCTCAGCCTTTCCAGCTTGCCATGCATGCTCCCTGGCCAGAAAAATGTTACAGAGCTCTAAAGACAAGAGTTTTTTGTGTAACCCATGAATGCCAAGGTATGTGAGTGGGCACCAAGAAGGTCTGCTACCCTGCACTATTGGCCCCATTCTGTTAGTTGGTTCATGAGAACCACAGTTAAATGTTAGGACCCTTAACAGGTACAGGATCTCGATCATGCTCAAGTCTCTACTTGCAATCGACAACAGAGAATGTACTTATTCTACAATGCATGCACGCATGCTATGTTGCTTCAGTTGTGTCGACTCTGTGACCCTATGGACTATAGTCCGTCAAGCTCCTCTGTCCATGGGATTCTTCAGGCAAGAATACTGGAGTGGGTTGCCATGCCCTTCTCCAGGGGATCTTCCTGACCCAGGGATCGAACCTGCATCTCTTACATCTCCTGCATTGGCAGGTGGGTTCTTTATCATTAGCACCACCTGGGAAGCTCACAATATTCCACAATACTCTCAAAACCATGTCAAAACCAGAATATGCTGTAAGGGAAGTGTATTTTCTCACCAGAAATTGGAAGTGGAAAAGGAACCTAAGATTTTTGCCTTGGTAATGGTCAAGATGTTGAGGGGCTGTTTATATAGATATGAACTTCATTTTTTAACAACCAATGACTCATCTCCTTCCCAACCCCCACATTTCCCCTAATTCACTGCTGAGCACCCATATTTAAAAACAAAAACAACAGAATAAGCTGGCAAAGTCTCTGAATAATGAACTGTGGCTATTTCCTTGGCATCACAGAATGAACAAAGTGGTAAAATTCTAAAAGGCAAAATATGTTTGTGCTTCATGATAAATCATCCCCAATAAACTGCCATGATGACTCCTAACATTGTCCTCTTGCAAAAGGCCAGGATCTCAAGTTGTAAAAAGTGTTTAATCAGATTCCTCCTTCAGTACCACAAGGAAGAATGCCTAGTTTTCTTGAGTCAAAAATATACATTAAACGATCATGTCATTGAGTATCTTTTATGGTGTTTACATTGGAGATACAAAGATAAAAAAGATGACACCTACACAGAAGGAGGCCACAATCTTTATATTATTCATGGTAACTATGTCCCACAGGTAATTTCTCTATAAAAAGTGAAGAAGGGAAATGGGAGGCCAGACTGAGGGGAGCCATTCCAAGTATTTTGAGCAGAGCAGAGAAGGCAGATGTTCTAGTGAAAAAAAAAAAAAGTGTATTGCAGGCAAGAGAAAAGCCAAAATCAAATTTAGGAGAAAATAGGGCATAACCACATAAAATAATATTATATATAATGACATGTTATACTCACTGGATCTGGAGCCACAGGAAGGAGCTATCTGACCAGATGGGCAAGTGCACATATTTGGCCTTGAACAAAATCCATCCCCACAGGAATGCCGGCAAATGGCTGTGAATAAAAGCAGAGGTCTGTTAGCACATGGCTTCAGAGCACAGTGATTCACAGAGCCCCAGTCCTCAGGTGAGGAAACGTGGACTGTCAAGTTCCCTGTTGACTTTGCTATCATGACCTGTGTGACCTCAGGCCTCAGGTCTACTCATTTATAAAACAAAGCTATTGGACTAAATAGAATCTAAGACTGGGAAGCTCCCTAATCCATATGAGTGGTTCTCTAGCCTCTCTTTACTTATTCCACAGCTCACTATCTGTCAATAAGCCCAGGATAGTCTATAAAAGGAAAACCAAACAAACAAAAATCCTGCACTGCTGTTGTTTAGTCGTTCAGTCATGGTCCAACTTTTTGTGACCCCATGGACTGTAGACCTTCAGGTTCCTCGGCCCATGCGATTTCCCAGGCAAGAATACTGGAGTGGGTTGCCATTTCCTTCTCTCTCTCTCTCTTTTTCTCTCACTATATATATATATATATATACACACACACACACATATACACACACACACATATATATATATTTGTGTGTTTGTATATATATTCCTGCATATACATACAGACACATATATGTTGTTCAGTAGCTAAGTAGTCTCCAACTCTTTGTGAGCCCATGAACTGTAGCTTGCCAGCCTTCTCTGTCCATGGGATTTCCCAAACAAGAATACTGGAGTGAGTTGTTGTTTCCTCCTCCAGGGGATCTTCTCAACCCAGGGATCAAACCTGCTTCTCCTGTGTCTCTTGCATTGGCAGGAGGATTCTTTGCCACTGAGCCACCAGAGAAGCCCATATACATATATATATGTATGTATGTATGTATGTATGTATGTATGTATGGGGCTTCCTGTAGCTCAGCGGGTAAAGAATCTGCCTGCCATGCAGGAATCCGCCTGCAATACAGGAGACCTGGGTTTGATTCCTGGGTCCGGAAGATTCCCCTGGAGAAAGAGATGGCAATCCACTACAGTATTCTTGCCTGGAAAATCCCATGGACAGAGGAGCCTGGTGGGCTACAGTCCATGGGGTCTCAAGAGTCAAACATGACTTAGCAACTCATACACATACACATTCTGTTTTTACACTAACTTAGAGTTAGTGATATAAAACTTGTAGCAGTATTCTTGGTAGCCTATTTTATTGTAAATGCTTAAAATTTAGTAATCTTTATAAAAAATACCATGCCTGGCTCAGACTGCTTCCTGGTTCAGATCCTGCCAGCTGAGAACATCTGATCTACAGAGTAACTTATATCCTACACATTTAGTCCTCTTGTGAACTACATCAACAGTCTGAGGGAAGTGTGAATCCACTTAATAGTACTGATTCTACAGTCAGGAAGCCATTCATCTTTTAGAGAACTATTAACATCTTCAAGTCACCCAGAGACTAATATCAAACTAGTACCAAATGCTCTGCTAACTGGACTGAAGAATAAGTTCAAATGGCAAATGGTTTATGTTTATCAAAAGACCAAGATTTGGTCACTACTCTTCTATACTCATAGACTTGATTCTTTCCATCAAACTCCTGTACAAACTTGCAAGAAGTAAATGAAATATGCAAGGCCAAAAATAATGCCCTTGATAGAAAGTGCATCAGAATGTCAGAAGAGCCCTAGGATGGAGATTGAAAACTATTAGGAAATAAGCTGTCAAAGGGCTCAACAAACATTTATTTAAATACTTGAAGGTAGCATTTCTCAGAGATTCCACAGAACACTAGGGAAAGTGTTTTGTTTTTAAGTTCATTTAGAAAACTCCAAAAACCATTACATTCCTCTCTTAGTCAGTTTTGATTTTGACATAAACCACAATGTGCCAAATGAATAAGTTTTTTTAGTCAAAATCAAGAACTGGGAAGGGAATTTACTTTTTCAGGTCACCAAGAGAATGCTGATTGAAATAATCTCTTCTTCTCCATGGATCATTTTTGGCCAAATGCGAAGGGGGATAACATGATTCCTTAATGGCTTCTCAGCTCTAAATTTCCCTATTATACTAATGGATTTTTCCAAAAACTGAAAATTATTTCACAGGTGTGATGACTGTAAAAATTCATGGAGGACCGATGTCATAACTAATCTGAGTTAGTATCTCTTAGTATTAAACACCACCTTGTCCGGCATGTGACTTGTCACACAACGTTTGTGGGATACGAGCATCTGAGCTTTGCCACAGAAACAGAATCAATACAGGAATCTCTGGTACCATCAGAGTTCCTCCCCCAGTCTTTTCACTCATTTTCATATGATGCTCTATCTGCTTCCTCTCCTCTTTGTCTAAGAGTTAGGTTTCCTTTTAGCCTCCATCACCCAAATTCAACATGCAAGGTTTGGGTAGGCTTGTAGGTGGCCAACACAGAAATTACAATAAGGAAGGCAGCAATGATAAACTTTTTTTTAAAAACCCCATCAAAGTGATGACATAGGCTACATGGCCAGGAATAATGGATGCAATGACCTGAAACCTTAATCAAGGTATCCCTATGGCTCTATTCCCTCTATCTCAGAAACATTCTAAAGAAAGTCACTGAATTAAAGTATTAACAGTGGCTTAACTGAGTTAATATATTCCCAAGCTGGATTCAGAAGAAGTAGGAAAATCTTAGAGCTGGAAGGCTCTGCTATAAACATATTAATGGTATGTCGTTACATAGGACAGAATACTAAGAATCACCATGCAACCAAAACAAAAGAAAACGATGAAAAATAATGGATTGCCTATTACTTACGGACAATACACTGATTTCCACCAGGTAAAGTCTTCCATCCAGGGCAACAGTAAGCATTATAACGTGATCCACAGACATTGGGTCTGAAACAAAAACAGAAACAAAATTCAATCATGATAACTCCATATTTTTTTTTCAAAAAAGAATATGTCACTAAATTAAAGGAAAAAATTCCTGAATTAGAACAGTATGAATCTTTGCAGACAAAAACAGTAAGCTCATGGGACTCAATGCTGGCTTAGTAGTTGGGCACATTTTAACATAATGATACCAATAAGGGTATGCTTAATATCACCTATGTACACAGAGCATCAGGAAAATAAAAACCATAGAAACAAAATGCAGTTCCTTCTATGACAATGCACAGATATAAAAATTTATGGTGTTATACAAGTCTAGTTTGAACAATACATTTACCAATCTAGTTAAGAAAAGTCATCATAAAGTCTACTGAATGTGAGGTCTTATCTTTTCACTCATTGAAATAGTGTGTATTTTTCCCTATGACCAATCTACCCTCTAAAATGTGACCACATTCTTCCTTTCACCAGAATTATAGGAATGCAAACTCTGACATTAGTCAGAAAAAAATAAAAGCCAAAACATGTAAATATTTCTTTAGCCAAAGTTTACAAACATAGTTGATACCAACAGTTACAGGAAAATAAAGTCCATGTCACTCTGGATTTCTTGTTTACAGACAGTTCATCACATGTTTTGGAACAAAGCCATGCATTCAGGATCCAGATGATCCATATTTAACACTTTAAGGGAAAAACTGGGTAAAGATCTAGCAAATTTTACACTGGAAACTAAGGCAGAGGATATAACACAAACACCCAAAAGAAACCATTCATTTCACTCGGTCACAGCTGAGGGCCTAAAAATTGACGCCAGTTCTTCAAGTTGAGGGGCTGATAAGGCAGATCAAAGGTTTTAGAATCGATTTCACAAAATAGCAGCTATCCCAAGCCTTGCTGGTATAAATACTATAGTCCCGTAAGTATAAGCCTTTAAAAACAATTGCAGACCTAAAATGCATTTTCTGTTGGGGTGTACTCACATATTCTCACTATATTTGCACAGAACACTCCTGCATTCTTCCTAAATTCACCACTTTAACCAAATGCAGGATTAGAAAATGAGCCCAAGTCTTTGGCCTGTCTTGAACTCCGTTTACAGCCCCAGAGAACCTGGAACATCCTACAGGGAAAAATGCATACTTCAAACCAACTGATGCTGACATCTGAAAGAGAAAGAAGAAAAAGGATGGAGGAGACAAGGAGACTGCCCTAAATCCATACCTAGCCAGGGTAGAATAGCCAGGGCTCTTCCAATGCTAGACAGAAAATTACTGGATAGAGGCTTAATATGTGCCTGGTGTTAGGAACTCTCTGAGCTTTAGTTTATTTCTCTCCAACTGGGATAATGGAATGTGTCCACATCATATGTGTGTATATCAGATGAAATAATGAACATGAAAAGCTTATAAATGAAAAGGACAATGAAAACACACAGCCGCAGCAGCATGGTGGTGGAATTATTTTCTGATCTAAATTAGCTGTTCAGCCAAAGGAACCATAAGAGATTAAGCAAGGGAGAGAAACTTTACCAAGAATTCCAAGCCAGATGCTCTCCACTCTCTGTCCCTCCTGCGACAACGTAGTGCCCTAAACTTCAGTTCAGAGTGCCCAGAACTTCCGAGGGCAACTCATAATCTTGGAAAAGGGAGTGAGAGGAAGGGATAGGATAGACAGCTGGGGCAGGAGAACAAACTTCATAAAAGTTCTTTTGATCTAAAAAGACAATCCAGGCCAAAGTCAACCACCTCAAACCTTCCCCACCAATAACTCCACTGGATGCAATGCAACTCCAAACCAAACCCTGCAAGAGCTTCAGAGAATCCCTGAGCCTTTTGTAGGATGTCCTATACTCAGAGTAACTATGTTTTTCAAAAAACCAGGACATATCATCTGACAAGAATGAATGTATTTATGGAGTAAACACATACAACAGGGTTTAAAAAGAAAAAAAACAAAGGTAGATAAAAAAAAGTACAAAATCAGTCCTACAAAGCAAGATATTCAAAAGATTTTCCAAGGTATTTGAAAAATCACAGTAATAGACATTCTTTATTGTTCCTTCAATGTTTAGAATCAACCTACAGACAAAACATGGAAGACATTACAATTTACAATGGTTACAAAACAAAAGGTAAATGTTTTAAACCGTCACGTGTCATAAATCAAGAAACAAGTTGGAAAGAAAAGTGTGGAGAGAAATAAAGCAATTGATTCAGGAAATAGAGGTTTAAGAACCTAATTTTTTTTTAAATACACATAACTAAAAGTCATTCAATAATTATTTTAAAAATGGGAAAGAGAAGAGAGAGTAAAAGTATAGATCCAAGTGAGTTATGTCCCCATCTTTCACGGCAAGAAGCCAATATGTACTGTTTAAATATAGACACCTAAGTACAAACACAGTACATGGTGTCAAGAGGATAAATATGAGAAGAACTAAAAAGAAATGGTTAAGACTGGTTGCCTCAGGAAATGAAGATCTGGGGAAGTAGAAAGTTCTTTTGCTTTCTCAATTAATACCCATCTATAACTATTCATTTTAAAAATATGTCCTGTTATACTTTGATCATCATCTTTCATTTAAAACAACAATTTTACTTTCAAAGTATGAACTTCTTATCTCATAAACACGGTACTTCCTGCTTCATTAGAATGAAGCATTCATAGTTCCCTTTCATTAGTTATCACATTTTCATTTCATTGCATTTCTTAAAATTCTATATTGTGTTGAATTATGATTTGTTTTCATGCTCTGACTTTTTGGAGTTTAATAACTTTGTCCTTTTTAATAGGTAATATAAAAAAAATAGATAATATATTATTTAACTTCAACCAATATCATCAAATGACAATTGCTTTGTCTTGTTACCATTTGTTCTTCAACAACATGAAATACTACTATGTCTTGTGGCTTAATACAAAGTATTAGAAAGATATAAGTTTTCTCCTCTGCTGACTTTGGTCTTGAGAACTGCAAACTAACTGGATGACACTTATTCTGCTTACACACAGAAAAAAAAACAAAAACAGGTTTAATTCTAGAAATTAATGTCTTATTTAAGTTGGAAAGCACTAAGATATTTGAAGTCTAAAGTAGACATGTTGGATTATTTCCATTCTAAAAGATTTTACTCTCAGGTTTCAGCACAAAAAAAATCATTAACGAAGAAGATAAATCATTAATGAAGTTACTTTTTTGTGTAAATAAAAGTGTAGCATTCATACCTCTTCCTTTGTACTTCATCAGATATACCCACCAACCCATCATTAAAAAAAGAGTCAGAGTTAGAGCTCCATGCAAGTGGCAGTAGCCTTCAGCAACTTAAAGGTAAAATTCAAAGAGAAAAGATATACCAAGTGCTAAAGATACATTATTTCATCATCATAGAAACTCTCTGAGGAAAATTCTATTATTACTATTTTAATAGTAAGGAAACTATGTCTTAGGAAGGATAAAGAATCTAGCTAGCTAAAGTCCCATAGCTTAGAAGTAGAGAATGGGGATTTGAACCCAGGAAATCTTATTTTAGAGCACACTGTCTTAAGGCAAAGATGTATTTAGGTGACAAGATGATATTCACTCAGCAGCATTGATGGTGGCATAGATTAAAAATATCACAAAATGTCCATCAACTGACCAAAGACAAACATAAACTGTTTTACCTGATTCTTAATAGTTTATGGTGGGACGGATATGCTTCTATTCCACTTTACTGCTATACATTACATTTTTTTGAATTACTCTTTATAACTTTTCTTACCAGTTGCTCTGAATGTTAGCCCTGCAACAACCCAACTCCAGTCACTCTAGGGGAGGGGTGAGCCTCCACAGGCTGGATATTTGGATCCAGTTCAGACACAGCTCTCAGAGATTGTGTGGGCTAGCTAAAGCCCCTCTCAATGGAGCAAACAGCTGGGCTCTACCACGTCTGACCACATCATTGCAAGAATTGCCTCTGTGTGAGATGTCTGCAGTGTGTCCACATTCCTAAGCCAGAACCCACTTCTGCGAGTCTGGCCTCTTATAGCCAAGATAGCCTTTCTGTTTCCTATCCCAAATGCAAAGTCTTTTTCAGACAAGACTGGGGTAATAAAGACAAATTCAAGGGACTCTTATTTTATATGCATGAGTTTCTCAGATGTGAAGTGATAAAACTTTGGACAAACAGAATAAAAAGCATTAAGTAAAGGTTAATGATATGGACCCTGCTGGCTTCTTTGATCTTCAGGGACAAAAATTACAATTTAGTCCTCTTGGGCATTAGTATGGAGACGCATCAAAAAGCATATGCCACCACATGACAAAAGGTGCCCATGTAACACGCCTCAAGGTAGACATCCTAACAGTCCAGTTTCAGAGTTTAAAAATAATTACAACTTTATCAAAAATGAGATGAAAAAACATGAAAAAACTATAATATGCAAATGAGTTATATACACTGTGGAACCACACATTATTATTTTATGAGTACTTCGACAAATTTTATCAAGGTAAAAAGAAAAACCATCTGTGCTATCTCATAAATGACTCCACTGCTTCAGTAAACTTTGCAACTGCTCCACCCTTATTTTATTTATTTTATTCTGGCTCTCTTCTTAGCCGAAGGCAGAGGTCACAGCAGTGATCTGAATACTACATGTGACCATTCCAACCCGCCTGCCAGTCACAACAAATCGAGTAATGAAACTTCAAACCCCAGCAATGAAAATGTCTTCTATGGCCTCCGCAAGCATCAGCCAGGCTCTCCAGACCCAGGGATGTATTTCTGGATTGTCTGGATCAACACTGGCTGGGACACAGACAATCCTGGTTTTCTCGGTGGAAGACTTAAGCCAGCCAGCTAGCCTCTCTAACCTACCACATACAATTTTTCTGAATGAAAATGATTTCAAAAGGAACAGGAAGATGAACCATTCGTATTCTGGTTTGCAGGAGCTTTATCCTCTTCTTGCTTTCTCCCATCTCTGTTAGATTAGTAACTCCATTATCCTCTCCTCCAAAGCCAGTGTCTGTCTGTTTCTCAAGGCTTCCCTCCCTTCGCTTCTTTTCCCTCCTTCCTTCCTGTCCTTTCTCTCCCTCTCTCTCTCTCTCTAAATTTCTACTGTCAGGGCCTCTAGAATGAAATGGTCTGTTACTACCTTCAACTGACAGAGGATGAGATGGTTGGATGGCATCACTGACTCAATGGACATGAATTTGAGCAGATTCCAAGAGACAGGAGAAAATGAAGGACAGGGAGGGAAGCCTGGTGTGCTGCAGTCCACGGGGTCACAAAGACTTAGCAACAACAACAGCAACAAGATATCCAAGATCACATAACTCATCTTCTAGTATACCCAGTAAATTCACTACCAAGCACACAAAAAGGCATACGAATAATCGCCTTGTCTACAAGGCAAATGTAGACAAGCACAAAGCCATTCAACCATATTCAGTGACAATCTATTATGTGTTAGGCCCCTTGTTAGATAAGAAATAAAAGTGACTAAGAGAAGCATACTTAACACCAAGATCATGGTTTCTAATACCACTCTCCAATAAAAGGAACCCGGGCTCCTGGGAAACATGGCTGACTCGAGGACTAGGCAAGAAGTATGCAAGGTGAGTCTGGAGTATCACGTGGCAATAAAAAGTAGAAGGTAACTGCCAAACAAAGAAACAGAACTCACAATGATAAGCATATGTCAGGGATACAGGAGCCAAATGAAGAGCTCCCAGTGGCCAAAGCTAGAAACATTTAAGTAGCAGAATAACAAAAGTAGTATTGGATTATAATCCAAAGTATAAAAGAAATGTCTATGAGTCAAGATTGATAAATAAATGATTGAATAAATAAAGGCAAGAAAAGAGCAAAGTCTCTTGTGCTAATAAACTCCAAATAATTTATGTAGATACTCTGCCTTCAAAAAGGTGAAGCATAACTCGCTACTCCTTAAGCATGGGCTGGGCACTGTGACTTCTTTTCCCAAGAAATCCTAACTGAGGGATAATCTACAAAATTCCTGACCAATATGTCCTCAAAACTGTCACAGTCACCACAAACAAGGAGTCTGAGAAACTGTCACAACCTAGGAGGACATGAAAACTAAATGTAATGTGGCATCCTGGATGGGATTTTGAACATTAAAAAGGACAGTTAAAAAATAAATTAATCTGAATAAAAAATGGACTTTAGTTAACAAAAATGTATCAATATTGGTTCGGTTAATTGTCATAAATGTATCAAACTAGTATAGGAGGCTAACAGCAGAGAAATTTGTGTCCAGGGTTTATAGGAGCTCTTGGTATTATCCTCCTGTTTTGTGTTTTTTTCCTTGTAAATTTAAAACTGTTCTAAAATTTATTAGAACTTTTAAAGTTTATTTAAAAGTAAAATAACAATAATATTGTTACCATGCAATTATAAATAAACTGTTACATTCCCTCAAAGATGACTAAGATAAGAGTCTTTGCTCTTGAAAGAAGAGAGACAAGTATGCAAAGCATGCCAATATGACAGGTAAAACACAGACATCTAGGTCTGTCTGAGGAGGCTCAGAACAAGAGCATTTAGCCTCATCACCCGAGGTAAGCTTGGAAGGGGACTATCTGAGTTATGATTTGATGTTTCCCAGTTCCTAAGAGGGGTCACTAGTTTTATTTCATCCCACTGTTGAAATTACTCTCAAATCCTCTAACCCCATTAGTAAATCCCTTGTCCAAATCCTAGTGTTTCACTGTTGGACTAATATCACATTCCTTTTTCCTGGCTTCCTAGTTCCTCTCTGCTCCATTAGGACAATGTGGCTAAGCTGCTTCTTTTTTAAATTAATTTTTATTGGAGTACAGTTGCCTTACTATATTGTACTGCAGTTAGACTTCCTTCCCTTTTAGGTCACCACAGAGCATTGTCTAGAGTTTCCTGAGCTATACAGTAGGTTCTCATTAGTTGCTAAGCATCTTTTCATATTCACCATGTCTAATTCTATTCTCCTGTGATTCAGAGATAGACCTTTAATCACCATAAAATGTTAAACATCTCACTGTTAGCTTCAGATACCTTTCAGCGCCACCAACTTCTACAGTCCTGCTCTCCTCCTCCTCTTCAGTGACTCAGCTGTCACTCATGTACAAGCCCCTCCCCCAACACACACACACACACACACACACACACACACACACACACACACACACTCTAAACTCTCCTTTCACACTCTAAAGCTCTCCGACCTTTCCCGTTTAGTGTGTAATTCCATCTCCCCTCATAACACTAATCTCTTTTCCTTGATTAATCCCATCATGTTTCAACCTACCAACAACAATTCCAGACACACTTCTCAAAAACCTACATATGTTATATTGCAATTATATACTTCAAATAATTTTATGTTCAGATTCTTATCTGTGAAACCCACCCCTAGGCCCTCTAATCCCAGTCTAACAGTTCTTTAAACAGAGAAACAATGCTTGTTATGCCAGGAACATTTTGGAGTCTGTTCAGAAGCACACAAGATAACACTGACTAAATGCCTCAGTAAGTACAAATCATAATTAACAGAGATTAATACCATCTCTTCAGTGTCATAAACAGGCCAGCTGTAAACAAGGCCAACACAGAAAACTGTCTCATAGTGAGAACTACTTTTTATAAATTAATCTACTTAAGAGAAGAATATTCCATGCCTATTTAAATGGTTACAGACAGTTAAATGGGCTTCCCTAGTGGTTCAGATAATAAAGAATCTGCCTGCAATGTGGGAGACCTGAGTTTGATCCCTGGGTTGGGAAGATCCCCTGGAGAAGGGCATGACAACCCAGTCCAGTATTCTTGCCTGGAGAAGTCCATGGACAGAGGAGCCTGGCAGGCTACAGTCTGTGCCGTTGCAAAGAGTCGAACAAAACTGAGTGACTAACACTCGCAGACAGTTAAATAGTAATGCATAATGGTTTCATGGCTTGGCCATTTTGCTGATATTCTGATCATTAATTTATTCTAATCAGTGAAGTTATCAATGTTTATAACTCAGGCATCAATACATTTCCTTCAAGAAAATATAAAATCAATGTAGAGAAAACACTCATATATAAATATCTGATTTTACTTATTTCTTTAGCAAAAGAAAACCATAAATCCCAAAGGTGACTCGACTCAGCAAAAGTTTGAAGTGTACTCTCTCATGGCAGATTGTTGTGTCTGATCAAAGTCACTTGATGGGGCCAGCACTTGTGGTCAATTCCTAAAGACGAGCATCACAGAACTCAGCAGGTAGCGTGGAGAGGTTCCTCTGGATGCACTGCTAGAATGGAGGCTTTTCCCTCCCTCTTCTGTTTGCAGCAGCAGCACAGAGAGGATGAGGCTTCCACAGTTTCATTTTATGTACGCCCTAAGTTGTGTTTTGTAGAAATTTTCTGTTGATCCAAAGCAATAGCCCAAGAACCTGAAAGCCAAAGAATTTAGGTTGCCATATCAAGGGCACACACACAGACACACACACACACCCCTTCAGCCTTTCTCAGCTAAGGAAACCGAGTTGCTAAGGCAGTTCCCCAAATCCGGGAGATCATTTTGGAGTGGCAGCCAATTTAAATCCTGTTGCAATCTTTTATAGGTGACTGAAATGGGAAAACCACTAGACCATTCAGGTATGACCTAAATCAAATCCCTTACAATTATACAGTGGAAGTGACAAATAGATTCAAGGTATTAGATCTCATAGACTGCCTGAAGAACTATGGACAGAGGTTCCAGACATTGTACAGAAGGCAGTGATCAAGACCTCCCCAAGGGAAAAAAAAAATGCAAAAAGGCAAAATGGCTGTCTGAGGGGGCCTTACAAATAGCTGAGAAAAGAAGAAAAACTGAACGCGAAGGATAAAAGTAAAGATATAAGCATCTGAATGCAGAGTTCCAAAGAATAGTAAGGAGAGATAAGAAAGCATTCCTCAGTGATCAATGCAAAGAAACAGAGGAAAATAACAGAATGGGAAAGACGAGAGATCTCTTCAAGAAAATTAGAGATACCAAAGGAATATTTCATGCAAAGATGGGCACAATAAGGACAGAAATGGTATGGACCTAACAGAAACAGAAGATATTAAGAAGAGGTGGCAAGAATACACAGAAAAACTATACAAAAAAGATCTTCATGACCCAGATAACCATGATGGTGTGATCACTCACCTAGAACCAGCTCCTGGAATGAGAAGTCAAGTGGGCCTTAGGAAGCATCACCATAAACAAAGCTAGTAGAGGTAATAGAATTCCAGCTGAGCTATTTCAAATCCTAAAAGATGATGCTGTGAAAGTGCTGCACTCAATATGCCAACAAATTTGGAAAACTCAGCAGTGGCCACAGGACTGGAAAAGGTCAATTTTCATTCCAATCCCAAAGAAAGGCAATGCCAAAGAATGTTCAAACTACCACACAAATGCACTCATCTCACATGGTGGCAAAGTAACCCCCAAAATTCTCAAAGCCAGGCTTGAACAGTATGTGAACTGAGAACTTGCAGATGTTCAAGCTGGATTTAGAAAAGGCAGAGGAACCAGAGATCAAATTGCCAACACCCGTTGCATCATCGCAAAAGCAAGAGAATTTCAGAAAAACATCTACTTCCGCTTTATAGGCTACACCAAAGCTTTTGACTATGTGGATCACAACAAACTGTGGAAAATTCTTAGAGATGGGAATACCAGACCACCTTACCTGCCTCCTGGAAAATCTGTATGCAGGTCAAGAAGCAACAGATAGAACTGCACATGGAAAAACAGATTGGTTCCAAATCGGGAAAGGAGTATGTCAAGGCTGTATGTTGTCACCCTGCTTAATTAACTTATATGCAGAGTACATTATGTGAAATGCCAGTCTGGATGAAGCACAAGCTGGAATCAAGATTTCCAGGAGAAATATCAATAACCTCAGATACACACATGGCACTACCTAAGTGGCAGACAGTAAAGAGGAACTAACGAACCTCTTGATGAAAGTAAAAGGAGAGTGAAAACGCTGGCTTAAAACTTGGCATTCAGAGAACTAAGATCGTGGCATCTGGTCCATCACTTCATGGCAAATAGATGAGGAAACAATGGAAACAGTGAGAGACTTAATTTTTGGGGGCTCCTAAATTACTGCAGATGGTGACGACAGCCATGAAATTAAAAAGCGCTTGCTCCTTGGAAGAAAAGCTATAACAAACCTAGACAGCATATTAAAAAGCAGAGACAGTACTTTGCCAACAAAGGTCCATCTAGTCAAAGCTACGGTTTTCCCAGTAGTCATGCCTAGATGTAAGAGTTGGACTATAAAGAAAGCTGAGCGCTGAAGAATTGATGCTTTTGAACTGTGGTGTTGGAGAAGACTCTTGAAAGTCCCTTGGACTGCAAGGAGATCAAACCAGTCCATCCTAAAGGAAATCAGTCCTGAGTGTTCACTGGAAGGACTGATGCTGAAGCTGAAACTACAATACTTCGGCCACCTGATGCGGAGAGAGGACTCATTGGAAAAGACCCTAATGCTAGGAAAGACTGAAGGCAGGAGGAGAAGGGGATGACACAGGATGAGATGTTTGGATGGCATCACTGACTCAATGGACATGAGTTTGAGTGAGCTCCAAGAGTTGGTGATGGACAGGGAACCCTGGCATGCTGCAGTCCATGGGGTCGCAAAGAGTTGGACGTGAGTGAGTGACTAAACTGAGAACTGAACTGGAACATGTGCAAGTCTGTGCTTTACTTTGGGGAAAAAAAAAGTTTTAAAAGAGGGAGAATTTAAAGCCACAGGGTGCACTGGAATAGGAAACCAGACATTGACCCATGAAAACCAGAAGCACATGGATGTGTGTGGCAAGTCCTGATCCTACTGACCACACAGGGCACTTTCTATGTCTAGAACTGTGGATTACACAATCCTGGGAACACACAAGTCTGCACAGTTCACTAAATCACCCATGTGACCCCCCAAAACTTCTAAAGGTAATGGTTTGACTAGCTTTCTGTCATGGTAAACTTGCACTAAACCTATTTCTCTCCAAGGCAAGGGATCTGTATCTTGCCCGCTGGCATCACACCACTGGTTGTGAGTATAAAAGGAACTCTCATCTAAACATGGGGAGAGGTGTATTTGTTTATGAAGTTGAAATTACTCTTCAATCCTATAAGGATGAGGATGGGTTTCTTCAAAACAGGAAAAAAATAAAAAACAAACAACAATAATGTGCCTCAAAATTGCATCTCTCCGGCCTCTACAAGGATTTAACCAATGGTATCACATAAACTCATGCTGCTTCTGAAGAACTGTTTCCCAGAACCCAGCAATCCCTTGGATTTACCTATGAGTTCAAGACGAGCGTGGTTATTTTCTTAGACTGGGATATTTGCTCCATTTACCCAAGCCAAAGCCACACTGTACTTTTCTAAAGGGTGGGCAAAATTCTAGAAATGATTGAAATGCAAACAAGTAAAGTAAGCAGGTGATCCAGAACAGGCAGGCCCAGGATGGCCCTACGGAATTCACCGCCCCCAAGGGCCAACTGGTCCCTTCCCACCTCTTTACCACCCACAGAAGAAATAAGGGATTGAAACCACGATTCTCACCACTTCCCAGAAGTTCTCAAACAGAGAGCTCTGTCCAAGGAGATAATATCTTCTGAATGTCCTGGCAGCCCCAGGAAAAGACAGGAAAGCCAGCCAATGGGATCAGGCTGAGGGGAAAGAATGGCGTCCTTCAGCAGCCGGGAGGGCAGAGTGATTCAACTCTCCAGTTCTGAGGACTGGCAGCTCCCAGCTGACAAACAGGTAGGGTTCCAAAATGTCATTTCTATATTGGTATTTAGAACTTGGACAGGCTTTTCCAATAGAAACAATGTTAATAGGTGGTGGTTTGGTCCCCGGGCTAGTCAAATAGCAGTCTCTCGGCCACATTATCAGCTAAATGGGCTATTGTAGGCTGGTCTGGGAACCTGACCACAGACTTAAAATGTTGTTTCTATGGGAAAACACATTCCACGGCAGGCAACCAGAGGGAAACTTGGCCACTCAAACCCATGGTCCCTGCAGCTTCAGCCAGCTGCCCAGTGAGCTGTGAGCACCAACCACCTTAAACTCAGGCCACTCCACGCAATCCTGAGAGGGCAGCCAGGCTGGAAGGCTGCCCAGCCCCAGGCCCAGGGCCACCTCCCACCCCTAGCAGGAGCCCATTAGGGCCAGTACGAGATATCCTTAAGTCCATAAATCAGGAACTTAAAAACTGAGGAGTGATTGGATATTCTAATTCTCAATGTACCTGCATTATTTTACAAAGCAGAAGATCCCACCTCACCAGCAACTATGATGTAAAATCAGGATCCAGGGCTAGTTCACAGACCAAAGGTTCAGTGAGCCATTTCTAGAAAGAGTGGCTTCCAAATGAAGCAAGGAAACAGGTCATTTTTGAATGGCTTTGCTCTTGTACTCAGGTTATTTGAGCATTTCAGACTCCCTGGAACTGAGTAATTACCCTCTCTTTTATATAGAATGTGAGCCCTTTAAAGATAGAAAATGCAGATTTATCTATACAGCCCTAGCACCTAGCACAATACCTGCATCTTAAACGGTAAATGAAGGCTTAGGATTTCACATGTACTTCCAACTAAGAAATCTAAGTTAGAATTCTGTCAGAGTGGTGAGAATTTAATTTGATGAAATGATAAATATGTTTCTAAGAAACCAAATAATAAAATAAAGGAATGAAAAACACAATTTCTAGTAAGAAATCAATGTTTTCCATCCACTTTTTAATTTTAAAAAATTAAAATGAAAAATCAAAAGACCCACATAAATGGAATTCATGGAGTATGACAGTAAAATTTTTCCTTCTTTCAGATGGATCATTTGAAAATATTTTACAGCTTCAAAAGCTTTGAAGGGCTTCTATCTCAAACTCTATTCCATAAGAGTCAACAGGCAATGGATCTTTTAAAATCATTTTTTACCAACTCTTATCATCAGAACAGAGACAAGAGTGTTGCTAAGCAACCGAAAAAAAAAGGGGGGGGAAATATATCATTGATAGAGTTTGTTTCTAAAAGAAGTCAGTTAATGGCATGTTGTGGTTGAGATTATTCCATAGAATTAACAATTCACAAATTAGGAATCAAGAGCTTGACAATTTTTTTTTTAACTTTGTAGTTTAAGCAAGTTGTAAGCATTTACTTCTAAAAAATTAGTTATCTGGAAATTTTTTGAATAAAAATAGCCTGATTAAAATTTAAGGGAATTTGACTGAACCTTGAATTTATCTAGTCCATATGAAGTCACAATGTAGAATAAAAATAATAATGAACAACTTTTAGAGAGCTTTGTAATTTACAAAATGATTGTGTGACTCTTCCCTTAAATTCTATCAAGAATATGATTTGCTGTGCTCATTTTCAGATGAGGAAACTGAAATTCAGAGAAGTGAAATAATAGTTCAAAGGCTACCCAATGGAAACATGTCATAAATTACTAATTAAAACCCAAAAGAATTTATTAATAAAACATTCCAAGGCTATTACTAAAGATTTTAGATTAGAGATTAGAAAGATGTTTCCATAAATACCCCAGAGAGACTGTGTTCCTTTATATAATCTCATTTGTGTATAATTTTTTTGCATGCTCTGATTTTATTTTCTGAAGTCTGCATAACCAAAAATTTTAAGACACACCTCACAAAGTACACCGGAAAAGAAAAGCAATGATAAAAGGAACACTGCTTGGGAACATTCACTCCTACAGACCAGTACTTTTGTTTATGAAAGTTTCTACATGGTGAATATCCTGCCCTGTTCACCCTGGTTAAAAAAAAAATCTCTCAGCTCTTAACACGCTCGGTGTTTAGGGGAGTGGGTGGGTGGGGAGCAATGTAGAGACTCAAAATGCAGATAATTCAACACCTACTCCTAGCTGCCATTGGAATGTGCTTTATGTATACGCTGAACATGGGTACGGCTTGTCTTTTGAAAAGTAGCTTCAAGCAAAACTATCAGGTCAGGCAGGCAACTAACTGACCCATCTTAGGAAGACAATAAGCTGCACAAACGCCAGGGTGACCCAAGTGATCTTCTAAAAATCCCTCCAGATTCATGTCTCTATGACCTAATTCAGAGGCTGCCAGCACACTGTCCATCACATAGAGAAAGAAGCAACTCCCATCCCAAACACCAGCACAGCTCTACCCTGAAATCCAATCGAAAAAACATCCCACTCAGCCCAAGTGATGCCAGCACTGTGTTCTCAATACTTTGTGGGCTCTGAGGAAGGCGACGGTCTTCGTGTTTCATCACTAAGAAGAATGGGCACTAAATACTAGGCAATGCTTCCACATAGTGACAACCTCTGAGAAGGAACAGACGCTGGCACATCCACCCATTCTACCTCCTTTCCTAGTAAGAGTAAGAATCAGTTGCTCAGACGTGTCCAGCTCTTTGCAACCCCATGGACTGTAGCCTGCTAAGCTCCTCTTCCAGGGAATTCTCCAGCAAGAATATTGGCCATTTCCTTCTCCAGGGGATCTTCCCGACCCAGGGATCAAACCCCCGAGTCTCCTGCATTGCAGGCAGATTCTTTACACTCTGAGCCACCAGGGAAGCAGTTTCCAAATCTCCTCTGTAGCAGCTCCCAATGACAAAGCTTCCGTTCTTAAAAAGTCTATCAGTTTCCCAGGGAGTTTGACACCAAGCAGTAGAAACACGTCAGACCTCAAAGAATGGTGTGCATCTTTCACTGACATAAAACACAGGAAGGACAACCTGAATGTTAGCACGAGCACACGTACACACACAGTCCCCCACAAACACTCAGGATGAAGCCACTGGGGCAGTTCTTCTCCCTGCATACCTTTCCCAAGGGGATCTGGATATACCAGTGCTTTACAGAATGTTTCATTTGACTCACTAAAGCTATATTAGCTCCTATTTCTTTTTGATTGTTTTTCCCAGTTTTACTGAGATGTAATTGACATACGTCCCAGGCAGCACTAGTGGTAAAGAACCCTCCTGCCAATGCAAGACATAAGAGATGCGGGTTCAATCCCTGGGTCAGGAAGATCCTCTGGAGGAGGGCATGGCTACCCACTCCAGTATTCCTGCCTGGGAAATCCCACGGACAGAGGAACCTGGCGGGCTACAGTCTGTGGGGTCACAAAGAGTCAGACATGACTGAAGTGACTAAGCTTACTAATGGACACATAACACTGAATAAGCTCAAGGTGCTTAATTATATGACTTAAATAAATGGTAAAATGATTACTACAATAAGTATAATTAAAAGTGCCTATTTCTTAAATAAAAAGAGTGTTCCTGGAAAAGCAATGAAAGAAATGAGGGTAAAAACATTCACTTGTGAATGTTAAAATATCTGCAAACGTCTTCTTCTATCCACTCATAGTTCAAAATCTCACCAACTTTTTATAATCCCTTGCCTGAAACTCCTACTATAAACAAAAATATCACATTGAGAGTCTCCGTCTTCACTTGCTCAAAAAATCATGGGCAGAAGAGAAAGGAATGGGCCCCTGCAGAATTATATCTTTCCTTGTCTGCCCTCTCAAATGCTTGGTTCCTTCTTTGTAAATTTTCCACAGTGTTAGACCTCATCACTGCTATGCCTCAGCATTAGATATTAAATAATTCTTCTACAACCCTCAAAGTTCATGGGTCAGTTTAGACAAGTGCAGAAAAAGCATGTCTGGCAGCATTGCAGACATCGCTGGGTGTGAGGCATTGAGTGTAAGTTCAAAACTAGACATAAAACTTTCCAGTGCTAATAAACAAATATGAAAGGACAGAATTCAAATATTGCCATTCTTCTATCCTAATAAATTAACAGACCTAGACAATGATCATCAATGGCAGCTAACAGAACAAAAAGAGAGGCTAGCAGACAAGAAAATACCTTTGAATGGAAGTACAAACATCACTTACAAAGTCTTCTTGCCAAAAAGTTGATTCCGAGTTGAATCTAGTTCCTAGCTCTAACTAGCAAGTCATAACAACAGAGGACAGAAGAACACAGTGAGCACCACCAGCCCTGGGATGCAGTCATCAATAGACTGGAAGAAACCCTGAAGCTCTGCGCTCCAAGTATGGTCCAAGGACTGACCAGTGCTAGTCCACACACTATATATTACTAATTTATAATGAGATAAGGAACTTAAGCTGGAATGTAAACCATCTCACTGCTTCCTTCATCTAGAAAGCCTTGCTATGAAAAAGAAATAACAGCTCAGCTAAACGTGTGCTCAATGACACACTGCATTTACTGGCACATGATTTTCATCTCATCACAGACTGAGAACAAGCAGCTAATGGTCAGGCTTTGTAAGTGCCACTGCTCTACAGAATGTGAACCAGTTTCTTGTTCTCCCCCAGCTTTATTAGATAGGATTGACAGATAATATTGTAAAGTATAGTATATGACAATTTGATACGTTTATACACTACAAAATGATCACCACCAAAGTATTAGCTCCACTTGGTTACATAATTACTATTTTGTGTATACGTGTGTGTGTGCGTATGCGTGTGTGTGTGTGTGTGGTGAGAACATTTCAGATCTCTCTTAGCAACTTGCAAGCCTATAATACAACATTATTAGCGATACTCATCATGTTGTACCTTTGATCCTCAAAACTTGTTCACCTTATAACTAGAAGCATGAACCCTCTGACCAGTATTTCCCCATTTCCCCTACCCTCAAGCCCTGAGAAACCACCACTCTTCTCTTTGCTTCTGAATTCAGTTTTTTAGAAGTGATATATAACATGAATCCATTTCTTCAATAAATTACAAGAAAAAATGACAAGAGGGTCAATCTATATATTTAAAAATATTTAAGAGATTTATCAAAATAAATTTCAAGAAAAAATGACAAGAGGGCCAATGTATATATTTAAAAATATTTAAGAGATTTATCAACCAATTACTCTTAAAAGATGGACTTAATTTGGATCCTGATTTGAATGAACTATAAAAAATAAAGTTTATAATCTAATCAGGGAGCTTCCCTGGTGGCTCAGATGCTAAAGTGTCTGCCTGGAATGCAGGAGACCCGGGTTTGATCCCTGGGTTGGGAAGATCTCCTGGAGAAGAAAATGGTAACCCACTCCAGTATTCTTGCCTGGAGAATCCCACGGATGGAGGAGCCTGGTAGGTTACAGTCCCTGGGGTCGCAAAGAGTCGGACACGACTGAGCAATCTCACTTAACTTTAATCAAATTTATACAATATTACCAAACATAAAAATAATATCAAGTACTGGATATTTGATAATATTTTCAATTAATGCTAATTTGAAAATGATAGTAATATGATGTTTGTTTCTTAAAGAGTCCTTATCATTTACAGATGCATATTGAAATGGTGACTAATTATTTTTCAGGGATTTACTTTAAAATAATCTGTGGCAGGGAAAAGAAGTAGATATAATAAGAATGGCCATTCATTGATAACTACTGAAATTGGAGCTTCACTGTAGTATTCTAGTTTTGCATATATTTGAAATTTTCCATATTACAGGTTAGAAAACAACAACTTTGCAGCAGCATCTGGCCTAGATCTTCCTGTAGCCCTACTCTTCTATACATCACAACACCACACTTCTGCTTTATTTTTTTCCCTTCATATAAGAACCATTTTTACCTGTTATGTAACTCAACATTCTTGAGTGGGATGTGGACTACCAATAAAAGCTAACAACAGTCCAATTCCAACATGTTTACCATCTTAAGTAACAGGCAAGAACTAACCAAAATGTTTCTGTGAATCTCACATATGCAGCTACTCAATAAAGCTAAAGTTCAGAACAAATGACTTAATCACCCTTGTGAAAATAACAGCCCAGGGAGTGGGTTTTCTTGGGCACTGAACTACTTTCTGACATGATTCATTTTTATAAGGACACCACATATTTCTTTATGACAAAAACATAAATCCATAAGTTAACAAGAGTTTGAAGGAAAGGGGACTGATTGGCATCAGGTCCATAAGAAGGCTGAATTTTGGCTTTTCACGAATGGAAGAATTCTTACAGTCATGGGAAATAGGAAATGAAACGAGGAAATAATTTAGTGAGGAAGGCTGATATGTTTCCTGATTGTTTCAAGGAGAGGCCCAAATGCAAATAAGCACCTGGGTCAATCTAAGATTAAATTAGATCCTCTTATCTAGAATTCTGCCAAATGTTCACCAACATAATGTCAGAACTGTTGACCAAAAAAAAACTGTTGACTTGCATATTCTTATAAGATTCTTGAAAGGTTTTCAAAAGTTTAAAAATAAAAGATTATTTTTTTTATTTGAGGTTTATTTATTTCCTGTGAAATCAGCAGAGCAGACGAAGTACCTGGGAGTTGTTTGTTTCTACATTTTTGCTTTTTTATTAACTTTGGTTGTGTGATTTATCCCATGGGAATAAGAGATATTAGGTAATTTGAACATTTTTAATGACAAGCAGAAAAATAACTATTATCTGTTTAAACTATTCCTTATTTAAAGAAGTCTTATTTTTATAGGCTGTGAATGAATATAAAGCAACCACAATTTCTTAGAGTTTATTGCCAATCAGTTAACTAGAGGTTAATGTGTAAGGGTGCAAGGGTATAGGAATTCTACCAAAGCTTTGCCTAAATTAAAATAAAGTATGTTTTGGCCCACTTTCCCAGATGTTCAATAGTTTAAGATCTCTTGAAAGCCAACTCTCGTTAAAATCAAAATGGGAATCATTAAAGGAAAATGAAAAAACTAAAAGATTTTAAATTTCTCAAAAGAAACAGGGCACAGAAGAAAAACGACAAATGAGAATCCCTTTGTACTGACTGAGCATTCTGTTGCTGCAAGGCATGAAGCCCAAGGATGGGAACGCTCAGCTGGAAAGTGAAGGCAATGCCTCTTTTCAAGGGTGGACAATCTGAGTCAGTCCAGCCCCAGATCACGCAAGCAAGGCCTGTCCACAGGCATCCAGAGAGAAGAGCAACCACTGATGAAATGAGTCCTGGGATATGGGAATAACGTGGGAAGGAGCGGTTTCTTGGTCCAGAGCAGATGTGTTGTGTTTCTCATTCAGCATCTCTTCCTCCTTTTGCTACCCTAACTCCTCTTACGAAAGAGGAAGCCATTCCACACCCCTCAGTCCTGGCCAGCCCACTTGCCCCATCTCTTTGGCCACGTGACGGGCACGTGACAGGAGCAGTGCCAGAGTTCTCTCTGAGATCTGATGTGGGGAAGCTGGGAAAGAGTTTCTCTCTTTACCTGTGAGATCATGAGATGAAAGGCAGTATGACTTGGAATTACCCACCAGTGGTCATCCTGTCTACCTGATCATAGCCAAACTCTTACTCTGACAAGGCAATTTAAGCCCATTTCCAAAATACCCAGCAACCTCACCACAAACAGTCCCAACTCTCAGGGCATCTCTTTGCAATACTGCCAATGAAAGTGGTTTTCAGACTAGTGCTTCCATTTCCTGAAATATAAATGCTTTTCACAAAGGTTCTTGGGGGGTGGTGGGGGGAAGGTTCATCAGGAAGGAGACAAAGCCATTTGCCAGATCTGCCAGTAAAAAAAGTGCAAACTTTTTTGGAGGAATTGGCAGGGGGTGGGGGGCAATATTAATTATAAATAATCTGGGGGAAGGGGAAATTGAAAAATAAAAATCTTATCTGCATGTCACCTTTAGGTATATATAACCAAACCTTCACAAACAAAATTAAGATTAAGATTATATACAAAATTAAGATTATAATTTTATAAATTTTGAAGTTCAAGTTTGCTTCCTATGTTTCTGAAAATAATTATTTCCAAGATGAGAAAGGGGAGACTTTGATAGCCAGATAGCAATGATTGTATACTATAGATAAATCCATCAGGCACTGTAATAGGAATTTGAAATGTATCCTCTCATTAAGTCTTAGGAAACTCAGAGAGGTGAGTATTACAACCTCATTTTACAAGGGAGGAAACTGAGGCTCAGCCAGGTCAAGTCACTTGTCTGAGATTCCTGCCTAGTAGGTGATGGAGCCAGACTCTGACCCCAGGCATGTCTGTATCCACACTTCCAAGCCTCCCTGAAAACACAGCCAACGGTTATTAGAGTTCATTGAAAATGACTCCTTGGTCCTTCAAATATAATCCCACAAGCAATACCACTCTACCCAGCTACCCACAACCAGGCTCAAATAGGAAACAGTGTGAGGTAATTATAACGTATACCCCAGCCGCTAGCTCTGGGTTTTTATGACTGAACTGCCAAATCACTCCTAGCCAACTCTTCAGGAAATGTGCAGACACTTTCTCAGATTCCAGCTAAAACATCAACTATGTGGCCCTGGGGAGTACAGAGCTCACAGGGTGGTAATGGGATATAAAATTTGCAAACTTGAGGTCAGCGGCCTCAACTCTGGGGTGTGAGGCAGCAGTAGTCCATGAAAGATTAAAAACTAGGTGTCGACTTGAAGGTTGCATCTCAAGTCCTTCCCTGAAAGGTACTTGTTCATGTCACCTTGGACATTAACCCCAACAGTAAAGGGAGTAATATAGCTCACATGTAGTTCTGCGTAGAATCACTGGAAGAAGACAATAGTATCAACAGGCTTGAGACAGGGTGTTCATTCTGAGAATTCAGCTTTAGGTCCAATTCAAACACAGCTGATGCTCAATAAATTGTTGTCACTTGGAGTAGGCAAGTGTTCTACAAAATTGGTGGGATAGATGATACAGAAGAATTTAAGATTGTTTTTTCTTCTTCACAGGCACACTTATTTCATGGAATCTAAATGTACAAATTGGTAGTCTAGATAGTTGAATCAAGATAAGTTACAAGTTACAAGATAAGAGTCTGAGCTTATAGACCTAGAATTGCCAGGGTTAATCCCAGGACTAATTGCTAATTAGCAGCGTGAGTGTGGGGATGGGGGGATTACACCCACAAGACTCCCAGAGGAGCCTCCCATTTCTCTTTCTCCCACCCCCTTACTAGCAACCACCTCCCTTAAAAAGCCCCACCCCACTCAACCCCACCTAATCTGGAGGCTTTCACTGACAGCAGGGTAGGACTGGGGAGCTAAAACCCTAGTGTCCAGCCTGCCATCAGGGCTGCCCAGAGAGAAACGGATCGCACTGTCTAAGGCCAAATAAACAAGAACAGGAAAAATGTCCATGCCCACGCGATGCAGGAATTTTGCTTATGTGCAGTACAGTTGAGGACTTACAGATAACAGTCACCCTCTCTAGGGTATGAAGACAAACAAGAAGCATAAACTCCTACCCAACAACATCATTTTTCATTTGTGTGTACTCAGTCGTGTCTGACTCTCTGAAACTCCATGGGCTGTAGCCTGTCAGGCTCCTCTGTCCATGGGATTTTACAGGTGAGAATATTGAAGTGGGTTGTCATTCCCTTCTTCATGGGATCTTCCCAACCCAGAAATCAAACCCGTCTCCTGCATTGGCAGGAGGATTCTTTACAACTTGCACCATCTGGGAAGCCCAACAACATACTTCTACTTAAATCCCCTTTTGCTACGGTATGACTCAGCTTCCATACCTATGAAGTTAAGACGAAAACATTAGTACCCTGAACACTTTTAATGAACCTTCTCTGGGCATCAGTTTAAGCATCTATAAATTTCTAAAGTTGGTCCCACTATAAATATTCTGTAATGTTTTTGTGAAGGTGGATGGCCTGACAATGGAGGAAAATCTGAGTTGTGAAAAAAAAATTCTACAAATAAGAAGAGCCTTTAAAAGCTATTCTGCGAAGGTACCAACCTATTAGGGTCTGATTATATGATATTATAAATTAGCAGTGAATGGGTAGCGGAAATGGCAGACAATGAACCATTATCCATGAGGCAAGGGGGATGAACCGAGCAACATGGCACCATATATAAAGGTTCATAATAAATGATGGATTAACTTGTTTTTCCACTACATTCCTTTGAATGTTTTTACAGAAATGTTTTCTGACATCCAAGTGTCTTTCTTTCGTGTCCTGACTCACCTCCAAAAGCCCTCAGTCTCCTGAAGAGCCTGGTACCAGTGTTGCCAGGAGCCATCATCAGGATCTGTTAGCCGCCAGCACCTGCTCTGTCTAGCCCAGAGCCACTGGCTGATGGAACTCCACTACAGAACTTTCTCTGAACTCTCTCTGGCCTCCCTCAATCCTTCTCCTTCCTTTTCCTAACAAAAACATTATCCCTGGTTTTCTTTTTGAACACCCCAAGACCCTCAAGTAAAAAATGAACATTTTATTAAGAATTTCTTTTTCTTAATGTTTTAACTCTTATTTGATCTTTATCATCCCTATTTTATTGGTAGCTCAGCTTACAAAGTTATAAGAAGAAAAAGAAGATGAGATGACAATGAAAAAGAAAAATGGGGGGAGAAATTATGATGAGAAAGAAGGCAAAGAGGAAGAGGACGGAGGCAAAGGAGAAGAAACAGAAAAACAAAACAAAAACCTGTTTGTCTCTGGAATACATTTCTTTATTAACAGAGATATTACTATGCTTCAGTTCAAAACCGCGAACTTGACAGCAGACATAATGCGCCCATAGGGCCGACATAAATCATATGTCCCAACACCAACATCACAGAATGGTTGTACTATATTTGGACTTAGATGTGTTTGGATACTTATATTTGAATGTAAGTATGACTGATGGTCTAGGAATTCACAACCCTTCAAAACCCTGAACCAAATCACTTGTCTAATGGAGCAGTTCCCCCACTCTGGGCCTGCTTGCCGTCTGGAATACATCTTTGGCTGGGAATGGTAGAGATAGTGAATTTTCCTCTCTCCCTTCCCCTCAGAGGGGACTGAATAAATAGACTCAGTGATAACTTCAGCAACAACAACAAAAAAAAGCCACTTGAGAAAGTGGTAAAGTCACAGGAACTTAAGACCAGGGTTTGATATAATAGAGTTTTGGATCCATAATCCAAACTTGACTGTATTCCTAATCCAATTTTATTCTATGAACAATGTAGCTATTCCATTAATGCAAAAAAAAAAAAAAGAGTTCAGCTCACTATCATATCAGTTCTATTGACAACTGTACATCTATTTTTATTTATTAATTATAATCCCAGATTTAAAAAAAAAAAGTGTTTCTGAGGTGACTAACACCAACAGATATATAAAAGGGGGCTATTAGCAGAAATTTAAAGTATAATTCCATATAGAAGGAAGATAAAACGTACCAGATACCTAAATTAACAAAATTAAGTGATTGTGCATTAAATTTATCCTTGAGTTTCTTAGAGGCTAAAGGAAATGGGGTGGGGAGGGGGAGTTAGGAGTTTCATAACTTACCAGATTTTTAGGAACTATGGTCTTATTCCTGAGATTTGCAAATTCTTTAAATGCAGCCAAAATAAGAGCAAAGCCCTTAACGTTAATCTAACAGATCACAGAGATACATTATTTATGTAGAATTCTGAGGTCGCAGCAAGCAAAATACAATGAAGCAACTATGATGGGAAACTAAGTCAATCAGAGTAGATCAAGTTAGAATTGAAACATCTGATTAGACTTCTCACAAACCCGCTGCCTCACTGTGGTAGCTATTCTCCAAAGATTTTGCCCCTTAATTCTTCCTCTCCCTGTAGACACAGGCTGCCCCTCACCTCCATCAAGAGGCAGAGCTTATTAGTTCACACCCTTGAATCCGAGCAAGGTCTGTGACTTGCATGGAATTTCAGACAAGACTGTCTGAAGAAAGTCTGGTAGCTTCCACTTTTGTTTTCTTGGTATCCTCAGCTGCCTTGTACAAAGTCTGGCGATGCTGCTGGATGGTCCACGGGGAAAGGGAGACAATCTGAGACTATATGGAGGAGAACCAAGAAACCCAGCCAACCCTGATAACATATGAACTCATTCAGGCCCTTCCAGCCAGCTTTTAGCCATTCATCTCAGTCTGTGGTCAACTGGTGAGGTTAAAACATGTGACCAGAGATGAAGAGGCTATTGTTCACCATCCAGCCCCGACAGACACTTAACCTGAACAAAATCTGGTAGCTGCACCTGGGGCTCAGTTTCCCCATTTGCAAAAACACATTCAGTGGCCTATCCCCAGGGGCTGGCCCAGGCAGGAGACCACATAGGAGAGAGCTTTGAAATCTGGAAGGCTCCCAGCAGAGCCAGACAAGTGGCTCTTTGCTTCTTTTATCCCTTCCTCTGTCCATCCATTTAGCTCAACCACACCAAAGTAAACAGGACTGCAGGCACCAGTCTACGATCACAGAACCAGAAACACACGTGGAGAAGTCATCTTACTCATTTCAGACCCGACAGACATTGTGGGAAGCAGAGACAAGACTCCCCACTGCGTCCTGTCCAAATTCCTGGCCTGCAGGATCATAAGAAATAATAAAATTGTTGTTGTTTTAAGCCACTAAGTTTGGGTAATTGGTTACGTAGCAATAAGATAACCAAAACACAAATAAAATAGCTTATTTCCTTATAGTAAAGAGACTAGGAATAACTCTCTCTTTAGTTTCTCATTAATAATGTTACAATGTTTTTACATGTAATAAGTTTCAGTGTACATGGAGGTACATGTACATTGGAAGCTTCCTTGCCTTGGCCTCTCATAACCAAGTGGTCAAGCACTGCTCATGTTGCCACTTGAGCCTCCTCCTCACCACCACATCTCCCCCACCACTGTTGCTCTGACCATCACGCACTCTCACCATGATTCCTGTATTAGCTTCCCAAGTCTCCTTGCCTCTAGTCTCCTTACTCACTATATGATATACCTTTTACACCTCGACCATGGCCAAGACCTGATCACATTCCCATCTTAGAATCCTGTATTATGTCGCCATTGTCCGCTTTCACAACACTCAGACAGTGTAACATCATGCATCCTGTATTCCCTCGCCCACCCTGGCCTAGACATACATGGTGGCAGACAGACATACCTGGTGGCAGACCACACTTCCAGGGGGCTCTACTTTCATAGGCTACACTAAGAGCCGTGCCCGCAAAGCCATGCAGCGCAGACCCTGAGTCACGAGTGCAAACCCTGCCCATCGTACTCAGATGTCCCTCAATCACCAGAACATTATATACTGTTTCATGCCTTTTTCACTCAAATGTTTCCTTATTTTTCTCTTGTACTTCCACCAAGCTCTAATATACACATAATTTACCTTACCCAGTCAATTAGTTGATTAAAGTTGGTCAACCATTCAAAAATTGCCTAATGCATACTTAGTATGTGCCCAGTTTCTAGATATCCCTAGTGATAAAATAAACAAAAACTCAGCCTTCAGTAAGTTCTCGGTCCTACTAAGGACTCATTTATCACACAGACCAGAGGTTAGCAAACTTTTTCTGTGAAGGGAGAAACAGCAAATAATTCCGTTTTGCCAAGCCCTACTATCTTTATCACAACTACTCTTCCTCTGCCAGTAAGTGTGAAAGCAGACATAGATAACACATAAATAAATGGGCATGGCTGTGTTCAACACAATTTTATTTACAAAACAAGCAGCGTGTTCCATCGTTTGCTGGTTCCTGACAGTTATCCACTGCCAAATCATTTCTGAATAAACCCATTCCCACAACGATACTTCGCTTGTCATGGGAGTGTGTCTGCCTTCAATAAACGCTGAGCCTTTCTCCACAGCAATAGCAGAAGATTCTTGGGAAATGAAGGTATCACGAATGTGGAAGAAAGGAAGAAACTTATCAGGTATAGGGTTTACTGTAATTGAGAATCATCAAAATACAATGGTTAAGGAACACTGACTAGGAAGCCAGATTTCCCAGCTCCATCTCTTACTAGTTTATGTCCCTGAAGGAATAACTAAAATCACTGAAAAACTGTATCCCTCAGTTTCCTCATCTGTTAAATGGGCAAGTATGTATAATCTTTCTCATAAAGGATCTGTGTATTAAATGAGTAATACATGAACAATGCAATAGTGAACAATATACCAGAGCTTGCTATTCTTTTTTGTTGTTGTTGTGATTTGTTGCAATTGCATTATTGTTGCAATTTAATGTAAAAAATTACACTATGTTAATGACTCTGAGCTTACAGGCAACCAAGGTGAAAAATGAAATGAAAGAATTAAATAACTCATCATATTGATGAAAACTTAAGAGAGATACCAGTTTCCCCTGGAAAGAGAAACACCTCGTGCAACTCTATCCAGAGAGAAGTTTCTCACATGGGACATGAGAGCAAGAGATTCTGAATGACATAACGAGGAATGTCTCCAGTTCAGAACCATGGGCAATGCAGATGAAGGATGCCTGTGATGGTTACCTGACATCCTCAATAAAAATTCAAGATATAATACTAAAATGCATGTGCTATCCAGAGAATCCACAGTTCAGACATGCTATAAGCCCCTCTGTGTTTTATTAGTCTTTGCAGAAATATCAAAGCTTCCTGTTTGACAAAATATTATATTACTACATTATTAATTATACCTGGGATTTGTGAACTAGCATGAAGGAATATTAGGAATTTTAAGTGGAATTTTACCAATGTCTTAGTTCTGCATTTTTGTCCAGAGGAATGAAAACCAAAACCATAACTAAAATTAATGGAGAAAGAAAATTTAATATTAAGAATTTGTCTTTAAAACTTAACCTCTGCATACCTCAGCTCTCACAGCTATAGAGGGAAGGTAATGAAAGGGCTCACCCTATACAGATGGGATGAGCACTGAAGGTGCTGTCATATGCAGAACACTGAGATGTGCCTGGCACATCTGGCACTGCTACAGATGCTATTATTATTTTCTTTTACTTACTCCTAGACCCCATGCCCTTTCCTGCTTTTCTGTTGTCTCCCAATTTTTTTAATGCATCTTATTCTCCAAGGAAACATCCAACCCCTCCAGGCTATGGGCAATATGTCTCTAGCATTCCACATGCTAAATTCAAGGTAGCATTCGATCAAGGCTTCTTGAATTAATGAACTTTTTCAATCCCAGCTTCAACAAGTTAGTGTTAAAATGCTCATTTCTTGCCACTGATGATTTTACAATCTAATGGGAAAGTCAAGCTTAACAAACATAAAATATTAAACTCTCATGTGTCTGCCATATAACTCAGCCCCTCATAAGATTTTCTATTTCAGCTTTCTTTAAAACTTTCATGAAACAAAATCCTGTTTCTAGGATAGGCCTATTTGTTGGGTTTCTAGACACAAAGAAATTGTTAATACAGTTTATTTCTATTTTAAGAAAACATCTTACTTTCACCTTGGAAATTAAGGCTAAAATTCACAAATTGGTTAGGCTTATTGTTTGGTTTACTGTAGGAAAAAGCAAACAAACTATGTCTGAGTATCCTAATACCAAGTTTTATGTCTCAAATGTTACAAAATGAATCCCATAAATAAATACTTTGTCTCCTGTCTTGTTTAAAATGTGGAATTGCTGAAACCTTTTATTTAAAAAATCTCTTTTTTTCATGGTGTTGCAATACTTTAGCTTAATCTATTCAATAAATGAAAAGACAAACCATACCACTGCAGGATTTTTGCCTCATATTTAATTATTAGGCTATCTGACTTTGGATGAAATCTTAAAGTCCCCTTTATAAAGTAAAATGGACTTTATGAAGTCTGCAGAAATTTTTCTGTGTGCCCTGTTAAAGTTCTTTATTTTAGTAACAGATTTCTGTGTAATTAATCCCTCAGAGTTTGCCATCACATAATCTATCCTGTGTATGAACGGTTCCACGTGTTTTTTTTTTTTTTTTGGTAATAAGACCCCTGGAAAAAAAAAAATAAACAAAGACCAAAGGAATCAGGCACAAGGGGACAAATTGTGTGAAATACAACCAGTCTTATATACTTATAAACCAGGCAATACGGATAAAAGTGCAACAATCCATCTTATCAGATTTGGGAAGAGGGGGTTTCACTCTCAAGAATTTTTCCCTTTGATGGGAAACCGTAATATTTACTTATCTGGGAGCTAAAGCAATAAGGCAAACATAAATGGTGCATAGCTATTGCTATGCAAGTAGAGCTATGTGTTTTTAAAATTAGATTGTCTCGCACACTTTTTGCCTAATCACAGAAGTTAAGAATTTAGCTGAGAAAATTCTTGTGACCTGAAATTCAAACGATAAAGCTAGGATTTTATTATGTCTCATAAAGTCATTTCACACATGTTAAGCGGTGCCCAGGCAAACAAAAATCATTATACATTTATTACTTGAAAACGTTTTTAAAACTTGCAAAATCCTCATTTCAAAATAGAGAGAAATGCAATTTTTGCAGAGTGAATAGGGACCACACTCATTCCATTAAAAAAAAAAAAGGATTTCCTGTAAAAACAGAAATTGGCGATTTACTCTAAGAAAACACAGTGAAAGCTGGGAAGAAACTTGAGGATGCTTAAATTTCCACTGTGGAACAACTTCTGCTGCCCAGTGGGAAGAGAGGGAAAAAAAAAAAAAAACACCTGCAACAGGATGGGAGGAGAGAAGGACAAGCTAGGACTACACACCCAAAGAGGGGAAAACCATGCAGGTCCCCAGGCAGGGACTCAAGGGAGCTGACAGGAAAGGACTACATATTCCAAGAAGAATACCCAGGCAAATTCTGCAGTTACCTGTCACATCAGAGCAAGTCAAGAAGACAGTGACTTGTAGGAGAGCCCAGACCAACGGGTGGCAGACACTGATGGGCTTAAAACACCTTTTAAATAGAGGAAATATTAGTGAGGTGCTGAAAGTTGCTGCCACCAACTGGGCATCAGGCAGACTTGGGGATTTCAGATCACTTTCATTTCATAAACTGTACATCAAAATGGCAAACAGGTTTCACTGTAGTCAAAGAGGTTGATTTTGAAGCTGCTAATAGTTTAACTAGTCAAAATAGGAGTTTTAAGCAATAACTGGAAAAATGGAACACACGACTGCTCTTCCTGACGATGTATACAGCATGGTGTGGTTAAAGACTTATTCATGTGAGATTGTAATAGCAATAAGCAGAGAGAATACATTTTAAAAGCTATTCAAATTTAAGAACAGAGTCGGCATTCATTTCAAGCCTATGGGAAGACCTTTGATAAACAACAATTATATTTTCTTTCATCAGTTTATACTACACATAAATGTTCAGATGGACACCAACATGCAGGTAGAAGAATGTCGGTAATAGCAAAAACTTTAATGTAATCTAAAGAGCCATCATCAGGAAACTGTTCCAGCCATATTATGGGATTCTGTACGCCAAGAGAACACCTGAGGTAGATCCCTATGAGTTGATAGAAGGATGCAGTAAAGATTTATAAAAGTAAGACAGGTTGGGAACAGTATGTATAGTACATTCCAATCATTAAAAAGGATATACACACATATCTAAGTGAGTTTATATATATATAATATATATATTTATACATGTATTATACTATTTCTAGAAAAATACATAAGAAAACAGTCTATGAGCAGTAGGTGGGAAATATCTTTATTGTATATCCTTTCAAAGTTTAATTTTTTACCTCAAATATGTATATATATAATGCATACATTATATGCATATAACATTATAGATAACATAAGATTTATAAAAATAAAAACCTTTATATTATAAAGGTTCATTATTATAGTATATTAATATATAGTTATGCTACAAAGGTTAATTATAATTATTTGCCAAATTTTTCATATGTATGCAAAATCTCATAGATAACATGAGAATTAGAAATGTTCATAATTACTGATCTATTAACACCATGCTTTGGGGAAGACTTTCTGAATAGTTTGCAATAGAATTACGTCCCCATTAGCAACTACGTACCACCTAAACACAGAGTGTTTCTTTATAAACTTTAAAAAAATGTAAAACTGAAAAGAACTAAGTGTTGGTGTGAGTAAAAGCATGGACATCCTGTGAAGCAACAGAGCAGGGCTTAGTTTCTGTTTTCACATGGAGTCTGCCTCCCGAGGAAACAGGCTGGCTGGTGATAGCACAGAGATGAGACAAATGTCTGGCCAGGCCTGAAGTCTCCCTGCAGACCTCCATCCACAGAATTAAACCCCCTACTTCCCATCTCTCCCTAGGAGCAACACTGTCAAGCTTAGCATCTAAGATAATATATATATATAGCAGAAATATATTTTTTGAAAGAAAAATGCTAGACTAAATCAGGTCCTTTCGAGAATGGATGAAAATCAGAGTTTCAGTCCATTTATCGAACTTGCCATGGGCCGTGCACACAGGGTAAAAAATGTCTGCTGTCTGACCAGTATCAGGCTTAATATGATAAGCAAATTTCCTTTCCAACACTTGTTGGAATCCTTGATTTATTTTCCACGAAGACCAAGATGGAACTAAGTTAATCGTAACTGTTTCCTAGGGTCAGAAAATCCTGCATATTTCACCAAGGCCTAAGTGCTTAGCTCTGACCATTGTGTTGCCCCTATCTAGACCAGCACTCAAAAACTCATCTGTTCAGTTTACTGGACTTTTTTCTTTCTGTACCTGGGCCATACAGACACAAATTTCACTACATATATATAATTAAAACAACACATAACAAAAAAGAATGTGTGAAATGTTCAGCCACATATCCAAGTGGACACCATCATTTGATCACTCAGGGCCAAACTACACAACTACTCAAAAAAGAACAACAATGCTCCACAGTGACTTAAATGGGAAGGAAATCTAAAAAAGAATGGATATCTGTATACGCATAACTGATTCACCTTACTGTACGACAGAACTGACATGACATTGTAAAGCGAATATACCCCATTTAAACAATTTAAAAATTTTAAAAATATTTAAAAGAGCAACAAGTTAATAGAAACCTCTGTGTATTTACTCTCTGGTTTCATTACAGAATCCTCCAAAGAGACAAAATGGGTCATTTACAATCCATCCTGCTGCTTCTATGGAGGCTTGAATTTGAACACTCTCAGAGATTCTGCTCTTTCAATCTGAACAATTTTAAGGGAAGGGCACTCCCACCCTTCTTTGATTCAGGAAACTGACAATATTTATGCAGTCAACCTGCCTAATTTAAATACTTCCTGTTGAAACATTGTCTGTAATAGGGGCATAGGAGACTGGCGAAATCTTCAACTACATGTGTGTAACACACACAAGACAGTGTTTTTAACACTCATTCAAAGCCTGCCACAGCAGCTTTACTGCCCCCATCAAATAAGGAGCTTCTTAAAACCACAAAACAAGTTCTCAGAAACACTTGCCCTGCTCCGCTTCCAGTGTAGACATCTTAAGGAAAAACTCAGTCCCTAATTTTAATAAGCACAATTTCAAGGAGAACCAACTATTAGCTATGTGTCTCCTCTAAATGTCTGTCCTTGGAATCCCTTTCTTTCCCTGCTCCCCTGCAAACAGAGCATCTACTAAGATGCCCACCATGCAATTGCTTTCCCTACATACAACCGGAATTGGTATGAAGGGAAAGGATGGGCTGCCCCTCTCCTCAGTCGCAGCTCCTCCCCTTCTTCCTCAAAGAACCCTCCTCGCCTCCCCAAATCAGCCTCGACAATGGCCCAAGATTCCTTTTAGCCGTGACCTCTACTCTGGGGCAGAAATCCATAAAGAGTAGAAGCAAGGTGGTTTGGCCAAGAACTGCAGCGAGGACTGGGTAACCCTTGCATCTCTAAGGTGTTCCCAGGAAGTCTTATCAGGGATCCTTCTACTGTCCAGAACTGACTCTGTCAGTTCCTCTGGATCTTGATACTCGGGAAAAGAGGGAGGGGACACCCACACCAAAGCAGCTGGCCCGATTCATTACCCTTTAAGCGCGTCGTGTCCTCCGCCGCCTCTTCTCTTGGCCCGGTTGGCTCTGGTTTCCTTCACGTTCCCAGCCTCCAAATTGGTATCCGCCCCATGGCTCGTGTAGGACGCTAAGAGCACGGTAAATCCCAGGGCGACCTCCAACAGCCCCCCTCGCCGCATGATGCCGCGCGGCCGCCGGCTCCCGCCGCCTCTCGCCGCGCCCCGGGCTCTGTCCGCGGCCGCCGCTGCGCCCTGGAGCGCGCCGCGCCGCCGGGGTCCTGCTCTCCCGCCGCCCGTCCCCCGGGCCGGGCTCCTCCCGCCTTCTCCAGGCGCTGCTCCCACTTCAGGCGGCCCCTGCCAGCTGCAACAGACAAATCGCCGAGGCGGGGGGAGACATTCAGGGCATCAGGATGCTGAAGCCTCAGGGTCCCCATTCCCGAGCCCAACCCGCGCACCGCCTGCGCGTGGCGCAGTTACTTTGGGTAAGTGAAGACTGTTTGGTCCACAGCTGGCTGAAAAGCCCAGGCCCCCAGCGGCATCGGTTCCAGCTAACCCCTTGGCCTCCCGGGCGCCGCCTGAAAAAGGCGCTGCAAAAGTCCCCATGTCCTGAGCGGATCTAAACCCCGGGACGAGCTCGCTGGGTGTATTTTTTACTAGCACGAATTGCGCGCAATGCGCGCTCTGACGCCCCAGCTCCCCAGTCTGTCCTCTCCGCCAAGCCGCCGGGCTGGAAGCCCGCCGCGCCATCCCCGGCCGGCTCCGGGCACTGCCACCACCCCTCAGCATCTGACGCCGAGCCCGGCACCAGGAGCCCCGGGCCAGGAAGCTGTCAGGCAGGGGAGGGCCAGCGCCAGCTCTGGACGTTCCGGGACAGCCCCTCACCCCAGTCCCTGTCTCTGCCCTCGGCGCGGCGCAAACGCAAAAGCCTCCGTGGCTGGAGCCCCAGCCGCGGCGGCCGCCCGATCCCTATGGGGACCCTGGCTGCACCCACTGGAGAAGCGGCGGATCCGGCTCCCAGGGCGGCTGCGGCGGCTGTTCCTCGGTCTTGGCCGCGGCAGCCGCTGCCCCGCTCCGCCCGCAGCTGTCCCAGCTGTGGCCGCCTGTCTGCCTGCGGCACCCACAGTCTCTGCCGCCGCTCCTGCGGCCCCCTCCTTTCCCCACCTCTTCAAGTATCGTCTGCGCAGCGGTTTCTCGCGAGAGAAATACTTTTTAAAAAAAAAAAGAAAGAAAAAGAAAATGACACCCCCTCCTACATCCCCCTCATCACCACCCCACCCCTCGGCCCCATCCATCCTCCCTTTCCACTCCCCTTTGCCAGCCACCGCCTCGGCGCGGGGGCCTCTCTCGCCCGCAGGATTGGCGCAATGGGAGGAGGCAGAGGTGATCCGGTCCTGCCCAGCCTGGGATTTTGCGTTTTGGGGTGAGGAGTTAAGGGAACGGGAAGAAGCAGAGTAGCGGTTTCTCCCGCTCCGCGGCTGGGAGACCTAGACCCGAGATTAGCCTCTCCCGTGATCTGGGAAGCCCGGCCGGCGCGTGAAGCTGTGCCACCTGTACCAAGAATGCGCGCTGAAGAGGGCAACTCGGAGGCCCCAGCGCGAAACGAGACGCATCTCGGGCTCCCCGGTGGCCGCCTCACTGCGCTTCTGGGGCCGGCACCGAGCAGAGGCCGGACGCCGCTGGGGCAGGACGAGTCAGGGGGCCCCCGCTGTCGGGGAAGGGCTGATGTGCAGGCGAGGGAGGAGGCATGATGATGCTGAGCTTCAGTTCAAGTCACCCAGGCTGAACCCAAGATGCCTCAAGAGTCTGAGTGGGATTCCGACCCAGAGGCCTGTGAATGTTGGAACCTGGGATTTGGGGTGGAGGCAGTGAAGGGACGGTCCTCGGGCCCAGCCCACAACTAATCCTAGTCTTCTCGTGGAGGACCCTCTTGCGCCTCCCCAGACATTCTATTCTCTCTCTCTCTCATATACATGCAAACACACACACACACCTGCCTCTCCAGGATAAACAGGGCACGGTGACTTTGAAGAAGACATTTATGATATCCTTCTATAGGCAAGGCCCCATGTTGCCTGCACCCTGTAAGGGTGTAGTAGGGCAGGAAATCGCAATCGATTTCCCTAGGGGAAAGGGGCCCTAGGCACTGGAACTGGAGACCCCCAGAAAATCCCCCGTGTAGTAGCCACCAGCTGTCAAGACAGAAATAAGAGTTCAGCACAAACGAACAGAAATCCTGTTGAAAGGGGTTTTCCTTACCAGCAATTATTTGTGCCCAGGCAATAGAGTATGGGGACCTGGGCAAGTTATTTAACTTCTTTCCAGTTGCAAGATGGCAAGAGTGATGTTGACTACACAGGGTTATAATGGTGATGCTGAGTCTGCTGAAGTGTCATGATAACCATGGTCTCAAAGATGAAAACATGGAGCCTATTTAAAGTCATAGCCCTATAAAAATCCTCTTAGCAGATTCATGAATTGAAGCCTTGATCACACACCCAAGACTAAATAAAGGCAAGCCTCTGTTCAGGATGCATTTACTGAACACCAGTTGTGTACCAGCTGGTGCATGGTTGAACCAAGTTCCCGGGTAAGCAAGGCAGAAATGTTTCTCCCCTCACAGAGTAGTCTACAGGGAAAGGCAGATGTGAAACAAATGATGATTCAACTTTTAAATGCCAAGAGAAAGAAGTCCTGGTTGTTCAGAGGACATATAACAGGAGTACTTGACCTAAGTTGTGGCTGACCAGCGAAGGTTTTCCTAAGGAAGTGATGTTTAACGTAAATCCAAACACATGACTAAACGTCAATTAGGGTAGTAGTTCTCAACCCAGGCTATACAGTAGAATGACCTGGGAACCTGCGAAAAATCGGACACCAGGACTCAACCCCTGGAGCTTCTGATTTAAATAGTTTGGAGTGGAGCCATAACACAGGCATTTTTAAAAGACCCCCAGGTAGGAAGAGGTAAGGGTGGTATTCAAAGTGGGGAAAAAAGTCTAGGCAGAGGGACCATGGCTCAGGAGAAATAGTTAGATTGGAGATCTACAGAGGCCCTGTCCTGCCCACCAGTTTTCTGGACTGTTCTGCACCCTCTGGGGAATCCAGAGACTGCCTGTTTTCTCTATATTCCAGCAGCATGTGAGACCCTCCACTCTCTTAGAGCCCTCTGCTCAGTGACGTGTTGGACAGCAGCAGCTGAACATAGGGCTTTTCTGAGGTTTTTGCTCATGAAGCAAAGAGCAAACCCTGGTGCCCTGCAAGTCTGAACATTCCAGCATTTCTGAACATGTCTATTACCTCCTACCCTATCCCTAAACTGCTTTCCAGGGTTTCACTTCTAAAGGAGAGATTTAGATTAAATGCTTTCTTTAGGCCTTAGCCCTCTTTTTTTCTCCTTGGTCCCTTCCTCCAGTTAAGACTCTAATTCCTCTTCATGTTAGATGGGAGCCCTAGGTCGTATACTCCCCTTTTTGAGTGATAAGTGTCATGGCTTAACTAAAGAGTTGGAGGGAGAGGGGGAAGAAAGATTTCTAAAAAAAGAGAGATTAGTAAAAGAGATTTCTTTTAAATATGTAAGAAATACACCAACCAGGCAATCAACACACATTAGAGCAGTGTGCTACCAGTAACAAAATTCAGTCACAAATAAAGAAAATTATGTATTTTCAATAAGATTTTCTTGATGCCACATGATTCAGGAGCCACCTCTCTTGAAAACTTATCATACTCTTTGGTCCATGGGGCTAGAATTCCCTTATTTCACCTCTTCATTTAAAAAAACTCCACCAATCCTAAGAGAATTGGCTCAGGTTCCTCCTGACTTCCAAAGCCAAGCCTTAACAGACCTAGCAGATTCCTCCTTCAAATTCTTAGCTGCTGCCCTGAAATGGCCATGGCTTTAAGAAGTTCAGGATGAAAAAGTATGTCCCAGCTAACCTGAGACCCTTATCAATTAAATGCAGCTACATATGGGATCAAATTTGACCTTGAGTACAAAATGAAGTAGGGCAAACACTAACAGAATTCTGCCAAGAGAATGCACTGGTCAGAGCAAATACACTTTTCCAACAACACAAGAGATGACTTGGACATCACCAAATGGTCAATAACAAAATCAGATTGATTACATTCTTTGCAGCAAAAGATGGAGAAATACTATACAGACAGCAAAAACAAGACCAGGAGCTGACTGTTGTTCAGATCATCACCTCCTTATAGCAAACTTCAGGTTTAAACTAAAGAAAGTGGGGAAAACCACTCAGCCATTCAGATATGACCTAAATCAAATCCCTCATGATTATACCTGGGAGGTGATGAATAGATTCAATGCCATCAGATCTGGTAGACAGAGTACCTGAAAACTATGGACAGAGGTTCATAACGTTGTACAGGAGGCAGTGACCAAACCATCCCAAAGGAAAGAAATGCAAGAATGCAAAGTCGTTGTCTGAGGCGGCCTTACAAATAGCTGAGGAAAGAAGAGAAGCAAAAAGCAAGGGAGAAAGGGAAAGGTATACCCAACTAAATGCAGAGTTCCAGAGAATAGCAAGGAAAGACAAGAAGGCCTTCTTCAATGAACAATGCAAAGAAATAAAGGAAAACAATGGAAGGGGAATGACTAGATATCTCTTCAAGAAAATTGGAGATATCAAGGGAACATTTCATGCAAAGATGGGCACAATAAAGGACAGAAACAGTAAATACCTAATAGAAGCAGAAGAGATCAAGAGGAGATGGCAAGAATACACAGAAAAAGTGTACAAAAAATGTCTTAATGAACCAGATAACCACAATGGTGTGGTCACTCACCTAGAGTCAGACATCCTTGAGTGTGAAGTCAAGTGGGCCTCAGGAAACACTGCTGCCAATAAAGCTAGTGGAGGTAATGGAATTCCAGCAGTTATTTAAAATCCTAAAAGATGATGCTATTAAAGTGCTGCATTCAATATGTCAGCAAATTTGGAAAAACCAGCAGTGGTCACAAGACTGGAAAAGGTCCATCTTCATCCCAGTTTCCAAGAAGGGCAGTACTAAAGAATGTTCAAACTATCAGAAAATGGCATTCACTTCTCATGCTAGTAAGATTATGCTCAAAATCCTTCAAGATAGGCTTCAGCAGTACTTGAATTGAGAACTTCCAGATGTACAAGCTAGGTATAGAAATGGCAGAGGAACCAGAGATCAAATTGACAACATTCGTTGGATCACAGAGAAAGCAAGGGAATTCCAGAAAATATCTACTTCTGTTTCATTGACTAAGCTAAAGCATTTGGCTGTGTGGATCATAACAAACTCTTAAAGAAAATGGAAAACTCTTAAAGAAATGGGAATATCAGACCATAATACCTGTATGAGAAAACTATATGCAAAAGTTAGAACCTTATATGGAACAACTGACTGGTTCAAAATTGAGAAAGAAGTACAATAAGGCTCTTTACTGTCACCCTGTTTATTTAACTGATGCTGAGCACATCACACAAAATTCTGGGCTGGATTAGTTACAAGCTGGAATCAAGATTGTGGGGAGAAATATCAACAACCTCAGATACACAGATGACCCCACTCAAATGGCAGAAAGCAAAGAGGAACTAAAGAGTCTTGATGAAGGGGAAAGAGCAAAGTGAAAAAGCCAGTTTAAAACTCAATTTTAGAAAAACTAAGATCATGGCATCTGGTCCCATCACTTCATGGCAAATAGAAGGGGAAAACGTAGAACCAGTGACAGATTTCCTCTTCTTGGGCTCAAATCAGTGCGGATGGTGACTGCAGCCATGAAATTAAAAGACGATTGCTTCTTGGAAGGAAAGTTATGACAAACCCAGGCAGTGTATTAAAAAGCAAAGACATCACTTTGCTGACAAAGGCCCATATAGTCAAGGCTATAGTCTTTCCAGTAGTCATGTATGGATGTGAGAGTTGGACCATAAAGAAAGCTGAGAGCTGAAGAATTGATGCATTTGAACTGTGGTGCTGGAGAAAACTCTTGAGAGTCCCTTGGACAGCAAGGAGATCAAACCAGTAAATCCCCAAGGTACCCTGAATATTCATGGGAAGGACTGAAGCTGAAGCTGAGGCTCCAGTACTTTGGCCACCTAATGCAAAGAGCTGACTCGCTGGAAAAGACTCTGATGCTGGGCAAGATTGAAGGCAGAAGGAGAAAAGGGTGACAGAGGATGAGATGGTTGGATGGCATCAATGGACATAAACTTGGGCTAACTCCAGGAGATGGTGAGGGAAAGAGGGGCCTGGCATGCTGCAGTCCATGGGATTGCAAAGAGTTGGTTGGACACGACTTGGTGACTGAACAACAACAACAACACGTGATCCTAGCAGATCAGCAGAAAAATTGCCCAGTGAATTCACAGAATAAATAAATGGCTCAGTAGGTAAGGAATCTGCCTGCAATGCAGGAGACACAGGAGACAGACACAGGTTCAATCCCTGGGTCAGGAAGATCCCCTGCAGAAGGAAATGGCAACCCACTCTGGTATTCTTGCCTGGAAAATGCCATGGACAGAGGAGCCTGGTGGGTACAGTCCAAAGGGTCACAAAGAGTTGGACACAACAGAGCAACTAAGTAGGCACACACATACACATAATTTTCATTATAGTTTATGCCACTTAATTATTAGGACAGTCTAGTAAACAGGGACACATAACTAATACAAACTTGAGGGGATATATTTCTGTCTCAGTTTTATAGATGAATAATATCACATTCAGAAATATGAGAAATTTGCTTATTTTCATAGAACCAGAACTAGAGTCAGGGCTGGATTTAAAACAATGCCTTTGACAACAAGTTAAGGGTACTTTTCATTTCATCGCTTCATCCATCTGTCTCAAAATCTCAGTTAAATCTTTGTGGTAGACTGGAGCCACTCCCTGTATCCATAAAACTTCCCTGATGTCTTCTGAGAAGCCAAGGTTTCATCCATGGAGCTTCATTGCCATCTGAACCTATTGCATCCTATTTAAGAGCTCCATGCAGCAGTCACTAAGATCTCCTAGTAAGTGAAAGGATACTAAGAGATGCTATAGTCAACTTCCCTGCCTCTCTGCTTCCATTTCTAGCTCCTCACATCCCCATCACAGAGAACAATTCTGTGTGCATAACAGGAACTCAAAGAATATTGGTTGAATGAACAAACAGATGCATTAACTTACTTTCAAGATGGTGATATGATGGCTACTTCAAAACCTCACCTCAGGCTTCTTTATCACTCTGTGAGTTAAGGAAAGAGCTAAACCCTCCAGCCATAGACAGAGTAACATTGCCTGATTGTGCTTCTGTGTGCATCACTCCCTCTTGGGACATGATATGAATGAATGGGTCTTGGCTTGAAAAAGAACTAAAGGTAGAATTAAGTTGCCTTCTCCTATCTATGAAACAGAAACAGAACCACGAATGTAGAGAATAGACTGGTGGTTGCCAACGGGGAGAGAGGTGGGAAAGGGATGGATTGGGAGTTTGGGATTAGCAGATGGAAACTATTCCTTCTTACTAACAGAGTACCTCCATGTTATATCCCCCCACTTTTTAAAATTATTGTTTATTTATTCACTTAACCATTTTAATTGAAAGCCAGGCACGGTGTGCCAGACATAATGTCAGAAAATAAGGATTCAACCATGAAGAAGATGCCCTTTCTGTCTAGAGGAATTACAAGATCTAGGGCACAGGAAGAGGGCTTTATAGTGACAACTACCATTGATTAAGCCTTGGTTGTGCAGGTACTGTGTTAAGTGGGAGGTTAGTAATATTCTTCCCACTTAGTGTCTTAGATAGTTTAGAGTTTAATTGAGAATAGTCTAAAATTATATAAATCAATGTCTCTTTTATTTGTACATGTTTGTGTCTGTATTTATTGTCAGGATCCTAAGACACTGTAAAATTATGTTTTAGAGAGGGGGAAGGTGAAAAAGAGAAAAAAAAGAAACAGGTAAAAATTTTGCATGCTAGATAAGAAATAGAATTTTTCATTTTAATTGTTGTATATATAAAACTACCATAATTTGTAAACCAACTATGCTTCAATAAAAAAATAAAATAAAAAAAATTTTTTTTCACTTTAATCACTTTCAGAAGTTTTGTTTGTTGTAGAAATACTTTAGCTACTAAAGAAAAGTGTTCTTTTAAAAAGTATTTTCCCATAATCCTATCATCCTAACACAACAATTTGTATTTCTTCAGTTCCCCTCCAGTCTTTGACCATATGGTGTATTTTAACATAGTAGAACCAAGGTGTGTATTATAGTTTTGTGCTCTGCTGAACACTCAGCATTTACCCTTTGCATTTTGCAGATGGGGTCCCTGGGTGAGGTTTGCCTAGCTGTACTTCTGGCAGAAAGCATGTACAACTGTTAAATTATGTTATTGAAATAACTTTCATTACCTCAATCCCCCAAAGCAAACAGTTCCTCTCCACCCAAAACAAAACCTCTGGTTCCCAGACTTCATTTCATTTGTGTTTTCCATGAGTTCTGTGACCCACCCTGGTATTCCCTGTCATTTTTTCTACCAGACATAACAGATACCAGCCCAACAGCAGAGGGGAATAAAGAAAAGGCCTGGACAGCAAGAAAGGACATAACATTGTATCCATCTCAAATTAAAAACACATTTCCTCTCAGCTCCATTCAACAGTATTTACTAAACACCAGCTCTGTGCTCCAGACCATGATAGACTCTGCAGAAGCCACCAGCAAGTGTCAGAACTGTGTCCTCCCCGAAGGGCTACACCCTCTCTCAGGAGGGAGGAATTGAGTGCCTGTAGCAGGGGTCAGTGAACTTCCTACAAAGTGACAGATACTAAATATTTTAGGCTTTTGTGGGCCGAGAGGCAAAAGAAAGCAAATTTCCGCAAGCATTTTATTGACCAAAATAAAACTTTATGGACTTTGAATTTGAATTTCATATCATTCTCGCATGAAACAAAATACTATTCCTCAAGCTTTCTCAACAATTTAAAAATACAATAACAACTCTGCAAGTGCAAGTCGTATAAAAACAGACACTGGGGACATACTTGCTGCACAAGCCATAGTTTGCCAACTCCTGATGAATAAGATAAAAGCAAGCAGAGAAAGTGGCCCCAGCCATTAGTCTTCAAAAATGAGTGGCACCAAAGCAGGAGTCCAGAGAGGAGGGAGCTGGGGTGGGGTGGTCCAGTCAGGAAGCCTTAATGGAAGAGACAGAATCTGAGCAGAGCCTTGAAGGGAGGGTAGGATTTGGCTGCATAGAACTGTCTGGGTAGAACATTCCAGAAGGAAGCAACGAGCATGAGGCAAAGACACAGAGGGAGGAAAGATCATGGGCCAAAGGGGACATAGGAGGTGTTTCCTCATCCTTCACTGTGACATACTTTTAGCTCTCCAAGGCTTCTGTGACACACCCTGGGCTGGGTGTTTACCAAGGGGAGGTGTATCGTGGGCCTGTGGGAGTCGGCCTGTAAATGACTACCATTAATCATATTATATGAATATTTATAATATTCACTACCCCAAACTTGGGAACACTGAGATCCATGAGATTTGTAGGTTAAAACTGATGGAAAATGAACTGGATTATTTTTCTTCATCAGGAGACCTTCTAGTTTTCAATTAGTCACCTATTTTATGGAATTTTTTGGGGGCAATGAGCTTTTTCTCAGAATCTTAATAATATTCTAATCATAACAGGAAAAGCCACATGCCCTAACCCAGATTTTTATGGCCTAATCTGAAAGTTTTAATCACATTAGGAGTGACAAGTAGCTTTGGTTGGTGACATTTATCTTTTTCTACACGTTTTTGTTTTTACTCTCAGTCTGAAGTTTCTCTAAGAAGTTAACAATTTGTAGATAGTAGTAATTAGTGAATACCTTTAAAAAAATGTTCTTGGCTGACTTTATCTATTCCCATGATTTCACCTCCTGCTCATAAAATGCTTCTAACTCCCAGATCTGTATCTGCAGCCCAGATATCTCCCTAGAGCTTCCAACTCAGATGTCCGTGTTCCTGCTGGGTATCTCCACCTAGTCCTCCCTCAGGCATGGTCAGCAGCCTCCAAGATGGCCCCCAATGAGCCCCACCTCCTGGTACTCACACCCCTGGGTAACCCGCTCCCTTTGAGTGTGGGCTGGACCTGGTGAATGGCGGGGCTGATGGGAGGGACATAATTTCCAATATTAAACTACAAAAAGACCCTGGATTCTATCTTGTTCGCCCTTTCTGGCTCTCCTGCCTGCTCAGACTGCTGGAAGCCAGCCGCCATGTTCTGAGCTGCCCTGTGAGAGGCCCCATGGCAAGGACCCGAGGGATGTCTCAGGCCAACAGCCATTAAGGACCTAAGGCCCTCAGTCCATCAGTCCTGGATGAACTAAATTCTGCTAACACCCACTTGAGTGAGTTTGGAAGTCTTCAGCTGAGACTGCAACCCCAGCCAACACCTTGATAGCAGCTGTGAGAGACACTGAGCCTGAGGCACTGAGCTAAGCAGTGCCCAAGTGGTGACCCACAGAAACTATGAGATAATAAATGTGTGGTGTTAAAAGTCACTAAATTTTGAGGTAATTTGTTCCACAGAAAGAGATAACAAATCTATCGGCAAACTCTCTAAAGCTGTTCTTTCTTAATTCTCTATTGTAATTGCCAGGGCTACTATGCATTGACTCCATCTATGCTGAAAACAGGTTTGCAAGAGGTCCTCCTCTTGTGTTTCTTACATCTTCAAAAGCTCACATGCTTTTGCATTGCTAATCACAATCAACATGACTTAGTGGTTTTAAAATTTTGCCCCCTGTGAGTTCCATCTGGAAATCAAGTCATTTGTGCAACATAACATGCTGCAGCTTGAACTTTCTCGGTTTCTGCATGACTCTGCTAGCAATGATATTAATGACATCATTCTGGATATCTTTCCACAGATAATAAACCCCTGGGAAGCATCCAGAGTGATAGAATGGGAGAAGAGAGAGTCTGGGAAATGCTAGGAAGCTATGCCTGGAGCTTGAAATTCAACCATGTTTTATGTGAGATGGAACAAGCACAGGGTTAGAAGACAGACGACATGGGTCTGGACTTTGCTATAAATCTGCTGTGTCCTTAGCAAGTCACTTTATTCCTTCAAGAGTCCCTTTCCTCTTCAAGAAAAGGAGGGGTTAGATTTCAGTGAGAAACAGAACCATGAGGGGGTTGCTTCAGGATACACTAGGGAGTTTATTAAATTTCATGTTCCTGCCCCTAACATGCTCCAGGCTGAGGTGGTAGGACTGAGACAGGCCCTCGGAATCTGTATTTCTAAAATGACCATCTCCCTGAAGCAAATTCTTCTTTGGGAATCCTTAACTACATTCTCTCACAGGAGATTTTAATTCTAGTACTGTAATTACCAAGAAGCTTCCACTATATGCTTATTCTACTTGACATGTACATTATAAAACATACAAAAAACTAATATCCTAAAGGATAATTTTGTATGAGTGTGTGCATGTGTCTTCATTTTCTTTTCTTCCCAAACCCTAATGTGTCTCCTCGCATGGTCACTGGGACCCATACACCTCATTGGGAGAGGCCCCTGGCGACCATGACAGATCTCAGATCTATTGGAACTGAGTGAAGAGGGGCACAGAGGTCCAGGATTGCCAAAGACAAACAGCCAGGGTTGCAAGGGGATTCTTACATTTACACTAGTGCACTGCATTGTGAGATACTAAGAAGTCAAAGATAATGTTCCAAAAGAATTTACAGACTAGATAAGAATGTGTGTGTGTGTGTGTGTGTGTGTATGCACAGAGTTAGCCCTTCTGGTCCTCACCTGAAAGCCTATCACAACACAGCGTCACATTGTATTAGTCAGTTCATGTTGTTGCAACAAAATACCACAGACTGGGTGGCTTACACAACAGACAGTTGTGTTTCTCACAGTTCTGGTGGCCAGAAGTCCAGGATCAGAGTGCTGGCTGATTCAGTTCCTAGTAAGGGCCACCTTCCTGGTTTGCAGACAGTCTTCTCTCTGAGCCCTCATGTGGCACAGAGTAAGCAATCTCTCTCTCTTCCTCTTCTTATAAAGCCACTAATCCCAACATGGGTGCCCTACCCTCATGACTTCATCTAATCCTAAGAACCTCCCAAGGACCCCATTTCTAAATAATCACAATAAGGATTAGGGCTTCAATATATGAATTTGAGGAGGACATATTCAGTCCATAGCACACAAAAAATGAAGCAGAATCTGACTTCATGAGAAAATACCAATCTTCAGTAAAAGTACTGTCTTTATTGAAGGTCTCTTGAGGAGGTGTAAGGGGAATTTTGTTCTATGCTGCACACAACAAGTCGGTATTGCCAAAACCCTCCCTAAAACTATTTCACTCTTACCAAATCTCTCAGATCAACTACCCCACCCATCCTCACCCTGGTTCTCTTCCTCTCCTCCCCAGCCCTTTCTCCTAGGATTCTGCAGCCTACCCTCCCAACCCACAGACCTTGTGTAGAGGGAGTTTTCCCTTTTCTCAGCTTCTCCTGTGTGTTCCACAAAAGACAAGGATCAGCCTGCTATTCACCTTCAGCTGAAGGCCGACACGGGGTCACAGTTATGTCTAACATAACATTTTTAACCCTCTTAACTAAGAAAGTAGAACTAACAAAATAAGTAATATACACTTAAATATTAAGTAGATAAATTCCAGAGAAACCTACTTCTGCTTCATTGACTACACTAAAGCCTTTGATTGTGTGGATCACAACAAACTGCAGCACATTCTGAAAGAGATGGGAATACCAGATCACATTACCTGCCTCCTAAGAAACCTGTATGCAGGTCAAGAGGCAACAGTTAGAACTGGAAGCAGACATGGAATGATGGACTGGTTCAAAATTGGGAAAGGAGTACATCAAGGCTATATATTGTCACCCTGCTTATTTAACTTATATGCAGAGTGCATCATGTGAAATGTCAGGCTGGGTGAATCACAAGCTGGAATCAAGATTGCCAGGAGAAATATCAATAAGATATCATCTCAGATTTGCAGATGATACCACCCTAATGGCAGAAAGCAAAGAGGAACCAAAGAGCCTCTTGATGAAGGAGAAAGAGGAGAGTGGACAAGCTGGCTTAAAACTCAACATTCAAAAAACGAAGATCATAGCATCTAGTCCCATCACTTCATGCAAATAGATGGGGAAACAATGGAAAGAGTAGCGGAGTTTATTTTCTTGGGCTCCAAAACCACTGCAGATGGTGACTGCAGCCACAAAATTAAAATATGCTTGCTCCTTGGAAGAAAAGCTATGACCAACCTAGACAGCATATTAAAAAGCAGAGACATTACTTTGCCAACAAAGGTCTGTCCAGTCAAAGCTATGGTTTTTCCAGTAGTCATGTATGGATGTGAGAGTTGGACCATAAAAAAGGCTAAGAGCCAAAGAATTGATGCTTTCAAATTGTGGTGCTGGAGAAGACTCTTGAGAGTCCCTTGGACAGCAAGGAGATCAAAACCAGTCAATCATAAAGGAAATCAATCTTGAATATTCATTGGAAGGACTGATGCTGAAGCTTAAGCTCCAATACTTTGGCCACCTAATGCGAAAAGCCAACTCACTGGAAGAGACCCTGATGCTGAGAAAAGATTGAGGGTAGGAGGAGAATTGGGTGACAGAGAGTGAGATGGTTGGATGGCATCATCGACTCAAGGGACATGAGCTTAAGCAAACTCCAGGAGATAGTGAAGACAGAGATGCCTGGAGTGCTGAAGTCCATGGGGTTGCAGAGAGTCAGACACAACTTAGCAACTGAACAACAAAAACAAGACAGAGAATCAGGATTCTAAATGTTCAGAAGAGAGACAGAGTGGAGCCACAGAGGCCATGGAGAAAAGAGGAAGTTACCCAACAGTTGAAAATTAGAAAAACCTTTTACAGATGAGCAGTAGAGCCCACCTGTCCTATGGGAGTGGAGATTCTTATACAAGGGAAGACCAAAGACAAAATATGGAAGTATATTAACATGTTTAGAAAGTGGACAAAACTAGGTGGGCAGCATAAAAGGGAAGGAGAGAAAGAGACAGGATCAGAAGGTTGGTTGGGGTCAAAAGATTGAGGACTATAGAGAAATACATCTCATTAAAGAACTTAGAGCATGGGAGTGACATGATCTAGAAAATAAATGTTTTGTCACCATGCTGGAAAGACTGAAGAACAGAAATCTTTAAGAAAGGGGGTCAGGAGGCTAATGTAGTCTCTGCGTCTTGGTGATGAGGGTATGCTCCAGGGATGTAAGAACACACTTGAAACAGAATAGAAAAATGACTGTGATTCCTTGGTAGAACCATCACGGCTGGCTGAACAATTGGATGTGAAAAGCAGTAGAGAGGGGAAGCCAGGTGACACCAAGACTTGAAGCTGGTTGGATGGGGGTTGTGAACAAAATTGAGGAATGGAGGTGGCGAGGAATTGTGAACACAGAAGGGAAAAGATGGAGAGTTTGATTCTTATTTTACGTGGCAATTCTGAAGACACCTAAACCCAGGTGAGTAGCCAGGAAGCAAAGGAGATGCAGGGGGTTGCTTTGGAGAGATCTGGGGTTTAGATTTGTGAGCATCTGTAAGAAATTACATTTACTAGCTAATTAAAATTTGCATTTTCCTAGAGTTGAGAGTTTTGGTTGCTAATAAACCTGCAAATAAAAAATAAAATAAAAAATAATAATAAAATAAAATAAACCTGGAATAGATAACCCTCTCTTGTTAACCAGCATTTGTTCTTTTAGTTTCAGATATATTCTTAGGAAGAGATTCTGAAGGCAAGCAGGGTAATAATTTTGAGTAATTAAGGAGGAAAGGTGGGACACCAGAAGTGGACTCTGCTCCAAGCAGCATCAGGATAAAAAAGATCTACACATCTCCATTTGAAAGAGTGATTGGAATCTGGGGAGAAAATTAAGAAACTACATCCATGTATCACACTTACTTCTGGATGATCTGTGAATAAAAATTATTTATCATGAGAATGATAAATATTATAATTGCATGTGGGATACTCAAATGATATCAATAAAGAAAGCCTTACCAATGTGTTTTAAGAGAAGAGAATTCTTTGTTTAAAACCTATCTATACTATGAAATAATAAATTTACATTTACTTAAGGTTTGAGAGTACATTAGAATTACTCTCTTGGTCAGAAACCTAGAAGTATATTCTTGCTGCTGACTTTAAACCGAAATGCCTTCACCTGATGCTCCAGGCCAGACCTCCAACTTTTTACCACCAAAGGCTTCCTTTATTAATTTTTCACTAGAGACCTATGCTTTGAAAGGTTTTATTCTGTAGTAAGTACAAATATGTATCCATTTCCATTAGCCTAGGTGCCCATCAGCACAAGATAACCATCAGCATTAGAAAGTAGTTTAGGGACTTCCCTGGTGGTCCAGTGGCTAAGACTCCAAGCTCCCAACACAGGGGTCCCAGGTCTGATCCCTGGAAACTAGATCCCACATGCCACAATCAAAGGTCCTGCATGCCACCACTAAGACCTGGCAAAGCCAAATAAATTAAATTTTAGATGGCAAAGATTAAAAACAAAAAAGAAACTAATGTTGATATCATTGGTTGGGCAGACATATCATGGTTTCTAGGACAGACAGTACTAATTTCCTTGGCCCTTAGGGGCCCAGGGAACCCAAGTTGCTGGGCATTATTTGGGGCCCTTTCCACATTCACCTCTCTGCCTCTTGGCCCTCATCAAGCCCAATTTCATACCGTCTCTGCAAATCTCTTGCTATTTAACACCCTGCTTTTGCTCAAACTTATCTCACACTCAAAATGTGTTTTCTCTTCCAAAGGGATAATGCTGTTCTCTGCCAAGATCTCTTCTTCTGGACCAATGCACCCATCCCCCAGTTGCTGGGAACATTAACTGCTAACAGCTCACAGCTGGGTCCCTAACTGGACATTGCCCTTGGCCACTTGAAACTGCCTAGCCCAAGGTGACACCCTCTCCCTGACTGCAATCTAGTATTTTCAACACTCTTAAAAGCTTGTTATGGATAATGTAAGTTCAGCACTCTTCAAGATAAATTGAGAGAAGACACAAAAATTACCATTATCAGGAATTTTAAAAAGGGATATTATTAAAAATTCTACAGACATTAAAAGGTTAAGGAACAGTACGCTGGTATGTTCCAAATTTAGAATGATGGTTGATATCACACCAAGAATCTACAGAATGCACTAAGAATCTATTAAAAAGTGACTGAAACTATAAATTCAGCAAGGATTCAGCACACAACTTTATAAAAATCCATTATAATTCTATTTGCTAGCATTAAAACTTATGTTGAATGGATTTTTAAAAAATCTTAAATACTATGATTTAAAATTTTTAAATACTATGATTAGTTTGACAGAATAAGCCCCTACCAGATTGACTCTTCCACAGATAATAACAATAAATCCTGGAAAAATATATAAAGACAAAACAACAACAACAATAAAATTATCTAAAATACTGGAGTGTGAACAAAAGGAATCAGATTATGGAGGAGAACTGACACCTAAAGAAAGAATTTGGCACTGAAGGCATATCCCATTTTTTTATGGCCTTAAGTCTGTGGAGAGACTGTAACCAGCATTATGTAGGATGCCGACAACTTGAGAGACAATATACAGACTTTAGGACCAAAGAAATAGAGTGCAAAGCTTGAGGCAACACAGCCGCTGGAAAGTGAGAGTGTAAGCCCAAAAAGGAGAACACGTGAGAGGGGGAGCCACAAATTCTCTGTATACATCCATCCCCAATATCTGCTTAACCCTTAAGTTTGTATAGGTGGACAGACTGCCTACAAATCCAGTTAAGGATATAAGAAGTGAATTGTAATTTAAACTACTGCCAAAAAGACTAAGATCATAGTTTGAGTCCAATAAGGTAATTGCCTCCTAAGAAAACAAAACCACTGCTCTCTTTGGAGAAATATAACAAAATCAAAGTCTTCATAGCTTAAAATTCACAATGTCTAGGATACAATCTAAAATACTAAGCATACAAAGAAAAAGAAAAATGCAAGTTATTTCCAGGAGAAAAGACAGACAATCAATGGAGACAAACCCTCAAGTGATTCAGATGTTGGAATTAGCAGACAAACATTTTTAAGGTAGGTATTATAATCCTGATCCATGAAGTAAAGGAAAATACGCCTATAATGAATGAAAAGGTGGGCAAACAAATTATAAAAAAAGAGAAATTCTAGAATTGATAAATAGAATATCTGACATCAAAAATATACTGGATGAGCTTAACAGTAGTATTGAGATGATAAAAGTCAGTGAACTTGAGTATCAGTCAATAGAAATCATCCAATATGGAAAATACAGGGCTAAAAGAACACAGTAGAAGAAAATTAACAGCATCTCAAGGACTGATGGGAATACATCAGGGTTTAACACGTGTGTATTTGACATTACAGGAGGAGAGAGGAGAGAGAGCAGACAGCATAAAAATTTCTGAATAATAGTGACCTACAATTTTCCTATTTGGGGGAAAATCATATATACATATTGAAGATGTTCAGCAAACCCCAAGAATAAACATGAAGAAAACTATGCTAATACTGCTGGAAATCAAAGAGAAACAGAAAATCCTGAAAGGGTACAATGAAATGACATACTACATACAGGGGAACAATGACACAAATCAATGTGAACGTCTTATCAGAAACTATGGAGGAAAGAAAAATATGGAATAATACCTTTAGAGAGGTGAAACAAACAGACAAAATATTAGCCCCAAATTCTACATCCAGCAAAAATATCTTGAAGCCTCAATAAAGATATTCTCATTTTAAAAAGATATTTTTATTTAACATACAATCAAAAATAGAAAATAAACTTAATGTGCACAAGACCTATATACTAACTTGTAAAATGCTACAAAAATAATTTAAAGACCTACATAAATGGAGAGATATAACAGTTTACAGATTGAAAGACTCAATATTAAGAAGTCAGTTCTTGCTAAACTGATCTATATATCTGTAACCTATAGATAAATATAATTCCAACTAAAATCCCAGTAGGCTTTTATACAGGTTGAAAGACTGATTCAAAATTTATAGGTAAAGGACAAAGGACCTAGAATAGCTGGAGCAAGTTTTAGGTTTAGTAATTCTACCAATTGCTAAAAATAGGGTATTAAAGTCCCCAATCATAACTGTGGATTCATCTCTCTTCTTTCAACCTAGTGGTAACGAGCACTGCCCTGCGCTGTCTCCTTAATTCCTTTGCTGCTCCATGGGCATGGGCTCAGCTCATGAGACTCTACAGACATTACCCTGATGTGAAAATCAGAGCAGGGATTGGAAGATCACCTTCCTACTCAGCCTTGCTAACAGACTGGGGGGGTTGGAGCACACTGTATATATTTTTGAGGGGTTGGAGAGGGTGCTGTGGTTTTTCCATTAGTGTTTGGATGGAGTAGGAAAGATATGGCCCAAAATGTTTTTGTTGTTAGGCCACCCTTTTTCCCATTTTTTGACAAGGAGGAAGAAAGTTATTTGTTATTTGGGAGATTTGGGGGAGCTTTTTGTCTGTGCCTGTTGGCAGTTCTGGGTTGGAGGTTTCTTCAGCTCCCTATTCAAGATATATGAGAGGTTATAGGAAAACTCAGAAACTTATCATCTGTTCTTCCTTAAGTCCTGAAATCTCTAGGCAGCGCATTCTCTTTTTTCCACCTTTCAGAGACTTCCTCTGCTCAAAATTGTGTTTTGTGCAGAGATTTTTATTTGTAAGGAGAATGAGCTATGAGGGATATGGTTATGCAATCTTGGGTGAACCAGAATTTCCCCCAGACAATTGTGAAACATAAGTCTCAAAGTTACAGGTCTTACACTATTACTTACTGACTAGGTAATCAAAAGAGTGATCAAGACAGTGTGGTACTGGTAAAAGGATATTCCATAGATCAATGGAATAAACAAGAGAGTCCAGAAGTAGAAGCACATGTACATGAGCCATTGATTTTTATACAAGTGCCAAGGTAAGTCAACAAAGAAAGAATAGTCTTGACAATAAATGATAATAGAAAACTGATAGTCACATGGATAGAAATGAGCTTGCTCAAACTCATATCCATAGAGTCGGTGATGCCATCCAACCATCTTGTCCTCTGTCATCCCCTTCTCCTCCTGCCTTCAATCTTTTCCAGCATCAGGGTCTTTTCTAATGAGTGAGCCCTTCATTTCAGGTGGTCAAAGTATTGGAACAGCGTCAGCATCAGTCCTTCCAATGAATATTCAGGGTTGAGTTCCTTTACAGTTGACTGGTTTGATCTCCTTGCAGAGCAAGGGACTCTCCAGAGTATTCTTCAATACCACAGTTCAAAAGCATCAATTCCTCAGTGCTCAGCCTTTTTTATGGTCCAACTCTCACATCCATACATGCCTACTGGAAAAACCATAGCTCTGATTAGACGGACCTTTGACCACAAATTAATGTCTCTGCTTTTCTGTCTAGATTAGTCATAGCTTTTCTTCCAAGGACTAAGTGTCTTTTCCTTTCATGGCTCCAGTCACCATCTGCAGTGATTTTGGAGTCCAAGAAAATAGTTTGTCACTATTTCTATTGTTTCCCCATCTATTTGTCATGAAGTTATGGAACCAGATACCATGATCTTCATTTTTTGAATGTTGAGTTTTAAGCCAGCTTTTCATTCTCCTCTTTCACCTTCATCAAAAGGCTCTTTAGTCCCTCTTTGCTTTCCGCCATAAAGGTGGTATCATCTGCATATGTAAGGTTATTGATGTTTCTCCTGGCAATCTTGATTCCAGCTTGTGCTTCATCCAGCCTGGCATTTAGCATGATGTACTCTGCATATAAGTTAAATAAGTAGGGTGACAATATACAGCCTTATTATACTCCTTTCCCAATTTGGAACCAATCTGTTGTTCCATGTCCAGTTCTAACTGTTGCTTCTTGACATGCATACAGGTTTCTTAGGAGGCAGCTCAGGTGGTCTGGCATTCCCATCTCTTTCAGAATGTTCCACAGTTTGTTGTGATCCACATAGTTAAAGGCTTTAGCGTAGTCAATGAAGCAGAAGTAGATGTTTTTCTGGAATTCTCTTGCTTTTTCGATGATCCAACGGATGTTGGCAATTTGATCTCTGGTTTCTCTGCCTTTTCTAAATCCAGCTTGAACATCTGGAAGTTCTTGGTTCATGTACTGTGGAGCCTAGCTTGGAGAATTTGAGCATTACTTTGCTAGCATGTCAATTGAGTGCAATTGTGCAGTAGTTTGAACATTCTTTGCCATTGCCTTTCTTTAGAACTGGAATGAAAACTGACCTTTTTCAGTCCTGTGGCGCTAATCATAAGAGGTAAAAATTGGTTAACTGAACTTTATCAAAATCAGAACCTTTTGCTTACCAAAGATACTGTTAAGCAAATATAAAGATAAAAGGAGAAATGGTTGTTTTAGATCTATCTATGTATCTATCTATGTGTGTGCATATATTTATACACACACACATATATATATATATATCTGATATAGGACTTATATAAGAATACATAATAAACTCCTCCAACTCAATAATATTAAAACAACTCATTTTTAAATGTACAAAATATTTAAGTTTCACAAAAGAAGATATGCAAATAGTACATAAAAAGTATTTGATATTAAAACCACAATGATATGAATACACACTGGAGGAAGTAATTCATTTTATTGATAACTAGGTCTGTGAGACAAGGCTGATCCTGCAGTCAGTATGACACAGAAACACAGATTTGTAATCTGAAAGTTCCAAAACAACAAAGTCCTAAAGTTCCAAAGAATATAGCAGAAATCCCTGGGAGTAACTTTGGTCCTAGAGACCATACACCTCATTCCTTGGCCCCTCTATATAAGCTGCTAGTGATGAGATGCATATAATTCAGTAGCTGAAAAGGTACAAGAAATAAACAGTACATTTTAGGATCTCCATACCCCATGGGTACCAGAACACAATGTCCTTTTCATTTCACCTCCACTTTTTTGGCTGCTTCTCAGGAACCAGGAAGTAAATGAATGTGAAAAAGAAACTATTTTTTATATATAGAAATGTGAGTCTCAAGAGAATAAAAATACAAGCCACAGTATGGGAGAAAATGTTTGCAAAAGACTTAGCTGATAAAGACTTGTTATTCTAAATATACAAAGAACTCATTAAAACTTCACAGTAAGAAAATGTACACCACATTTAAAAATAGGCAAAAGTCCTTAACATATATTCCACCAAAGAAGATACACAGATGACTAATAAGCATTTGAAAAGATGCTCGACATCATATGCAACCATGGAATTACAAGGTAAAACAATGAGGTACTACTATACACTTATTAGAATGGGCCTAATCCAAAATACTGACAATACCAAAAGCTGACCACAGTTTGGAGCAACTGGAACTCTCATTCATTGCTGGTGGGAATACAAAATGGTAAAGCCACTTTGGAAGACAGGTTGGCAGTTTCTTATAAACATATTCTTACCATACAATCCAACAATCACACTCCATTTAAAACTTATTTCACATAAAAACCTGCACCTGGGTGTTTACAGCAGCTTTATTCACAACTGCCAAAACTTGGAAGCAACCAGATATCCTTCATTATGTAAACCAGACATAAAAACTGATATACCCTGAAAATGGAATATTATTCATCACGAAAAAGAAATGGGCTATCAAGCATGAAAAGATATGGAAGAACCTTATTATTACCAAGTGAGGGAAGCCAATCTGAAAGGTTGCATGCTGTATATTTCCAACCATATAACATTCTAGACAGCAAAACTATGGGAACAGTAGAAAAATCAGTGATAGGGACTTCCCCAGGGGTTAAGACTTTGCCTTCCAATGCAGGAGTGCAGGTCTGATCGCTGATTAGGGAACTAACAACATCCCACATGGCTTGTGGCCAAAAAACCAAAACATTAAAAAAAAAAACCCAGAAACAATATTAGAACAAATTCAATAAAGACTTTAAAATGTTATAAAAGACTTTTTATATTTTTTAAATATAAAAAAAAAAATCAGTGATTGCCAGGGGTTAGGGGAGGGAGAGATGAATAGGCAGAACTCAGAGGATTTTAGGATAGGAGAACTATTTTGTATGAAGCTATAATATATTTGCCCAGATGTATAGAATGTATGACATGAAGAGTGAACCCTAATGTAAACTATTAACTTCAGGTGATGATGATAAGTTAGTGTAGGTTCATCAGCTGGAGTAAATGTCCCACCCTAATGCAGAATAAATCACTGCAGATGGTGACTGCAGCCATGAAATTAAAAGATGCTTACTCCTTGGAAGGAAAGTTATGATCAACCTAGATAGCATATTAAAAAGCAGAGACATTACTTTGCCAACAAAGGTCTGTCTGGTAAAGGTTATGGTTTTTTCAGTGGTCATGTATGGATGTGAGAGTTGGACTGTGAAGAAAGCTGAGCATCGAAGAATTGTTGCTTTTGAACTGTGGTGTTGGAGAAGACTCTTGAGAGGCCCTTGGACTGCAAGGAGATCCAACCAGTCCATCCTAAAGGAGATCAGTCCTGGGTGTTCATTGGAAGGACTGATGCTGAAGCTGAAACTCCAATACTTTGGCCACCTCATGTGAAGAGTTGACTCATTGGAAAAGACCCTGATGCTGGGAGGGATTGGGGGCAGGAGGAGAAGGGGACGACAGAGGATGAGATGCCTGGATGGCATCACCGACTCAATGGGCATGAGTTTGAGTAAACTCCGGGAGTTTGTGATGGACAGGGAGGCCTGGCGTGCTGCGATTCATGGGGTTGCAAAGAGTCGGACGCTACTGAGTGACTGAAGTAAAGTGAAGTGAATGCAGGATGTTAATGATGGGCAGGCTGGAGTGGAGGACAGTTAGGGGATACTTGCAAACAATATGTATGTTCTCTTCATTTCTGTTGTGAATCTAAAACTGATCTAAAAATAGAGTCTTTTTTTTTTTTTAGTATGTAAGCCTGAACAAATAGGATAACTATTCTCGATGTAGTCTGCTTGGGGCATCCTGACAGTCACTGGAAGGCATATACCAACAACAGGAAAAGTAAGTGGGACTTCCATGATGAGCTCCAAGAACCAAGAAAAGGAACTTTGTAAATTCCTTTCCTCCCTCTTCAGCTCTCCAACTCTCTTCCCCAGCTTTTGTAATTTCCAAATTCCACAATTAGAGATTCACTTATTTGTAACTCTTAGGGAGAAGTAGTACTCTGTGTGTGTGTGTGTATGTCTATGTGTCTGTGTATGTGTGTGTATGTGTCTGTGTCTGTGTGTGTGTGTCTGTGTGTTTGTCACTCAGTTGTGTCTGACTCTTTGCAACCACATGGACCATAGCCCTCCAGGCTCCTCAGTCAATAGAATTCTCCAGGCAAGAATACTGGAGTGGGTTGCCATTTCCTTCTCCAGGGGATCTTCCCAAACCAGAGATCAAACCCAGGTCTCCTGCATTGCAGGCAGATTCGTTACCATCTGGGCCACCAGGGAAGCCCAAGTAGTACCATAAATACTAGTAAATAATTCTCTTATATGAGGGTAGAGATTCACCTCTTCTACTGAGATCAGGTTTTGATAAGGAATCATTTGTTGAAACATCACAGATCAACATAAATGAGAAAAAGACGGAAGGCAGAAAAAACCCAAAAATGGGAAACTAGATATACTGAAGATAAATATTGAGGACCACCAAAATTCATCCCCATTTAAAGAAAAACAACTTTTAAATATACTTTATTTCAAAACAGTGTAATTGAGAAAATGAATAATTTCTACACACTGCTGCTGCTGCACTGGAGAATGTTATAAAATTCTCTGCCATTCCCTTCGATTTCTGATCTTGGATAAATTATTTAACTTCTCTATGAACCAGATTTTCTCAGCTGTGAAATAAAGACACTCCTTGCTTACTGCCAAGGCCATTTCTAAGAGAGGGTGGAACCTGGAATAAACCACAGTAGTGTGATCACACCCTAAATATCCTGACATAAATAAAACCTAATTCAAATGCATATCAAGGGTAGCTTTGAAGGAGATAAGAAATCACAGAAAGGCTACCTGCAGTCTTAGGGGAACATATAAGAGGATGATATTCTGCAGCTTGTACTTCTCACAGTGAAATCTCATGGGAGATGTAGGCTAGTCATAATATAGTTGTGCTTATTATTAAAGCAAGCTAAGGGCCATATAGTCAAAGCTACGATTTTTCCAGTAATCATGTACAGATGTGAGAGCTGGACCATAAAGAAGGCTGAGCACCGAAGAATGGATGCTTTCAAACTGCGGTGTGGAGAAGACTCTTGAGAGTCCCTTGGACAGCAAGGAGACCAAACGAGTCAATCCTAAAGGAAATCAATCTTGAATATTCATTGGAAGGACTGAGGCTGAAGCTGAAGCTACAGTACTTTAGCCACCTAATGCAAAGCCCAACTCATGGAAAAGATTCTGATGCTGGGAAAGATTGAGGGCAGGAGGAGAAGTGGGTGACAGAGAATGAGATGGTTGAATGGCATCATCGACTCAATGGACATGAGTTTGATTGAGCAAACTCCGGGAGATAATAAGGACAAGAAAGTCTAGTGTGCTGTAGTCCATGGGGTACCAAAGAGTCAGACAGGACTTAGTGGCTGAACAATAGCAACCCAATCACTCTCTCTACATTGTCCTTAAGTCATTGCTATCTGGTCCTGCACTGAAGTGCTCCTCTCCTGAGCTCCCCAGGGCTCTAGGCTTTTACAATAATCTTCCATATCTCAAAAATAGCATCAACCAAGCAAAGGGCAATACAGAACTTAATTAGAAATATCTAAGGGTTTTTCATAAAAGGTATCTTTATCAATTATATAAGCCAGTATCATTTGAAGCTGGTAGTGAAAGTAACTTAGCTGAAAAATGAATCAGAAATGTGAAAAACCAACATGAGAATATATGTCAGAATGCCAAGGAAAAAGGAAACACACAGAGAGAGTGAAAGAAGATAACAGGCAGGGAAGAGAGATGCATGGCAAAAACTTATAAACATTCCCAAGGGAAAAATGAGACAACTTGGTACAGAAACAACAGCCAAAAACACCACTGTCCTGAGGAAAACTACCCTGAGCTAAGAAAAGAGAGCAATGAGCAAATCAGAAGGATTTACCTTATACTAGGGTAAATAAATAAGTTTGCATGGAATGTAAAGAATAAGCTAATGAACAAATAAACACCAAAAAACATGAAGATATGTCTTAGCCAAGGTTCCTCAGGAAGCACAGCATGAGACCAAATCCTATATGTGAGCACCTTATTGTGGAATGTGATCTGGGGAATAGGAGTGAAGGATAAGGGTGATGTAGGATGTAGGATGCATTCATTATCTATTGTCGTGTTACAAGTGCATACCCCAGAACATAGCTTAAAACAGTGCATTTATTTTCTCAAGGTTTCTGTGTGTCAGAAATCCAGGAGCAGCTTATTTGCCTGCCTCTCACTCAGGGTCTCTCAAGAGGCTGCAAACAAGTCAAATGCTGGGCTGTGTTCACCTCAAGGTTGGACTCACTCAGGTGGATGTTGGCAGCCTTTACATCCTCACTGGCTATTGGCTGATGACATCTGTTCTCTGCCATATGGGCCTCTACACAGGGCTCACGACATGGCAGGCAGTCTTCCCCAAAAGCTAAGCTCCAAGAGGGAGAAAGAGAGAGAGAAAGCGAGCAAGACAGGGTAAATGAGGTAGAAGTCAGGGTGTTTTTATAGCCTAATTTCAGAAGTGACATCCTACCACCGTCATTATATTCTGTTTTTAGAAGAATCACTAGGTCCAGCCCACAGTCAAGGACAGGGGATTACCCAAGGGTATGAATACCATGAGGTTGTACATTGGGGGCCATTATGAGGCTGCCTATTACAGGAGAGGTCAGGGGCACAGTATGGGGCCAGATGGAGACTCAGGGACTTCCCTGGTGGTCCAGTGGATAAGAATCCACCTGGGAGTGCAGGAGACACAGGTTTGATCCCTGGTTTGGGAGATTCTACATGCCATGAAGCAACTAAAGCCCATGCAACACAACTACCTGCACGCCATAACTACCGGAGCCCACATGCTCTAGGGCCCACAAGCCACAACTACTGAGCCAGTGTGCCACGATTACTGAAACCCATGTGGCCTAGTGCCCAATGGCGCAACGACTGAGCCTGAGCGCTGCAACTACTGAAGCCCTTACATCCAGAGCCTATTTTCTGCCACAAGAGAAGTCACCACAAGGAGAAGCCTGTGCACCACAATGAAGAGTAGCCTCCACTCACCGCAACTAGAGAAATCCCTCATGCAGCAACAATGACCCAGCACAACCAAAATTAAAGAAACAAATTTTTTTAAAAAAAAAAGAAAGATGGAGTCAATACAAGATGTGTTAGCAAATGGATGAACAGCACTGCAAAATGCTTCTTAGAAGTTAATCCAGGGAAAGAAAGGAAATAACATTTATCCATTAATGTTTTGTCCCACAAAGCATCAACTCTTTCATTCTTCCAAGCATGAGTTTTCTTGGGAAGTAGATGTGTGCAGAAGGTGAGGGGCATGTGAAGGGCCATGGGGCCATCTTGAGGGAGAGGCTATACCACTGCCCTTGAATCAAACTGGAAGAAGTCTGCAGAGGGTGTGTTGCCATACAGATCGGTGAGACAAAGAGATCAGAAGTATTTCATAAGAGCTGCCTGAGGGTCCTGATCAAGACGGGAAGTAGGAAGATCCTGAGTTCAACTTCTTCCTCCAACATACCCAAACTACAACTACATATAGAAAAACTATCTCTGAGAATACCCAAAAGACTAACGGAACAGATTTCCTACCACTAAACATATGAAGAAAAAGACACATCAAGATCAGGAGGAGGGGCAGAGAAACAGTCTAGTCAGAACCGACACCCTGAGTGCAGTGACCCACAACCAGGAAGGATATCACAGTCTCAGAGTTTCCCCCTGAGGAGCAAGGGGTCTGAGTCCCACTTCAGGCTCCAGACCAGGAGACCTGCATTGGGAAGACCCCACAAGGCATGGCTTTAAAAACCAACAAGGCTTATGTCCAGGAGGGCTGAAGGGCTGTGGGAAATCCAGACTGCCCTTGAAGGGTTCACTCACAGACTTGCATCAAGTCTCAGGGCAGACGCAGGAGCTTGAAAAGTACCTAGGTCATACAAGAGAGAGATTCATTGACTAATTTCAGGGTGTGTGCCGGAAGGGCAGGGATCTGGTGGGACTTTCTTTGGCAGTGGAAACAATAGCAGGCACCATTTCCCTTTTACTCTCCTGCCATCTCACTGGTGCTGGAGGGTGCCATATCTGTCACTATGAATCAGAGTAGCTCACACCATGCTTCCTGCCCCAGGGCTCCCCCTGAGGACCAGCCTCACCCCACCTACGTGCCTGGGCCAGCACTGACCTCCTCCAAAGCAGTTCCCACCCTGCCCCACCTTGTGGGCAGCCCTACCTGGCACCAGAACTCCCCCAAAGCAGCTCCCCCTCCAGGGGGCCAGTCCTGTCCACCATGACACCCATAACAGTTGCAGCCAAACATCTCAGCCAGTCAGGCTGGAGGACAACCCCAGACAACTGCAGCAGTTGTTGCCAGGACTCCCAGTGAGCTGGCCTGGTGGCCAACCACACCTGCTAGTGTACCCATAGCAACTGTGGCCTGACTGCAACAGGAGGACACATGCAGCCCACACAGGGGATACCCCTGGAGCACCTAGCTCTGGGATCCAGGGAACTGCCCCACCAGGCCACACAGGACACATTCTACATAGCTTTGACAGAGAAACAAGAATCAATCAGAACTTAAAAATACAATAACTGAAATGAAAAATACACTAGAAGGAATCAACAACGGATTAAGGGTTGCAGTAGAACAGGTCAGCAATCAGAAAGACAAAGTAATAGAAATCATCCAATCAAAACATCAAAGAAAAAAATACAATATTTAAAAATGATAGTTTAAGGAACTTCTGGGGCAACATCAATCATATTAACATTTACATTACAGGGGGTACCAAAGGAGCTAGGACAGAGAAAGGAACAGAAAACCTATTTAAAAAGATAATGACTGAAAACTTCCCTTGGTGAAGGAAGCAGACATCCAAGTTCAAGAAGCACAGAAAGCCCCAAACAAATTGAACCCAAGAGATCCACACCAAGACACATTATAATTATAATGTCAAAAGTTAAAGAGATCATCTTAAAGCAGCAAAATAAAAACAACTGTTACTACAAAGCAACTCCCATAACACTATAAGCTGATTTTTTAGCAAACACTTTACAGGCCAGTAGGGACTGTTAAGTTTTTGTATTCAAAGAACTTAAAGGGAAAATAAACTTACATCCAAGAGTGCTGTATCTGCAAGGCTATCACTCAGAATAGGATAGTTTCCCCAGACAAGCAAAAGTTAAATGAGTTCACCAACACTAAACTGGTCATACAAGAAATGTTAAAGGGACTTCATTAAATAGAAAAGAAAAGGGTATAAGTTAGAAAGAAGAAAAGCTTCCTAGGTAGTGCAGAGGTAAAGAAGCCACCTGACAATGCAGAGATGCAAGAGATGTGGGTTTGATCTGGGTCAGGAAGATCCCTTGGAGTAGGAAATGGCAATCCACTCCAGTATTCTTGCCTGGGAAATTCCAAGGACAGAAGAGCTTGGCGGACTACAGCCCATGGGGGTCACAAAGAGTTGGGCATGACTGAGTGAGGGAGCACAGCACAGCACACAGCAGAAACAAGAAAATTATGGGGAAGGAAATATCACTGGTAAAAGCAAACATAGAGTAAAGGTAGTGGGTCAACAATGATAAAGCTAATATGAAGGTTAAGAAACTAATAAAATCATCAATATCTAATTAGTCAAGTGATACATAAAATAAAAGATGCAAAGTATGACATCAAAAGCATAACATTGGGGGAGGTTAGAAAAATGTAATAATTTTAGAATTATTACAGTCTTAAGGACCATCAAGTTAATAGACTGCTGTATTCATTAGTTGTTATAGATGCACTTCATGCTAATCACAAAACAAAAACTTTCAACGTAAAACTAAGGAATACAAATATAACACTAAAAGAAGTTGTCAAATCACAAGAGGAGAGAACAAAAGAAGAAAGGAACAGATAAGAACTACAAAACAACCAGAAAACAATTAACAAAATGGCAATAACTATATACCTATCAATAATCAATTTAAATGTAAATGGACTAAATGCTCCAATAAGAAGATAAGGTAGCTGGATGAATGAAAAAAAAAAAAGACTCATACCTATTGTTAGTCTCTTTCTAGTTCCTTTAAGTATAAGGGCAGATTGTGTATTTGAGATTTTTCTTGGTTTTTGAAGTAGTGCCTACAAAGACTCACTTCAGATCTAAAGATACACATAGATAGTATAGGGATAGAAAAAAGATATTTCATGCAAATAGATCTGAAAAAAAAAAGCTGGAGTAGCAATACTTATATTAGACAAAGCAGACTTTATAATAAAAACTGTAATAAGAGACTAAGAAGGACATTACATAACAATAAAGGGATCAATCAGAGAAGAGGATACATATAAGTACCTACGTACCCAACATAGAAGCACCCAAATATATAAAACAGATATAAATGGAGATATCAACAGTAATATAATAACAGTAGGAGACTTTAACACTTCACTTAACAAAAACTGATGTATCATCTAGATAGAAAATCTATAAGAATTGCATTTAAGAATTACATTCCATTTAAATGACACTTTAGATAGGACTGACTTAATAAATAAAGAATATCCCATCCAAAAGAAGCAGATTGCAAATTCTTCTCAAGTGCACATAGAACATTCTCCAGCATATATCACATGATAATCCACAAAACAAGTCTCAATAAATTTAAGACAGAAATCATATCAAGTACCTTTTCCTACTACAACTATATAAAACTAGAAATCAATTACAAGAAAACTGAAAAAAAACACATGGAGTGGAGTCTAAACAACATACTACTAAACAAATCAATGAGTCAACAAATAAAGAGTACAGCAAAAAATTCCTTGAGATAAATGAAAATGAAAACACAACATTCCAAAATCATCTATGGGATGAAGCAAAAGTCTTTCTAAAAGGGAAGTTTATAGCAATATAGCCTACTTCAAAAAACAAGAAAAGCCTCAAATAAACAATCTAACCCTACACTTGAAGGGACTAGAAAAAGAAGAACAATCAAAACCCCAAGTTAATAGAAGAAAGGATATAATAAAGATCAAAGAAGAAACAAATGAAATAGAAACTTAAAAACCAACAGAAAAGATCAATGAAACTAAGAGCAGTTTCCTTGAAAAGATAACAAAATTGAAAAGTCTTTAGCTAGATTCATCAAGAAAAAGAGTGAGGGTCCAAGTGGGGCTTGGAAAACTGGACAGCTACACATAAAAGAATGAAACTAGAACACCTCCTAATACCATACAGAAAAATAAATTCAAAATGTATTAAAGACTTAAATATAAAGGACAGAAACTCTAATGCTTCTAGAGGAAAACATAGGTGGCACACTCCTTGACATGAATCACAGCAAGATCCTCTATGGCCCACCTCCTAGAATAATGGAAAGAAAAACTAAAATAAACAAGTGGGACCTAATTAAACTTAAACGCTTTTGCATAGCAAAGGAAACAATAAACAAACTGAAAAGACAACCCTTAGAATGGTAGAAAATAATAGCAAATGAAACAAGTAACAAAGGAGTAACCTCCAAATTGTACAAGCAGCTCATGCAGCTCAATATCAGAAAAACCAACAACCCAATCAAAAACTGGGTAGAAGGCCTAAATCACACATCTCTCCAAAGAAGACATGAAAGTAAAAGTGTTAGTGGCTCACACACCCGACTCTTTTGTGATCCCATGGACTATAGCCCACCAGGCTCCTCTGTCCATGGGATTTACCAGGCAAGAATACTGGAGTGGGTTGCCATTCCCTTCTCCAGGGGATCTTCCCAGCCCAGGGATCAAACCCGGGTCTCCTGCATTGCCAATGAATTCTTTACTGGCTGAGTCACCAGGGAAGCCAAAGAAGACATACAGATGGCTAATAAGCATATGAAAAAGATGCTCAATATCCCTCATTATTAGAGAAATGGAAATCAAAACTACAATGAGGTATCACTTTACACAGGTCAGAATGGCCACCATCAAAAAAACGTACAAACAAATGCTGGAGAGGCTGTGGAGTAAAGGGAACCCTCTTGCATTGTTGGTGGGAATGTAAATTGATACAGCCACTATGAAGAACAGTATAGAGATTCCTTAAAAAACTAAGAATAAAACTACCATAGGTCCCTCCACTACTGAGCATATACCGTGAGGAAACCATAATTGAAAGAGACACAAGTACACCAATGTTCCCTGCAGCACTGTTTACAATAGCTAGGACATGCGAGCAACTCAGATGTCCATTGATAGATGAACAGATAAAGAAGTTCTAGTACAATGGAATATTACTCAGCCATAGAAAGAAGACATTTGAGTCGGTTTTAATGAGGTGGAAAACCTAGAGCCTATTATACAGAGTGAAGTAAGTCAGAAAGAGAGAAACAAATACCCTACATTAACGCACATATATGGAATCTAGAAAAATAGCACTGATGAACACATATTTGCAGGGCAGTAAAGGAGATGCAGACATAAAGAAGAGACTTGTGGACATCGTGGGGGAAGGAGTGGGTAGGATGATTTGAGAGAGTAGTACTGAAACATATATATTCAGTCAGTTCAGTTCAGTTCAGTTCAGTCGGTCAGTCGTGTCCGACTCTTTGCGACCCCATGAATCGCAGCACGCCAGGCCTCCCTGTCCGTCACAGACTCCCGGAGTTTACTCAAACTCATGCCCATCGAGTCGGTGATGCCATCCAGCCATCTCATCCTCTGTCGTCCCCTTCTCCTCCTGCCCCCAATCCCTCCCAGCATCAGGGTCTTTCCCAATGAGTCAACTCTTTGCATGAGGTGGCCAAAGTGTATTGGAGTTTCAACTTCAGCATCAGTCCTTCCAATGAACACCCAGGACTGATCTCCTTTAGGATGGACTGGTTGGATCTCCTTGCAGTCCAAGGGCCTCTCAAGAGTCTTCTCCAACACCACAGTTCAAAAGCATCAATTCTTCGGCATGTAAAATATTAATAGATAGCCAGTGGGAAATTTTTCTATGACACAGGGAGCTCAAACCTAGTGCTCTCTGACAACCCAGCGGGGTGAGATAGGGTGGGAGGGAGGGAACATATGTATACCTATGACTGATTCATGTTGATGTATGGCAGAAACTAACACAATATTATAAAGCAATAATCTTCCAATTAAAAATAAATTAAAACGAAAAAGAGAGAGGATCCAAATAAAATCAGAAACAAAAGAGGAGAAATTACCAAAAACACCACAGGAATACAAGGGAGCATATGAAATTAATAAGAACAATTATATGCCAATAAAACAAAACAGACAACCTGGAAGAACTGAGTAAATTCCTAGATAAATCTCCCAACACTGAATCAGAAACAAAGACAATATGAACAGATCAGTTATCAGTAATGAGATGAATCTGAAATTTAAAAAATCCCAAACAAAAGTCTAGGATCAGAGTTTCATAGGTATTTCTACCAAACATTTAAAGAAGAATTAACCCTTATTTTTCTGAAACTATTTCAAAAAGTTGAGAAGGAAGGAACACTTCTGAATTCATTCTATAAAGATAGTAACACCCTGATACCAAAACCAAAGACATCACAAAATAAGAAAATTAGTGGCAAATGTCACTGACGAACATACATGTAAAAATTCTCAACAAAATATTAGCAAACCCAATTCAAGAATACAATAAAAGGCACACATAGCATGATCAAGTGGAATTTATTCCAGGATGCAAGGGGTTCAATATCTGTAAATCAATTAAGGTAATATATCACATTAAGAAAAAAAGAATAATAATCATATGATTATCTCAACAGATGCAGAAAAATTATTCAACAAAACTCAACACCCTGCCTGTGGCTATTTAATGTTTATGAGTGGCAGAAACTTGCAGTGTCATGGAGCAGCTATCTTTCATTAAAAAATAAATAAACAGAAAAACACCTATTCATGATAAAAAATTCTCAATAGAATGGGTATAGAGGGAACATACTTCAACATAATAAAGGTCATACATGACAAACCCACAGCTAATACAATACTCAACATGAGGAATTCTCTGGTAGTCCACTGGTTAGGACTCCATGCCCTCACTGCCAAGGGTCTGGGTTCAATCCCTGGTCTGTGAAGATCCCACAAGCTGTGGGGCCAAAAAAAAAAAAAAAGTTAATGTGGACCTAGAGACTGTCACACTGAGCGAAGTCAGTCAGACAGAGAAGGGCAAATATCATATGATATCACTTACATATGAAATCTTTAAAAAATGGAACAAATGAACTTATTTATAAAACAGAAATAGAGTTACAGATGTAGAAAACAATCATATGGTTACCAGTGAGGTGTGGGAGGGGGGATGGGAGTAAGAATAAACTGGAAGACTGTAATTGGCTTATACACACGACTACATGGCAACCCACTCCAGTATCCTTGCCTGGACAATTGCATGGACAGAGGAGCCTGGTGGGCCCCAGTCCATGAGGTTGCAAAGAGTTGGACATTACTGAGAGACTGAGCACACGCACATATAATGCAGATAACTAATAAGAATCTTCTGTATAGCACAGTGAACTCTACTCAATGCTCTGTAATGACCTGTATGGGGAAAGAATCGAAAAGACTGGATATATGTGTATGTATAACAGATTCACTTTGCTGTACAGAAGAAAGTAATACAACATTGTAACTCAACTATACTCCAGCATACCTGCTCATATACTCCAGGATACCTGCTCTCACCACTTTTACTCAACATAGTTTTAGAAGTCCTAGCCACAGCAATAGGAGGAGAAAAAGAGAAGAAAGACATCCAAATCTAAAAGGAAAAGTTAAAACTGTTACTGTTTACAGATGACATGATACTACACAGAGAAAAGTCCTGAAGACACCACCAAAAAACTATTAGGATTAATAAATGAACTGGTTGCAGGATACAAAATTAAAACACAGAAATATGTTGTTTTATATATACTAACAATGAACTATCAGAAGGAAAAAGGAGAAAAAATACAACTGTATCAAAAAGAATAAAAGGCTTATGAATAAATTTAACCAAGGATGTCAAAGACCTGTATTCTAAAAACTCTAAGACACTGATGAAAGAAGTTGAAGATAACACAGATAAGTGGAAAAATACACCATGCTCATGAATTTGAACTGATATTATAAAAAATGTCCATACTACCCAAAGCAATCTACAAAATCAGTACAATCCCTATCAAAATATCACGGGAATTTTTCACAGAACTAGAACAAATAATCCTAAAATTTGTACAGAACCACAAAAGATCACAAATAGCCAAAGCAATCACAAGAAAGAACAAAGCTGGAGGTGTCAGGCCCATTGATTTCAAACTGTACCACAAATCCCATGGACAGAGGAACCTGGCAGACTACTGTTCAAAGGGTCACAAAGAATTGGACACAATTTGCGTGACTAAGCACAAAACTACAGTAATAAAAAAACTATCTATCATCCTAACACAAAACCAAATATATTGATCAATGGAACGGACAAAAGACCTCAGAAATGAACCCATACTTATATGGTCAATTAATCTATGACAAGGGAGGCAAAAATATACAATAGGGGAAAGACAATCTCTTCAATAAATGGTGTTGGGATAACTGAATAACTATATGCAGAAGAATCAAACTAGGTCACTTTCTTACACTTTATACAAAAACAAACTCAAAATGGATTAAAAGTTAAATGTAAGACCTGAAACCATAACACTCTACAAAAAAACATAGTATGCTCACTGCTATCTGTCTTAGCTATATTTTCCTTTGGATATGTTTACACAGGCAAGGGCAACAAAACCAAGAATAAACAAATGGGACTGTATCAGGTAAAATGCTTTTGTAGAGCAAAGGAAACTATCAACAAAATGAAAACTATCAACAACTGAATGGGAGAAGATACTTGCAAATATTTGGGAAGAGGTCAATATCCAAAATATATATAGAACTCAGCTCAGTATTAAAACAATAAGCAATCCAATTTAAAAATGGCAGAGGACCCAAATAAACATTTTTCAAGAAGGCCAGAAGACACATGAAAAGATGGTTAACAGCAGTAATCATCAGGGAAATGGAAATCAAAATCACAGTGAGATATCACCTCACACCTGTCAGAATGGCTTTCATCAAATAACATCAAAAATCAAGTGTTGCCAAGTATATAGAGAAAAGGGAACCCTTAGATACTACTGGTGGGGCTATAAATTGGTACATCCACTATGGAAAACAGTGCAGACATTCCTCAAAAGATAACAAAGAACTACTATATGATCCAGCAAGTCTACTTTTGAATATTTTTCCAAAGAAAACAAAAACAATAACTTAAAAAGATACATGGCCCCCTATGTTCGCTGTTGCATTATTTACTAATACAATAGCCAAGATATTGAAGCAACAAGTGTCCATCAATAGATGAGGATAAAGAGGATGTTGTATATCTCTGTCTGTGTGTGTATATATATACACAAGTCTCTGTTGTTAAAATAAGGCAATCAGTATTAGGATATTTTGCTCCATCATGCTTTTTTTTAAGTTACTCATGAAATAAAAATGAAACACTATACACACACATACGCACACATACATAAACAATGGAATATTATTCAGTCATTAAAAAAGAATGAAATCTTGCCAGTTGCAGCAACATGGATGGACCTAGAAGGTATTATCTGCTTCAAAATACCCCAGAATGTTGGGGGATGTGGTGGCATGATGGGAGTGTGGATAATAGTGATGAAACAAGACTGTTCATAAGTTGAGCATTGTTGAAGCTAAGTGATGGGTACATGGGTTTCACTTTACTCTTCTTTCACTACGCTTTGTGCATTAAATTGTATATAATAAAAATGTCTTAAAATGTCAATACATATTTACCTAGTAATTTTGATACCAGAAATTAGCCCTAAGGAAACACTCAGAACTAAAAGCAGACTTTTATATAAGATTGGTCACAACATGCTTATCTTAAGATTTATAAACTGAAATATTAGAAATAACCTTATTGACTAACAAAAGGGTAATAAAGATATTAATATATTCATATGAATCTGTTATATGAATTATATGATATTCCTATTAAAATCATGTCATTAATGATTTGGGAAAACTCTCACAATGTGAAGTGAAGTGAAGTGAAATCGCTCCATTGTGTCCAACTCTTTCCGACCCTGTGGACTGTAGCCTACCAGGCTCCCCTGTCCATGGGATTCTCCAGGCAAGAATACTGGAGTGGGCTGCCATTTCCTTCTCCAGGGGATCTTCCCAACCCAGGGATTGAACCCAGGTCTCCGCACTGATTTGGGAAAACTCTTACAATGTAATGGAAAGTTAAAAAATAGTAAATAAATCAAAAAGTTAAGAAATAAGAAATAGGCAATCAAAAAGTTGGTGAGGATGTGGAGAAAAGGGAACCCTCATACACTCTTGGTAGGAATGTAAATTGGTGCAGCTACTACAGAAAACAGTATGGAGATTCCTCAAAAAATTAAGAATATAACTAACATATGACCCAAACTTCTGGGTATTTACACAAAGAAAACAAAAACACTAGTTCAAAAAGATACAGGAACCCCTATAGTCACCACATTATTTACAATGTCCAAGATTCAGAAACAAATTAAGAGCCATCTGATAAATACATCAAGAAGCCATACACACACACATATACATACACACACAGTGGACTGCTACTCAGCCTAAAGAATGAAATCTTCCCATTTGAGACAAAACGAATGGAAATGGAATGTATACTGTTAAAAGAAATAAGTCAGGGAAAAACAAATACTGTACACTTTCACTCATATGCAGAATATAAACAAAAAACAAAAAAGAAGTAAATGAATAACCCAAACCAGACAAAAATTAATACATTGATACAGAAAATAGAGTAATGATCACCAGAGGGAAAAGGGTTGAGGAGAGTAAAATAAGTAAGGTGGATCAACTGTATGGTAATTCAGTTCAGTTCAGTCGCTCAGTCATGTCCAACTCTTTGTGATCCCATGAACCGCAGCATGCCAGGCCTCCCTGTCTATCACCAACTCCTGGAGTACACCCAAACCCATGTCTATTGAGTCAGTGATGCCATCAAACCATCTCATCCTCCATTGTCCCCTTCTCCTCCTGCCCTCAATCTTTCCCAGCATCAGGGTCTTTTCAAATGAGGCAGCTCTTCGCATCAGGTGGCCAAAGTACTGGAGTTTCAGCTTCAACATCAGTCCTTCCAAAAAACACCCTGGACTGATCTCCTTTAGGATGGACTGGTTGGATCTCCTTGTAGTCCACAGGACTCTCGAGAGTCTTCTCTAACACCACAGTTCAAAAGCATCCATTCTTCGTCACTCAGCTTTCTTTATAGTCCAACACTCACATCCATACATGATCACTGGAAAAGCCATAGCCTTGACTAGGCAGACCTTTGTGGACAAAGTAATGTTTCTGCATTTTAATCTGCTGTCTAAGTTGGTCATAACTTTCCTTCCAAGGAGTAAGCATCTTTTAATTTCATGGCTGCAATCACCATCTGCAGTGATTTTGGAGTCCAGAAAGATAAAGTCTGACACTGTTTCCACTGTTTCCCCATCTATTTCCCATGAAGTGATGGGACCAGATGCCATGATCTTAGTTTTCTGAATGTTGAGCTTTAAGCCAACTTTTTTCACTCTCCTCTTTCACTTTCATCAAGAGGCTCTTTAGTTCTTCTTCACTTTCTGCCATAAGGGTGGTGTCATCTGCATATCTGAGGCTATTGATATTTCTCCCAGCAATCTTGATTCCAGCTTCTGCTTCTTCCAGCCCAGCGTTTCTCATGATGTACTCTGCATATAAGTTAAATAAGCAGGGTGACAACATGCAGCCTTGACGTACTCCTTTTCCTATTTGGAACCAGTCTGTTGTTCCATGTCCAGTTCTAACTGTTGCTTCCTGACCTGCATACAAGTTTCTCAAGAGGCAGGTCAGGAGGTCTGGTATTCCCATCTCTTTCAGAATTTTCCACAGTTTATTGTGATCCACACAGTCAAAGGCTTTGGCATAGTTAATAAAGCAGAAATAGATGTTTTTCTGGAACTCTCTTGCTTTTTCAATGATCCAGCGGATGCTGGCAATTTGATCTCTGGTTCGTCTGCCTTTTCTAAAACCAGCTTGAACATCTGGAAGTTCACGGTTCATGTATTGCTGAAGCCTGACTTGGAGAATTTTAAGCATTACTTTACTAGCGTGTGAGATGAGTGAAATTGTGTGGTAGTTTGAACATTCTTTGGCATTGCCTTTCTTTGGGACTGGAATGAAAACTGACCTTTTCCAGTTCTGTGGCCACTGCTGAGTTTTCCAAATTTGCTGGCATATTGAGTGCAGCACTTTCACAGCATCATCTTTCAGGATTTGAAATAGCTTAACTGGAATTCCATCACCTCCACTAGCTTTGTTCATAGTGATGCTTCCTAAGGCCCAGTTGATTCGCATTCCAGTATGTCTGGCTCTAGGTGAGTGTGAGTGATCACCCCATCATGATTATCTGGGTCATGAAGATCTTTTTGTATAAATCTTCGGTGGATTCTTGCCACCTCTTCTTATTATCTTCTGCTTATCTTAGGTTCATACCATTTCTGTCCTTTATTGTGCCCATCTTTGCATGAAATGTTCCCTTGGTATCTCTGATTTTCTTGAAGAGATCTCTAGACGTTCCCATTCTAATGTTTTCCTCTATTTCTTTGCACTGATCACTGAGGAAGGCTCTCTAATCTCTTCTTCCAATTCTTCGGAACTCTGCATTCAAATGGTTTATCAGTTCTTTTCTCCTTTGCCTTTCACTTCTCTTCTTTTCAGCTATTTTTAAGACTTCCTCAGACAACCATTTTGCCTTTTTATATTTCTTTTTCTTGGGGGTGGTATTGATCCCTGTCTCCCGTACAATGTCACAAACCTCTGTCCATAGTCCATCAGGCAGTCTGTCTAACAGATCTAATCCCTTGAATCTATTTCTCACTTCCACTGTATAATCATAAGGGAGTTGATTTAGGTCATACCTGAATGGTCTAGTGGTTTTCCCTACTTTCTTCAACTCAAGTCTGAATTTGGCAATAAGGAGTTCATGGTCCGTGCCACAGTCAGCTCCTGGTCTTGTTTTTGCTGACTATATAGAGTTTCTCCATCTTTGGCTGCAAAGAATATAATCAATCTGACTTTGGTATTGACCATCTGGTGATGTCCATGTGTAGAGTCTTCTCTTGTGTTTTTGGAATAGCGTGTTTGCTACCACAAGTGCATTCTCTTGGCAAAGCTCCATTAGCCTTTGCACTGCTTCATTCTGTACTCCAAGGCCAAATTTGACTGTTACTCCAGGTATTTCTTGACTTCCTACTTTTGCATTCCAGTCCCCTATAATGAAAAGGACATATTATCCAGGTGTTAGTTCTAGAAGATCTTGTAGGTCTTCATAGAACCATTCAACTTCAGCTTCTTCAGTATTACTGGTCGGGCATAAACTTGGATTACTGTGATATTGAACGGTTTGCCTTGGAAATGAACAGAGATCATTCTGTAGTTTTTGAGATTGCATCCAAGTACTGCATTCCAGACTCTTTTGTTGACTGTGATGGTTACTCCATCTCTTCTAAGGGATTCATGCCTATAGTAGTAGACATAAAGGTCATCTGAGTTAAATTCACCCATTCCAGTCCATTTTAGTTCGCCGATTCCTAAAATGTTGACATTCATTCTTGCCATCTCCTGCTTCACCACTTCCAATTTGCCTTGATTCATGTACCTAACATTCAAGGTTCCTATGCAATATTGCTATTTACAGCATCAGACTTTACTTCCATCACCAGTCACATCCACAACTGGGTTTTGTTTTTACTTTAGCTCCATCTCTTCATTCTTTCTGGAGTTATTTCTTCAGTGATCTCCAGTAGCATATTGGGCTCCTACCAACCTGGGGAGTTCAACTTTCAGTGTCCTATCCTTTTGCTTTTTCATACTGTTCATGGGGTTCTCAAGGCAAGAATACTGAAGTGGTTTGCCATTCCCTTCTCCAGTGGACCACATTTTGTTAGAACTCTCCAGCATGACCCATCTGTCTTGGGTGGCCCTACAGGGCATGGCTCATGGTTTCATTGAGTTAGACAAGCTGTGGTCCATGTGATCAGAAATGTTAGTTTTCTGTGATTGCGGTTTTCAGTCTGTTTGCCCTCTGATGGAGAAGAATAAAAGGCTTATGGAAGCTTCCTGATGGGAGAGGCTGACTGAGGGGGAAACTGGGTCTTGTTCTAATGGGTGGGCGGAGCCATGATCAGTAAATCTTTAATCAAATTTTCTGTTGATGGGTGGGCCTGTGTTCCCTCCCTGTTATTTCAGTTCATTTCGGCTCATTTGTGTCTGACTCTTTGCAACCCCATGAACCACAGTACGCCAGGCCTCCCTGTTCATCACCAACTCTCGGAGCTTACCCAAACTCATGTCCACTGAATCGGTGATGCCATCCAACCATCTCATCCTCTGTCATCCCCTTCTCCTCCCACCTTCAATCTTTCCCAGCATCAGGGTCTTTTCAAATGAGTCAGCTCTTCACCTCAGGTGGCCAAAATACTGGAGTTTCAACTTCAACATCAGTCCTTCCAATGAACACCCAGGACTGATCTCCTTTAGGATGGACTGATTGGATCTCCTTGCAGTCCAAGAGACTCTCAAGGGTCTTCTCCAACACCACAGTTCAAAAGCATCAATTCTTCTGCACTGTTATTTACCTGGGGCCAAACTATGCTGGAGGCAATGAAGATAACAGCGACCTCCTTCAAAAGGTCCCATCCATGAACGGCTACACTTACTGCCCCCAACCCTGCAGCAGGCCACCACCGACCCATGCCTCCACCGGAGACTCCTGGACACTCACAGGAAAGTCTGAGTCAGTCTCTTGTGGGGTCACTGCTCCTGTCTTCTGGGTCCTGGTGCACACAAGATTCTGCTTGTGCCCTCCAAGAGTCTGTTTCCCAGTCCTGTGTAAGTTCTGGCAGTTCTATGGTGGGTTAATGGTGACCTCCTCCATGAGGGCTTATGCCATAACCAAGTCTGCTGCACCCAGAGCCCCCGCCCCTGCGGCAGTCCACTGCTGACCTGTATCTCCACAGGAGACACGCAAACACAGTTCTGTCTCAGCCTCTGTGGCGTCTCTGGGTCCTGGTGCACAAGGCTTGTTTGAGCCCTCTGAGCAACTATGGCGGCTGTGGGGTTTGATTCTAAATGCAATTTCACCCCTCCTACCATCTTGCTGGGGCTTTTCTCCTTTGTCCTTGGACGTGGGGTATCTCCTCAAAGTTGCTCCAGCACCATGTAGCCACTGCTCCAGCGCCTACCATCTTGCTGGGGCTTCTCTGCCCTTGGACATGGGGTACCTCCTCACAGCCGCTCCAGCACACGGCAGCCGCCGCTCTGCATTATCATGGTACTGTGGCAATTATGGATATCTTTGACTATCTCATTTATACCATATATAATTGTCTACAAACATTATATTCTACAAACGCAAGAAAGAAGTAAACATGTTAAAAAGAAGTAAACATTATTTTAAAGGGCAAGAAAAGAATGATTTGTTGAAATTTATCTCTCCTAAGCATGGACAGTTAAAACCACAATTGAATTTCTCATATTCTGGAACTATTTATTGACTACTTACCATTTGCAAAGCCCTGTTCCATAGTTACTCTATGTCATTCACTAGGAAAAATAATTCACATTTCAGACTACTTAAAGAGAGAAGAGATAAAGTCAGAATGAGCAAGAGAAAGGAATTTGGTGTTTAGGGAGCTCAGAATAAACTTCTAGAAAGATAATGTGTTCAATTTGGGAGAACTCAAGTTCAATAGAGTCAGTAACAATTCTCCACCCATTTCCTTTATTGCTGCTGCCTCAAGATGGTCTCAAAACCACAGAGGAAAATACTTCATATGCCCCACATCAATGAATTCTAACTTCATGATGAAAACTAGGAGAAAAGTAAGTATCATTCAATGACAGCTGCTACAAAAATGTGTCAGCATTACTTGCAAAACCCTGGGAGGCAGAGCTGTACCCTTTTCTGGGAAAAAATTGGAAAAATGAGTAAACGTTACAAGAATTCATCATAAAAGTGCTGAAATTACAATCCAAGCTGGCAAGATTTCTTAGAGTTTTTCTTTCCTTTGTGGTCTTCTGGAAAGGCGCGGGGCTTTCTCCACCCTGAGATTGGGGCTCTTTCTAGCAGATTTACCAGGGTGAACGTAGAGACAGCTAGCTATCTTGCACTAGATGGTTGGTGATCCCTGACAACCACTGGTTCCTGACTGGCAACAAGTATCTGAGTGAGCTTCTGAACTGCAGACGTTTTAACCCTTGGCCTGAGGGTTTTGTTTCAAGAAGCACAGGGTCCTACTTTCTAAAATAGGATGGGTGGGGGCTTCTAAAGAATGAGGACTACTTTTTGTTTAAATGCAGCCAGTTTTCTTGAGAGGAAGAATTTCTTTCTTCCAAGGAAAGGAGCACATAACTGTTGATTTTTTTCTTGTTGCTTATTTACATTATCTTGTAATTAATTTTTAGTGGCGGTTGTGTTAGTTTCTGCTGTACAGGAAAGTGAATCAGTTACATATACACATATGTACACTCGTTTTTAGGTTCTGTTCCTGTATAGGTCACTATAGAGTACTGAGAAGAGGTACCTGTGCTATACAGTAGGTTCTTACTAGTTACTTAGTTTATAATATGGCAGTGTGTACATGTCAATCCCAATCTCCCAATTTATCCCCATTCCACCTTTCCCCATTGGTAACCATTAATTTGTTTTCTGCATCTGTGACTCTATTTCTGTTTTGTAAATAGGTTCATTTGTAACAATTTTTTAGGTTCCACAATTGCTGTGCTGTGCTTAGTCACTCAGCTGTGTCCTACTGTTTACTACCCCAGGAACTGTAGCCAGGAGGCTCCTCTGTCCATGTGGATTCTCCAAGTAAGAATACTGGAGTGGGTTGCCATGCCCTCCCTCCAGGATATCTTCCCAACCCAGGTCTCCCACACTGCAGGCAGATTCTTTACTGTCTGAGCCACCAGGGAAGGTTCCACAATTAAGTGATTCCGTATGATATTTGTCTACTTAACTCACTTAGTACAAACTCTACATCCATCCACCTTGCTGCAAATGGTATTATTTCATTCTTTTTTATGACAGAGTAATATTTTGATATATATATCTATCTCAAAATATATACACACACACGACATCTTCTTTATCAATTCCTTGGTCGATGGACATTTAGGATGTTTCCATGTCTTGGCTATTGTATTAACAAATAGTGCTACAATGAACACTGGGGTGCATGTATATTTCCAAATTATGGTTTTCCTGCAGACATATGCCCAGGAGTGGGATCACTGTATCATATGGTAGCTCTGTTTTTAGTTTTTTAAGTAGCCTCCATACTGTTCTCCATAGTGGCTGTACCAATTTACATTCCCATCAACAGTGTAGGAAGGTTCCCTTTTCTCCACACCCTCTCCAGCATTTACTGTTTGTAAATTTTTTGATGATGGCCATTCGGACTGGTATAAGGTGAGGGGAGCACATAACTGTTCTTAACACAGAGTTTCCCCAACCTGCCTGGCCTTCTTCATGCTGTCTCAGACCCTGAAGCACATGGGAAAAGTAGAAGCTACATAAAGCATGTGTCAGAAGAAGAGGGGAATGAGTGGGGAGGAGAAATGTGTTTATAAGGCTTGTGACTTTGGTGAGTAAGGAACACTCACAAAGTCATGGACCAGAGTTCATATTCTCTATGTCTGAGTTCACTGGACACAATCACCCTGCATTGAAAAGATAATGGAGGCCAAGCCACACCATGCATTTTCCTTGTCTGGCCTCCAAGTTCTGGGTATTATCTTCCCCTGAGGCAGTACAGACCCCAAACAGCTAGAAACCTCAATATATCCATGAGATTTGTAAAGAAAATCAGCTCCATTATCTTCTACAGATTTTGCTATCCCCTATGGACTCTCCTGAATTAAAAAGAGTATGTTTTGCTCTGCAATGAAGCAAGACAGAGTTGTTTAACTCTGGAAAAACCTACAGTGCATTAAAATGGTGACCAGCCCACATGCAATAATTCACAGTTCACAAGCCTATTCAATATGAAAAGGAGTTTCTGTTTGTGTCATCTTTTAAATTGCTCCAAAGTGATATTAAAAAAGAAGTACTACACTTGAAAGAAATCCAGACTAAACATACAGATAACTGAAGAATAGCAAACTTAAGATATTATAATTTACTACAACAGGATATTCAAACATTTAGACTGACTTCTGATTTCTGATGTTTATATGTTCTGGGACAAGAACTAGAAACAGTCTGTGAATAAGTTAATTAGAACTTGGATGGCTTTGATATCTGGTGGGACATTCATGATGTATTTTATGTATCTTGCATGTGACACGTGATGATTACGGCATATGAGGTAATGTTATACAATACATGGTGTGCATGAATTAAGAGAGAAATATGCAGCACATAATCATTTGGTACACAGATTCCCGACAGTTAATTTATATTCTAAAAAGAACAGATTTTTAACTCATTGAGTTTGAAGTTGCATATACTGCCAAAGGATAAACAACCATATCCCTGTTTCTTCTAAGCAAATTATTTTTCATGTTGACTGCCATAAAGTGACTTTACTTTGATATAAATGATTATAAAACCATAGCTCTGTGATAATAAAATACCTTTACTGAAGAGGAGTGAACTTCAATAATAATCTTTTTTTTTCTTTTTTACATTTTTTTTATTGTAGTAATATATATATAACATAAAATCAATCATCTCAACCAATTTTAGGTGTACAGTTCAGTGGCATTAAATAGTATATTCACGTGTGCAACCATCACCACGATATGTCTCCAGAATTTTTTTTTTTTTCCAGTGGGTTCTGTCATACATTGACATGAATCAGCAATAGATTTACAAGTATTCCCCATCCCAATCCCCCCTCCCACCTCCCTCTCCACCCGATTCCTCTGGGTCTTCCCAGTGCACCAGGCCCGAGCACTTGTCTCATGCATCCCACCTGGGCTGGTGATCTGTTTCACCATAGATAATATACATGCTGTTCTTTCGCAACATCCCACCCTCACCTTCTCCCAGAGTTCAAAAGTCTGTTCTGTATTTCTGTGTCTCTTTTTCTGTTTTGCATAAAGGGTTGTCGTTACCATCTTTCTAAATTCCATATATATGTGTTAGTATGCTGTAATGTTATCTTTCTGGCTTACTTCAATCTGTATAATGGGCTCTAGTTTCATCCATCTCATTAGAACTGGTTCAAATGAATTCTTTTTAACGGCTGAGTAATATTCCATGGTGTATATGTACCACAGCTTCCTTATCCATTCATCTGCTGATGGGCATCTAGGTTGCTTCCATGTCCTGGCTATTATAAACAGTGCTGCGATGAACATTGGGGTGCACGTGTCTCTTTCAGATCTGGTTTCCTCAGTGTGTATGCCCAGAAGTGGGATTGCTGGGTCATATGGCAGTTCTATTTCCAGTTTTTTAAGGAATCTCCACACTGTTCTCCATAGCGGCTGTACTAGTTTGCATTCCCACCAACAGTGTAAGAGGGTTCCCTTTTCTCCACACCCTCTCCAGCATTTATTGCTTGTAGACTTTTGGATAGCAGCCATCCTGACTGGCGTGTAATGGTACCTCATTGTGGTTTTGATTTGCATTTCTCTGATAATGAGTGATGTTGAGCATCTTTTCATGTGTTTGTTAGCCATCTGTATGTCTTCTTTGGAGAAATGTCTGTTTAGTTCTTTGGCCCATTTTTTGATTGGGTCATTTATTTTTCTGGAATTGAGCTGCAGGAGTTGCTTGTATATTTTTGAGATTAATCCTTTGTCTGTTTCTTCATTTGCTATTATTTTCTCCCAATCTGAGGGCTGTCTTTTCACCTTACTTATAGTTTCCTTTGTTGTGCAAAAGCTTTTAAGTTTCATTAGGTCCCATTTGTTTAGTTTTTGCTTTTATTTCCAATATTCTGGGAGGTGGGTCATAGAGGATCTTGCTGTGATTTATGTCAGAGAGTGTTTTGCCTATGTTCTCCTCTAGGAGTTTTATAGTTTCTGGTCTTACATTTAGATCTTTAATCCATTTTGAGTTTATTTTTGTGTATGGTGTTAGAAAGTGTTCTAGTTTCATTCTTTTACAAGTGGTTGACCAGTTTTCCCAGCACCACTTGTTAAAGAGGTTGTCTTTTTTCCATTGTATATCCTTGCCTCCTTTGTCAAAGATAAGGTGTCCATAAGTTTGTGGATTTATCTCTGGGCTTTCTATTCTGTTCCATTGATCTATATTTCTGTCTTTGTGCCAGTACCATACTGTCTTGATGACATAATAATCTTTTAAAATTATTTTTCTCCTTTGAGATCAGATGACTAGAGGATTTTAAAAAGTGCAGGGTTTAGTTAATTCTTATTTGATTAATATTTTCAAGCAAATCTAAAAAGATAGGACCAAGAACACCAGAATAAACCAGGTACCTGAAAATCCATAATGTATCTAAGTGCATAAATAAAGATTCTGAAAGATGGGATAAATATGACTAGTTATAAATACTTCTTCCTTAACAAAAATAAACTTGTATTTATCTTTGACATGGTGGAGTTATGAGAGGATGATTAAGTGCAATAGCATTCTATTTCATGGGGAAATGTACGGTGGGACAGAGTCTATATAAATAAAATCAGCCAAAGCACTTAGGCTCAAAAGCTTAGGTACAAAATTGAATAGTATGATGTAGTGCAGTGTAGTACACTAGACTATATGTGTCACAGTATAATCTATAGTTCCTGGATGAAGAGCCTGGAATGTGATTAATATATGAAACAACAGACAAACCAGTAAAGACTAATGTAAAGAATCAGTAGACACTGGTTAAACTGCAGACCTGCAGAAGCACACAGGAAAGGAATTCTTAGTTGGTCAACAAAGCCTTCATGGAGGAGGTGACGCGGGAGTCATACTCCAAGCAACAGATGCATGGTGTATTTAGGCTAAAGGAAAAAGAGAAGGCTGCCCAGGCTAGGGAGAAAAAAGGAAAACATGAACAAAAATGGAATGAGCTTTGTGTGTTTGGAGGACATTAACAGACCCACCCAACTCAGAGCAGAAAGTACGTGTAGAGGAAAATGGAAAAAGCTGTTGGATCAGTAGAGGGGAGTCTGACCGTGAAGGGCCTCAGAAACCTGGCAAGGGATTTACATTTGATAGGGGTAGGAGGTGGTGAGATGAAAGTAGTGTTTAAGGAACAGTCGTCTGGTGTCCACGTGCAGGATAGATTGGAGTAGGGCCTGGGAGGCTGAAGTCAGGGAGGTTCCCTGCAAGGCTGATGTTCTGATCCAAGAATGGGCTGGAGAGGAGTTGGGGGGAGGCAGTGACAACAAAGAGACAGATACCAGGAGCAACATGAAAGAAGGCAGTAGATTAGTTGAATGAGTATCAGAGATATCAGAAGTGACTGAAGACAAGGTTTCAAACCTGGAAAATGAGAAGGGGAAAAAAACAAAAACTGGTGTTGATAACAGAGATATCAAAACCAGGATGGATAGCTGGTTGTGGAGAGACCAGTTCATTTATAGACAGCTTGAGTTTTCACATGAACATCGAAGAAATGCCTTTAAACTCTAGGTATAACCCAAGTGGGTTAAAAGCCCCTTTGGGGCATTTGGAAGTCTAGGATGCGAAGTAAGGCTGATAATTAAGCCTTGAGGCTTTCTAGTAGTTAAAAAATTAGAGAGAGAAAAAGAGGTGTAGAATCTGAGAAATCATATTTTTGCTCCCCACAGTCACAGTGGGTGTAAGGAGAAAAATGAGTGAAGAAAAAGTGTGTTAGACCCTTTAGTATCCCTTAAAATGCCATCAAAGTGACTGCCAGGTGCCTAAGAAGATACTCATAAAAACTCTAGACCTTTTTAGGATTCATACAGAATTACCACCTATTGCAGAGATAGAATGCAAGCACGAGAATTTTTTTTTTCTTGATTTGTTCACTGATGTATCCCAAGAATTAGAGTAATGTCTGGTACATAGTAAGCACTTATAGCAGGCATCAAGGGCTGAATTAATGAGTACGTGAATGGATAAAGAGATCAGGAAGATGAGGCAAAATGGAACTGACATTTTGTCATCCGGGCTACAGGGATCTTTTGACAAAACAAGCCCTGTGGCAATGTGCATTTCTACCCCGGAGAGACCTGAGCTAAAATCCAGCCCTGAATCTGAGGCCAGTGTTCTGTAAGCAGGGGTACGGCAGGGGTGGAAAAGGAACTTCACTCTGTGGGGCAGGGAAAAGTCTCCCTGGGATACTTAAACTCATTGCCTTCTCTAACTCCATCGTTACAGATAACAGGCTGTGTGAAGAAAGCCCAGCACAGCCGGGGTGATCTCATACTGAGTAAAATTCCCTGAAGCATGCATAGTCATTGTTTCATTCAAGGCCAGTATATGCGGCCAACATTGCTCCTCCCAGCACTGAGCTTCAGATTGGATCCACTGGGACGCTGCCATCCCAGAAAACATGGTGTTCCAGCCTCGCATACTTTCTGCATGTGTGAAGCAGGGGTCTCCCTGAAAGGGTGGAGTTTTAGCTATAAGGGGCCCTTTCTTCCACAGCCCGAAGGAACTTGCCCCCTTGATCTTGCCGGGTGGTTTTCTATGAGTTAAACTTAATAAGTTGAGGCTGTCTTTAGTCAGACTTTGGCCTCTCTGGGTTGAGATGACTAAACTTTTGTAATTCCTCACTCCTCTCTGATTTGATGAGTGATATTTTTGCCAGAAAAGGACAAAGGCAGTCCAAAGGATTCTCTTTTCCCATCAGAAATCCCGAATGCTGTCTAAAATGAGAAGGGAGAAGAAAGACCTGGGGTCAGACCTGTTCAAGGTTAGAAGGAATCTTATCGATCTTATGGTCCAGGGTCCCAAAGTTGTGCAAACAAGGGCTGGGCAGACAACAACAGTACATGGGAATGACAGGGTCTGTGTCAAACTGGAGACTCACTGACCTATCTCGAGGACTCCCATTGAAGGACTTTTACAACCTTGTGCTGGCTGGACAAAGCCCATCTGTGCACTCTTCAAGCCCACGAGTCAAGTCAGTCCCTTCCTTTTACGGAGGAGGTACCGGAGGCCCAGAGAAAGGGCAAGAACATTTTATGATAGAAAGAACACCACCCTGAAAATCCTGAGACCTGAGGGTCTAGGCCTGACTGCACACACTGAATGACCTTGAATGAAGGTTGACCTCTTGGAATCTCACTTCCTTTGTAAATAAAGAATTTCCTAAGATCTTCTTATGTCCTAAAATTTTAGGACCCCCCCAAGGTCAGTCAACTAGTTGGTGACAAATCTCTAACTGGAGTTTGGGTCTCTTGGTGGAGTGTTCTTTTTACAAAAGCAAACCACTTGCCAAGAAAGGCAGAAGGAGGAAACAGCATAATTGTGCAGAAGCCAATGTTTTCAATGCTTCTTACATTTGTTCACAGCTTAGGCAGGCTGTGAGAACCAAGGAGGAGGAAGACCCAGCATACCTCGGAGCCACACATAGGGCTTTCTTGTCCTCACCTGAGCACTTGTCCAGGGTCCCCAGGCGGGCCTTCTGAAGAGGGGGTCTCAGAAGATCTGAGCGTGTCTGCTCCTTCCCATTGAGTATGGTCAGCCAACACCAAAAGAATGAATCCAACTAGAAGAGACATGGATCTTTTTGTTTTTCTAGAGAATTTTCCATCCTGTTGGAAGGTGAAAAAGTAAAGAGGTATTCATGAGCCTCTGCTACAACCCAAGGTAAATCCTCATTCACGGGTTCTCACTTCCACTGTCTGATCTTGTTTGTTTTTTTTTTAGTGTGTGTGGTGGTCCTTATTAGTAGAAATTACCTTGTTTATCTTAGGCTTCCCTGGTGGATGAGATGGTAAAGAATCTGCCTGCAATAAAGGAGACCTAGGTTTGATCCCTGGGATCGGGAAGATCCCTGGAGAAGGGAATGGCTACCCACTCTAGTATTCTTGCCTAGAGAATTCCATGGACAGAGGAGCCTGGCAGGCCACAGCAGACTATAGTCCATGGGGTCACAAAGAGTCAAATATGACTGAATGACTAATGCTTTCACTTTTTACCTTGTTTATCTATCTACCTTTTATTCTATTACCCTTCAAATGTGAGTTTGATGAGAGTGGGGACCTCCCCTTGTCCACTATTATATTCCCAGTGCACCAAACAGTGCCTGATCCATAGCCAGGTAGAATAAATTTTTGATGAATAAATATATGACTGCTCAAGGTTCTGCAGCTAATTAGTGGAGGAGTCAGCTTTTGTTACCAAGGTCACTCAACTTTTAGTTATTTTCCCTAAACTACTGGGCCTCAGAGCAGTAACTCTGTCAGTGAATTGTGTGAGGAAGTGGGTACTAGGTCCAGGCATCAGGATAGAATGGATTAGAAGAGTCAGTTGATTTGAATTCTAGTCCAGGCTCTGCCCACTCATGGGCTCAAGACCTTGGCCGAATTTACAACATTAATTTTAGATAAGATCTTAGACATCAATTGGTCTGAAGACTTTGAACATATATATAGCATCAGAAGTACTTATTCAGATGCAACTTTACACCAACTCAAATATACAAATCAGATAAAACACTGCTACTCTGGTAAAAGAAAAAGGGGATCCAGAGCCTGCCCTTTAAGCCTATACTTCACTTCTGAAGCTGTCACCACTGAAAAGCACAGCTGGAAAACCACCAAGTTAGTCAAACTGCCCACCTAGTTCAAGAAACCATTGAGTCAGAGAACTCACTCCATCAGGGCAGCCTATTCTATTGTGACAGATATGAGGAAGCCTAGCCTCTTCTTGGTCCCACAGAACTGGAGAGCCACCCCTCTCCACTGGTATCACAGCTCTCAAAATACAAAGACCAGTAAGACACGGCCCTTGTCTTGAACTCGACAGACCTGGGTTCGAAGATCAGATCTGAGCTGATCTTACTGATCTTACTCATCTTCTCTATCCATTAAATACCTCTTTTTTGATTAGGGATATGATAGCACTTATTTCACGGCAAAGATTGTGGTAATGATTAAGGGCAGTAATGTGAAGACTTAATACAATGCCTGGCACAAGGTAAGTGACAAAAAAATTTTACCTATTATTCAATCTCAGACTGACATCTATGTCATTACTTATTACCACTTCATCCCCTTAACCCAAATACCAACATCACTGCTATTATTTCTCTTCAAGGAACCTACAGACTGCTGGAGGAAGCAGCTCAGTGTTCAGTAAGATACAATTCATCACAGTAAGTTCTACTATGGAGGTCTGTACTAAATATTCTATTAGCCAATAGCATTAGTGTGAAACTCAGTCTTTCTGACCCAGGGATCAAACCTGGGTCTTTTGCATTGCAGGCAGATTCTTTATCCTCTGAGCCACCAGGGAAGCCCAAACTTACTCAAGTAAACTTATGATGCCCATTGATTTTTTCCACTGTGCCTTGAAACTTTGATTTTTCCTGGTGAAACCAGCTGGAATCATTCACACCCTCTAAGAGCTCACTGCACATGGCAGCATTGGTAGCATCTAGAAACGTGTTAGAAATATAACATTGCAAGCTCCACTCGAGACCTACAGTACCAAAATCTGCGTTTTAGCAGAAGCTGCAGTTGCTTCGTGTATGGAGTAAAATTTGAAAGGTACCACAGGTTCCATTTCTTCATCTGTGAGATGGGAAGACAACCATTTTCTCTGTCCACCTTACTAGGATTCATGAGAGAACTGAATGGGATGCATAAAAGCACCTTAGAGCCAATCAAGTGTGAATTCCTCAGTGCCTTCCAGGTTCCTTTATACACAGAACTTGTCCAACACTGATTGACACGTGGCAGGACTATCCCAGTGCTGACTGACACATCCCAGGACTATTGCACTTGACCTCTGCATCAATTATTGAATGTCTAGACCTTCACACTTTTCTTGTCTTATAAACTACATATGTTCTCTGTGGAAATTCTATTAAAATGATTTCTGCCTCAGAGTATATTCATGTTCTTGAACCTGCCTAGTCCCTGTGTGGTCATCTTTCAGAATGCCATTTGACCTACAGTTATTACTCCCACTCTATTTTATGGAACATTTTCAGCCAGTTACATGATTTAATGGGTTTAAACACATCATTATTGCCATTATTTCATAGTTCACATGCCTAAAATAATACATGACACATTTTTAAATCCATCTGAAGACTTACTTTTAAATTTTATTATCCAGGAATTAATAAAATCTACTCATTAAATCTTACCACCCAGGACATCTAAGTTGGTTCTAGCTGGCAGTTGGGTGGCCAAAACACATGTAAAGGGGATATGCCCTGAGGTATCACCAGAAGTCTGGAGCCAGGCACCATAGGGGAGACGGCAAACTCAGATAGCAGGAAAGCCAATGCCCTCTTAGGTGGCCCAACATTAAAACAAATGATCCAATGGTGCAAAACCCCAGCTGATTTCACAGAGGTGACCAAAGCAGGCACTTAATATAAAGTATTCCTCAGACTCTCAAGAGGGCCATTCATGAGTCAGATATCATTAGGGAAATATGTGAACTGGAAGGGATTAGGAGGTAACTGAGGAAGACAAAAATGACAAGGATCCAAGGCAAGGATTCAACGAAGTCAGAAGTAAGAGGTCATCCCCGTGGGCGCTTAGATGGCACTCGCCACCCCATTCAGTCTTCAATTTATTATTCAGTGCTGCAGAAAAATTACCAGTAACACAAATACCAGAAATCCATGGGAAGGTGTCCTAGGTTAGAGACACCAACATGACCATCTCCTCCATTGTTTCAGGATCCTCTGTTCTATTACAACATTGCCTCTGCTAACTTCCTAGTGTGACTCATGCCACATACAGTTTCCCAGCTGATCCTGTCTAGGGGTCCTTTGGCCTCCCTATTTAAGGTATATTGGGGTTGATGTCAGCAGCAACTTCTCTCTATGGAGACAGCAAATAACTCTGGCTCTATTTTGACCAGAAGTGGTGCTGAGCTCTTTGTGACCTGCTACTTATGAGATGAAAACCAAGACTTGAACTGGGGATCCTGCTGCCCTATTAACATCACTCTTTGAGTTGCTCTCATCTGTCATCTTATGACCCTTTAGCTGCACAGGTTACAGTTCATTTACATATAGCCTACTCTTTGGGGGGGGGGGGTGCTTTCCTGGTGGCACAGACAGTAAAGAGTCTGCCTGCAGTGTGGGAGACCTGGGTTCAATCCCTGAGTCAGGAAGATCCCCTGAAGAAGGAAATGGCAACCCACTCCAGTGTTCCTGCATGGAAAATCCCATGGACTAAGGAGACTGGCAGGCTACAGTCCATAGGGTTGCAAAGAGTCAGACACTATGAAGCAACTTCACTTTCTTTTCCTTTATGCTCTGGGGACCACAAAAATGTCAAGTCTACCATCTTCAGTCTGAGTTACCTGCTTTATAACTATGCAGAAAGCTCTGGATTTTCCTCAGACTCAGCCATTATGCAGATTCTGGCAGTCAAAACCATCCTGCCTTAACCTAAAAGTTTCCTTTGCCTCTGGATTTGTTGATAACTCTATATTAATCAGAATATTTTACATAATTTTTAATATTATGGTGCATTGAGAAATCAATGGTGGGGTGACTTCCCTGGTGGCAAAAAACACAGTGAAGCCTTTTGCCAACTGTTCCCCTTTTCCTCCGCCTTTTAAACACCCTGGTGCTTCTCCATGTGCCCCCTATCCCCACCCTTGCTGTGGCATCACTTACCCCTCTCTTAAGAACTGCCATCTTTCCAATGGCAATTGCTTTGTTGGTCTTACTACATTCCAAAATTTCTCATAATCACTACATTTTAAAGCACTCATCAAATTTGAGCCCAGGTTTGATTGCCAATCAATGGACTTGCCTAAAGAAAGGAAGTAGTCCTGTCTACAGTTCCCCAGACCGGGTGCTGAGAAGGATGTGGACAGTGGGAACATCCATATGTCCATCAGGCCACGTGCTGGTGTGCTGCCATCTCACTCTATGTACTGTGCCCAGGCTTCAGCATCAAGGCTTCGGCAACATGTGTTTCCTTCTGGGGCAGGCTGATTCAAGTTCCTAAGTGGAATTTTGTAGCTTTAGGACCTGAGCTGTGTTGGTGTGGAACCCCTCAGAGCTGTAAACCACTCCTAAAAGAAAAGTAAACCAGGGATGAGGGAGAGAGGGAGGGAAAGTGAGCACTCAGACTATGAACTAAGAGAGTGAACCTCCATACGTTTTTTTCAGAATGTCGAATTTTTATTTTTTTTAGAATATGTTGCTTCTTGGTCTCTAACGTTTCTCACCTGAAATAACTTGTGGGCCTTTTGTTTCAATTTTACTCAAAGCTTAATTAAAGATATCTGGAGCTTTTAAAATGTATTCATGTAAGTGGCTTCTATGTGCAAAATTCTATTCTAGACATCTTAGTACATTCTGAATAAGCAGACACCATATCTATTTTAGAAATGAAAATAAAAACCAAAAACAAAGACTTAGGAAGGTTAAGTAACTTATCCTAAATCACATTACTTGTGAAAGACAATCTATATTGGGACCCAGATTATTTTTTACTCCAAAGTTCATTATATTCTACATGCCCTTTGGCTTCATTTTCAGGAGTGTAACCACTAGGTAAGCAGTTCTTATCTCCTGAGGCAACATAATTTGTTCCACCATAACCTGCAAAAGTGCATAGCAACAACTTGGGTTGCACTGGCCATCCTGTCTTGGAAATGTAATCCAGGAGAAATGCATTCTTCCCTAGTCACATTGTATGAGCTCTCTCTGACTACCTCCATTCTTAGCAAGAAGTCTGCACAGGATGCCATAAACTGCCAACAACTAGGAAGGCTCCTTAATATTGTTGAGCAAGAAGAGGATGTTACTGCTTCATTTCTAGATGTTCTCTAAACAGATCTAGTTTCTCTATCGTACTGCTTTTAAAGTCATTCCTTTTCTTCCTCACACAAACCCCTTGATCTATTTTCAACTCCCAAGTTCTTTATCAGGAATCTTCATCCCCCCACCCCCACCTCCAGCTTCCTACTCTAAGTATTTGATCTGTCCTAAGGATCTTTTGCCACCTCAGGCGAAGAGTTGACTCATTGGAAAAGACCCTGATGCTGGGAGGGATTGGGGGCAGGAGGAGAAGGGGACGGCAGAGGATGAGATGGTTGGATGGCATCACCGACTTGATGGACATGGGTTTGAGTAAACTCCGGGAGTTGGTGATGGACAGGGAGGCCTGGCGTGCTGTGATTCATGGGGTCGCAAAGAGTCAGACACGACTGAGCGACTGAACTGAACTGACTGAACTGAAGGATCTTTTCATCTCTTCTAATGAGCCATAACATTGGCTCTATCATCAATGTTATCATCTTATCTTCAAACCCCATCCCTATGGGATTAGTGATTGCTTCATGCACAAAAACAAACAAGGTTACTAAGGTATTAACACTTTCGTGAGTTCAGACTCCTTGAATTTTAATATACCATCATAATTTCCCTGGAAAATGTCTACTAAAAATACTAAAACTGCTTGTTTACTGCTAAACTCATCATGCAGGGACTTCTAAAATTGTCCTATTAAACACTGTCCAAATATTTAACAATATACCATGCTCTAGAAATTTATATTAGTGTAGTATACTTTTAAAGTTATTTTGGTACAATTTCTCAAAAATATTTCAGCAAAAAACTTTTGTGGCAAGCAATTAATTTCATGGAACACCAATTTAAGAAGTATTGGTCTAATTGTATGAAAGCATCTGAATGCATTAAAATATGGGAAACATTTTAAATGTCCTCTTGGGAACTTGAAGTTGTAGTAATTTACAAGGATAATCTACAATGATTACCACTTGATGGACTTTAGAAGGCAAATGAACTGCCCAGTATTTGTTGAGTATGGAAAATAAAGATTGATCCTAATTTTTTCCTAACAGACATTCTTGGAATCCTTAGGAACAACTGAATAGTGAGAACTGGATCTTTTGTCACTTAGGAATGCTTTAACCCTAGGCAATTATTTTTTAGTACTAGAAAGCACATTTATCATGATCAAGTTAAATGTTAATTTTATATAAGGCATGAAAGATAGACTCAATTCAGTGACAAATAAATATGACAGTAAATCACTTGCATACATTTTAATATGACAAAATGAGGCTATGCTAGTTCTACAGTAAAAATAAAGATTAAAAATAGAATTTTAATAGAGGAAAAAGAGATAGAAAACATCATGGGAAGGATATGCTTGATTGGAAAAAACATGGGTATATTTCTGAAGACCCTACCCTGCCAAGAGCCCTTTTACTTACTCCATAGGAATCCCAAAATTTAACATTATGTCTATTGACTATATTTATCCAATGATTACTTATTAGATCAACATCAAGCCTTGAAGCCTTTATGATACATGGCTTATAGCAAAACTAAGATTTCATTAAATGCACCTGGAAATTAGACTATTCCGGTAGGTGAAGCAAAGAGCCAGAACTTGCTTATTATTCTCAGGAGTCGATGGTGTCATGGAATTCCAGGATATAAATTGCATGATTATTTCCCCAAGGGTTTATTGTCATTTTTACCTACATGAGTTTATCAGAAAATTCTGCGTGAAACATCTTTCCTAAGGGCTCTGTGGGGCAGAGAAATGAGCAGAACATTCAGCACAGGCTCCCTCTGGCAGAGACAACTCTTCCCCAACATGGTTGATGGTGTTCCCTCTGATCTAAGATTCCCCGGGTTTCATTCCAGTCAATTGCACAAAGGAGTCAGCGGAGGCAAAAGAGGCCTAAGAACAGGCAAAGGAGCCCAAATTGAGGGCACTGTTGCTCCAGGTCCCACAAATGCAGTGCGTACTCTCACACCTGATCTGTTTGGAACTGAGCACTGAAAGGTAATGAAAAAGTCCCTTAAGGGGATGTGCAAGTCCTAAACATTTTTTTTTAATCAAAGACATATAATGCAAACTTATTTACCATCTTTGCAACTATTTTCTACTCACTGTATTTGTTCCTTGTTTTTCCCTTTGCCTTCTCTGATTTGAATTGAACATTTTATATAATTCCATTTTATCTCTTAGCAATGGGACTTCTTTTAAAAGAAATCTGAATGGTTGACAGTGTTAATTAACTGGAGTCCACCTTCAAATAACACTGTTGCACTTTGCGTGTAGTACCGGCACCTCACAACAGAATATGTCCCTTCCTACTCTTCCTGTCCCTCACGATAGCAGTGCCCTTCACTTCACTTATCCATATGATATAATCACCCAATACATGGCTATTACCCTTAATTAAAACAAACAGCTATCTATCAAAACAATTAAGAATAAGAAAAATAACTGATTTTAATATATGGTTGTTTATTTCTTGTCTGATGCGTTTCCTCACTTTACACAGTCCAAGTTTCTAACAACACGCATTTCCTTCTCCCTAAAGATCTTCCTTTAATATTTCTTGCAGGATAGGTCTTTTGGCAATGAATTTTCTCAGTTTTGTTTCCCTGAGAAAAGCCTTATTTTTCCTTCACTTTGAAGGACAATTTCACTGGACATAGAATCCAGGTTGGTTGGGTTTTTTTTTTTTTTTTCCTTCTTTCATCACTTTAAGTACTTTGCTTTCTTCTTACATGATAAGTCTATTGCAATAATTTATTTATTTATTTAAGCCTCATCACATGGCATACAGTATTTCACTGACCAGGGATCAAACCCACACCCCCTGCAGTGGAAGTACAAAGTCTTAACCTCTGGACTACCAGGAAGTCTTGTAATTCTTACCCTCGTTCCTCTATAGGTGGGCTTCTCTGGTGGCTCAGACAGTAAAGATTCTGCCGGCAATGCAAGAGATACAAGCTCAATCCCTGGGTTAGGATGATCCCCTGGAGGAGGAAATGGCAACCCACTCCAGTATCCTTGCCTGGAAAATCCCACAGACAGAAGAGCCTGGCAGGCTACAGTCTATAGTATTGCAAAAGAAGTTGGACATGAAAGGATCATAAGAGACTACTACCAGCAGCTCTATGTCAATAAAATGGACAACTTGGATGAAATGGACAAATTCTTAGAAAAGTATAACTTTCCAAAACTGAACCAGGAAGAAATAGAAGATCTTAACAGACCCATCACAAGCAAGGAAATCGAAACTGTAATCAAAAATCTTCCAGCAAACAAAAGCCCAGGACCAGATGGCTTCACAGCTGAATTCTACCAAAAATTTAGAGAAGAGCTAACACCTATCTTACTCAAACTCTTCCAGAAAATTGCAGATGAAGGTAAGCTTCCAAACTCATTCTATGAGGCCACCATCACCCTAATTCCAAAACCAGACAAAGATGCCACAAAAAAAAGAAAACTACAGGCCAATATCACTGATGAACATAGATGCAAAAATCCTTAACAAAATTCTAGCAAACAGAATCCAACAACATATTAAAAAATCATACACCATGACCAAGTGGGCTTTATCCCAGGAATGCAAGGATTCTTTAATATCCGCAAATCAATCAATGTAATACACCACATTAACAAATTGAAAGATAAAAACCATATGATTATCTCAATAGATGCAGAGAAAGCCTTTGACAAAATTCAACACTCATTTATGATTAAAACTCTCCAAAAAGCAGGAATAGAAGGAACATACCTCAACATAATAAAAGCTATATATGACAAACCCACAGCAAGCATCACCCTCAATGGTGAAAAATTGAAAGCATTTCCCCTGAAATCAGGAACAAGACAAGGGTGCCCACTCTCACCACTACTGTTCAACATAGTGTTGGAAGTTTTGGCCACAGCAATCAGAGCAGAAAAAGAAGTAAAAGGAATCCAGATAGGAAAAGAAGAAGTGAAACTCTCACTGTTTGCAGATGACATGATCCTCTACATAGAAAACCCTAAAGACTCTACCAGAAAATTACTAGAGCTAATCAATGAATATAGTAAAGTTGCAGGATATAAAATTAACACACAGAAATCCCTTGCATTCCTATATACTAACAATGAAAAAACAGAAAGAGAAATTAAGGAAACAATACCATTCACCATTGCAACAAAAAGAATAAAATACTTAGGAGTATATCTACCTAAAGAAACAAAAGACCTATACATAGAAAACTATAAAACACTGATGAAAGAAATCAAAGAGGACACAAACAGATGGAGAAACATACCGTGTTCATGGATTGGAAGAATCAATATTGTCAAAATGGCTATTCTACCCAAAGCAATCTATAGATTCAATGCAATCCCTATCAAGCTACCAACGGTATTTTTCACAGAACTAGACCAAAGAATTTCACAATTTGTATGGAAATACAAAAAACCTCGAATAGCCAAAGTAATCTTGAGAAAGAAGGAACTGGAGGAATCAACCTGCCTGACTTCAGACTCTACTACAAAGCCACAGTCATCAAGACAGTATGGTACTGGCACAAAGACAGAAATATAGATCAATGGAACAAATAGAAAGCCCAGAGATAAATCCACGAACCTATGGACACCTTATCTTTGACAAAGGAGGCAAGGATATACAATGGAAAAAAGACAACCTCTTTAACAAGTGGTGCTGGGAAAACTGGTCAACCACTTGTAAAAGAATGAAACTAGAACACTTTCTAACACCATACACAAAAATAAACTCAAAATGGATTAAAGATCTAAATGTAAGACCAGAAACTATAAAACTCCTAGAGGAGAACATAGGCAAAACACTCTCTGACATAAATCACAGCAAGATCCTCTATGACCCACCTCCCAGAATATTGGAAATAAAAGCAAAACTAAACAAATGGGACCTAATGAAACTTAAAAGCTTTTGCACTACAAAGGAAACTATAAGTAAGGTGAAAAGACAGCCCTCAGATTGGGAGAAAATAATAGCAAATGAAGAAACAGACAAAGGATTAATCTCAAAAATATACAAGCAACTCCTGCAGCTCAATTCCAGAAAATTAAATGACCCAATCAAAAAATGGGCCAAAGAACTAAACAGACATTTCTCCAAAGAAGACATACAGATGGCTAACAAACACATGAAAAGATGCTCAACATCACTCATTATCAGAGAAATGCAAATCAAAACCACAATGAGGTACCATTACACGCCAGTCAGGATGGCTGCTATCCAAAAGTCTACAAGCAATAAATGCTGGAGAGGGTGTGGAGAAAAGGGAACCCTCTTACACTGTTGGTGGGAATGCAAACTAGTACAGCCACTATGGAGAACAGTGTGGAGATTCCTTAAAAAACTGGAAATAGAACTGCCATATGACCCAGCAATCCCACTTCTGGGCATACACACTGAGGAAACCAGATCTGAAAGAGACACGTGCACCCCAATGTTCATCGCAGCACTGTTTATAATAGCCAGGACATGGAAGCAACCTAGATGCCCATCAGCAGATGAATGGATAAGGAAGCTGTGGTACATATACACCATGGAATATTACTCAGCCGTCAAAAAGAATTCATTTGAACCAGTCCTAATGAGATGGATGAAACTGGAGCCCATTATACAGAGTGAAGTAAGCCAGAAAGATAAAGAACATTACAGCATACTAACACATATATATGGAATTTAGAAAGATGTAACGATAACCCTATATGCAAAACAGAAAAAGAGACACAGAAATACAGAACAGACTTTTGAACTCTGTGGGAGAAGGTGAGGGTGGGATGTTTCAAAAGAACAGCATGTATACTATCTATGGTGAAACAGATCACCAGCCCAGGTGGGATGCATGAGACAAGTGCTCGGGCCTGGTACACTGGGAAGACCCAGAGGAATCGGGTGGAGAGGGAGGTGGGAGGGGGAGGGGGGATCGGGATGGGGAATAAGTGTAAATCTATGGCTGATTCATATCAATGTATGACAAAACCCACTGAAATGTTGTGAAGTAATTAGCCTCCAACTAATAAAAAAATTAAAAAAAAAAAGAAGTTGGACATGACTTAAGTGACTAAACAATAACGACTTCGTTTGTAGTTATTATAAAATATTGGCTATATTTCCTGGGTTGTATAATATATCCTTGCAGCTTATTTTATACCTAATGGTTTATATTGTTTAATTCCCTACCACTATTTTCTCCTCCCCCAACCACCTTTTATATTATATACATCAAATTTAAATTTAATTGTCTATCTCCTCCAATAAGATAATGTCTATATAAGAATGTAAACTGTGTCAGAGCAGGGACTTGGTCAGTATCTCCAATGTCTAGCATTCTGCCTGGAACATAGTAGGTATTTAACAAATTTTTTTTTAAAATAAATGAACAGGCAGAATCACTCGGAATGCTTACACTTTCCAACCATAAATACAAGCTTTGAGAGTAAAGGCAAGTGTTTTCAAGTGATCGCAATCTGAAAGGGAAGTTTTTCTTGGCCATCCACATAAGCTTTTTGCAATTATAGTATACGAATGTGGAATCTTATGTCATGGGCCATCAACCACAGGAAAAATTAAAATAAATATCGGGCCACAAAGAAGCAGAAAGCAATAATTAAGGGCTAGAGAAGAGATTCAACAATTAGTCACCACTTGCTTTGCCAGAGTGGTTGAGAGCATAAGCACAGGGGTGAGACAGACAAGGGTTTGAGTCCTTACCACCAGGCCCTAGATCCACCACTTTGAGCAAGTTAGTTACTCTCTCTGAGTATGAGTTCTCTGTTCTGTAAAATAGGGGTAAAACTTTCCTGAGTTGTAAGAACTACATGACATAACATTCTTAGCACAGCCCCTGGCACATTAGTAGACCTTTAATATAAGCTGGCTTTATTCATGTATTATTTTTAATATATTGTTGTAGTAGGACTCAACTCAAAATCATACTTTCCATTAAGTAACCCAGCAGTTGCACACAGCCACCCTCCAGCAGAATTCTCCAAGAGGTAAGGGACTGTTTACTGGTTATACTCATAAGAATCTTCACTTTGTGGTTAGGTAGGTACACCTAACAGAATCTACATATCATACCATTAATAGTTTGTTGATTTCAGACTTCCTACGGAGTACATGGGCTTTCCCAGTGGCTCAGTGGTAAAGAATCTACCTGCAATGCAGGAGACACAGGTCTAATCACTGGGTCGGGAAGATCCCCTGGAGGAGGGCATGGCAACCCACTCCAGTGTTCTTGCCTGGAGAATCCCATGGACAGAGGAGCCTGGTGGATGGACTGTTCCACCTACAGTCCACGGGGTTGCAAAGAGTCAGAGACGACTGAAGCAACTGAGCTCACACGCAGGGAGTACATAAACATTGAAAATAATGGAGCCCAAGCTCAGATGAGAATTCTAGTCAACACATTACAGCTACCCATTTGGAATGTGTTTTCCACATGCTTCCTACTCCCTTGCTCTGTGGATCTGGTGACTAGCTCTTGCAGTGAGGCTAGAGGGGGAGACCCTGTGCTGATCTGGTCAGAATTTCTCCTCTGTGGAGAAAAACCACAATGCTCTTGCCCTATTTTACTGCTTGATCTGTGCTGGGATATCTTTTACTTAGCTTTAGTTCTCCTGTTACTGATCTTATTTCTAGCTCACACACTTCTTCAAAGCTTTCTCTGAGTCTTGAGTCTTCTTAGTAACCTGAAGAGCAGCTAAATGATACAAAAGTCCATAACAATCCTTTTTTCCTTTATTCATTCAACAGATTTAAACAACTACTATGTGACAGACTTCATGCCAAGGTATCAGAAAGCAAAGCAAACACAGTATCTGACCTTTTCTCTGGGAGCTGAAGTCTATGAGCAGCATAGATATTGAATGTGTGTTTGTGTTTGTATGTGTGTGTGTATGTAATTAAGTGAATCACAGTTTTCCGCAATACACAGGAGAGGTACCACACCCGGACTTAAAATACCATGGAATTGAGGGAGTTACACTTAAGGGACTGTTTTTCAAGCCTTTTGACCATGACATATACTAAGAAATATAATCTAGGCTGCAGCCCAACACATGCATATATTCACACAAAACTAAAACAGATACCTCATGAAACAATACAAATTTTCTGTTCAATTTCATTCAATTCTGTAATTTTTTTGCTAAAAAATACCTACTACATTAATTTCATGATCCTTTAATTACTGATAAACTAAAGTTTGAAAAACTCTGATCTAAAACAAACACTAAACTTGCCAACTCTGGGCTACATACAGTAGGGATTGAGAGTAACAGACACATGTCCTAGACAAAAAACATTACACACAGGGTCTCTGAAGTTAATGCATGTGAATTCATTTCCTGTCACCCCTAGGGCTATGATTATGATCACTTAGCCACCAGTTTCTGCTTCTGCTTACTTTTAGGGTGTCTTCCTGTACTGTCAACACTAGGAACTAAAAACTACAATTCCCAGACTCCCTTGCAGCTAGGTTCTACATTTAAAATAGGCAGATGCAGTATCATAAGTAGGAAGCTGGAATTGAATCAGGCCCAACATGCTCTAGATTTTAGATAGCTCCAACTGGAAGCAATGTCTTAAAGACATGGCATCTACACAAGAGTAGCCAGGCACAGCATTCTGATGTCTAGTCACCAGCTTTGGCCACTGAATAGTTGTACCCATGGTGGCAGCAGTTTCCCTTAGATTATGACCATGGCAAGTATATTCTTAAACTGAAGGGTGGCCTCTGATTCCTGCTCTCTTTCAGTGATTTTGAAAGCATCTACTTCCCTGTAATAAATTCCTTTCTTCTTAAAATACTTGAGCTTGTCTTAGGTCAGGTTTCCCAGATGCAGGTCTGAGGTGAGGATTTGTATACAAGTAATTTATTAATGAGAAACTTTTAAGGGTGGAGGGGGAGTGGGACTGGGAAAGGGTAGAAGCCAAGTGAGGGTATAATTTTAGGTATATAGTTCCAGTCTCAGCCAGATCCCACAGAAGTGCTTTGGTGATAAATTGTACCTCACAGGTTGGCCTAAGTTGAGCCAAGACAGCTAGCTGGGCTTTCAGATCCTCACACCATCTGTCACTGGCCATGGGCCACACTGTGGGTGCAGGGTGGGAGACGCCCTATGCATGCAGATAAAGTGAATCCAGGATCATGAGATCAGTCCTCTGGAGGGGTCTGGGTGGTAAAAAGCAAAGGCCAATAGAAGCTGGGAGAATGTTACACAGAAATATTAAACAAGGACTTAGGAGGTACATAGAGGACAGGGTCCTCTACTGGATGATTTCTATAACTTGCACCAACCACTGACAGATACAATCAGCAACAAAATTCACAAGTTACTGCTTACCCATAAATATTCGCCCCCACTAACAATGCTATTGAAGTTGAACTTGCAAATAAAATAGACTTGTTTTCAGAATTGTCCTCATATACGGAATAATTATTAAGCAAAGGCCTAGATTCAGTCTTCTGGACTTTAGATTTTCAACCTCAAATACAGAATTTCATTTAAATGTGTTGGGTTTTTTTCTTTTTCATAAACATCTATCTAGAAAAAAGAAGACAAACAATCTGACATCTGCAGTTGCTAACAGCTCTTGGCAACTTAAGATACGGTGGAAAGATATAGTGATAACTTACATGCTGGTACACCACTAGGCCCCCTGGTGGTTTCCTTCCTGATGTGAGAAGAAGCATTTTTTCCCCTGAAAAAGAGATTGAGTAATTTTACTCTGTTTATCTACTTCAGAATCTAGTCAAGACTTACTACAATTCCTCCTTCAAAACATCCATTTGACAGGGGTGGTTTGCTCCGGCTCATAAACAAACCGTAATCATTCCCCTTCTCCTCTCCTATCCACTGAGATTAAAAACTAACAAAATTGGATAAAATTGTATTTTTTTCTAATGTCAGAGATAAAAAGAAGAAAGTAATTTTATTTTTAATAGTGAAAAGAGCTGAAGTTTTTTTTTATTTTCTGATAATTTATATATGTCTTTCATTGACAAAGATGTGAATAGCAGTAAAATTATCAACTGGGATCATATCAGTATATATTGAGACTATAACTTGAATAGAACTCAGGAGTTTGAATGTAGTCATGGACATCTTGTTTACTGCTGGCAAAAAAAAAAAAAAAAAATCATTTCCAAGAGTTGGCAGGTTACTTGTATCTAACCATTCTAGATCATCGCTGCCTGGCTGTTCACATTATGAACTGTCTTCTCAGTTAGCTGCCCAGGTGGGGAACCCCATAGCTTTCTCCCCAGGTCAGGCTAGGTGATAGAACTTACATGCAGATCCACACCATGAATGCTACACCTATTGGTAGCTATTGGCAAAATTGTTCTCTTCCCGTGGACTAGGATAGGGGTTTCTCAGGTGATACCAGTGGTAAAGAACCCTCCTTCCAATGCAGGAGACAGAAGAGATGCAGGTTTGATCCCTCGGATGGAAAGATCCTGGCAGAGGGCATGGCAACCCACTCCAGTACTCCTGCCTAGAGAATCCCATGCACAGAGAAGCCTGGCAGGCTACAGTCCTTAAGGTGTTAAAGAGTCAGACACGACTGAGGCAACTTAGCAAGCACACAGGGACTAGGATGAGTGGAGGTAGGATGGGGTGGGGGGGGGGGGGGGCAGATAACATTCAGGGTGTCTTGATTTACACAATCTTGAGTCTTTGCTCTCTACACAAAGGCCCCAAAGAGAAAAAGTAACCTACTCTCACTTTCTTCTTTAAACTAAAACAGTAAGGCAATATTATCAACCAAGACCAAGGCTAACCAGAACTTCTTTTCCCTTTCTGCTTATCCTGACAATTCCATCAACATTCCTTGTGCACATTTCCTATTACCTCCTTCTTGTGTGTGTTATAATTCTCTTCTATAACATTACATCAACTACCCAATGTGTTACTGAACACCCAAGCTATAAAGACTCTCACATCTTACTAATAAGCCAAATCAAGGGGTTTACTTGGTTAAAAATTGAGTGGTTTATTTTCAGAAAGTAATACTATCCCAAGCCACAAAAAAAAAAAATCTCAGGTTCTCAAAATTGTAATGAAATTGCATTTTCTGCTATTTTCTGATCAGAGTGCCATAAAACTGGGAGTTTATAACTAAAGGATAAGTAGAAGACTTCAAAAACTAAAACTAAACATTTATTTTGTGTATAATTTTCTAGAGAAAAAAGGAAATAAAAGTGACTAAGTTAGATATAATTAGACATAACTAGAATGACAATGTTGTATCTTAAAACATGATTTTCTGCCAAAGCTGAATTGAGAGGAAAATTCATAGTCTTAATACATTTCCATTAAACAAGAAATAACAGAATTGAAGTCAGAATTTAACCCAAAAATCTAGAAAAAAAATAGCAACAAAATGAATTCTATGAAAGTACAAAAAAGGAAATATGAGAATGAGAATACTATACTAGAACATATTACAGTTAAGATATTTAGAAGCTTATTATTTGAAAAGACAAAATAGACAAAACTTTTGCAAAACTAAACAATTACACATAAAAGTAAAAAAGTAAAACCATTAAGACTTAACTACCAAAAAGAGTATGACAGGGCTGTATACCGTGTTTATTTAACTTATATGCAGAGTACATCAAGCAAAATGATGGGCTGGACGAGTTACAAGCTGGAATCAAGATTGCCGGGAGAAATAACAACAACTTCACATATGCAGATATCACTCTAATGAGGGCTTCCCCAATGCCTCAGTGGTAAAGAATCCGCCTGTGAAGCAGGAGCCACAGGTTCGATCCCTGGGTCGGGAAAATCTCCTGGAGAAGGGCATAGCAACCCACTCTAATATTCTTGCCTGGAGAATCCCCACGGACAGAGGAGCCTGGCAGGTTACATACAGTACATAAGGTCACAAAGAGTTGGACACAACTGAAGCAACTTAGCACGCACCACTCTAAATGGCAGAAAGCGAAGACAATCTAGAGTCTCTTGATGCGGGTGAAAGAGTAGAGTGAAAAAGCCAGCTTAAAACTCAGTATTAAAAAGACTAAGATCATGGCATCCAGTCCCATTACTTCATGGCAATAGAACAGAGGGGGGAAAAGGTGGAAGCAGTGACAGATTTCTTCTTCTTGGACTCTAAAATCACTGCAGATGGTGACTGCAGCCATGAAATTAGAAGATGATTGCTTCTTGGAAGGAAAGCTATGACAAACCTAGACAGCATATTAAAAAGTAAAGACATCACTTTGCCAACAAAGGTCCTTATAGTCAAAGCTATGATATTTTTAGTAGCCATGTACAGACATGAGAGTTGAACTATAAAGAAGGCAGAGCACTGAAGAATTGATGCCTTTGAAATGTGATGCTGGAGAAGACTCTTGAGAGTCCCTTGGACAGCAAGGGGATCAAACCAGTCAATCCTAAAGAAAATAAACCCTAAATACTCATTGGAAAGACTGGTGCCAAAGCTGAAGCTCCAATACTTTGGCCCTCTGACAGCCAACACACTGGAACAGACTCTGATGCTGGGAAAGATTGAAAGCAAAAAGAGAAGGGGGCAACAGAGGATGAGATGGCTGGATGGCATCACTGATTCAATGGACATGAACTTGGGCAAACTCTGGGAGATGGTGAGGGAGACAGAGGCCTGGCGTGCTGCAGTCCATGGGGTCACAAAGAGTCGGACATGACTGAGTGACTGAATAACAATAACAAATTACTATTGATATGAAGGAAATACAGAAAATTCATAAAAGAATGCCATCTGAAACTACTGTAATAAATTCTAAAATATCCTCATAAAGGATAATTTTCTAAGGAAATATAACTATTAGTTAACTAAAGCTGCATGCATCTATGTGTCAGCTGTGATTCTTCTGATCTTGTTGGGCTCTATCATTAGTTTGCAGTCAGCTGCAGACTGATAGGACAGCTCTGCTAATCTTACCTGGGATCTTGTACCATCTGTGCTCAGCGGATGACTGGCTACAGGCTGGTCTAGAATGGTCTTGGATGTGATCGAGACCCATGCAGTTTCCTGCATGTGTTCTCCCATTATCCAACAGGCTAGTTTGGGTTTATTCAAATAAAGATGGCAGGGTTGCGAGAGCAGAATGACACAAGTTAAGTACTTATGGTCCAAGCCTGGACATGACACATTGTCATTTCTATCAGACTTCAGTGGCCAAAGCAAGTTGCAAGATCAGTCAAGATTTAAGGCACAGAGAAGGGGAATTCACATTTTTATGGGAAGAGCTACAAAGCCACACTGCAAAGAACACAAATACAAGGAGGCCATTAATTGTGTCCTTTGATTCGCTCCACTGGCCACGAAAGCTGACTAAGGAGAAAATCTGGATGTACCATGAAAAGCCACTGAAAGGGTGGCTTTTCCACCCTTTGGAGTGGCTACTTCCAAAATTTATATCAGATCCTACGTGTTGTAACAGCAAGTTCTTTGAAATACTCGAGGAACAGAGAATTTTATGCTATAATACTGACCTAGTATAGAGAAAGTAGGAAAGACTTTAATTCATTTTATAAAGCTGGCATAAAGGTGATAACAACATATTTAAGAAAACTGGAGATCAATAGCATTTATGAGAATCAATCCAAAAATATGAAATAAAACATTAGCACATAAGAATACTACACATATGAAATCCCATGGTCATGGAACAGTGCACTTCAGGAATTCAAAGATAGATTAATATTTAAAAATATGTTAATATGAATTATCACATTGATCTAAGGAAAAATGCATTTAAATCATTTTAGATAAATACTAAAATGTATTTTGTAAGAATTGTCATTCAATTACCAGTAAAAAAATGAATCAAAGGGATTTATATAAAGTGAGCTTAAAATTGTTTAAAATCAAATCCAATAGCATGCTTAAACATTCAGAGCATGAACTGGATAAGATTATAGTTACTGTGTTAAAAAAAATAAGGGATGAGAGGGTTTATGATTCATTATTAAGGACTTTTAGAAAACAACAAGCATATATTAAACAAATTTAAACAAATGTATTTACTATAGATACTTCAAAGCCTTGTGAGCCACCAGGGAAGCTCAAATGTATAAATATGGATCTCCAAACATATTTGACTCCTGAACTCTTCTTTTAAAGAATGTCAGATGGGACTGTGGGAATCAGTGCTACAAAGACATTCTCTTTTCAAGTAGATAAAAGGCAAGAATGGATCCTATTACCACGATGATTTAAAATTATTCTAGAAATGTTAACCAATACAATAAGAGAAGCTAACAAAGCAAAGGATATATATTTTTTGAAAAGGAAAAAGCAAAATCATTGTTGTTTACTGATAACGACTGCCTTCCTAGCCAAACAAGAAAAGCAACTGGAAGACTATCAAAACTAGCAAGAAATCAGCTTTTTAAAAATGAACACATAAAATCACTTCCTTTTGTTCCAATATTAGTCCATTAGAAATTACAATACAGAAAAAAAATAAAAAATTTCTAGGAATAAACTTAAGGAATATGCAGGAGCAGCATATAAAGAAAGCAAAGCAATACAACTAGAGAAATTTTCTGAAAAGTATAAACAGTTAAAAGTACAAATGTATTAAATTTAAAATAGATAACCAACAAGGACATACTGTATAGCATAAGGAACTTCTACTCAATATTCAGTAATAACTTAAATGGGAAAAAACAGAAAAAGAATAGATACATGTATGTGTATAACTGAATCACTTTGCTATAAACCTGAAACACAACATTGTTAAGCAACTATAGTCCAATATAAAATAAAAATTAATAAAAATAATAAATAAAAAGGTAGAGGTAATGTCTCAAACTGAAAAATCCAGTATCACTAATGTATTAACTTTACCTAAGTTAATCAAATTCACAGGATTTCAATGCCATTTTAAAACCTTAGAATGATTATAAATTTCATTTAGAAAGCTATGAATAACAGCCAAGCACTAAAGATGAAATCATAAAAGAATATGTCTATGTATCAAAAAACAAAAGCCACCATAAACATTACAAAGGAACACAACAAATTGAGGAAAATATTTATGTAATCTATGAAACAAGGAAAATAACTTGAGATATAAAAAAAGGAACAAATAAAATAAGTTAAACCTCCATCATAGATAACTGTAAGAAATCTAGTCTCCTATTTGATATTTCTTGAAATATCAAGAGACTTACTCTTTCACATGGTCCCTCACCAACTCCACTCCAGACTCCCACCTGTGTTTTCCCCTATCTGGCCTCTCCCATTTCAGAACAACCATCTGATGTCCACATGTTCACAGAAAATTCCACTTCTTATATACAAATCTTCTCCCTCAGCCCCACTCCACCCCAAGATAATAACCTCTAGGCTTCAGTAGTTTTTAGAAGTATTAATACTTTTCCTTACAAGGAAGGACCTGGGAAAACAAGTCCAACAGACTCATGCTCCAAATCCCATCTCCCTCAAGAGTGAACTCTCCACAATGCTTCCTGCTCATTCTTCCTAAGGTCCTCCAGGCTCAACTCCCACACTGATACACTTCTCCCATAAAGAAATAATTTTCATAGAATTCAGTCTAAAAATGTTGCCTGTCCATGTACATATAAACACATTCAATAAAATGCAAATTAAAACTACAGGAAGAGAGTCTTTCTTTATACAATGAGCAAAGATTAAACAGAAAACCCAGAATTAGGAAGGACATGGGTACTGGCTACTCTCTTAGAATAACGAGGGGGAGCATTAAATAGCTCTAGAAGACCAATAGACATTCAGCACCAAAACGCAGAAAAATAAGCAGACTCTGACTCAGAAAATTTATTTCTAGACATTGATTTTAAGTAAATTATTGGACAAATGCCTGTGGATCAGGAATATTTGTTACAATATTGTTTGTAATAGCAATAGAATATATACAATAGAATGGATATTATATAGCCATTAACTATTGTGATAGATATTGCTCTATAATAACTGGTTGAAGGGGAGCTTTCCAAAAAGACATATTCTTGGACTTACCCTTCTTAGGATCTGATTAAGTAGGTGTAGAATGTGTTTGGGAATCAAAATTTGTTAGAACTTTCTAGGGAATTCTGATACAGAAGAATTCCCTTATAAGACATGAAAGTTTATTTTGAAGTTACCTGAATTACAATATTGGTGCCAGAACTATGGACACTAATGAGACAGAATAAAAGGTCAGAAACAATTATATTTAAGAAATCACTCTGGGAGACAGTGGGATTTTATACATTTGAAGAAAGGATAGATTATTCAATATAAAGCATTGTGACAACTATCTGATTACTTAGAAATATGTAATACTGACCAAAAGGACTTCCAAGGACTACACATTAAACATAAATGTGAACTCATAAGAGTGCTACAAGGATATACACACACACATTCATACAAACAGTTATATATGAAAATAGTTACATGATTTTGGAGGAATATTCCTACTTAGAGCCTTTGTCCAGTGAAAAATTCTTTGTTTATATATCTGAATTCTCAGAGACAAAACTCTATATTCAGAAATTTTTAAATTGTGAAATAAAATAAATACAATTTCTTCACTTGTTCCCTTTAAAACATCCAAACAACTCTCTAAATTTGTTTTTTGAGCTAAAATGCAAATGATCAGACTTCTCTGAGTTACAGAGTCGGAAAAGACTCCTTTTTCCAAAACCTAAAATATTAACCTGAACAATCACCACAGTAGATAGTAACTTATAGCAGAGGGATATAGTATTATACCCTACCAATTTATCTACTTTCCTTGTTCCTTCGGAGGGAAAGTAAGCTGGTTAACTCCAGACTAAGTCTATCAGTTCAATACCAGTTCAGTCGCTCAACTGTATCCAACTCTCCGTGACCCCATGGAGTGCAGCATGCAGGCTTCCCTGTCCATCACCAACTCCCGGAACTTGTTCAAACTCACGTCCATTGAGTCAGTGATGCATCAAACCATCTCATCTCTGTCTGCCCTTCTTCTCCAGCCTTCAGTCTTTCCCAGCATCAGGGTTTTCTAAGAAGTCAGTTCTTCGCATCAGGTGACCTAAGTATTGGAGTTTCAGCTATAGCATCAGTCCTTCCAGTGAATATTCAGGACTGATTTCCTTTAGGATGGACTGGCTGGATCTCCTTGCAGTCCAAGGGACTCTCAAGAGTCTTCTCCAACACCACAGTTCAAAAGCATCAATTCTTCAGCACTCAACCTTCTTTATTGTCCAACTCTCACATCCATACATGACTATTGGAAAAACAATAGCTTTGACTAGACGGACCTTTGTCGGCAAAGTAATATCTCTGCTTTTTAACATGCTTTGTAGGTTGGTCATAGCTTTTCTTCTAAGGAGCAAGGATCTTTTAATTTCATGACTGCAGTCACCATCTGCGGTTATTTTGGAGTTCAAAAAAATAAAGTCTCTCACTGTTTCCATTGTTTCCCCAGCTATTTGCCATGAAGTGATTGAACTGGATGCCATGATCTTAGTTTTTTGAATGTTGAATTTTAAGCCAGTATTTTTCACTTTCCTCTTGCACTTTCATCAAGAAGCTCTTTAGTTCCTCTTCACTTTCTGCCATAAGGGTGGTGTCATCTGCATATCTGAGGTTATTGATATTTCTCCCAGCAATCTTGATTCCAGCTTGTGCTTCATCCAGTCTGGTATTTCATGATGTACTCATATTAAGTTAAAAAGGTAACAATATACAACCCTGATGTACTCCCTTCCCTATTTGGAACCAGTCTGTTGTTCCATGTCTGGTTCTAACTGTTGCTTCTTGACCTACATACAGATTTCTCAGGAGGCAGGTAAGGTGGTCTGGTATTCCCACCTCGTTAAGAATTTTCCACAGATAGTTGTGATCCACACAGTCAAAGGCTTTGGCATAGTTAATACAGCTGAAGTAGAGGTTTTTCTGGAACTCTCTTGCTTTCTCTGTGATCCAATGGATGCTGGCCATTTGATCTCTGGTTCCTCTGCCTTTTCTAAATCCAGCTTGAACATCTGCAAGTTCTCAGTTCACATACTGTTGAAGCCTGGCTTGGAGAATTTTGAGCATTACTTTGCTAATGTGTGAGATGAGTGCAATTGTGTGGTAGTTTGAACATTCTTTGGCATTGCCTTTCTTTGGGATTGGAACGAAAACTGACCTTTTCCAGTCCTGTGGCCCCTGCTGAGTTTTCCAAATTTGTTGGCATATTGAGTGCAGCACTTTCACAGCATCATCTTTCAGGATTTGAAATAGCTCACCTGGAATCCCATCACTTCCACTAGCTTTGTTCGTAGTGATGCTTCCTAAGGCCCACTTGACTTTGGATTTCAGGATGTCTGGCTCTAGGTTAGTGATCACACCATTATGATTATCTGGGTCATGAAGATCTTTTTTGTATAGTTCTGTGTATTCTTGTCACCTCTTCTTAATATCTTCTGCTTCTGTTAGGTCCATACCATTTCTGTCCTATATTGTCCTATCTTTGCATGAAATGCTCCTTTGGTATCTCTAATTTTCTTGAAGAGATCTCTAGTCTTTCCATGCTATTGTTTTCCTCTACTTATTTGCACTGATCACTTAAGAAGGCTTTCTTATCTCTCCTTGGTATTCTTTGGAACTCTGCATTCAGATGGGTATATCTTTCCTTTTCTGTTATCTTTTTCTGTTCAATATACCTTCTTCCATTTCTTCATGATCATGATAAAGAAGCAGAATCCATACTTAGATAACACTGTTCAAGGGTAAAAAAATGTAAAGATGCCATAGAGTATTAGTCTGATAAAGGAATACTTTTCAAGTTAAAAGAATGAAGACAGAACTTTGTCTCTTGAATTAATGGTCTTTTATACAGAGAAATAACTTTTTTACATATATATAAAACACCAGTAATCACTAAAGTCAGTTCCATCCTTCTGAGGCTTAGAGAGAAAGAATAAAGGAAAAACCCTTAAGAGTGGCTACAGTTCTCAGCACTTTTTACAGAGTGGGCCATGTGCCATGTCTAGGTGATGATACGGTTGGTTTGACAGCCTATGGATTCCTAAGTAAGTCAACTCCCTCCAAGTTTGTCAAGGGTATTAAATAAGCTAACAAATGTAAAACACTTAAAATGTTCCTGACACATACACAGAAATGACTATGCAAACGTTAGCATCAGCATGTAAGGAAGAAGTATCATGGACCATATTCCAGTCTTGTGGCTTCCTCTATCTACCAGACCAGTTGGGTATAACTTTGACCCTTCTCAGGAATAGCCAAGATTTTATTTATAGATGAAATAAAACAATGTCAGGAATTTACTTTAAAATGCTACAGAAAATAAAGGTGTCTACTTAGGAAGGAAAAAAATAGATTAAAAAAAAAATACCAGTATACAGTTAAACACTAATTATACTTCAATATTTCAAACATACCAAAAGTCAGATTAGTGTATTACTATCTAGTTGGATCAGTCAGCTTTATATTCACAAACCAGAGGCCCCATTGAGTGGACTGGGTGATTACTAATTTCTCTTGGGCAAATCCCAAGCCCTAAAAGGAAACTGTCTGGGTCCCCTAACCAAAATGTATCTTAGATCTTGCACTACGGTTTTGCCTTGTGACATTATTCCAGTATCAACCTAGGACTTTTTGTATAGTGGGAGGTCTTATAGTTATACAGTAAGCTAGTAATCCACAAAAATTTCAGTCTAATTTCCTTCAAACCCATCTAGATTATCTTTCAATTCCAGTGAATAAGCAGTCTCTCTCAGGCTACTCTAAGAGGCAAAAATCAGTCACCACAGTCTGCTTTCTACCAGCCAAGACACTGATAAGAGTGTTTTAAAATTTGGGACATATCCCCGATTTCTCCACTTAGTAAGTCTATTTTCCAGTGTTGCTAACCAACAAGTCATGAACCCACCTAATAGGCTTTTTCAGATCATTAAGGCCAAGTCATTACTATTATGAGAATTCCGTAGTTTCATTTTCTAAGTCAGTGGCTATTAAGTGGAAAACATGCTAAGAGCAAAAGTCTCCAAATTACTATCTTTATTTCCCTTTAACTCTAATTTTAACCAGAGGTCATTCTCATTAAAAAGCCTCTGGGGTCTTTGATAAATGTAAATTTTATACTCCCTGAGAGATCCTTGGCCCTTCGCTGTGGCTGCGCTCATGCCAGTCATCCAGCTGCTATCAATTAACATTCCATCGATTTCTCTGTCAGTTTGGGTTAGGCTTGACTGAGTCACAGGTACAGTCTACTTGGCAACATTTTGATTCCACAGTGTGCTCACCATAGTAGATTTAGAACTTTTAGTGAAGTTTTATTCAAAAACAAACATTTATTGAGCACTTACTATGTGAAAGGCACTATATATTTGATCTAATTCCAGTGACATAGAACCTCTTTGCCCTAATGGATGGTTAAGCTAACTGTCTTAAAAAAAAAAAAAAGAGAGAGATTATTAAAGTATCATTCTGTGTTAAAGTAAGAATTGTTTTTTGGCCTTTGTTGAAAAATTACATGAATGATAGAACAAAAGGAAAGGAATGAAAGGGCAAGAGGGATAACACAGTAATAAAAGAAACATAAGAATAAGCAGACAAGAAAGAGAAAAATAGCAAGGACAGATGAAAATAAAAACAGAATGACAAAAAAGAAAATGAAATAATGAAAAAGAATTAAAAAAGAATAAAGGCAACAGAGAAGAAAAGAAGGGTGAATCAATAAAGAAATAAAGGAAGCAAAAGTATTTATAATTCCTTCAATATGCGAGTCATAGATTTTCTCCTAGTATAATGCACTTTAAAATACTAAATAAAAGATATGTGTATTTTTAAAAATGCACAAGTCATTAAATGAATAGTTGATGTGAAAAGGAAGTGAAAATCTTCCAAGGCCCAAAATCTCAAAAAAAGTATGAGCTGAGCGGGTGAGTCAGCACTAAAGCCAAATGTTGCACTAAAACCATCTGTTAATCTCTGGTGGCCGATGGGAAAAGGGGTATAGAAGAAAGTGAGACCCCTGGAAGATAAGCTATTAGTGAGCAAAGTGGAAAAACAAAAAACAAAAGCCCCGAAGAGGTAAAATATAAGAAAATTTCCTTACTTCATACTTGACTCAGGTAGAAGGAAAAAAAAAAATTCTCTCCTGGAATTTCTTACCAAAGCCATAGTTTGCAGTTGAATTTCTATTGGGTGCAAAAAAAAAAAAAACAAAAATCTATGGAAAGGCCCTACAGTTATGTTGAGCTGCAAACCTAATTCTCTGCAGAGTAACATACCTTAATTAAACCCAGATTTTGGTAAATTCCTAAGGATGAAGTTCCAAGGCACTTGAGCTCTCATTAAAAGACATTACCAAAACTCATAAAGAAACAGAACACCACGAATGAGAAACAGAACGAACAACAGACTTCAGAATTATACCTGTAAAGACTAGATATGCTAGAATAATCAAATATTAAAATAAAATAACTGTTTAATATGCTTAATTAAAGAAAACAAGAAGACAATAAAAAATACGGCAAGGAGCAAGAGTTTATAAAAACTAGCAAGAAATCCACATAAATGTTTAAACTGGAATTAGAAGCAGCAGATTAGACACAGCTAAAAAAAGACTTTATGAAGTGAGTAATAGGGCTGAAAGAATTAAGCAGAATGTAACTCAAGAGATATACAAATAGAAAACATGAAAAAGAAGTTAAGAATCATAGATCACGGACTTAGCTTCCCTGGTGGCTCAGTGGTAAGAATCCGCCTGCAATGCAGGAGACACAGGTTTGATCCTTGTGTCAGAAAGATTCCCTGGAGAAGGAAATGGCAACATTTTCCAGTATTCTTGCCTGAGAAATCACATGAACAGAGGAGCCTAATGGGCTATAGACCCTGGGGTTGCAAGAATATGTCCACTGTTCACAGATGACATAATAATATGCACAGAAAATCCTAAGGACACCACCAGAAAAAAACTACTAGACTTCATTAATGAATTCTGTAAATTTGCAGGTTACAAATTACACAGAAATGTGTTGCATGTCTATATACTAATTATAAACTATCAGAAAGAGAAGTTAAGAAAACAATCCATTTACAAGTGCATCAAAAAGAATATAATACCTAGGAATAAATCTAACAAAAGAGGTAAAATAACTATATTAAGAAAACCATAAGACAATGATGAAAGAAACTGAAGAAGACACAAAAAGATGGAATGTTATCTCTGCTCATGGATTGGAAGAACTGGTACTGTTAAAAGGACCATAATCCCTGAGGAAATCTATAGATTCAATGCAATCCCTATCAAAATATCAAAGCTTTTTTTTTTACAGACTAGAACAGACAAGTTTCAAAACTTCATGGAAAAATCAAAGTTCCTGAATAGCCAAAATAATTTTGAGAAACAACAACAAAGTTGGAGGTGTCACAAGCCCTGGTTTCAAACTATACCACAAAGCTACAGTAATCAAAATAATATGGTACAGGCACAAAAACGGATACACAGATCAATGGAACAGAATAAAGAGCCAAGAAATGAATCCATATTTTTATAGGCAATTAACCTATGACAAAAGAGGAAAAAATATACAATGGGGAAAAGATGAAAATTGGACAACAACATACAAGAGAATCAAACTGGACTACTTTCTCAAATAAATAAATAAGTAAATAATAAAACTCATAAATAAATAAATAAACTCAAAATGTAAGACCTGATGTAACTTAAATGTAAGACCTGAAACCTTAACATTCCTGGAAGAAAACAGACAGTACATTCATTGACATCAGTCTTAGCAGTATTTTTAATATGCTTTTGTTTTTGTTTCTTCAGGCAAGAGAAACTAAAGTAAAAATAAACAAATGGGCTACATCAAACTGAAACACTTCTGTACAACAAAGGAAACCATCAACAAAAATGAAAAGGTTGTCTACTGAACTGGAAAATATATTTGCAAATTATATATCTGAGAAGGTGTTAATGTCCAAAATACACAGAAAATTCTTACAACTTACAATCATAAAAACAACCTGTTTAAAAATTGGGCAGATCTGAGTAGACACAGTTCAACAAAGACATATAGATGGCCAAAAGACACATGAAAAGATGCTTAACATCAATAATAATCAGGGAAATGCAAATTAAAACCACAATGAAATATCACTCCACACTTATCAGAATGGCTATTATCAAAAGGACAACAAATAACAAGATTCTAATTCTTGCTATTTCCCCCAAAAAAAACAAAAGCACTAATTCAAAAAGATATATGCATCCCTATGTTCCTTGCAGCATTATTCACAATAGCCAAAATGTGAAAGCAATCTGTCTCTCAATGAATAAATGGACAAAGAAGGGGTGTTGTGTATGTATACACACACACATATATATACACACAATATTATATATGCATATAAATATAATGGAATATTACTGTTATAAAAAATGAAATATTGCTATTTTGCAATGTTGGTGGACCTAGAGGGTATTATGCTAAGCAAAGTCAGTCAGAGAAAGCCAAATATTATGATTGATTTTTACATGGAATCTGAAAAACAAAGTACCAAGCATAACAAAACAGAAACAGTGTCAGAGACACAGAGAATAAACTGGTGGTTGCCAGAGGACTGGGGGTGGGGAGGGGGGATAGCTGATATAGCAAGAGAAACCAAGAGGTGCAAACTGAGAGTAAAAATATTAATGAGCTTGGGGATAAGAAGTACAGTGTGAGGAATAGAGTCAAAAATAAAGAAATATCTTTATATGATGATAGTAACTAGACTTACTGTGGTGATCATTTTGTAATTTATAGAAATATTGAATCTTCTGTGTCAAGAACATGGCATTGTAGGTGGATTATACTTCAAAATGCAAACAAACAAACTCATAGAAAAAAATGGGGTTACCTGAAGCAGTGGAGGTGTGGGTGGGGATTCAGCGAAGGCAGTTAAAAAGTACAAACTTCTAGTTATAAGACATGTAAATACGAGGAATATAATATACAACATGATTAATAAATTAACACTGCTGTATGTTATATATTAAAGTTGTTAAGAGAATAAGTCCTGAGTTCTCATCACCAACAAAAAAACATATATTTTCTTTTATTTGGTGTCTATATAACATGATGGGTGTTCACCAAACTTATTGTGGTAATAATTTCATGACGTATGTAAGTCAAATCATTAAACTTATATACCTTAAACTTATACAGTGCTGTATGTCACTTATATATCAATAAAACTGGAAGAAAAAAATGTTTTATAAACCAGGAAGGAATAAGAATCCTAAAAATGTGTACCAATATAATAAATAGCTTCAAAATATATAAAGAAAAATTGACATGACTACAAGGAGAAATTTATCAGTTCACTGTCTCAGAGATTTCACATACCTATAAAGTTTACAGACTGAGTGAATAAAAAACTGTAAGGACACAGAAAATTCAAGCAAAATTTTAACATATTTGTCAAAGTTTAATCCAATGATCACATATGGAACATGGACTTCTGAAATGGGTAATATACATTTTTTAAAAACACACATGAAACATTTGACAGAAAATGGCAAGATAGTATAAATTAATGTTGATAGAAAAAGTAGAGAGGTAATTAACACCTCTTCCTGGGTTCTAATCTTGCCCTAAATACTAACTGCATTTAACTTGTAGCCATTCTTGGACTACAAGAAGATCAAACCAGTCAATTCTAAAGGAAATCAACCCTGATTATTCATTGGAAGGACTAATGCTGAAGCTCCAATACTCTGGCCGCCTGATGTGAAGAGCCAGCTCATTGGGAAAGACTGAGAGCAAAAGGAGAAGAGGGTGGCAAAGGATGAGATGGTTAGATAGCATCATCAACTCAGTGGACATGAATTTGACCAAACTCCAAGAGACAGTGAGGGACAGGGAAGCCTGGCATGCTTTAGTCCATGGGGTTGCAAAGAGTCGGATACAACTTAGAGATTAATGGAACAACAACAGCCATTCTTTTTAAGAATAAATCTTTACAGAATCTCTGGGTGGAGGGACTTCAGAGTTGTCCACTGCAACAAAATGCCTGACACAAAAGTCACTGCAACATTCCCCTAAAGCCTTAACCTAGCGTTTGTTTAAGCCTCTCCATGATGGGGAGCTGCAGTAGTCCTGGGTGGCCCTGTATTTCTAGCCCCTCCCAGCCTTTAACCAGCTGGCATGCCTGCAGGTGAGTCATTCTTTGACCGCAGCAATTCAACTGTATCTCTGAGATAACCAGTCATTATCTTAGTTTGTGGACAATGGCACAGGATGGGTATGGTGATGATGTAAGAAATTCTACCCAGACACCAGATGTTACATGTAGGTGACAGGGCCTACTAAAAGCAGTTATATAACCATGCAATGCAATTATGTGGAGTTTCAGGATAATGTGGTTAGCCTTTGTAAACCCCTCTCAGAGCTTCTTGCAACCTGGAATACAAGGAATTCAACTTTTGGACCAGCAGAATACATAACCATCTCCCATTAATAGTTTCTGAAATTTATAAAGAAAAACACAAATAATGAAAAACAGCAAAAGAGTGCCCCGTCCTTTCCTATGCCCAGGTACTGTCCTCCAGGGACAACAATTTTCAGTTCCTTTATCTGTGTTTTCAAGTCTTTCCTCTAGTTTCTAAATAACATGTTTATACTGATGCTTTTTAATTTTTTTTAGTGTTATAGTTTATTTCCAACCATGGAAAATAAAGTTTTGGCTCACATACCCTGCCTGTCCCTACATATATATACTTTTTCTCCCTGATAATCTCAATATAACTGTTTATTCTTCTTGCTTATATCTGTGTATTATTTATTATAATCAAACAAATATTATTCAGGAATGAGCTTATAGTATACAATAAATCTCCTTCTACATGCAATCTTGTTTTCTCTAAAGGATATACTGTCTTTTACAATTCCTCAACTTTTTTAAAACATACCTCTCCTACTTCATCCACAATTCTTCAACAGAACTAAAGATACTGTCTCAAGTTCAGCTCGGCAGATATTCTTTAAGTTCCCTTTTTCTTTAAGAAAGAAAGAAAAGCTGATGTCTCAGCTATTGCCATCCTTTCCCATTATTCCAGACTGATTCTACTCTAGGCTTGTTGTACCATTGGAACTTCCCTTCACAAGCATCCTGGGAATGTCCTTCCTTCTCCACTATGTTACATTAGATCCTTATTCCCTGGAGTCTGTATTTTTCACTTTGCTTGACAACTTGCTTTGATGAAGCACATCTCATAGTGGGTTTGGTTTTTTATTTGAGGTAAATTTGCATTATTCACTTTATTGACAGGCTAAGTATTGAATTATGAATTGAAAATCATTTTTCCAATTTTGAAGGCACTGTTCCACAGTCTTCTAATTTTATTCATTACAACTGAGAAGTCTCATGCCCTCTGATTCTTGATTCTTATTCTGTGATCTCTTTTTATAATATGTGGACATTTCTATGAAAATTCAGAAATAATATGTCAAATAGGAACATTTATTAATTTAATAGCTTCATGTAATTTACCCATTAAAATCATACTTTAGAGAAATATTTAAAGTCATGATAAAATTACCTGACAAAAGAGAGAATATATAACATTTTAAAACACTGAGAGTATTCATCAAAATATTAAAAGTGGCACTGCTATATGATGACATCTGTGGAGCTTGCTTTTTCAGTAACTTCTTGTTCCGAACTGAATGACTGTGTTACCCCCAAATTAATACGGTGACACTCAAGCCTCCCCCCAGTTCTGTGATGGTTCCCAGGTGGTACAGTGGTAAACAATCTGCCTGCCAACACAGGAGATGCATTTTCGATCCCTGGGTTGGGAAGATCCCTTGGAGGAGGGTATGGCAATCCACTCCAGAGCCTGGCAGGCTACAGTCCATGGAATTGCAGAGTCAGACAATGCAGAACGACTGAGCACATAGCACTTTGAGAAGTAACTAGGTTTAGATGAGATCATGAAAGTGGGGCCCCCATAATGGGATTAAGTCCTTATAAGAATAGGAAGGGAGACTAGAACTTTCTCTCAACTGACATGTGAGAACACAGAGAAGGCAGCTGTCTGGAACCAGGGTTTTTAACAGGAAACAAATCTGTCAGCACCTTAGTCTTGGACTTCCCAGTCTCCAGAACAATAAGAGATAAATATTTGTTGTTTAAGCCACCCAGTCTATGATATTTTGTTACAGCAGCCCAAGCTAAGATACTTCCACATTAAACACACTTCTGGAAGCTGTGTTTATTTTCACAGTTGGGTTTGAAAAGGTGTCCTTATGCCATGTTAAAAGTCATCTTTACAACAGTAATAAACGTCATTACATTATAAAATCAATAAAGGAGCATATTAATATAAATCTTTATAAATGTCAATTTTAATCATATTTCCAATATTTTAATAAACATTCTAAACATATAGCAAAGTTAAAGAAATTTATCAGTCAACAACTATATATCTACTACTTAGGTCATACCAATAACATTTTACTATACTTGCTTTATCACATACCTATCCATTTATGCATTCCTCTAGCCATACATTAGAGCCATATATTGGAACTGAAGCTCCAATATTTTGGCCATGTGATGGGAAGAGCTAACCCATTGGAAAAAGACTCTGACGCTGGGAAAGACTGAAGGCAAAAGGAGAAGGGGGTGACAGAGGATAAGATGGTTGGATGGTATCACCAACTCAATGGACATGAGTTTGAGCAAACTCCAGGAGATGGTGAAGGACAGGGAAGCCTAGTGTGCTGCAGTCCATGGGCTTGCAAAGAGTAGGACATGATTTAGCGACTGAACAACAACTAGCCATACATTAATCTCTCTTAATTTTTCATGCATTTCAAACAAATAGAAGACATTAATATAGTTAGTCAGAGAGGTGCTTCCAGGATCAGCAGCCCTCTTCCTCCACCCTGTAGTCATTGTTTAGTTGCTAAGTCATGTCCAACTCTGCAACCCCATGGACTGTAGCCTGCCAGGTTCCTCTGTTCATGGAATTTTCCAGGCAAGAATACTGGAGTGGGATGCTAGTTTCTACTCCAGGATATCTTCCCAACTCAGGGATCAAACAGGTGTTTCCTCATCTCCTGTATTGGCAGACAGATTCTTAACACTGCAACACATTGTATACATCTCTTTAAAGGTTGCAGCTTGCATATTATCAACTAGAGTTTAATACTGTTTATATTACTTTTCTTTCAAGATAAAATTCATATATTCTGACATGTACAAATCTGTAATGTTCTTTGAGTTTTGAAAAATGCATACATCTGTTCAATCCAAACTGCTATCAAGATATAATATCACTGTAACACTTCATGTAAAATGAACAATACTTATAACCATATAGGTCTACCTAACAGTCATTTCCATCCTTTATGCTATAATTGTCATATGTATAATATTACACCTATATACAGTTGACCCTTGAACAACATGACCCCTTGTGCAGCCAAAAATCTGTATATAACTTTGACTACTCCCCCAAAACTTAGCTATTAATAGCCTGGTATTGACCACAAGCCTCACTGATAACATAAGCAGCTGATGAACACATATTTTGTATGTTATATGTGTTATACTGTATTTTTACCAAAAAGCTAAAAAAATCATTAAGAAAATATAAGGAAGAGAAAATACATTTATAGTACTGCACTATATTCATCAACACTGTAAGTTTACATCATCTGTGTACCAAGATGAATTATCTGTCAGTATCTACACCAATCCTGTCTCATATGATAAAAAACAGTGTAAATGTTATATGTATTTCTAATTAGACATCAAAAATAAAAAGATAATATGAAAAGCAAATTCATATTTATTTATAACATTTCATGCACTGTTAACAAAAAAAAGCAATATTATTTATAGAAGCTTTATAGTAGCTGAGTATAATTGATATAATTACTTCATAGTAGCCTAGCCTATACACTAATGAATAAATCATTATAAAATTTTATGACATGTACTATTAGTCATATTCATAATATAGTATCAGAAACATTGTCATACTTTTTTTAAATGAAAAACCAATTACCTTTGATGATAGACTGATACACAGTTTCACCAATTACAAGAGAGCAAAGAACACTCACTTTATGTTTTTGTAAGGACAGACTAGTATCTATATATATTTTATGCATTTGTGACATATCTAATTTTTTATTAATTTTTTTTGCTATTTCTAGGCTGTGCAGTTCATCTGTGAGTTTTCTCAAATTGTCTCAAAATTCTAAATTTTTCTAATGTATTCATTGAAAACAATCTGCATATAAGTGGAATTACACAGTACAAAATCATGTTGTTCAAGGGTTGACTGTCTAGTACAAGCCCATGAGACAATAAGTTTTGCTCAAAATCATCATGTATTTTAAACAAACTAAGAGAAAATATTTTATATTTACCAGGTCGAGTGTTTTCCCTTCTTTCCTTCCTTTGTTTCTTTTTTTTCTTCCCTTCCTTTCTGAAGAACCAGGTTTCCATCTGAACTTATTTCCCTACAACCCAAAGAACTTCTTTTAGCATTTCTTTAATGGAGTTATGATGACAAGTTCTCTGAATTTCCTTAGCTTTCTTTTATCTGAATTGTCTTTATTTGCCTTCATTTATTGAATAATGTTGAGATACAATTTGGGGCTGATAGGTTTTCTTTTTTTTTCCTGGTATTTCTTTAAAGATGTTGTTTAACTGTCTTCTGTCCTTGTTTCTGAGATTTCAGAGCTCATTCAAATCATTGTTCTCCTATGTGTAATGTATTATTTTTCTCTGGTGGCATTCAGGATTTTCTCTTTATTCTTAGTTTTCAGCTGTTTGATTGTGCTCTGTGACTTGGAGTTTGCTGAGCTTTTTTAAAATGTAAATCTATAATGTACACAAAATTAGGGGCATTTTGGCCATTATTTCTTAAAATGTTTCTTTCCATCTCATTTGCCTTTTCTCCTCTCTTCTGGTTTGCAAAATATACACATGTTAATCTTTTGATATTATAACACAAATACCTCTTTTTTAAGTCTTTTTGCTTACTGTCATTCAGATTAGATATTTGTTGATCTACCTTCAAGTTCAGTGACTCTTTCCTCTATCATCTCCTTTTGCTATTAAGCCCATCAAGCAAATTTTACATATAAGGTAATTTTTAATGTTTTGTTCTTTTCATGGTTTATTTCCTTACTGAAATTTTCTATCTTTTCATTCACTGTAAGTATATTTTTATATTTTTTACATCTTTACATCATTATGTATACTTATAATAGTTGCTTTGTCTGAAGGGCTTAATCTTCAAAATATACAAACAACTCATACAATTCCACAACAACAACAAAAAAACAACCCAATTGGAAAATGAACAGAAGACCTTAATAGACATTTCTTCAAAGAAGACATATGGATGGCCAGTAGGCACATGAAAAGATGTTCAACATCACTAATTATTAGAGAAATGCAAATTAAAACTACAGTGAGGTACCACATCACACCAGCGAGAATGGCCATCATTTAAAAGTCTACAAATAACAAATGCTGGAGAGGGTGTGGAGAAAAGGGAACCCTCCCTCACTATTGAGAATAAGTTGGTGCAGTCACTGTAGAAAAACAGTGTGAAGGTTCCTCAGAAAACTAAAAACAGAATTATCATATAATCCAGCAATCCCACTCCTGGGCATATACCTTGACAACACTATATTTAAAAGAGATATATCCACCTCTATATTCATAGGCACTATTCACAATAACCAAAACATGGAAACAACCTAAACGTTCATTAACAGATAACTGGGTAAAGAAGGTGTGGTACATATATATTAATACAATGGACAACTACTCAGATATAAAAAAAGAATGAAATAATGCTATTTGCAGGAACATGATGCAACTGGAGATTACCAAACTAAGTGAAGTCAGAAAGATAAATACCATGATATCACTTATATGTTGAATCTAAAATAAGGTGCAAATGAACCTATCTAAAGAACAGAAACAGACTTACAGAAATAGGGAACAGACTTGTGGTTGCCAAGGGGAAGGTGGGTGGGGGAAGGAAGGACTAGAGCTTGGGATTAGCAGATGTAAATTATTATATATAGGATGGATAAACAAGGTCCTACTGTATAGCACAGGGAACTATTCAATATCCTATGATAAACCATAGTGAATCAATATCCTATGATAAACCAAAATGGAAAAGAATGTAAAAAATAATGTCTGTATGTAAATGAGTCACTTTGCTACATAGCAGAGATTGCACATTGTAAATCAACTATAATTCAATAAAATAATCCTTGTCTGCTAATTCCAACAACTAGATCATATTTGGTATTACCTAAGTTTACTGTTATTTTTCTCAAGAAGAGATCTTATATTGTATTTCTATTATGTTCAATAATTTAGGGTTGTATCCTGGACATTTGTAAACATCATCTGGGGAAAATATATTCTGCTATGTTCCTCAGAAGAGTATTACTTTTTGTTTGTTTTCTGTTTGTTTGGTTTAGTAGATGGATTTAAACTACAAAATCTAGTTTCTTGGGCACTGAACTCAAATTTCAGTTCAGATGTTCTTTTCTCATTTAAGCTACTTAGACTCTGGCCCATTCAGGCAGAATTTGAGATAACAGAAGGTACACAGAAGTTTTGGCTTTCTCACTGCTAACATTCTTCTCTAATTTTCCAGAGGCTGTGCATGCTAAGTCACTTTAGTTGTGTCCAACTCTCTGCAACCCTATGGACTATAGCCCACCATGCTCCTCTGTCCATGGTATTTTCCAGGCAAGAATACTAAAGTGGCTTGCCATACCCTCCTCTAGAGGATCTTCCAGACCTAGGGATCGAACCCATGTCTCCTGAATTGGCAGGCGGATTCTTTACCACTCCACCACCTGGCAAGTCCTTTAATTGCCCCAAATGGCCAAATGTAGTATGCTTCAAAGCTAAAAGCTATTTAAAAAAAAACAAAACAAAGAAAATTCACTCTTTGCTATTTCCTTCTTCCAAATGACAATTTGTCACCATAACCTGTTTAATTTTATTCAGGTAGCTTTTGCTTGTTCATTTATTTCATTTTACACAGAGTTTAGAGTTGTTATCTATGGAAGACTAGTCTATTAGAATCTTAGACATTTTTGAAGTGAATCAGCATTGTGAGAGATTTTCATGCTTTTATGAAAAAATATTTTAATATATTGCCCACATTGAATGAGAATTACTTTTATATAGCAAGTTTTAAAAACTATTAGTACTGTATCTCAAATAGAAACTTCCAATACCAAATAAAATAAAGAAACTTTACATTTATCTGGAGAGCAGGGGGAGGCAGGAATTCTTTGGAGAATGATGGTGAAAGCTTTAGGAGAATAAGCAGAGCTGACTACAATCAGAATTCAGACTATAAAACAGAAATATCTCTAAGCCAAAAGACACCTCTGAGCAGGTATTGCCCCATCAGCACTAGCAAAGAGGAAGCCAAACAGGTTTACCTGGTCAGTATTTCCATCCCTAGGTCCTTGTTAACGCTTAACCTTCCCTTCCCAGTGCAAGGCCCTCCCCTCCAGGGTGTTCAGAACCCGTAATACATTTACTGAATTTGATTTCCAATTTCCTCCAAGACATAATTCTTTCCTCAGTTAACAAGCATCTGAGTGGACATGTCGGCTACTTCAGTGGAAACCAGAGATTTACATGTTCTATATTGCTATTAGTAATGAGAAGTTCAGTTAGAAACCAACTGTGTGATCTTGGGTGAATCATTTCCCCTTTCTGAGTCTTGGTTTCTTTACCTGCAAAATAGGAGTATGTACTAAAATAACTGCAAGTTTAGTTTTTTAACTTTGAAATTCCCAACAATTGTATAGAAATTTATCGAGACTAAGAGAACTCCAAGTTTAAGTTTTTTACCTTTGAAATTCTACAGAGTTGCATAGAAATTCTGTAGAACATGAACATGCTTTAAATACATTTAAAATTATTTTTTCCTCTAAAATCTGCTATCCTATAGCATACTTATGGTATCGTGTGCTATATAAAAATCCACTAGAGGGGAGTAAAACATTAGATGACAGCATACCACAACTCAATTTGGATATCCTGTATAAATTATATTTGTAACTACTGCCTAATGTCTACTGTCCCTGATCAATCTCACTTAACTGTTTTAAAATACAAAAATGTGAGGGAATCACAATTTCCATGTGGAAATTTTCTATTCTGTGGAATAAAGCCCTAAGCCTGGGGCTAGGGATTCTCTGCACTCTTGCTAATGAAACAGGAGCAGTTTCTGAGAACCACGGTGCCTGTTTTATCTCTAGATTTCTTTTTATTTACAACTGAGTTACAGTGATCAAAAGATGCCGATTCTTAATTCAGAAAAGATACTTCATCCAAACAGCTTATTCTCAATCAAAGTGTGGAGCAACTCCTGCGTTCCCAACGCTTGACCAGTAGTATGTAAAGAGACCTCAGAACCTTAACTGTGTTCCTAGTTCTTTGTACCCTGAAGGCTGAAGGAAAGAAGTCTTAGGTGGCAGGGGTGTCCCCTCACATTAAGATGACTAGAGACCCCTGACCCATAGGTTTAACATTTTTACTTTCAAGAACAATGATTTTTAACATAATTAGTTCATCTTTTCTTTCAGAGTAGTTTTAGGAGACCTGGGCTTCTGGTTTTTATTATCGGGGAGTCAGTTTCAAGGGACAGGAAGGAGGAACAGAGGAAGGAGAAGGATGGTACCTTGGTAGGGCTCTACTGGAGACTCAGCTCAGAGGACCAGATATTAGAATTAGAAGAATCTAATTACACATTAGAAGAATCTAGTCACACATGTGTTCTCTATTTCTTCAGGGTTTGATGATTTTTTTAAATTTCCTAGTAGTTGCAGAATGACAGAGAAAGCATTAACTTAGGGGTCACACAAGCTCTAGATAGATGAAATTACTTCTAACTCTGTGACCTGGAACTATTCATGTAATCTTTCCAGTCACAAAATATGAAGCAAGACTCTTCAGTTACAAGAGACAGAAAACCAACTCAAACTATGTTATGTGGACAATGTCACCAGGTCTGCCTCTGTCTGTCATTTGATTCCAGAGTCACTGTATTGCATTTGATCAGTATATGCTTTCCTTCACTTGGCTAACGGAAGAGGATCTGAAAACTGACTTCATTTCAGAAAGACAATGTCTTTTTCTTTCAACAACCATACATAAAATCCTAGAAGGAGACTGACTGCCTAAGCTTGAGTCTTATGTGCATCCCTATCCAGGCCTAAGTTACGTACCTACCTTTATGACCAAGGAGAGAAGATTAATGACTAGGATTGTCAGTTAAAATACAAGATGCCCAAATGAATATGAATTTCAGATGAACAAGTAATTTTTAGTGTGAGTCCCATGCAATATTAGGGATATACCTACACTAAACAAGTATTTTAGTTTACCTGAAATTCAAATTTAAATTCTAATTGTGCCCATGCACTATTTGGGACATACTTATCTGACCTGTATGTGAGTAAACATAGGGAAGTTCAGAAACTCACATGTATGTCATGTAAGTTTCTATATAATGTTCTGATGCCTACGGTTTGTACTACCTCCACAGAACACTACACACATCCCTGACCACCACCACCTCTGCCAGCAAACTACTATCTCCTTTGCTCTGCACACTGTCAGAGGGAGGAGTTAGGTGTGCTAACTTACAATGTCGATTTTTTAAAAGGTTTTCATGAACTAGCTTTTGGTGGTTAAATACAACTACACTGTCATCCAAGGGCCTCAGGCATTAGCCCACAGAGTAACCTGAGAGGCAAACACCAAGCCCTGTTCAGAATTTCTCTCACTATGAGGACTCCTCTCCATCATGATGCATTATCTCCATGGAGGCACTTAGGTCCCTCTTGCAAACAGCTTTCTGAAAAGCCACTAATCCTTCAGGGAGGGCTCAGACGCAAATTAGTATAACATACGACTCACATCTTCTAGATTCAAAGCATGGTCTTAGTATTCCAAGGTTTACAATCTAAATAACTCAATAACACATGCATAGATTAAGAAAATTATATCAAAATTTTAATGAGTCATGCCAGTTAAATATTAAGTGAAAAATACGTTGAATTGATGAATTAGTAAATGATGGTAAAAGTACTGACCATGCTTTTAGAAAAAGAGTAGTGCAATCTGTAATAGGAAACATAATAATCAAAATGGGATGATTTGAGAATGGTTTATTTATAAACGTGTAGATGTGGGGTAACCATAGAGCTGATGTGGGAACCCTAGGGCTAGTAACAACTGGATTGACTCTATCCCAACCTGTAAGCGATGAGAGGAAGGAGAGATTACTCTGACCCAGAGAGTCATGGAAACCAGTGCAACTCAAAGTGTGGCCTGTGAGTAGGATCCAGTTTGCAAAATCAGTGGTCCACAATGAGATGAGAGTACAAAAATTGAGAGAATGTAGCTTAAAACTTTTATAACTGACTTTGCTGAGACATACAAGCCTATAATATCTTACTATAAAAGGTCAACAAGATCAGTTGATGATGAAATGAAAACAACAAAACCTGGTCCTTCAGCACATACGGCTTGAGAAGTACTGGTGTAGAGAAGGACATCTTGAGGTAAGTATTCCCTTTAGTTCACAGGCATCCTGAGATAATCCAAGGGCTGGAGCCAGGGAATTAAACACTTGGACTTTGCTATTCTCCTCTCCTATCTCCTGCCAGCACGACCCATTGGCCAAACCCAACTGGAAGCCAGAGACAGGGTAAGGAATGTCCTACTTCTGCCCATGCCATTTCTTAAGGACACCACAAAAGCAGCAGGAAACCAAAAAAACAAAAAAAAAGGCAAAATAGCTCCAAGTCCTTCTAGGATACCTGGTGAGGACTGGGGCATTCATCTAGCAACTATTCAGCATGTTAACTATTTGAGATGATTTCATAGTATTTCAATTTTCTCGAGTTAAACTGTATGACCCAGAATTCCCTTTCTCATATGTTTCTGGACAATGTGGGCTAGAAATGATATTCTGTTGTAAGAGGATGGAAGGAGGATGGAAGGAAAATAACAGACATTCTGTTATATTCATGTCCCTTCTTCCAGTTACTCAATCAAAAACTAATTTCAGTGTTGTTATGAAGGGAGTACGCAGATCTGAGTGATTTTAAGTCACACAAAATCATATCACTTTCAATTAGGGCTATTATCCTGGGAGGGCCTGACTTAATAGGCTGGAAGGCCTTATAAGAGAGACCCTGCCTATAGACAATGGCTGAAGCTGCATTCCTCTCTTCTTGACTGCCTGTCTTACAGACTTTGGACCTGCTTATTTAGCCATCACAACTGCATAAGCAAATTCCTTGTAATAAGTGTCTTAATATTTATCCATCTATCTACCTACCTACTTCCCTCTCTATCTCCCTATCCTTCCTACTGGTTCTTCCTCCCTGGTTGAACCTTGGCAGATAACACTACTTCTTACAGTTGAGCAGGCAGGGAAGGCAATTTGATTCCAGACCCTGAAACCCCCTCTTTTACACCAGCTCAATGTCACCCTCTTCAGACCCAGCCTGGTGTGACCCTTAATGTCCTTCTCATGACCCTCACTACCACAGGCAGCTCCTGCCCTCCAACTAGAGAAGAAAAACTTCAAAGGCAAGAAAGGGCACTAGTCAAGGAATCCAGAAGAATGGCCTGCTGGAAGAGATGGAGGTGGAAAAGAGTAGATGAAAAGAACTGAGTGAATAATCTGCAGAGGAAGGGGGAGGAAGAGGGGTGGGAAAGCAGGATGGATGGTGGGAAAAGCACAGAGGAGGTCTAGAGGAAGGAACACAGAGTAGGACAGTAAGGCAGAAGAGAAGGTTAGAAGGGGATTCCTATGTTTAGCTTTGTCTTCCTTCGCCAGGTTGCCTCCCTCCAACCTTGGGGTAATGATGGCTGTCCCCACTGGAAGATCACCCTACACTCCAGTCATCACTTATCTGTGAAGGACCACCCCACACTTATGTGACTGATTTTTTTATATCCAGTTTTCATTATTTTTTAGCATTAAAAAAGCTTGCTTTAATTTTTTTGTTGTAAAAGGAAGGTACAGAACAGAATATAACATGCTACCACTTACATAAAATAAGAGCTGTATGTGCATATACACCTGTGTACATAGACTGAAGTAGAAGATTCTGCTATAAGGTGGAGAACTAGGGAACTGGGGGTCAGAGCTGGAAAGGAGGCTTTCCACTTTACATCTTGGAAAGGTTCAATTACCATTTGGATCTACGAGTATTTTAAAAACAATACAAACTCACTTATAAACAAATTCTCACCATATATATATATATATAAATCATTCTATATACTACAACTGCAACATATGTTCGGATACAAGTGAAATACGCACAACCAGCAGCTACTGCAATCCTTATCTCCTTCCTAAGGCTCTCCAAAGCTTAACCTGTTATGACAGCGACGCAATACTCCCCATGGAGGTATTTCCGCTCATAATACTATTCCTCCTCAGCAAACACAGGATTTGTGCCAGTCAACTTAATGAGCTGCTGTGATTATGCTCACCGTTGGCACAACCACCCATCCCACGTGTTTTGTTGGAAAAGGAGAAACTCCAGTAGCCCATAGAGCCAAGTTTTCTGGACTAGCTTTAGTGAGCGCTCCAGAACAAAGGGAACGCATTTTAGAGCCATTTAAATAGAAACCAGGCATCTCTGCTCAGGATGTGCATCTCAATTAAGGAAACAAAGAGGCGGTATAGATGAGACTCATGGGGAGGGGGCTCTCTTGCTCTGTTTTTTCTCCAATAGAAATGCACATCATAGGCTTGGGCTTAAATGATTATCTATGGTCTCTAGAATCATGGCAGCAAAACCAAACGAGAGCACATCAAGTTATTTTCTATTTTAAAAAAGCCACAGAGAAGCTTTGTGTGATTACGAAGTAATGGATCCGAATGAGGGTGCGATTTGCCAGCTGGAAGCACTGGGAAAGGGCTCTTGGTGGTAAAGCAACTACGTGTCTTGAGAAAACGACTAGTACGTGTTGCAGGCCCCATGGAATTTGCTTAATAAGTTGCACATTTGTCATTGTAGGTCAGTTCTTTGGGTGCCAGGAGACATAACTTCTTCATTATATAATCAAATATTTGTCCTTGCTGGAAAATGAGCACAAAAGAATGAAGAATGTTAGCCACTCTGCTGTTTCCAAAACCCTTTCTCTGGCCAAGTGGGTGTTCTGAATTGAGCCTTCATCCCAGAGAACATTTTGAAAGCTAAGTTCTGGCACTGGGATTTGGTCCCTCTGCCACTTATCTCTGCCCCTTCTCTAAGAGTCTGACTCTAAGCAGGCTGATGGAAAGGGGAAGACAGCAGATGTTTGTTCATGCTGTTAGGCAGGGATGGGAAGCTCTATTTGGCCACAGAATTTGTCAGCTACAATATGTTAATTACTCTGAGGAACTTAGAGACAAGACATTTTCATTTTTCGAGGTCTTTTTAAAATCTCATGCTGCTCATACCCATGTGTGTTTGGATCTATAATCTCTGAAGACTTCTTCCAAGAAAAATAGAACTTTTCACTTCTCCTAAGGAAGCCTCTGGTTAATCTTACATGTTTTGATTTTGAGCAAGTTGGGAATTTCTACTGGTATTCACTTTTGCTTCAGACTGGGCAAATACATGTTAACAATTTGATTTGCTCCATGGAAAAGACCTTTAAAAGTGAACTTCCTACCACATTTACTCAGGAGGCAACTGGAAGATGATAATTTGCTTTCAGTAGGTAAGATATCTAGAAAGTGGCCCTCGCCAGCTGGCCCATTATATTAATAGGTACCCCAAAGGCATATGCTATTTTTCTGTGTTTATACATGAGCCAAGCCTTAAGAAACCCAGCAGGTAAGAATTCTGAAAAACTTCTGGCCAATTAAAACAGAAATTTGAATTCATTCATGGGAATACTTGAGCATTCAAAAATCAAAGTAACTTTGATGAATAATCAGTCTTGGAGTTTCTGTAGAGCAAAATTGTGAAACTGTACATTTTTTAAAAAATTTCCAGAAACACATATTGGCAGCCAATAAAACCATTAGTATCTATAGGGCCACTGTGACAATGCAATAACTGGGTTCACCCTAAGTTCTTATAAATGAAGTGCATTTCTATGGTTCATAAGGTCAGACAACAGGAAGCAAAATTTGGTCCAGTTCATAATGTACACAACATGATTAATAAAATTGCCAGGTCAAATTTGTTGTGAGAAAACAAAATCCTTCAGACAGGGATTGTGTCTGAACCAAAACAAAACAATTTTTAAAACCACATATTTTGTTAGTTCTATTCAATTTACTCATTAGACAACGTTTTTAAGAGCACAAGATTTAATTCGATCACAAAATTTTCATATTATTCCCAAACTTTATGGAAAAAGGCCATTCCATTTATGTTACTTTTAAAAATAAAGAAGTTTCTCTTTAATGGCACTTACCATTTTGATTTCTAATTAATTTCCTGTTCTGGTCCTTAAGAAAAAATGTTATAATGATATCAAGAAGTTTTAGAATGGCATATTTACTGCTAGGAAATTTCTAAATGTCTTTTCATTTTTAGATGAATCACTACTGGTTGGATTTTAAAATTACAAAAGATGGTTCTATTGTATCATTGGTTTTCCAGTTGTGTTGGTAAATTCGGAATTGCAACATAACCTCCATAGAATGCCCTAATCCATAAACCTCCACTGAAGACCTATTTTTTTCCCATGTCCTACCAAGAAAGCAAGTTAAACAAATTTTACATGTGGAGAAGCCTGCTGAACTCATTTTCTTTCATGGGATCATGGGCAGAACAGCGGAAGGAGAGGAAAGAACTCCCCTTTAAAATGAATTCTAATTCACCCATGCGTGCTTTGTAGTCATTTAGTCATGTCTGACTTTTTGAGACCCTTTGGACTGTAGCCTGCCAGGCTCCTCTCTCTGTCCATGGGATTTTTCAGGCAAGAATACTGGAGTGGGTTGCCATTTCCTCCTCGAGGGGATCCTAACCAAGGGATCACCGCATCTCCTGTGTCTCCTGCATTTCAGGCAGATTCTTTTCCTGCTGAACCATCGGGGAAGCCAGAAACCAAGTCAAATAAAGACAGTATAGGGATTAAGACCATGAACTCTGGAGTAAAACAATAAAGGGGGGAAATAAGCTAGATGAAATTGGTTCCTTAGTTGTGGCAAATACATCATTCTGGAGGCTATTAACAATTGGAGAGGACTTCACTGGTGGTGCAGTGGATAAGAATCCTGCCAATGCGGGGGACATGGGTTCCATCCATGGGTTCCATCCCTGTTTCAGGAAGATTCCACATGCCTTGGCCGGTGTGCCACAATTACTGAGCCCATACTCTAGAGCCTGTGAACTGCAACTACTAAAGACCATGAACCTAGAGCCTGGGCTCTGCAACACGGGAAGACACCGCAACGAGAAGCCCACGCACCACAACAAAGAGTAGCCTCTGCTCACCACAACCAGAGAAAGCCCCCGCAAAGCAACAAAGACTCAGCACAGCCAAACAGATAAATAACTAAAAATTTAAAAAAAAAAAAAAAAAAAGAGGAATCTGGGTGGGAGGTATACGGACACTGTACTATCTTTGCAACCTTTTTGTGACTCTAAAACTAATTTAAGTGAAAAGTTTATTTTAAAAAAAAAGCCAGAGACCTGGGTGTGACTTCTGGCTCTGCCATGTGTTAACTGTGTTAACCTTGAGCAAATAATTTAACCTCTCTAAGCCTCAACTTCATTTACCCAAAAAGTCCTACTCTACAGTGAAAAACTGAAAGGCTTCCTGCTAAATTCAGGAACAAGACAAGGATGCCCACTTTCACCATACCTGTTTAACATAGTATTGAAAGTCCTAGCAAAAGAAATCAGACAAGAAAAAGAGATAAAATGTATCCAGATTGGAAGAGAGAGGTAAAACTGTCACTATATGCAGATAACATGATACTCTATATAGAAGACCCCAAAGTTGGAGATTAAAACTGATAAATGAATTCAACATGGTTGTAGGATACAAGATTAATACACATAAATCTGTTGTATTTTTATACACTAGTAACACTATATCAGAAAGAGGAAAGAAAAAACACTGTGTAAAACCACATTAAAAAACAACCTAGGAATAACCTTAGCCAAGGAGGTGAAAGACCTATATCCTGAAAACTATAAAACGTTAAAGAAACTGAAGATAATTCAAAGAAATGGAAAGATACCCCATGTTTTTGAATTGGAAGAATATTGCTAAAATGGTCATATTACTCAATGCAATCTACAGATTTAATGGAATCCCTATCAAAATACCAAGGACATTTTTTCACAGAACGAGAACAAATAATCCTAAAATTCAAATGAAGACACAAAAGTCCTAGAACTGCCAAAGCAAATATGAAGAAAAAGAACAAAGATGGAGGCATAGCCCTTCTAGACTTTGAAATATGCTACAAAGCTAAAGTAATCAAAAGAGTGTCATACTGGCACAAGAACAGACATATAGATCAATGAACAGAATAGAGAGCCCATAAATAAACCCATGTAACTAAGGTGAATTACTCTATGACAAAAGAGGCAAAAATAAATAATAGAGAAAAGACAGTCTCTTCAAGTGGTGTTGGGAAAACTTGGACTGCTACATGTCCATTACTGAAATGAAAATGCTCCCTCACACCAAATACAAAAATAAATTCAAAATGGTTTAAAGACCTAAATTAAGCTATGGTACCACAAAACTCCTAGAAGAGAACACAGGCAAAACACTTTGACATAAATCATAGCATTATTTTGTTAGGTCAGTTTTCCAAGGCAAAAGAAATAAAAACAAAAAGAAACAATTGAGACCTAATCAAACTTAGAAGCTTTTACAGTCATCAAGACAGTATGGTACTGGCATAAAGACAGAAATATAGATCAACAGAACAAAATAGAAGGCCCAGAGATAAACCCACACACCTGTGGACACCTTATCTTTGACAAAGGAGGCAAGGATATACAATGGAGAAAAGACAACCTCTTTAACAAGTGGTGCTGGGAAAACTGGTCAACCACTTGTAAAAGAATGAAACTAGAACACTTTCTAACACCATACACAAAAATAAACTCAAAATGGATTAAAGATCTAAATGTAAGACCAGAAACTATAAAACTCCTATAGGAAAACAGGCAAAACACTCTCTGATGTAAATCATAGCAGGATCCTCTATGACCCACCTTCCAGAGTAATGGAAATAAAAGCAAAAATAAACAAACGGGCCCTAATGAAACTTAAAAGCTTTTGCACAACAAAGTAAACTAAAGCAAGGTGAAAAGACAGCCTTCAGAATGGGAGAAAATAATAGCAAATGAAGCAACTGACAAAGAATTAATCTCAAAAATATACAAGCAACTCCTGCAGCTCAATTCCAGAAAAATAAATGACCCAGTAAAAAAATGGCCCAAAGAACTATACAGACATTTCTCCAAAGAAGACATACAGATAACTAACAAACACATGAAAAGATGCTCAACATCACTCATTATCAGAGAAATGCAAATCAAAATCACAATGAGGTACTATCTCACACCAGTCAAAATGACTGCTATCAAAAAGTCTACAAACAATAAATGCTGGAGAGGGTGCAAAGAAAAGGGAACCCTCTTATATTGTTGGTGGGAATGCAAACTAGTACAACCATGATGGAGAACAGTGTGGAGATTCCTTAAAAAACTGGAAATAGAACTGCCATACAACCCAGCAATCCCACTGTGGGAATACACACCAAGGAAACCAGAATTGAAACGTGTACCCCAATGTTCATCGCAGCACTGTTTACAATAGCTAGGACATGGAAGCAATCTAGATGTCCATAGGCAGACGAATGGATAAGAAAGCTGTGGTACATATACACAATGGAATATTACTCGGCTATTAAAAAGAATGCATTTGAATCAGTTCTAATGAGGTGGATGAAACTGGAGCCTATTATACAGAGTGAAGTAAGTCAGAAAGAAAAACACCAATACAGTATATTGACACATATATGGAATTTAGAAAGATGGTAATGATGACACTATATGCGAGACAGCAAAAGAGACACAGATGTAAAGAACAGACTTTTGGACTCTGAGGGAGAAGGTGAGGGTGAGATGATTTGAGAGAATAGCATTGAAACATGTATATTATCATATGTGGAATAAATCACCAGTCCAGGTTCGATGCATGAGACAGGGTGCTCAGGGCTGGTGCACTGGGATGACCCTGAGGGATGGGATGGGGAAGGAGGTGGGAAGGGGGATTGGGATGGGGAACACATGTACACCATGGCTGATTCATGTCAATGTATGGCAAAAAACCACTACAATATTGTAAAGTAATTAGCCTCAATTAAAATAAATAAATTAATTTTAAAAATAAAATAAAAAAACTTAGAAGCTTTTGCACAGTAAAAGAAAACAAACCAAAACAAAAAATCCTATAGAATTGCAGAAAATATTTGCAAATGATACAACAAATGATACAAATAATATCTAAAACACAGAAACAGTTCATAATACCATTCAATATAAAAAACAATTGAGTCAAAGAAATAAAAGGAACCCAGACAGGAAAAGAAGTGAAACTCTCACTGTCTGCAGATGACATGATCCTCTACATAGAAAACCCTAAAGACTCTACCAGAAAATTATTAGAGCTAATCAATGAATATAGTAAAGTTGCAGGATATAAAATCAACACACAGAAATCCCTTGCATCCCTATACACTAACAATGAGAAAGCAGAAAGAGAAATTAAGGAAACAATCCCATTCACCATTGCAACAAAAAGAATAAAATACTTAGGAGTATATCTCCCTAAAGAAACAAAAGACCTATACATAGAAAACTATAAAACACTGATGAAGGAAATCAAAAAGGACACAAACAGATGGAGAAATATACCGTGTTCATGGACTGGAAGAATCAATATTGTGAAAATGGCTATACTACCCAAAGCAATCTATAGATTCAATGCAATCCCTATCAAGCTACCAACGGTATTCTTCACAGAACTAGAACAAATAATTTCACAATTTGTATGGAAGTACAAAAAACCTCAGATAGCCAAAGCAATCTTGACAAAAAATAATGGAACTGGAGGAATCAACCTGCCTGACTTCAGGCTCTACTACAAAGCCACAGTCATCAAGACAGTATGGTACTGGCACAAAGACAGAAATATAGATCAATGGAACAGAATAGAAAGCCCAGAGATAAATCCACCTACCTACGGACACCTTATCTTCGACAAAGGAGGCAAGAATATAATATGGAAAAAAGACAACCTCTTTAACAAGTGGTGCTGGGAAAACTGGTCAACCACTTGTAAGAGAATGAAACTAGAACACTTTCTAACACCATACACAAAAATAAACTCAAAATGGATTAAAGATCTAAATGTAAGACCAGAAACTATAAAACTCCTAGAGGAGAACATAGGCAAAACACTCTTCAACATAAACCACAGCAAGATCCTCTATGACCCACCTCCCAGAATATTGGAAATAAAAGCAAAAATAAACAAATGGGACCAAATGAAACTTAAAAGCTTTTGCACAACAAAGGAAACTATAAGCAAGGTGAAAAGACAGCCCTCAGATTGGGAGAAAATAATAGCAAATGAAGAAACAGACAAAGGATTAATCTCAAAAATATACAAGCAACTCCTGCAGCTCAATTCCAGAAAAATAAATGACCCAATCAAAAAATGGGCCAAAGAACTAAACAGACATTTCTCCAAAGAAGACATACAGATGGCTAACAAACACATGAAAAGATGCTCAACATCACTCATTATCAGAGAAATGCAAATCAAAACCACAATGAGGTACCATTACACACCAGTCAGAATGGCTGCTATCCAAAAGTCTACAAGCAATAAATGCTGGAGAGGGTGTGGAGAAAAGGGAACCCTCTTACACTGTTGGTGGGAATGCAAACTAGTACAGCCACTATGGAGAACAGTGTGGAGATTCCTTAAAAAACTGGAAATAGAACTGCCATATGACCCAGCAATCCCACTTCTGGGCATACACACTGAGGAAACCAGAATTGAAAGAGACACGTGCACCCCAATGTTCATCGCAGCACTGTTTATAATAGCCAGGACATGGAAGCAACCTAGATGCCCATCAGCAGACGAATGGATAAGGAAGCTGTGGTATATATACACTATGGAATATTACTCAGCCATTAAAAAGAATCCATTTGAATCAGTTCTAATGAGATAGATGAAACTGGAGCCCATTATACAGATTGAAGTAAGCCAGAAAGACAAACACCAATACAGTATACTAACGCATACATATGGAATTTAAAAAAATGGTAACGATAACCCTATATGCAAAACAGAAAAAGAGACACAGATGTACAGAACAGACTTTTAGACTCTGTGGGAGAAGGTGAGGGTGGGATGTTCTGAGAGAATAGCATTGAAACAAGTATACTATCAAGGGTGAAACAGATTACCAGCCCAGGTTGGATGCATGGGACAAGTGCTCAGGGCTGGTGCACTTGGAAGACCCAGAGGGATGGGATGGAGAGGGAGGCAGGAGGGGGGATCGGGAAGGGGAACATATGTAAATACATGGCTGATTCATGTCAATGTATGGCAAAAAACACTACAATATTGTAAAGTAATTATCCTCCAACTAATAAATGGGAAAGAAAAAAAAAAAACAATTGAGTCAAAAAATGGACAGAAGACCTGAATAGACATTTTTCCAAAGAAGATATACAGATGACCAAGAGGTACATGGACAGATGCTTCAACATCACTAATTATTTAGAGAAATGGAAATCAAAACCACAGTGAGGCATCACCTCACACCTGTCAGAATAGCTGTCGCGAATAAGCCTACAAAAAAGAAATGTTGGACACAATGTGGAGAAAAGAGAACCCTTGTACGCTGTTGGTGAGAATGTAAATTGGTGCAGCTTCTATGGAAAAAACTATGAGGTTTCCTTTAAAAACTAAAAATAAATCTACCTTATAATCCAGCAATTCCATTCCTAGGCATATATCTGGTGGAAAAAACAAAAACACTAATTCAAAAAGATACATGCACCCCAATGTTCACAACAGCACTATTCACAATAGCCAAGACGTGGAAGGAACCCAAATGCCCATCAAAAGACAACTGGCTTAAGAAAATGTGGTGTGTACCTAAATGTAATATTACTCAGCTATAAAAAAGAATGAAATGCTGTCATTTGCACCAATGTGGCTGGACCTAGAGAGTATGCTTGGTGAAATAAAGCAGAGAAAGACAAAGAATGTATGATACCACTTGTATGTGGAATCTAAAAAATAATAACAATGAATGTACATACGAAACAGAAATAGACCCACAGAAATAGAATCAATTTACGGTTACCAGAGTGGGGGATGGGAGGGAAAATTAGGGGTATGGGATTAATGGATATAAACTACTACACATAAAACAGAAAAGCAACAAAGATGTATAGCATAGGAAGTAATACCCAGTATCTTATAATAACCTATAATGGAATACAATCTGCAAAAAAAAAAAAAAACCTGAAGCACTATACTGTATAGCTGAAACTAACATCCTATTGTAAATCAACTATACTTCAATTTTGAAAAAGTACCCTTATAGAGCCTACTTTAAAAGACTGTTGTGAGCATTAGATGAGCTAGCAAAGAGCTTGACACAATGCTCGGCATGAAGTATTATCTGTCAATTACTTGCAATCATCACCCATCAAAGGGCCAAGCACTGCAGTTTTCAATCAAGGGCACAGCCACTAAAACTCACCATGTCCTGACTCCCCAACACTGGTTGATAGCACATTCTTCACAATCACCCAGGCTCTAAAACTCTTTCAGTGCTTCTCTTTCCCTTGACCTTATACTCAATCAGGCAGCAGATCCTGTTAAACTTGTTGCTGCAACATTCTCAATCTTATAACCTCTTTCATCTAACCATTTCTACCCTGGCTTAACCCTTGTTCCTGCCTAATTATAACAGCACACCGTCCTCTTGTTATTCCCTATTTCCTCTGCTCCTTGAAAGCCCCTCTATAGCATGGCCTCACTAATCTCTCTAAATCATACTACCTAACCTTCCACAGAAGGAAGACCTGGAATGTTAGGTACATGAATCAAGGCAAATTTGAAGTGGTCAAACAGGAGATGGCAAGAGTGAACATCGACATTTGAGGAATCAGCGAACTAAAATGGACTGGAATGGGTGAATTTAACTTAGATGACCATTATATCTACTACTATGGGCAAGAATCCCTTAGAAGAAATGGAGTAGCCATCAAAGTTGATAAAAGATTCCAAATGCACTACTTGGGTGCAATCTCAAAAATGACAGAATGATATCTGTTCGTTTCTGAGGTAAACCATTCAAAATCAGAGTAATCCAAGTCTAGCCTCGACCAGTAATGCTGAAGGAGCTAAGGTTGAATGGTTCTATGAAGACCTACAAGACCTTCTAGAACTAACACCCAAAAAAGATGTCCTTTTCATTATACAGGACTGGAATGTAAAAGTAGGAGGTCAAGAAACACCTGTTACCTGGAGTAACAGGCAAATTCGGCCTTGGAGTACAGAATGAAGCAAAGGCTAATAGAGTTTGGCCAAGAGAATTCACTGGTCATAGCAAACACCCTCTTCCAACAACACAAGAGAAGACTCTACACATGGACATCACCAGATGGTCAACACCGAAATCAGATTGATTATACTCTTTGCAGCCAAAGAGGAGAAGGCAATGGCAACCCACTCCAGTACTCTTGCCTGGAAAATCCCATGGACGGAGGAGCCTGGTAGGCTGGAGTCAATGGGGTCAGACACGACTGAGCGACTTCACTTTCACTTTTCACTTTCATGCATTGGAGAAGGAAATGGCAACCCACTCCAGTGTTCTTGCCTGGAGAATCCCAGGGACGGGGGAACCTGGTGAGCTGCTGTCTATGGGGTCGCACAGAGTCGGACACAACTGAAGTGACTTAGCAGCAGCAGCAGCAGCCAAAGATGGAGAAGTTCTATACAGTCAGCAAAAACAAGACCAGGAGCTGACTGTGGCACAGACCATGAACTCCTTATTGCCAAATTCAGACTTGAAAGTAAGGAAAACCACTAGACCATTCAGGTATGACTTAGATCAAACCCCTTACTATCATACACTGGAAGTGACAAAAAGGTTCAAGGAATTAATCTGATAGACACAGTCCCTGAAGAACTAGGACACTATACAGGAGGTAGTGATCAAGACCATCCCCAAGAAAAAGAAATGCAGAAAGGCAAAACAAAATGGTTGTCTGAGGAGGCCTTACAAACAGCTGTGAAAAGAAGAGAAGCAAAAGGCAAAAGAGAAAAGGAAAGATATACCCATTTGAATGCAGAATTCCAAAGAATAGCAAGGAGAGAGAAGAAAGCCTTCCTCAGGGATCAGCGAAAAGAAATAGAGGAAAACAGAATGAGAAAGACTAGAGATCTCATCAAGAAGATTAGAGATACCAAGGGAACATTTCATGCAAAGATGGGCTCAATAAAGGACAGAAGTGGTATGGACCTAACAAAAGCAGAAGATATTAAGAAGAGGTGGTAAGAACACACAGAAGAACTATACAAAAAAGATCTTCACAACCCAGATAATCATGATGGTGTGATCACCAACCTAGAGCCAGAATCCTGGAATGCAAAGTCAAGTGGGCCTTACGAAGCATCACTACGAACAAGGCTAGTAGAAGCGATGGTATTCCAGTTGAGCTATTTCAAATCCTAAAAGACGACGCTGTGAAAGTGCTGCATTCAATATGCTAGCAAATTTGGAAAACTCAGCAGGGGCCACAGGATTGGAAAAGGTCAGTTTTCATTCCAATCCCAAAGAAAGGCGATGCCAAAAATGCTCAAACTCCTGCACAATTGCACTCATCTTACACACTAGTAAGTGAAGTCACTTAGTCGTGTCCGACTCTTTGCAACCCCATGAACTGTAGCCTACCACGCTCCTCCATCCATGGGATTTTCCAGCAAGAGTACTGGAGTGGGTTGCCATTTCCTTCTCCAGAGGATCTCCCCAATCCAGGTATCGAACCTGGGTCTACTCCATTGTAAGCAGACGCTTTACTGTCTGAGCCACCAGAAAAGTAATGCTCAAAATTCTCCAAGCCAGGCTTCAATAGTATGTGAACCATGAACTTCCAGTTGTTCAAGATGGATTTAGAAAAGGCAGAGGAACCAGAAATCAAATTGCCAACATCTATTGGATCATTGAAAAAGCAAGAGTTCCCGAAAAACATCTATTTCTGCTTTATTGACCACATGAAAGCCTTTGACTGTGTGGATCACAAAAAACTGTGGAAAATTCTTAGTGATGGGAATACCAGACCATCTGATCTGTCTCCTGAGAAATCTGTATGCAGGTCAAGAAGCAACAGTTAGAATCAGACATGAACAACAGACTGGTTCCAAATAGGGAAAGGAGTACGTCAAGGCTGTATATTGTCACCCTGCTTATTTAACTTATATGCAGAGTTCATCATGCAAAATGCTGGGCTTGATGAAGCACAAGCTGGAATCAAGATTGCTGGGAGAAATATCAATAACCTCAGACATGCAGATGACACCATCCTTACGACAGAAAGTAAAGAGGAACTGAAGAGCCTCTTGATGAAAGTTAAAGAGGAGAGTGAAAAAGCTCACTTAAAACTCAACATTCAAAAAACGAAGATCATGGCATCCAGTCTCATCACTTCATGCAAATAGATGAGAAAATAATGGAAACAGTGACAGACTTTATTTTCTTGGGCTCCAAAATCACTGCAGATGGTGACTGCAGCCATGAAATTAAAGGACCCTTGCTCCTTGGAAGAAAAGCTATGACAAACTAGACAGCATATTAAAAAGCAGAGACATTACCTTGCTGACAAAGGTCCATCTTGTCAAAGTTATGGTTTTTCCAGTAGTCATATAAGGATGTGAGAGTTGGACTATAAAGCTGAGTACCAAAGAACTGATACTTTTGAACTGTGGTGTTGGAGAAGACTCTGGACAGTCCCTTGGACTGCAAGGAGATCCAACCAGTCCATCCTAAAGGAAATCAGACCTGGATATTCACTGGAAGGATGGTGCTGAAGCTGTAACTCCAATACCTTGGCCACCTGATGCAATGAACTGAATCACTAGAAAAGACCCCAATGCTGGGAAAGATTGAGGGTAGGAGGAGAAGAGGATGACAGACGATGAGATGGTTGGATGGCATCACAGACTCAATGAACAGGAGTTTGACCAAACTCTGGGAGTTGGAGACAGAGTGGGAAGCCTGGTGTGCAGCAGTCCGTGGGGTCACAAAGGGTCAGACATAAGTGAGCAACTGAACTGAACTCAAACAAGCAACTCAGTAATAAAAAAGGCATAAGATGTGGGGAAAAAAGACATATATCACAGGAGAGAAACAGCAAGCGAATAATAGAGAAAGCTAAAAGTAAAATGGCAAATATAGTAAGTCCAATCATAATTTTATTAAACAGACTAAAAATCTCCAATCCAAAAGCAAACAGTGACTGTGTAAAAAAGCAAGATCCAACAATGTGCTCTTTCAGAGACCCATTTGAAATCAAGACATAAAATAGGTTAAAAAAGAAAGGACAAAAAAAAGATATGGCATGCAAACAATAATCATAAGAGAGCCAGAATGGCTGTAGTAGTATCTTAAAAATGAACTCTAAGAAATATTACTAGATAAAAAGAGATTTTATAATGATTAAAGGTTAGTACCTTTTATGTAACAAATATATTAAGATATATGTACCTAAAGCCAGTTCAGAATACATGAACAACAAGATTCACAGCTAACTTTTCAGCAAACATATGGTGGCCATTAAGGCAGTGGAATGACATAATCAAAGGGCCTGGGGCAGGGGTGGGGAAATGCCAACAGAGAATCCTAAATCCATCAAATGCCATCCTTCTAAAATGAATTTGAAATAAAGTACAAAGTAAAAACTGGAGAGAGTTTGTTGTTGGCATACTTGTCTCACTGATAGAAGCAAGTATCAGAGAATCAAAAGGAGAAATAGACAAATTAATAATTATAGTTGAAAATGTCCCAGTGTTAATAACTAACAGAACAAGCAGACCAAAAATCAGCAAGGCTGTAGCAGATCTGAACAATATTATCAACCAATTTGACCTAACATATTTTTTAACACTCTATCAAATGAGAGGAGAATATGTATTCTTTTCAGATGCATGTGAAACATTCTCCAGGCTAGGTCACATGCTAGGCCCAAAAGATAAATCTCAAATGTAGGTGATACATTTCTAAATAATACATAGGTCCAAAAAGAAATCACAGGGGCAACTAGAAAGTATTTTGAACTAAATGAAAACAAAAACACAACATGTCAAAATTTATAAGTATGCCTTATACAGTGCTTAGAGGGAAATTCAGAAGTTTAAGTACCTATATTAGAAAAGAAAGGTTTCATTTTGCCTAAGTTGTCCAATTTGTTCATATAAAGTTGCTTGTCGTATTCTCTTATAATCATTCTAATTCTGAAGGGTTGGTAATTAATGTCCCTTATTTCACCCATGACTAAGGAAGAAACAGAAAATCTAAAGCTCTATAATAAGAAAAAGAGAATCATTACTTAAAAACCTGCCCTCCCTTCCTACCACACACACAAAAAGCCCAAGCTAGATGGCTTTATCCAGTCAATTCTATACAACAACGAATAAATTACAGCAAGCCTACACAAATTCTTTCATAAAATAGAGGCAGGGGAACTTCTCAACTCATTCTACAGGACCAGTATTACGTTTTCATCAAAGCAAGACAGGTATGACAAGAAAACCAGAGATCAGTATCCCCTGTGAGCATGCACATGAAAGTCCCTAACGTGACGTTAACAAATGAAATGCAGAAACATATAAAAAGATTAAAACCACGATGAAGTGAGATCTATGTGACAATAACATTTACGGGGCTCCTCTCTTCTCTTTGTTCTGACATCACCCTTCAGACAGATTTAAACTGTGGTAGTTTGGCTGTGTGGTCCCTTCATGTATACACTAACCAGTCTATACCTTTCTTGGTGGTTATGCGTAAGGTGTATGAAATAAAGTAACCTAATCCTCTTGAAATTATGGATACCAAAAATAGATTAAGGATACCACAAAAGGAGCAAGAAGATTTCTACTTTTAGCCTTGATGCTAAGGGTTAAAATAGGATTTAAAACAAACACACAAAGATGAAAAATTAGGAAAGCAATGGGCTTGATTCTCAGTTTGGTAATATCCAGGACTCAAAATAATTAAGAACCAACAAGATCCATGTGGAAGATAAATTTAACTGGTTTAGTTTTCCTCGAGTGAGAAATGACATCCTAATTGTTGGAGAAAAGGCACTGTATCTTCAGAAATACAAATAAGATTTTGAAGAGACGGCAGCGTGTCCCTTTCTCCAACCTCATGTTAACTCAAGCACTGAAATCAGTGCTAATATTTAGGTTTATCTATATCTGGTCACCAGTTGACAGACTTTCCAACTCCTAAAAGGTTCACTTCTAGGTTCTTGCTTTTAGAGATGGTTATCAGCAGGAGGATGATGCACCTTGCCACCCATCCAACCATCATAAAAGTTAGCCTGGTGGACAAATCAGTTTGTTAGCATCCATCACTCAGTCATGTCTGTCTCTGCAACCTCAAGGACTATAGCCCCCCAGGCTCCTCTGTCCATGGGATTTCCCAGGTAAGAATACTGGAGTGGGCTGCCATTTCCTCCTCCAGGAAATCTTCCTGAACCAGGGATCGTTGGGCAGGCAAATTCTTTACCACTGAGCCACCTGGGAAGCCAAATATACAGGACAAACCCATAAATACAGTCCATAATACATTTGGGGTGACAGATGAGCGAAAGCTATGGCATTTTCAGGAAATACCTGCAAACACCTAATACTTTAATACCTATGTCTAGGAATTAAAAACAAAATGCAACCATATTCAAGTGGTCATTCATTTCTGCATGGTTTAGAATGTAACCGTCAACCACAGCATCAATAAGTTAGCCAATTCTGCACTATAAATGAACATAAAAATCTAATAGTTTAAAATTTGGGGCTGTGTGACAAAGATTATTTCCATTTTTAAAAAGGAATGCTTCAGATGAAGGAAAGACTGTGAAACCATAAGAGAGACAAAGTCTCTGCATGTCACAGGAGATCTGAAATAACACAAACGCCAACTAAAAAAAAAATTCAAGCTAATTTTGAAATAATGAAGTGAGGATACAGGTACATAGTTTGTGGCAATGCTTGTAATGCTTCATTTCCAGTAGCTGAAAGCAGGATCAAAATTTTGAGCAGATATTTCCAGGTAAACTATGTGCAGAGCAAATATACAGACTCATTAAACATGGCTAACTTCAAAAATTAAATCTGGCTGATCATACATAACAAACCAAAATTGATATATTTTTCTGGATGAATTTCAAATATGCCAACATAACATTTCTACATTGTGAATTAAAAAACAATTCATAAAAAATCTATAGACCATATGCAAGTTTATTTAAATAATTTAAAACTGCACAGGGAGCTAATTTATAAGTATAAAAATAGATGGTTTAGCAACCAAATACAAGCACCACACCAAAAGCAGATTACACACGCACCACCAAAGTCTTTGGAAGATGAAGGCAACATTAATATCTCAAGTAATTTTATGAGAATACTTTACTTATATGATAGTCAGATGTTACTAAAACATCTCAAAATATGTAGGGCCCACAAATATTTCAGTTTCAAGTCTTCCCTTCAGTTTTCTTGTCAATATAGTAATGATTCTTCTTAGATATTGTACAACAATTAGTCTAGATTGACAAATGGGCTATCGAAGCCACTATCTTGCTGGCTAGACAGAGGAGCAATTAATTTTCTCGAAGGCAGCGGACACATGGTAGGTGGTACTGTACTGCTCAGTTCTTTGAATTCTGACTTTAATGTATCAGCTTTATGATGAGGTGGGTATCCAAGAGTCATGCTGCTCTTCCCTGGCTGGGAATATGTGATTTCTTCTGACAGGTCTGGAGCATGACCACTCTGACATTTCGTAGGCTGACGAATCATGTTTTTCTCTGAGTCTGAAAGACAGCTGGCTGCTGAAAACTGTTTGAAATTCACAGATTCAGCAAGCGAATCCAGAGTGTCTTGCAGCCCACTGTGCAAAAATGACACCTCATGACTGCTATAGGGTAGAGTGGCAGTGTTGGAACGCCAGCCTGAAGAGTCACTCAGGTCCCCTCCATCCTTTACGGGAATTTCCTTAACACCCAAACTTGGACTTTTCTCAGATGCAGCGTTTTCACCTTCCATTAGTGGATTACATTTATATACTTTTAAACCAAGTCTTTCATTAGGACTTCGAAAAGTAATGTGTGTGGATTCAGACTCAGAAAGATCAGGGGTATATCGAGATGAAGGTTTATTTCCGAAGGTTCCAAGGAATGGGTGTGCGTTTGAGTGCTGGAGTGATTCAGAGTCAGGATCACCAACAAGGTCTTTCTTCTTGTGTAAACCAAAGCTTCTTTCATCTTCGCAAGGCACAAACTCAGGAGAAACACTCCTTGGCAAAATGTCTACATGTTTGTGACTGTTATCCCTGAACTGAAAGTGCAGGTGCGACTCTCTGGAACACTTGGGCTTCCCGTCCCCATGCTCTTCATCCTCTAATTGCCTTCGTAGGTTACAGGCAGCCCTCCTCTTAGGAACTTGGTCGCACATACTTCTGGGGATAGTTTTTAGACTGTTTGATTTGCTTTCCATGTGACATGGTATATTCTGATTCACATCATTTCTTTTTAATTTTTCAACTCCAGTCAGCCTCTCTGAAGTCAGAGGCAATACTCCTATGTACAAGGGAACACAAAATTAGGGGAAAACAGAATTAGCAGAAAATTAACACTGAAAGAGGAGGGGAAAAAAAACACGTTTTTATATATTTCCAAGCAACGCATATATATTTTATCATTTTCAAAGAAAATACATCAATACTGAACATTTTAAAATCTCATATATATATATGATAAAGCTGAGTAATTTTGCAATTGAAATCTATTATTATTATCCAGCTGATCTACTATTTTATGCAATAGGTGGTACAGCATTTCAACAGCCAACTGCAACATTTCCAACTTGCTCTGATGTCAAGTATCGAGTTTCTGATGAAGAAAATCTGGTGGAAGGACCCCCCACCCCAATTCAAGACTCACACACAACACATTCTTTCAAAGCTAAAATAGTTTCTGATTTAATTAGCTAAGGCACTAAATCTGATCAGAGGCAGAACTCCACAATGCATAGAATCAGAGGCATCATATGTCAGAGTTGGGTACTATGGCCCCTAAAATCCATATAAAGGATTTGCAACTGCTGGGAACATTAGACCATATCCAGAAAACTTTTCATGTTATATGCCATTGCCCCTTTATAGCCAAGGTTCACATCACCATTCCATTATTTACACAAATAATCTTTGTGCTTCTATTTGAAGAATGTTTACCAACCTTCAACTCAGGAATTCCTGAACAATCTTTGCTTCTTGCTTTCCCGAAGTTCAACTGAATTTTTATCATTATGAACTTTCACTTTGGTCAGTTTAATGCTAACTCACATTTACCTAATACTGTATTTAACTCTATAATTTATCTAATATCAATCGACATTGCTTGGTATATCACTCTCTAGCCCTGTATTTTGAATTGCTGATGGTGGTCTTATCTGAAATAACATATGTCTAGAATTTTTAAAACTGTTTGAAAATTATGCTCTTTTGTTACTGGGTTTAAGCAATTCATGTTTAGTGTGACAGCTGTTTCAATCTACTATTATTTTCAATTTACGTATGCTTTCCAGATGTATTTTTCCTTTATAGAGTATTAGATTGAAAACGTTTTCTTCCAAGTTTTACCCTTACTACTTTGAAAGTTATATATTCTAATTCTCTATTCAGTTCAGTTCAGTCGTTCAGTTGTGTCTGACTCTTTGCGACCCCATGAATCACAGCACTCCAGGCCTCACTGTTCATCACCAACTCCCGGAGTTTACTCAAACCCATGTCCATCAAGTCGGTGATGCCATCCAGCTATCTCATCCTCTGTTGTCCCCTTCTCCTCCTGCCTCCAATACCTCCCAGCATCAGGGTCTTCTCCAATGAGTCAACTCTTCGCACGAGGTGGACAAAGTATTGGAGTTTCAGTTTCAGCATCAGTCCTTCCAATGAACACTTAGGACTGCTCTCCTTTAGGATGGACTGGTTGGATCTCCTTGAAGTCCAAGGGACTCTCAAGAGTCTTCTCCAACATCACAGTTCAAAAGCATCAAATTTTTGGCACTCAGCTTTCTTCACAGTCCAACTCTCACATCCATACATGACCACTGGAAAAACCATAGCCTTGACCAGACAGACCTTTGTTGGCAAAGTAATGTCTCTGCTTTTTAATATGCCATCTAGGTTGGTCATATCTTTCCTTCCAAGGAGTAAGCGTCTTTTAATTTCATGGCTGCAATCACCATCTGCGGTGATTTTGGAGCCCCCCAAAATAAAGTCAGCCACTGTTTCCACTGTCTCCCCATCTATTTGCCATGAAATGATGGGACCAGATGCCATGATCTTAGTTTTCTGAATGTTGAGCTTTAAGTCAACTTTTTCACTCTCCTCTTTCACTTTCATCAAGAGGCTCTTTAGTTCCTCTTCACTTTCTGCCATAAGGGTGGTGTCATCTGCATATCTGAGGTTATTGATATTTCTCCCGGCAATCTTGATTCCAGCTTGTGCTTCTTCCAGCCCAGCGTTTCTCATGATGTACCCTGCATATAAGTTAAATAAGCAGGGTGACAATATACAGCCTTGACGTACTCCTTTTCCTATTTGGAACCAGTCTGTTGGTCCATGTCCAGTTCTAACTGTTGCTTCCTAATCTGCATATAGGTTTCAGAAGAGGCAGGTCAGGTGGTCTGGTATTCCCATCTCTGTCAGAATTTTCCAGTTTATTGTGAGCCACACAGTCAAAGGCTTTGGCATAGTCAATAAAGCAGAAATGGATGTTTTTCTGGAACTCTCTTGCTTTTTCGATCATCCAGTGGATGTTGGCAATTTGATCTCTGGTTCCTCTGTCTTTTCTAAAACCAGCTTGAACATCTAGAAGTTCATGGTTAACATATTGCTCAAGCCTGGTTTGGAGAATTTTGAGCATTACTTTACTGGCGTGTGAGATGAGTGTGCAATTGTGTGGTAGTTTGAGCATTCTTTGGGATTGCCTTTCTTTGGGATTGGAATGAAAACTGACCTTTTCCAGTCCTGTGGCCACTGCTGATTTTTCCAAATTTGCTAGCATATTGAGTGCAGCACTTTCACAGCATCATCTTTTAGGATTTGAAATAGCTCAACTGGAATTCCATTACCTCCACTAGCTTTGTTCACAGTGATGCTTCCTAAGGCCCACTTGACTTCACATTCCAGGATGTCTGGCTCTAAGTGAGTGATCACACCATCATGATTATCTGGGTCATGAAGATCTTTTTTGTACAGTTCTTCTGTGTATTCTTGCCATCTCTTCTTAATATCTTCTGCTTCTGTTAGGTCCATACCATTTCTGTCCTTTATCAAACCCATCTTTGCATGAAATGTTCCCTTGCTATCTCTAATCTTCTTGATGAGATCTCTAGTCTTTCTCATTCTGTTGTTTTCCTCTATTTCTTTGCACTGATCCCTAAGGAAGACTTTCTTATCTCTCCTTGCTATTCTTTGGAGCTCTGCATTCAAATGGGAATATCTTTCCTTTTCTCCTTTGCTTTTGGCTTCTCTTCTTTTCACAGCTATTTGTAAGGCCTCCTCAGACAACCATTTTGCCTTTTTGCATTTCTTTTCCATGGGGATGGTCTTGATCCCTGTCTCCTGTACAATGTCACGAACCTCCGTCCATAGTTCATCAGGCACTCTGTCTATCATATCTAGTCCCTTAAATCTATTTGTCAGTTCCACTGTATAGTCATAAGGGATTTGATTTAGGTCATACCTGAATGGTCTATTGGTTTTCCCTACTTTCTTCAATTTAAGTCTGAATTTGGCAATAAGGAGTTCATGATCTGAGCCGCAGTCAGCTCCCGGTCTTGTTTTTGCTGACTGTATAGAGCTTCTCCATCTTTGGCTGCAAAGAATATAATCAATCTGATTTCGGTGTTGATCATCTGGTGATGTCCATGTAATAACTCTCTATTAGTTAGCCTTAATTCTTTTTCTTTTTAAATTTATTTTTGGCTATGCTGGGTCTTCAGTGCTATGCACAAGCTTTCTGTAGCTGCACTGAGCAGGGGTTACACTCTAGTTGGGGTGTGAGGACTTCTCACTGAAGTAGCTTCTCTTATTGCAAAGCACAGGCTTAGGACACACAAGCTTCAGCAGTTGTGACGCACAGACTCTAGAGTGCATGGGCTTCGTAGTTTTGGCATGTGGGCTCAGGAGTTGCAGCTCACAGGCTCGAGAGTACATGCTCAGCAGTTTGGTGCATAGGCTTAGTTTCCCCACGTGTTAGCCTTAAATTTTTATACACATACTTAAACTTGTATCTTTACAGCAAGCTACAGAGTTATAAGTATCTGTATCTTCTCCTTGAAAATAATATAAATTTTAGAATATTGTTAGTTTCCTCTACAATATCCTCTTTCATGTTTCTGAGGATACTGTATTTTTCTAACATTCTCACATCCTGTTGTTTGTTCTATTAATTCTATTTCTACATGTGTAAGCTCTGTTTGGAGGATTTTTTTTTTTTTTTTTTTTTTTTTTTTGCTATGTCTTGCTCTAAGTTTGGTTTCTTTTTTCATGGTGCTGCTTTCTATAAATATATAGTAATTCTCAGTTGAATGTATATCTTTTAGATGTCTTGAGCACAGTATCTGCTGGTTGTTTAAAGCAGTTGCAAGTGGAGTGAAAATGAATGAGCAGCAGAGTAGAAAGACCTAATTGCTGATAATTCTGGGCATGTGAGCTCTCGGTCTCTCCTTGGTGTGGGCAGCCAACTAGAGTACTGCCCTGTCCCCAGACTGTTTCTGTTGCTCTCACCCAGCTTAATACTGAGGTTCAGAAAGGGAAGTAGGCAGAAATAAAGACAGTGCCCCCACCTGGTTTTGGTTGCTCTGGAATACCAATTACCCCAATGGTATCCCCTAGGCTTCCTACTTCTGGAATATACCACCACCATCCTGTGTAGAACAGTTTCCCCATTGCTCCCACTTGTAACTGTCATCTTCTGGGAGCTCTGAACTGAGGTTTCCATCTTCAATCTTAAAACGCCTGTCTTCTTTCAGGGATTTCTCACAGCCTCTGATCTAGCAATTATAACTTTTAAAAGCTGAGTTATAATTTCTTCTTTCTCTCTTTCTATATTGTCACTTAAAATTCTTTCTATCCTTTCTAGGGATAGAAGCAGCAAAATGAAGCTGATGGGCAAGCTCAGTCTGCCTACTTGAACTGGAAACTATACTGTTTTTCCAGTTTAAGTAAAATATGCATATAATTTGATAAATTAGCTCTCACTCCTTACATTCCCCATTTTCCTACTAAAAATATTAAATATCTAAAAGAAAGAGAGAGAAAAATCTTTCAAGTAACTCATTTTCGCATACCTGACTGTGTAGTTTTGCTCTGGGATCCATTAGAAATAGGTGTTTCCAGCAATTTTGCCATCATAGCAAGCTTGCTAGCAGCATTGATGATCTTCTTCTCAGCCCTGTGGGAAATTCCAGAAAATAAAATTAATAGAGTGTAGAGGAAGAAAATGAGTTTCCTTAGCCCCAGGATTTCTGTTTTCCTATATGCTCTGCCACCATTAAGAGTAGCACAGACATTAAGCCTCTCTTAACCCTCTACTCATCGTGTAGATACAGTTAATTCTGTGGCTAAGGAAAATGCTTACAAAATGACAAAATGCTGTCCTGGTACTCTCAGGACACATTGTTTAGACAGAACTTACCCTTCCTCCTTCCCATCATCCTGCAAAATCTGCTGGAGGCAAATCAAATAATATTTGCGCATCTTTCGGGCGGTTTCTTGACGTTCTCGCAATACCTCTGCTTTTACCATTTCTGCAGCTCTTTCCTTACTCTCCTGAATATAACGAAGCATGTCACCTGGGGGCGGGGGGAATCCCCACAAAATGCATGTTTATTGGCAGTTTTTTCAAAATAAGAGAGGCAGACTTCAGATCAATTTTCTGGGAGATGAAGTAACTGGAGATATAGCTTAAATATTATAGCTTAACACCATCATTAAAATGGAATATTTCGGTCACCATTTTAGTAGACTAAAAGGAGAAGTAATCTAAAAGTCCACTTAGAAAGATGACAGAACACAAATATGGTCAGAGAAACACAGCATATCCCCTACGGAAACTGTCATATTTTAAACACTGAGACAAGAAATTATCATTAATATGAGGCACAGAAATTTATGCATTTCAATTACATGTCAAGTTAAGACAAGAGAAAAAGAAATATACTGAAAGGGTGAGGCAGCAAGGAAGAGAGAAGTAGACAGAGAAAGGAGGCAATATAAGCTGGAGAGATTCACAGCCTTCTGTTTACTTGTGCTCTAAAAACCCATGTTTCACTGTTTCTTCAATTCTTTCCATAGCACTTATGAATATCCAACTAAATATAATACTAGAATCCATGAGAAGTATACAAAATGCTATTGCAGGGAGAGATTTGAGACTCACGGTGCCTCCTGAAATTTTCACTTAAAAGCAGTTCACAGCTTTCAAGTCTTCCTTTTATCTTTAACTCAATGTGCTTTGATTGGGACTACCACACCGAAGAACTGATGCTTTCAAACTGTGGTATTAGAGAAGACTCTTGAGAGTCCCTTGGACAACAAGGAGATACAACCAGTCCATCCTAAAGGAAATCAGTCCTGAACATCATTGGAAGGACTGATGCTGAAGCTCCAATACTTTGGCCACCTGATGCGAAGAACTGACTCAGAAAAGACCCTGATGCTGGGAAAGACTGAAGGCAGGAAGAGAAGGGGATGACAGAGGATGAGATGGTTGGATGGCATCATCAATTCAATGGACATGAGTTTGAGTAAATTCCAGGAGTGGTGATGGACAGGGAAGCCTGGCGTGCTGCAGTCCATGGGGTTGCAAAGAGTCAGACACAACTAAGCGACTGAACTGACCTGAACTCAACTGAACCACTCTTTAAGATTAACATTTTGTGCTAAATCCAGGGCTACATCCTACTGGTTGAATATCACCATCCCTATTAAATTAAGGAGTCTAATTCATAAAGGAATCCCATTCTATCAGTAAGCTCTTCCCGGAAATTACACATTCTATGCAAAAATGCTAAGTGGAAGACTATTTTTCATTATTTCAAGTGGGAAAAATTTTAATGGAGTACATGTCAATACAAAATATCCAACCAATTTCTAAAATGTAATACATGTAAATACACAACAAGTTATCACATTAGGATGAAAAAGGAAGCTTAAAATTTCACTTTTTGATTAATTATTAACAAAAAGTTAATTTCTTTCTAGTAACATGGATTCTGTTAGAACAGGAACAACAAAGAAGCATATTCTTTATATTAAGTGGCATTTTCAAAGCATCTACAGCATGATTTTGATGATCTACCAATTATATTTGAAACTTGAGACATCTCCCACTCATTTTGTTTAAAATGAATGCAAGCTTTAGGAGGCAAATATACATATCTCATACATAAACACTGGTATTGTTCTGAGATATATATACTAACTATGTAATATTACAGTTAAAAACTTGGAGGTTTTCTACTAGGAAAACAAACCACATAAATAATTCTGTAGGATATATTACACCACCTAGTACCACAAAGGTCTTGATAAACAAATTTACATGTATGACATAATCCATTATGAAAATAATGAGAAACCACGGAACAATTCCTAATAACATTAATTCTCTATGGTCTTTAAAAGCTTATGGAGAAAAATAATAACTCATTTAAAACTCATATGGCATTTTTGGGGGGACTAGTGATCTAAGTTGTAAGATTATAAAATTTTTAGGTTAATATTAGTGTCCAAGAAGAAAAATTCTGAAAGCAGTTCAAGATGGTATTATAGGAAATCCTGAATTCACTTCCTCCCATGGACATACCACATCTACAGCCACATATGGAACAACTGTCCCCGAAAATGACCTGAGAACTAGCAGAAGAGTCACCCACAGCAAAGCAGACATATCAAGGTGAATAGCAGAGGTAGATAACAGTCTTGTCAAAACCTTCACCTTGGACATGGCATCTCACAATTAGGAATAATAGCACAAAAACAAAGCTTCTCCCTGAGGTGCAAGGGGTTTGAACCCACATCAGATGCCCCAACTCTTGGGACCTGAACCAGAGAGATGAGCCTCCAAAACATCTGGTTTTGGAAACCAAAAAGGTTTGGTTTACATCCAAGAGACACAAAGTGCTGTAGCAAAGGGAGATCCCATTCTTTCAGGACCCATTCAGAGACTCGCTCAAGTCGGGAACCCAGTGCAAAAACAACAGCATGACACATGCCTAGACCTTATGTGAAGGAGATGCACTTGCTGACCTTGAAGCATCCGTCAGAAGGGCAGAATCTGTTAGAACTCTCCTAGGATCAGAGGTGCTCGCGGGAGCCATTTGGGCCCCCGACTTCTACAAGCGCTGGCCCTTGCAGGCACCACTTGAGCACTCTCCCTCTGCCGTGCTACAGCCATTTGTCCCACGTCTGCATTCCCTGGTTGTCCTGACACACCACACCCAGCAGGTGTGCACAGTCCAAGTAGGGGACATCCCTTGAACACCTGGCCTTGGGGACTAGAAGGCTTGTGCTTCTGGGCCCCACACAAATGAAACAACTGAAGAGACCATTCTTGGCAATCTACAACCCCCAGGACACAGCACCCTAAACACACCCTAGTCTTCCTGTGTCCACCCCTTCAAGATTGGGAGAGGTAGCTCTCCTATTTCACATAATACATAGAATTAAACACATAGAGAGTTAAGCAAAATGAAGAAACAGAACTATGTTCCAAATAAAAGAACCAGACAAACCCCAGAAAAAAACCTTAATGAAATGGAGGTCAGTAACTTACCTGATAAAGAGTTCAAACTAATGGTCATAAAGATGTTCATCAATAAGAAAGGATGAACACAGAGGGAACTTAAACAAAAAATAAACAGGAAATACAAGAAACGTTAAAGAGACTCACTTCAGATGTAAGGATATATAAAGGCTAAAGTGAAGGAATGGATCAATATTTCATGCAAATAGAAAGCAAAAGAAAGCTGAAGCAGCTACACTTATATCAAATAAAATAGACGTTAAAACAAAGACTGTAATAAAAGACAAAGATGGACACTAGAAAATGATAAAGGGATCAACCCAACAAGAAGATATAAATAACATTTGTTAAAATTTATTCACCCAATATAGGAGCACCAGTATGATCAGACCTACAAGGAGAAATCAACAGTGATACAATAATAATAGGGGGATTTAATACCCCATTTACATCAATGGGTAGCTCATCTAGGCAGAAAATAAATAGGGAAACACTAGCATTAAACAATATAGTAGCCTGGATGAACTTAAAAGATATGTAGAGACTATTTTACTCTAAAACAGGAGAATACACATTTTCCTCAAGTGCACATACAACATTCTCCACGATTATAGCACATGTTAGGCCACAAGTCTCAATGCACTTTTAAAAAATTGAAACCATATCAAGTATCTTTTCCAATCACAATGGTATGAAATTAAAAATCAAAAAAGGAAACTGGAAAAAGCACGAATATGTGGAGACTTAACATCATGTTACTAAATAACCAATGAATCAAAGGAATAAAAAATAAGCCTAAAGATAAATGAAAAAATCAATAAAACATACCAAAATATACTGGATATAGCAAAAGCAGTTTTAAAAGAGAAGTTCATAGCAATACAGGCCTACCTTGGGAAACAATGTTAAACAATCTAACTTTACACCTAAAGGAACTAGAAAAAGAAGAAAAAAGAAGGGACAAAGTTAGTAGAAGGAAGAAAATAATAAAAATGAGAACAAAAATAAATTAGAGACATAAAAAAATAGAAAAATTCCATGACAAAAAATGGGCAGAAGACCTAAATAAACATTTCTTCAAAGAAGACATACAGATGGCCAACAGGCACATGAAAAGATGTTCAACATCTCTATTAGAGAAGTGTAAATCAAAACTACAGTGAGGTATCACCTCACACTAGTGAGAAAGGCCATCATTAAAAAGTTTACAAAAAACAAAAGATGGAGATGGTGTGGAAAAAGGAAACCCTCCTACATTGTTGGTAAGAATGTAAATTGGTACAGCCACTATGAAAAACATAATGGAAGTTCCTCAAAAAACTAAAATTAGAGTCATCATACAATCTAGCAGTACCACTTCTGGGTATATATCTAGTGAAAACTCTAATTCAAAAAGATACGTGCATCCCTAATGTTCATAGCAGCATTATTTACAATAGCCAAGATACAGAAGCAAACTAAATGTTCATTGACGGATGAATGGAAAAAGATGTGGTATACACATATACATACACAATGGAATACTACTCAGTCATAGAAAACAATGAAATAATGCCATTTGCAGCAACATGGATGGATCTAGAGATTATCATTCTAAGTGAAGAAAGAAAGAGAAAGACAAATACCATATGATATCACTTATATGTGGAATCTAAAATATGATACAAATGAACTTATTTGCAAATCAGAAAAGGGAATTCCCTGGCAGTCCAGTGCTTAGGACTCCACACTTCCACTTCAGGGGGCATAGACTGGATCCCTGGTCACTGAACTAAGATCCTATAATTCACATGGTACCACCAAAAAAAAAACTACCCGGAAACAGATTCACAGACATAGATAACAAATTTATGGCTACCAAAGGGGAAAGGTGGTGGGGTAGGGATAAATTAGGAGGTTGTGATTAGCAGATACAGACTAATACATAAAAAAGGGATAAATAACAAAGTCCTACTGTATATCAGAAGGAACTATATTCAATATCCTATCATAAACCATAATGGAAAATAATATACATATTATGTATAATATATATTATATATACACATATAGATGAGTCCCTTGGCTGTACACCAGAAGCTAACACAACGTTGTAAATCAACTATACTTCAATAAAAAATTTTTTTAATGAAAGAAGAGAGAGGGAAAAAAACAAGATTTACTTAAAAGAAAAACAACAACAACAAAACTGAGAAAAGATCAATAAAACTAATACCCGGTTCTTTGAAAAAAGAAAGCTGATGAACCTTTAGCTAGACTCACTAAGAAAACCCAGGACCAGATGGCTTCACTAGTAAATTCTACCAACCATTCAAAGAAGATATAATATCTACCCTCCTCAAATTCTTGTAAAAAAAACCAGAGAAGGGGATATTCCCAAACACATCTTATGAAGTCAGCATTACCCTGATGCCAAACTAAACAAGAACACCACCAAAAAAAAAAAAAATGTTACAGGCCAATATCACTGATGAACACAGACACAAAAATCTTCAAAATACTAACAAATCAAATTGGGCAATACATTAAAAGGAGCATACACCATGATCAAGTGGGATTTAACCCAGGGATGCAAGGACTGTTCAACATTCACAAGTCAATCAGTGCAATATACCACACATTAACAAAACGAAGGATAAAAACAGTGTGGTACTGACATAAAAACAAAGAGATCAATGGAACAAAATATAGAGCCCAGAAATAAACGCACCCACACGTGGTTGACTAATTTACAACAAAGGAGGCAAGAATATATGATGGGGAAAGGACAATCTCTTCAAAAAATGGTAACGGAAAAACTGGACAGCCACATGCAAAAGAATCAGAGTGTGCCACTTTCTTACAACATATACAAAATCAACTCAAAATGGATTAGGGGCTTGACTGTAAGACCAGAAAACCATAAAACTCCTAGAAGAAAATATTGGCAATAAACTCATTGACACTGGTCTTGGTGATTTTTTTTTAGACCCAACTCCAAAAGCAGTGGCAATCTAAGCAAAAATAAATAAATGAGACTACATCAAACTACAATGCTTCTGCACAGCAAAGGAAACCATCAAAAAGATAAAAAGGCAACCTATTAAATAAATGAGAGAAGATATTTGCAAATTATATATCTAATAAGGGATTAATTTCCAAAATATATATAAAGAACTCACACAACTCAGTATCAACAAGAAATAAACAACCTGATTAAAAAATGGGCAGAGGAATAGATAGATTTCCAAAGAAAACATAGAGATGACCAATAAGTATATGCTCAACATCACTAATCATCATGGAAATGCAAGTCAAAATCACAATGAGGTATCACCTCACAGCTGTTAGAATGGCTATTATCAAAAGACCAAGATGTGTTAGTGAGCATGTGGAGGAAAAGAGAAACCCTATGAATTGGTGATGGAAATGTAGATTGGCATAGCCACTATGGAGGTTCCTCAAACATACTCAAACAGTATGGAGGTTCCTCAAAAAATGAAAAATAGTACTACCACATAATCCAGCAATTTCACTTCTGGATATTTATCAAAAGAAAGTGAAAACACTAATTCAGAAAGATCTATGTGTGCCAATGTTCACTGCAGCATTATGTACAATAGCCAAGCTATCCAAACAACCTAAGCATCCATCAGTGGATGAATGGATAAAGAAGGTGTTCTAGACATACAATGATACTACTCAGCCATAAAAAACAAGAAAATCTTGCCATTTGTGACAACCTGGGTGGATCTTGAGGGCATTATGCTAAGTGAACTGTCAGAGAAAGACAAATACTGTATGATTTCATTTATATGTGGAATCTTAAAAAAAAAAAATAAATAAAAAAGGCAAATGAACAGAGAACAGACTAGTGGTTGCCAGAGGGGAGAGGGTTGAACAGCAGGCAAAATGGGGCAGAGGGTCGATAAGTACAAAGTCATGAGGATGAGGAAGTACAGCACAGGTGAATATAGTGAAGAATACCTTACAGCAGTCCCCTCTTATCCCTCGGGAATACATCCCAAGACCCTTAATGGATGCTTGAAACCACGTACTGAACCCTATATATACATTTTTTCTGATACATACATTGCCTTCTTAACATTTAATTTATAAATTAGGCACAGTAAGAGATTAACAACAGTAATTAGTAAGACAGAAATTTTAACAATTTAATAAAATTATGTGAATGTGATCTCTAAGTATCTTATTGTGCATATTTAATGTCTTTTTCATTTTAACTAAGCACTTATCATCCACTGTATCTGTAACTTTTGCAGTTTGAGGTGTGACAGCAAAACTATCATGAATTGTTTTCGTTCTTCACCATTTTGTGGGTAAAAGATCTGTCCTTACTGTTGATCTCAGCAACCTCACCATATGATTTTTTCTTTCCTTATTAAGTCGAGAACTTTTACCTTTTTACTTAAAGGAAGCACTTTAGAGCTTCTCTTTGGCATATACGAATTGCTAACATCCCTATTCTTGCACTTTGCGGCCTTTATTAGGTAAAAGAAGGGTTATGAACACAACCACTACGATATAGTGATAGTGGGTCCAATAAACCGAGGTGGGTACTAAGTGACCAACAGGCAGAATATGCTGACAAAGGGGTGATTCACTTCCAGAGGCAGACAGCATGATGGCTGAGATTTCATCATGCTACTCAAAATGGCCTGCAATTTAAAACTTACTATTTATGCAGTTTTCCATTTCATGTTTTTGGACTACAATAGACCACAGGTAACTGAAACCATGAAAGTAAAATCACAGATAAGAGGGAACTATTGTATATTTTGTAACTTTGTATGGTGATGGGGAAACTAGACTTATTGTGGTGATCACTTCACAGCATAAACAAACACCTAATCAATTATGTTACAGGCCTGAAACTAATATAGTGATATATGTCAATTATACTTTAAAATATATATACACATACATTTTAATCCAAAAAAACCCCAGGATAACTAACAATATAAAAATACCTCTATCCTGTGCCACTTCTAAAATTTTGGTGGCAAACCCCAAATTTACTTGGGTAAAATCACCTATTACGACATAATTTAGAAAAGCTATCAATGATCTCTTCTAAAAACAGGTGATATAATATCTCAGATTAAGGTAGTTCAGAAAATTCCCCCAAATTACTACTATTAGTTACAGAAAAGACCCAAACCACCTTGAAACCTTAGGAATCTCTTTAGAGACTTACGCTTAATCTTTTTTACAGCTTTAATGTATTGCCCGCGAAGTTCTTCCAAGGCCACCTCATTGCATGGCAGGCAGGCATTTTCAATAGCTCCTTCTGACAGTGACCTAAAAAAGTACAGAGATTAAGTGAAAAATGTAATTTGAAAAATATGCATATATAATTTTTTAAATATATATACATAAATATATATTCTAATAAAACAAGCTGTGTGCTAAAAAATACACATCTGAGGATTCTACTATAATTATTTAGGAGAAAAAGGCAAACTTAAGTGTTATGGTTACTTATATCACAATAAATCCACATGATGAAAACCTACACAGTTACTGAAGAGTACCTTATAAAAGTATATCTAATGACATGGGGGAAGAGTTTATCTTATAATACTAATAAAAGGCCACAAAGTGGCTTATATAATAATCTCAATTTTTAAAACATGTGCACATGCTGTGTTTGTATAAAAGTGAAACTGAAAGTCACTTAGGCATGTCTCTTTGTGACCCCTTGGATATAGAGTCCACGGAATTCTCCAGGCCAGAATACTGGAGTGGGTAGCTGTTCCCTTCTCCAAAAGATTTCCCCAACCAGGGATCAAAGCCAGGTCTCCCATATTGCAGGCAGATTCTTTATCAGCTGAGCCACCAGAGAAGCCCAAGAATACTGGAGTGAGTAGCCTCTCCCTTCTCCAGCAGATCTTCCCAACCCAAAGACTTTAAATAAAGAGTATCTTCTGGGTTTATACAACCTTTCTGTATAAACGCGAACCCAAAACAACAAAGTAAATGGCAATGGGACCATACCTATCAAAAAAAAGAGTATCTCCTGGGAATAGGGTTTTAAAAGTTTTTTTTTTTTCATACTTTTTGCTATGCAACAATAACAGTAATTTATATTCTTGGTATGATAATATTGATAGGACTGTTATTTTTTAAAAAAGTAAAGATACTCAGAAATAAACAGTTTCTTTGAAATAGTAAACGTCTACCTCGGTGGTAGTGTTTTACAAAGTGTTCTCAATTCTTCTAATTTATTCTTCATGTCATTGTTTTCTTCTATTAATTCTTCAACGACTTTAGTATTCTCTTCTAAAAAAGAAAGTGTATAGTATATTGGTCAATCTCTTTTTCTCTGTCTTTCCCTTAAATTACCAGCACAAATGTTCATAGAGGAGACTGCCAAATTTCCAGTCGTTCCCTGTGAAACCCAAATCTGACCACCCACTGTTCTATATTCTCAGCACTTTAAATCTGTATTCCATTTTCAACTCATTTTGGGTTACAGACTGTCCTGTAATAAATCTCCAATTGCTTCATATGCATGTGGTTTGCCTTCCAGTTAGATGGAAGGCTTTATTTAGAAATACAGATTTCCTAATTCCATGTCCCTCATGGACCCTGGTATGCAGTCTATGCTCATATAAATTGATCATTGAACAAGCACCTCAATACAAAATTAAGAGAAAAAAGTTAAGCTTAAGTAGGTGCCATTTTCAAAAATAACATTAGATCTTTAACTCTTTGAACTTTTAAAAACAAGGTAAGGAGACTGATGGAGTCCCTGTGGCACAGAGGACAAAGCATAAATTTCAGTCAGAGAGTCACAAGTTTAAGGCCTTCTTACGCACTGGATGAGCTTAGGCAAACTAATCTTTCTGAAACTGAGTTTTTTAATGTGTAAAATGCAGATAGTGTTATCGACCTTGACGATTATAATGGAAATAAAATAGTAAATGCACAGCACCTTATACAAGGTCTGGCAATAACAATGTTTAATAAATATGAAAATGGCACCCCTTGTTTCCTACTATTCCAGCCTTTCAACACACCCTACAGGTTGGGGAATAAATCATTCTGTTCTCCCAGTGATGGATACAGCTTGTATATTTCTAATCCACTCACTCTTACTCCATTACTTTTCAATAAATGCTACCATGACAGTGGAAAATGGAATTTAATAAACAATAAAGCAATCAAAATAGCAAAAATTTTATCAACTAGCAGATTTACATTAACACAAACACTGAAATTATCAAATGGCTTAAATGCTGACCCTGACCTCTTTTATTGGCTTGCTATTTTGAGCCAACTACCAACTTTCTTGGATTATTTCTAAGTCCACAAATTATAGAAGTAATCAGCCTCAAAAAACACTATGTAGAATAACTACTGCATGATCATAATGTACAGTGCTAAATATTATTATCTGTAAATAACCACAACCTACTGCCCTTATCATTTTATTACATAAAACAAATTTCTTGATTTTCATCAAATTTTACAACAGCCTCCTCCAGGAAGAGAAATTTACCACCACAGTTGGACAAATTTACTCGCTCTCCAGCCGCTGTTAAAAACCTAAGCAATCACCACGGGAAATGCAGTTGTTAAAATTTTTATCTCAAAATTGCTAAAACACTTTCTCAGCCTTAAAACAATTATGACCTATCTTTAACAGACTTAGGAAGCAGTAAAGGGAGTAGGTGGCTACTCTTGGGCAAAAATGTTTACCAAGTGTGCTATGATGCCAGGTACTATGCTAAGGCTGGGACAGGATTTAATCCTTGTCACCACCACACTCCAAAGGAGAATACAGACATTAAATAATCACAAGGATGACAAATGTTACAAAACTCATAGGAGCAGTGGGAAATGCCTAACGGAAGAAACTAGTCAAGTCTGGGGTGCTTAGGAAAGCCTCTATAGGGAAATTATGTGCCTGGGGGTTGACGAATAGGCGTTAGCCAGGCATTGTGACCAGGATGGGGAGACAGATGCTGTTGGTAAATGAAGAGGTGCACAAAGGCCCAGAGAGTCAGTGAAATCCCTGCCACAGCTCTGTGAGAGGATAAGAGGGCTGGGCAGGACATGAGCCTGAAAGGCTGGCAGAAGTGGGATCAGGAAGGGCTTCTTAAATTATGTCAAATTTTGTTTTACACCGAGGGCCAGACAAGCCACTGAGGCGCTTTAAACAACAACAGAGTGTCACAATCCTATTTACTTTTCTAAAAGGCCGCTCTAGCTTCCTGATGGAGAATGGATTGGAAGCAAGACTGGAAGCAGAAAAAGACGACTGTTGTCCAAGCAAATGACAGAGGTGGATGGAGGAAAAAAGTGAACCTACCCGCCTGGGTCTGGATGAAACATTGTTTGGGACCCTTGCATTCAGTCCATCCTTCATTCAAGCATTTATTACTGTATATAACGGGTACCAGACTATAAGGATAAATGAGATACCATCTCAACAAATTTGTAGGTTAAAAAGATGTTGGGCAAGTAATCAAAAAGTGAGATACAGGCTGTTACCAGAGGAGACAAATGTCCTGAGGCCACACAGAAGCAGCCCATCTAGCCCAACACTGGCAAAAATCAAGGCTCTGCAGACAACATATCCTCTCAATTGAATTCTAAAGGATGGGCAAGAGTAGGGCCAAAACAAGAATGAGAGGGGAAAGCATAGGACAGAATGACAATATTATAAAAGAAAATTCCTGACCAGCTCGGGCATCTGAAATATTTCAAAGATAAGGAATACAGAGCACAGGGTGTAAGTCAACACCCTGTGAAAGGTAAGAGGGAGCAGCCTTGTGAGCCCAATAGCTCCCTTCTTCAAGAGGGCAATAGGAAAAGGCAGAAGACGGGCCGTTTAGACAACTCCCCGACAGCATTGTGAAGAACAGATGGAGAGAGGAGGCCACATCAGACCCAGACGCCTTGGTTCATGTCTCTTCCCTCTGCCTGAAACGCCATTCTCTTTGGCAAACACATTCATCTTTCAAGGCTTAGTCAAGCCTTCTTTAATAGGAGGAAGATTCAACTAACATCCTTTCTTCCTAGTTTACATGAACATACTGCCAGCTACCCAGAGCTGCAATTATTCATTAATGTTTTCAGTTCTCTTCCTTTAATGATAAGCTTCTTGAAGCAAGAGAACAGAGTCCAGTACATCTCCATCAGAAGTGGAATTTTGTCTGATGTCTTCACTGCTGTACCCCCAGTGCCTAGAACACTGCTTGACAGACACTCAAAAGCTATTCAATCAAAAAAAGAAGGACTAAGTTCAGTAATAACTATTTGCCTAATAAAAATCAGATCCAAATTAGTATATAGTAATTCCCAAAGATAATCAGTGGTTCCATTAACTAAAATGTCCCATCTGAACATTCCAACCAGGATCAAGGAGATTTACACTTGTAGCAGTGTTACTTCAAATGCTAACCTCCGATTTTTTCCACTACAGCTTTGTGCTTCCTTTCTAAATGCTGAAGATGCCTACAGCATTTCTCCAGTTTTCTTTTCAGATCTTGACATTCCTGCTTTGCATTTTCAAGTTCTTGGAAGCAGTGTCCACAGCATGAATCTTTAATTTCAAGGATCTTTTTCTTATCTGCAAAAATTAAATGATAGCACACTTTTATATCAATTTAGACTATGAGAAGGAAGGAAACCAGATGACATGACTAAAGGCTATAGTCTAACTGAAAAAAAGTATGATGCTTAAGAAAAAGAGACTTGAATTTAAATCCTGTTTTCACTATTTATTTTATCAGCTGTTGCATTACTTAACCTCTGAGACTCAGTTTCCTAATATGGAAAATTGAATAATATCATCTATTTTAAAAACTGCTCTGAAACACAATGCTCAGATCTTAGTATCGAATACAATTGTCCACTAAAAGGAGCCAGGGTTCTTCAAGAGATGGCTGACTCCAGTACTGAGGCAGAGTACATTCAAGATGAGACTAGAATATTTTGCTAGGAGAAGAACACTTTTACGGTGTTGAAAGTATCTCCCCACAGATTCCTAATTAGTTGTGAGGGAGAAAATAAAACACAGTAATTATACAGTGAAGAAACTGGACAACAAGAAATATGAACATTACACATTTCCAGGTGTGGTATCACACCACTTGTGCAGTGGTCCAACTAAGAAAACACAATCCATGACAAATCATGAAGAAACACCAGACAAACTCAAAATGAGGAAAGTTCTATTAAAGGCCAGGGGTTGACAGGTATTGGGGAGAGTGAAGAATATCTCTCTCGAAAATATCAATGTCATAAAAGGCAAAAAGAGGCCATAGAAATACCCCAGATTAAAAGAGATTAATGAGACGTGACATCTAAACATAATACATGACCCCAGACAGACTGCAGTACCATAAGGGGAAAAAAATGCTATAAAGACTTTATCAGATCAATTGACAAAATTAGAATACAAAGAGCAAATTGATAAAACTATGTAACACAGATTTTCATCTAATGTTAAATTTACTATACTAAAGTATATAAGAAAAATCCCTATTTTGGGAAAATACACACTGAAGTATTTGGGGGTAAAAGGGCATAATGTATATAGTGAAAGTGAAAGTGAAGTTGCTCAGTCCTGTCCAACTTTTTGCAACCCCATGGACTGTAGCCTAACAGGCTCCTCCATCCATGGGATTTTCCAGGCAAGAATACTACAGTGGGTTGCCATGTCCTTCTCTAGGAGATCTTCCCAACCCAGGGATTAAACCTGCGTCTCCTGCACTGTAGGCAGACGCTTTACTGTCTGAGCCAACAGGGAAGTCCTATAATGTATATAACCTATCCTCGAAAGGTTCAGAAAGAAATGAAATGTTCACAGACATGTACACACGGAGGAACACAAATGGGGTAATATGTTATCACTAAGTGTATCTAGGTAAAGGGTATATGAGTGATCTTTGCAACTATTTTTATTTTTGCAACTTTTCTGTAAGATTTGACATTATCTCCAAATTAAAAAAAAAAAAGATACAAAACTGTCAGGAGGTATAAACCTACAAATATTGTCTGGCACAGAACCTGGCATAGAGCAAGTATACAATAAGGAATAGCTATGGCTACTAGTAACATACAAAGTTTATAAAATTTAAGTAATATACAAAAATGACAGATTATTACTATTAATATAACTGATATAATGAAGTAGGAATACAAATTGGCACAGGCTCAGAGGCCAGTATCTAAAATGTTGATGTAAAAACATTGGTCCAGCAAAATTATTCTTAGCTCTCTTACTTTTCAGTTTCTTTCAAATGGTATCATTTATGTTTACAAACATCAAAGGATTAATGAAACATCACCATACACAGCACTTACACACTTCATTGAAGGTACTGTTTTGTAAAACTGGAAACCAGGCCAAACGCCCATCGACAAGAAAATAGATAAATTATACTATATTCATACAACAGAATACTATACAACAATGAAAATGAATGAACCAGAGCCATATACATTAACAAATTTTAGAAGCTCAATATTAAGTGGAAAAAAACAAGTTACAAAGACTAAAACAAGTATTAAACCATTTTTTTAATGTTAAATGAAAGCAATAGCTTTTTGAGGATACCAATATTTGGTCAAAACATAAAGAAAAGCAAGGAAAGTTTTTTTTTTAATGTCAGAATATTTATTACCTCAGTTGGTGGGGAAGTTACAGGGATGGAATGATGATGAAACACGGGCATCTTCAATAGTACTGGTGATGTTCTACCTCTTAAGTCAAATAGTGGGCTCCTGGTTGTTGGGTTGATAACTTACCTGTGCGTTACACATATTTTTTGCATGTATCAATTATTTCATAATTAATATTTAAATTAGTTTTTAAAATGATAAAATATTAAGAGAATATAACCACACTACTAACAGAGGTACTCTCTGGTAGTAGGACTGTGAGGGGCTTGATCACATAGTAAATGTTTTGGATTATTCAACCCTTTCTGATGTTAATGTGTTTGTTTTTAGGGGAAAAAAGATTAAAGAAAGAATGTAAATCCTTCTATAGCCTGATTTGTCGTTAAGTCAAAACTGATTTCTTTCATATTGACTAGACCTCCCAAAGCCAAATGATATCTAAAACTCATTTCTATGCATTTCACAAATTAGGAAGTAACTTTCAAGTTATTCTAAATATAACAACAGACATAAAGTGACATTGAAAAGTAGGAAACAAAATACAAATTAGGATAGTATTACCCTGCTAATTGTTAAATTAGTATTTACTTAATTGGCAAAAAGATATTCGCAACCATCTAGAACCTAGAGGTAAGGGAAGAGGGTCTCTGGTCAGACGATGAGAGAAATAACAGTCAACTGATGTCTTAGAAAAGGCAGATGTTCTCTAGGACTCTGGTAATATGCCTACTGAATTGGAGAGTGTGGAAACTAAGGTTATTCACTTTGTACATGATTTCCTCTGGCAAGCCTTAGTTCTTTTCCAGGTTACAATGGAAACAGCAGACAAGAAACAGAAAAAATATGTATAAATTTGTAGGTGGGGGAAGGGAGGAGGTTACAAGGGGTGGATGTCCTAAGAGGACTGGAACTTAGAAGGAGAATGGCAGTTCCTAGTTCAAAATCCCAGTAAATGGGCAGTATATGCCCATATTCCCCAGTGAGCTCTGAATACCTCAAGGGGTTGCAGCACGGTGCAATTCTTTTCAAACTAACAACTCTAAGTCACTAAGTTAAATTATTAATTCATCAGATATTCAAGGAACACAAACTATGTGCCATTCACTATGTGCCAGGTGGTAGAGAGGAAGAGAAAAAAACACTGCCCCCCACCTGAAGAAAACTCCAAATATAGCAGGAAACACTTAGTACACTTCAGAGAGATTTCTATTAAAAATAGCTGAAACAAGCTTCAGTAACCTGAATGGAAAAGTCTCAGTGATTTGGCAATTCTCTTATGTGTAACCTCTGATTTCTCAACAAAGCCAGGGAATGAAAAGATGACTGCTCTACTAAAATTTTCATTATTACCTTTATAATACGAGTCACTTATGAATGGAGAGAAGACCATGAAAAGGGAGGAAATATGAGGGCCTACAGCAACCCTGTCTTCTAATGTAAAATGAACCTAGGGAGAGGATACACATAAAGTAGCATCATATCACCCATTTGTTCACTCATGAAAACTGTGCACATCTTTGATTTCCTTTTATCCTTAGAGCAACCCTCGGGAACTGGAATTATGGATATTGCAAAGACAAGTAGGAACAGAATCCCATTACCAGCTTCTGCTTCTTGTACAGCCGCCAAAGGCAGAGCATGGCGTCCAGACGTAGGCGCAGGAAGCATCGCCTGGACTCCAGGGTCTCCTCTGCCCGTGGCAGGATCCTTATAGATCTTGGTCATAATTGTCTGAAACAGATTATCTTCATAGTTAATGTCTATTAAAACTCTAATTAAAATGCTAATATTAAAAATATAAAAAGAAAACAGCCTTAAAAAAATCTGGCCTAAACTATCAACATTTTTCTTAGGGTTTTATGTGAATACTGTCATTACTATCAGCTAGACTCCTATGATTGTATGTTCCAAATGAGACCATAATCCAACAGAGGACTGGTAGACTAGCTATGGGACAGATGGAGATATCGTTTGCACTTTTAAGATATTTTAAGAGTTTATGTGATCAACCCACAGGACTGACATGAGCAATCAGAATTGTTCTTGGAAATCCGAAACATTTTCACTGCAACAGGGGGCAAATTCATTAGAAATTTACAATACTAAGCTTATGCCTTCCACGAATTGAAAGTAACAACAATAAATATCTTTGAAACTTACATAGTATGCTATGTATCTAAATACTTTACATTGTCATTTGTTGACAAGGAAAGACCATTCAATTCTAATGTTAAGGAGAGAAACTGAGGCTCACTTAAGTGAAAATCTTGCACAAGACCATTTCCTCACTAGTATTTATTGAACACTTTCTGCATTCTACTTTCTGTTCTGGCAACACGGCTACTAACTCACTAATGTTGGGACATTTTTTTAAGACAATATATTTTCCAATTTTGGACAACTAGTGAATCCCAAACAGACCAGATGATCTTGAGAAAGCTGTCTTGTTTAATTACTTAAAATACTTTATATATCTTAATTCTGGAAGCCTTGATTTTGAATCACTGTCAGGAAAACTACCCATGTAGCCCAACAGAAGCAGAGGTCAATAGGTACAAAGACTGCAAACTCCAGGCAATCAAGACGCTATGAGGTTGAGACCAAAGGAGTAATAAAAAATGATCCCAAAGGCAGCTAATGTTTCCAATTTCTGCTCAGAACTGGAGAAAAACCAAGATGGCAAAAAAAAGTAGCAATCTTTTTGTCTTAATTTTAACTTGACATTGGTGGTAAAACCACACATCCTTAAATTTGTTTAAAAATTGTGTTCCAATTGCTATTTCTCTTTTCTTTTCGTCATTATGAACTGCTGTATTAATATACTTAGTATATAAATATAAATAACATGTTTGATAAGGCATTCATTTTATTGGAAACTGTATTTTTAATTCATTGCAACAACTTGGCCATTTAAAATCTTGATAATCTAAACTTAATTGTTCTCACCAACAAAAAAGTACAGTAAATAGGTGAGGTGATGGATGTGTTAATTAACTAAATGGTGGAATCCACCCAGGGATCGAACCCAAATCTCTTGGGTCTCTTACATTGGCAGGCAGATGCTTTACCACTGTGCTACCTGGGAAGACCTTTTCACAATGTATATGTGTATCAAATCACCATGATATATACTTTAAACATCTTACAATTTTATTTGTCAATTATAGTTCAATAAAGCTGAAAAAAATTTTAATTAAATCTTGACATTTAAGTAATTTTAATGAGGACTTGTTTTATATATACTGATCACTTTTTTCCAGTCTTAAGTTTCATGAGAAGTTCAAAAAACCACAAATTTAATTAATTATAAATCACAGCTCTTCACATTTACGGCACTTGTATCACAAATTTATAATCACTGCTTTTTAATCACTGCTTTATCTCAAGGTCCTGAGCAGAGTTAGCTCTAAGACAGCAGAAGGCTGAGTACTACTCTTCTGTGACAAATTTCTGTAACAAATGCCAAATAAGACATTTCAGAGTCACCCTTCTCCCGAGAATGGAATCTGATCCCACTCAACATAAGCTGCAAAAGTCTAAGTTCTGAGCCAAATTATGTGAATTTGTCTCCATATACGTGTAAGACACATAAAGTCATACAGAGGGCCTTATCCTGCTTGCACAACTATGTGTGCTCAGTCACTCAGTCATGTCTGACTCTTTGTGACCCCATGGACTGTGTAGCACGCCAGACTCCTCTGTCTATGGAATTTTCCACACAAAAATACTGGAGTGGGTTGTCATTTCCTTGTCCAAGGGATCTTCCTGATCCAGGGATCAAACCCCCATCTCTTGTGTCTTCAGCATTGGCAGGCAGATTCTTTACTGCTGTGCCAGCTGGGAAGCCTGCACAACTATAAGCCCTATAAAAAGACCCCGGGGTTGATTCTATGCTAACATTAGAAGAATGGTGTTGTGAGTTTCTTGACTTTTAGAGCAGACAAAAGTTTGCTTCAGGAAAGCAAACTCGAAAGCATATAACATGATCTTCCCATCACTTCATACCCTTTAAGTTGCCATAAATAATTTTTCTTAATTATATACTTCATCCAAAAATTCTCAATAAAGTATTTTAAGCAGTAATCATGGGAATTGGTCTTGCCCAGTGAATTTTACACTAAAAGTAATATTAGGCAGTAACATCTTTGTGAAATCAAGAATAAAAATATCAACTGGGTTGAACTGGGATGGGGTAGACTGATCTTTCAGGTTCCTTTGGCTCTACAATTCTGTATTGTTTCAAATGCAAGATGCAGAAAGACCAAGCTGTGTCATTTTTATCCTACCCAAATCCAAGGAATTAGACCAGGGATTTGTATTTTATTTTTCAGATGAGCAACTATAATTTATGACTACCCAAAGTAATAAACTAGACATTACTAAGTATGGGATTAGAACTCAGATTTTCTTTTTTGTAGCCTATAATTCTTTCCAGTAGGTATTAATACCAAATGCTCAATCCTGGCCTTGAAAATCTTTAATCACAATATTTTAATGAATCTTAACTCATGTTTCAACCCTTCCATCAGACAAAACTTACAATATTGGCATTTGTTTCTACCTCAAATACCAAATGTTAACACTGGCTGCTCACAATGGCTAGAATACCATTCTGGAATTTTCATGTATATCTAATGTATTTAACGATAAGGCAGCAAGACTTTGGTTTTATTAGATCTTCCACACAAACTAAAAGCTGGTGTCAGAGAATACTTATACAATGAGAAGAATACAACTAATCCATTCTACATGCACATACAAAATACACCAACAAAACTCTGCCTCAGAGTTTTATGTGATTAAACCGTACCTCTACTTGTTTATTTCTAAAACAATATTCTTTGGACTCAGTGTTTTTTTGCCTGCACGAGATATAAATTCAAGGGTAAGCAATAGGCTTTCAAACTCTTTAGAAGTTCTAGTTTAATACGATGCATGTTTCTTAAAGTTGTCATGTCCCCCAAAAATAGGAATGAAAGTTATTCCATTTCTGAAATCTGAGGTCCTTACAAAGAACAGCATGGGTTTTGTTTTGTTTTTTTAGGGAAAAAAAGATATCTAGAAGATAAAAGCTCTGCTCATATTTGTGGCACTATGAAGGAGCAAAGTTTTGGGGGCAAAAAAATATATATTGCAATCCTTTGAATTTGCTAAAGATTTTTTAAACCACTAGTAAAAACACAAGTCTCACATCTATTAAACTGGAGAATGAAGAAAGGAAGAAATACCAAATGCAACTTCAATAATCATACATGACACTGAATCATAGCTCTTTTCACTTATCAGGAACATACCTTCCCCCAGTCTGAGTCGATAGATTCTATCAGTAAGGAGAGTATATCTTGAAATGCTTTCTGTATGCAGGCCTTTAGTTTTTCAAAACATTGCACAGACATCCATTTCGAAGAACAAGTCGACAAGAGTTCCAAAAGGGGCTTACTCTCTGAACCACTGGCTTGCTCCTTCAGAGTGTCCTTTAAGAGAAACTCCAAGACAGTTAGGATGTCCTCCTCATGCTGATGGATTTCCAGTTGGATCCGCCTGGCTTCCTGCATAGTCCATTCTCTGCGGCTCTGGTCTAGACACGTCTGTAATTCTGTCTCCTTCTGAAGAAGTAGTTCAGCTTTTTGCTTCAAAAAGTCTTCCTTAGCTGCAGCAAGCACCTCATTAATTTTATTTCGATGGTCATCTAAAAATTGCCGGTAATCTTGCTCATTTTGTTCTTGAATTCTGTGGATTTCTTCTTGCTTTTCTTTGCTCCACTCACTCCGGGCCTTTGCCAGCTCAGCCCTGACAACCACGGGGAGTTCCTCATTCTTTAACTCAAGCTCTCTCTGCAGAGAATGAATCTTCTCTTCCATTTCCTTTCCAGGTGTGACATTTTTCTTCATATTTGCAACCTCGCTTTTCCATTTCTCTTTAGCTTCAGAAACAGCAAACAGTATCTAAAGAGTAAAACAATATATAATGAAAACTTTTTATGATTCTTTCCATCAATAAAAAAAAATTAAAGTTACTGTTTGGGTTAATCTTTGAACTTGTCAAACAAGAGATTTAAAATCAAAATTAAAGAGAAAAAGTAAATTTAAGTATGACATTAGTTGGTCCTAAAATATAATTACACCCAATGTGAAGATCTTTGCCCTCATTTTAAACCATCTAATATTTTGTCTTATGTAAGACAAAAATAAATAAAATTTAAAAATAAAAATTAAACAAAATTAAAGTATAAAACATCCATTTCTATATGGATAACTAGAAATTTAAAGTGACCAAAAAATATACAGTTACATAATTATCTGAAATTAATTTTAGAAAAAAAATTTGTATTTTAATACAGATGCTATCTCAAATCTAAGCCACCCAAAAATAAATCATCTTTTATGTGAAGCAAAAAGCAGCCTCATACGGAAATCTTACTATTTTTAGGAATGTAACACTTACCTGAACAATAACTTGCTGGCAAACATAATGTATTTTAATGCAATTCTACTGCTTAAATCAGTTCATAAAATATCAAACAGAAAAGTCATTTTTTTTCATTAATCTAATTTTTCTTTGTAACAGAATAACAGGACAAGTAGATCATATGCATCAATAGAACACAAGCAAAAATTAACAGGGGATTAAAAATCCTGAGCTCTAGCTCAAATCCTGACTTGGACTACAGAGGCAGCCTCATATAATACAGGCTCTGGAGATAAACTGCTGAAATTAACAACTTCCCACTCCTCAACTTCTTTGATCCTCAATTTCCTCATCTATAATCTGGAGATAATTACAATGCCCATCTGATAATTGATTTTTTTATTTAAATTATTTAATTTAAATTATTTAAATAAGCAAAAAATTATTTAAGATTTTTTAAGATTAAATGACAAAAATAAGTAATCCATTTAAAGCACTTAGTCCAGAGCATAGCAAACAATAAGACTCAGAAAATATTATGTATTTACTGTTACTCTTGGCTGCACAGGCTTAGAAAATTTATCTGTTTTACACTGTCTTCTATATAACAAGCAGATTAGATGATAACCTCAAGTTCCTTTCACTTCTAATACTCCCTGGACTAAATCAGAGAAGCCACAGGGATACAAATGCAAAAGAATAATTGGTCTGGCCTAGATGGTGGTGACCACTATGAATCAATACCATATATACACTGTGGCTATGGAGATGAAGGGTTGGCTTCCTTAATTCTTAGCTATTACATAATTATAGCAAATTATCTTCAACTATATAGATTCCTAGGCACGTTATGTATCTTTACTCAATAAAATGTGTTCCTAAACAGTTGGATATAAGTCAAAAATTTTGAATCATTCTTTAAGTTTACTAAAGGAACCCACTAAGATGAGCTTTACAAAGGAATTCACAGCAAAATTCTTTTACCACCAGTAAAATAATTCAGTAGCCATGTGAAACATGTTTCCTTTCCCAAAAAGGCAAACAGGGCATGTCACAGTGGATGCCTGGAAATGATCAACAGGTAACTAGGGTAGAGGGGTCAGGTTCCAGGGAAATTGGGTGACCCGTCCAACCTCACCAAAACTATACAACCTCTCATATAAAGTTTTACAGGAGAATTTGGCAGCATTAATTGATTTAGAGCTTCCTGACATTGCTGCACATTAGAATCACCTGAGGAGCTGTTAAAAATCCTGACTGATGCCCAGGCCACACCCTGTACCAATTAAAACATAAAGCCTGGAGGGGGGAGCCAGGCAGCAGCAATTTTTAAAGATTCTCAAGTTTTTCAAATGTGCAGCAAAGTTGAGGAAACAACTTGACTAATTTTGGATTCTGGAAACTAGCTTTAAATTTCCAGATTTTGATGTATCCCTCTAATCTTACAAGAACTTCTCGGCCAGTGCTGAAAAACGCTCTTGCCTACCTCATTGGCTTGGAGGAAGGATTTACAACATGTTAACTCACTCCAGACCCATCAAATCAGCATCTCTAGGAGCAAAGCCCAGGAATCTGCTCTAACAACTCCTCCACGTGATTCTCATGCCTGTTGAAAGTTTGAGACGCAACACGTGGTCCTCTTGCTTCTGTATTTCTACATTCACATATATTCAATCAGGACTCTGTGTTCTTACGGAAAGATCAACTTATTATTCTTAACTTCTGAACTCTAAGAGACATATGTACATCATCATAGAGTTTCCTCTTTCTCTCTATCTCTTAAATTTCCTTTTGAAATATCAACTCATTGGAAAAGACCCTGTTGCTGGAAAGACTGAGGGCAGGAGGAGAAGGGAGTGACAGAGGATGAGATGGTTGGATGGCATCATCCAATGGACATGAATCTGAGTTTGACTCTGGGAGATAGTGAATGACAGGGAAGGCTGGCGTGTGCAGTCCATGGGGTTGTAAAGAGTCGGACATAACTTAGCAACTGAACAACTAAAAACATACAGAGAATATTATAATGATCATCCATGTACCACCACATAACTTGAGAAAAATATTAAAACATTTTTTTTTTACTTACGCTGAATTATTCCTTAAGTAATTTGTGGAATATAAGACTATGAATACAACATATGATTCATTTACAATGTCTACTACACACATTATTTTCCAAAATTGTTGTGACAACAGGAGAGTAATATATGCTTGAAACTTCAATCTATTATATCTTGCGTATTACAATTAAGAGAGGATATAAACACACGGCATAAAATAGCACCTTAAGTTTGCTATTTGTGGACTTCTCATGAAGACTGTATGTTCATATATTTGGGGTACTTATCCATAGATTGTTTCTCATAAATCTGTATTGTTTTTCTTATCACATATAATGGTTCTATTTGATTCACTTACTTCCCTTATTTTTATTATCCCCTCTTTTAATGTTATTACATAAACAAAAATGTTTTAAATGGTGTACATATTTTATCCTATTTATCTGTCTTTGCTAATGTGCCTGTTGCTTCACTACCGAATTATGATGCAAATCTGAAATATTCAATTTCTTTTAATTTTCCTATACTTTCATTTTAAAATGCTTAATTTCTGAATCAACCTAGAGTTTACTGTGATGTTTGGGGTGGGAAAACAATTTTTCCAAAGTGCTGTCTGGCTATCATAAGATTACTTAATGTAGAATAATTCCTCATTCCACGTTTTGAAACAATTAAGTTCTTATTCGTGTTGGACATATCTTCAATGTCTCTGTAGTACTGAATGAAAAAGAATTCTATTTTTGTGACTCAACACTGTCTGAATTGTTGCTTTCCAACATATTCTATTAAGTGTTAGGGCTGGACTACTACTTCTTTTCCAGAATATTTTAAATTTCTTAGCCCTTTCAGTTTTCCAAATAAATTTTCAAATTATTGGGTTAAATTTCAAAACTAAGTTCAGTTTATTGGTATTCTGACTAGAATTGGTTTATACTAATAAAGTAAGTTGGGAGAATACAAATGGTTGTAATACCTGATGCTTCTAGTCAAGCAACATGACATCTCTGGAAAGAAGTGATGATTATTTACCAAAGGAAGTATAAGACTACTGACACAGCACATAAAACAACAGTTATACATGTGAAAGGATATCATATAGCTAACTGCTCTCTGATTCTCCTAGAAATACAGCAAAGTAGAAAAAGATTTTGTTCCATGGGTAAGGTTCCAGATTGTGAGAGTTTCATTGACTCTGAGACACATTCTCTTCCCCTCAAATACATGATACGGATGAAAACAGATCCCACTAGTTCGGTCCTGAGCTAAGCTTATATAGGCACTATTGCATGTAATCCTTCCACAAGGCTGTGAGCAGGTAGGAGTTCCTGGGACCGAGATGAGGTCCTCCTGAAGGTTCTTCCCAGGAGAGCTCTTACCCGTTTGGCCACTGACTGCTCCTGTAGCTCCTCCCACTTCTTCTGTTCTGCTCTTACAAGTGCTTTATATTCTGCCAGCTCTGGCAGTTCTTCCAGCCACCGATGACGAGCATTCTGCACAGCTGCTTCTACCTTCAGGAGAGCAATTGCGAGAGATGGGGAGGTAAAGTAAGGTATACAATTTCAGAAAGATCCCATTTGCAGGAAGCCTCTCTGATTCCCTGTGCATTTTATGCTGTTTTGCACTGGAGTAGTTAAACTGATTTCAAGTACCTCCCAGCCCTTATCCCCAGCAGTGAATTTAATCCTTCTGTTCTAAATGTTCCATACTGGCCCATGCAAATGCCAAAAGAGGAAGCAGAAAGCTATACATGTTTAATGGCCACTACAATTAATAGAAAGAGCTTCCCTGGTGGCTCAGTCAGTAAAGAATCCACCTGAAAAAGAATCCACCTGCAATGCAGGATATCAGGGTTCGATCCCTGAGTAGGGAAGATCCCTTGAGAAGGAAATGGCAACCCACTCCGGTATTCTTGCTTGGGAAACCCGAAGGACAGAGAAGCCTGGTGGGCTACAGTCCATAGAGTTGCAAAGAGTCAGACACAACTTAGTGACTAAACCACCACCACCACAACCACCATTACTAGAAAATCATAGAAATTGCCACTTCCAACAAACTCCTATTTATCTCAGGGTGAAAAAGAAGAAATGCAGGAAGCTTGCTCGGCGTTGGCCTCTGTCCAGTCAGTATACCCACCACCTTCTCAGTCCTTGTGCCTGACGTATCAACATATGCACACAGGCAAATGCACCAATACAGTTTAGAGCCTTATACTCGACAATTTTTCTTGCTGTCAAGGATGAATCTGTGACTATAAAGTAAGGGGGATACTTCAAGTCAAGCAAAAATATAAGCCTTGAATTATGAGGGTGATCTGGTTGTAAATCCATTATGGGTTACCACGGATCATTTATTAAATAATCTTTCCTATTTCCTTGTTCAAAATATCAAGATATACATATGACCATACATACACACAAAAGCAGAGTTGATGTAAGGGGCTGAATTTGTCACTAAGATGCTAAATAAATTTATAGGTAAATTCTAGAAAGTTAAAAACATGGGGAAAAGATAAAGCTCCTACAGAAATTTATATTCCTTCATAAGTTACTGCAAACATTTCCTTTCTACAACATACGGCTTTTTGTTTTTCTTCACAAGATCTGTAATTATATAAATACCGAACCAGCACCCTTAAATATGTCCCTTTGCCAATAAAACACTTTATTAACTCTGTTCAAAACTTAAACAGCTGAGAAAATTATTTTTCTAACTGACTGAAAATACCCTTAATAAAATTACATATACTTGCCTATGCTTCCATACTTTCAGTATCCCTTGTAAAATCATGAATAACAATTTATCAGATAGGCAGAACAAGTATTTATCAAAAGCCGAGTACGTATTTTTTTAAAATTTTACTTCAGATATTATCTTAAGACTTTACATTAAGTAACAGATCTAAAATTTTAAAATATATAATAAATAATATTATATTAAGGTCCGAGGACCTCTGAGGGCTAGAAACCTTGTCAGGTGGTTTGTTAGGTAAAAATTATTTTCAAAATATTTGGACCTCCTTTATCTTTTTTACTCCCATTCTTTCATGTGTAAATAGTACAGTTCTCCAGAGGCTACATGCTATATAATGTGTCACTTCCCTGAAGCCAAAGGCAAATATGCATGAAGACTCTTATTTTTTAAAGTTTTCTTGCAGTTTTTTTCCAATACAGTAAAAAAAAATTATACAACCAACATAGCAAAAGCTGTTTCAAGTCTTCAGTTTTTAAAATTGTAAAGACATCCAAAGAACAAAAAATTTAAGCATCACTGTAATAAACAATATTGACAAAATAATAACTCAGCTTTATTCTATTAACACAGAGCTATGCTTTTCTCTGTCTGACCTTTCTTGGAAGCAAGTAACAGGCCCCACTTAAAAAGGAGCTACCTTTTTGAGTGCTTCCAAGGGGAGGTGATGATACCCTTTCTGGCCACAGGATTTATAGACAAAGTCGCATTTAAAAGGTAGGCTTCCAGATTCAAGTCTCAACACAAATATTGTTAAATATCTTATTCACTTTAAGCTTACATATCTGTAACTACTTTAGCAAAATATTTTCCATAAAGTTAGATACGAAAGATACATAAGTAAATTATGCTTCATTCAGATGTCAAACCATCATCATTAACCTCAGTCATCTTAATATTTAGACCAACTCAGAGGAGCACACATTTTGTACACTGAAAGAATATAGAGAAAAACTGAGAGTTGATAGTTTTGTGACAAAAATATAGTGAAAATTTTAGAACATAAGATTGTTACTCTACACTAGGGTGCACAAAATATTTAAATATAAAGTTATGAACAAGTTCAATGGCAGCACTTAACAGGTTTTCATTAGTAGGCAGTTCCAATAATTGTGCTATAGTAAACCTGCCTATTACCTGTTTGGCAATATTTTCACAGTATTTGAGTTCCAGTTCAAACTCAAGTTTCTTCAAGTTCCCCTTGATGGCTGTTTCCTTCTCTTGCTCTAAATTTTGCTGGATCTTTCGCTTCTTTTCTTCTATCATGATTGCCATCTCTTTCTTGGAAATAACATCAATGGTGGTTTCTTGGTCAGTTTGGCTGCAACAATCTGAGGTCTTCTTTTTCATTGCCTTTATAGTTTGATCCAGTTTAGACTGCCACTCCTTTTCAAGCTGTTGAATCAGTTCTTGTTTGATCTGTTTTCAGAAGAAAAATCACATGAAGAGAAAAATATTCAAATAAGCAAAAACTAGAATTAACAGGTAGCCAAAAAAGCAACCACAGATGGTTTGAGAACCATCTAACATTGCTGCAGTAATCACGTGAGGTTTTGAAATGTCAATGAGAACATATCCTACAGAAATCCTGAAAGTTACTCTTTGACTTTATCTATGGGACACAAGTCACATGGGAGATTTAAGCATGTTGTAAAAGATCAGGTTACCTTGCTCTCAAGATGGAAACTTTCACATTGCCACTACAATGATGGTATGATTTTAAAAAAAGAAAAAAATGAAGAAAATCTCTGCTATGAATATGTGATTTTCCATCAATATCAGAGCAGGCATGGGGTAAGTATAATTAATGAACCTAAAATTGAACAATTTAAAAAATAGTCTGACTTACTTGAACACATTAGAATCTTGTTTGTCATATTAAACTGCACTGAGTCAGCTGTGCATTCAAGAGAAGGGCATTACTGGAAGAATGTCTTAATGATACGACTTTCAGCAGTGTAGTCGGATGGACGCAAACATAATTAGTAGTGGGCAAAACTGTGAAACAGCAAAATTTGCTTTTCCTTTTTTGTTTCCCACCTCCTGGGTATCCAGGGTTTTCAGATTACTTCCCTGCCTACCACAGCTGCTGGCTGCATTGCTTCTCTCAAAAGAGCTACCTTAAGTGGCCTTTTTTGATTTATCCTTTCCTGACATTCTCACAAAAGCATTATAGCTGTCTCACTCTTCCACCTAGTAAATAACTGGCTAAAAAATCCAACTAAAAAACAATTTGCAGTAATTTAAAAATAGGACATTTGTTTTGTGCCATCTATATTTTTATACATACATGGCTAGATACACTCCAGAATGTATTTTTATATTAAAAAATGACTAGTGAAGGAATTTCAGGTGCCAGCACTTGACTGATGAAATTTGAGGGAAGGGATGGGAGATGAGTAGGAAGGTCACAAGACAGGACAATGGTTTACGATTTCATTTTGAGGTAGCCCCAACCCGAATTAATAGCAATAGCAAGGACAAAAGAAGCTAGTTTAAACAAGTTTGAGAACTTATTTCACTTTCAACTAAGTTTTTAAGATCACAATTTGGTTCTTCATTTTCTTGGAAACTATGAGCATTTCTTAACCTCATTTGCTACAGAGGTTAATAGAAGCTTTGTACCTCCAAGTCTACCCAATCATTACTTCTATCTTCTAATCCACAGTGTATGTTAAGTATTTGTTAATTATATTGGTCTCAAATTATCAGAATCATTTCACAATATGAAATTTGATTGTTGTTTCATTTGAAAAATTTAAAAAGTACCCCTCAAAACACATTTCCTGAATTAGGCTAAAGAACTAAGGGGTGGGAAGTTTTAAAAAATAAAACTGGTGTAAACTGCAAACAGCCCAATTCAAAGACATAAAATGAATGATTATATATGTCTGTGTGTGTGTGTGTGTGTATGTTAGTTTCTCAGTCATGTCCAACTCTTTGCGACCCCATGGATTACAGGCCACCAGGCTCCTCTGTTCATGGGATTCTCCAGGCAAGAATACTGGATATGTACTTGGCTATTAAAAATAATGTCAGTTCAGGAAGAGCTCTCTCTCAACAGTTAATACTATACATTTTTAAAACATAGCGACTAGAAAGAAATTTTAACCCACACCTCTTTCTGTTCCTTATCCCAGTGTTCTTTTGCTAATATCACTTCATTTTCAACCTGCTGTTTAATATTACTTTCGTGTTCTTTCAGCCACTTGTCCTTTTCCATCACAAGGGTATCTTGGTACTTTTCTTCAAGTTCCACCTGTAGTTTCCTTACATACTCTTCTCTTTCCTCCAATAGCTGTCTCTTTAAACAAAATTCAAATAAGTATCTCATATGACACTAATATTCTCCAAGTCAAATTTATAAAATAATATTTATATGCATGTAATAGAAAACAGCAACAGAGACAAGTGAACTTCCTATATGCTAACTCAATCAGTTGAATAAGTTGTCTTGTAAAAACTTGCCTACATCTCACATATTTGGATAAGAAATTTACAGTTGGATACATTAAAAGAAAAGGCATCTAGCACAATAAATGCATCCAATACATAAATACTCCCAGAAGACCAAATATCCTTTTTTAAAAGTGAAACTGACATTTATGTTTACAGCCCAGCCATCACGGGACATGTGAGGTATCACAGCCCAGGAAAACTCACATTTCTGAAAAGATCTGTATTCTGAGAGAAGCCCAAAGTTATTACTCTATTTTTTTTTTGGGGGGGGGGGGCGGGGCGGTGGGGCAGGGCACAAATCTTAGTTCCTCAAATCAGGGATTAAAACTGCACTCCCTACAGTGGAAGCATGGAATCTTCATCACTGAAACTCTAGGGAAGTCTCTTACTGCTCTGTTCTAAAAGTTATGCATCCTTCAACAAATTCAGATTAGCACTTTTCTCATTATCAAAGACAAAACCTTACCAAAACTAGCTAAAGCATTATCAAATAAGAACTGTCAAGCGTCAGTTAAAATTTAATCATTTGAACTATTCCTATAATATTTTCTATTCTAGGAACACAATTGGTCTGAAAACCCTAATAAAACTCTACTCAGGGATCAAAATTATCTACGACCATTTGTTTGAAAGTTTCTTCAAATGGGTCTTTTGGAAGTCCCACCAAGATGCTATGAGAAGAAACACATTGAAGACCACAGACTACAATACCAAGGAAGCACACCTCACATACCTAGTACTTGGCAACAGATCTTTTATTCTGATTCTTTGGCATTATATTTGACTCATGACTATACGGTTGTCCCGATTTTTTTCTGGTTCACAGCCGACCTTGTTTATTTCTGTCTTAATTGCTATCTGAGTCCTTTCCACCACTGGTACATGCCAAGAAGATGTTATCTATGTTTGCTGAGGGTTGTATGGTTCTGGAAAACCTCCTAGGGACTGAGAGACCCATTTCTTCAGTTACATCATGGGGACTGAAGTTGTACTAGGACTATCTCATCCACATGGTCAGGAAAATTGTCCGTTGTCACATCATAGATCATATATCACTGTTATTTTTGTTTTGACTGTAGAACAAATCCCCAAACTATCTTATCTGTGTGTGCCTTTCCTTTAGGAGTTGTTTCTATATGTATCTGCATTTCCTTTTGACACACAGAAGAAAATTGCTACTAATTTTCTGTGTGTCTATATGTGTGAGTATATTAGCTTAACTACATAATAAACCAGGCAATACAGAGACAACAAGAAGCATCTATTATTTCCCATGATTCTGTGCATCAGCTGGGTGGTGGTGATAGCCTGAGCCTACTCAGCTCATCTCTGCAGACAACTGGGGCTACAGTGGTCTAAGACGGCAACACTCACATGCCTAGTGGTTTGTTCAACGTCACCAGGCTGACACAGTGACTTGGTCACATGTCTCATCATCAAGCACGTTATTCCAGATCCTTCACATGGTGCTTGGACAAAGCATTCCTAAGAGTATCAAGCTTCTAAGGACCAACACATAAATGCTTTTTAAGTGTCCTTTTACATAATTTTTACTAATATCCCATTAGCCAAAGTCAGTCATTTGGCCAAGGTCAGATTCAAGGGAAGATAAACAGACTATCTATAACTGAGAATAGCTACAAAGCCACACTGCAAAGAGACCCACATTCAGGGATAAGAAGAAAGTGTGGCCGTTTCTGCAATCCACCACAGTGAGGAAAACCTTGCTTCCAACTCTACAGAAGAAAAGCAAATTAATTGGTCACAGGAATCTGTCATTTGAACATACTACAGGAATATTTAATTCAAAAAGTTTTATCATTCAAGGGAAGGAATACTTGGATAGTTTTAAAATGTTGAAACTTGTTTTGCATGCCTCTGACAGTCAAAAAAATCCAACTTCTAAGGACTGATTTAACATGGATTACAACTGTATTAACAAGCCTTAGCTTGTGCATAGGAATGGCATTACGCAGGGCAGCATCGGTCACCTTTTCTTCGTCTACAGACTCATGTGTATCTGTGTGTGCACACTCAGTTGTGTGCAACTCTTTGCGACCCCAGGAACCGTAGCCCACCAGGCTCCTCTGTCTGTGGAATTCTTCGGGCAAGAATACTGGGGTGAGCTGCCATTTCCTTCTCCAGGGGAATCTTCTGAACCCAGGGACCAAACCCAGGTCTCCCACACTGCAGGCAGATTCCTTACTGTCTGAGCCACGAGGGAAGCTCACAGATTCACAGCCTTTATTGATTACTACCCAGTTTGAAGCTTCCAGTGTATATGAACATGCCGGGTTAACATCTGTTAATAGAAGCTTTAAAGGCTGGAATTGAACTTGGACTTAACCTGCAGCCTGATTCAACAAGTGTTTCAGAAAGATGACATATGAAAAGAGGAAATACAACTGGGGACTCACAGCATTGCCTGTCATATACATTTTGTATCCAAGCAAAGCTCTTGACCCGGAGACCAACTGCAGGGAAAACGACTGACGTCCTGTGCAGAAGGACTACCCTAACAGCTCCCTAGCTTGCTCAAGTTAGTAAGATTCTCCCATTGTGTGAATGTGAAACAAGTCCTAGGAAAGTACACTGGTATGTAAATACATATCTTTGTCTAGTTCTGGAGGATACGAAAAAATTAAAGTCTCATAAATGTAAAGGAGTTCTACTCTGACTGGCTCATGAAGGCTACTAAGCTTTGTAAAGGACTTAAATAAACCTAAATAAAAAAACTAAAGAATATCCAGAGAAGAAAGGAATTAAAATATTAACTGCTCTTAAGTACACTGGCCCTTTAAGTGAGGGATGGGTATAACTACAAGCAGATAGCGCAGAGGAATTTTTTAGGATGATGAGACTGTTCTGTTTCAGTCCACACATGGACATCAAATGAATAAGAATCAGTTTTATTGTATGGCAATTTAAAACTTTTAAAGAAAAAAAGTCTAACTTGTAGGTTTTCTTGGAAGGCCCAAATAGTTTTAACTTTTCTTCTTGCCCCAGTGCACAAGAATTCATGAGCCAAAATACCAGTTAGTACCAGCTATTAATTGCAACTGATCGATTATGGGGGGTGAAATTTTACAGCCAAATTGATTCTTTTCAAAGTATTAGGAGATATACTTCTAAAAAGAATGACCTCTTTGAGAGAAATGCTCTTATATTCTTGCCAATTTATATATTTAAAGGAAGAAAGAAAGAAAACAATCACACTAGATCTTCTCCCTATTTTAATTTTTTTAAACATTACTGAGCTAAGTCTTTAATTTCTAGGTAATTTAAGACACTTTCTAGCTTTTATTTCATGAGTACAAACTAAAACATCTCCCCTTAGTTTTTTTTCACTAGATGGTATGTATACAGGGCATGTTTTTCTACCATATTAACCTGTTCAAAAATAATCAAAATATTAAATGAACTGGACTTCCTCACCTGCTCCTTGCCATTCTTTTCAAGTCTGGCAGTAGCAATCGCCACGCTTTATTATAACTTATTCAGAAATCTCTGTTAAAAACATTTCCTCAAGACTTTAAAAATATTTTCTAATTTTGATGCAGGTGGCTTTCAGACTGTGGGCTGCAGCCTGGTCTCAAGGGAAAGGGAGAGATGGCTGGGTGTCTGGATGAGGCTCAGGTCAGGATAGGGAAGAAAACAGGAGGGGCAACTGCTTTTAAGTGATTTGACTCCTGGACACTCGCCAAGGGCAACTTGGAAGATTCAGGCAGGAGTACAGAGGACATTGCAGCTCCTCCAGCTTCCTTGAATGACAAGACCTCCCTGGACAGAGGTCACACTTAAACTGACCTTCCTCTCCATAGCCCCACATCATCACCTCCTGTATCACAATACCACAGTTCAAATTCCTGCCTTTTTCCCCAGCACAAATGGATGCTTACGTGCTGAGAGAAATGGGTCAGAGAAAAAGGTCTCCGAGGGGGATACTTCGTGCAGTACTCACAGGGCTGGGAGTAACCACCTGAGCAGCAAACACACACAAAACAAGGATCCCTGGGCTTCAGACTCAAAGTGACTCGGGTCCACCTCCCTTATTTTTATAGAACTCTCTTTGGTTTCTTAGAAATCTACAAGGAAGAATCACTTTCTCCTATGGATCTGCCATTTTCTACTAGGGCTTTAATAATCATTTCAATGTTTACTGAACTTTTGTGAGCTGAATTCGTGTCAATCAGTCAAACGTAAAGAGCCTTCTACAGAAGTCTTCCCTGTTCCACAAGAGAATGAGTGCACTGGTTTCAAAGAGCAATGACGTGAGCACAACATGAACTTGTTCTGTACCTTCTTCTCCTGTGCCTGTTGCTCTTTTTCCATGCTCTTCCTGAGAGTCGCTTCTAGGTTATCTTTCTCTCGGCACACTTCCAGGTAACATTCCTGCACAGCCGCCATCTCCTTATTCACCTTATCTAAGTCAGACCTTGGATATACAAAACCAGCAACTAAATGTAAGGCTGCAGAATGAACAATTTTCCTCTAAATGATGGAATAAGAGAAAGCTCTCTCTACACTTTCAAGGGCAGCAAGACTTGCATTCTCACCTAAGTTGTAAGCGAGTCGCCTCATAAACCTCAAAGAGTTGCTGTTTCTCCAAAGCGTGCTTTGCTAACAGGCTTTCCCGTATTTGGGCTTTCATGGCTTCATGGTGCTGCTGGTAAGTCCTCTCAGACCTAGAGACAGACGACAGACAGCGGAATCTAAGGCAGTGCCCAGCATTACCAGAAACAGCGAGATGAACTGGTTTCCCTCCCTTCCTTCCCATTCCTTCCCTACGAATGCAAAGCGCAATTAAGATCAGATTGGTCTTCCCCAACCAAAAGTGGTAATAGTTAACTTTCAATAGATGATCTTATGAGAATCTTCAACATTGTCTTTCTACAAATGTTTCTAGAGAAAAATTAGAAACCTAGATGTGTGAATGCCCTAGTCCTTCACACAGAGTATAACAGTCTGTGTTTAGAACTTGTTTATAAAAAAATAATTGAAATAACAGAGGGTGTGGTTCCAAAATTCTAAGTTATCCATATTAAACGCAAATACTAAAGCACCCAACTCACACGTAAGTTATGTTCCAAAAGTCTGTTTCCAAGTTTATGACTCTGTATTTAGAAGACATTATTTCCTCCCACAAATTTCTCTTATAAAAAAAAAAGAGTTAAGCCATTAAGCTCTACTGTTTCAATGAACTACAGTTTGGATGATTCTATAGAATTCAACCCACTACGTAACATTATGTCTATGGAAAGGGAGTTCCAAATTCTAATTTGAGAAGCCAGGGACTCATCTTCTCCAATTTATGATCTCAATGGGGAGGGTTCACCCCCATCATTTTACTTGAATCTTTTGGAGGGGGTGTGTAAGGGAGAGAGAATAGGAGATGTGAGAAGGGAGGCCTCTGTCTGTACCTCACCTATCAACAGCTTCTTGTTTATCACGGTCAAAATCTTGTACCATTTGTCTCATTTGATTGCATAAGTCTTGATTTGTATTTCTCAGTTTTTCTTCAGTTTCTTTAAGTTCCTGGATACAAAAGAATAAAGTATTTAGAGGAAATAAACACCTTTATTGACTAGTCTAATCTTATTTTCTGATATCCTCTGTCCCTTTTCTCTTTCGTTATAACATTATTTGACATGATATCATTTTCATAATTCTATAAAAGTCTCTTCAGGCCTTGTAAGAGTATAGGCTTATCAAGTAGCTTTCTGATTGGAGTAAACATTAAAAACTTGTAAAAAAGCATTCAATCAGTGAAGAATTGGCTAACTAACAAGTCTTAGTTTACAAGTCTTTCTAACAAGTCTTAGAATACAATAATCTTCCCATCCATACAAATAAGCAAGGTTTTACTTTTTGGTCAAGAGCTGACTAAGGAGCAAAGAATACCTCCAAAAGCCATGCAATTATGCAGACAGGAAGCTGGAATTACACTAACTTAACTTCCAATGAAAATACTACCACATGACCAGTAGTAAAAGGAAATAACTGCAATCCTAGTTACCTGCTAATGTACTTGTCCACTAGTACCTTTGTGTCATAGTACCTCTCTATTTTTTAATGAGGTCATGAGATTTCTCATAAAATAGAGGAAAGTTTTTTAATCACCTGATTTTGTTGCTGTAAAACTTGAATTTCATTTTTAAGCTGCAGTAGTTCATCTTTGACAATCATGTCAGAAGAGTCAGGCCATATCTGATTAGTTGGTTTTTCTGAGGTATCTGTTTTAGTCTAAATGTTAAAGAGAAATCAAAAGTTTTTCAGGTTTTTAAAAATTTTTAAACACTGGTTTTGAAACAATGTCATACTTACAAAGAAAGTACAAAAACAGTACAAATAACCAGAGTACAATTATCAATACCAGTAAATTAACTAGGATGCAATACTATTACCCAATCTACACACCTTATACAGAATTTTCCAATTTTCTTCTAAATGTCTTTTTCTGGTTCAGGATGCAACCTACAACTCTACATTGCATTTAGTTGTCACATCTTATTAGCCTCCTCCAATCTGGGACAGTTTTTTTCAGTCTTTGTCTTTCAAATCCATGAAATTTTTGAAGAGTACTTGTACTAATCGTTTATTTTGTAGGCTGTCCCTCAATTTGAGCTTTTCTGATGTTACTTCATTATTAAATTTAATAATTTAAAAGGTTATGCATTTTTGGCATGAATACCAAAGAAGTGATGTGAACACTTCTGAGGAGACATATGACATCAATATGCCTCACCACTGGTGATGATCAACTAACTGATGAAGGTCAAAGACCCTGTCTGCAGGCACCTCCACTATAAAGTTACTATTTTGCAATGAATAGTAAGTATATTATTCAGAGACACTTGCGACTATGGAAACATTCTATTTTTCATCACACTCTCACCCATTAGGCTTAGCATATTTAGTCAATATTAATTCATACATTTTATTCAATAGGAATTCATGACAGACTTTGGTAAATTGTTTCCAGAAAGTTGGTACACATGTATACCGTCAGGTAGTACAAGAGTCTGTCCAGCTCTCTTTGCCACCAATGGCCAGTGACTGAATGATTATTGTGTTTGCTGAGGGAAGGGGTCTCCAAAATTTTTTTTATTTGCATTTCTTGTGTCACCATCAGAGAGCAACCTCTTACATGCCTTCATTGTTCACTTGTTCTTCATCTTCCCAGATATATATAGGTTAGTAAGGTTATATATATATATAAGGTTAGTATATATATATATATATATATATATAGTAAGGTTCCTCTTACTACCTGAGTTTTTTATCCATTTTTATAAGTTATTTGTTCATTGAAGAGGTCAAAGTTGTTTTTTTTTAAATATCTACTCTAATTGACCTATTGATTTTATTATTTACCTAAACTCTGAGGTCTCTTCTTCAATGTTTAAAATATATCTATACCAAAGTTCATTCCACTAACTGGGGGAAAAAGAGGTATATGTATCTCATTCTACGTGGGGTGACAGAACCCCAAGGCTTTGGCTCCTTTTTCCCATTTAGTCTTCATTTCCTTCAGAGGGAGACTGCTCTAGTTGCTGGCTTTGCTGGTTCACCTGCATCATGTCCCAGAAGTCACTGCTCCTGTCCCAGTTATAAGAAAGAGGAGATAAGAATATCTACTCTGTTAGCTTTCCAGACTTCGGGGTATTAATGAGACTTTAAAGGATTTTGTTGACTTATTAGAATGGCTTTTTTTTTTTTTTTAACATGGCCTCTACTTTTTAAGGTTTATGACATTCATTTGTGCTTCCTTCCCTATAAGTGAGTTTCTATTACTTAGAATGAAAGTAACATCATACTGCTACCCTGAAAAAACAATCTTCATGGCTAGTTACTGCACTCAATTTTGACATATTTTCACACTGCAGGCACACTGGGACTTGGTACTTGCAGTAATTGTTGGCACAAAACTCGAGAATGTCTTTCAAAAGAAAAGGACCATTTGAATGTCGCCACAAAATTTCTCTCTCTAAAGCTGGAATACAGAAGGCATTATCTTCAAAAACACAAGAAATGTAATATACCAACTCTTATACTATCTTCCTAATTTCTATGTCTCAAAAAATTCTAGCCAGGACCCTTCTGAGTTGGCTACTGAACATTGCCTATCAAGTCCCTTCGAATCAGAGTATGGCTTTAACCACAGCTTGTGGTAAGGTAACGATCTCTATTAAGTATCACACACAGAAAGGGTTCTGTGTTTCATTTCTTAAGCTTACAAAAAATTCAGTGTCGATGTGGTCTCTGCCTGCTAGTAAGCCAGTCTGGTTTTCCTAAGGCCTTTGCCACATTCTACCTTAATGGACCAGTTGTTCAACTGAAATGAACAGCATAGTATTTGACCCACTCCTAATCACTACACAGTGCTATATATGGGCAGACTCCCCAGTTTCATCACATATTATCCTGGAAATGTCATAAAGCAGCACTGCTATGAACAGTCATATGACATAAAAGCAAAAAAAAAAAAAAAAACTCTGCAGTAACTTTAAATTGTTCTATATAAGATGCATAGAAATGGATATAAAACATACTAAAGGCATTTATAAAGAAATAAATATATCAATACCTTTAAAACATCTATGAAAGAAATCTGTCAAAAAAGATTATATAGGAAATATTTTTGTTGCCCTTCTTAATACATAAAGGCTTTAAAGGAGGATTCTGATGGCCCAGTTCTCTTTAAAAAGACATCCAGGGAAGTTTAAATTATTGTGTTCTTTCTCTTAGCAAGCACAAAACTTCAACATCATTTCATTAAGCTCCGGATTTGATGCCAGCTATGATCATTCTTTCTAAAAAATCGATAGAGGCACTGCCCTAGTGGTCCAGGGCTTGCCTTTCAGTGCAGGGGACTCGGGTGCGATCCCTGGTCAGGGAACTGAGATCTCACACGCTGCAGAGCAACGAAACCCACCTGCTGCACCTCCTGAGCCCGTGCGCTCAAGAGCAACCAGAGAAAGTGGCTGTTCCGTGCGCAGCAAGCAGAGAAAGCCGGCACCCCACAAAGACCCAGTGCGGCCACAATTAAAAAAAAAATCAAGACATTTAATGAAGTTAGCTGCATTAAAGATTTCAGAAAGACTAAGTTTATATAATATGAACTTACAGCTTATTTGCTACATCCTTTTACATACGTCCGCTCAAGGCTGAAATGTCCCTTTCCACCTTCTCCCCTGGGTTTATCCTTGAGGACAGAGATCAAAAGTTCCCTCACAGACTTCACTAGGGCTACCTTAGTACCCCACGCCACCCCCAAGATCAGTTAGTTATTCCTTCTCATAGCACTTTGTAATTAGTATCATCCTTATTACACAAAGTTATACACGTCCATCTTCTTATAGATCCGTAGTATTCACTATGGTAGCCAGTAACCACGTATGGCTGTTGAGCACTTGAAATGTGACTTGTCCAAATAGAAACATGCAGTAAGCAGAAAATACATGCCAGATTTCAAGGGCAGAGCACACACACACACAAAAAAACTGTCTTATTAATAATTTTATATTGATCACATATTGAGAAGATAACATTTTATATATACTAGGTTAAATAAATTATTAAAATCAATTTCACCTATTTTACCATAATGGGACTACTAGAGATTTTAAGTTATATATATGGCATTATTATATTTCCACTGGATAGCGATATTCTAGAATTGAAGTTCCTTCACAGAACAGCCATTGTTTCTTTCATTGCTGAATCCCATTAGACCTTGCATAAAATAGCTTTAAAAAAAAAAAACTAAACTGAATGATTTTCTTTTTATCCACATACCTCCCCAACCCTGCTTTCTGACTTTACAGACTAAATAGGGAGCTTCATTAGAAAAAGATGAGAGAAACAGGAGGCAAAGGCCAAGTTTGAAGGCATTCATCTGCTAATGAGATGACTGAGAACTTGAGTGCTTATTTTAAAAACCGACCTGTCCATTAAATTATTATCTCCTCTCCGTCTTCCCCATCTAGAAAATGGGTCAACATATGTAATAATTCAATAAATATTTACTGAGCAAACACTCACAGAATTATCAAGACAATACTCTCAAGAGATTCCTATATAGTTAAGTTGAAGCAGAATAGCCATAAGCATCAAGGACCGAATTCAGTCTCACTTTAAGAAAAACCAAATGTAGACTGCTGAGAAATCACTATGGCAGAAGGCTACCTGGCAAAAAAAAAAAAAAAAAAGATATTCAAAGATGAGATGGCTCCCTCCAATCTACTGATAAAAACAGACTGTAGAGTGTGGAGGCAAACGGAAAGGTTAAAAACAACACAAGGAATGGCCACCAGCCATTGCCACACATGTGAAAGTGTATCTGTACAGCAAACGCCAACTAGGGATTTCAATATGGAAAAGAGAAAGCAACAAGACACCAGAGCTAAGGTTCAGACCCCAAATCAGGCTCCTACTCTTAGCACACTCACACTAAAATGCTTATTAAACTAATCAACTCTAACCTAACACAAATTTTCATTTCCATTCTTTATAAAAAACACATGGAAACAGTTAAAAAAGCTTGGTTTAAAGATGTTAAATGTGCTGTGGGGAAGCACAGTCTCCCGTTTCTCATTTGCTTATTAATATTGAAATCAATGTGCTCATCAAACATAGTTACTCAAAAGAAAGAACCAAACTGGGCAGGGCTTTCACAGTGAGAGCACACTATTATTTCTGGAAAGCAAACTAGGCACGATTAAAATTCCACAATAATAAGCGCCAGAGAACATCTTGCACACTTTGCTTTAATAGCACTGTTTTAATGAATACAACTCCTAGCTTAAAGGATCAAGAGATAAAACAGTACCAAAGTAGGAAGTAAAATATTATTTCCATCCATGAGGAAAAGGAATATACTACCTACATCCTTTTTTTTTTTTTGGCTCACCACACACCACGGAGGATCTTAAATTCTCTGGCCAGGGATTGAACCCATGCCTTCTGCAGAAGCACAGAGTCTTGAACACTGGACCACCAGGCAAGTCCCACCTACCTACACTCATATATTACCTTCCCTCTCCTCTTAGCTTCTAGATCTTTCTTTCCAATGGGAATAGAGGTGAGCTGGGATTTAGAAATAGAGAAGGGTGAAAAAGGCAGCTGTTGAAAGAGCTAGGGATTTAGGATCAATCCCTAAAGACCTCTGATAGCATAATCTTAGAGAAATAACCTTGACCTATTCATTAGTCCAATGTTTTAGTCTCAATTCACCCAAAGACTCACTCTAAGCCCAGAAGGGTCACAAATTCCTCCAGTTTCATTTACCTTATCTATAAAGTAAGCACACTAACTCACTTTATAAAGATATAAAGGTAGGTTTCAAGGACTCTGACAAGCCTTTCCCACCTCTAACACCACCATACAATTTTTTTTTTTTCATTGTAGAATGACTTGTTTTAAGAACATGGGCCAGGGAAATATCAGACAAATTGCTAGGGCATTTCATTGTGGAGAGTCTAACTAGATGTTAAAGCACTACCGGAACAAGCCAATCTTGAGGAAATGCAGATACCCTGTTATAAAGAATGCTTCACTGGATTTGTGGTTATGGAATTTTACCTAATTGGCATCTCATTTACTAGGTGCCAAGAGTAACCAGAAAGTATATTCTTTTAAGTGGCATTTCCTTCTTTAAACTTCATTTATGGACTTCCCTGGTGGTCCAGTCATTGGGAATCTGCCTGCCAATGCAGGGGACGTGGGTTCGATCCCTACTCTGGGAGGATTCCACATGCCGAGGGGCAACTAAGCCTGAGAGCCACAACTACTGAGCCTGCACTCCGAAACAAGAGAAATCACCACAATGAGAAGCCCAGGCACCGTAACTAAAGAGCATTCCCTATTTTCTGCAACCAGAGAAAGCCTGTGTGTAGCAAAGTAGATCCAGCACAGTCAGAAATTAATTAACTTTACATATAAAAAAGTCAAATGAATGCCTGAAAGACAAAGGTTTAATTTAAATGTGAAAACTGTAAGACTTTTCTTTATGAAGTCTTGAAAAACAGCTTTACAGCTTTATAAATTCTACCTCAATGCTTTTTTCATCCTTCTCCACTTGGAGATCTTCAATTTTCTTATGAGAGTTTTTGAGCTCGCTTTGTAACTGAGACACCAGATGACGCTTCACAGAGTTGCTATCCAGCAAACGCTGCACCTCTGCTTTCAGCTTCAAGATGACCTCCTCTTTAGAAAGCGCTTCATCTGGGCCTTCTGGTTGTACAATGCTAATGGAAAAATGATTGTATTTAAGGTTAAATCCAATAACAAATCAAGCATAACTATTCCTTAAAAGCAACTAACTGCAGTGGTAACCATGCTTTGCAACCCATCCAACTATATTCTTGTATTTCAAAAACAATTTTAAGCTTTGTCATACACAGGTTATTGCCTTTGATACATCCCTATATAAAAAATAAGTTCATTCAGAGGAAGACCATTCTTAAGCATAGTCCTGCTGCCTCACTGCAAGAAGTTCAACCATATGAACTTCAGCAGAGCATGCATTTTTCCTTTTGATAAATTGCATGCTATATATACATGTCCTTCATGACTCCAAGAGAAACAATGTGAAAATAAAGAGGAAATGAATAGTAAAACACTAGTTATCCTCATCAACAATTTCTGTCTCTCTTTTATTAAAACACAGGTCTGGGTGGATATCTGAACAACTGGAAAGAAAAAAAAAAAAAAACACAAATAAATGCCATGCTAATTTAATCCCCACTGCAGTTGGTCAATAAATTTTAAAATTGGAATGAGTATTTCTGTTCCTTGCCATAATGGATTAAAAGGACCAGTCTTCCCTTTCTGTCTTTAAAAAAGCTAGAAAACTAAATAAAATAAATGAAATGGTAGTGTTCAAACACTGGACAACAAGCAGCATAGTGTAGTGATGCTTGAGAAAAGTAAAGCAAGGTTAGCGCTATAATGGCTGCAGCTTTCTTCCTGGAGAGTTTCCAGTATGCAGCTTAGAAAGAGGAAACCCAGGGAGTCTGCTCTCTGCAGTCTCACCGAGTTGCAGAATTCAGTATGGGAAAACCAAAATGGCTAGAATCTGGGGAGCAAAACACTGTGAGGAAGGTAGCTACATAGAGAAAGGGCTCTGGAGACCTGTGGTATACGTGAGAAAATTACCTCAAGATGGGGGCGAGGCAGGGAAAGCCACAGCAAAAGAGCAGGGCTGGGAATATTTTGTATTTCAATGAACCATAGTGGAGAGACTTCCTAAGTCACACAGCATCAAATACTGCCTTAGTAATAAGGCCAAATTAGCCCCAGATTAAGCTGTTTGTTCTAAATCTGATCTAATGAAGCCTACAAAGAAGCCTTGAAAGGATCAAATGAATTCCAGGTAACTTTAGTATGTCACAGAAAAAGAATAACAGTATTTTTTTTTTATGCAATGAAGTCCAAAATCTAAAGCATACAATTCAGAATGTCCAGCATCCAATCAAAATTTACCAAATGTGAATAAAGCAGGAAAGAAAATATGAACTGTAACCAGGAGAAAATGACCAGGGATGACAGATAGTAGAATTAATTAAGTATATGCCATATGCTCAAGGAGGTGGGGGGGAGGGACACGAAAACAATGAGGAGGGAAATGGAAGACTTTATGCCCCAAATTGGACTTACAGAGACAAAAAATAAAAATATCTGAAAAAATATACCTACTAGATGAAATTAACAGCATATTTAATACAGCATACGAAAAGATCCATGGACATAAAGACATAGCAAACTTAAACACAAAGAGAAAGAAGACCAGAAATACATAGAGTATATTAAATTTTCTAACCTAACTGTAGTTAAAGTCCCAGAAGAGTGGGGAGGCTGATAGAAAAAAATATTTGAAAAAATAATAACCACAATTTTTCTATGTGATGAAAATTAAAACCCCCTAAAACCTAGAAGCTCAATGAATCTCAAACACAAAAAACATGAAAGCCACTATAAGTTATATCAACACCCAATTGCTTAAGCCAATGATGAAGTAAGAGTGCAGGAAGATTCCTGAGGGGATGACCAGAGGAAGGAATTCTGGATTCTGTGTATAAGCAAGCCTTAGTCTAAGCCCTGAACTATGTATGCAGAGAACAGACTGCATGCATCAAATCAGCAAAGATTTGGAGACTCTCTCTGAAATTTGAACCACACAAGTCTCAAACTGACTAACTACATACACAGGACAGATTCAAACCAGTGTGGCAAAGGCTCAGAGAAATAAATGAAGATTTGAAACACCCATACAAGTCTCTAAACAACCAAATAACCACAGTGTCTAGTATACAATCTAAATTTACTCAATATAAAACTAACAAGGAAAACCCAAATGCTAGAAATATTACAGAGAGTTTTAAAAGTTTAAAGCAGCAAATATCTAGCCTTTATGAGTAAAGAAAACATACTTGAAATGAATGAAAAAATAGGAATTTTCAACAGAGCATAAAAACGTTAAAAGAACCAAATAGAAATTTTATCATTAAAAAATACAATACCTAAAAGTTAAAAAAAAAAAAAAGGAACTGACAGGCTCAACAGAATAGAAATGACAGAGGAGAGAGTGAGCGGACTTGAAAACAGTTCAATAGCAATTATCTAATGTGGAAAAAAAAAAATGAACAGTGTCTCAGAGAACTGTGGGACAACATAAAAAGATTTAACATTATATGTAATTGGAGGACCAGAAGGAGAGAGAAAGCAATAGGGGCAGAAAAAGTATTTGAAGAAATAATAGTCAACATTTTCACAAATTTGGTAAAAGACATAATTTACATTTTCAAGAAGCTCAGTGAACCGCAAATGAGATAAACTAAAAGAAAAACACACTTAGACACATCATAATGAAAGTACTGAAAAAAGAAAAAGAAAAAAAAATCTTAAAAACAGCAGGAGAAAAAAACTACACATTCAAATAACGATTCAAAAATCGATTCAAATAACAATAGATTTCTATTCAGGAACTACCAAGGCCAGAAGACAGTGGGAGAGCATACCTTTAAAGTGCTGAAATAAAAGAACAGTTGATCCAGAATTCCATAATCACCAAACATAACAACATTTCCATATAAGGAAACTAAGAATTTGCAGACATGCTGTAGAACAAATGCCAAAGGAAATTCTTCAGCTAAAGGGAAATCTCTACACTGAAAACTACTAAACATTGGGACTTCCCTGGTGGTCCAGTGGCCAAGACTCAGAGCTCCCAGTGCAGGGGGCGAAGGTTCAATCCCCGGTCAGGGAACTAAACCCCACATGTCACAACTCAAGATCCTGCATGCCACAATTAAGACTCCTGCACCACGAAATAAACAAACATTTAATAAAATCTACAAAACATAACTGAGAGAAATGGAAGAAGACCTAGATAAACAGAGAAGTATAGCACACATATTCAGAAACTGAAAGACTCAATTTCTTTAATTCCCTCAGCTTTACGGAAGTGTAAGTGACAAGTGGCAATTTCTTAAGATGTCAATTCTCCCAAAACTGATCTATAAATTCAACACATTTCAAAATTTGAAATTTAAGTTTCAAATTTGTCCAAAGGGCAAATTCTGTATTAGTTGACAAGCTAATCATAAAATTTATTTTGAAATGCAAAGTACTTAGAGTAGCCAAAACAATTTTGAAAACAACGAAGTTGAAGGATTTGTTCAGCCCATTTCAAGACTATAAAGTTACATTATCAAGACTGCTCCCTCCAAAATGATCACTGGAACAGAATGGAGAGTACAGAAACAGTCCCACAAACATACAGTCAACTGATTATTAAATATATCAAGGCAAGTCAATTGGGAAAGAAAAGTTTTTCTGACAAATGGAATTAGATCAATTGGATTTATTGGAATAAAAAAAATCAAATTTTCCCTCACACTATACTAAAAAATTAACTCATAATGGATCACAGATGTAAATATAAGAGCCAAAACTATCAAATTTCTAAAATCGTAACAGAAAAATTTTGTTAACACTGAGTTACAATAACTCATGAACTGTACAAAAACCATGAAATGTAAATAAGAAATAAATTTGAGTTTATAAAAAAACTTTTGCTCTTCAAAAGATAACATAAGAAAATGGTAAGATAAACCAGAGAGGGGAGGAAAACACTCACAACACATATATCTGACAAAGGGCTTGTATCCTGAACTATATGAAGACCAAACAACATATTGTTGTTCAGTAGCCAAGTCATGTCCGGCTCTTCATGACCCCATGGACTACAGCACGCCAGTCCATATATATACACCAAACAACATACACAAATGGCAGTTAAGTGTGTCAAGAAAAGAGGAAGCAAACCACATCAAAAGATGCTTAACATTATTAGTCATTAGAGAAATACAAATTAAAACCACAATGAGATATCACTACACACACACTAGAAGTGCTCAGATCTTAAAAGACTGGCTATCAAGTTTTAACAATGACAGAGAACAACTGAAACTCTCTAAGACATTTCTTCTGGGAATGCAAAATGGTAAAACCACTTTGGGAAAGAGCATTTATACTACTAATGTCTAAATAAAATACAGGAACTTTAAGTTTAAAGGGAAAGCAATTTGGAGCATAAGTGAAAAGGAAGAAGTAAGACTATCTCCATTGGCAGATGATACAATTATATCTAAAAAATCTTAAATCTAATGGAAAAACTACTATGAAGAGAATTAGAATGCAACAGGTTATAAGCTAAAATATAGAAATCATATATACACACAATACTCAGAAGAAATAATGGAAAAGAACATGCCATTCACTATTGCAAATAAAATATCTAGGCATCAATTTAACAAGAATTTTGCAAAATCTAAATGTGAAAAACTTCAAAATACTCTTAAAAGACATGCTACATTCTTGAATAAGTAAATTCAACATCCTAAAGATATCAGTTCTCCCTGGGTTAATGTGTGTGTGTATATATATATATATATATATATATAACATGACCCTAGTGAAAATATTATCAGGATTTTTTTTTTCCTGTAACAGAACAAGTTAAACATGGAAGTTCACACGGAAGTGTAAACAAGCAAGAATAGTCAGAAAAACCCCAACAAGAACAGCAGTTCCAGGTAGATGGCAAAACTAAAGTATAAAGCAAAGCAACAAAGCTTTCAGAAAGCAGCATAAAAGAATAACTTCATGACCCTGAAATAAGGAAAGATTTTTCTTAAAGGGACTATAAAAAGTACTAACCATGAAGATGGAAATTTTTGACTGATGTTTAAGAACTTCCATTCATCAAGAGATACATGAAAAGGATAAAAAGACAAGCCCAAAGTGAAAAAAGATATTTGCAATACACATAACCAAAGAATGCCTATCTAGAACAGATATTAAAAAACAAAAAACTCCTATAAATCAACAGAACACATGCACACACAAAAAAATCATGTAAAAACTGAAAAGGGACACAAGCAAGTCCCTCTTCACACACACACACCCCTACACCCAAGCCATCAATAAACACAATAGACATATTTTCTTAAATAGAAGTCAATCGCATTAGTAATCTGGGATAATGCAAATAAAGATCAAAATAAAATAACACTACACATTAACGACAATATCAAGTGTTACCAAGAAGACAAAGCACAACTACAATTTTCATACACTTCTTGTGGTGAGGTAAATTGGCACAACTAATTTGGAAAAGATTTTGGCATTATCTGTTAAAATTGAAACACATGTACTACAAGAAATTTCACTTCTAAGTATATACCCAACTGAAATGTATATACATTGCACCAGAAAATAATATTAAGAATCTATGAATGGTAGAAAGGAAAATAAACTGTGAAATATTCATACAAATGAAAGTTACACACACATATATTTATATATGTAAATGAAAGAGCTATAGCTACTTGTAATGTAGCTACAGCTACAATGTAATGTAAGTCTCACAAACAAAATGTTGGTGAAAGAAAAATCTAAAGAAAACCTATATCTACAGAAATCCCACAGCTAGATTCCATGCTTAATGGAGAATGGCTAAATACTTCCAGGTAAAATCAGAAGCAAGACAAGGATGTCTACTTTTGCCACTTCTGTCAACACTGTTACTAGAGTTTCTAGCTAGAGCAATTAGTCACGAGAAAGAAATAAAAGGCATTGGAAAGAAAGAAATATGTCTATTTTCAGGTGACATGATCTTGACTATAAAAGATCCTAAGGAGTTCACTAAAAAAACTATTTGAACTAATTATAATTAGCAAGTTAAGCAATGTGGCAGGACACAAGATCAATATAACATCAATTGTATTTCTATACACTAGTAATGAACTGCCTGAAAATAAATTTAAGAAAACAATCCAAGGAATTCCCGGGTGGGTCTAGTGGTTAGGACTCCATGCTTCCATTGTAGGGGGCACAGGTTTGATCCCTGGTTGGGGAACTAAGATCCTCCAAGCTACGTGCTGAGGTCAGAAAAATAAATAAGAGAAAACAATCCAGCAAAAAGAATAGCCAAGAGAATAAAACACTGGAGTAAGTTTAACAAAAGCATGACTAATACACTGAAAACCACAAAATTATAAACGTGTATGACCAATACACTGAAAGAAATAAAAGAAGATCAAAATAAATGGAAAAATATCCAGTGTTCAGGGATCTGGACACAATATTATTAAAATGGCAATATTCCTCCAAATTGTTCTACAGATTCCATACAATCCCTACCACAATCTTGCCTAATTTCTTTGCAGGAATTGACAAACTGATCATAAAATTCATATGGAATTGCAAGAGACTCAGATTAGCCAAAGAAATCTTGAAAAGGAAGAACAAAGTTGGAAGACTCACACTTTCCAATTTCAAAAGTTACTACAAAGATATGGCAATCTAGTGCATAAAGATACATAGCTCAATGAGATAAAACTGAGAGCTCAGAAATAAACTCTCACATTCACAAGCAATTCATTTTTTGACAAGCATGACAAAACAATTTAGTGAAAAATAGTCTTTTCAACAAATGGTACAAAACAACTGGATATCTACATGCAAAAGAATAAAGTTAGACCCCTACCTCATATCATATGCAAAAAATTAATTCAAAATGGATTTCAAGACATAATATAAGAGATAATACTCTTAGAAGAAAACAGGTATAAAACTTCGGAATCTCGGATTAGAGAATGGTTTCTTAGAAAAGTACAGGCAACCAAAGGAAAAAAAAGTACATAAGTTAACCTTCATAAAATTAAAGGCTTTCATGCTTCAAAGCATGCTATCAAGAAACAGAAAAGACAGCTCACTGAATAGGAAAAAATATAGGCAAAGCATGTATCTGACAAGGGACTTAAATTCAGGATATATAAATAGCTGTTAAAACTAAACAGTAAAAAGACAACCCAATTTTAAAATGGGCAAAAGATGTGAATAGACATTTCTCCAAAGAAAAAACACAAATGGCCAATCAACACATGAAAAAATGTTCAACATGATTAGCCATCAAGTAAAAACCACATCATTAGCAAATCACCATGATAAGAAACTATTCCATATCCACCAGGAAACTATAGTTTCTTAAATAGAAAATAACAAGTGCTGATGAAGATATAAAGAAACTGAAACCCTCAATCATTGCCAGTGACAATGTAAAACAGTGCAGCCACTTCAGAAAACTGACCATTTTTCGAAATGCTAAGCATAAAGTTGCCATATAAACCATCTAAGAAAGCTGAAAACATGTCCACTCAAAAATTTGCAGCATTATTCATAATAGCCAAAAAGTAAAATGATCCAAATAAATGTCCATGAGCTGATGAATAAACAAGCAAACTGTGCTATATTTGTACAATATTACTTGTTTAGAATATATTTGGAATATTACTTGGCTATAAAATGGACTGAAGTAGTGATACATGCTACAACATGGATGAACCTTGAAAGCATTATGTGCCAAGTGAAAGAAGCCAATCAAAAAAAAAAGCTAACCACATATTATATAAATCTATTAAAGTGAAATATACAGAATAGGAAAATCCATAGAGGTAGAAAGAAAATTAGTATTTGCCTGAGCTGCTGGTAAAGAATCCACCTGCAATGCAGAAGATCCCAGGTGGATTCCTGAGTGGGGAAGTTCCCCTGGCGAAGGGATAGGTACCCACTCTGATATTCTTGGGCTTCCCTGGTAGATGATAAAGAATCCACCTGCAATGCAGGAGACCTGGGTTTGATCCTTGGGTTGGGAAGATCCCCTGGGGGAGAGCATGGCAACCCACTCCAGTATTCTTGGGAGAATCCCCAAGGGCAGAGCCAGACGTGCTACGGTCCCTGGGGTGGCAGAGTGGACACGACTGAGCAACTAAGTAGAGCACAGTGAAGACAGACAGGATGACAGGGAATGACTGGGAGTAAGCACTGGACTTCTTATGGGGAAAGCTGAAATGTTTTAAAATTAGGTTGTGGTAACAGATGGACAACTAAACACACTGAACTGTGTACACTCCAAATGGGTCAATTTTATGACCCTGGAAATACAGCTGACCCTTGAACAACGTGGAGGATTGGGGGTGCTGGCCCCCTCCTCCACCACCTGTAAAATAAAAATACATATACTATGTTTATTTTAAAAATCCACATATAAGTGGACTTCTGCAGTTCAAACCCATGTTGCTCAAGGGTCAACTGTATATCTCAATAAAGCTATAGAAAAGAGGGAAAAAGAAAAACCACCTGATATATGAGTTCTCTCTAAATGAAGGCCAATCTAACATAGAGTTCAGGCAAGAATAACTAGCTTTTAAAAGATAACAAGAAAATCAAAATAATTTAAGAGTTAAGACAGTAGTAAGCTCAACGTTATGACTAGAAAGAGGAATACAGGCTGGCAATGTTTTATTTCTTGACCTTGATGATAGTTCCATGGGAATTCATTTTAAAATCATACATTAAGCTGGACACTTATATTTCATACACTTTTATGTGTTATATTTTACAATTTTAAAAGGTTTAAAAAGCAAAGTTATAAAAAATACTAGAAAAATATCATCAAGAAATCAAAAGGGAAAAGTGATGGATCTAACTACATAAAATTTTTAAACAGGAAAAGTGATAACCTTCAACAATGGCTAGGGTACAGAGAAATAGGTACTATCATGATATGACTAATAACACCTATTAAAAGCATCAAACACACATGCTCTTTGACAAGATTATTCACCCACATCTAAGGAAATAAACCAAAGATGTGAATAAAGACCAGACTACAAGTATGCTTTTAGTTATAATAATGCATTAATTATGGTTAACAAAATTTTTAAAGTGTATTCCTAACTAAAATATAGTTCCACATATCCACTGATAAGTATTTACAACAATATTTACAGATATCTAAGGATTTCAGAATGTACCAAGTTAAAAGACACATATTAAAGTAGTATATTTAATAGTATTTTATCCTTTAGAAACCTACAAAATAGAAAACGTGGAAGTTATATACCAAAATGTTAATAGTAGTTTTCTTCCTGGGAGGGGAAGTAAGATTATGGCTGCTTTTAACTGGTAACTTCCAGTGTTTCCATAAAAAAGAAGAAAGCTACATTTGAGAAGAAATAAAAAGCTGATAGTATGTACCCTTAAAGCGATGTGATAAAAATGGAACCTCATCTCTGCAGTCTTCCTCCACAAAACCCACGAGAAAAACTTCAAATTCCAGGAGGGTCTTCCTTCCTAAAAACACTTGACCAGCATTTCTCAAACTGTCAAGGTCCTCAAAAACGAGGAAAGTCAGAAGGAACCTAGGGGAAAATGACTCCTAACTATAAGGGGGTATCCTAGATGTGATCTTGAAACAAAAAAGAACACAAGGTAAAAACGAAGGACATCTAAATAAACTATGGATATTCGTTAACAATAATTCATCAGTATTAGTTCAAGAGTTGTACCATGCTGTTGTAAAATGTTAATAGGGAAAAACCGATGCAGAATATGGGTTAATTCTTTGTACTATGTTAATTTATAAATCTAAAACTGTTCTAAAAAATTAAAGTCTGTTTCTAAGAAAAATGAAAAAGAGTAGTATCCAGATTAACATAATTTCTCTAATTTTTCAGTTTCAGATGATTCCAAATGAAACATTAAATATATACACACATATATATGCATATTGTGTATATACATACATATACATATACAGAAAGAGAGAGGATTAACAAAATATTAGGGGTTTTTTAATGTTACAAAAGGAGCTCTTGGCAATGTACTACATATTTATCAATATACACAACTTTTAAAATATGTATTATATATAGTGTAAATATGTGTATGTGTGTTGATCTCACCAACCTAAACCATTTCTATATAAATATGAGATAAATATAATTTATGTAAGAAATATAAAACATATTGCAATGCATCTTCCAGTGCTACACGACATGGTGAACTAACTTTCAAGCCCTTAACAAATTATGCTTCTTTTCTTACTGAACACTGACCACTGAAATAGCACACCATGTACTCCTAGAGGGAGCCAAGTCAGAGCAGAGAAAGTGCTAGCTAAAATAATTTTCTCTTCTTTCCCAAAAGGGAAAAGCCAGCAGTGGTGACCAGCTCTGTATTAGGCTCACTAGTGAGCCCTGGGGAGGGCGGTTCCCCTCAATCCAAATAAACTGTCCCTGATGAAGCCTGCTGAGAAAACCGGAGGAGAAAGGCTTTCCACTTGTTAAATGTTTATTATTTGAGCTTCACAGCCAACTACAATAAGGAAGAGGGGAAGCTGTCTGCAGGCTGCATGCAGATTTAGCTACTCCCATTCCATGAATGTGAAATACAGCACTGAGCTAAACCCTTAACGTTTACTAAGCAGTAGCTTGAGGGAGATGGTAGTTGGGAATAAAAGCTTGGAGCCGCTAATATTTGGGTCAGTGATTTGAAAGGAGCTGAAGTCAACAAAGAACTAAAATTCTTGACATTGGCAAAGTGTTGCTTCCTTTTGTTCTAAGAAACATGATTCAGCAGAGAAAAGGTACAAATCTAATCTCTCTTGTACCTCTTCCCACTTTGAACTAAGAACACTTTTACTTTTTCCTCAAAATGACTGAACAACAACAAAGCTCAATTCTTATCCATTAAAGCACTGGTGGGAGGGACAGTAAGTAACTAAGTGCGTGTTCAGTCGTGTCCGCCTCTTTGCAACCTGATGGACTGCAGCCCACCTGGCTACTCTGTCCTTGGGATTTTTCCAGGCAAGAATACTGGAATGAGTTGCCATTTCCTTCTGCAGGGGATCTTCCCAACCCAGGGATCAAACCTGCAACTGTAGTATATCCTCATTGGTAGGCATATTCTTTACCTACTGAGCCATGTAGCCAATGATAGGAGGGATGATTGTAAGATAATGTCTTCACTTATCCTGCACTTCACTGAACATCTTCCTGAGCCCCAGTGACAAACCACCTGTTTTAGTTATCCCTCACTTTCCTGGTTTAACACTGGCATTCCTTTTGGTATGATAGCCATGTGATGTCTCAAGTTCATTATCCACAGGTGAAGGAAGAAACAGACAGAACAGGCTCCATCTTGAAAGCAGGACTCCATCTTCGGCCGGACTGTGGACTTTGAGCTCTATGCCCATGGAAAGGACATACCAACTGGAAACCAGGCCCCCCGGATGGAAGAGCCCCAGGGCTCGTACCTAGACCCTCAGTCACCTAAAAGACCCCTAATTGTCTGTGTAACCGAACAGAATTATGAATTCTATTATGCTTATTGGGGTATGACCACAGGCCTATTGATAATTGTCCACTGTTAACTACCTAGGCCTAAGGCATATGAATCACAGGTTATCTTTGATTGTATCTTTCTTTTCCTTTGTTCAGACTAGTTTCAGGGAATTTGGGGAGGTGGGTTTGGGCACGTACACTTAGGGTATATAAGGGTTTCACAAAAATTGGTCCGGGTCCTTGGCTAAGAGGAGACTCTGCCTTGGACCCGCCGGTGTAATAAACTGCACTCCTCTATCTGCATCATCCTTCTGAGTGAGTTTGTTTCCCAGAATGCGTGTCTACAACACAGGGATGTGCTTTAAATTACTGTAGGATCTGGGTGATGATTACTAAATAGAAAGGGCAAAGTAAATATATTTTAGTAAATGGCAAGATGGAATAACTCTACATCAAAAGATAAACCTACATATATATATATACACACACACACATACATACATGTATTATTTATCCAATTCCCATACTAATTATGGGATAAAGTAAAGTAATAAGTTGCAGAGATATCTTTTTTGGCAGAAACTAAATCTTTAATCCTCTTTTTAAAACAACATAGAAGAATGAAGTTTAGAGCAAACAGGTTTGACTGTCTTGCAAATACGAACCAACAGATATACATGACAGTCAAGTTTTGGGTTGAAGTACTAGTTCTGTGGCTAAGCGTCTGTCTTCTCGGGCTAAGGAGTTCGCTCTTTTGAGCTCCGGTTTTCCCAACTCTAAAATAATATGTCTCCCATGCTTTCCCCAAGATTTAAATGAGGATCAAAGACTTTTTATAAAATGTGTCCAATCAAAAGCTGATTAAGGGGAAGGAGATTCAAGAGGGAGGGGATATATGTATACATATAACTGATTCACTTTGTTGTAGAGCAGAAACACAACATTGTAAAGAATTACACTCCAAGAAAAAAGATTAATATAAAATCTTATCAATGGTATATTTTAGCCAAGTCTCTCTTAAATAATAATAGTAACAGCTACCACTGATTAAATGCCTAGTATGTGCTAGAATTTATGACATGAGGCCCTTTATATTCTATCTATTTTAAGCCCCCAAGGGATATGCTATACTCTTGCCTGATAAGAAAATAGGCTAAGAAAAGTCAAGAAAATTGCCCAAGGTCAGAAAGTTAGTAATAAACAGCAAAGCTATGAATCAAAACAATTCTGGATCTAAAGACTGGGCTTTTTCCACTAGCCCCTGAGAATTAATCCAGCATTAACAGGAAATGAGCCATTCACAGCAGTCAATTTTCCAGATGACTACATTTTAACTTTAAATTTTTATGTAAATCTGTTTAAAGCGCATTCATCCTCTTTTGCTTATAATTAACTAACCAAAGCTGAAGGCTTCCTTTGATAACTCAGGATCACAATTGTGGACACTCTGATGTGGATCAGAACAGGCCTAGATGTATAAAAGCTGCTTACCCCGCGGCGTGGCCGCTCCGGCACTGTGGCTTCCTGTCGCTCTCTCCTTGCTGAGACTGAGCTGGCCGGCTGAAGTCCTGGCAGCACCTCTCCCAGCTCCCTGACCCATTTACTCCGCGGTCACTTAGGAAATCAGGTAACTCACGGATAGAGGAGCCTGGCGGGCTATAGTCCATGGGGTCTCAAAGAGTCAGACACGACTGAAGCACCCACATGCACACACGGGGTACCAACAAATCTAAGTCAATATGGCCCTGGGGTATGAGCCCCAAGATGTCTTCTAACAGATATATCACATAATCCAGGTCAGCTATTTGCTTCTTGGCATCTGTCTGGATTGTAGTTGTGCTCTGTTGAGATGAGAGTCTCTAAAGACTGACTTCCAGATAAGTGCTACCTAACTCAACTAACGTAACACTGTGTTCCACAGCATCACCTGACTGAGATCTTAATTTACTGCACCTCATTTGGTTGTTTTGAAAATGGAATCACAGCACTAAAATAGGTAAGTTCTAAAACTTACTGTGGAACAAACTTTTCAGAGGGTTCATATGTTTGTATTTAGTTCCATGATACTTGAAACACACCAGGTAGTAAACACCTTCACTAAACACTAAGATGGCAAACTCAGTCTTAAAGTATAAATTGGATGGTGGTGGCTTCATTCAAGAATGCATTGAAGAAAGGCTTTCCTTAGCCTGAATGCAATCTCTTCCAAATAAGCCTATCTTTCATCTTTATCCCAGGCCAGAAGAAGAAATGGCTAAATACCCCCTTTGTATGTTAAGCACTGCATTTAGCACACAGCACTTAGTGGCTTACAAGTATGTCTCCCTCTCTTCATCAGACAAAATATAAACTCCCTGTGGGGAGAGCGTCTCTTTCATCTTCCATACTCCACTCCGAGAGCCTTAAATAGTCCCTTCCAAATAGCAAATGCTTAAAACTATACATCCTTTCCTGTGTTTATCTTTTAAGTGTTTCATGATATCTAAATGTGCTCCCTCTTCTACCATGACCACTCCCTTCCCCGCTAGGCCCAGCAGGGACAATGACGCACACCCTTCCATGAGATTCCTAAAAATACATGTGCTAAATAAGCAGCATTAAAATATCTGTATTAAGCATAAAAGACAGAATCCCTATTTTAAAAGTAAGGTCACAGGGACTTCCCTGGTGGTCCAGTGGTTAAGAATCCACCTGCTAATGCAGGGGACATGGGTTCGATCTCTGATCAGGGAGGATTCCACATGCTACAGGGCAACTGACTCTGGGCACCACAACTACTAAAGCCCATGTGCCCCACAGCGCCATGCTCCACAACAAGAGAAGCCATCACAATGAGAAGCCCATGCACCGCAACTAGAGAGTAGCCCCCGAATGCCACAACTAGAGAAAGGCTTTGCACAGCAACGAAGACCCAGCGTAGCCATAAATAAATAAATAAGGTCACAGTAAGGTTCCTAGGGAAAATCAATGCTCATTTTCTCACATACCATTGATAAATGGCTGCTTTCAACATAATAAAAATAATATGCTCTTGCCTTAATAAAACAGATACATAATTTAAGTAGTAGAATTTAACTTGTATATTTTAAGTAAATTATTTTTACCTTATTGGAACTGACGTGCCTATAGGTATTAAGACAGTACAATAGCAACACTTGAGGTTTCTGTTCATTTTGATTTCTGACGTTGGCAGTTCATTAGAAGTTACTAAAATAAACTGATTTGCACTAAGGAACCCCTAGGCAGTTCATCATTTCATGCCTGGTGCCGCTTGCTTATTATGCACCATCAATATTATTAATGTGAATTCTTCTATAGTAAAGTATTTTCTCCATACCTTTTAACTTTGGATTTTTTCCAGTTGACTTTCTTAATACCCAAATCAACATATGATTCAGTTAGTTCTATATTTAATTCTCCTTCTGAGTCACTTGGAAGTATTCCTAGTTTTGCAGCAGATTCATACAGAGAAATTTCATCTTTTAGTTCTTTTAATTCTTCCTAAAACACAAAATTATTGAAAGTCATTTTCATTTTTTTATAAGAAGGAATCAGTCATTCTTTCTATTCTTCAAAGTTCATTTTAATGATCAACAGAAGGCAGAAATGCTACTTCAAATACATTTTTTGGCATGCATTAAAAATGTAAAGGCCAGTACATATCAAGGTTTTCAAGTAAACTGAATGAACAAATAAAGTGAATGAGAAAGCAGATGTAAACACCTCTCTCAACACCTCCCTCACTGACATTCCGTCCTCCACAAAAAGCCTCCCTTGAGCTGAGAAGCTGGTGGCAGTGCATGTTGCCTAAGAGTAGGGGACAGAGGAGACTGGTTTAGTCTGCCAGTGGTGAAAAGGCACAAAATACTATACATCTTTCCAGGGAAGGGAATACTGAACACTTCCTCCAGTGGAAAACATAACTGGTACTGGAGGAGGGTGTGAGGACTGCAGTTGAACTGTAGGTTTCCCACACCTGTAGATAAACCTATCTCTGGGACACTCCCCAAGATGAAAGAACGTGCCATGTGAAGGAAGGGATGGTCCCTTGCTCCACAGGTGGGCAGACCAGGGCTTGGCTACCCAGCTGTGTGGGTAAGGTTGTGAGTGACTCCTGTGAGCCGGATTGGAGATGGTCCAACCACCATACACAGAGAAATCCAAGGTTCAAAAAGGTGATGTAACCATCGCCTAATTCAGTTACCCAGAAAGTCTCTTCCTAGTGGCAACACTCACTTGCAAAGCCTTGCTCAGGTTTTCACTCATAGCATGTGCCTTTTGTGCTTGCTGCAGCTGGAGCTGGAGTTGAGCCACCTCCTGTACTGAGCCTGCGGGAGAAAGAACCACAGAATACGTCAGATGTAACGGAACAAACCACCTATGACATACAGAAGAACTTGCATCCACTGAGGTTATAGCCGGTGGGACCCAGAAAGCATATGTGTGGTGCTGACATTTTCAAGATTTAGTACCGCTGCCCAAAGGTCCTCGGGGAGTTGAAGACATGGGCTACTGTAACCTTGCCATAAATTAAACCAGCCATGTCTACAGACCTTAACACTCCACAAGTCCTTTAATAGGAGCAGAACATTCTAGCTCACAGATCACCAAAGTAAAAATTCTTTAGAACCCAATCCATTTCTACCTTCCAATAAGAAAACCACATCTTGCTGCCTTTAGCTTCTTTCTGAGTGCTTTTATTTCCACCACTCCCACCTCCACACGTATTAGAAGCAAACTAGGACTGTACTCTTGAAACTCCAGTAACCTAATATTTTAAATGGTTAAAAGGTTCCCATTTAAAAAGGACTTTATTGGGTTTCCTCAGAAGAAAATGAGCATCTAAGAAATGGCTAAGCAAAGTAATGATGGAGTATTAGGCAACTAAAGAAAATCATATTTTCAAAGACTTTAATGGCAACCAAAAAGGCTCAGTAAGTAATACCATGTGGAACAAAGGACACAAAACTTAAATGACCTAAATGGAGTATGATGCGAATTTTGTCCCCACCAGAACACACACACACACACACACACACACACACATTTAGACAGACTTCAACTTCTGAATAACCCATTCTTCAGACATTGTACCAGTCGTATAAATTATTCAATCTTTGCACATTCAGCTTGGATTTGTTTTAAAACACACTAGGTACAGAAGCAGGGAACTGTCTATACATGTTCCCTTGTGAACAACATTAACCGTTGTCTCTGCATAGTAGGATTATTGGTTATTTTTATTTTCTACTTTATACTTGTCTGGATTTCCCCAATTATCTAATGAAAATACACCACATCTTCATAGACATACACCAGTAACAATGTTAAGAAAAAATTCTGTCCCCGATGAACTTTTCTGTTATTTTCTGGATTTTTACAGTAATTCATGGATCCTACTATGCTGGCTCCACAGTTTCTCCTAGCCTTCTGGGGAGCCAGCACCCACACAGACACCCACCTGAGTGCAGCAGGTTGGCACACTGCTTCTGACTCTCCTCCAGGCTTCTCGTCAATCTGTTAATGATCTCAGTCTTTTCTAATCTGGTTGCTTCTTGATTCCTTTCCAGTTGCTTAACCTGATCTTTCAAATGACAGCAGATATCTTCCTAAACAGAAAAAGCATCCAAGAAGTCCTTTTCATAAGCAAGTTATTGTATATTAAACTGACAATTATGACCTTACATATTTGGATTTTAAGTCAAATATAAAATCATTACCTGACAGGAGCACCTCTTTTACAAGGTCAAGTGCACAAGTTTGAGTCAGGAGAACAAACCGGTCAGTCACCGACTGCTCAGTCTGTTTCTCCTTTCGGTTGAATTTGAATCTGATGGCTTCTAAAGTCTCTTTCTGCTCTGTATACCTAAGACACTGTTATTATAAAATTGGATTTTGTTCAAGCCAAAGGAAATATATTACATCCCTATTTGCATTTTACACTCTCAGTATAATTGTGTTACACAGTAGGCAAACCACCTTGAACCATGGAATCTGTGTCCCAAGTCAGCAAGAATACAGACAAAACACATGGAAACTTACTCTATTCTGAATAGCCAAAAAGTAGCCCTCCCTCTTCTGAACTGGTTTTAAACTTGATCTGTTTCTGTCATGTTTTTCCATCTTGTATATGTCTTTTTTCTCTTAACAGTCTCTTTGAAGGTGCCTATATAGTGCCTTATACATAGTGAATGCTACAAAAGACATTTGAAAAATGACAAAGAAAAACAGGATAAATGTGTGCATGTATGTAATTACATGGGGCTATACAGAGAATCTAGAGCAGGTATATAATATATTCAAATGTCTACAAAAAGAAACTGTTTGGAAGTAATGAGCCATGGGAATCCCAAAGCCAGGTAGAAGAAATCATCATCTCTCTCATTCAGGAAGGGTGACACAGGCTGAATTCCAGGCAAATAGCAGAGCATGTAAGAGGCACATAAGTAAATCAAGGTAATTGGCTAAAGTTACCTGAAAAAGCCTGAAGAAAATAAATAGTAAGAGGCATATCAAGAAAGGACTTTGAGACAGAGAGAAGGCATTTGGGGCCTGATTTTACCATAATCTAAAGCCTAATAATGCCTTACGGTTACAAATAGAAAATATATCACCTCATAGGGATACTAACACTCTCCTTAAGCAGAACAGAGAGACTCTGAAGTTCCCTGTTAGCTTAAAAATTCATGAGCATTTTGTATTCTATTTCATAATGTGTCACGTTTGCTTTAACGTTTTTCTACCAAATTTTTGAGCAAAATGAAGCTTCTGGAACCTGGTCCATGTTTATTCAACAGTGCAAACCTCTTGGCACACTGCTGCTGATTCCCAGGCCAGTTTGGTTCTAAAGCACCAAAGTAACAAGGCAAACACAACGGATGAGCTAATATTCATGACAATGTGAATGTGTGAGCAAGAAGAGGTGGGGAGACAAGTCACATTTATGTGCTGGGAAGGTCACGATAGCTTTTACCAGACACTGAGAACTGGCCCAAAAGAGTTCAAGAAAAGGTAATTATGAAAACTATTACAATAAAGAGGCAGACCATGGAAATAATCTGACTATATGCAGCAATCTAATTAAGAGTCCCCCAAGTGGCCTGGTGGTTAGGATTCTGGGCTTTCACTGCCAAGACTCTGGTTCAATCCCTGGTCAGGGACCTAAGATCCCCAAAAGCCACATGGCAGAATGCAGGGGGCAAAGGTGGGGGCCTTAGGGAACAATCAATTAAGTCATGCTGTTTCCTGTTGACAAGTTCAGGAAAACATATATCATACTCATAAAACTATGCAGTTTAAACACCAAGAAACAAAACAAAAATAAATGGTTCTATCTTTTCCGCAATTAGCTTGAGTGAGAACACTCAGTTCAAGACTGACAGAGGCAGATGTCTTTGAAGACTGAATGAGATAACTGCAGTGAAAAAGAGACAATAGCTGAACCTCCAAGATGAAATAGAATTGAACAGATTTGTAGTGCACAAAGGAAAAAAAAAATCAAGCCACATGCACACAGGTCTGCTGGAGTCTCTCAGTCAATAGGAAGTGCTTAAATACATATAAAAGATTAGAAGATAGATCAGCTGAAGGTCATAACATAGAAACCAAAGTCCATGACTTCAACAGAAGCTGAAGATTTCAAGAAGACCAGAATGAAGAAAGATTTAAACCACCGAGGAGCTAATCAGAGATGTCAACCGGTATCAGGAAAAAGTAGAAGTCAGTTCAGACACCTGAACAGAGATCTCAGGATTCTGTGAATGGAAGAGAAAGGAGACACCTGGAAGGAAAGCACCTCAGAGATAGCATGCTATAAGCATCCTGTCAGTGAAGGAACATTACAAGCTGCAAGAGCTCATTTCTTCTCATCTTCTCTGTCTCACACACACACATACACACACACACACACAAAACCCAAGGGTAACTCAGCCAAAATAACAAGAACAACTACACATTGAGTGTGTGTACAATCCCTTCTACTAGAAAAGCTGATGACTTGAGGAAAATATTAAATTAGTAATATAATTTTACATGCCATGTATTTCTCAAAATACATGAGTTACACAAAAATTAAAACACATATAAACACGATTATATGATGGATTGCTACTCCTCCCATCACGTGGAATTAGGTAGCTTCTGCATTGAGTTTTGTCTTTCAAAATAGATTTAAATCTATGTAAACTTTCTTTACATCCTGATGTTTAGCTGTTTTCAGTAAAACTTTGCTGAACAAATGAAATAATATGATTATTTTACAAGTATAGTCCTTCCCCTCCAAGAGCAAGTTTTTCACAAAGCAGTGATTTTCAAATTTTTGCAAGGGGGAGGTCTGAACCTCTTGAAAAATCTGAATAAGCTCATGGGTCTTCTCAAAGAAAACTGCATATACTGACACCCAAGAGAAAATCACACCCACAATTTCAGAGATTCAAGAGCTCCCTGGAGCCTAGTCATGGACTGCTTTAGAAGATGTCAGGTTAACAATCTCTGTCACTCACAAATCATACAATGTGTGATCATCTACTCAGGTAACACTGGCATGTACTTAGGTACACAGTTGTGTGACTATGTGCAAGCTACTAAGAACCCAGACATTAGCAAACTTGTTCATTTGCTACATCACCTAGTTAATTCCATGCTACTCTTTCTCAAGAGTTGTTTTATTCTTCTTTGTAACCTGCAGAGTGGAGTGGAGCAGGAAAAGGCTTATCAGAAAGGGAAAGATTTTGCTCCTCTTCAATAACTTTTCTATTTTTTTTAAAAAAAAAAGGACAAGGGGCAGTATGTATGTATGGTTACCAGTTATGGTAAGAAAATCTAAATCACACTCTATAGAACACACTCATGCATTTTCCTGATTACAGGCAGCCAACTCCCTGGCTCTTGGCTGATCTTTACAGCACTTTTTCCAATTAGGACTCTCGGCTTGGATTCTGAGATAATACCAACCGCCTTTTATTAAAAATACTGCTGAGTCAAATGATAGCAAATGGACAGCATGAAAGGGATACCAAAAAAAAAAAAGCATTCCCAGAAAGAAAAAAACACCGGGCACTTCAGAATCACCACTTTGCAAAGCAGTTATAACAATACGCAGAAGCTGACATCAGTGCTATGCTCTGCTCTGTTTTAAATAAAAGAAAAAAGAAAAATCACTGACAGAATGTAACAGCAGACAAGACCTTAATCAACACTTTCACTGTATGGTTCAGGCATCGGAAGCCCAGTCAGCACAGAATGAAGACTGTTCTGTGTTCTAGTCTAGGATTCTTTGGCTTGAGGGGTCGGAAGAGGTGAGAAAAGTGAATGGAACAAGTACAGGGGTTGAAACACACTAGGAACTGCTCCCAGGCTGCCCCTGAGTGAGTGTGCCTCAGTCAGGAGAGAACGGAGAGATCCCCAACCCAGCGTGGAAAAGCCACGGATACTGACTCCTCTCATCATTGGAGAATGCACCACTCTCCACAGCAGCTTTCACGCTGCTACCCAAACAGAGCCACACTTAATAAAACCATATCTCAAATTCTATATGTTTTAATATTACAGAAAGTAGACTTTAATAATTATTCTTTTACCTTTTTTTCTAGACTTTAATAATTTGTCAAAGTCTTTGTCTTTCCCCACCCTCTACTTATCCTTCACACTGATCAAATTCACAGTATTTTTCTACATAAAAAGAATCTTAAAAAAATCTATATGGGAAAATAAATCCAATAAAAATTCATATAAACACTTATAAAAGTAAAATAAAATGAAATGATATACAAACAATTATTATTGCCAATAATGCAGTTTTATAGTACTCAACCTAAATTATGGAAAAATTTACAGTCAGCTGTATAAATAAGAAAAAACAACCCAAACCAGTGTGAATTTTAAATGGGGAGGGATTTTCTAGATCTTCTCATCTTAACATTCTTCTCTTCTTTCCTTGGGTTAAATTAATTCTGAAATTACATTGAGAAAGACAATCCCTGAAATTTTATTCATTCAACTGATTATCTGGGGTTTTGGAGCACAAGCAAACCCACTACCTGGGTTACAACATTTTATTCCCTTTGGGGCAAAGCTAAATAAAAACTGTGAAACATGCTCAAGTTTCATATCTAAATGATTTCAGATCAGAATCTCTTCCCTATTTATTACACTAGTCTCAAAATCAACTCTTCTCCCAAGAATCATTTCTAGACAATATTTACTGACAAGTTAATAACCAAACACTGGGAGACCCAAGAAAGGTCTTCTCCTGGTTAATCTCCAAGGACAACCACTCAATTCCAGGCCAGCTCCTAGAACACTCCTTCTTTTCAGTTTGGAATCTTCTAAGACATATAAACAATATGCATAAATATTCGACAAATGAAGAAGTAGTAATAGGAGAAGTGAGAAAGCACTAACCAGTCCTACCAGAGGAAGGATTTCCAAAAGTATGCCCTCGGGGCATATCCACAGATAAAACTCTTCGGGCTTTTAAATTTTACTCATACTCAAACACCTACTGCAAACACCCAGCATTTCTCTATGATGAACCGCAAGACGTCAGCCATGACTTGACTTGTTTCTAACAGTTGCTATTTGAAATCACTCCAACCTGTTCCTTCCGTGCAGCAAGGGCAGCATCCAACCTCCTCTGTAAGGACAGCACTCGCTCCTCATACTTCTTTGTGAGGCCCGTCACGATGCTCTCGTGCTGCTCCCTCATGCGCTGAAGCGATTCCGAATGATGCAAGTCCGACAGCTGCTGCTTCAGGCTGTCCAGGGCCAGCTCAGTAGTTCTGGACTTTTTAATCATCTAGAAAATGCACACAGGATACACATTTACAGTATTCTGACTCTGTGTTATCTTCATGAATTTTAATTCTAAAACTCAACCACGCTTAACTAAATGAAAGTAGGGGCTTCTCAGTAGTAAAGAACCCACTGCCAATGAAGGAGACACAAGAGACGTGGGGTTCAACCCCTGGGTGGGGAAGATCCCCTGGAGTAGGAAATGGCAACCCACTCCAGCGTTCTTGCTTGGAGAATCCCATGGACAGAGGAGCCTGGCGGGCTACAGTCCACAGGGGTGCAGAGAGTCAGACATGATTGAGTGACTAAACAACAAGAACAAGAACAAAGAGAAGAAAGGTCTCCCCGTGGTGGCTCTAGTTCCCTAGCTGGGATCCACCAGGCCCGTGGTTGCTGGGATTATTATTCACAAGGAAAAAGAGTCTGGAAGTGTCTGAGGAAAGAGAGAGAAGATTTTGCACAACATGATGGCAATGTGGGTTCCAGGCAAGGAGTCTGCTGCTTATACACCCATCTCAGTGCTGTTTGCATCGCTCTGTGCTCCAAGTGCTGGAGGGAAGTCCAACTGTTAGGTCATGGGAAAATGACGACTTTTTAAAAAATTTATTTATTTTTTAATTGAAAGATAATTGCTTTATAGAATTGTGTTGGTTTCTGCCAAAGAGCAGCATGAATCAGACATGAGAGGTGGGATGGGGAGGGAGGTAGAAGGGAGGTTAAAGACAACTGCTGCTGGAAAGATTGATGAACCTTCTCAGTGGTCACATACTAAAAAGGAAGCTTTTTAAACTGTAACTGTATGGTTATGGAGAAGTAATTGTGTAGCAGGTTTACTGACAACTCCCACAAGATGCCCATGTTCTAATTCCTGAAACCTGTGAATAGTTCTGTCACATTACAATGGGAAATTAAGGTTGTGAGTGGATAAAAGTTGCTAACCAGATGACCTCAAATAAGGAGACCGTCCTGTATTACCAGGGTGGACCCACTGTATCCAGAAGGGTCCTTTAATGAGGAAAACTGGGGCAAAAAAAGTCAGAATTGTGACTGCTAGCTCTGAAAATGGAAATGGACCATATACCAAGGAATGCAGGGGGCCTCTAGAAACTGGAAAAAGCAAAAACAGGGATTCTCCCCTGGATCTCCAGAAAGCAACAGAGCTCTACTGACACCTTGATTTTAGCTCAATGAAAGCCATGCCAGACTTCTGACTTTCTGTCTGTAAGGTAATAAATTTTGCTGTTTTAAGCCACTAAGCCTGTGGGGATCTGTTAAAGCAGCAATAGAAAATTAATGTACCTGGTGGTTCTGTTGCCTTTTTAAATTTATTTACTTTTAATTTTTAATTTAATTTTATACTATTTTATTTTTTATAAATGCAAGTTCTAACTTATAAAAAGATTACTAAAAGATTATGTAGATTATGACATAAAAGCCACTCTTTAATAACTATCATTTTTCAAAAAATTTTAAATAATGATAGTCTATATTACACATAAAAATGAAAAATTTCAAATGAGGTCGCTTCTTCATTCTATTCCAGAGATTGCCTATTTATCCCAATACCACTTAAACTACTTAAGACATTCATCATTTGTTCAGTAAATGATGTGGACACTTTGTGCCAGGCAGGGTTCCAAGCACTTAAGGACAGGATGACAAGACAGCCAAGGCCTAAAGTCTTATTACTTTCTGGTGAAAAGGGACAGACAATAATAAGTAAACAGATGAGATAATTTCAGACGGCTTTAAAATAGAGTGATAAAATATGGCACCATGGAGGGGAGTGGGAGTGAGAAGCAATAGACTACTTTAGATGTAAGGCTGATGAGAAGTCCTCTCTGTTTTTAGCTAAGAACTGAAGGCTGAAAATGAACCAGACATGAGACAACATTGTTTATTTTATTTTATTTTTTTTTGAGACAACATTGTTTAAACTCTTCCATCCTCAGAACTAGCCACTAATCTCATCTAGAACCAAGTCACTTTTGTTTGTAACCACCAAAACAGCATTACTCACAAGAATCATTCACTGCCAGGCGTGGCTACCAATGACTTGTGACTATTTCCCATGATCAAATGGCCACCCTTCTCATTAATCAGAGAATGTGCCACCACTTCAAAGGCTAGTCTGTTGGGGTCAGAAAATTTAGTTTCTGATGCTTTGTCAGTAACCAGCTTTGTAATCCTGGAAAAGTAATGTGACCTCGCCAAGACTTGGTTAACCATCCATAAAATGGTAAACACAATGCTTCACTAATCAAAATCCCAACAAGACTTTATAAAGCATGGGAAGTTGATTTGCAAGGTCTAGAAGGAAAAGTGTAAAAAAGAGCTACTAAATATTTTAAGAATTCTAAGGGTAGCCCTTGTTTATCAGATTTCAAAACACAAAATAAAACTATACTTGTGATAATATCAGAGCAGGAAGAGAGAAATATGTAAGAAAAAAAAATTCAGAGGTTAGGTCAATTTTGAACACCATAACTCACTCACCATGTACTGATCACCTATAATATATCAGGCTCTAGGCTTATGTGATGAGGTTACTAAGATGAGGGCAACCCCTTCTGGCCTTCAAGATTATTCTAGGTCTGTTGTAACAGATGTGAACATCTGAGTTGAGGAAGAAAACGGGAAGACTTAGGAAATGAAAAGCCTTGAGCAGGGGCTTGTTAATCAAATAGCAATGTGCTGAGGAGAGGGCATTCCAGTGATAGGAGACAGCACATATGAGTACATAAAAACAGACAGGCTACTGAGTTTAAGAGAGAAGAACCTAGATGTCCATCAGCAGACAAATGGATAAGAAAGCTGTGGTACATATACACAATGGAATATTATTCAGCCATTAAAAAAATACATTAGAATCAGTTCTAATGAGGTGGATGAAACTGGAGCCTATTATACAGAGTGAAGTAAGCCAGAAAGAAAAACACCAATATAGTATACTAATGCATATATATGGAATTTAGAAAGATGGTAACAATAACCCTGTATGTGAGACAGCAAGAGACACAGATGTATAGAACAGTCTTTTGGACTCTGTGGGAGAGGGCGAGAGTGGGATGATACGGGAGAATGGCATTGAAACATGTAAATTATCATATGTGAAACGAATCGCCAGTCCAGGTTCGATGCATGGGACAGGGTGCTCAGGGCTGGTGCACCGGGATGACCCAGAGGGATGGGATGGGGAGGGAGGTGGGGCAGGGGGGTTCAGGATGGGGAACACATGTACACCCACGGCGGATTCGTGTCAATGTATGGCAAAACCAATACAATACTGTAAAGTAAAAAAATAAATAAATAAATAAAACTGGAAAAAAAAAAGTGAGAAAGAGAAAGGCAAGGATCAGATGGTCATCCTGACACCCTATTTCATCCCGCAAGTAAAGCAGGGTCATTGAAAGACTTTAAGTAAGGGAAAGACATAACTAGAATGTGCTTCAGAAAGATTACTCAGATGGCCAGATGAAAGAAGAGAAGGGGTAAAAGATTAGAGACTACATAAAAGACTTCTGCAAAAGATGATAACATACTGAACTAGGGACGTGTGGGCAGAAAAGAGGAGGCTCAACACAACGTGGTGGCTGACTAGACAAAGGAACACCGAAGCTGAGCTCTCCTCCAGATTTCTGGTGGATAGATGACTAGGTGAATGGGAGACCCATTCCTCCACGGAAAGGGAAAGAAATGTAGACTGACTTATGGGAGAAGAATGTGTAAACTTCAAAGTTTTTCTAAATTTAGTCCCACAATACAAAACATTAAGCAACTAACATTTCATTGTAATCAACAACTTTTTGCCATAAATAATGAAGATCAAATATTTACCTGTTCTTCATTGACTTTTAATGCTTGTATTTGGGTCTCCAGTGCTTTTATTTGTGCTTCAAGCTGTATTTCTCTTTCTTTTCCATTCTGAAAGAGTTTCTGTGATTCTCGAAGGCTGAGGGCCAAACCATCCTTTTCATCTAGAATATTAAAAAATTTTATATAAGTAATATGTTATTGCAGAGGGATCCTTAATTGCCATAATCTATCAAACATGAGAACTTTATCACATATAAATGTTGCTGCATTTAATTCAGTTCAGATAATGAACTTCACTTGATTTGGAAAAAGTCAGAAAAGCTTCAAAAAAAGAATGCGAGTGACATCAAAAAAATTTTTTTTTACAGAACAGCAAACCACTCTCTTCAAAAATCTTATTGTATCCCTTTAGGGACCAAAAGATCCCCTAAAAAATCATTTCAATATCTGTTACTTGAGAAGCTACATAGATATGACAAGCGCCTGCTGATCAAAGAAACAATCTGAGGAAAAATTATTTTTTATACATACTCTCAATGACCTCTTAAATTCACCTAGTCTTTAATACTTCCCACATACTTTACTGTAACAGTTCACAAGTTCTTCTCTCAAAATAAATTTCATGAGCATTACAAAAGATCTTTTCACTATCAATTAAGTTTGAAATAAGCTGGAGTTCAGTCACAAAATTATTCTACAAATGAGAGTTCAACACTGACCGAAACTACAGAAAGCATAGAGAGTGAGCAATTATAATCTGAAATCTGTGTTTACATTCTGCTTCTCCCAGAGATGACCACATTTTCTCCTTGGCACTCTCAAAGCAGTTCAGGATCACTAACTCTCACTTGGATTGAAATGTTATGCTAATTCATAGGCTCAGAAAACGTACTGCACACTAAACACAAGTCGTCTCTGGGAACTGGAATACTTTATCCAAGGTAAACTACATAAAGAATCGATAGCTTTTTAAGATGGAATGCTATCAGCATATTTATATAATGTTCACTGATTCTATCAATCTAATAGAATAGAAAAAAGGGGAAAAAAATGAGGACCTCAAAATGTATGTTCTGGAAAGGAGTCCAAGGCAATGTGTCAAAAGTCCTGGATTTTTGTTTTGTTCTGACTGATTCATCGTGAGCCCTTCATCAAGTGCATCAAATCTCTACGCTTCATATTTAAAATGAGGTTACTGGAAATAAGCTATCTAGCTCTATGAACCTCAAACACAACAGCACTCAACAGCTATTTTCTCACCTTTGGTTATCAGAAGCTGATGATTCAGATATCTAATTTGACGTTCACTTTCGTTTAACTTTTCAACTAAATTGTCCAGTTGTCTCTCTTTAGCTTTGTTAAGAACCTGAAGTTGAATAATCTGCATATTTTCTGCAGAGTCTGCTTGGGAATTAAAGACAATTTATTAGATAAAAGCATATCAAAATGTAAATTTGTGGTCTTTTCAGGCAATGTTTTATCAAACTGCAAATATAATTTAGGGTATCATGAAATCAATTCAGGAGATTATGACTAGCATTTTTAATAAACAATGTTACTGAGCCAAAAACTTGGGTCTGCTTACCCGCACACAGTAAAGCCAATCTACTGACACCTAGTTGTAGTGAAGGCAAGTGCAGCGTGTAAGGGGCCATTTAAGGAGTTTGAGCTTTTTAAGCATCAGCTGTCCAGGACTTCTCTTACTGAACCTTATCATAAATGCTGCACTTCCTTGATGGCTCAGTAAAGAATCTGCCTGCAATGTAGAAGACCTGGGTTCAAGCCCTGAGGTGGGAGGAGCCCCTGGAAAAGGGAATGACAACCCACTCCAGTATTCTTGCCTGGAGAATTCCATGGACAGAGGAGCCGGGCGGACTACAGTCCATGGGGTCACAGAGAGTCAGACACGACTCAGTGACATACTTTCACACTTTTCCCTTCACCACAACCAGGTGTTGGTTAGATTGACTCTATTGCAAGCAGGCAAGAAGATCCAAATTTTGGTTTGGTAATAACAAGACAGAATATGATCAGTGTATCATGTAGCATAAATATTACTATGTAAAACTTATTTATACAGTATTTATATAAATATTGTAGACCTCATCACAATGCAAAAAAAAAAAGCATACTTCTTACTATGGTCACTGCCACGAAAGTCTGAAAAGTCACTAGTTAATGTATACCTCTGAATCACTACCATTCAAGCTAATGAAAAATAAGTATATACCAATAACAATCGAATAGAGCTCCAAGCTCTCATTAAGTTGAAAAATAAAAGTACATCGACTTCTATAAAACCATATTCAAAGAAAATTTCTAGACATCCTTCTCAAAATATTTTATTTTAAGCAAAAATGAAATCATTTATACTGGCAAATAACTGCTAAACAAATTAAAGAATAGATTAATAAAAAATTTTTGAGGTCTTCTTTCAGAATTAAAGTCATTTTAAGGACCACTTAAAAATCACCGGGGGAGAAAAAGAAAAAAGTGATTCACAGAAGCAGGATAATCTTTCAACTACACAATGACGAATATTATCCTATAAGAACAATGCTACTATTTGCTAACAAATAAAACAATCTTCTTTTTAAAAGATATGGTTGAAACCTCCAACTGAAGGCTGAAAATTCTGTTACAAGTCAAACTTCTCTTGGGCCTTAGAACATGGCTAATCCAGGAATAAACACAATCTACAAGCCACCTCTCTTCAAACTCATTTTTTTTTAAACTACTGTTACTAAGAACCTATAATCACTAAATCCAGCACTACCACTAAGTTAATTAACTTTCAGATGTCAAATTTAGGCAAATGTGTAACTAACAAAAAAATGAATCAACTGGATAAAAATGCAGATTGTTAAGGAAGTGATGAAAGCGATATGTGCAAAACGACCAGGCAGTATAAATGTAACCAAACACAGCAGAACTGGAAGAATAACATCAAGCTGTCAGGCCACCGTTGTGATGTCTATTTACTTAACCCCAAAAGAGTTATACCACACACACTGTCCACCTCCTCATCTCTTCATGCCACAAAACCTCAGGAACAGAGAGAGGCTGCCCATATATTTGCTGCCAGCTCGCTGGGGGAAAAGGTGTTCCTTGACACTATCTATAGCCTAAGCTTAAGATGGAAGCAGCACCATGAAGTTAGGGCACTAGGGCTCAGTTCTCTCTGTGGTGCATGCAGCCCAGGAAACCCAGAATATCTGATATGACTTTTCCCCCACTTCTTAAATGTAATACAAAGACAACACTTGTGTTCACATTCTAGAATGTGAACTGGCTCTTCAGCAATAACTAGAAGTTACTTCACATGCCAGAAAGAAGGATGACAAAAGTTGGATGTATGAAAACAAAGATTCAGATTAGTCAAGTTTGGTTTTTAGTTTTGAATGTTCGGATCTCCTCAAAATTCCCTAGTAGCACTTTTACTGATACATATACTTTCCAAAAGAAAATTTTTTCGCAAGTGTCACAGGACTAAACCTGAGATGTAAGTCTAGTTTTAATTCTGAGTATAGTCATTTATATCAAAGTTGTCCATTACATAAAACTCTAAAAACAAACAAAAAAAATTAAGATAACGGTTGACTTACTAAATTATATTTCTATGTAGTGAAAAAAATCTAAGATTGAAAACTACATTTCATTTTCCAATTTAGACTTCTGTTAAGAAAGATATGCTATATGAAGTTAATTAAGTCTTAACCAAATAGAATGACTGAAATATACAGCTGAGAAAATTCCTTATAATTTTTCACTAAGGGAAATTTTAAATATATAAGAAGGTAGAGAAAAGAGTACAATAAACCCCATGAAACCATCACCTAGATTCAACAATTGTGAACTCATAGCCCATCTCACTTTATCTACATCCACACACAAACTTACCCACCAACAACATGATATTTGAAGTCAATTCTAGACTTCATGTCCGCTTATTCAAACTTCAGGATATATCTTTTAAAATTGAACTCTTTTCAAAAAATTTCATTATCTTACTTAAAATCATAATTCTTGAACATGCTCCAAGTGCTCCAAGTTCTCCAAATAGGCAGTGAAGAAATTTAAACTTGATACCTACTTTCATTAGCTCCTAAAAATTGCTGTTGCAGACCTTCAAATGTGTCACTTTCTGCAATGTCCTGGGCTGGTGAGCCATTATTCTGGGCAGAAGACTGAAAAGGTTTATACGTCACTTTATATGATTCCAAAGCTTGACAACTAGGACCTTGGGACATCCCAAATTGCTATTATAAGGTGAGAGAAAAAATTGATGATTAGGATTTGCTCTTTTCTTCAAAAATTATCTGAATTAGACAACTTGTTATAACACTTAATGGTGGTACAATTACAAATTTTATATATACATCTCCACTTAAAAACAGCACTTACTGTTACTTAACAAAGTTCATAGAAAGCCTGAAACATGTAATTTCACACATTTTAGTTGTACTTCTGAGCATATAATAGAGCCATTTCCATAAATAACATTCAAGAATTCCAGTGAGATTGTATATAAACATTTAAGAATAATTTAGATGATACCAACATCGTGAAAACACATCTATGCAATAACATGTAATACAATGACTCATATGTAATAAATACTCAGTAACTTTTGTGGGATGAATAATATTTTATAGAGAAGTAAGGGAAGTAAGGAGAAATAAGTAAGTAAGGGGAAATGACCACCTTAAAATGACCAAAAAATTATCCTGTCATCAGGTAACACAGAATATCTATTAGTGAAATGAGGCATTCATGGTCATTGAGAAAATCTAAGAAGCAGCTAACTGTATCCTAAGGTCTTATTCATCAAACTCTCCAGAGGCAGAGGGGGAAAGTATTTCTTTCCTTAACATTCACCCTATCTACTGCTGTATCATCACAACAGATAATTGGCTTTGAAGTATTTGACACAAAATGTGTGATAAGGGTGATGAGCTAGATGATGAAGGTAACTGACTGCTGTCATGTACTGATTAACCACTTTTAAACTCTATCAGGGTACCTGAACGTAGCTTCTCACCAGAGCAGGGTTAATGGTAGAAGCCAGAAGCCTCAGTAGACAAAGGTGGCTATTCTTTGACAGACTTAACTTTTAATGTTTAATTATTTCCACGAAGTCTCTATTTTAAAATTCTCATTTAAGATGATTTAATTAGACTGTAAACAGAAAACTGCACGACTAATTCAGCATGAGACTGATTAAATGCACCCTCAGCATTATTTGTACTTAAATGTTACTATTGCACTTTTCACAAACATTTCTTAATCACACACACACAGCAAATGTGTGTACACACATGCACAAATTTCTTGAAAGTCAAGTTTTTACAATACCTGAAAATGATTCCTTTGAGTATCTGAAAATGTAATTACATTGGTTGGTTGGCTATTAAATTCCTGCTTCTGACTGTTGGTATATGGCCTAAAGTTTTCAGGAAGGTGATATAAATCAGTCTGTTCATATTTACTCGGAGGACTATAACCACTTCCACCTTCATCTCCACCTCCTTCAGGATGGTAGACAGGATGCTGGTCTTCAGTTCTGCTTTGATTCTCTTCCCAGCCATTGCCACTTTTCTCTCCAATACATATATCCCGAATCTCATTATAGGCCTATTAGATAACAAGAGTAAGAGAAAGGTACTAAGATCTATTCCCACCCTCAAAGTCAAGTTGGTGCCAGATACTTACATTTACATTTGGAGGTTTAGGCAGCACTTGATGCTCAGTCCAGTTCATCTCCAATTGCTCAGAATGATGTGTGCTTGAGAAAAATCAGTATTTTAAATTAGAGCCTACCATCTATTTGGACAGAGACACCATAGAGAACCTCAAGATTTTAACATGGGTGCCCTCCAAATTTTACCTAAAGGATTAAGTAGTAGTCTACAATTTCACAATCATATCTGTTATTATTGCCTGCAAGGTATCTAAAGAAAAAAACTCAAAGCATTGTGATATACAACGCAAGGGGTTTCAGGTCCTTACTCTTCCTCTCTGCCGTCCTCGCTGCAGTCTGAATAGTGAAGCTCGGGGGAAGACAGGTCATCATCCAGCATATCGTGAGGCAGGTCTGTGAGTAACTGCTGCAACTGAGACAGAAAGGTCAGCGTCAATACAACACTGGCTCAGACCCAAGATGCCAAACCAAAGTTGCCTTGGCACCAGTGATTTTGACTGTAGAAGTCAAAGAATTTCCTAATTTCTCTATGTAATAAAGGTCTTAAATTCCACAGGAATTACGTTTGTCAGTTCACTTGGGGGAAGGGGAACACATAAATATCAGGATTTATATTGGAAGGCTTTATCTTTTTCTAGAGGTCTTAGATTCAGGCACACATATAGCAGGAAAGCTTCTAAAACTTCTTTAGGCAAACACAGCAGGTCATAATAATGGCACGATCACTGTATCATGTTATCCGGGGGGCAGATCTGAGTCTCAGAATCCTGTTCTACCAGTAATCAGACCTGGAGGACTTGGCAATCAGACACCCTCCAGGGAATCTGAGTGGCCAGATGCACTGTACCCAGGTGGTGGTAACAGCAGCGGCAGCAGGTGGCCTTGGAAGCCCTTAGAAGCTCCAATAATACGATGGAAACCTCTTGGGGAGTGACTAATTACTAGAGAGCCATCCAATTCCAATGATGAAAAGATACACAATGCTTGGCTCTTATAAACAGTTGAGTAGAAAGAAGGCTGTAAGACTCAGGTTTTTATGGATACAGTGCTCTCAAAAGTATAACTAAAACTGACATAAAAGCATCTGATTTTGCTCTCCAATTTTTTTCCAGAAAAATCACATCTTTAGCCTTATAACAACTAGATAAATTCACTCAAGTTTCAAGATAAACTGTGACAAAGAGACAAATGAATTGTCTAATTTGTTGAATTTCAATATCTGTAAATGTCTTCAAATCCCAATATAATGACTTAAAATTTGTAATAATCAGAAGATTCAAACATTATGTTACTAAAGGGTCAAAGGACTGCTTATAATGACTTCTCTTTAAACCTAAGCACCAGTTACATTATTAGTAAAGTAACCAAGTTCCTCCACAGTATATAAATCAATCCCATAAAATTATGTAATAAATCAATTTTGAATTTATTAAATACTCTATAAATATCCAGAAGAAAAAAATGAGATGTTTCTTAGTCTATGGCAGGTTTTTTCCCCTATTTCTCTGCCATTAGAATGAAAGAAATGCAGTGTAGCTATAAAACATATCTGAGTATTACATTTATAATTTAAAAGATGTTCTTAAAATGCATATGGTAAAAGTTAAATAAAACTATCCTAAGAAATGTCTGAAAAGAATGCCCCAACTGTTAACAGAGTTTTGGTGAAGTCAAACTTGGGAATGGAATGGGGTATGTGAGGTGGGGAAGGGGGACACTTCTTCACCCACATACATATTTCTAACATTGAGTGGATTGTTTGTTCGAAGGTGTTCTCAACACATTGGTTTCTCCAAAAATGAAGCAAGAGAAAAATATTCTATTCCAATAAAAAGTTATCTTGATGAAACTGATATTAACAACCAGCACCTTGACTTATCAGCCACCTGCTCACATAGGTAACTGAAAAATCATTTTGTGAATTATCCATATCAGAGCTGACCTAAAGATATAAAGAATAACAAACACTAAAACAGAACACATTAATATAGTAGGATGCCACAATGGAACTCAAGAGAAAGGTGGCAAAGTGATTTTACAAAGACAAAATTCACAAAGAGAAAAAAAAGCACCTATGAGAACTTTAAGAAAGACTATACCCACACATAACACAGGGAGTAAAATCAAAATAAATGTTTTATACTTAAATCAAATAAGGACTCCTATAAGGAAAAAACATTTTCTTCTAAACCTTCAGTGAGGTTCAAGTACACAGCTTTATAATTCAGAAAAACCTTAATAGGAACATCTAAACAGTACAATTTCCACACCCCCCCCATAAAGATAGAAAAAGTCACACAATAATTAAGCAGTTCTTATAGTTTTCTTTGCAACATCACAAAATTAACAAAACTGGCATCCATGGAGGAAAATTAATTTGAGCATAAGCAATTAAGTTCCTCAAAATGCTTCTGGATCCATAAGTAAACTTGTAAAGTAGCAAAACATCCCTACTGTATTTAGTGTTTTATAAAATATTTTACAAAATGTACTAACATTTTTAAATCATTTCATTCACGTTCAAAAAATTTCTCAAGATCTTTGTCATAGCTGGGCTATATTCCTTGGCTCCATAACTTTGAGGACAGAGAGAGGTTAAATGAGCTTCCCAATAAGGCCATTCAGGAACAAAATACCACCTGCTTCCATTCCTGGGATCAAAGGGTACCCTCCTCATACAACTGTCAAATAGATTTTGCTTTTGAACCTTGTGCCATAAAACACAAAATTATCATATCAACTTATGCATGTTACCAAATAGAAAATTTTAGAAACTATAGAATTTCCTCATTAAAGATCCACCCAATTACCAAATACAGATTCAAGAACAAAGATAATAATCCTTATAAACAGCAAGAACTAATTCCCCTTATGACTTCCAAATTTGGAAGTAATAACTGTCTTTTGGTTGCAAATGCAATCCTCTTAGGATATGATTGAGTTATCAACTGAATTTAATAATTAAAGAGACACTTTCCCTAGGAAAAGATAATTCACATTGCTAAGACCCCTATGAAATGCATTTTAAACTAGTCAATAAAATCCTCTCCCTTTACTAGCTTGTGTGTTTGTTCCTGAAAAAATAAAGAAAAAAAATTATTTGAGAGCATTTTACTCAAAGAACTTTAGCAACAAAACACTTTTACAATAATCTACATAGAACAGCCAAAAAGCCTAGTTCAAGGGGAATGTAAAACAAGGAACATGTAAACCTTTTCTTAAGATTCTTCAGCTTAAATTAAGTAAACAGACTGTCTTCAGAGTCTATAATCCTTGATATTCATGAAAGCAAGAGTTCTCAGATTACAAAGCAGATAATATATCTTCTCCCCAGAGGACAGCAGCAAATGGAGTGGACAGCATTCATCTGCCTTCTAAACCAGTTGCCCAACAAGTGCACTGATGAACCGATTCTGATATTTTAAAATATGAACTGTGAAATAATGCTTTCATGGATACACACTAAGTAGAATCTTGATCTTAGCCCCAGAGCCAAGTTATTAATAAAAACATCCCTGAAAAGGCCCAATATGGGACTGACAAAGGGCCAAATAACTTGGCAGCTAGACCTTTAGTCCATGAATTACACTACATGCAAAAAAATTTTTTAAATCCTTTCCATTAGGTAAAACAAATTTTATAATCTTAAAGGGGAAGACTTTGCCCAGATTGCCACCTATCTGTAAAAGAAACAGGGCAACATTTATTAGACAAATATCAGCGACACTGCAAGTGACAAATAGAACTTTAGGTCTGGAAGGAACAATGGAGACCCTCCAAGCCAAATCTCTCCTGCTAAAGGTGACCACAATAAGGCCGAGAGCAGGTGAGGGGCATGCCCACAAAAGCAGGAGTTACAGCCCCTGGGCCAGCAGGGGAACCTGAATCTCTCCATTCCCACTCCGATCTTCTTCCACAAGACATTCAGTTGGCCACTGGAAGACACAGTCCTACCTGTTTGTATACAGGTCAGTCAGCCAGAGTTCAGTGTTTTTGTTCCCATTGTGACAGTTCCTGAAAAATACCTATATATTATGGGAAACATTTCAAAGGCACCATCTAGATAAAGTATTTGTTGTTGTCTAGTCGCTAAGTCATGTCTGACTCTTTTGTGACACCGTGGAGTGCAGCCTGCCAGGCTCCTCTGTCCATGGGATTTCCCAGGCACTCCTACTGAGTGGGTTGCCATTTCCTTCTCCAGGGGATCTTCCCGACCCAGGGACTGAATCCAGGTCTCCTGCATTGGCAGGCAGATTCTTTACCACTGAGTCACCAGGAAAGTCCCAGATAAAGTGTAAGAAATTGCTAAAGGAAAACAAAATGTAACATGAACAACAACAACAAAAAAATACAATATGAACACTCCACTATTTGTTTCTTTGCTTTACTTAGGTGATGACAAGAAAATTTCACTAAATAAAGAATATAAAATGCAAACAAATGCTAGCTTTACAACTCCCCCTAGTGGAAACAACACATCAAAAATGTACCCATAAGTAATCAAACAAGGCAGTTAAAAGTAGAAGAAAGGCTTTGTGATGGAAACAGTCTTTAAACTATATCATTCCAAGCTCAATTGAGCTTACTATTCTCCTAGAGAAGTACCAGTATAAAAACTAAGAGGGATTCAAATCTGTATTCCCAGGTACAAGTTTCTGTCTGCCATCTGCTATTCAAACCACTTATCTTTCTACTCAAGATCATTTTCCAGGTTTTGAATACATCATCACTAAGTGGAGGTGATGGAATTCCAGTTGAGCTATTTCAAATCCTAAAAGATGATGCTGTGAAAGTGCTGCACTCAATATGCCAGCAAATTTGGAAAACCAGCAGTGGCCACAGGACTGGAAAAGGTCAGTTTTCATTCCAATCCCTAAGAAAGGCAATCACAAAGAATGCTCGAACTACCACACAATTGCACTCATCTCACACACTACTAAAGCAATGCTCAAAATTCTCCAACCCAGGCTTCAGCAATACATGAACCGTGAACTTCCTGATGTTCAAGCTGGTTTTAGAAAAGGCAGAAGAACCAGAGATCAAATTGCCAGCATCCACTGGATCATCAAAAAAGCAAGAGAGTTCCAGAAAAACATCTATTTCTGCTTTATTGACTATGCCAAGGCCTTTGACTGTGTGGATCACAATGAACTGTGGAAAATTCTGAAAGAGATGGGAATACCAGACCTCCTGACCTGCCTCTTGAGAAACCTGTATGCAGGTCAGGAAGCAACAGTTAGAACTGGACATGGAACAACAGACTGGTTCCAAAGAGGAAAAGGAGTATGTCAAGGCTGCATATTGTCACCCTGCTTATTTAACATATATGCAGAGTACATCATGAGAAACGCTGGGTTGGAAGAAGCACAAGCTGGAATCAAGATTGCCAGAAGAAATATCAATAACCTCAGATATGCAGACAACACCATCCTTATGGCAGAAAGTGAAGAGAAACTAAAAACTCTCTTGATGAAAGTGAAGGAGAGTGAAAAAGCTGGCTTAAAGCTCAACAATCAGAAAACTAAGATCATGGCATCTGGTCCCATCACTTCATGGCAAATAGATGGGGAAACAATGGAAACAGTGTCAGACTTTATTTTTGGGGGTTCCAATATTACTGCAGATGGTGACTGCAGCCATGAAATTAAAAGACGCTTACTCCTTGGAAGGAAAGTTATGACCAACCTAGACAGCATAGTTAAAAGCAGAGACATTACTTTGTCAACAAAGGCCCGTCTAGTCAAGGCTATGGTTTTTCCAGTAATCATGTATGGATGTGAGACTTGGACTATAAAGAGAGCTGAGCACTGAAGAATTGATGCTTTTGAACTGTGGTGTTGAAGAAGACTCTTGAGAGTCCCTTGGACTGCAAGGAGATCCAACCAGTCCATCCTAAAGGAGATCAGTCCTGGGTGTTCATTGGAAGGACTTATGCTGAAGCTGAAACTCCAGCACTTTGGCCACCTCATGCGAAGAGTTGACTCATTGGAAAAGACCCTGATCCTGGGAGGAACTGGGGGCAAGAGGAGAAGGGGACAACAGAGGATGAGATGGCTGGATGGCATCACCGACTCGATGGACGTGAGTTTGAGTAAACTCCGGGAGTTGGTGACGGACAGGGAGGCCTGGCGTGCTGAGATTCATGGGGTCGCAGAGTCGGACACAACTGAGCGACTGAACTGAAGTGAACGATAATCAGCAAGTATTATCTTGATAAGCACAGATTACTAACTCCTTCTACTCCAAACCACAGGCTCCAAAATACATACATGTGTGAGTGACAGTTCATCTGTGAGTGACAGTCACTCAGCTCTGTCTGACCGTTTGCAACCCCATGGACTGTGGCCCGCCAGGCTCCTCTGTCCGGGGGATTCTCCAGGCAAGAATACTGCAGTGGGTTGCCATTCCCTTCCCCAGGGGATCTTCCCAACCCAGGGATTGAACCCACATCTCCTGCACAGCAGGCGGATTCTCTACCACTGAGCCATAGGAAAACCAAACAATAATCGAAGAACTACTTCTGGTGACACTGCAGAAAGTACATGCCGGCTCCAGCAAAATGACAGTCTACTTTAAAGCACATGTGGCTTTACCAGTAACTTTGGGGCTTTCAGCAACCACAATGACAACAACAGCAACAACTATATCTCTGTAATATTCCATGATGAAATTACATAGTGACTTTAGGTGGAAAATGTTTTGCAAAATCACATTGTTACATTTGTTGTTTAATTAACTTATATTAACTGCTTATTTAACTTATATGCAGAGTACATCATGCGAAATGCCAGGCTGGATGAAGCACAAGCTGAAATCACGACTGCCGGAAGAAATATCAATAACCTCAGATACACAGATGACACCAGCCTTATGGCAGAAAGCGAAGAAGAACTAAGAGCCTCTTGATGAAAGTGAAAGAGGAGAGTGAAAAAGTTGGCTTAAAACTCAACATTCAGAAAATGAAGATCATGGCATCCAGTCCCATCACTTCATGGCAAATAGATGGGGAAACAATGGGAACAGTAACAGACTTTATTTTGAGGGGCTCCAAAATCACTGTAGATGATGACTGCAGCCATGAAATTAAAAGATGCTTGCCACTTGGAAGAAAAGCTATGACAAACCTAGACAACATACTAAAAAGCAGAGACATTACTTTGCCAACAAAGGTCCATCTAGCCAAAGCTATGGTTTTTCCAGTATCATGTATGGATGTGAGAGTTGAACCATAAAGAAAGCTGAGTGCTGAAGAAGTAATGCTTTTAAACTGTGGTGTTGAAGAAGACTCTTGAGAGTCCCTTGGACTGCAAAAGGAGATCAAACCAGTCAATCCTAAAAGAAATCAATCCTGAATATTCATTGGAAGGACTAATGCTAAAGCTGAAGCTCCAATACTTTGGCCATCTGATGTGAAGAACTGACTCATTTGAAAAGACCCTGATGCTGGGAAAGATTGAAGGTGGGAGGAGAAGGGGACGACAGAGGATGAAATGGTTGGATGGCATCACTGACTCAATGGACATGAGTTTGAGTAGGCTCCAGGAGTTGGTGAGAGACAGGGAGGCCTGGCGTGCTGCAGTCTGTGGGGTTGGAAAGAGTCGGACACGACTGAGCGACTGAACTGAACATTGTTGTCGTGTTCAGTCGGCTAAGTTGTGACTGACTCTGTGACCTCACGAACTGCAGCGCTCCAGGCTTCCCTGTCTTCCCAGTATCTCCCAGAGGTTACTCAAACACATGTCAGTTGAGTCAGAGATACTATGTTACATTATGAATGAGTTAAGGAAAGAGTTTTTGAATTCCTCTTCTCTGGACAAGCTTTACATGTAAAAGTTTGCCTAGAATACTTTGAATGAGGTCTACTTAGTAGCAAGAAGGACAGCTACATCGGTAGTTCTCAAAGTAATGAACTCCAATAAGTTGTGAGGAAAGAATGATATGAGTATTAACTGACATGACAGCATAGCTCCATCATATTCTCACCCTCCCTCGCCTGTACTCCAATCTACTCTGTTCACTGTATAAGAGGTGGAGTTTCCAATGAAACCCTGGTGAGGCTGTGGGTTATACACTTGTCTGCCATGCCTTGGAACACGATGGCCAAACTTTTGCCAATATACCATTCAGAACTTTGGCGATTTAGAGATGATTATAGTGCTTTACTTTTCTGAAAAATTCTTGGAGTATTTCTTTCTTTTTTTTTTTTTTTTTTCAAAATATGGGTCTATCTGTGGTGGTCTGTGTCTTGAGATTTCACTGGTCCAACTGTCCTCTGAATACTGAAATCACTTTACTAAACTCTTTCCTTTTCCAAAGATTAAATGCACTTTCTCCATTTACTCTTCCATGCAAACAAGGGAGGGAATAGAAACAGAAAAGTCCAGATCATCACTGTAGAGGTGCTAATTAGGATGGCATGGAGGCTAGAAGTTGACTATGACTTATTCACTGACTTATGGGCAAGTGTGGACAAAATCCCAGCTGATCCCAAAGTGTCAAAACCAAACAGCTTGGTAAAGCATGTTGTATCAGCAACTGGCCATTCATACGAGACGGTCAGAATCTCCAAGTGGTTATTGTGCCATTTACAGAGAGGGAAATCTCACAAATCCTTAGCAAAGTGGCCCATGAGACAGATATGGCCTACTTGGGACATCTTTGGGAATGTAGCAATCCCCCTACACAAATGAACTGAATACAAAGTGATTTATTAAGTAGAGAAAGCAATGTGCATTAGCCATGTGTGTGTGTGCTGCTCAGCCACACCTGACTCCTCGCGGCCTCATGGACTGTAGCCCGCCAGGCTCCTCTGTCCATGGGATTTTCCAGGCAAGGACACTGGAGTGGATTGCCATTTCCCCCTCCAGGGAATCTTCCTAACCCAGGAATCCAACCTGCATATCCTGCATTGGCAGGCAGCCCTGGGAAGCCCACTACTAACACTCTAATCTGCTTGGCAATCCCAAAGCAATCCCAACCAGGCAGGCATGAAAAGATTATTTTCTTTTTTTAACTTCTTAAGCCTTTAAACTATTCTGCTACTGTAGGGTCAGGGAGACTGAGGAGGTGGAAAGGTTTCTAGATATGAAAATGAATTTAGGTTTGATCAGGTGATTTATTATTTCTTAACTCGCCATGACAAAGCTGGAATCAAGATTGCCGGGAGAAATATCAATAACATCAGATACGCAGAACCCACTCATGTTCCTGCCTGGAGAATCCCTGGGACGGGGGAGCGTGGTGGGCTGCCATCTATGGGGTCGCATAGAGTCAGACACAACTGAAGCGACTTAGCAGCAGCAGATATGCAGATGACACCACCCTTATGGCAGAAAGCAAAGAACTAAAGAGCCTCTTAATTAAAGTGAAAGAGGAGAGTGAAAAAGCTGGCTTAAAACTCAACATTCAGAAAACTAAGATCATGGCATCTGGTCCCATCACTTGATGGCAAATAGATGGGGAAACAATAGGAACAGTAACAGACTTTATTTTGGGGGGCTCCAAAATCACTGAAGATGGTGACTGCAGCCATGAAATTAAAAGACACTTACTCCTTGGAAGAAAGGCTATGACAAACCTAGAGGGCATATTAAAAAGCAGAAACATTACTTCACCAGTAAAGGTCCGTCTAGTCAAAGTTATGGTTTTCCAAGTACTCATGTATGGATGTGAGAGTTGGACTATAAAGAAAGCTGAGTGCCGAAGAATTGATGCTTTTGAATTGTGGTGTTAGAGAAGACTCTGGAGAGTCCCTTGGACTGCAAGGAGATCCAACCAGTCCACCCTAAAGGAAATCAGTCCTGAATATTCATTGGAAGGACTGATGCTAAAGCTGAAACTTCAATACTTTGGCCACCTGATGCAAAGAACTGACTCACTGGAAAAGACCCTGATGCTGGGAAAGATTGAGGGCAGGAGGAGAAGGGGACGACAGAGGATGATATGGCTGGATGGCATTACCTACACGATGGACATGAGTTTGAGTAGGCTCTGGGAGCTGGAGATAGACAGGAAAGCCTGGCGTGCTGCAGTCCGTGGGGTCACAAAGAGTTAGACATGGATGAGCGACTGAACTGACCAACTAATGACAAAATATATATATGGCTAAATTTTTACAAAAATTCTGAATTTTATTGCTGAAATTCTAACCTCTGATCTCACTTCTTCCCTAGCAGCTATTTTTTAAAAAGGTAAAATACTTATTAATAAATATGAAACACTTTTTATTAACATCTGGATAACATTTAACATTCATTAACATATGGATAACATTTATTATCCATAGTAATCAAGTTAGAGTCAAAGTTAACTGGCTATTTTCTTCTACTGTGCTAGAAACAATCACTCTCAAATACTTAACCTCTTAAGATCATCTTTTCCTCTGGAAATTCCCTACTCCAGCACATAATCTATCAAAGAATGATCCCAGTGGCTATCTTCTATGTCATCTAGAATTAACTGTCTCCTTAATCAATACAGCGTTTAAAACTTTCACCACACAATACACCTGGTAGTAAGTTCTAATGCCCTACCCACCATTTCTGATGAAAAAAAATCACCTGTCAGGATTATTTTTTCTCTTCTTTAAAGTCTAGTATAATAATTACTCAAACTGATCCTCTCAAGAATCCCAGTAGCTAAATTCCAGTGAACTACCCAAGGCCATCATGGTCATGAAAACCTCATGCTGTGAGTTTAAAAAGTAACAGAAAACCCTCAACCCCATCTCTGCCACGACAATCGTTGCGAAGGCCCCTATCAAAATCTGGAAACCCTGGCAAGGGTCACAAACTCCAATGCCCTCAGTGACTTGGCAGAGAATTTACAAGAGTGAAGCTAGTGGGTTCAAGGGCACAAGTCCATGTTTTGTTTTGTTTTGTTTGGGGGCACCATGGCCAGCTGGAATGGGAGAGCCACTGCTCAGCTCCAGCCCACCTACGACTATGTGCAGACACAGGCCACATGCAGCCTATTTCAAGACAGGCCAGATACTCTGGACTGCTGCATAAAATTTTCCAATCTTTAAATTTAGATTCAATTTTTCAAAAACACTGTGCAAACAAACAATACACGTCTATAGACAAAATCCACCAAGCCGCCAGCTTCGTCTCTACCCTAATGCTATTGCCAGCCATGCGGGCAACTGACCCCATTCATTGCTTCCGATTAATACAAATGGTCCATGGTAACTACTAAAAATTATTATTTTACATATTGGGAAATGGGTCATATCATGGAAGCAATCTAAGTGTCCACTGACAGATGAATGGTTAAAGAAGATTTACACAATGGTATATATACACAATGGAATATTGGCCATAAAAAAGAATGAAACAATGCCATTTGCAACAACATGGATGGACCTAGAGATTATCATACTAAGTGAAGCAAGTCAGATGGTAAAAGACAAACATAATATTGCTTATATGTGGAAGCTAAAAAAATGATACAAAGGAATTTACAAAACAGAAATAGACCCACAGACATAGAAAACAAACTTATGTTTACCAAAGGGGAAAGGTGAAGAGGAATAAATGAGGAGTTTGGGATTAACATATATACACTACTATATGTAAAAGCAATAACAAAACAGGGGCCTCTTGAATAACACACTATATTCAATATCTTATAATAACCTACAATGAAAAAAGAATCTAAAAAAGAATCTAAGTATCTAAAAAGAGAAACGAATCACTTTGCCATACACCTGAAACTAACACAACATTGTAAGTCAACTATAATGAATAAAAAATTTTAAAAAACATGTGAAAGAAAGAAAGAAAATGGGTCATATCAACATTCAGTAAAAAAAAACCTGTTATTGTAGTCAATCAAGAAATCTGACTCAAACTAAAAACAATCATCACAATCAAACTGATTCCCACCGGCTGCTACTATTACTACTGGGCCAAGAATTCCACTAAACACACTTACTCCTTTTCTCCTTAAATCTATTCGCCCAACAGAGCATTCAGAAAGATCTTTCAAATATATAATCGGACATCACTTCCCTGCTTAAAATCCTCCACTGGCTTCCCACCACTCCTAGAAAAAAATACAAACATTTTCCCATGACATCCCATGATCTGGCCCCTCTTCACCTGCCTCACCACTAACCCCTTGCTCATACAATCCCAACACCACAGCCTTCTGGCTATTTTACAGATATGGAGGTTTCTCTTCTCAATTTCCAGGCTTAACACTTATATCTTGGCCTAGAGTACTCCTTTTGGGCTTCGGTATCTCTGCTTCATCTCATGACTCAAGGCTCAGCTCAAACATTTCCTCCTCCAAGGGACCTTCCCCAACCAGTTCCCAGCCGGTTGCCTTAATATCACTATATTTTGTTTCCCTATCATTTATCAGTGCTAAATTATCACTCACACAAATTACTTTGTTTGCTTGTTTATCATCTGCCTCCACTAGCATGTGGAATACCTGAGGCAAAGAATCTTGCTGACTTGCCCATGCAAGTACATCTCTGCCTCCAAGATCAACCACTACCTCCTAAATGAAAAGATCTTAAAGAATCTAACCATTTAACTGATGGCATCATACACAGTTGTGTTTTATTCTTGTCTCAAAAAAAGGAAGCCTTCCACTCATCTACCATTTAAAATGCCGATCAAGTTTCAGGGTAGGGGAAAAGACCTTTGAAATGACACAAAATGATATAATTTTGGTTAGAATATAAAATTGTTTAAGATCGGGTTTAGAATTCTTCTTCTGAATAACTTACCTCTTTCTCCCTTTCATAGTCTTCTTTGTCAAATTCTTCGTCTTCATTTTGCGTCTGCAGGGCCACACTGCCAAAGTCTAGTGACATGGTCCTCCTGCAGGAACAAAAAGATGCTTAGTTTTTAAACAGCCCACAAAAACTACTGTAGAGCAAACTACATGAGATGTCGTACACAAAAAGACAGGTGCAGCCGGGGAGAAGCTATATGTAACTCACACATGACAAGTGATCAGTATTCCAAATATCAATATAAAGAGAGTTCTTACAAATTAAACCATGATTCACAGAAAATAGGTATTATAACAGAAATTCATAAAAAGATGAAAAAATGCCAAAAGCTAATAAACCTATGACTAGAACTTTCTTCTGGTCTGGAAAGCATAACTCAACACAGTAAGATTTTTGTCCACACACAAAAATAGTAATAAACCACAAACATGCCCAAACAGAAAAATTTTAAGAACACACTCAAAGTTTCTAATTTGATGTATTAAATATGACACAGGTAGCATCCACCACAATTTGTTTCATTCTTTTTTAAATATTTATTTGGCTGTGCTAGCTGTGGCATGTGGGATCTAGTTCCCTGACCAGGGATCGAACCCGAGCCCCCTGCAGTGGGAGCATGGAATCTTAACCAGTGGACCACCAGGGAAGTTCTTATTTCATCTTTTGAATATCACCAATACAAATGTCATGTTTTTCAGAAAGAGAGCCACTATATGCTGTGTTAATGATTGCTACCCAAAAAACATTTACAACCTGGCAAACTCCACAGTGCACACAACAAAAATGTGTTAAATGTCCTGCTCTTAAGCTTGATCAAATCAGGTTCTAGTAAAAAGTACTCAGGAAAAACATGAGTGAAGGATGTGAAGCTATACCACTGTCCAAAAGCAACAGCAAGTGTTCCCTGGAGAATGGTCACTGCTGTGGCAGCAGGAGATGGGTTTTCAAGTACTTGTGGTCAAAAGACGGCTGATGGTTTAAACAATATTTAGGGATCCTGACAGTCCACAGAACCTACCCAGAATTTCAAAGCTCCAAAGCATCCTGACAAAAAAGCAGGCAGGCGTCATCAATTACACGGCCTAACACTGCCCTCGATTCAGTCTACTCCTGTGTGTGCCAGTGAAAAGCGCTTTGATGTGAGCCTGGGTCACAGCTCATGGACTGCACTTTTCAGGCTCTAAACTGTCATTAAATTGACAGTGAAATGAGAAGCACAGACCCGGCAATCCAAATACATTTTACCATGAAGAACTTAGCTCCTGCCTGTTAACAGTTGAGGACTAAGATCACAAACTTTTATGTAAGCCATGTAAGCTACTTTTATGTAGCTCTACAGCAAAAGCTGTTCCACTTCATTGGATTAAAGGTGCCCTTGATTGTATAACACAGCTTCATTTGTACTGCTAAGCAAAAGATGTGGCCAATTAAATTACGACAAAACAAGGTCCAACTTTGCAGATGCTAAAATGTGAAAAGAAGGGGACTCCCTGGCAGTCCAGGGGTGAGGACTCAGTGCTTCCACTGCTGTGACCCAGGTTCAATTCCTGGTCAAGGAACTAAGATCCTATCAGCCATGGGGAGCAGCCTTTAAAAAAAACGTGAAAAGAAAATGTGCATATTAGAATAGATGAAATATGATTTTACAGATGAACACAAATACAAATTTCAACAGTGATAATTCCCATAAGTCAAATTTTGTTTGTTTTTCAAGGACTGAATTGTGTCTCTTGGCCAAGCTCTAATTTGTGGTTCAACTTCTTTACTCCTCTCCTCTCTGGTCCCTACAACCACCCCATTCATTTCAACTTTAGGAATTCACACTCCTCATGTCAACAAACCCTTCCAGCCTCTGCTTCTTAGACTAGACCTGCTCCTGTGCCAGGGCACCATGGAGGAAGGGACACGCACCCTTCTTCACTGAGAGGGAAGAGAGACACGTGGGGAATCTCAACCTGGTCTCCACTCAGCGGCTCCAGGAACCCTCTGTATACCAGCAGAAGATGGAGACCTGAATATGGAGAAGAGGCCAGAATGTAGCTGAAGCGGTGAGGGGAAAACACGCACACAAGCTCACATCTCTAGGGATTTTTCACTACTTCAGGTGAACATCAAGTTCACTAAAGACAGTAGAAATATTATAGATAACAGATAATGAAATATTATAGATAATACACAATGAAAAGTACAACCCCCTTTAGATCCTGGCACCTTAAAAGAAATGCAGTTAGGCTGGACCTTAAAGACTGAATTGTCCAGACAGATATAATCTTTCCTGCTTCTAATTTTTATGATATTTTCCACCTTTTCCTGAATTTTATACTTAAAGCCAGAATACAAAATTTGGATTAACTTCTCTTTCACTAGGTAAAAGGAGAGAGGGTTTTGTTTTTTTGGGGTTTTTTTGCCCTTCACTAACCTGCCATCAACTCCTGTTGAATACTGAAAAAGAACATTGAGATTTACAAGAGCCTGTTGCTAAATATAGCTATTTTAAAAAAAAAAAAACTACTTTTTCTCGAATAGTAATAGATAACAGTGAATTCTACAAGGTCTTTCCAAGTGGAGAAAATGTAAAAGACACAACTGTCTTTTTTTGAATGGTGTTTTAAATCCAAACCATATCATAAAGAAGAAATTTTTGAAACTATCTGAAAGAACAAAATCTCTCTCCACTGGGGAAGAAAAGGTACAAATTAGCTTTCCTTCTGAAAAGCGCAAACTGTCAGAGACCATAAGAAACTGTTTTAGGCATAAAAGTATATTTGATAAACTTACTTAGGCATTAAAAAAAACTTACTAAAAAGATAATTAGTGTTTTAACTAAAATGTAAAATAAAAGCTAATGTGTTTCTTCTGCATATTAAACATATACTAATTACTTCTACCAGAGGAGTTAATATTCAGAACAATAAAAGAAGTTGCTTAAAAAAAAAATAGCAAGATAATAAATTCAGAAGCCATAAAAAGGAAAAACTTGACAGAAACTTAACCAGAAAAAAACAAACAAACAAAAAAAAAACCCATATACATATATATATGTGTGTGTGTATATATATATATATACACAAAGATATAATAATAATGAGAAAAATACTTGCAAAATGTAAGACAAACTACCAAAATACAATTCTCACAAAGAAATGAGAAAAAGGACTTCCCTGGTAGTAACAGTGGATAAGGATCTGCCTGCCCATGCAGGGCACATGGGTTCAATCCCTGGTCCAGGAAGATCCCACTTGCTGCCAAGCAACTAAACCCATGTGCCACAACTACTGAAGCCTGCGCTCTGCAACAAGAGGAGCCCCTGCAACTAGAGAAAGTCCGTGCATAGCAACGAAGACCCAGCACAGACAAAAAAGAAATCAGACAACTCAGTTTAAAATGGACAACTGATGAAATATGACACTCAACCACTAAACTGGAAAACTTCGATAACACCTAGTGGTGGCTATTTTATAGGAAACAGGCATCCTCATGAATTGCTGATGAAAAGTGTGAATTGGGGACACCATCTTGAAAACTATCAATATATCAAAAGAGCATTTGCCCTAGTAAAAGTACTTCTGAATAAATTTGGCAACAGTGTGTCACTAATAAAAATAATGAAGTATTTCTCTATACATTAAACATTTTAAAAAATCAAGATGCAGAGTAAGTGAACAGTACTTTTTTTTTAGTAGCAAGCTACTTAATATTTTCTTCTTAGATAACTTCTTTTCTGAAACTATTACCAAGACTGTTCTGTCATATGTCCCACTTAGTACTCATTTTGTTGTCCCTGGTTGTTTTATTTTCCCTCCTTGCAATGACAAAGATCAATGGATGTTTAATTGCATGAAATATTAAAAAGCAAAAGCAGCATTGTTTTTGCCTCATCTTATAGGCACTCTAAAGGCAGAATTATTAAAATGTATCTCTCCCACACTTTGCACAAGTGAGGCACCCAACCAATATTTATTTTTGTTTTACAAGTAACTTTTTGTACTTTTTTTTTTCCATTTTTACTGGAATATAGTTGCTAAAAAGCAGAGACATTACTGTGCCAACAAAGGTCCATCTAGTCAAGGCTATGGTTTTTCCAGTGGTCACATATGGATGTGAGAGTTGGACTGTGAAGAAAGCAGAGCACCAAAAAAATTGATGCTTTTGAACTGTGGTGTTGGAGAAGACTCTTGAGAGTCCCTTGGGCTGCAAGGAGATCCAACCAGTCCATCCTAAAGGAGATCAGTCCTTGGTGTTGATCGGAAGGACTGACGCTGAAGCTGAAACTCCAATACTTTGGCCACCTCATGCAAAGAGTTGACTCATTGGAAAAGACCCTGATCCTGGGAGGGATTGGGGGTCAGGAGGAGAAGGGAACGACAGAGAATGAGATGGCTGGATGGCATCACCAACTCGATGGACATGTGTTTGAGTAAACTCCGGGAGTTGGTGACGGACAGAGGCCTGGCGTGCTGTGATTCATGGGTCGCAAAGAGCTGGACACGACTGAGCAACTGATCTGAACTGAAGAAGAAAAGAAGGCTGAAAGAAGTTTCACAGAAAGAAAGGCTTTAGATTAGAAATAGATCTTAAAGGACACAGCATGGCTGTAAGTGGTTTAGAAAGAGGGCACTCATTCAAACAACCAGGGGCTAGGTTTTGGCTCGCCTGCTTATCAGCTGTGCAAACTTGCACAACTGGTTCCATTTCTTCATTAATAAAATAGGGTTTTATTTAACAAAAACTGTACTATTTCAAAGACTGGCTATGAGGATCCACAAGATTTGCGTATGTAAAGTGCCCTATACTGTGTGTCAATCAATACATTTTAGTTTTGTTTTTTATATAACATGTTACTGATGAATACAAGTCTGCCAGCTACAAAAGATGTTAAACAAACCGACAGCATTCAGTCTATCTGAGAAAAGGTGAGTGTGCCCTGTGTGTGAAAGTGTCCTTCAAATAATGCAACTTTTTCTGGGATAAAAATAACACTTTCTTCAAGATGCTCCCCCAATCCTGTTGCTTCATGAATTTAGTTACTCTGGCACTTTCTGTCTTTATTTCTTGTACTTTTCTTAAGGCTTCAATTTCAACTCATTTAGTTGAGTGCATTCACATGTAGGAAGTGCATATACATTGTCTCAGCATCTGAAGAATATGGCAAAATTCAGGTTAAACCAGACTCAAGTTCATGGCTGTAAGACAGAAAACGTTAAGTGCCACAAAAGTGGTTTTTAAGTGCCCTAGGGGGAAGGAAATGCTACTTACTTGCTTATATGCTAGCTTCCTTTCAAGAATGGAAACAGCCAGAGAACATTAGTCTGTTTCAGACTTGCAACATACTAGGCTTAGGAGGCCTGTTTTATTCATTCAGCAATTACTTGCAATCACTGTTCAAGATCACAAAGTTCATCAGGACTTGGTGTAAGGAAAAAAAAACAGACATAAAGGCAAATGACAATAACCTGTGATCAGTACTAAGAACAACAGCTTGAACAAATGCATTCAGGGTGCCCAGAGGATGCTGAGAGTAGGGACCCACAGGCTGAACGAAGAATAAGCCAAGTCCTTACCAAGGAACTCCGTTTGGCTTCAACTATGGCACAACAAACAGGTACCGCGAGACCGAAGGACCACGGAGCCCAAGATGCCTGAGGCTGCTGACTTGGGCTGCCAGGTCACCTGCACTCGGTCAACACACGTGTACAGAGCACCCACTGTGAGCCAGGCACAGCGCCGGGTAACCACGGCGGGTGTCCCCAGGGCAGGGTCTCAGGGTTACCCTAGCAGTCTGGAGGAGGCGAGGATGCTTCCCAAACGTCACTCCTAAGTAGGAACCTGAGATCTGGCTAACACTTCAAAGTCAAAGGCGGAGCCCCGCCACCCGCAAGCAATCCACCACCCCGGGATTTGGGGAGGGAGGAGATCAGTCCTCCGGGAAGCCTCAACCAGGACCCCAAGGACCCCGGACCTCCTCCTATCCCAGCCCCACCCCAGCCAGGAAGCGAAACTCACCGGAGGCCACGGATGCTGTCACAGCGGTGACACTCAAGCTCCCGAGGAACACCACCTTCTAGCAAATACCTCACCCCGGCTCTAACCCGCTAGCGTCTTCCTACTCACAACCGAACCCACTGAGCCCCGAGGCCATTGAGGAGCAGCCGCTTCCTTCAATTGCAGTCTAGACGCGGGCATGGTGGGCGGGGCTATGCCGGCTCGGGGCGGGGCATAGAAGCGGAAGTCTCCGCCTTTTTCAAGCTAGATTGAGAAGTCCGCCCGCAGTTGCAAACACTACACGGCTGTTTAAAAGCGGGCGCCAGAGGTGGCGGGAAGTTCCTCCTGTGTACCTATTGGTGAATTCCCGAGCCAATTATGAAAGTGTTGACTCTAGAGAGGGCGGGCTTATCAGTTACTTAGAGACGCCCAAGCACCTGGTCTTCATTCGCGCCGAGAAACCGGTCTTGCCCTAACTCCTTGCCCCTCACTTCACCATCTGGTGCAGTGTCCCGCGCCCACTACGCTCCCCACGCCTGAATTCCAGTTCTCAGTTGCAACACACAGAATCCCTCACTTTCCCCAACCTTAAGAGATTTTTCGCCTTTACCCGATTCTCTAAGGTGATGGGTGCCTGCTTCCCCATCACCTTAACAGCCTGAGTCTTCTTGCTTACTAGGTCCCGCCTTGTTTGAATGTGTGTTTCTTTACTGATGAAATGACATATTTTCCACGTTTATTTACTACCTGAATTTCCTCAAGTGTGAATGTTCTTGTCACTTAGATATTGTTGTTCAGTCGCCAAGTCATGTCTGACTCTGCAGCACGCCAGGTATCCCTGTTAACCTGTTTTCTTCTTTTTTAAATTTAATTGGAGGCTAATTACCTTACAATATTGTAGTGGTTTTTGCCATACATTGACATGAATCAGCCATGGGTGTACATGTGTTCCCCATCCTGAACTCCCCCCCACCTCCCTCCCCATCCCATCCCTCAGGGTCATCCCAGTGCACCCTGTCTCATCCATGGAACCTGGACTGGCAACCTCTTCACATATGGTAATATACATGTTTCAATGCTATTCTCTCCAATCATCCCACCCTCGCCTTCTCCCACAGAGTCCAAAAGTCTGTTCTTTACATCTGTGTCTCTCTTGCTGTCTCACATATAGGGTCATTGTTACCATCTTTCTAAATTCCATATATATGTGTTAATATACTGTATTAGTGTTTTTCTTTCTGACTTCACTCTGTATAATAGGCTCCAGTTTCATCCACCTCATTAGAACTGATTCAGATGTGTTCTTTCTAACAGCTGAGTAATATTCCATTGTGTATATATACCACAGCTTTCTTATCCATTCGTCTGCCTATGGACATCTAGGTTGCTTCTGTGTCCTAGCTGTTGTAAACAGTGCTGTGATGAACATTAGGGTACACATGTCTCTTTCAATTCTTAACCTGTTCTTTTAAGACCATGCAGCCCAGTGTGCAGTAAAGCTCTCTACTATGTCTAACCTCCTGGGGTAAATGGTTCCAGTGAATTATCAAGGAGGGAGCTAGTAGCAGCAGATTCACACATCCTTTTAACCCTTTCCCATATATACTAGTATGGAGTAAAAGGACTGTTAAAGGTTGCTCATAACCTGACTAGCTGCCTCTGGCTACCTCCACCATCCCACCCCTGGATGCCCATACTGACCCCTGTAACCCAAGCATAAGGGTCTGGCACATAATAGGTACTTAACCCATAGCAACAGGTGAATGAAATCTCTGGTCAGGCTGCCCCTGATTCCCAGAGTGGTATTGTTTTGCTTATTTCTTTCACCTCTACTGAGTTGCCCACTCCCCCCCGCTACTCAATCTTCAAGATAGAGGAGTACCTCCTCTGAAGTCTTTCATGACACACGCTTCCCTTCCTTGGTAGAAATGATCTTTCTCCACCCTGGACACAGTGTACATCTCTTACTATAATCCTTAATATCTAATATAGTCAGTTGCTATGTGATTGTTTCACCAAGTCCAACAATATCTAAAGACACTATTTGCTTTGTGGCCCCTGGTAAGCAATCAAAACAAATTTGATTAATGAGTAAATGAATGAACAAATAAAATGAAGCCTTTTTGTTTCAGAAAAAGCAAATAAAAGGCATTCGGGTAAATGGCAGTTGTCGAAATCTGAGCCAAGGTGTGTAAGAACTAGGCTTATGGGCTTTCCGTGTCTCACCACAGTCCATCAGCAAGGTGCTTGTAATGTCCCAAGTTAAGGGTTAAGATGAAATGTTACAGCAAGAATGCTAAGGGATCCCTATCCATAAATAGCTGTTTCTTAGATGGAAGGGAAAAAAAAAAAGATGTTAAGGGAGAGGAAGCACATGAAGGGACAGTGTTTTTTATCCCTTACGTAGCGCTTTACGCATTGGTAACTTCCTTTACAGACACTAACTCATTTTTCCTCACAACAATCCCGTGAGGGGCTAGTACAGGTTTTAGGATACTGTTTAACAGTAGAAGAGGAGAAGGAAATGGCAACCCACCCCAGTATTCTTGCCTGGAGAATCCCATGGATGGAGGAGCCTGGTAGGCTACAGTCCATGGGGTCGCAAAGAGTCGGACAAGACTGAGCAATTTCACTTCACTAACAGTAGAAGAAACTGACCAAAAAAATAATAATTAAGTGACTTGTTCAAGGTTACACAGTTCATGTGAAACAGAGACAGAATTTGAATCCAACTCCTTTATCTCGAAATTCAGATCTCATCACTATATATAAAAGTGAAACTTAAGCACTTAAATTACAAAAGATGAAAAACAAAGAATAAGTCAGAGCTCCTTGCCTCTAAAAATGGATTTGAGTGGAGTTATGGACATATTATGGGCTTCCCAGGTGGTAAAGAACTGGGTTAACTGGTAAAGCTGGTGGTAAAGAACCCGCCTGCCAATGCCAGAGTCATTAAGAGATGAAGGTTGGATCCCTGGGTCAGGAAGATCCCCTGAAGGAGGGCATGGCAACCCACTCCAATTTCCTGCCTAGAAAACCCCATGGACAGAGGAGACTGGTGGGCTGTAGTCCAAAGGGTCACAGAGTCAGACACAAATGAGGCGACTTAGCATGGACACACGCATGGATGTATTATAATCAACACTATTTTCCTGACTGTCTATCATGTTTAATTCCTGGTCTATGTGCTTGAATATAAAGTGGGAGGCATGACCCCAGCCCCCCTCCATACTCTGAGGTGCAAGATGCTTATATAAAAAGACCAGTGATAACACAAAAAAAAGTAGTTTATTACATGCAATATGAGTAGATAGTACTAATCTGGGGAAAAGTAAGCATATAAGGAATGATCTCTCAGGGAAAGTTCCTGGAATAAGAGGAAAAGTTAACAGGCAAGCTGATTAGCAAGGGTGGTTGCAATAGGAAGGGTTCAGTTCAGTTCAGTTCGGTCGCTCAGTCATGTCCGAGTCTTTGCAACCCCATGAGCCACAACACGCCAGGCCTCCCTGTCCATCACCAACTCCCGGTAGTCAGTACAAATAAAAGATTCTTATATTTAAAGGTAAGACTGGAGAAATAGGCTGAAATAAGATAGCCAAAAGAAAAGTGTAAAGTGTGGACAAATAAAAAAGGCATGCTACAGAGTTAAGGTGTGGTAAGGCACAAGGAATGCATTTAACATGTCCAGAGAAACACAAGCACACAGAGCCATTCTGGGGTAATAAAGACAAACATGAAGAAAGAGAGAAAAAATTCCAGGGGCCTTGAATGGTTCAAAGATTATTTATAGAATGTTGGCTGCTTTGGGTCAAATGTTGGGTCAAATGCCTTGCATTCTGACACACCTGTGAGCTGGGAGGAACTCTACCAAACTCCTTTACATTTCAAGGGGAAATGACTGTTGTGATGTGGTCCCTCTGATTCAGATCATTTAGGAAGGTGCAGCTAAGCCATCATTCCTTCCTATTTCCTACCTTCTCTTTGGTGTCAGAGCTATCAGGTCATCCCGTAATAAGGAGTACTATCCTCAAAAGAGCACTGAACTTAAAGAAGATCCAAGTTCAAGTTTCAGCTCTCCTACCTACTAGCTTTTGTTCACTATTTAATCCTTCTGTGCCTCAAAGGTCTTATTTGAAAATAGAAGCGATAATATCTACTTTGCAGAATTGTAACAAGGATGAAATAAGATTGTGTGAAAGAGCTTCTAAAATGTAGAAACACTATTCAACAGGGTTATTTGAGGAATATCAGATTTTTATTTGTAGTATTATATATTCAAGAGTATTTTTTGAGCATCCATTAATCGTTCCTTATTAAGCAGCTTATCAAGGAATCTACGCCTGCTCTCAGCCACTATTACCTCCCCACCACTCCAAGACCTGGCCATACCTGACTGGGTCAAAGGTGAGCACCAGACCCAAGCTGAGCCAATCATATTTCCTTCCCAGACAACAGAAATAAAACTCCATGAAACTGAGTCAGGTTTGTAACCCTATAGAAGAGAAGCAGATTTTTATTACACTTTCTGTATTTTACGGGAAATATATCACTTCCATAACTGTGTCATGTATATAGTGCAAACTCAAAACTTACGATCATGAATTTCTGCCACTCAGAGCCATAGATCTGCCTGGTTCCTGCACTTTGTGAAGCCTGACAGGTCACCTTTTCCTTGGTTCTGTGATAATCTGAACCTTAAAATATCTTGACTTGAGCAAGCTTGGGTCATATAGAGTTTGAACAGTGTTCCCCCGAGTTTTGTGCCCACTCAGAACTTGTAGATTAAAAAGAAGTACGAAAACAAGATTATAAAAATGGTGTCTTATATGCCTACATAACATGTTCAATGGATATTAACAAAATGCAACATAATGATACCATTTAGAAGAAATCATAGGATTTATTAAAAATGTTAATGTATTTGAGCACTTAGATATTATTGTCCAGTAATGGGATACAAATTTAAAGTTATTTGATATTCTATCTTAGGTCAGGTTGGGATGAAAATTTGAGTGCAAATGATTTACTAAGGAAGGGCTTCCAGAGAAAGTGGTTAGGGACTGAGGAAGCTGGACAGGGCAGGGGGAGAAGCCAGGAAGGGGTGTGCTCTCAGGAGCAGTGCTTGCCCCAGCCCGACCCCCTAGGGAGCTCTAGCGTGTAATCAGGGTGGGGTAATGGGCTGAGTTTTTCTGCTCCTGCACCAGGGAAGGGAAGAGGAAGCCCAGAAGCACTTCTGGCTCTGGGTAACCCAAAGCAGCTCGCCTCGCCTGAGGTTGTCCTTAGAAGGAACAGAGTCACTTGTGCAGGCAGTTAGGAGCAAAACACACAGAAATGGCTCAGCAGATCTGAGGGGTTCTGGACAGTCCATGTCTGCCATTCTCTGATCTTATTAATGTGTCTCTGGAGAAGATACCAAACATTTACATTTGAGTAGGAAATGGAGGTGGTCTCATGCAGCTCAGCCAAATGACCCCTCCCAGTCCTAGAATGATGGGACCTAGGACTACCAAGATGATCCAACCACTATGTTCTGTGGATTCAGTATAGTCAGTGAATTGGCCAAGGGTTAAAGTGGCAATCTTCCTACAATCTCTTGCCATATCTTTTACTCCCAAACTATTTTTTTTTTTTTACTTAAACTTTTTATTTGGAGAAAATCAGAGTCATATGCAATTGTAAGAAATAATACAGGGAGATCTCCTATAAGCTTTATCCAGCTTCCACCAATGATAATATCTCACAAAACAGTAGTATAATAAGACAGCCAAGATACCCACACTGTTACAGTCAAGATTCAAAACAATTCCATCATACAAGGATCCCTCATGTTGCCTTTTCCAACTGTGTCTACTTCCCTCTCTCCTACTGACTCCATTTCTATACTTTTATAAAAACATTTCAAGAATGTTATGTAAATGTAACTCTATGGTACTTAACTTTTGGGGATTAGTTTTTTCTTGCTCTGCCTAAATCTCTACAGATCATCTAAGTGGTTATGTGTATCTCATTCCTTTTCACTATTGAGTATTGTTCCATGGATGACAGTTTGTGTAATATTTACACAACTTGACAGTTGTGTAAAGTCCTACCATCTGGGACTTTTCCAGTTGTAGGTCATTAAAAACAAAGCTAATATGAACGTTCCTGTACAAATTTTTGTGGGACCATAAGTTTTTATTTCTGTATGACCAATGCCATGGAGTACAATTTATTGGGCTGAATGTAAGTTCCATGTTTAGTTTTTTAATAAACTACCAAACTGCTTTCCAAAGTGGCTGTACTATTTTACATTCTCACCAGGAATGCACACGTGATCTACTTTCTTTTCATCCTAGCCAACACGGTGTTGTCATTATTTTTCACTTACTCATTTTGTTATGTGTGTAATAAGATCTCATTGTGATTTTAACTTGCATTTCCCTACTAGCTAAGGTACATCTGAAAGTTCTAAATTCATGTACTGCTGAAACCTAGCTTTGAGCATGACATTGCTAGCGTGTGAATAAGCCCAACTGAAATAAGGCAACTTCACATGCTTCTTGTCATCTATGTATCTTCAGTGAAATATCTATGCATTTTTTTGCCCATTTTCTAATTAGGATTTTTACTGTTGACTTTTTTGAGTTTTATATATTCTAGATATGTGGTTTGAAAATATTTCCTCCCAGTCCATAGCTTGTCCTTTATCCTCTTAACAGAACTTTCAGAGAGCAGAAATTTGCACTTTTGATGAAATGCAACATAACAGTTTTCCCTTTAATGGATCATGTCTAAGGACTCATATCCTCAAGATTTTCCTCTGTGTTCTTTTTTCCTAAAAGTTATCATGGTTTTACATGTTACAGTTAAGTTGATAATCCATATGAGTGAATACTTACATAAAGTGTGAGCTTCTTTCTTACGCCTACAGATGTACCATTGCTCCAGCATCATTTGCTGAAAGGCTATCCTTTGCCCACAGAGTATAACGCCCCTTAGCCTCCTCCCAGTGGAGTCCCCAGGGCTGGTTAAAAGCCCCTGATCTGTAGGCCACAGCTCCTAAGAGGCAGCCCTTTCACAGGACTCTCTCTCTCCAGATTCTGTTACTGCTCCCTCCCCTTACTCCTCCACTGGCTGAAGAGCACTGCCTCCTCCCTTGCGGTTTCCCATACTCTGCCCAGACCTTTGTAAATAGTCCCTTTATTAAACTTTTCTCCAGTTACCCAATTTAAGTGAGCCATCTGTTTCCTGTCAGGTCCCTGACACATTCTATAAATGATAAATTTTCCAAATCCCAAGCATCAGACATATTCTGTCAATTGTCATAAATCAATAATCATTTATTTTTTTGAAAAGTTGTTTACAGATATTTATACGCAAATGGATTTCTGCTTTAAGACAGATGAAGATAAGAATGTGACATTAAAATAGCATGCAATCAAACTTCTTTTGTTGTTTCATTTTCTTTTAACTGTGCCTGTTGCTGTAAGCGCGGTATTTGCCCATTTAACTATTTATACCATTACAGTCAAATACTGATCAGATATGTGTACTGCTCCCATCAGTCATACTCTTTGCATCTAATAGCATCAAGAACTCTTTCCTGCCACCCAACCAAGTTATCACTCTGCTCAACCAGAATGAGACCACAACCCTGTTAAGGTAATTAGATCACCCATAAATTTCGCTGATTTATACCCATGCTGATCCCCTTTACGAGGACAAAAAATCAAGAATTATGATGTATGCAAAATTGAGGAAAAATACATTATTTTCTAGTTGTAGAAAAGAAAACGACATATTGAAGAAGCCAATGACAGTGTAAGTAAAATAAAAGCATAAACCTTCACATAATTAGAGTTCAGTGTGCTTGATTTCTGATGATTTCTATCCAAAAGAAGTTTCTCATATTTTATTTAAAATTTAGCAAATATTTCACAATTGCAAAGATTTATCTACATAGCCAAAGTGAAGTGGAATTAAGGCAATTGTCTAGATAACTCATGATAAAAAAAATTCTAAAGTAATGGCCATATCTCTATATGCAAAGCTGTTTTCTGCTACTCAAAATAACCAAATCTACTTCTACCACCAATACTTACATTTTTCCAAAGTTCCAATGTTTTTAACTGAAAGGCTGCAGATCTCTGCTATCTGAATGACGAACTCAGTGAGTACAGACACAGACTAAAGGAAAAAACTGGTTTCCAGATTAATTATACAGACTGGTTATCAACATTAACCCCCAATAAAGGGAAAATTTGCTTTTTATAAACTCATATTATGTTAGGGCTAAAATGGACCTCTGAATTTACCTAGTCCAGCTCCCTCATTTTATAGACAAGGAATCTGGAGTCCAGACAGATTCAGCAATTTGCTCAAGGTCATACTGAGACCAAGTCCAGTGCTTTAACCTACACAACGGTTCATTACCTCATCAGTTTACCAAGCGTGCCAACATGTGGCAAACCTTTCAACTTTTTCATTCAGTGTTTTCTCCCTGGTACATTTTGTCTGGTCATATCTAGAAAAGGTGCTAAGGATACATGTAGATGAGGGACTATGAGTCAGTCACCGCCAATCAAGGTGATATTTCCCCATACTTTAAAATAAATTTAGCACTTTAAATAAGAATAAAACCAATATGGAGACTGACCATGAAGAACTGGTTTGTCAGTTTTTTAAATCCATGCACTCATGAGCTCTTTTTGGAAGTCGGGGGAGTGAGGGGCAGGGGGAAGGAGGGAGAAATGCAATGAAACCAGAAATGACTGATACATTTGGCTTCTTTAGCTTGTCATATGTTACATGCAAACAGTCCAAATAGCAAAGATTGAGAAATACTAGGCCAAAGAAGCTGGGCTCCAACCATTTAACTAGCAAATGGGACAGGCCAATGAAACAGACCAGTGCTTTCAGTGGCCTTTCATTTGATTCCACTGGCATAGACACAGTCCAAATTCAATGTCAAATTTATTTTAACATTGCAGTGAAAGTGCTGCTAAATAGAAAATAAAGTCAGTGACTATTAAGCAAATTGCTTCTTATTTTTATAACAAGGAAAAACTCTTTTGGCAAATGGTTCTATAGTTATAGAATATGAAGACATTTGGAACTTATTTCCCCAATATGAAAATGTCCCCAAATTATCAAGTTGAAAGGCACGTACCACTGCCCCAGCAGTTCATTCAAGTTGTCTTTAGCATGTAAAATTTTAATTGTGCTTTTAGCTTGTTATCAACACAATATGGCCTTACAAAGTGACATCCGTGCATATGTATAATTTCTTTTCAAATGGACACATCCTCTTCCCCTTTTCTGATTTTCACTCTCTGAAGATCAATTTTTGTTAGCTCTTTGTTTTATAAAGGACCTAGTCCATGATGGTCTCAGAAAGATACACTTCACAGTTTGTGCTCTAATGTACCTAGAAACCAAATTTGAATTATCTTTGTGTCCTAATACAAAATGAACTTTCCTGAAGCATCAGTGTGATGGTACTTCCAAACGGTCATTTGTTGGAATGCAAAAGTCCTGGATTATTATCTTTTCTCACTGGTTGTTTAAGGCTTACTTCACTTCCAGAAGAGATGATTGGCAAACTATTATCCATGTGATATCTGATAAGGTGGCCAACATTATCAAATACATGATCCTTGGTCCTCACCTTGAAAAGGAAATACAAATGTATTTAGGCAAAATCATAACAGTTCTTCTGAAAGGGATAAACAACCACAGGGTAAAAACAGACATATCCTTGAATAGAATAACTGGCTGAACAAAGAAAAGTAAAGGTACTTTTCAATTCTGTATCCTTTAGTAAACTATTTCCTCATTCCCAATTATCTTTTTAAAGAAACTGTCATTCCCAGTCAGGAAAATGGTAAACACTTGTCACCTAATCCAAATTTGCAACCAACTTCTTTGCCATGTTACTTTCTGACACATTCTATCATGTCCCTATTCGTATACATGTTTGCGTCATAAACGTATGACCACCTCTGCTGTCTTTGGGTTAGCGTGACATATCGTTATCCATCCTTTCACTTTCAGCCTAAATGTGACCTTAAATCTAAAGTGAGTCTCCTATAAATAGCATACATATTGTTGGATCTTGTCTATTCAGTTATCCATCCAGCTGTTCTGCATCTTTTGTTTGGAAAGTTTAATCCATTTATGTTTGAAGTAATTTTTTATAGAGAAGGACTTATTATTTTGTTACTTTTTCTGAACTGGCTCATTTCTGTCTACAGGCACGCTCTGCTCTAGCCCTACCTCTTCTGGTTTAACATTATTCTACTGCTCTGTTTGCTCCTGTGATTCCATCCCTATGCTCCAAATGTCCACCTTGAAAATGTCTGGCCTCTTTCAAGGTTCATCGTACATGTCAGATCCTGCAAAATAGCCTTTTCAGTCAGCCTCAACCAGAGCACCCCCTCTATCCTGAGAAACACCATAATGCTTTGGCTGAACCATTCTCACGCTATTCATCCTTAATTATTTAAGCATCTGTTTTATGAAATTACAAGCACCCTGAAAGTAAAGTCTCTGTGTGATACTCAGCAAGTTAACTGTGAATCCCTGTACTTCTATGCAGTAGGTATTAATTTAATTCACTGAATTAGGGGCAGAAAGAGGCTGCCCTTTAAGTGATCCTCTAGGGTGACTCCCACTCAAACTCCTCCATTAGCCTCTATTTACCACTTCCTGCTCCAGCTGGAGGGTTCAAGACAAAGTAAACCCTTAACCTGAAACATTCCTCAGTATCAGGTTTTAGACCTATCATTCAAGGTAACCTGAGTCACAAGTCTGTGAAATTGTAGTGTGGGTCAATGATACCTTGCCTTCAGGATCCACCAGGAGAAGATGTTTTGCCTGGCCTCCCTGTAGCCCACTCAGCACATACTGGCCAGGAGACGTTGCACTCTCTCGAACTAAAAAGTCCCCATCCTTCACCAAAAGGCTCTCTGCCGCTTTCCTGCTCAGCTTGCCGTGGTAGCAGTCTTCATTCCGCAGCTGCTGCTTAATGTGCGGCAAAGAATGTGAGCTGGCAGGCTGGGCCGTGGCACCTGGCTGAACAGTTTCTGGTGCCTCTGAAGTCAAAAAACAGAGATACCACCAAGTTACCTCCTCATCCATCCTTTCATTCAGTCATTCATTCATTCAGAAAATAAAACTTGAGGCCCTACTGTGTGCCAGGTACTTTTTAAATAGTGCTATTTCTAGAACAATTGGGGTTTTTGTTTCCAGAACTTCCAACGGGCTCTAATTTAATGGTAGATCCAAACATTGCCTTTGGCTTCTGTTACAGGGAAAGGCTTGCCCAGGTGCAGGAGTTTTCCTTTCAAATGAGAAATGGAACTGACCCATGAGAACTGCTTTCATAATGCAGAGAGAGGCACTTTATGTCCCAAGGGCTGTAGGTTAAGGAGAAAGAGGTTTAAGCTGTACCTGGATTATAGATAACTTCTAAAACATTCCCAGATGCTTTGAAAATGCCTACAGTAACTTGTGCTATGCCCACTTTTAGCATCTAGTTTTTTCTTTTAACCCAAATTACCAATGTGTTTCTGAGATGCTTCTGTCCAAAAGCTTTAAAGCTATGCTAAAGCTCACAGCATTCCTATTAAATGACCACTCCGCTGTTTTTGTAATTCACCTCCCTGGATGAAGCAGAATTAATCAAGTAGAAGAAGGTAAAACACCAGAGAAGTATGGCCTGAGGCAAGAATAAATGCTATCCAAAGTTGAGAGCCCTGGGGATTAAGAAGGTACATTCAGGTAGCCCGTTACAGTATTATTGGTACTCACAGTAATAACAATTATTACGTAGTTCCCATTTATTGAGTATGATAGATACTGCTCAATGCTTTACATGGATTACCCTCAAAATTAGACAGGAAGGAAATGGATCTTTAAAAAGATTAAATGACTTGCCCAAAGTCACACCGCTAATATGTTGTAGATCTGGGATTTGAAACGAGATCTGTCATCAGAGCCCAGGTTCTTAATCACCACACTCTAAGACCCTTGGTTTAGGTGAGAAAATCTTTTCATTTTCAAAACTGGTCCAACCACTCTACAAAGGTCCCTAAGTAGATAGCAAGGTCATCAGGATGATATACATCTCCAGAAGCAATAACACAAAATTCTTAGGTCTGAATCCAGATAAAAATTGTCTGTTTATTTTTTTGGCCACACTGCACAGCATGTAGGATCTTAGTTCCCTGACCATAATCAAACCCATGCCCCTGCAGTGGAAGGGCAGAGTCCTAACCACTGGACTTCCAGGGGATTCCCAAAAGTTGTATGTTTAATATAGCAAATTTACTAGGAAAATAACCACAGAAATCAGATTTTGTCTTTTTAAGTGCAAAGGATCTTTTGCATAGAAGCTAGATTTCTCTTTATAAACGCAAAGGAATGTTTATATGCCCTTATGCAAGGCTCTCACAAATGAGAAATCCTCTTGACTTTAAGTTTTACAAGTTACACAAGACAAGTGCCCTGTGGACATAATCCAGTCTCCTGTTAATACATTCTAGGTTTTTCCCTATTTAAGAACATCTCTCTGTATATCACAATTTCAACACAGTATTCACAAATATATATTTTTGAAAATGTCTTTAGTCTGTATCTAATGGCTAAAGATATTCTTCTCTACAAACAATCAGGCTCTATCTATTGTTAGCAGAAAAAAGGCTGAAGGAATGTGTCCAGATTTGATGAATAATACTCGTAGTTGGCCTTAGCATTGCCTGCTTTCAGGCATAATAGAGAACTTCTGATGAGTAGCTGTCTGTTTGTTTGTATAAGCAACAGATAAAGTGTTATGTGAGTGTGAGGGAGATGCATAAAGAGTGTGTCTAGGCACACACATCTTAGTGCATGATGGCTTTGGTTTATTCTGTGGTTGTGGAGTGCTCTCGGACAAGGACAAAACAAAACAAAAGAAAAACAGACATTATATCATCTTGAAAAGAGGCAATAGATCATGGGTCAGCCTGGGGATATGGACATTATTTTCCTAACATAGTTTCCCAAATTATTACAGTTTCAATCATCCAAACATTTGTTAAAAATTTAACTTTCCTAAAAGTTATAAAAGAAAAAGGATAAAAGTGATACCACTTAAATACAAAGGATCATAAGAGACTAAACAATTATATGCCAACACAATGGATAACTTAGAAAAAAATGGATAGATTCCTAAAAACATACAACCCATCAAGCCTGAATCATGAAGAAATAAAATATTTGAACAGAGGAATTACTAGCAAGAAAATTGAACAACTAATCAAAACCATCCAACAAAAAAAGTCCACAACCAGATGGCTTCACTAGTGAATTCTACCAAACATTTAAAGAGTAATTAATGTCAATTTTTCTCAATCCCATCCAAAAAATAGGAGGGGACATTTCCAAACTCATTTTACAAGGCCAGCATTACCCTTAATACCAAAACCAAACAAGGACACCACAAGAACAGAAAATTACAGGCGAATATCACTGATGAATATAGATATATCCTCAACGAAATACTAACTCACCAAAATCAACAATAAATTCAACAATAAATTAAAACAATCAAGTGGGATTTAATTCAGGTATAAGGAGAGTTCAACATCCACAAATCAATGTGACATACACATTAACAAAATGAAAGATAAAAACCATATGATCACCTCAATAGAGGCAGAAAAGGCATTTGACAAAATTTAATATCCATTCTGATAAAAAACTCTCAACAAACTCAAAAAACAAAAAACTCAGTATAGAGGCAACATGCATCAACATAGTAAAGGCCATATATGATAAGTCCATAGCTAATATCATGCTTAATGGTAAAAAGCACAAAGTTTTTCCTGTAAGATCAGGAACAAGGATGCCCATTCTCACTACTTTTATTCTACACAGTATTGGACGTCCTAACCAGAGCAATCAGGCAAGGAAAAAAATACATCCAAATCAGAAAGGAAGACGTAAAACTGTCTTATTTGCAGGTGACATTATATACAGAAAACAATAAAAACTCCACCAGAAATAAAACTACTAGAATAAACAAATTCAGTAAAATTACAGGATACAAATTAATACACAAAAATTAGTTTCATTTCTATACACTAAAAGGAACCAGAGATCAAACTGCCAATATCCGCTGGATCATTGAAAAAGCAAGAGAGTTCCAGAAAAACATCTATTTCTGCTTTATTGACTATGCCAAAGCCTTTGACTCTGTGGATCACAATAAACTGTGGAAAATTCTGAAAGAGATGGGAATACCAGACCACCTGACCTGCCTCTTGAGAAACCTGTATGCAGGTTAGGAAGCAACAGTTAGAACTGGACATGGAACAACAGACTGCTTCCAAATAGGAAAAGGAGTATGTCAAGGCTGCATATTGTCACCCTGCTTATTTAACTTATATGCAGAGTACATCATGAGAAACACTGGGCTAGAAGAAGCACAAATTGGAATCAAGATTGCTGGGAGAAATGTCAATAACCTCAGATATGCAGATGACACAACCCTTATGGCAGAAAGTGAAGAAGAACTAAAGAGCCTCTTGATGACAGTGAAAGAGGAGAGTGAAAAAGATGGCTTAAAGCTCAGCATTCAGAAAACTAAGATCATGGCATCTGGTCCCATCACTTCATGGCAAATAGATGGGGAAACAGTAGAAACAGTGGCTGACTTTATTTTGGGGGGCTCCAAAATCACCGCAGATGGTGATTGCAGCCATGAAATTAAAAGACACTTACTCCTTGAAAGGAAAGTTATGACCAACCTAGACAGCATATTAAAAAGCAGAGACATTACTTTGCCAACACAGGTCCATCTAGTCAAGGCTATGGTTTTTCCAATAGTCGTGTATGGATGTGAGAGTTGGGCTATAAAGAAAGCTGAGTACCGAAGAATGGATGCTTTTGAACTGTGGTGTTGGAGAAGACTCTTGAGAGTCCCTTGGACTGCAAGGAGATCCAACCAGTCCATCATAAAGGAGATCAATACTGGGTATTCATTGGAAGGACGGATGTTGAAGCCGAAACTCCAATACTTTGGCCACATGATGCAAAGAGCTGACTCATCTGAAAGGACCCCAATGCTGGGAAAGATTGAAGGCAGGAGGAGAAGGAGACGACAGAGGATGAGATGGCTGGATGGCATCACCGACTCAATGGATATGGGTTTGGGTAAACTCCAGGAGTTGATGATGGACATGGAAGCCTGGCGTGCTGTGATTCATGGGGTCACAAAGAGTCGGACACGACAGAGCGACTGAACTGAACTATACGCTATACAATAAACTATTATATAGAGAAATTAGGAAAACAACCCCATTTACAATAATGTCTAAAAAAAAGATACTTAAGAATAAATTTAACCAAGGAAGTGAAAGATCTGTACACTGAAAACTATGACATTGATGAAAAAAACTGAAGACACCAACAAATGGAAAGAAATTCTGGGCTCATGAGTTAGAAGAATATTTTTTAAATGTTCATACTACCCAAAGCAATCTACAAATTCAACAGAATCCTTATCAAAATTTTAATGGGATTTTTCACACAAGAAGAACAGACAATTCCCCAAATTTGTAGGGAACCACAAAAGATCTCAAATAACCAAAGCAATCTTGTGAAAGATGGATAAAGCCGAAGGCATCATGTGTCCTAATTTCAAACTATATTACAAAGCTGGAAGATCCCCTGGAGAAGGGAATGGCAACCCACTCCAGTATTCATGCCTGGAGAATCCTATAGACAGAGGAGCTTGACAGGCTACAGTCCACGGGGTCACAGAGAGTCAAACACGACTGAGCAGCTAACACTAACAACATAGTAGTCAAGATAGTAGGGTACTGGCATAAAAACAGACACATAGATCAACGGGACAAAACAGAGAGACAAGAAATCAATCTATACATACCGGGTCAATTAATTTCCAACGAAAGAGCCAAGAACACACAACAGGGACAGGATAATTTCTTCAATAATGGTGCGGGAAAACTGGACAACCACACGCAAAAGAATGAAACTGGATGCCCATCTTGTACCATTCACAATAATCAACTCAAAATGGATTAAAGAATTTTTCACCTAGTTCTATGTCCCTGGATATGTTCCAGTGTCTCCTAGTTCATACTCTATGATAACTTAAATAGAATTTGTATCCTGCTGTTTTGTGAAAATTATATAAATCTTAATTATGTTGAATTGGTTCATGGTGCTTTTCAGGCCTACCATATCCTTCTACTTTTCTGTATATTCATTCTGTTAATTTTTGAGAGTTTGATATTGAAACTCCAATGAAAAATCTTTCTCCTGTAAACGTGTTATCATACTTTCATAATTTAAAAAGTAAAAAAGAAAGAGAAAAACGAATTAAAGACTTGAACATAAAACTCTGAGAAGAAAACAAGGGGTAAGCTCCTTGACATCAATCTTGGCAATGGTTGTCTGGGTTTGACACCAAAAACAAGGGCAACAAAAGCAAAAACAAACAAGTGGAACTACTTCAGACCAAAAGTCTGCACAGTAAAGGAAACCATCAAAGAAAAGGCAACCTACAAAATGGAAAAAATATTTGCAAATCATCTATCTGATGAATTAATATCCAAAATATATGAACACATGCAACTCAACATCAAAAAGTAAACAATCTGATTTAAAAATGGGCAGAGAAACTGAATAGACATCTCTCCAAAGAAAACACACCAATGGCCAACAGGTACATGTAAAGGTGCTCAATATCACTAATCGCTAAGAATATGCAAATCAAAACCACAATGAAATATCACCTCACACTGGTTAGAATGGCTATCATCAAAAAGACAAGAGATAAGTGTTGATGAGAAAAGAGAACCCTTGTGCACTGTTGGTGAGAATGAATGTAAACTGATGCAGCCATATGGAAAAGAGTTTGGAAGTTCTTCAAAAACAATTTTTTTAAAAAAAATTGCCATATGATCTAGCAATTCTACTTTTTGGTGTATATCTAAAGGAAATGAAATCATTATCTCAAAGAGATATCTATATCCCCATGTGCACTGCAGCATTATTTACAATATCCAAGACATGGAAATAATCTTAAGTATTCCACTGACAGATGAACAGATGAAGTAATACACAGTGGGACATTATTCAGCCATAAAAAAGAAGGAAGTCTTGCCAACTGCAACAAGGATAGACCTTGAAGGCATTATGCTAAATGAAATAACACAGAGAAAGACAGACACTATGTGATCTGACTTATATGTGAAATCCCAAAAAACAGAACTCACAGAAAGAGAAAACAGATTGATGACTGCCAGAAGCAGAGAGTGAGGGATGGGGGAAATGGTAAAAAAGGTATTATCTTACAGTATGTAAGACAAAGGAAAAACTACATGTCTATTAAGATATATTACAAAGCCACAGTAATTCATACATAGTAATCAATATACTGGTAAACAACAAGTGGGCCAATGTAAAAAGAATAAAGGCCCAGAAAGAGATTCCCATACATAGGAGGAATCTAGTAAAATGGAGACTGGCATGAGAAAAAGAAAATTATTTAGTTAATGTCATTTGGAAAATTAGATCACTTAGATAAAATTAAGCTAGATCCCTATATCTCATAGAAAATATAAAGTTTAGGTGAAATAAATAATTTATTTGGAAATAAAACTACAAAGGCAATAGAAGAAAACATAGTACAAGCTAAAGAGGAGAAAATTTTAAAAGAGTAGAAGGAAGATATAATAAAGATAAAAATAGAAGTCAACAAAACAGAAAACAAAAAAAAAATAAAATAAAACCTGATTCCTTTGGAAAGAACTAAATTAATAAATCTAAAAACTGATCAAGAAAAAAAGAACACAGAAATTACAAATAACAGGAAAGACAGAAGGCATCCTTCAGGCAATAAAAGGACAATGAAGGAATATTACGAGAAATTTCATGTGGAATTGACTCGAAATGGACTGAATGAAATCCTACTAAGTTTTTAAGGAAGTTACATTGCAAAAGAAATCACAGTCCCTTTTAGTATATGGCTTTTTGCCCAATTGGAGATTGCAGTCTCCAATCTCTCAAGTCCACATCAATAGGAAATAAACTGCACAAGTGGTGAAACCCCAAGAAAGGCACTTTATCCCACATCTACTTTAGATGGACATGCGAAGAATAATAGCAGCAACAACCCAGATGACAGTGGACGTAGAGATTCTTTCTATAATGCTGAACCAGTCCAAGCAAATCTACTTCTCCACTTCTAGCTCAGGCAGTCTTCACAATTACTGCCTGGCAGGATTTGGTAATCACTATGGACCAGTGATTTCCTGTCTGAGCTACCAGGACTCTGTCTGCAATGCAGGAGACCAGGGTTTGATCCCTGGGTTGGGAAGATCACCTGGAGAAGGGCTTGGCAACCCACTCCAGTATTCTTGCCTGGAGAATCCCATGGACAGAGGAATCTGGTGGGCTACAGGTCCAGAGGGTCACAAAGAGCTGGACATGACTGAAGCAACCTTTTTTTTTAATGGACCAGTGACTGCTGTGTGTTTTATTTGCTTCCCTTCTGTGAATGTGGATTTTTATTGCAGCTATTCTTATTCCTCTTATTCCTTAATTTTGGATGTGGAAGGAGGCAGGCAACTTGGCAAATAGGATCCCCATCCAGTCTTGACTGAGAGGACTTCACCATCACCCACATGTCACAGATTTTAGGCAGGATACTATAATTATTTGCTGTATTTGCAAGGTCAAACATTCTATGTGAAAATAAGAGCTCATGGATATTTGAATGGCAGAAAGGTATGCTGTGGCAGGGACAGTTAATTGTGTATCAATATCTATTCTCCCTTCATTACATTATGGAATTCCTTATTTTTAGCTGAGCACATGGCCACCCAGCTAGAGGAACAATAAGCTAGGTATGGCCCCATGTCTAAGTTCTGCCAATGGCAGGTTAGGAACAAATGATGTCTGCCACTTCTGGGTGATGTCCTTTCTTTACTTCCCACTGGTTGAATACAGATGTGATGGCGAGAGTCTGAGCTCTTAGACTAAAGATAGAGGAACTTAGATCAAAGTGAAGTTCTTAGACCAGAGATGGAAGCCAGTGTCGAGATTGGCAAAGCTGTTCTACCAGTCCTCTACCATTTACCTTTGGGGCTACTGGGTAAAATAAATAAACTTCAGTCCTTTTTACACTATAGTATTGAAGGGTGATTTTTTCTTATGGCAGCCAAGACTGAAAACAATAAAAAATAAACAGTTTCAGTACAAATGATTTCCTTCTGCCCTATTTGATCAGAATAAAGATTATGTTAGAGCTTTTCCAATAGCAGTATGACAGGATGAATTGAGGAGCCCCGAAGGCATTTTTAAGATATAATAGGTTCTTGTCTCTGGATTTGTTTTTGTTTTGTTTTAGTGAACTAGTCTGGGCAAGTATGCCTAAAGAAGCTAAAGAGAATATTTGAGGAAGGAAGGAAAGAAACAGGAGGGAACATAGAGGAAATGTTAAAAGGTGTATTTCAGACATTCTGCACAAAATTATGTATAAAGTTATCCTTACTCCATCTTACTGTGGTGGTGGTTTAGTCGCTAATTCATGTCCAACTCTTGTGATGCCACGGACTGTAGCCCGCCAGGCTCCTCTGTCCATGGGATTTTCCAGGCAATAATACTGGAGTGCATTGCCATTTACTTCTCTAGGAGCTCTTCCCAATCCAGGGATTGAACTCAGGTCTCCTGCACTGTAGGAAGATTCTTTATCAACTGAGCTACCAAGGAAGGCCCACTCCGTCTTACTAGATTTTCTTAAATCAACATTATTTATACTTTTGGAGTTAAATTTTGTTTTTGGAGGGAGTGATGATACACTGAAATTAACCTCAAGAAGTTAACCTCAAGAAGGTAGCAAGAAGTCCAGGAGGACTTCAAATTATTGAACTGCCTATGAAAAAGGCCAAGTTTCTTTGCTTGAGTTGTAAATTATGGAATATCCCAGATCACCTAATTTGGACCACTCACTAAATGTATTTTCTAATAAAACACTATTGCTTTGATAAATCCATGAAATGGAAGCTACTGAGTGTATGCTCTTATAAAGTTACTTTCAAAATCTTAGGTCCAAAAACTTTTTTCAAACACAGTCCCTCTCACAGGACCTCCCTGGGGGTGCAGTGGGTTAAACCTCTACCCTCCCAATGCAGGGGGCACGGATTTGATCCCTGGTCGGGGAAGTTCCACAAGCCATGGGGTGTGGACAAAAATAAAAACACTGTCCCTCCAATATGTGTTACGTTATCCATACAGGCTACTCAACATTAAACAGTTAAATTTACTGCAGAAAGCTGAATTCATTGCATATCCCATCATCCATGGCACAAGATGCCCTCTGTGGTGGACATGGAGATACACTACCCAGATCCCCCTTCAAGGAAGGACCAAGTACCCCAAGTACCCCAGATCCCTTCAGGGTCTCCCTCAGCTGCAGAGAGCTGTTTGCCCAATGGCCTGCCCTCCCTCATGGGCCCACAGCCAAAGACTGAGATAAGTGAGGCTAAAAGGCCCTGCCCTTGGGCCCAGCATGGAAGAGCACTGATGGGCCCCCATCCTCTCTGTACGGTTGGCTGAGGTTTTGTCAGGCCTGCCTCATTGCTGCACATCTCCCTCTGCCCAAGCCTGCTTTCTTCCCCTCCGTTCCTGTACTGATCCCAATAAAGATCCTGCATGTCCACCTCCATCTCAGAGTCTGCTTCCAGAGAACCCAAATGGGTTCTTTCACTGCCAAGAGTGATCTTGGAAAATTTGCAAAAAGATAGCTCACTTGTCACCTGGATGGTAATGAAAACCTTTGTCTCATTCTAGAGAGTTAAGGTGGTCTTGTGAAGTCCAGCCTCAGCAAAATTTCCTTTCAAATTCCATTCTGTTATTGCAGCCACATTAGCTGAAAAGTTATCCTTGGCAGACTAGAACTACTTCCTGGGCTAGTGAAAGAACTTTCTCAGTGACTGGTTCTCCATCTTTGGAGTGAGCCAAATTTGACACCAAGTTAATCTCTGAGTCCAATAAGCTTCAGTTTTATGAAAAGCTTTTTTTTTGTTGTTATTTTTCAGCTGATTATAGGCTTTTGACTTGTTTTGCTTTTATTTATTTATGCTCCTCTTTATAGACTTATCCCTGGAAGCAATCTGGCAGGAAAATGATGTTTGTCTTACTGTATTTAACTTGTAGTATACAGTTGAAGAAAAACGTCATCTTATTTTAGCGCTATCAGTTCAGTTCAGCTCAGTCGTGGCCAACCCTTTGCAACCCCATGAATCGCAGCACGCCAGGCCTCCCTGTCCATCACCAACTCCCGGAGTTTACTCAAACTCATGTCCATCGAGCCGGTGATGCCATCCAACCATCTCAACCTCTGTCATCCTCTTCTCCTCCTGCCCCCAATCCCTCCCAGGATCAGGGTCTTTTCCAGTGAGTCAGTTCTTCACATCAGGTGGCCAAAGTATTGGAGTTTCAGCTTCAGCATCAGTCCTTCCAATGAACACCCAGGCCTGATCTCCTTTAGGATGGACTGGTTGGATCTTCTTGCAGTCCAGTGGATTCTCAAGAGTCTTCTCCAACACCACAGTTCAAAGGCATCAATTCTTCGGCGCTCAGCTTTCTTCACAGTCCAACTCTCACATCCATACATGACCACTGGAAAAACCATAGCCTTGACTAGATGGACCTTTGTTGGCAAAGTAATGTCTCAGCTTTTAAATATGCTGTCTAGGTTGGTTATAGCTTTCCTTCCAAGGAGTAAGCGTCTTTTAATTTCATGGCTGCAATCACCATCTGCAGTGATTTTGGAACCCAAAAAAATAAAGTCTGACACTGTTTCCATTGTTTCCCCATCTATTTGCCATGAAGTGATGGGACCAGATGCCATGATCTTAGTTTTCTGAATGTTGAGCTTTAAGCCAAATTTTTAGTGCTCTAAGCCAACTTTTTAGTGCTTTTTAGCGCTATACAGATGACTTACTAAAGGTTTTTGCAATGAATAAAATTAACATCATCACTAAACAGAACTGAAATAGAGGCCATTGTTCCTCATACAAACAAACATGATCTCTTGGCTTTGACAATCCTTCCCTCAGGAAAAGCACACAGCAGAAAGCAAAAATTGAGAGTCGATTCAAAGTGTTTGAAAAGATGATTCAAAATCAAAGTTCTCAAACATTGAAATCCATAACATCTTTACAAAGTTCTAACCTATATTAACTGTTATGAGGGAGGGATTGAGATAAGAAAGAATTCTTTTAACTCCCTGAAAAATGAGGCTAAGGAAATAGCATTTTAAAAATGAGAAAAAATAAATAAAAAATAAAAATGAGAGACAGTGAACTAAATAGTGGCACCCAAAAGATATGCTCAAGTCCTGACTCCTGGTACCTGCAAATGTGACCTAATTTGCAAAAGGGGTCCTTGCAGATGTAATTAATTTAAGGATCACCAGATGAGATCTTCCTGGATTTCTGGCCCACCTATAAGGGAAAGGTGCTGTCCTGTAAGAGAAAGGAAAGGGAGCCTTGAGACATGGGGGTAAGGCCAATGAAGACTGAAGCAGAGATGGGAGTGGCACGTCTCAAGACAAGGAACACCACCAGAAGCTAGGAGACGGGCATCAAACCAATTCTCCTCCAGAGCCACAGGATGAGCCGAGCCAACCCAGCCGCCAACTTGATGTAGGACTTCTGGCCTCCATCACTGTGACGGAACACACCTCTCTGATTCTAAGTCACCCAGTTTAATGGTAATTTGTTACAGCAGCACAGGAAACTAATACAGGCAAAGAGCAACCACTTACTTTCCTGGTGCCATGGGCTTCCCAGTGGGTGAGGTGAGCTTTGATTTCCAGCAGAGCCAAGCGTGCTTCGAAGAACCTGTGTATTGATGTAGCCGGGGTCATCGAAAAGATCCACCCGACACGAGTGCTTCATCAATGACGCCTCTCGCTGGGACTGCACCCCTCTCTCGTGTGCATTACCTGTAGTGAGTAAAGATGACTGTATGGTGTTTTTGCTTTGTAAACAATAAATAAAATCATGGCTGAGTCCAGCATTGACAGGAAGGGAAAAGCCACACCCATGCCATGCAAGGAATGAATATTAACCTGGAGATTTGACCTGTAAAAATAAAATAACAACCAGTCTTTGAGGGAAAACATCCCTTCTGGGCCTCCTTGCCCCTCCCCGCTTGTCCCTCAGCTGACCCTTTGCTTCAGCAGCAGACAGCAGACAAACCAGGAAAATGTGAAGGAGAAACAGACAGGGGGATAGGCGTGGGGGGTGGGATGGAAAGGGAGCTGACTTTCCAGCTAACTGCACAAACCCACAAATGACGCTGCTCAGAGTTGTAGACCTGGAACCAAGAAAACTGCACATATCATATGGAACTTGAATATTTACTATTTATTTAAACAGCTCTTCAAAAGACTCATTACTTAATTTTAAATTATTAACCGTGAGAAGTCTTTCTTCCCTCTTTGCCAAATTTTGTTTCACCAAGCTCAGCCCTGCACCAGCTGCTGCTGTTCATTCTGTCATCTAATGGAAAGAACTCGCCCGCCCCTCAGGTTACATCCTCCTTTCCCTTACTCCACTTTTTCCCCTCCATCCTATTTAATACTTGTGGCCAAAATGATCTTTTTACAACTGAAAATCTGATCCTATTTCTCAGAAGTTTAAAAACGCATTCACTGCTTCCCACTGCTCTTGGGATACAACTCAGACTCTTCAACAACCCAGACCCTGCTCCAGGGCGCCCAACTTCCCTAGCACTCTAGTCCTCCTATTTCTGCCCCTGCTCACACTGGCCTTCCTGCAAAATAATCCCCACCATAAGGCCATCTTCTCTGACATGCCCTTCCCTCTCCTTCTCCATCACCCTCATCCTTAGGTGAGGTCAGTTTAAACGTGTCTTTCTCAAGAGAGCGTTCCCTGACCTTTTCAGACTAGACTATGTCTCTCTGCTTTCCTCTGAAGGCCGTATCACAAGAGTAATTAACTCTATTCTGTTATTATATTTCTTAAAATCTGTTCTGCCTCTAGACTGCATGTTCCATGAAGACAGAGATCCTGTCTGTCTGCTTCACAGCTGCAGCCCTTGCCTCTAGCACATGCCTGGCACACACTATGACATCAACAAATAGTTATTGAATGAATGGATAATTGAACCATATTTCACTACCTGATGGCATGAAGTAATTTGTACCACTCGACTGGTCCTGTCCTGAGAATGCCAGGATAGAATGTTCTTGCTTTTTTGTTCAAACAAGTACATTTACAGCTCTGGTCATATGTATACAACATTCCCGTGAGGCTGCACCTAGAGTAGCAACATTAAGACTCCACTGTCTCACTTAAACAACATCAGTCCTTCCAGCCCTTCAGGGGACCAACTGGATTTTGCATCGTAGTGAATAGTGCTATGATTCTTATACACAAGTATGGAAGCCTAAGAACACAACAAATAGGGGAAGTCCAGTCAAGACTAAAGCCCTACTACCTGATCCTCCTTTGTTCCTGTCTGTCCAGTCCTTACGCATCACCCTGTCCCATGTCTTATCCATACTTGGGATATTCTGAGGGAGGAGTGGGATTTAACAGAGGAAGGGGCAATGGGACACCTTGTTTCTCTGTTGCCTTTGGCAACATATGAATGTTTCTATTTGCTTAGTTAAGTGGATTTATAAATTAGGTGATCCGGTTTAAACTAAACTTACTTTCACAAATAGCTAAAATACTTTCACAAGCACACTTTCACAAATACTTTCACAAGTAGCTAAAAGATTACTGCAAGGAAATCAAGGGTTGAAGATCATTCTTTTACTGAATAAAAGCACCTCCTTAGCTACATTATAAGTTTATGAACAAGAATAATCTAATTAGATCAGAATTTTGGCTTTTCTAACAGTTAAAATTATCAAGACTAAAATGTGGATTTATATCTGTTTCATCAGTAATGCTCCAGATGTACACTGGGCCTTGAGAGAATTATTTAAAGATAGTATTCAGCCACTGCAATTAGCAAGATTTTTTTTTAAATGTCTGTTGCTAACTCTAACTGAAATTTTCTGTTGTGTATTTTATACTACATGCATAATATGTTAGTATAGAGAACTTATGCATAATTGAATTAATATCTACTTAGGAGTGCCTGCTCATAGAAATTTACTGAAAGTGGAATGTGATCAAAAGTGTAAAAGGTCTGCTTCTAAATTGACATGGACCTGGGTTCAGATCATCCCAGTGGCCGCTCTTACTATTTGTGCGACCCAGGGCAAGTTTCTTAACCTCTCTAAACATCAGTTTTCATATCTGTAAAATAGGGATGCTGGATTTAAAATACATTATGAAGATTAAACTAAAGGATGTGCGTGAGCCCCTCACTGAGCACGGTCCCCCCTTGCAGCAGGCGTTCCTCTCCCTGCTCAGCTACGTGTTTATTCACTGATGCTGGGCCTCTGCACGCAATGTTTATATCCGGCCGTAACATCCTTGCCACCCGTTTCTTGACCTAACTCCTCTTTATCCTTTAAGATTCTGTTCTGAATCCCACTCTTCCAGGAAGCCTTCCACATTCCTCCCTCCCTGTCCCCATCCCAAGCTGGGTAAGGTGCTACTCCATAATAAACTGTAGGTCTCTGTTTCCTTCTCTGTCTTCCCCTTAAGACTGCAAATTCCTTGAGTCCCGAGTAGAGACTAAAACCCATTTATCCATGTATCTTCTTCATTATCAATGTCTGGTATGAAGCAGGTCAAAAGAAAAATGTCTGTCAGCTGAATGAACAGATGACTGAATGTCTACCCAGTTTCTCTTTCTTAGCAAATGTGACCCTACCACATCCTGAAAACCTCAAGTTAACCTGTAGCATAGGGCGCTGACTCATCCGCCCCTCAGAGAGCACTGGCATGAGCTGAACACATTAAATTTACCATCCCACAGGCTTACACAAAAGCACCAATGTCTATATAGTCTCTCTTAAAAACCACCATTCCTGTTTTTCAAATGCACCATTATATTTAAGTCAGCAAAGTGGTCTTAAATTTTAAAAAAACTCACCTCATGCCCAAATTTAAAATCTTCCTAGGGTAAAGTGTGTGGTTGATGAGAGCTTAACTACACATGCCAGGCATTATGCATTCCAAAGTTCTTTGTGCCAAGTATTACTCTGAGAAACTATCCAATCTGCCAAAGAGAAGATTTGTGGCAGAAAATAAATACATACATAGTGTGTATACTGGAGGTACCAAAGTTTTAAAGTGAAAGCCCTTAGGGTTTGTGGGAATTTAACATCTTTTTGATTAAAAATATCAATATTTTCATTTTAACTTGAAGGCTAGGGAAACAGTATGCTATTTTGTTAATTATTTTTTTCCACAAGGGAATTTATTATTAAGGACAGGGATCTTTTATACATCTGGCAATAATATAATTAACTCCTTCAACAACAAGAAGCCTACTGCAGTACTTATTATACACCAGAATTCAAATTTCGGGTCAATATTTTAATAAATAAATATATTTGAATTAAAAAGCCAAAATTTATTTAAAATATTTGAATAGGTGTCTCTCAAATGCTTACGTATTAATCTCTGGGAAAAGCCATAAAAACTGTCTATTTGCTATTTTGGCAACTCCTCTTAATTTAGAGACTGGTCATGAATTTCAGATCACCTTTAAACACATGCCCAAGTCACCATAGGCAGGCCCTAAGATAGGAACCCCTGATTTCTGGGTGTCTGCGGATGAAAAGGCTATCTGGTTAGGAAAGTCCTTACTGCCACAATAGGAGGGACTGATACCTGTCATGGTCCCCGAAGCAGGGGTTGAGTCCCTCAGTCCCTCCATGGGCTGAGTGGCTAAGGTCTAGGGAAATGGAGTCACAGTACTCTGGTTCCCACCGGGAGTTAGAACCTGCTTTTCTAAGAAAACAATGCAGTAGCTCAGTGCTTTTCAGGTGAAGAGGATATTTAGGAGGGTTTTCTCCAAACTATAAACACCATCTGTCACCTCCCCAAGATTCTGAAAGGTTCCCAGCTATGAACTGTTACCTTAGGGCCACCAAAAAGGAAGACAGTGTACTGAAGCTGGGATCAGTCATAGACCACTTCCACAATCAGAGTATAACTAAAGAACAGATGCTTACAACAGAATTTCCTATTGTTGTATTGGTCATTACAAAATACATACTCAAGCTTTAGCATAGGAAACCAAAATAGCAGAACATGGTCACTTGTCCAGGAGACAGCCATCATGGCTAAAATTAATTCTATGGAAAAATAGGTTCCAGGCTCCAAATAAGTGTTTATTACAAAAGTCTGTTCCTGAGTTTCGATCTGGTAATAGATTAGGGCATGTATAAAGCATGAAAGAATAAGGGGTTACATTGTTTGTTGATTTAAAGGAGACATAAAACCAAGATAAACAGAAACAACAGATTATATGACAAGGATATACTTACAAAAAGAAAAATCTTGATTAAAGTTGAAATAGCATTGCTCTAGGGAGAACGATACTTCAAAAATATAAAATAAAAGTCAAGGTGAGAGCTTTTGAGGGAAACAAAAGAAAGGAAGCCTTGCCCCTTTTTTTTCTGATGGTAGAGTTGTGATTTAGCACATTCAACATCATTCTAGAAAGGTTGAGGATTTTCACTCAGTGAGTTCCCCTAGAAGCCAGGTGGCTGAGGTCAGAAGAGCGTGCCATGACAACTACATGATGGAGAGAAGGGAGATGAGCTGGGAAGAGACATACTGGGGCAGGGAGAAACATTCTGGAGTTCCACAGGACTCTGTCCCAGATCCAAAACTTACCTCTGGCTCCCCTGTACTCTCTCCCTGCAGTGATCACGGAAGTGGTCCTGGCACACAGGAATTTCAGTATTCATTTATACCCTCCTTTCCCTCCTGCTCCCTCTCCCGCGCCCTTTCTGGGCCCCCACTCACCCTCTCAGGTCTTGTCTGGTTGTCACTTCCACAGGGAGACCCTCTCTAGTCCTCCAGATTAAGTTACATTTCCCTGTTATTTGATCCTGCAGTATCCTGGGCTTTGAAATGCTCATCATATTTGCAAGCACTGGTTTAAGGTACGCCCTCTGGCTATACTGTAAACTTCATGAAAGCCAGTTGTGTCTCCACCCCTAGCACTAGCTCAATGCCTGACCCACAGAGGTCCTGAGGATCACTGAGTGCATTGCTGGATAAATGAAGAACACAGAATGAGATAAAATAGGACACGGAGCTATCTCAAAGTGAGCTTCAGCACAGGTAGAAAATGGATGCAACAGTAAAAAGCACATGTGGTATGCTCCTGACTATTAAATCCTAGGTTAGGAATTTCCAGAGTAAAGGAAAAAAGGAAAGAACAAAGGAATTGCAGCGCCTAGAGAACACAGGTTTAAAAATACATTTACACTTGATACTAATTTAATTTGCTTTTTTATTATTAAGAATGCATTCAGAATTTTAAGCTTAAAGAATGGCATGGAATTTTAATTTCCATCAGAAAGAACCATGTTTTTAAAAATTTAAAATACTATCTCAGTTCATAACTCCGTTTGTTTTGCAGGGTAGAGGAAAGTGGTGATCATAGCGGTACTAAAATCCTCATATATCCCTACTGTACAAGAAATAATAAAATTAATGGATTACATTGAAAAAATTCTATAAGAAATATAAAAATGTCCATGGAAGTAAGAGACTACCTTCTAGTTGGCAAGCTGCTGCTAATTTGAGTCCTTAAGCGTAGTTATCCAGCTCTATCCTCCACTGCATTATTTATAATGTCCAATTATCTTCTACTCTAAAGCTGCAAAACTTTCCTTCCCAAAGAAATACTTTTAGCAATTTATAAGAATAAAATGACTAGCAGTAGAATGTTTTAATGAAAATACATTTCCAACGTGATAGTCTATGCCCTACAATCATGTTGTGGAAGAATTGTGCCCAACGCCAATTATCATATGTAGTAATAAGACATTTAATGCCCTGGCAAGTATGGGGTGTATGAACTTCTAATTGGGACTCTCACATTTCAGATCTCTTTTTGTTCCCTTTGCCGAGCAGAAATAAAGCTTTTCTCTTAATCCTAATGGATTTGACAAGCATCAATTTTCATATTAGCTTACTGTCTGATAGTCTTTGAAGTGGAACTCCCTTGAGTTGTGAGTAGAGAAATCACCTTTCCGGTGAGAGAGCTTTCATGATATTCAACGCAGTGAAAGGCTCCATAAAGCAGAACTGTAGTGTGGAAGAGCACACAGGAGCAAGCGAGAACCACGGCTTTCTCACTGACGCACACGGCATCCTGACCTTTTCAGAGGGTGGGAAGGCTTCTCAGAGTGTTTGGTTATATACACCTGACTTTCCCATGAAAGAGCAAGGGCCACACACGATCACATAACGTAAAAGGAGTAAGAAGTGCGGCAGATAGGGAAGTGCAGTTGTACCTACCTATGGCCCTGCTTTGTTCCAGACAGTTCTCATACATGCTGCTGCACTTGGAGTTTCCAGGCTGTGCGAACAACAAATTGTGAAACATTTACAAACATAGTGTAAGTTCATAAACTTGCAAAAGACACTAAAAATTCCCAGTTTTAGTAGAAAACACCACTTTCTGACAGAGGAAGTGAGATAAAGTGAGAAAAAGAAGTTGATATTTTAAATGGGAAGTATAGCCTCCTTTCCCAATGAATTGTTTTGGAGCTGCAGAGGTGGGTCTGATTAGGGTATGGGGGGTCAAAACCGTAAGGTCTATACCCTGAGGGTTATTGCTTCTGCTTGGGAGGTCACATTCCAGGACTCAATCCAAGCTCAGCCAGAAAGGGTGATTTCCAGGACACTTGTACAAACACTGGCCATTTAGCAAACTTCTATCTAACTGTGAGTTGGCAGATTGGAGCCCTAATCTACTGAGGTGTGTGCCAGATTCACTTTTCATCCTCGAAAAATCTCATGCTATCAAAGGCTTCGATTATCCATATACACATCTCTCTTCAGTAACAGTATGGGATCCACTGACACCTTTGAGAAGGGCACTATCTATGCTTTAGAAAGATTAATCTATCAGTACCATGCAGGAGGGTTTAAGGGAATGAAACCGGAGACAGAGAAGGGGCCTTCAGGGTCACCTGTGCAAATCTGGACCAGAACTTAGAAAGATGCAATAGGAAAGATATAGGCTGAGTAGATTCAAGATATTTTCATGGTAGGATCCTAGGTCTTAAAGACTGAGTTGATATATGGCCTGAAGTGTGAGAAAACAAAAAACTGTAGATTAGTGAAAAAATAAGAATGCCATTAATAAACTTGAGCACATCAGGAAAGGAATCTGGCTTGGAGTCAAGGTAAAATGCTGAGTTTAATCACAGCTGGAAAGGCAGGTATGGCTAAAGACAAAGAAGCTGGTGGAGTCTGTACACAGGTGGCATGTCAGAGGAAAAACCAGGGCCAAGCGCAGAGCATTAGAAAGGGAGTCCATGGCAGTAAAGCAGATGCTTGGTTTCACAGGGGTGGATATACAAGAAAACAAGATCAAAAAAAGATAAGATGCAACTTCCTCTGAAATGCATCAAAAACAAGAAGGATTGATGGATGATAGCTACATAGGATGACAGGGCAAATAGAGTAAAATTATAATTATAGAATCTAGGTGGTGAGTATTCATGTGTAATTCTTTCAACTTTTTTCTATGTTTGAATATATTCATAATAAAATTTTAGAAAACAAGAAAAAGAAAGAAAAGCAGCAACTAAAGATGCAGAATGAATGACACATGGAAATGTTTTAGAAGCTAAAAGAAGAGGTCTAAAAAAAGAAGAGAAAGCCAACAGATATCACACGCTATAAACAGATTCAAAATACTGAAGGAAATAGATTTAGCAATTACACTGACAACCAAACAACCAAAAAACCAGTGGTGAGCACTGTAAAAGAAATTTCTATCAAGCTGTCAAGCAGAGTTCAGATTTTGGAAGTGTAGTGTGGATGTGAATGCAGAAATACAGTGTTTTCTACAAGTCTGTGGATGAAAGGAAGATGACAGGGAGGTGGGATATTATTAGATGGGTTGGGGGAGCCCAAGTGTATCTGAAGACAGAAGAGAAAGAACTGGTATACAGAGAAAAAAATAACAATGGAAATACAGGTTGATGGACAGAACAAGAGCACAGTGTTGGTGGAGGGAACAGGGTTGGGAGCTCAGGGGAAGGATTAGCTGTGGAGACAGTAGCTAAGGAAGAGAACCAAGGAGGACACAGAAACACATGGGAGACAGAGAAGGATGAAGTTGAGGATTACATGTTGGACCGTCCTAGTCTTTCCAGAGAAGTAAGATGTGAGGTCACTTGCTGAGGATGAGGCTGGGGGATTAGGAGTAAAAGTTACTTAGCACAGGCTCCGACAATGATTCATTCTCTGGCTCTGTATTGAGGAAGATGATATCTTCTGTAAACTAGCATTTGGAAGTCCTCAAATTAAGCTCAGTGATAGGACAGAACTGCAATGTTAGCTACAATAGCAATATTGTATTATTGTGATATTACTTACCAAATAGCACAGCTTTTCACACCGTATGGGGCAGTAAGCCATTTGTTCTGTGGCTTGAACTTTGATCCGCACATCTGAAACACCACCTGCAGGCGGCTGCTTCCCCGGGATTTCATTATAATACTCATGATCTTCTCTCTCCTCAGCATGGCCATCAACAGGCACCTCCTCGCTGTAAGAGAAAAAAGGATCCCCAAGAGGCTGGGTGGGAATTCATATGCTGTAGGGGATGCAGAGAGATCAGAACCATGCAAATCACCCTGAGAAACTTTTCGTGCTTTACGAGTATAGCTGTGTTTAGGTGATGTCAAACATCTGGATAGAAGCAACCAGATGGCTGAATTGTTTAGCTTTCTGTAGACAATCAAAGTGGGGTAAGCCAACAAAAAGTGCCATGGGTGATGCTTTCACGTCTCCTCTCAGTGATAAAATATGTACATATACATATATATATATATATATATGTATATATATATATATATACACTAACTTCCTGAATGTAAGTTGTTTTTGTCAATCGAATAAAAATACAAAGTTTTCCTTAAATTCTTCAGCCCACTTTCGCTATAGCATTTTGGAAATGCTTTTGCTCAAAGAAAATTTAGATACTGAGCAGAGGGCCTGGCTCAGTTTACCATAAATGGAAGATGAAAACTTCAGTTTATGAAGACGAAAAAAAAAAATACAAGAGCTATGGCCAGCTATCTTGTCTGCACAAATCTGGAGTATATGTGATTCATAAAGAAATATTAGAACCATATGTGGCAAGCAGATAGATTCGTGTAAACATGCATTGTTTTTAAGAAATAGGGCAAAAAAAAAAAAAAAACACAGATTTTTCTTCCAAACTGGAATTAGTCAAAGTTTCTTATGAGAAAAAAATAAATCAAGTCCATTTGGACTGAGTTGACTTCACTGACAACCCACAGCTTTGCTGGGTTCATTACATGTCAATGAAAAGACAACACTAAAATGCAAGAGCCACCCTGGAACACATTCAGCATCAAGGCCTGCTGGTAGCCCCTCTTCTTTGCCGTGCTAAGCCACCTCTGAGAGGAGATCTCCAAGTCTGGTGTTTGTTGATACATGAAATGATAAATTGGGGGGGGGGGGCGGTTTCCAGAAATGCATTTACAAGTGTCCAAGAATTTTATTTCTTGGGTATGAATTCTGCCACCCAGGGACCTCACTGCATTCCACACGTGGTGGAGTCTGACAGGCCTGAAAGGGTTCAGCTTTCACTGTGGACTTTCTGTGGTGCAGACAGAGTCACGTCGTGCTCTACCCCTTGGCCTGGCTGGAGCTGAGCTATCTGCACTACCCACCAGCAAACAGGAGTTCCTGCGACACACATTTGATTCTTAGGATTTTCTTCTTTCTTAATTATTTTAACTGATATGCAAGGGATCTGGGGTTGAAACAAACCTGAGAAATTTCTTCTTGCTCATTTTACGACACTATCTAATTAATGCAGAGCTCTGTATAACATCAGAGAAACAGGGTCAACCCATTCTTACTTTTAGTGTTTCCTCTATTACAAAGCAAGAGGAAATATCTAGACAAATAAGAAAGGAAGAAGAGTAAAAATGTCACTGTTAGTTTGTATGGAAACTGTATCTATTGGTAAATAAAAAATTACTAATTTCATTAGTCCATTTTCAATTCCATATTAATTTTAAAACAAAACAAAGTATGGTGAAGTCAAATAATTATAGAATTCCTGGCTGACCTTTCACAAGAAGGATTCAAAGAAGGATTTTTCAAATACTGTTTAAACCGGAGTTCAAAAGCCTGTCCTATGGTACTTATGACGTCCTGGGCCATTCCATTGCGGCATTCCAGTATGTGGCAGGCTGCAAGAGGACATACCAAAAAATTACAATAAATTTTCAGTAAGAGAAGATTTTATAAAGTTGAAATACTTCCAGAACATGAACTGGTAAATAAAAGGAAGTAGGTTTCCAAGTTTTCTGCAGCTCTGAAATCGCATACTTCATATTATATATGCATCAAAGAGAAGAAACATTCACATTTTACGACGAGATACTTCAAAACACTTATAAATTTCAGTCTTGAGGCAGGTATTTGGGGCTCACACTTTAATAAAGGCAGACCGATCCTGACTAATAATGTGATTCATGTTCTGTGTTAGCTCTAGAAGTCAATACAGAAGATGATTTTAGGGCAACAACCTGACAAGATGATGTCTGCCGCATTGTCTTTACGTGGTACTCTACGGATGACTGAAAACAAAATAACTTTCTACATGCACCCCTCACAAATGGGGAAGAGCTACTGGTGAAGACAGGGGCTTTAGACTACCCTTTCCTCTAGCCAGCCCTTTGCCCTGTCATTACTACTCAAAATCAGTGATGGTGTGGGAATCCCTGTCTTTGAAATCCTACTAAAGAACTATCTCCAATAAGCACCAAATCAAGATTTCATGAAGACTGATATTATCAGAGGATATTAAAATTTTTATAGATACTTTCTCTAAAAAGCTGTTACTAGAAAGGGCTAGCTATCACTAGCAAATTAAAGAAATAAATTGTGGAGAGGGCAGCTGACAGAACATCACAGGCGAATTGGCAAATCTGCTACTGCTAAGTTAAAGCCAGAGCTTATGTTCAGGGGACCATAAATTAATCTCCCCATCACATGGAATGTCGGTTGCCTTGATGAGAGAATGGTGTTGTGCTCAGGGCCTTAATATACGACTGAACTGAATCTGAAGTTTCATAAGGATGGCTTAAAATCATAAGGATGACTTAAGATACGGTAATAAGTTTCATGAGATTTTCAAAATTACATTGGTCTGTATAGCCTGAAGAATTGAGGAATGAGGGAAAAGCTTGACAATTTTTCAATATACAAGAATGTTGTAAAAACTGTCAGCTATTTTCTGAGAACAGGAAAGGCTTAAGTGGGTGCCTAGGGAATTAGATTAAATAAAAAGGAAGCTGTGAAATGGTGGGACTGTGGGAACAATACTGGAACATTTTACTAAAAGGGATACATACCTGAAGAAAGGAGGATACCTATTGTGATGAAGGCATGTTTTTAGGCTCTGAGTAGTCATGAGAAGGATTTTATATGTATTTAAAGTAAAATAAAATTCAATCAAGCCCTGGTGCCTCAAATGGTGAAGAATCAGCCTGTAATGCAGGAGACCCAGGTTCAATCCCTGGGTCAGGAAGATCCCCTGGAGAAGGAAATGGAAACCCACTCCGGTATTCTTGCCTGGAGAATCCCATGGACAGAGGAGCCTAGCAGGCTACAGTCCATGGGGTCGCAAAGAGTCAGACACAACTGAGCAACTAACACATTCACAAAATTCATTCACACCTAACTGGATTTGCAGAGCCTATAACAGTAGGTTATGGTAGAACCTACAATGGTTTCCTAGCTTTATGTTGATAATCATCTCAAGGAATATCAGACAATTCTCATTTCAGAATTAGCTGGACATTTACTTAAGGAATTTATGTCTCTGAACTTTTGGAAGGGAGGTTTGTGTGTGTGTAGGCAGGGGATGGTATTACTAAATCAAACGATGCTAAGGTATCAAATCTCCAAAAGGGTTATTGATCACTTCTTGTAAGGTTGCCCCTTTCAAGAAGCAACCTGGATCTTGAAATAGACTTAGGAGCTAATCATAGTTTTGAAAACCTGATTAACAATGTCTATAAATTAATAGCCTTCTCACCAAAGGAAAATGTTTGGTCTATTTTCAGATTGCCATTGTATATTGACCCCCTTTTTTCTCTACACTAGCTTCACACAGTGACTAATGCACTGAAGGTGTTTTAAAAGTATGTGTTGAATGAATTAATGTTGATTTCTCTGAATCACACTCATAACTCTGCTGTGAGAAATCATCTTCAGTTCTACTGAAGTGAGACTGGCAGTGAGCCCCTGTCACAGGGAAGGTTTCATGACCACTGAGTGGTACAAATGACCACTTGGGTCATTCGTGAAAATGGTCTCCTCCTTCCTGGTTAGGCTTCACATCCTTAAACCTATAAAGTGCCCTTGGACACGTGTCCTTTGGTTGAGCCCAAAAAATAGTTGTGCTACACTATGGTAAAAAAAAGGTAACTCACTTGAATTATTTTTTTCATCTCATAAATTCCTGGTCAACTTAAAAATGAAGTCAAGGCCAGAAATCAAACCAATATTATACAGCAATCATCAACAATTAAAAACAAATATTTTAAAAAATCAAAATGGAAACAATTTATGTAATCTTACTTTCTCTTAGGATAAACAAGATGTCTTGAGATAAAGATGGAAAAGATAGTGGGAGAGGTGGGAAATTCAACTATAAATAAAATAGATAAATAAGAAAAACCAAAGTTTATCTCCCATGAGAGGGATGAGAAAACAACAATGGCTGAAAGAACTCTGTGATAAGATGCAGATCCCAGTTCAATGGCCAATTATACCACAGTCTATGTGAATAAGGTATGCTACACCCAGGCCCTCACCTGCCAAGACAGGGCGTTGCATGATCTCTGAAGTCCCTTCCTGCTTTACAGAAATCCTATCCTCCCTTGATTATAGTACTTTAAATTCTCTGAGAAACAGGGCAAGGCACATGGGCATATAGGAATGAATGAATGACCCAAACCCACCAACTGTCCTCTACCACTTCTCGTTTTATTTCTCTCAACTTTTCTGATACTTGAAGCTTTGGTCCTTTTCCTGGGCTGATGCTTACCAACACGATTTTTCACTTTCCTTTGGATAACCGTGTTACTGTCATATTATTTTTTAAAGATTAAACAGGAAGAGAAGAAAAAACCGTGGTGCCTATCTCCAGGAAAGGAACAGCTGGACACGATGCCTGGCCCTGTGCAAGTGTCCTGTGCAGCCTCGCCACTTTCAGGAGTACACACATTTTGGTGGTGCTTTTGTTGCCACTTACGTGATGCTCTGTGAAAATGCTCTTTGTTCTTTTTTAGGTTGGTCATGACCTAGACAGGAATGGGTTTTGAATCACATACAAATATGCCCAATTCCCATTGCTAGACCCATCTCCAAAAACTCAGATAAGCACCAGCTTGGTCAAGAATTTCTCAATCTTTAGCTAATGAGAAGGAAGAAAAACAAGCATATAATAGAAAATCCCAATTCTCCCCAAAACAATTTGACTTTCCAGTGATGTGGGGGGCCCGAGCTTTGACCTCTATGTCTGAATTAGACAGACTTGGGTTCTCTTCATTGTGAAATGAAAAGAATGTTCTGTCTGTGAACAGACCTACAATTCTATTCTTGAGTATCAGGTACTCTATTAAGTAAGATGTAAAAGAATCTTAGATTCATATTCTTCTTTTTCATTTGGTTTCCTAACTGGATAGTCATGGACAAGGGGCTGAGAACAATTCTTAAAGAATAACAGACCTTTCTTTAATGCTTTATGCTTAAATAGACCAGTTTTGCTTTTGTTGTTCATTTGCTTTTGGTTTTTGGTTTTTATGGGAAAACTAGAAATTCAAAAGTGCAGCTTCTCAGGTCACCCACCAGATGGCGCTGTGGGACTGAAGCATAGAGTCTACCAGCCCTTAGGAAGAAATCGGTCTGATGCAACTAGCCAGCTGTCGGACCACAGTTTATCAATGTCACCAGGACAGCAGCACATGTATTTTACAGCCATAAACATAAATAACATAACTGGGTTAATTTAAATTGGTGTTACAGGGTTCTTTTTGTGGTTTTGTTTTGTTTTTTGCTTTCTTTATAGAGAGGACCACGACATGCCTATATCCAGGTAGTCCAGGTAAACTGGGACCTCTTCACAGACTAGATTCAGAGAAAATATTCAAGCTGTCCTGCACTGCACACATTTGGAGTAAGAAGTGAAGCGATTCTTCATTTATAGCAATTACAGGGGTAAGCTGTATTGGTCACTAGGTAAACTCAAAACACTCTTGCTGGGGGGCTCACCTTTTCCACAGAAGAGGCCTTTTATAAAATAAGGAGTTCACTAACAAGTCCTAGCCAAGATGGAAAAAGTGGTAGCTTCCCTGAGTTGAAGGCACTAATTCTAAAAGTGAATCAAGCAGAGGGGAGACTGTGGGAACGTTCGGGATAATTAGCATGCGGCCCGGGCTCCTCTGCCTGTCAGCCAGGCTCTCCTCATCCCTGAGGTCTGACTGCTTCCGTGACCCGTCCACTGACACTGTGGTTCCCACAGTGACCAGCAGCCTGTCAATTGCTGGACTGAATGGCATTTTCCACCTCCATTCCCCTGAACTCCTTTTCAGTCTGAGACATTCCCGGGTATCTTCTCCTAGAGAAATGTGTTCTTCCTCCATCTTAGTCGATACTGATCTCTCAGCCCTCCTCTTTCTGGGTTCTACTTTCAGACATCTTGCTCACTTTTAGGGCTAAGAAGCTGCAGCTTCTCCAAACCTGAAACCTCTCCCCAGCCCCCACAAACCTTCAGGTTTCTCCTCTCAACTGAACATTTGCCCCGGGAAGAGCCAAATTAACTAGGTAATTTTATAACATTGTCTTTCTGGTTTCACTATTTTTTTTTTAATCAAGGATTTAGAACATTCTTTTTCTTTTTTTTTTTTTTTCAATTTTTTTATTAGTTGGAGGCTAATTGCTTCACAACATTTCAGTGGGTTTTGTCATACATTGATATGAATCAGCCATAGATTTACACTTATTCCCCATCCCGATCCCCCCTCCCACCTCCCTCTTCACCCGACTCCTCTGGGTCTTCCCAGTGCACCCGGCCCGAGCACTTGTCTCATGCATCCCACCTGGGCTGGTGATCTGTTTCCACCATAGATAGTATACATGCTGTTCTTTTGAAACATCCCACCCTCACATTCTCCCACAGAGTTCAAAAGTCTGTTCTGTATTTCTGTGTCTCTTTTTCTGTTTTGCATATAGGGTTATCATTACCATCTTTCTAAATTCCATATATATGTGTTAGTATGCTGTAATGTTCTTTATCTTTCTGGCTTACTTCACTCTGTATAATGGGCTCCAGCTTCATCCATCTCATTAGGACTGGTTCAAATGAATTCTTTTTAATGGCTGAGTAATATTCCATGGTGTATATGTACCACAGCTTCCTTATCCATTCGTCTGCTGATGGGCATCTAGGTTGCTTCCATGTCCTGGCTATTATAAACAGTGCTGCGATGAACATTGGGTTGCATGTGTCTCTTTCAGATCTGGTTTCCTCATGTGTATGCCCAGAAGTGATTGCTGGTCATATGGCAGTTCTATTTCAGTTTTTTAAGGAATCTCCACACTGTTCTCCATAGTGGCTGTACTAGTTTGCATTCCCACCAACAGTGTAAGAGGGTTCCCTTTTCTCCACACCCTCTCCAGCATTTATTGCTTTGTAGACTTTTGGATAGCAGCCATCCTGACTGGCGTGTAATGGTACCTCATTGTGGTTTTGATTTGCATTTCTCTGATAATGAGTGATGTTGAGCACCTTTTCATGTGTTTGTTAGCCATCTGTATGTCTTCTTTGGAGAAATGTCTGTTTAGTTCTTTGGCCCATTTTTTGATTGGGTCATTTATTTTTCTGGAATTGAGCTGCAGGAGTTGCTTGTATATTTTTGAGATTAATCCTTTGTCTGTTGCTTCATTTGCTATTATTTTCTCCCAATCTGAGGGCTGTCTTTTCACCTTACTTATAGTTTCCTTTGTTGTGCAAAAGCTTTTAAGTTTCATTAGGTCCCATTTGTTTATTTTTGCCTTTATTTCCAATATTCTGGGAGGTGGGTCATAGAGGATCTTGCTGTGATTTATGTCGGAGAGTGTTTTGCCTATGTTCTCCTCTAAGAGTTTTATAGTTTCTGGTCTTACATTTAGATCTTTAATCCATTTTGAGTTTATTTTTGTGTATGGTGTTAGAAAGTGTTCTAGTTTCATTCTTTTGCAAGTGGTTGACCAGTTTTCCCAGCACCACTTAGAACATTCTTTTTCTTTTACAAATGCAATAAACATTCATTATAGGGAGTTTTAGAAAACAGACACCAAGGAAAAGAAATTACATAAGTCTCACTAACCAGGCATATCTGCATACTATTAACATTTTGACATATGTCTTTATAATTTTTTTTTTTTTCAAAAAATTACCTGGGATCATACCAATCACATTGGTTCATAATCTGCTTTTTGTACTTAATAATATTAATTGCTGCATGGTAGAACAGCCTATGGATTCGTTTAAATAATTTGCTATTTACAAATACTGAATTTTCCTTTTCTCACGTGACACGCTCACGTGTGCTCAGTCGTATCAGACTCTTGGCGCCCCTACGGACTGCAGCCCGCCAGACTCCTCTGTCCATGGGATTCTACAGGCAAGAACACCGGAGGGGTACTATGCCCTCCTCCAGGGGATCTTCTGGACCCAGAGATTGAACCCACGTCTCCCGCATCTCCCGCCCTGTAGGCGGATTCTTTCCTGCTGAGCCACCAGTGATCTTTATTGCTTAATCTTTGTACATGTCTCATTTCCTTAGAAGTGAAATTGCTGATTCAAAACTGCTTACACAGGCTTCCCTGATGGCTCAGTAGTAAAGAATCTGCCTGCCAATGCAGGAGACACCGGTTCGATCCCTGATCCGGAAAGATCCCACATGCTGCGGAGCAACTAAGCCTGTGCACCACAACTGTTGAGCCTGGACTCGAGAGCCAGGGAGCCACAACCACGGAGTGCACACGCTGCAAATACTGAGGTCCGAGCGTGCTGGAGCCCACGCTCTGCAACAAGAGACGCCTCCACAAGGAGTAGCCTGCACACCCCAGCGAAGAGCAGCCCCAGCTCGAGGCAACCAGAGAAACGCCTGCATGCAAGCAACAAAGACCTAGCACAGCCAGAAATAAAGAAAGTTCTTCTTAATAAGTGTTTACACTTTTTAAAGTTTTGATGCAAATTTTCAGTATGCTTTCTGAAACAGTTGGATCTACACTCCTACCAGAAGTATTCAGGAGATACTACAACTCCAAATCACATTTTACCTTTTTATAAAAGACAAATACAGTATCTATTTATAATTTGTGTTTCTTTGATTGCTAGTAAGTTTTTTGCTTTTCTTTTATGCTTCTTGGTGCCCGGTAATCTCCTTTTGTGTGTGCTCCAGACTTGAAGTTAGTCCAGGTGCTTACTGGCTGGGTGAGTTTAGTAAAACTACCTTTTCAATTCCAGAGCTTGCTTCTTTAAAAAAGCAGTGACATTAATATCTACTTCATAGGACTGTTGTGACGATGAAAGGAGACCATGCAGAAAGTACTCCTGACAATGTCTAGCACGTGGTGAGCACAAAATAAACGATAACTTTTTTTTGTTCTTCTTTCTCTATTGGATTGTTTTTCCTATTTGTAAAAATGCCTGTTTTTTTTTTACTGGCAAGCCACTTCAAATCACTCAGGACAATAATAATAATAATGACTATCGTTTATTGCATACTTATAATGAGCCAGGCATTGAGATACTTGCATCAAATACAATATCTGATTAAGTCCTCGAGACCACCTGATTGCTATTTCTTTAGCAATGCCCTTATCTAAATAACTCCCAACAACTATTACTTCACAATTTTGTCCAGACTGTCCCTTCTCCTGCACATGTAGTTTAGAGCATCATCAGCCCTGCCCAGGGTCAGTGAGATGTCCTCCAAACTGAACTCCACAATTCCAGACCACTTTCCTGCCCTCAATATCACCTTTATAGATGGAAAGGCCAGAAAAGTTATTTTATAATTTTAGTAGAATGGTGGAAACCAGAATAATTCTTTATAAAGCTCAAAATCTTCAACAGCCCCCAGTAACCTTTTGGCTGGCCTTCTAAGCCTTGACAGTTTCTTCCCTCTCAGCCTACTTCTACTCTTCGCTTTTGTTGCAACCCACCTTTGCCCACCACCCAAACCCACAGCCCTGAGCTCACTGCACTGGTGCCTGAATTCACTTACTGCACAGAGCCTCCCTGAGCAGCTGCAGGCTCCAGGCACTGTGCCCGTGCGCCCCTCTTCTGCTGCACATCGGACAGGCTCTGTTTCTCTCCCCTGTGATGATGAGCCCAGGGTGGCCAGTTATCATTTTTCTTCTACAACGATTATCTCAGCCTCTTGTGTATTAGTATGTAATTAATAATTATCTGTGGACTCAAGAGCTGTGTCAGTACCTCTGGGCAGAAACTAAAGCACAGGTGAGGAGAAAGGATTTAACACTTGAGGGGTGTGCAAACAGTGGGTATGCTGTGAACTGAACGGCTTCTCGCAGAGAAGGTACATAAGAGAAGGGGCCAGGGGACAAGAAAAGGAGCAGAACGTGATGAGGAGATACTAACTTTTTTGCCCAAGAAAATCACATTATGTCTCTAAGTCGTCTAGCTACCAGACAGACCTGTTTCCCTAAGAAGACAGAAAGATGAGAAGACAGGAAAGGAAATCGTGCTTTCTCGGTATTATCTGTTACTCCTCTCAACAACATTAGCAAGTAGATGTTATTACTACCTAGGAGGGGTGGGATGAGGAGAGGGGAGGAAGGTTCAAGAGGGAGGTAATGTATGTGTAATTATGGCTGATGTGCTGTTGCACAGCACAAACCAATACAACATTGTAAAGTTATTTTCCCCAATTAAAAATAATTTTTAACATAAAAAAGAAAGAAAGAAACTGAAGTTTAGGATGTGAAACAACTTGGCTGAGGACTACAGTGTGATGGGGGAAGAATTATGATTCCTGTCCAGCCTGTCTGACTCCAGCATATTTCTTATTTCTTATACCTGGGCTGGGACTAAAGAAAGAAAACACTGAAACCTCTATATGAAGAGTTTCTGAGTCCATTCTCTTCTTACTCTGAAATCCATCCATGAGCTCAGTCAACAGTTCTCATAAAAGCCTTTGCAGAATCCTCGAGCCAGGATCCCCCTGAATTCCTTCTAGCAGCTCAGCTCTAGCAACTCAGGCATCAGACTTCAAAGTGAATGAGTTGCATTGCATTCTCTCTGCTTTATTTCACTTAAGCAAGTGAGGAGATCGGCAAGCATGTGGATCCTAGGCCATTACCCTCCGTAACAAGCATAATCTTTGAACCCCTTCTGCTGAAGAGCAATGCCATGCCTGAGATATTCAGTGACTGATGGCAAAGTTACTAAATATCTAGAGTTCCTGGTCTATTTGTTCTTCCTTTCACCCTGTCCTTTTCAGGTTAAAAGAAAGGGATTTGTTGTTCAGAGACCTTCCCAAAAATAGCCTACTTCCATTCTTTAGGGAGGGCTTCAGTGGTAAAGAATCCGCCTGCCAATGCAGGAGACACAGGTTCAATCCCTGGGTTGGGAAGATCCCCTGGCGAAAGGAATGACAACACACTCCAGTATTCTTGCCTGGGAAATCCCATGGACAGAGGAGCCTAGTGAGCTAAATCCAGGGGGTCACAAAGAATCAGACACAACTTAGTGACTGAACAACAGCAACTTTAGGGAAGCTCAGGCTTGATTAAAAGAGGTTGCTCTTTGGTATCTTTGTTGTGTTCCATTCCTACTCCCCTTCCTTCACTAGTTCCTGTCTCTCCCATCTACTCTTTGAGTAATATCCATTCTTTATTATGTAGTTTAGAGTATACTTTAAAGGAGTATTGCACAGTATTTATAACCCGTTCTTCTTTCGATTTCATCGAGCAATGCTCTCTTGGGCCACATTTACTGAGCATCTACTCTGTGCTGGGTACTATGCCAGCAGGTGGTCCTCACAGTTTCATTTTTGACAATTATGATAGTTTCCAAATGGACCTGCCCCCTCCCTGAATCCATCCACTGCAGCCTGCTGCCAAATGAACCTTCCTAAATCTCTGCTTTGTAAACTGCTTTCTCCACCCATCTGCTCATAAGATTGTCTCTACTTATTAGCTCTCTCCTATCTGCCCTCTAGATGTCCTTTTTTGACTTTTTTCCCCCTTCATACACAATCTGCATCCTATTAAGTGTTTATTCACCTGCTTCCCAGTATTTGTCGTTGTTACTTAGTTGTTAAGTCATGTCCAACTCTTTTGTGACTCCATGGACTGTAGCCTGCCAACCACTGTCCATGGGATTTCCCAGGCAAGAATAATGAAGTATTGGGAGTAGATTGCCATTTCCTTCCCCAAGGCATCTTCCCAGGGATTGAACCTGCATTTCTTGCTTTGGCAGGCAGATTCTTTACCACTGAGCTACCAGGGAAGCCCTGCTCACCAGTACACCACATGCATTTTTGCCTCATGTTTTTATAACTCTTTGAATCTCCAAATTCCACTCCATACATACTTAATGAATGTTTGGCGGCAAACTCCGCCCTGAGGTGACAAAGGGTACTGCTCAACTAATAGGCTCTAGTTAAGGAGGCGGGGCGGGGGGGCGGGGGGGGGGGCGCAACCTAACACTCTTCACTAAAATGAGTGAATATCCCAGAGTCAGGGATGAGAAGCAACACTCAGCATGTCTGTCTACAGAGGCCAAATGGCCTAACTTCAGGCCCTTGACACAAAATGTGGCTGGCAGGTGGTTTCTTAGGCAATCTTACTAAATCCTGGGATGAGACAACTCATCAACTCACTCTTCCATTCACTCTGTCATTCAACAAAAATAGTTACTGATCATCACCACGTGCAAGGCATTGTGATGAGTGCTTGGGAAACAACAGTAAGAGAAACAAGTTCCTGCCCTCCAGTAGCTTTTAGTAGAAAGGACAGACACTAAACACATAAACAAGTGAGTGACTAAAATGATAAAAATGTAGAATAAGTGTCAATAGAAGAGAAACAAAGTATTATAACCCAGTAGAGTGGCATATACTACTGGAGACGGCAGATGCTATCAGTCAAAGAAGGTCTTTTTGAAGAAGAGACATTAAAACTGAGACCTAAAAGATGAGAAAAAGCCAGACACTCAGAGTGGCATGCCAGGCTCTTGAACAGCAAGGCACAGGCTTAACACCTATAAACACACACGTGCACACACTTGTCAAGGCAACTACAGGCCCATGACCTCACTGATTTGGGTCTTGTGTGCAATTCATTTGTCCACTGGGGATGTGGCAGCCAGCCCATCTATCCGTACTGAAACAGCTTCCCTTTCATTTATGCAAACAGATGACAAGACTTTTGGTTGAAGGGATTTAAATCCCACCTCTAATTTTTTCTCCTTTGCTCTGTTGACAGGGCTATTTATTTCAAACACATATTTACATAATATTTCTAGACCCCCAATACACTCTAGTGATACTCATCACTTTACATATTGAAAATAATTGCTTGTTACTTTCAAAAGTTGGTATATACCAACTCTTAAGAAAATCTAGAAGTTGCTTTCCATACCTCGTTGATTAACTGGATCTTTTGCTACGTAGGCAACATAGTCTGTAGTATCCTAAAAAAAAAGGGAAAATGATTGCATTTAAAATGGACGGATTGTACTGGTAAAAGATAAAAGAGTACATTTAGGGTATAATATTCAGGCAAAGACTGATGCTAAGGTTTCTGTTTAAAGAGCAAAGGAAAGCATCCTAGGAGGAAACATAAACAAATACATAATATATACTCAACAATTGTGGAGTCTACATTCTCTGCCCCTTGGGGAGATAATCTGAAGATTAAATATTTAGAGGCAGACAATATCACTAAGAATAAAAGAGAATGTAGGTAGGGACTGTGTTAGGACAAATATTCTTTTAAAATGGTTAGGAACTATTACTCTCCTGTGTTAAAGCTGAAATACCAGGGCTTATGTAATCACAAAGTTTATGTCATAAACTAGGATGTGAACCATGATTTCCCAGTTGTCCAAACAGATACCATGTAGATCAGAAAAAAAGCTGATTACAGAGACATGGTTTTGTGGTGGTTAGCTTGCTTTTATGCAGTGCAACTTAAGGAATAATATAGCAAAAATAAAAGGCATTTATTTGATCAATATATAGAAAGAAGAGATCATTTTTGAAATAGAGAACCCATGAAAATCCTAAGGAATTCCAAAAGATGCACTCCAAACTAGTGGTAACCAGAGCAGGAGACAATACAGGGAAGGGGGAGAGGAGGTACAAACTATTAGGTTTAAATAGGCTTGAGGATGTATTGTATAATACAGGGAATATAGCCAATATTTTATAATAACTGTAAATGAAATTTACCTTTAATAACTGTATAAAAATAAAGACACTTTAAAAGAAGACACTATAAAAGAAGATATAACAGCACCATTTCAACTTATGTTTAAAAAAGAGAGATGTGTTGCTGGCTTTGTAAAAACAAACAAAAAGCTACTTGGTAATTTTGACTTTTACTGAAAACAGTATGCTGATGAATGATAAGATTTTAATAATTAAAGATGCTTTTTGTTATCTCAGTTCTCAGAAAAAAATACACACAATACCATTTGCAGATTAGAAGTATGACTCTCTAGAGGGAAGATGAAATCAACCGGCAGGAAATAAAAGTCCATGTTTGTAATACCTTCAAGGACAATCACTTAATAACCCACAATGAATCATACAGGAAACAGATCTCAGGGTCAGTATAACTTGCCTTCAGTTATTTTAAAAAATAACACATACCTAAGTAAATCTCTCTTATACAAAAAGACAAAAGATTTGAAATATATAAAAATAAGGTCATGCCAATGAGCTTTATATTATATAATTTAGAAGCAAAGACACAACTATGGGGGCTTGGCTACCCATTTTAAAGTTGAAGAGGTGGTATGATGTGCTCAATGCTGTCTGCTGTCTTAGTTGATGGGAAAGAGGTCTCAAGAATGCATTGTGAGCATGAGAAAATTAAATATACTTCTTATATTTCCAGGCCTCAGTTTCCTCATGTTCAAAAGAATCTCTTAAAATTCCATAACTGTAAATATTTGGGAGAATTTAAAGAATGTTAAAAGCACAAACAATGGGAGGAAATATAAGAAGTATATTTAATTTTCTCATACTCATAATGCATTCTTGAGATGGAGAAAGTATATACAGATACAAAAGCATTACCAAGAACTGTCTTCAGGGCTGACTGAAGGGAGACAAGTAAATTGTTTTTGAGAAGGGAGTAAAGGTGAGGGTGAGCAAGGTCAAGAGGTGAGAAGGAACACCCAGTATTTTTGAAACTTTGGAGGGAATCTGGTAGAAAGAAGGTTCCACATTAGGTCATAGAGACTTTTAGCTTCCAAACCCTTGGACTCAATTAGCTGTGAAGCTGTAAATTATCTCAGACAGTGTCCTAAGAAAATATAGACATGTATTAGCAATACTGGTGACAGTTATCTCTTATCACTCTGTGCCAGGCACTATGCTAGCAGTTTACATGCACAATTTCACTTAATTCTCACAACACTTTGAGGCAAGGGGAGATCATTTCCCATTTTACAGAAGAGGACCCTAAAACTTAGACAGACTGTAAGTTAACTCAAGTCTACTTGACTCCAGAGCCTGGCACTCCACCATATTGCCTCCCTGACCTGAGGGTAAAATTCAGTTGGGGGAACCTCTAATGCCAAGGCTCTGGTCACCCCAGGTTTCTATGTAAAATAAGCAAACTTTCTCTCCACCTCTAGAAAACATAGAGGTGCCACTCAATTCAGTAGGTACAAACTTTTCCACAGTAGCCACAAATTCTTTACTATCTTTGGTAGCGGCAGTGCTTTGGCTGGTTTAAAGAAATAAAGGCACATAAAGACAGTCTAAAAAGAATCAGGATTCTGGAGAACTATGATGGATGCCATGCAGGGCATGTCTAGGGTAATTGAGGATTTTCGTACCAATTTTAAAATGACAGCGACTCTTGAAACTTGAAAAGGGAAATTGAAGGCAAATGGCAACAATTATTTTTCCCACAGCTCTTACAGAACTCATTACTTTACATTGCTTTACAAAAGTGTTCAAGTTCCTTCGTGGATGGTCAAGTTATAGAGGGTTAGGAAGAGAAGTGACAGCGCTGGCCTTTTCAGGCTGGAAGCTGACGCTCTCTGCTACCAAACATAGCCCTTGGTGTCGCTGCTGAGGTTGGATCAGAAGGTTAGATGGAGGGTGGATAGAGAGGAGCTGGGGATAAGTTATATGCAGATTTTTGACTGGGTGTAAGATCAGGTAAAATCCCTGCACATTTGTAGGTACAAAAAAAATGTCATAATGTCACAGAGGAGCAAAATCTTTCTCTTGCTCCCTCGGTTTAAACAGATGTGTTTCTTGGTCAGTCACAGGCTTCCTCATTTCAACGCCCATTTCCTTTTGCTCTGACCTGGAAATGATGTAGTTGGTGGTCTGGGAATGACTCTCTACTCTGCAGAGAACGCTTGGAGGGAGAGCACCGACTCAGATCTGCACAATTCATGAGAATTGAGCATCACGTGGCCTCTTAGTTGGAACAATAGGTTTTCTCTCCCCAGCTCAACATTCCCTGCATGAGTTTCTGAAAATGTAGTTGTTCATTTCGGATTAGACTTAGTTGCCTTGGCTGCTGGCCAGAATGGCAAATAGGCTTCCCCTCATGTGCCAAATCCAACTGATTAGGAGGATCTGCCTGGCAGTCTATGTTGAAAAGAATTCTGAAGGAGGACCGTCAACAGGTGTATAATATACCTGTTTTTATGAATTTGATGTTATCTGCAAGAAGCTTCTCAGATGATAACTCCATGGCTAGTAACACAATGGAGTATCATTAGTTTATCCACTAATCTAAGTATTTACAAAATCAGCGACAGGAAATATTTTGCCAGAACCCAAATTTTTCGCTGCCTGCTACATATGGCTATTCACGAACTGTAATATTTGAAAAAGACAGGTAGTGGTTAACATGCTTTACATAGAAATTTCTTTTAACTCTTATAAAAAAAGAACTTTAATGAATTCATACTTACCGGATCCCCTCCAGAAGCAAAAGAAATAGACTGCATATGATGATTTGCAATAATCTGCAAAACACAAATTAAAGACATATGATGCTACAAACTAATTATACCTAGTTATATACCATCTAACAGTAATGTACATACTTGTTTGTTTTGATTTTGCCTGCTCAACATCCCTTTGGAAACCACTCCATCCAAGTTCTATAATAATCTTATTTAGATCAGGAGGTTCATGTGGGTTTGAGCTTCCTGCATATTACTGCCCCCTCCCCTTGCAGCTAGACAAATGATCCAGGCCTAGCCAATCAGAAAACCATCCACCTAGACACAGCAAAGACAATCAACATCTGAGGAGGAAATGAGGAGAACAATAGGAGAAAATGCATCTCTCCCTGTCATTTAATATCTTAGTATAAGCCCAAAGCTTCTAGGAGTCATCTTTTGCTGTCATGAGGGAAAAGTCTGCTAGAAAATTATTTTTCTCTGGAAAAAAATCAAAGCTGAGAGTCAAAAACAGTAAAAAGGCAGGGGGTAACATTTGTTTCATCACTTCAACCAATACATTTCCCCCCTCCCTTTATTTTTTTATGTATTTTTTCCTAGTTTATTTATTTATTTTTATATAAGTTACTCTGACTTGAGTTTCAGTCATTTGCCACCATTTTTACTAAGGTGCTAACATTAAGAGTTTCAATATGAAGTAAGACTATCCAAGTAAACTGAATAAGTTAGCTAAGATTGTCTCTTTTAATTGAGATTCCAGGCTTCCTTATTTGGAAACCACAGTGTAATGACCAATTTGCAGAGACCTATTTGTCATACTCTTTTAAAGATTCATTAAATCAACTATGTACCAATTGACTAATCCTGCCTTCAAATTTGTGTAACAGAATCTAACAGTTCTACTCTTAGATGTATATCCAAAAGCACTGTATAAATAGATATACCAAAAGATCTCAAGAAAGATAATCACTGCCTTACTCATAATAGCCCCAAACTGGAAACAATCCCAATGATGATCACTGTGATATTTAAACATGGGACTACTACACAGCAACAACATATTTCTTGGGCAAAAGAAGCCAGACATAAAGACTGTATACTGCATAGCTGAATTTATATCAAGTTCAAAACCAGGCAAAATTATTTCATTCTGTTTGAAGTCACAATAGTAGTGACTTTGGCGGCAAAGGAAAACAAGTGGTTTTCTGGGATCCTGCAAATGATGTTCCTTGATCTGGGTAGTAGTTAAAACAAACAAATTCATTTTGTGATAATCAAGCTATACACTTACAATTTGTGCACTATTCTATATTTGTTTCCTATATTTATATTTTAGTTTAAAATGATTACTAAAACAAAATCAATATACAGAGATCAACATCATTCCCGTACACCAGGAACAGCCAATCTGACACTGTATGGGGAAGAGGGGAGAGGTATATTTTACAAGAGAACCTAATAAGAATCACATAAAACTTTTCGGAAAACTTCAGTGAAGAGTATAAATAACACATGAACACGCAGAAAGACATATATCACCTTTATGGATGAGAAGATAATATTATAAAGATGTTAATTCTCCCTGAAATTAATTTATAAATTCATGCAATTCCAATAAAACTTCCATCAGTGCCATTCAGGGAACTTTTAAAACTACTTCTAAAATTCACACTGGAAGAATAAATGCGCAAGAAGAACTAAGGCAATTTTTTAAAGAACAAAGAGAAAAGATTTTCCTTATTATTAAGACGTATTATAAAACTATAGAAATTCAGACTACAAAGATTAAAAAATGACTGACACTTCTGTGCTCTTTTAGCCTATGATAAATGTGGTACCAAACAGCAGACACAAGGACAAGTGATTAAATTAGTGGAGTCAGCTGAATCAGCTCCATATACGAAAAAATATAAAAATAAATCCTGTCTTCATGATATTTATAAATAAATGTTTGAACCACAAAAGAGCCATACAGACATCAAAAGACAGATAAAAGATTATGCTTAAGTTCTCTGAGATAGGCAAATCCATCCTAATTAAAAAAAAAAAGACATACAGGAAAGAAACTTTTAAATTTGACTTGTGAAAGCTCATTTTAAAACTTTTGTATAAGAAAAGATCTCCAAAACAAGAAACAGCAGGCAAAGAGAATATATTTGCAACAAGTGAAACAAAGTTTTCACATAAAGTTTATAAAAAATTCCTACATCAATAAGAAAAAAAAAAAAAGTAAACCCAAAATAAGATCATTTAATTTTCAAAAGTAATACAAATGTTCAATAAACATATTGAAAGATAACCTGCAAAAAAAATCAAGGCTATAAAAAATAAAACAAGACACCATTAAATTGATGAAGTTGTTAAAGTTCAACAAAATCATGTATAGCAGGGGTGTGGATATTCTTGAACACCACTGCCTAGTGCTTAAATTTGTACAATAACTTTCAGAGGAATTTGACGTTTATTAAAACTAAACTATGCATACCCTGTAATTCCACCTTTCCACGTCTAGGTTTTTACTAGAGAGAAGTATTGGCACATGTAGATATGCATTTACCCATACAATACAAAAAAAAAAAAAGGAAAAATTTTGTGATATTCTTTATGCATAGTTAGGTCAACTACAGCATAGCTATACAAACAGAATACTATGAAAACATGTCTATGTATACTAACAGCTAAATCTACAAGATTTAGGGGTTTTTTGCTTTTTTATAAGTTGAATGCAATTACGCAAGACATGTAAAAAAATTAAGATTTTTCCATGAGGACTTAAAAGATTCATATAAATGCACGGAAAAAGATTTTAAAAACACACACAAAATTAAGTGTAAACACACACCTCCTGCGGGGAAAAAATGGGCCCGAGTATTTATTCTCTGCATATTTTTTAAAGAACACCGACAATATGCTTATTTGTGAATTTAACATTTTTTAAACGAGAAAAACAGAAGAGAGGGATGGATGAATTGATATGCTGATGTATTGTTGAGAACACCGTGTGGTTTCCAGGTGCAGATTTAGCGGTCTTTAGCGCAGAGATAAAATTAGTTAAAACCTTGGAGCAGATGCGACTGCCTGCGGATGGAGGAAAGAGAAGTAGCAGAAAGAGGATGGCGAGAAAGGAGAGGGGCGAGAGGGGAGGAAGATTAAGAGGTCTTCAGTTCAGTTCAGTTCAGTCGCTCAGTCGGGTCCGACTCTTTGCGACCCCACGGACTGCAGCACGCCAGGCCTCCCTGTCCATCACCAACTCCCGGGGTTTACTCGAACTCATGTCCATTGAGTCGGTGATGCCATTCAACCATCTCATCCTCTGTCGTCCCCTTCTCCTCTCGCCCTCAATCTTTCCCACCTTCTGTAAGGGGTCTGTGAGGTGTCTTACAGAAGGCATATAGAGTATTTTCAAGTTTATAGCATCATAAGCAGCAGAACGGTTAGGTAAGGGGGAAGCCAAGCAATGCACAGCCCTAGGTCTGAAACTCGAACGCACGGAGCGCAGACCACCTCGCACTGGGAAGGTTCCCCAGAGGGGGATGGGGGCACTACCAGGGGCCAACCCAGAGCAGCACTCTGAGCGGGAGGCGGTGTTTGGGGGTCGCGCACACGCACGAGGTCACGCAAGCGCACGGCGCTTGCGCAAGCGCACAACCGCACGCCCGCGTAGCTCCGAGCTTGTGGAAAACGAACGACTTCTGGGGAGGTCGAGCTGCTTGCACTATGTCTGAAATGCACGAGCTGTCCGAGCTTTATGAGGAAAGCAACGATCTGCAGATGGATGTGATTCCTGGTGAGAGTGATCTTCCGCATATGGAGGTAGGCGGCGGGAGCCGGGAGCTATCCCCGAACCCCTCCCGCGCCGGGGCCCCGCCACAACTGGAGGAGGAAGGCCCAATGGAGGAGGAGGCTGCCCAGCCAATGGCGGAGCCACAGGGGCCCCGAGGCCTCGCTAGCCGGCCCAGCCCTGGGGAGCAGCCAGGCCAGATCGCGGGCCCTGATTTCGAGAGCGAGGACGAGGGCGAGGAATTCGATGACTGGGAGGACGATTATGACTATCCGGAAGAGGAGCCGCTCAGTGGTGCGGGCTACAGAGTATCAGCGGCCCTTGAAGAAGCCAACAAGATGTTTCTGAGAACCTCCAGAGCCAGAGAAGCAGCTCTGGATGGCGGGTTTCAGATGCATTATGAGAAGACCCCGTTTGATCAATTGGCTTTTATCGAAGAGCTTTTTTCACTTATGGTTGTCAATCGTCTGACCGAAGAACTCGGCTGTGATGAGATCATTGACAGAGAGTAGTTAAATGCTGTTAAGAGAGGAGGAAGCTGCTTGAGGAGAGACCCAACATTCCACTGCCATTTGGGTTCATTCCAAATAGTTCTGTGCCAATGAAAATCTTCCAAAAAAAAAAAAAATTTCTTTTTTTTTTTTTTTTGCAGAGTAGAATAAGGTAGTGACTGCACAGTTATGAAAAAGGAAGAAAATTGTTAAAGAAAAGTATCTTAGTACTGTTGAAACCTGTTTTCAAGAATGTCCAGAGACACTTATGGCTTTGACTTTGTTGTTTATTCAGAGTAATTTCCTTGCATTGAGGAAGATAATCTTTCATGTTTCACTGTAAGGAATGGCTTTGCAAGAATAAGTTATGACCAAGACAGACTGCCAGTACAAGAGCCTACTGATGATAATTATATGAGAAAAAGTAACTGATTTATCCACCTTAGGACATAAAATGTCTTTGAGTTATTTGGACTGAAAGCATATTGAGAAAACTTTAAAGATTCAGCTTTGTGATCTATCCGAGCTGTGGTTATCAAAGGCTAAATTTTTAGTGTAAAATAAATCTTCTACCGAGTATTCTTCAGTATCTCAAAGGATAATCTAGCCCCAAAAGAAGTATGTGTTTTGTGTGCTGTATCTTAAAACGTGTTTCCAAGAACAACTGAGATTTTGTTTGTACATGTATCTTGATCATTTTTAAAGCTACAGTAATCTTTAATTCAAGAAAATTCATTGCCTTGAACATTTTTAAAAGTCAAAACTTAAGACGTCCTTAATAAAGTTTCAAATTTAGACTGTAAAATGTACGTGAAGGTACAAAGAACACAAACTCTTTCAAACATCAGCATATACTAGAGAATTTTCTGTTTCACTTGCTCTCTTTTTTCATTTAACTTTACAGGCAAAAGACCCTGGTTGAACTTTATAATGTAAGAACCATTAAGTGAACATTGTCCAGTAAAAGGAAAGCCCTGCATCTAAAAAAAGACACTATGAACAACCCTTAAAAGTTTTAAATCTGCCCAGAAATCCACCTCAGTATCTGAAGTTTCCCTTTGTCTCCTCCTCTAATTAAGCTTGTTTTTAGTTATGCACCAGCATTCAAGATAATAAAGATTTCTTGTTCTCTGTATTTTGTTTGGCTAATTGTATACATACTTCCTCTAATTCTACTTTTTATTTGCTATATTGTTTGATTGTATGATTGCAACCATTTTATGATTTAAATTTAATGACTTTATAAGGGAAAGTGCTCCAACTTCAAATACCGGATTACAAATTAATTGGTGTAAATTAAACTTAGTAAATTCCTATAAGAGAATTTGCCAAGCTGGGAAAACCTGCCAAATCAGTAAGCATCTCACAGGGGTTAGTGGTTAGTAAGATGCTGAAGTTCTGTGTGAATAATATAATTAGAAGGCTGTGCCCAGTGAAACTGAGTATACCAGCATGTTTTAAGATTAGTAAAAAGGTACCAGATGTTTTTGCTGCATTATGGCAGTAAAGGATACATCCAATATAACAGGACAACTCAGAGCCTTACTTATGTTGCAGTCATCCTCTCTTTTAGGGAGGGGGCTTCTTTTCTGTATAGTACAGGGCTGACAAGGATGATCATAATTCAGACACTAGCTTGGCCGGGAGAGGAGCGATAGATGGGGGAAGACTAAAAAGGATGTTAAACACTGGCACTTACATCTTAATCCTACTGGTCTCCCACTGCTCACTTCTTTGCATTTTCAAACAGCTTATAGATGCAGTACAAGTCTGTGGATAGATAACTGCTTGTATGATGTGAATTAATAGGACTCTGGACAAAGAAAAGTACCAATATATATGAATTGACTAGTTCCATTTATCTCCAGATAAGATGCCAGGAAATAGGTTCAGAAAAAAACATAGCTACAAACTACAAGTGTTACTCTTATTTCTCTTAGAAATTGAGTAGGGAGCAAGAGCAAGAGGAAAGAAAACTACTCCCTGTTAGGTTTGAAGGCTCATTTAGAGAAAGACCAAGACTATAACTCACTCTTGATGGTTTGTTAATCTTAAAAATAGGCAGTAACTTAAGAGACCGCTGACATTAATACTTGTTAATATTTACTGAAAGTAGAGAAGGGTAACATTTTTAAATATTACAGTTACAACAGACTGAAACCAAGCCTACCTAATTTGAACCTAGGCTCCAGTGCTTACTAGCTCTGTAACGAGATTAATCTCTGCCTCAGGGTCCTGAATTGAAAATAAGAATACTTGAATGAACCTTATAAATTGTGAGAATTTAATGAAGATATATGCTGCTGCTAAGTCGCTTCAGTTGTGTCCGAGTCTGTGTGACCCCATAAGTCACAGCCCGCCAGGCTCCTCTGTCCCTGGGATTCTCCAGGCAAGAATACTGGAGTGGGTTGCCATTTCCTTCTTCAAATGAAGATATATACATCTATATAAATAAGTAAACTAAAGAAAGGAGCTCTGGGGAAATTCTAAGCCTGTCTGATGTAGGGAGAGGTGGAGATGAGGAATGGGGAAGAGAGAAGTTAAAGTTCTGAGTGTAGTGTTATTTGTGGAGCGCTTTCTAGGTCTATCCATACTTACGTAAATGTGGGCTTCTATCAGATGTCCCCCATTGACTCCCTTTGAGGACACAGATCTATTTTGTTTGGCTCATGCTTATAATTTTAATTTCTTAAAGACCAACATCTCATAATTCATAGAGGGCAGTAAAACTCCCAGATTTCCATCTTTTTCCCCCCAAAAGTAGAGGAAGATCTGGCAGCCCTTGATCTATAGTCATATGGGATTGGCCTTTATGCAGGGTAAGTATTCTGTTTGCAATGTTCCCCAGCTTTTCTCCCCACTTGTGGAGGACAAGTGGCACTCATCATCTATCACCGTTTGCACCATTGTGTTTTCATGAACCCAGACAGTTTGCATTACCTACCTGGCCTCTAGTATTTGAATTGCCTCTCCTGGAGATAAAAGATTTCTCCATTTTCTGCCTGTTTTACCTTGTTATCTATTACCCTTCTCAGTTTCAATAGCTGTTAAGGAGTCAGTGATAGGAGCATAGAAATGAGTAAAGAAATAGAATGGAAGCTACTGAGACTGACATTTCTTCTTAAAACCTTATTAAAGTATGTCAAGGAAGTCCGCTGCTTGAATTTTTAAAACAAGGACTTAAAAAAAAACAAAACCCTGTAACTTGCTTTTCCAAAATGTTTTTTCCCATTTCAAAATATGTAAGTTTTAAAAATTGTAAGCATTGTGTGTTTCTGTGTTTAATCTTATTTTCTGCCTCTGAGGTTCTGTGAGACATTTTCTGGGAGCAAATGGTTACATTCTTGATGTTCTCAGTGACGGAAGATAAACGTGAACCATCTGACCCATAAGTGTTCTGTCATGTATAAATGTATCTATAAATTTGAAGCTGTTTTTGATTTTAGTCCAAAGTATATCTTAGAATTGGGGGGAGGGGGGCGGCATTTGTATTTATCTCAGAACTTCAAAGGATATTTTTCTTTAAGGAAAATTTAATAAATCATTTTCTCATGCTACATCCAGATGGTCACTTTTCTGTTGCCTTTATCCCTGGGACATTTTAGCTGCCCTTTTAATGGGATCTATAAAGCTTCTTGAGTTTAAGCATCCAGAGTGGCACATCTTTTTTACACACCCCTAACTCCACCCACCCCCTGTAGCTATTCTCCCCAGGTCTTCAAAATAGTTCAAAACTATTTTTAAAAATCAGCCCCTGGGCCTGGTATCAGTGAGGTCCCAACTTTGGTCCCCACTCTGGCGGTGGGCTGAACACAGCTCATTCCACACCAGCATTGTAGGCAGGATGGAAGCCACTCCTCAAAGCACCTCTGCTGTAACCACTGGTGGTGGAAGCCACGTGTGCCCAGTGTCCTTCTATTTGCCTAAAAGATTATGGGTGTATTGTACCGGCTCTAACTGCAGTGGCCTGGAAAACAGTAGTGGAGGGAAAAGAGATTTTGAGAATAATTTATGCCCCACCATACACAACACAACGCTATACTCAATGAAATCATATACAACGAAAAGCAGTGGTACCAGAGCTGGCACCATTCACATGAGTGAAAACTAAAAACAAATTTTATATCCACAAATGTCTTGAGGACAAAGCACCTGAAAGACTGAATGTTTTGCCTTCCACCCAGATAGGCTGCATCTTCCAAGGACAGCCCCAAATGTCCTATTGTCAGGTACCAATGGTATGCCTCTCTTAGATAACCAATTATGACCCAATTAATCCATTTTAAACTATTTCATATTAAACATTTTCCTCTGTGGTGTTTTATACTACTGGGTAAGCAATGTTATTTTATTCTGCTTTTGAATTTAAAAAGTAAAGCAAACCTCAAAACCACAAGTGAATTTTTTGGCCAGAAAATAGAAATACAAATGTTTACAACTGTACTTATATGTTAGTGACTATTTTATAATTTTACATATTACAATATGCTTTCCCTGCTAAGTACTGAGTATACGAAAAGGCCTCAAGGAAGAATGTTTGAGTAAAAAATAATAATAGGTACCATGTAAGGGCACTGTGCTGTGTGATTTATAGCCATGCTCTTACTTAATCCTCTAAGTAACCCCACAGACACATTCTGTTGCTAAACAGATCTTCTTAGAAGCTCTATGAATAAGAACTCATTTCACTGATGATAAGAATTGAGTGGGAAGATAACTTGCTTGTTAGTGACGAATCAGGCTTTCTACCTGTATGTGACATCAAAGCCTCTTAGTGTTTTTTCAGTGCCAAGTACACATTGAACCTTCTATGAGTCCCTGAACAACAGCACTCCTTGCAGTAAAACCTTAAATACTAAGAAATTCAAATCGTTACATATTAGACAAGGAAAAATTACAGTCTAGCATACATAAAGGAATTTAATTTAAAAAATAAAAAGTCAAAGGATGTCCTAGTTTAAAGTATACATTTAGCCCAGTGACTGTGTATCTTTTATATCTGCTTCAGCAATGCTATTTTTTAAGAAATAACATTTACAATGAGAACTCGGCCACACCATGGCATCATAAATCATCAAAGATGAAAAAGTTGTTTATACAATAACATTCAAGAAGGCTTTTCAATCTTAAGGGTTGAAAGAAAATGTTTTCTGCTTAAATTTTGGTTAGCTAGAACACTGGCCCTAACATTACCCTTCTGTCCTTCATCTGCATCCCCAGTCCAACACACAGTCTGTGAGGTCTGATGAAGGAATTGCTTTCTCTTTGGGGCAGGGTGGTGGAGAATAATAAATGACTGGTTTGAGTATATTCCAAATGGTATTTACTATGTTCTTTGTGCCTTATTAACAAAGCCAGTTAAGTAGGGGCAAGTATTAGGCAGTTAATATCCCAGTGATGGCTTAATAATACTGTTGTTCTAATTACTGTTATACATAAATCCTTGGCAGATATTTTCCCCCATGTCTTATTAAGCTTTAGGCACACTGTCTGAAACTTTATTCTTTTTATTATGCCCAGACTGTTCTAGAAAAACAGAAGATATGTTAAACTATAAATGACACTCATAATCTTACCTGTTGGTTGTCAAGATTCATCAGTGTGAGACTGCATGTTGAGATGGTCAGTTTTATATTCATTCCCGAAAACTGAAGATTACTTTTGCCAAGAACTGTTGATAGGAACTTAGCTGGAGGCTTTAAAAATAACAAAACAACATTCTAAGCTACAGATTTTGTTACAGAAGGAATATTTATTTTTTTTAAATGTTAAAAATGGGACAAAGCCCACATGCATCCTTTCTATTTTACTTTAAATAAATCAAGTGAGATGGAATGCTTTTTTAATATAAACTTTTTTTTAATTGAAATGCAGCAAAATTCTTGAGTAAGTAGTGAATTCTGTGCCCTCAGACCTTTTCTCATACATTCCCTTCTCCCCAAGTGCTGGGAGTAGGGGCATGCTTTATATAAAAGGAACTCCCATGAGAGTTTGGATTAACTGAGTTCACAAGTCATTTTGAACACCACAAATCTAAAAAAAAGAGAAAAAGTTGCTGCTTAGGTTTTTTGTGATGATTAAAAGAGTACAAAAAACACAACATGCCAAAACTTATGAAACCCAGGGAAAGCGGTGCTTTTGTAACTATAACATTATAAATTATAATTTATAGGTATAAACACACACTAAGAAAGAAAGATCTCAAATCAACAACCTAACTTAGGGAGTGGGAGGAGGGACAAATTAGGAGATTTGGAGTAACATATATACTACTATCTTTAAAATAGATAACCAACAAGGACCTACTGTTTAAAGCACAGGAAACTATACTCAATATCTTGCAATAACCTATAAGGGAAGAGAATCTGAAAGAGAAATATAAATATACACACACATGTATAACTGAATTACTGTGCCGTACACCTGAAACAAACATAATGTTGTATTTCAGCTACACTTCAACAAAAAATTTTAAACCGACCTAAATTTACAATTTAAGGAAATCAAAAAAGTTTATAGATTAAACCCAAAGTTGGAAAAAGGCAAGAAATAATAAAGATTAGAGCAGAGATAAACGATATAGAGACTAGAAAATCAATACGGAAAAGCAAAGAAACCAAAAGTTGGTTCTTCAAAAAGATCAACCAAACTGACAAACCTTTAGCTAAATAAGTTAAGAAAAGAAAAAAGAGAAGACAAATTAGAAAGATCAGAAATAAAAGAGAGGACTATCCTGCCAATTCTATGGAAGTAAAAGGACTGTAAGGGAATAAATACCATGAACAACTGTATGTCCACACATTGGATTACTGAGATGAAATGGACCAATTTCTAGAAACATAAAACCTACAAAGACTAAATCACAAAGAAATAGAAAATCTGGGTAGACCTATAACTAGTTGGAAGGAAGGAAGACAAGAAAGCAAGCAAGAAAAAAAGGGGAGGGAGGGAGGGATAGATGAGAAGAGGGAGGGAGGGAGAAGGAAGGGAAAGAAGGAAGGAAGGGAGGGTAGGAAGGAAGAGAAAATAACAAGTGCTGGCAAGGATGTGAAGAAATTGAAACCCTTGTGCACTATTAGTAGAAATGTACAATGGTACAACAGCTTATTGAGGGTAGCAGCTCCTCAAAAAACTAAAACTAGAGTTACCATATGATCTAGCAATTCTCTCCAGTACTCTTGCCTGGAAAACCCCATGGACCGAGGAGCCTGGTAGGCTTCGCGGTCCATGGGGTCTCGAAGAGTTGGACACGACTGAGCAACTTCACTTTCGCTTTTCACTTTCATGCATTGGAGAAGGGAATGGCACCCCACTCCAGTGTTCTTGCCTGGAGAATCCCAGGGACGGGGGAGCCTGGTGGGCTGCCGTCTATGAGGTCGCACAGAGTTGGACACGACTGAAGCAACTTAGCAGCAGCAGCTAGCAATTCTGCTTCTTATTATATATCCAAAAGAACTGAAAGCAAGGACTTAAAGAGATATTTGTACATCCATGTTCATAGCAGCATTATTCACAATTGTTAAAACATGGAAGTAACCGAAGTGTCCATCAACAGATAAATGGATAAGCAAAATGTGATATATACATACAATGAAGTATTATTCAGTCTTAATTAGGAGGGAAATTTTGACATATGCTACAGCATGGATGTACCATGAGGACATCATGTGAGGTTATGTGAAATAAGCCTATCACAATATGACACTGCATGATTCCACTTATATGAGATAATTAGAGTAGTCATAATCATAGAGACAGAAAGTAGAATGGTGGTTGCCAGGGGCTGGAGAGGGGGAGGGATGGAAATTTACTGTTTAATGGGTATAGACTTTGTTTTACAAGATAAAAAAAGAGTTATGGGCTTATTCCCATTAAATTGTTTAACTAGATTGTGTAAAATAACTTAATTGCTGAATATGAAATTACAAAGTGAAGGCTTGGGGAAAATGGGCTTTTTTAGAAGCAAACAATTCTAAATATATTCTGTTATTCAAATAAATGATTTTCATTCTTAAAAAAAAAAGAGAGTAATGCAGAATGTATTCACTGAACTATACACTTAGAAATGGTTACAATGGTAAATGTTATGTGTACTTTAACATAATTTTTCAAATTGTGAAGAAAAAGAATATTAAAAATATAAAGTGCATAGAAGAGCACCTGGCATGTATTAAGTACTCAATAAATCCTCAGGAGTAGGAAATGGCAACGCACTCCAGTATTCTTGCCTGGGAAATCCCATGGACAGAGGAGCCTGGCGGGCTACACTCCACAGGATTGCAAAAAGTTGGCCACAACTGAGTGCACATGCACATAATGTACAAATCTAGCTATTGAGGAATTAACTCAATAATTTCTCTTTTTTCTTTACATGTTTCCTTTCTGGAAAGATGATGGCCTGGTTTGCTTTATTTTGTTTTCCAGTGTGGACTCCCACTAATCCTGAAATGAGAAAGTCTTAAGTGAATAAGACTGTTGGGATCATCCAGTCACAACCTCCTATTTGAGGAGGTTATGAGAGGCAGGAGGAGGTTAGAGGCTATACACAGATCATGGGTTCTGTCAAAGAAACTACTAATGGTAGTTCTAATAGAATTCAAGGGCCATTCATCAAAGTTTCCTGTACTATGGTGGCTCACTTGAGTCACTCTGGGTGACAATGGATTCAGCCTTAAGAAATAATGAGCAATGATAAAAATACGAGGCGTGGATTTCCCTGATGATCCAGTGGATAAGACTCCATGCTTCCAAGGCAAGGGGCATGTGATTGATCCCTGGTCTGGGAACTAGGACCCCAAATGCCTTGTGGGGTGGCCAAAAAAAAAAAAAAAAAAGAGAAAGACAGAGTGGTATGGTAATAGAGCACTAAGCTGAGACTGAAAACCTGGCTTTGACAGTTGGCACTGACCTTGATCATTCTAGTAACTCAAGGCAAGTCTCTTTGAGCCATAGTTTAGAAGATAGCAAAGTGAGAGGGTTTTTCTTGGGAGATCTCTAAAAATCCTTCCTCTCTTAAACAATCTACAGTTCTATAACTAATATAGCTATCTTAAGAGCCTTTGAATCTCTCCTTTGCACTTTGAAGCAACTATTCTAGGTTTAATAACTTAATACATAATTGGCAGAGACGTATTAATACATCTTTTGTTACCCAAACATGATTGACCAGAGTGTTTCATTATTCAGTCACATAACAAATCACTGGCCGCAGGCATTCCTTTCTGCAAAAATTCCTGGTCGGTAATGTGCTAATACAATAATACTACCTACCATTATCATTGAAAGCTTAATGTAACTCAGACACCATGTTAGGCACTGTGATAGACACATCACTTCATTTAATTCTTACCTAACTCTATAAAGTATGTGCTATTTTCTCCCATTTTATAGATGAGGAAGCCAAGGATCCAAAAGGTGAAATGACTTGTTCAAGGTCACACAGTTACTAGGGGCAGAGACAGGGTTTAAATCCAAGTCTAATATCGAGTCTTGTGCTTTCTCTCAGCATAAAAAAGCTCCTTCTACCCATTTACTATCTTACTGCTACCAGCATCCATGTTTCCATTTGAAAATAGGCCATGGAGTCTTAAAAGCCTAATTTGTTAAGATGCAGAATACATACATTATAACATATTGAAATTGGAAGGTACCCAAACTGGTCATTTTGTCAACAACTTAACTTTACAGAAACAAAAATGAAGTTTCTTTCAGAGATGAGATGCCATGCTCAAAGGTAAATAAAGATCCAGCCCTGCAACCAGATTTTTTCTAACTTGGCAAGACTGAGGTGCTTTCTCCACTCTGTCCCCCCAGGCATCACCATTTCAGACAATATCTGGCAAGTCAGAAAATTTGAAGGAGAAGAGCCACTTTGAGTGCATCTCAGATAGCATGCCAGCTAATCAAGCCTATTCTGGACCTTGGGTCATGTGGTGGAATGAACAAACAACTATTTCAATATTATCTTTCTTTCCCATAGTTAGGGAAATATAAAACAAAAAACCCACACCATTATTTATTTACCTTTCGCTTTTTAATGGCTCCATTTGCCCCAGGGACAGCTTCACACAGGCGACTTATTGCTTCCCTATAGAACAGAAACCATATAAAGACTCAGCAAACTATCAAGTACATAGTAAATGTTCAATAAACGTTAGCAAGTTGTTATGACAAAAATGTACACTCAGATAATGGTGAGTCTGACATAAAGGGCCTCCTCCACTCCACAGGAGAGCACTGAGCTTATTCTCACCACAGCTTAAATCCAAGAAGATCCAGCAACTCTCTAATACTGAAAAATTGCTTTATGTCCTATATTCACCTTCATTGTCTATTTCCCTTGGGTTTTCAAGGTTGGTTTTCAGCACTGTTGATTTCTAACCAAAATGGATAGATGGGACTTTACCGTCTAGGAATATTTCACAGTTTTGTCTTTAGCAAAATCCCCTGTGGTGTTGTGAATAAAAAGCTTCATAGCATCTCATCACTAAAAACAATTAAATACAAAAGAATCCAACACTAGAGGAAGTTTAAAAGGACTGGGAGAGAATTAAACTTCAAGGTGGTCTCAAATGGAACCTTATTGACTAAGTTACTGCTGCAAGCCATTGAGCTTTCACGTAATTTCACAGAAGAAAAGAAAATCAATAGCAAATTTCCTCCTTTACTTATTTTTCTTCCCTTACTATATATTGCACTTCCTGAGAGAAAAGCACCACTAAAAGAGGTAGTTGCTCCTTAATGGAAGTGGTGAATGCACTGGCGCCCCCCTCTCCAGAAATGCAGTTATAACTAAGAGCTTTTGTCTCTGGGACTCAGCATTCAGAACCACCCGAGCTTTCACTTGGCGTAATCTGAACCTTCGCCTGTGGCTTTCAACACACATATTAAACTTTTCACAAAGCAAATGGAAATCTCTAAGCTCCTTCCGGATCCACTGGACATCATCATTAAATTAGTACACACACACACATTATTACAGTTTTTATATATATTAGATTTCATGAAAATATTTTCTATGAGATGTTTTGATTTTCAAAGGAAGGGAGATGCAGAGAAAGGAATGCAGATCCATTAAAAATAAATATGCATTAGGTAGACAAAAAATAGAGATCTATATATAGCTCTATACATGTAGTAGTGCAGAGCTATGTACTCAACATAATTATCTGCAACAAATGGATAAAGCAGCTTTTTGATTTAGCATATTTATTCTTTCTCCAGGATTCCAACCTTGTTCTCTGGAGTCAAGCAAGACAACTCTAAAGGTTGGCTCTTTTGTTTGGTTGGCGGGCTGATGGTTTGAGTTATCTTAATGTCAGTCAGTAATTGATGAGACACATCTAATTGATCTGAATCAGCCTACAGCATTGCCTAAATAACTAGACCTGGCATCCTTGTTGTTGGTATTTAACAAAGAAGGATTATGGGAAAGGTGTTCTTATCTTAGGTCCTGTACTCCGTGAGAGCCAGTTGGGGTACTTTGGTCTAAAAAGCTCCCTGTAAATGGGTTGAAATAAAAGTATAAACAAAAGTGGACACTGATGTTGCCAAGTATAACAACAGCTATTATCAGAAGTAGTAACTTTTATAAGTTTTATGAAGTGCTTTCCCAGGCACTGTTTTCTTGATTCTCATTCCAACTGTCAATAACGTCTAACAAAAAGTAAAGTTGTGATTTTGGATAAAGGGAATACTTTATAGGATGAGCACCCCTCAAGAAGAGTTTGGAAGGGTGAGCCTTCCTGGCAGGGTGGAGTTGGGAAAATTCAGACAGAGGGAAGAGCATGTGTAAAGATACTCAAATATAAAGAATTATACAGTACTATATTATTATATATATTATAATACAGTATTATAAAGAGCTATAGTACTTTGATATTGCAGGAGCACAAAGTTTGGTAGAAACAAGAATGAGTAAGAGCTAAGAGATGGGATTAGAGTCTGAAAATGTTTTCTGAATAAAGCCAGATAGTAAACATTTTAGACTTTGTTCTGTTGCAACTACTGAACTCAGCCATCAACAGCAGCAATAGACAACATGCAAACAGATGAACACAGCTATTCCAATAACTTTATTTCTAAAAACAGGTAGCTGGCCATATTCAACCAAGGACCATAATTTGCCAACTTCCTGATTAGGTAATTTACATGAAAGGGGTTAGAAATAATTCGGGTTTAAAAACAGGAAAACGTTAACATTCAGTATAATTTTAAAACTAAAAACTGAAACAACTGTAAGGTACTTGCTCCCCTCTCATTAATTTCACACACAGAAAGAAAACTACAAAGCCAGTATTGACAGAAAAAAGGGAATAATCCCACTTCAGGTATATTTATCCACCACTGATGGCCTTACTTAGCATTAATATAAAAGATGACAAATGTCATAATATTTATCAGAGTTTTTGACAAGGAAAGAGGAATTTTTATTCAAACAGCATTGAGTAGTTATGTAAAAGAAACATTCATTTTAGAGTAAAAAAAAAAAAACCCAACATAAAACAAATCAACATAAATATTGCCACTTGCAATGTTAAATATTAGGACTATAGAAATATGGAGGGAATCTATATAAATTAGTGGGAAAAAAGAACTTGGAATAGCATATGCACATTGGTAGCAGCTATATAAAATTAATCCTGTATAAACAGGGACATAGAAAAAGCATTAAATAGTAACTTGGTTTAGAGGTGTTTTTTTTTTAATGTGTGTGATTTGCTGTTTCCTGTTTTATATTCTATTGATGTTTAGATGTAAACAAACAGTGTTTTGTTTGTCTTCATCGTTCAGTTGATTATAATCTTTTAAAATATTGAAAAGAATGTAAGTTAGTTCCTCAGCAGGAGTTTTGCTCCTGTTTTGTGGCGATGTGAGGGCATGTCAACAATGTCCCTATGGAGTGACACAGCCTGTCTCTCTTTTGCCAACAACTGCAGAGGTCAGAGAGTGTTCATGTTACAGATAATAACAGACCTTTATTTCTCATTGTTCCCCTCCCAGCTTACCCTTTAATGCCTCCATCTTTATAGTCACTAAGACCAGATTTTTCTTTTCAGTTTATTTGGTAGACTTGCTGATTTTCACTCTCCAAAGTTTCACAAAGAAAAAACTCTTGCCAAGATTTAGCAATGTTTTCACATTAGAAATCTCTATCTTTAGATTTCTAGCAGGGAGTTCAAGTTTTAATGAAGAGGCATCCTATTTATATGTCAGGTTCAGCTCTAAGCACCTTTATGGACATCATCTCATTTAGTCTTAATAATATTATTTCAAGGTAAGTATTTTATCCCCATTTTACAAATGAGGAAATTAAAGTTCAAAGAGTGTTAATAACTGCCTCTAAATAATTCAGCAGATAGTGGGAGAGACAGAATTCAAATCCAAGTCTGACTTAGAAACGCAGACTCACCGTTGGAGGCACCATATTGCCAGGTTCATGAAAAGGGGGGAGTTCTAGGCTTTGGGGACTAGGAGAAATATATTGGCCCTTCCTCTGCTCGCTCCCCAACATAGAAAGGGGTTCCTTTATGCAGTATGGCTGTGGTAACCCGCCAAGGGAATGAGGCAAAGTGATGGCAGTCAGCTCTTGAGAAGGCTCATGAGGATGTCCCAGTCCCTTTCTGTCCCAGCACTTTGTTTTCTATACACTGGCTTATTATCTCCTTAGGGATAATAACAGCATCCAGAGCCTGGCCCTTGGGGGAAGAACACACGTGTGTGCAAAGCACACTCACTCAGAACTTTAAAGTCAGCTGAGACACCAGACACTTCACAGATTCTGAAAATCTCTTAATATACAACTCAAAAGAAAAAAGGGGAAACTTGTGCTTATGAACTTGCTTTTAAAAAAATAGTTATACTGTACACCCACATTCATAGCATTATTCACAATAGCTAAACCATGGAAACAACCCAAGTATCCATCGACAGATGAATGGATAAGCAAAATGTGGTACATACATACAATGGAATATTATTCAGGCTTACAAAGAAAGGAAATTCTGACACATGCTACAACATGATGAATGTTGAGGGTATTATGAGAAGTTAAATAAGATAGTCACAAATAGGCAGATACTGCATGATTTCACTGACTTGCAGTAGTCAAAATCATGGAAAGGAGAATGGTGATTGCCAGGGGCTGGGGGAGAACGGAGAGTTATTGTTTAATAGAGACAGAGCTTTAGATTTACAAGATGAAAAGGATTAGGGGAATGGATGGTGATGATGGCTGTACATCAGTGTGAATGTACTTAATACCACTGAACAATACACTTTAAAATGGTAATCACGATGGTAAGTTTTATGTTATGTGATTTTATCATAATAGAAAAAAGAACTGCCAAAAATAATTAATTTTTTTTTTACTTTAGACTAAAGAGGATTAATAGATCTCTCTCCAACAAAGGCCTATTTGCGCAAATATTTCTATTCAATTTTAGAGGGTCCAACTCCCCAACTCTAGCCCCTCAGTATCACCACTGGAAAACCATCTGTGGGTCTCTTGGGAACCCACAGAACACAGGTTAAAAACCACTGCTTTAAACCACTCAAACTGTTTTCTTTGCTTACATCAGTATAACAAATCTGAAACCCCAGTCAGAGAAGGCACATATGTGCTTGCTTTTCGTTGCCTTTCTTCTCAAAGATCTTTTCTTCCCCTTAGACTGGGACCAAGAGATTAACTGTAACATTTTCAAGAACAAATAGTACTTTCAATGCTTTTCTGGCGTTCTTGCCACTCCCTGCAACCTAAAGCGCTGACTTTACACATGCTGAGGAGAAAGAAAACAGAGATCCCGAGGCAGGGATTCCTCCCAGGATGAGAGTGCCACCACCCCAGCTGCCCAAGCAGCCTGCATTTCTGCATAACCCCTCGGAAGCTGACAACCATGGGACACTCTCCAGCAAGCAAACATTCAGCAAACGTCCTCTCTTAGAGGAGCAGGACTTTTCAGAGTTTAAATGGCTAAAGATTTCCATCCTGGGAGCCTGTACTAGAAAGAGAGAGAGAGAGACCCAGAGAACCAACAGTGGTCACTTTGTTTATTGTTTTGCCACATGAGAGGGAAGGGGAGAAGCAAGCTGATGTAAGAGAATGAGAATGCAGTTGAAGATTTGCTTTTAAGCATATAAAATCCTGCCTACGCCATAAGACCGAAAAAAGATATTTTGTCTGTTTTAACAGAGCCCAAACATCACCCAAACAAAGCTACCTTTCTTCATCAACCCCTGGCCACTACAGTACTTAGGTTATAATTTTTCCATGTCTTTAACCCTTAAACAGTTAAGCTCCTCTGAAAGCAATGTTGCCCAATCATTGTGTATTTTTGTTTTTGTTTTTTTAATTTGGAAGGCAATATCCTAATCCAAGACAAAGTGGAGCGTTTAAGGGAGGGTGGGAGCCTGTGGGACAGATTGTTTCTAGTGAATGTCAAAAGGCAGTTCTTCAGTAAATAGGAAAACCAGAAAATGTGTCACATGAAACCAGACAAATGGCCCAGGAAAGCAGTTAAAGGCAACTCTCCCCATCTCCCAACACACACACACACACACACACACACACACACAGAGTTCCTTTTTGTCCAAACCAATGGAAATGAGAATAACTTTTATTCCCCAAAAGAGCCTTTCCAAAAAAGGAGTTCAAAAATATGTAAGTAGAACAAAGTCACAAGGGATTTTCCCTTACTTTTCATTTCCAACATGAATCTTTAAATGAATCAGTTAATAATGTGAAGGGACAAGTTGTCACCTGAATGTCTCAAACCGCCTTCCTATTGATGAATGTGAGGATTGTAACTCAGACTCCACATCAGGTTAGTTTTATGTTGTTCCAATTGTTCTAGGGAAACTAGTACCTGCTTTTTTGAAATCTTTACCTTCAGAACATCAAAGCTCAGTGATCTATGTGTTCAATTTTGTTCAGCTTGGTGAAATTAAACACCTCCAAGAATATATGCAAGCCTCAGACAGGACACTTTAGAACATGAGCCTGCCTCCATGGTGATAAGCACACAATGAGTGCAGTCAATGGCCCTAGACCAGCAGAAAATGGAAAACTTCAAACTCCCTTTGTGTTATTATCAAGGGTATTGCCCACGCACTCTGGGACGGTTGATGCTGCCCATAAAATATATCCTTTCATTTTGGAAGCAGGCACTTTGGGTCCCAGGATGGTCAAAGCAAACCTTTTAGGACTGCCCCTTTTAGGACTTATCTCACCATTCTGTTCAACCTGAATTCTATTCAAAATCTGATTATAAAGTACATTTGCAATTCTACCCAGCCCAAGCCACCACAGAACACAGGTTGTTCTGTCTATTCTGTGATTCTGCCCTTTGGCTCTGATGCAAAGGTTAACCCATGAATTGTACTTTAATGAAGTTGAAAGACCATCCCGTCTCCACGGTGGCACCTCCCCTGCAAGTCTCCCCCCAGTAAACAGAAATGAAGTGCTGATATTCTATCCCCACAATGATTTCTCATAAAAGAAGCACATGTTTCAAAATGCAATGTGGTTTATACACTTTCAAATACAAAATGAGATATGGGGCTGATTTCACACAACACACACTGGAATTAGTAAATCCAAAAGACTGTCCTCCTTTACTTTGGAATAAACTAAAACCATCCTGTTTTAGACAAAATAGTCTAAATTATTATTAAGGCATGTCTTTTGAAGTTAAAGAGTACACTGATCATATAGCGTGGTCACCTAAGAATTTTTTTTAATGAATTTAATAAAAACAAAACAGATTCAACATAATCACCCACTTTACTCATCGTATTTCATTCCAAATGATGTTTATCTACTTCCAAAAATAGGCTTATCTTCATAAAAGAAAAATTTGGTGCCATTTAAGATACTTGAAACAGTTTGCCATAGAGGTATCTATAATGTTGAGCAAGACCGTAATGGGTAACATGAGTGTACAACTCCCAGCACTGTTTAAAAAAATAACTCTCAGTGTTTTATGAGCTGTTTGGTATATATACTATAGATTTTATCTGGCAAGTCCATTTTTCAAAAATGTGTGTGTGTGCCTCTAGAAGGAATCAGTAACTGGCCTAGCCAGTTGGGTCCACTGGTGGGACAACTTTGGCCTGCATATCAGCTAAGAATTCACTGAGATAACCATTTAGGTAAGTGGTGATCAAACTTCCAAGTTCTTAAGAATTAACTGTCTTGCTGGTTAAAAATGCAGATTTCTGGGACTGTTCTTGGGATTTTGATTTCACAGGTCTGCAGGTTAACAGCCTCCCAGGTGATTCTAAAGCAGATCAGTTCAAGGACCACACAGTAGACTAGAACTTCTACTTGAACTCACTGCGCAGGGTGACTGGTTCGGTGCTCTGCAGCTTCACCCAGACAGCTGTGTTAGTGGACAGTAAGGAATTAGGTCACTTGCTCCACGCAGCTATGGTGGGGAAGGCTATGCATTTAATTATGTTCCATTTGGGGGGAAATTTGTATCCAATTTAGTGAGTCAATGTGCTAGGATAGATATTTAGTATAATCTTCTCTCCCCTCTGTCCTCTGTATCTCTACTCTTCTCACGGGAAAGGCTTTCATCAGAGGGTATCTGAAGACCCTGAATATCTTTGTTCCCATGATCCCCTGCACACATGGGTGGTGATAAGTGACCTGCATTCTCTCCCCTATCTGGCAGCCTGGATGTTGAGAGGTCTAGTCCATCTGCCCCTCGAAATGTATTCATGTTCTAGGCAGTGGTTCGCAACCTTGGCTGCACACTGGGGAAACACGGGGGAGCTTTAACAAATCCTGATGACTGGGTCTCATCTCCAGACATTCTGATTTAGTGGGTGAGGGTGGACTTGAGGATTAGGAGTTTTAAAAGCTCCCTCAAGTGTTTCCAATAGACCTGAGTCAGGTTGAGAATCTCTTCATAGCAGTAATCAGCATGCCTTTTTTTGTCCAGGGCCAGAGAGTAAAAACTGCTAGGTTTTATGAGCCATATAGACTGTCACAACAACACAGCCCTGCAGTTGCCACTGAAAAAGCAGCTACAGACAACACGTAAGTGAATGGGCATGCTTGAGTGCCAAAAACACTTAAACGGACACAAATGTGAATTCCATATAACTTCCACAAGTCACAAAATATTCTTCTTTTGATCCCCCATCCCAATCATTTCTAAAAAGTCAAAAACCATTCTTGGCTCAAAATATGGCAAAATCAAAATCAGGTAGCAGGTGGTTTGCTGAGCCTTCTTCTGGAGCTAACCAGAAATGAATGTAAGAGGCCATGGAAGCACAATCAGCTATTAGCTTGTATGTGGCAGAAAACCTATTAAAACACAACCTTTTAATCGTCACAGACAGATTGTTTATATGTACTTGGCCTCGGTCTTGCTCAGTATGTTGGTACAGGTAGCTGGGTTTTATGAGATGAGTTTTCTACTATATAAACATAAGGATTATGGAACTGCTTTTACATACTGCTGGTTTTTTTTTTCCTATTTATTTTTATTAGTTTGAGGCTAATTACTTTACAGTATTGTAGTGGTTTTTGCCATACATTGACATGAATGAGCCATGGATTTACATGTATTCCCCATCCCGATCCCCCCTCCCACCTCCCTCTCCATCCCATCCCTCTGGGTCTTCCCAGTGATTATCACCTTCCATTCTTGGTCTCTCCTACCAGCATTCAATGAAAGGAGAGGGGAACTGAAATCCTTCTTCTTTTTATATCAACTAAGTTTCATTAAGTGACATGATATCTTGTACATGACACAGAACAAAGTGCTTGGGGGAGATACATAAATAAACAAAAGTGCAAAATTATTATAAATGTTAACGAGTGGGGGGGAAGTGGAGGATTCTAATTTATCTACAACTCTTCTATGATAATTTTTAAAAAAAAAAGGCTGGTTGAGTGAGCTCTGCAATCAACAGCCAGAATTCAAAATTTAACAGTCTCCTATAATCTCTATGACATTGAACACATTTTTAAAGCTTTCTATGTCTCAGTTTCTTAAATATATAAAGTGGGAATAATGACAGTGCTTTGAACAATGCCTCAAAAAATGTTGTCCATAATTCTTGCTTTATCCTTAAAATGTCTATCTGCTTTGAGAACTGGGTCTAAACTGCTTTTTACAATGTCTAGTACCCAACAGCATACTCTCTGGTTATATACAGAATTATACAGAAAACATGTTGTAGAAGAGGCCCAATTATGTCTGTTATACATACAGCAACAGATAGTCCAAGTTTCTATAAAGGCAGAATGCCTACTTGATTTTCTTTAGATGCCTCCATGGCACCTAGTGGGCTGCCTTGGACATTCTGAATGTTCAGTATGTAAATGTTTAGACAGCTCTATGGCACTGAAACAAGTATGATCCTTGTCCCCTTGTACAACACAGATCCCCCTTCAGAACAGAAGTACTCATTACCTTGGTTGTGGGAATGTTCACTGCTCATGTCTCACAGCCGAGTTCCTTACCCAGAACTTGTCTTCTCCTTTAGCTACCTTGCCCATAAACACGTTCCTCCCAAGAGGCAAGACAAATGACATGACATGACATGACAAATCAGTACGGTGTTCAAAGGCCTGGTCTCTGCACCCAGGAGATATGCTGAAGGCTTTGTTGAGATAGCATCACTATTTGTTGAGATGCTATCACTGATAGCATCACTATTCAGGTCTGCCACCACGTCCAGACCTGAAATCCTCACTCCCCTATGTGTTGATCTTAAGAATTCTCCCAGTATACCTTTTGCATTTAACTCTCCATCTCAGCATCTGTTTCTAGATCCATAAGTCCTGCTAATGAGTTGCTGCCAGAATTATGCCCCTTTACTTTGGCACAAACACTTAACTAGAAGATATCTTTCCTTTTTAAAAATCTGCATTGTCACAGCTAATAGTGAAATATCCTTTTTTGTTCAAACATGCATGCAAATGCACATTTTCCTAGAGGAGGTGCAGCTCTCATAAGTTCCAGCCCGTATTTAAGTAAATGGGTCAGAACCTGCATTTGTTCCATTAGGCATTTCACAGTTTTCCTAAGGAGAATCCTGATAAGAAATGGAACAAGTCTGACTGGCAGGTGGAAAGACTGCCAAGTGTCTAGCATTTCCTTTGACCACAAAGCCTTCTTTTTATCAAAGAAAAGTCAGGCTGAGATTACTTTTTAATGAACTTTTAGTGCTTTCCATCTAGCTCACTTCCTAAAAGCAACTGTATCTTTGATTTTTCTGGATATATGGTATCTTGAATCCAGGCCAAATTCCATACACTAGGCTTTCAGGGAGAATCTCAAGGCCCAAAGATGATGGATGATGGAGCCCTTGTGATTGACTGCCCCACTGGAAAAGGATAGGGACCCAATCCCTTCTTAGCCAGACACACTCTGAGGCCCACGCTAAGCTTTCTGAGGAGGCGCCTATGCAACCGCAGCACTGGTGTTTCCAGGAGCAAAGGTACAAAGGCCTATTCTACTTGCATTGTTAAATGATTCAGACCAGGAAATAACCAGTGTATCCATCAAAATCAAAATTAGAAACCCAGTTTCTTGGTCCTGGAGACAATTACACAGAATATACTGGAATGTGCTTGGGGTATTACAAACATTCAGTACTGACTTTTACAGGAAACCAAAAAGGGCCAAAAAGGGAGATACCAGAATACATTCTCAACTGGCTCTGCACAGGAAAGAAGGCTTGAGGAAAAAAAAAAAATCACCGGAAAAAGTTATTTCATTCAGCAATTGAAGCTAAAAATACTGAGGTTGCCCCCAAATGCATACACTTTAACATTCATGCATTTTTTTTTTACATTCATCCATTTTAAGCTCTAAATTAATCTGTTTCTCCTCAAACACTTGAGGCCATCCACTAAAATCCATACTTAGATATGGACAGACAGCTAACTAGTCTCACTTAGATCAGTGAAATGTGTATACTGCCTGTTAGTGGAAGAGTGCATATGTGTTCATATGATAATATATGCACATCTGTAAGCTTCTGTAGATTCATATGGATAAATTAGCAGGTTCTGATTTCAGCTGCAACATATTTTTAGAAACAATTTCATAAAATGGATATTTTCCATGGAAAAAACATTATAATTGGAAGTTTCATTCCTGACAAAGGATAGATAGTGTGAAGAGAATTAACAAAACTAATGACCATTTTATAAACCTCTGCAAATACCTAAAACACTAGAATAATGCCCTGCATCCCATAAAAACTACATAAAATACACAATACCTACACATGTAGCCTCAATGTTTCTTGAAATACCCAAACACTGCATCAACATACAGGTCAATTGAATTATGTTCAAAAATTAATAACAACATTTTGATTAACAATTCTGAAAACCTTAAATTTTAGTGGAGTATTTGGGGGATGATTTAAACACGCCCAATCTTTTTTTTTTAAGATATTCAAAGAAATTGATCTATTGTCTTCTTTTCCCTTTGAGGTAGGAATCTATTTTTTACTGCATTTACTACTGCCATTTTACAAGCTACTTTTTCCTCCTCCCAGTAATTGCCCCTCCCAATATACGAGAGCTGGAGAAGGGCATGGCAGTTCACTCCGTATTCTTGCTTGGAGAATTCCATGGACAGAGAAGCCAGGCAGGCTGCAGTCCACAGGGTCGCACAGAGTTGGACACGACTGAAACAACTTAGCACATACACAAGCACAATACTGGCGTGTTACGGAACTATCATACTGCCACAATGCGACTCTGTCCTGGCCAAGGCTGACTGGCCCAGCATTGGGCCCCAGCCACCATCCTACCTGGGAATTTGACATTTGGAACTGAGGAAACCAGAGGTGGGGAATCCCTGCAGCCCTGCTGCTGATGGCTCAGCAGTCCTGACTCTATCTTTCTTACCTGTTTGATTGTTCACTTCTCAGATTCCATGAGCTGCCTCAATATCCTTTCAGGAAATTCCCCTTTTGGCTTACCTAGGCAGAGTTACTTTCTGCTACTTAAAGCCAAAGACTCTTAATAAATATACCCATGGCAAGGAGATGTACTTAAAATTATTTCTTACACCTTAAAGCTCAGGTCAAAGCAAGTACTATTCATACATAATGACCTAGAAAATGTGTACATTAGATGATAAAAGCATGTTACAAATTAATACATGCTATCTAATCTCACCTTAGCTTTCAAACAAATGACTGGAAAAATCTTACACCAAACTGCTACTACTAGTTACCTCCAGCGATTTGTTTATTTTTTCTTTAATTTTACCCTATTTCTCAATTCCCACAATAAGCCAGTCTTAGTTTTTATAATCAGAGAAATATAGTGAAAAAGCATGTTAGAAATCAGATGTCCCAGAGGCCTGACATCAGCAATGGAGATGGTCATAGCTGAGTTGTTTCCTCACTTAGAAGTGATTTTTAAAAGATGAGTCAGGCCTGCATTTACTGCCTGCACTGTCCCCCATCATCTTAGTCTATCCACAGTTATAAGAGCAGTTTCTTAGCTTCAAACTAAAGCAATGTCACTAGGAAACATTAAGTTCTATAGGGACAGGCTTTGGTGTAAGAGTTCCTGGGTTTGAGCTCAGGCAAATAGCTGTGTGGTCTGGAGATGGTCACAAAAACTTCTCTGAGCCTCAGCATCCCCTGCTCAAAATGGGGAATTACAGTACCTTCCTCTCAGGGTGATCACGTGCTTCATAAGAGAGCAAGGACGTAAAAGCTCTGTGCAAGTGAAACAAATATCAGCTACTGTTAACTACTTTCACCTCGTGTCCTGCAGCAGCCCTCTTGGCCAGCATAGTTTCTGGTTGGGCTCCAAGAAATTATAATAGACTACATGCACTCTTCCCCGCAGTATCTCAGCTGCCGGACCTGCTAGAGACAGGCCTTGACACTTCAGCCGTCCTTCTCTTACTGGCTTTGCACACTTTCAGCAAAATAAACTTAGACAACCTAGAATACTTCAAAAATATAACTCATCTAGTAACCAACACTTTTTAAAAATTGTTGTAAAACACACATACAGTACACATACATAAAATTTACCATTTTAATAATTTTTAAGTGGCATTAAGTACATTCACATTGTCATGCCATCATCAGCACCACTCGTCTCTAGAACTTTTTCACCTTCCCAAACTAAAACTCTGTACCCATGAAGCACTAAATCCCCTTCCCCTCTAACCCCTGGCAACTACCAATCTCCTTTCTGTCTCTAGATCTGACCACTCTAGGCACTTCATACAAGGGAAATCAGACTACTTTTTTGTCTTTGTCTTTGGATTTGTCTTTTTGTGTCTTTTCCTTAGAACAATATCCTCAAGCTTTGCAGTAGGCTGAATGTTTCTATCTCCCCAAAATGTCTATGTTGAAATCCTAACACCCAAAGGTGATACTACTAGTAATTGGGGCCTTTGGGAATCAATTAGGTCATGAAGGTGGGGCCCTCATGATGGAGGATAATGCTCTTATACAGAACTCCCTAAGCCCTTCTGCAAGGAAGGATATGATCATTCTGCCATCCAGAAAAAGGGCCTCACCCCACCATGTTGGCACCTTGATCTCAGACATCCAATCTCCAGAGCTGTTAGAAATAAACACCTGTTGTTGATAAGCTACCCTATCTGTAGTATTTTGTTACAGAAGCCTGAATGGACTAACACAAGGTTTATTCATGCTGTAGCATGTGTAAAAATTTACTTTTTTGCAGCTTTATTGAGATATAGTTGACAAATAAAATCATAGTACATTTAAAGTATACAATGTGATAGTTTGATAGCTGTATATATTGTGAAAGAATTCCCACAATCAAGTTAATGAGCACATCCATCAGCTCACATATTTACCTCTTTTTTTCGGTGAGAATGCTTAAAATCTACTCTGTTAGCAAATTTAAGTTGTATTATACAATGCAGTATTAGTCACTGCATTAGTATGCTATAGTCACTATGCTATACATTAGATCATAAAGGCCTTAATGATCTTAAAATGAAAGCTTATTCTCCTTAACCAATAGCTCTACATTTCCCAGCCCCACGATGCCCCATCCTTTGGTAACCACCATTCTACTCTCTGTTGCTATGAGTTGGACTTTATATAAAAAGTTTCCACACATAAGTGATATCATGCAGTATTTATCTTTCTCTGACTTATTTCACTTAGCATAATGCCCTCCAGTTGCATCCAGGTCGTCAAAACCTGTAGGATTTCCTTCTTTTTAAAGGCTAATATTCCATTGTATGTATATACCATGTTATATATCATGTTTTGTTTATCCATTCATCCATCAACAGATACTTGGGTTGCTTTCATCTTATGAGTTTGTGAATAATGCCGCTATGAGCATAGGTGTACAAACATCTGAGTACATGCTTTCAATTCTTTTAAATATATACACAGAAGTGGAATTGTTCGATCATAAGATAATTTTATTTTTAATTTTTTAGGAACTGCCATATTGTTTTCCACAGCAGCTGCATCATTTTACATCACCACCAGCAATGCACAAGAGTTCCAATCTCTAGCAACCTTGTCAACACTTAATTTCTGGGTTTTTTGTTGTTGTTTTGGGGTTTTCTTCTAAATAACGACCATTCTAATGAGTGTGAAGTACTATTTCATGGTGGTTTTTATTACATTTCCCTAATGATTAGTGGTGTTAAGCATCTTCTCATGTGCTTATTGTCTATTCGTGTGTCTTCTTTAGAGAAATGTCTATTCAAGTCCTTTGCCCAGTTTTTAATAGGGCTGTTTGGTTTCCTGCTGTTGAATTGTAGGAGTTCTTTATATATTCTGAATATTAATTCCTTATCAGAGATCTGATTTTAAAAATATTTTTCCACTCCATTCTGTGGGTTGCCTTAGTAACTGTATTTCTTGGTCCTACGTGTGCTCAAACTGCACCTGCATGTGACATTGTGCTAATGACTGTGAACAAAAGGAGCCCTTGACTTCCACACCCTCTCTCTGTGTATTTGACTCTGTCATCCTATCAGAAGCCTTCTCAATTGCTTGCAAACATTTTTAAAAATTACTGTATCTTTGAAGATTTCTGAAAGGGATGTAATTGGCTATTTCATCTCAGATATCTGAGAAGCGAGACCTCAGTCCTAAAGAGGCTGTGAGGAACCGGGGTCAGCACAGCTTGAAACTAGCAGAAGTTGTCATCGTCCACACATTCACACACACACCACACGAAACCTCCACGAGGGTTTCCTGATGTCTACACCTGTGTGAGAGGAAGTACTTCCACTTACATCAGTGCCTGCCAAGGAGGATTTGACTGTCATGTATCATTGTAACTGGTCTCACCAGCTGATAAAGGTCATAAATCTTGACCCTGGGAACCCAGACCCTTGCTGAGGTCTTCACATTCCTTTCTGACCAATGAACAATGAAACTTGCTTTATCCAACCATGTACATCCTGTTCCGGTAAGTGCTTGTTTTTAATTCTTAGCATGACCACTATGAACTAAAACTTTAACACTCTTGATGTTTTTCTCCTTGCCACTGCTCTCTCAGTAAATGTCTTCACTGGGGGGTGTCCCCTGGTCTGGCACATTAATAAACTCTTTATCCCCATTCTGGAGTCTTTACTTTGAGTGCCATGTGGGCTGCAGTCCCACTCCTCACTGCATGGTCTCCTCACAAGTCAACACAAACTCACACACCAGATGCTGGAAATAACTCCAAATTTTACACAGACATACACACGCTTATCCATGCATGGCTATAATCAATCTCATTCATACATTCCTCAGGAAAATTAAATAAATCCCATCCTGTCTTTAAACAAGCAGATATCTCAGTTTAGCCACCCAACATTCAGATATTTGACCTCTACAGAATACTCTTCCCCTGACATTCACATTTCTTACAAACCTCACGCACAGGTAAATGTTCATTTCAGCTGCATTTTGGCTCTGCTTTGCATGTAATGGTTGCTCACACACACACACACACACACACACACACACAAGTATGCATTTATCTCTGAAGAAGTGCCTTTAATGTCCTGCTGAAGCCAAAGAATCAAAATTTTAAGACAGTGAATTAAATTTGCAGAATCAGTGCTCAGGAGCAATAACATTACAAACAGGAAATTAGTCCAATTACAACATCCTCTGAATTATGATCTCTACTTCCTTGCTGCCTTACTTAGTACCAATCACTCATGATAGCCTGCTTACTGTTGACAGTAGTTCCAAAAAATACTACTCTGGGTCTTCTACCCCATGGAATGGAATGTGGCAGATAAATAAACCCCTTATGATCAGCTAGAGAAAATGAATCAAAGACAGGACCCCAAAAGGAAGCACTCAGCACCCGTCCTCTAACAGCTCCTTTTCCTTCCCCCAGGGATGGCCATCACAGGAATGAGGCAAAAACCCGCCACGAACCACTGTTTCCCAGCTCTCCTGGAGCCTGGCATGGACAGATCCTGTGCTGGGTGCTTTGCACTTAGCCTGGCTGAATTTATTGCCAAGTATGATTTACATATGTAAAGCAATAAATACAGGAGGACAGTGCAGTAAGACAGTGATCTGGAGGGCCCTCCCACCAGCAGTGTGCCCTGCCCTTGGGATAAATTATGTCCCGTGGGGATGAACTAAATAGTCCCTGCATGTTCCCTATGAAGTTCTGATCTTCAGGGTTGAAAACCAAGCCCTGTTCCGCCAGCTTCACTTATTGGGTTTACCCTGACGTATAATTTATTCCTTCTTCCATATCAGAGGCAGGTTCTCAACTAGACACAAAGAAGAAGGCATCCTTAGAGGGTGGGGGAGGGAAGATTTTTTTTCTTCTTTGCATGATGTGAATCCTTATACAAGGGAGGGAGTGGGCTTTAGGTTTTTGTGAGATAATTTTTTGTGTGTCTGTGTGCTTCAGATCAAATTAGGGTTTTTTGTTTTGTTTTTTTTGTTTATCTTTGTTTAAAAAATCACGATAAATAGTCATTAGGCTTATCATGGTGATCATTTTGAAATGTATAGAAATACCAAATCACTATACAACACTATGTTATCCTGGCATACACCAGGAATTAACATAATGTTGTAGGTCAATTATACTGCCAAAACAAACAAAAACTCATTAAAAAAAATCAGACTTGTCATTACCAAAGGCCAGAAGTGGAGGAAAGGAGAATTGGATGAAGGCAGTCAAAAGGTATAAACCTTTGAAAGGTATCAACCTTTCAGTTGATAAATAAGTACTTGGGAAGTAATGTACAATATGATAAATAACACTGTCATACATTATATACGGAAGTTGTTAAGAGAGTAAATCCTAAGAGTTCTCATGGCAAGGAAAAAGATGTTTTTCTGTTTCTTTAATCAACCTTGTATTTCTATGAGATGATGGTGTTCACTAAATTTATTGATAATTATTTCATGATACATATAAATCAAATCATTTTGTTCTACATCTTAAACTTACACAGTGTTATATGTCAATTATATCTTAGTAAAATTGGATAAAAAATAAAAATAAAGAAATTATGAAAGAATAATCTTAAGAAATTAAAGAAAGAACAGCATAAAATAGACTTAAAACAAAAAGGAGGAAAGATATACTAAAGATATATAAATGAATGAATGAAATAAATGAATTAGAAAACAAAAATCAAGTAGATTTGAATAATAAAGCCAAACCTGGTTATTTTAAAAGAGCAATAGTATAAGCAAACCTCTGGCAAATCTGATTTTAAAAGATCGCATACAGATTAGAAATGTAGAAGAAAGGATAATCACATATATAGAGGCTATTTAAAAATTAGATACAAATACTGTGGCCAACACTTTGTGATAAATTTGAAAAATCTAAATAAAATACCCAACTTTTAAGGTAAAGTTATCCAAATTATTTTACCAAAGAAAAAAAATTTGAAAAGACTAATATAAAAAAAGAAGATTTGACAATGGAGGTAAAACTCTAACAGGTCCAGAGAGTTGTTTGGGCTAGTACCAAAGACTTTTTAAGTAGTGGATAATTCCAATATTGTTTAAAGTGCTGCAGTGCACAGAAAATATGGAAACATTCCGAAATCATTCTTATTAGTCTAACCTATTCCTGAAACCAAAACTTCATGAGTATAGTTCAAAAAGAAAACTCACTTATTATAAGGACGCAAAAATTTGAAATAAAATATTAACAATGTGTATGTAACTACCACCTATGATGATATGAAAATTAAGAAGAGTTTATAGCAGGAATTCAATGATTGTTCCACATTAATGAACTTCTCTACATTAAGTAAATTAAAGGGGAAAATACTATGTAACTATCATGATATATTAAAATAGCAGCAAAGAGCAAAGTTTCTTGATTCTTATAGTGCTAGCCTAAAGTTCCACCTTTATGCCTATTCATTGTATGACTTTGGGCAACTTACTTAATCTAAATTTCATTTCCTCATTAGTAGAATGAAAGGTTTTTTGTGTTTTTTTTTTTTTCTTTTTTGGTGGAGGGGGCAGCAAGCTATGCCATGCGACAGGTGGGATCTTAGTTCCCAGACCAGGGATTGAACCCAAGCCCTCTTCAGTCAAAGCGTAGAGTCCTAGCCACTGGACCACCAGGGAAATTCCTAGAATGAGAGTTTTTATTGGAGATTAAATGAGATAATCCTACTAATATTTTTGAATCCCTCACCCCAAAATAAAAATTATGATGAGAACATTTTTATTAAAGAGAGGAATGACTATGTCATCCTTAGTAAGGTTTTCATTTTCCCCTTCTCTTATTTCCTTTTGACATTGTTTTCCAGACATCTTGAAGACAAACTATCACTGTTGGGTCTTTGTTTTCCTAACCATCTTCTTTCTCTTTTCTATTAGGAAAAACCTCCTCCTTTGCCCTTTTGCATAAACACTAGATTACTAAAAATTAAGACCTGGTCCTGAATCAGTCAAGTGGTTAAATGTCTGGGTGAGAATTTGTGGAGGAACAATAGTAAAAGCCATTGGAAGGGCTCCCCAGTGACTAAATGAGAAGTCAGAGAAGCCTGCTAAGAGCTTTGAAAAGAGTATAATCCGGAACTGCCAACACAGTACATGGCCTCCTTGTCTTTCTTTCTCTTTTTCTCTTCTGTGAGTATTTTCTATGTTCCAGAGGTCCTGTGAATTCAACCCCCAAACAATTGGTAGAAAGATCCCTCATAAAGATAAGAATTGACTCCATTTTTCTCTTCTGTTTCCACTGCTGACCCAACTGTTGTTTGTTAACCGTGGATCCTCCTTTACTGTCCAGAACTTCATACTGCTGTCTCTCTGTTAACTGGAACAGTGTACCAGCTAGTATAGAGATGGGGAGATGAATTAACATGAATAGGACATCAGGCTGAATACGTCTGTTTGTATCCAGAGCAGCAATGAGCTACGCCAGTTTATCAGCATCCACACCTGATTAATCTTCTGCTTGATGGTAAACGTCGGGAGATAGCTGTAAGCATGGCTCAGACAGGAAAGAATCTGACTGCAATGCAGGAGACCAGGGTTCTATCCTTGAGTGGGGAAGACACCCTGGAGGAGAATGGCAACCCACTCCAGTATTCTTGCCCGGAAAATTCCATGGACAGAGGAGCCTGGTGGACTGCAGTCCTTGGGGTCACAAAGAGTTGGACATGACTGAGCAACGAAGCACACAGACACAGCTGTGGTCACACAAAATGAAGTTCTTCCTTTTAGAATTCTACCTGGCCCACTGAACTTTTTTTTCTTAGATTAAGTAGGATTATGAGCTAAATGAAACTCAGTGACTATGTGACATTGAAATTTTAAACAATTTGAACCTGATTCAACAGTTATGTATTAATAGCATCCAAGACAATTGATAATAAAGCAACTTAAACAGTGGCTGAATATGAAAATACATGTAAGTAGAAAGAAGAAAGGAGAGGAGATAAAGAAAAAATTGAGAGAAGGAAAGAGTAAATATTTGTGAAGTAAGGTGGAAACTAAAGGTTTTATGGAAAGTGAGCCACTCTCAAGCTTCCACAAATCTGCCTAAAACACAATCTACAATGCCAGAATCTACAAGGAATTATTGACACATCTACAAGAAATAATATCCAGATACTATGCCAGCCACCTTCCCTTGGATCTATATATTATTCATAAGCTGAATCTTCATGGCAGAGAAAAAATAGTCTTTTGCCATTTATTAAACAATAGGAAAATATAGACTTACAAATTCATAAATATTTATAAAGATAGAAATTAGGAGGTTGGGATTAACATACACACACTGGTATATATAAAATAATCAACAGAGAACTCGCCTCAGTTCTCTATAATAAACTATATGGGAAAAGGATCTGAAAAAGAATAGATATATGTGTAACTAAATCACTTGGCTATACACCTGAAACTAACACAACATTATTAGTCAACTATACTCCAATATAAAATTTAAAAAATTTAAACACAATAAAAATAAAAGATAGTAACAAAAAAAAGATATGTGACAGGGAGGAAGGATACCAACTATTACATTTCTTCTGCAGAACAACCTAGCTATAGGTATATAAAGCCTTCAAAATATTTATATTGTTTGACCTAGTTCTAAACCTTGAAGACATTAAGTGAAGACTAAGTGAAATAAACCACTCACAAAAGGACAAATACTATATAACTCTATCTATCTGAGGTACCCATAGCAGTCATATTCATAGAGATAGAAAGTAGAACTGTGGTTGCCAGGGCTGGGGGAGGAGAGAATGAAGGGTTATTATCTAATGTACAAAGTTTCAATTTGAGAAGATGAAAAACTTCTAGAGAAGGGTGGTGACAGTTGCACAACAACATGAACTTACTTAGTATCATTGAACTGTGTACTTAAAACTTGTTAAAATGGTAAAATTTTATTTTATACATATTTTACCACAATTTAAAAATGCTTGTGGATATTTAGAAACAGGAAAAACAGTCAAAATGGGAGAAATAGTATCATATATTCTTCAGATTGTCTGCAAAAATCATCGTAAGCCCATGTAAGAAAGAAGACATCAGAAGGGTATTCCAAAGCAGAAAATGCTAGTATTATTTCCAGGTGAGATTATGAGTGACTTTCTTTTTCATATTTATCCACTGTACATGGAGGAGAGAGACCCAGACAAGTGTTCTAAAGTGTTCTAAATAAATATACAGTATATTTATAACTAGAAAAAGAAATTAAAAGCCCACCCCATACATCTCTATCCTCTTACCCTGCTTCATTATTATAGTAATGGCACTAATTACTTCCTGAAAGTATATTGTATATTTATTTGCTTCCTTGCCATAGTTTGTTTCCCCAGCTATGATGTAAGTTCTAAAGGATCAGAGGTGACTGTGTCCTTAATTCTTGAAAAGTTTTAGGCACTTAATGAACACTCCATAAATATTTTAGTGAAGGAGAATGAGTCAATGAATGAATGAATGAGAGAAAGAACAGAAAAACAGTCATCCTCAGGTATGGACAGTGGCATTCCTTCATACTGTGCCCCTAGACCAAGCTTCTGGGGGTAGTGACCCTCTTCCTCCCATCTGTAACTTCCTCAGGATTGGAGGAAGGGCTTTCTCCACATTAAGCATCATCAGAATGAAATAAAACCTGAAATGTGCCCAAATTAGGGTTAAAACGGTAGGAAGTAATCCAGAAACCTCTTACTTAAAGGATATCCTTACTTAAAGGATATTTGAAGGGTCTGATACTGTAAAAGAAAAGGGAAAATATAGCCATTTCCAAATCCTGGAAAGTAGTCAGGGGGAGCCATGCATTTATTCCATAAATATCCATTGAGCCTCTTCCAGGTGCCAAGAACTGAAATAGGCACCAAGAATACAGAGTGGATGAGTGGGGAAGAATCAGACTTCATCTGTTTAATTCCTGAGGGAGTACCAAAGATCAGTGAGAAGTTTGGAAAGATAGATTTGAATGCATTGTAAACAAGAAAGTCCACAATGGCCTTTCTTAAAGTACATTTCATGGAACCCCAAAGATACATGAAGCATTTATTTATGTTACATAAAAAAGAATTATGGGGCCAAATAAATTTAGAGAATCTTAATGAAGTTAACACTTTTTAAACTACAGCACAGGACTTCTCAGGGTCTTTAATACTGTGATTCTCCTAAAGAGCATATGATTCCTTTCCCCAAATCTTTTGGTTAAGAGGACTATTTTTCCAGACCTCGAATTCCATGGGATGAGCATCAAGAAAAGTTAACCTCTCTTCATAATGGAAATGGTGACCAGCAACCATGGAAGCAGACAGTCACTGAGGACTGCACATTGGCACCACACGCCACAGATGCCCCAGTCTTCATTCTGAATCATATTGATTCATATCAATCCAGTCTTCTCATTTCATGCCCCTCACCTCTTGGTTTTCCCAGTTACCAGTCGCAGCACTCAGTTACCCCCTTTCCACGCCTGCTTTGAATGTGGCCTTAAAGAACCACACCTTGTGTTTCTGCTTCTGCTTCTGGCTTGCACTCTATGTAATAATGACTCTGGTTCTCTCCCTAAGCTTCCTGGGGCCACTCTGGGTAAGGCTCCACTGGTTCAACTCTTCCATCCAGCTCACTGTACATGGAGGAGAGAGACCCAGACAAGGAATAGACAGCTTCTTGTGTCAGGGATGCCATAAATGGGACGAGCTTGGGCTTACTGATTTGAAAAGTTTTTTCCTGTTACTTTCAGAGACTTCTTCAACAGGTCTGAGATCCTGTAATGTCCTATTTCTAAATATTATTTTAAATACTTCTAGTATCTGGGAAAGCAGCTATTTCTCTGACCGCATCATCTTATCAGTTCTCATATGAAATGCAGATGCTCTGCTGCACAATTGAGAAATCCTTCACATGATGAGTCAGAACCACTCACAAGGTCACTGGGCTTTGTTCTACCTTCCAGCCTTACAAATAAAAACCTTTGAAGCCTTGCATGAAACTCCTGCAGGGAGAAACTCTTGTGACTTTAGACTATAGTCCTCCAAGCTTGTCAGATTTTTGTTCTCTTACCTTGTAACTTGGGTTCTCATTCCAAAATCCAGTGACCTCATTGATTGCAGCACTTCAATACAGCCCATGTACTGGAATAAGAGGAAAAAAAAAAAAAGAACAAGTAGGAAAAATGGCACAAAAATAGTTCTCAGCTTCAGAGGTGATTTCCTGGGAAACACCTAAATCAGTTCCTGATACCAAATTACATTTGCACATTCAGCCTACCATTGATATTTCTGACCATTAGTGGACACATACCTTAAGCTTCAGTTCAGTTATGAAACATCAGCTAAATCCAAACCATTAATATGGTTTCAGGAAAACGGCTGTCCTCCCTGACAAATGTGAGCTCAGGGATATGGGAGCTTGGGCTCTGGGGCCAGCCTGTGTGAACTGGAATCCTGGCTCTGCCAGTTATTAGTTATGGAACTTCCGCGAGTTACTCAACTTCTCTGCATCTCAGTTTTGCCACTAGAAACATGGGGATACAATTGTTGTGAGAGTTTAATTATTTAATTATTTCCTAAGGTGTTCTAAGAGCAGCGCATGGTACACATGTATGCTGAAATATTAGAGGAAGCAAAACTAAATGTGAGACAAATAATACAGAAATATCAAGTATTCTAGGGAAATAAAATAAGCATATAAATGCAGATAAACCCAAAGCTTAGTAACATAAGAAGATCCTACTTTTTGTAACCTCATTTGTTCAGAGGATTCCAGGAAAGAAAAAGTCAAGTCCTACAGCAGGAAGGAGTAAATCTAGCTTGAACCTGGAGTATTGGAAAAGGCACTCAGGCTCATAAAGCTAAAAGACAGTTAGTTATATTTAATGTGGCAAAAGCGAGAGCCGTGTTAGGCTGGTGGAAAGAGTGGCGGGATTACTCTGTGTTTGAGGAGCCTAATGTCAGTAGCAGTATGAAGGTGGGTTAATAGCAAGGGAGTAAGTGAGGATGCTCCTGTTGAGAAGTAACAAAAGCTCACCCCGAGGAGGATGGTGGGAAGGAGGGGACATATTCAAGTGACATCTCGGAAATAGATACTACACGATCCAGCAGTTGATTTGATCTAGAGAATAAGAAGGATGAGTCAAGGATGACTCAGACGTTTCCAGCCAGGGTAGCAGGGGGAACAGTGATTCCATTAACGCAAACAAGAAAGCCAGGAGAGGGGAAGATGAGGTGATCTGGGACCTGTTCACTGAACGACGCTGGTGGGGTATCCAGGAAACAGCAAGTTGAGAGTTAAAAACTGGATTCTGGAATCATGGAGAGGCATTGAGCCTCGGGAGGCAGGCTTAGTAGTCATCCGCGTAGCTCTGCCTGGTGAGGCTGTGGGAGTAATCCTCTTAGCAGAGTCTCAGTTGATGAGGGAGAGTGTTTCTCTGAGAATGAGCTCGGAAATGCAATGAGAGCCAAGCGGTCTGATTGAAAGTGATCTGTCGGCTCCATGGAAATGATCTGCTTCCTGTTTAGTTTTCCCCTGGAAGCCTTCCAGCCTCCTGCTTGTGGAAAGATGGCGGGAGCTGGGGGTGCCTCCCCACACACTCTTGGAGCATTTCTCAGCAAATTTGTACATTTCGCATCCTAAGAGCAGGTCAATACACCAAGTGTTGTCTAGAGTCTCAAGTAGGGGAGAGTTGTCTGGTCAAGACAATTGCCCGGCCATTCTCAGCCAGATTCCTGTTCCTCACACTCTTCGTGGGAGCTCGAGCACTGACACCTAAGCCCTGTGTTTTCTGGCTCTGTCCCCCTGCTCCTGTGCACTCTGCTGCCACCCTGGCCTTCCTTCTGTTCCTCAAATACAGCCACCTCTTTCCAAACACAGGGCCTTTGCACGAGCTGTTCCATTGCTAGCTCTGCCTAGATCCTCCCCACTGTTCTGTAAGACTGACTCCTTTTTATCCTTCAGGTTTTAATTCAAATGTCACTGCCTCAGAGACCTTCCCTAGCACCCTTCATCACAGCCCCCCATTTGTCATCATGCCACTGACTAATAATCAAGTTTACTTGTTAACTTGCTTATTACCTGTCTTCATTCCCTTGACTGTAAACATCATAAGAGCAAGGACCATGATCACCATGGAATTCCCAACACCCAGGGCAGTGCCTGAGACAGAAGGTACCCAATAAATACTGGATGAAAGAGTGAAAGAGGCTTCTGCTGTTTAGCAGTAGTTTAAAATGCGCAGAGGGAGGTGAATTTCTGACTGTTCTCTCCATCCTGGAGGATGAGGAAGGAGTATAGCAGAATGAGGTCGCAGAAGGAGACTTGAGGGGAAGGTGGGGAGAAAGGGCCTGACTCCCCAGGTGTTCCAGGGGTGGGGAAAACCCTGAGTGATAAAGCTGATGGGAGGGGGAAATGAGGCAAAGCATGTAAGCTGGGGCCGAGATGCTCTGAGGCTCAACAGCTCAGGGAGGGAGGGTGTCAAATGGGGCAGTTCTCAGCCCAGTGACGTGAGTCACCGACCGTGGGATTCTGGTTAACAAGGGAAGAGGTTTTTAGTGGAGAATAGGAGAGGAGGACAGGGAGAGAGGGAAGCTTCCAAGCTTTGTGCTTCATTTTTAACTGGAGTTTAGTTGCTCTACAAAGCTGTAGTAGCTTCTTCTGTGCAGTAAATTGAGCCAGCTATACATACACATCTACCCCCTCTTTTTTGGATTTCCTTCCCATTTAGCTCACCACAGAGCACTGAATGAAGTCCCCTGTGCTATATAGTAGGTTCTCACTAGTTATCTATTTTATCCATAGTTGTGTATAAATGTAAGGTTTTGTTTTTAATCACGCTTCATGGCGATAACCACCTCAGTCCCTTCCTTCTAAGGCAGCCCCAGGAGTTGTTTCCAAAACCCTCCCCTTCACTGAAACCTCTGTTTTGCTTCACATACTTGTCTGTCAGCAACGGCACACCTTCTGCCGGCCTCGCTGCGGGAAACGTGAGTCACAGTCCGAGATGATCGTGACAATGAGCACATTCCCCATCCACCCCGGGCATGTGAGGTGGAAGGCACTCAGGACAACGTGAAGGGAGAAAATCAATGCCCGATTTTCTTTCCACAATGACTCTGAAGCCCAGATGCACCTGCTCTTCCCATTGACTCACTCAGTCCATTTCACTCTGAAACCATTGCTGTGAAGAAGCAGGGGGGACACGGTGCATGAAAAGACTGTATCTTTGTTTAGGTACCTGACTGAACGAGCGGACAGTGGCTGGATGTCCAGGCCTCAGGGAGGAGGAGTTTAGTTTGTTGATTTCAGTATAAACCAACCCAACCTCTCATTCATGTATTAAGTGTAGGTCTGCAAAGACACGGTCTCTGTTCTCAAGAAACATAGCTCCATGAGGATAGGACAACCATGAAAGAGATGATTTATCTTTTCTCTCTATGAGGTTAGTCATGGTTAATTCCATTTAATAGATGAAGAAATTAAGCCCTATTAATGGGAAGTGGCTGGCTCAGTTTCACTTATTCAGTGAGACTGAATCAGGGCTTATTCTGGAGGCTGCAGTTCATTTCTGGGAACCTGTGTGTGAGCCTTGTGGGACAGGAACATTGAAAAGAGAGGAGGTCATCCAGCTGCCCCCTCTGCCTGCTCCTTTGGTCTTCCCAGGTGGGAAAGAAGGTGACCCACCTGGAGGCCCCGTGGTAAGAGTAGGCATGGATCCAAGCTCTTCCGGGGCCAGCAGGATGTGGCACCCGAGACAGAAGACACGCCCTAATACCTGACTCTATGATGGGGAGAGGACACTGAAGACCTTTATTAAAGGTATCAGGGGTGGTAAGAATGTGACAGCGCTCAGACAACCTTTCCATTCAGCACCTGACAGATGGCTCACCTAGATCCCGGCTCACGCACTCCCTTCTTGCCCCAGGGCAGTCATAATATTTTTGTACTGTCTGAGCTTCAACCACTTGTTTCTAGGGAGAGGTGAACAGTCTATTCATGCCCTGTGTATCTTGGACTTTGCATTCCAGAGAAGAAATTATTACTGGGGTTTTCAGAGACCAGGAATGAGAGCTGGCTTGTGGGAACTTTTCATCCTGACTCTTACAGAATGATGACCTTCAAAGATCTAAAGAAAAAGGACATATATTCTTATATCCTCAGAATGTCTGAAGGATACATATTACCTCTGGGAATGGGAGAGAGGGAAACTTTTACTTTTTACTTTACATTTTTGTATTGTGTGTATTTGAAAAAATAAGTAAGTGGTATTATTTTAGAGTTTAAAAATTAAATAAAAGTCTACCACTTAACCTCTTGGGATCACAATTAATTACCAAGTAAGGTTAAATCTCTTGTTTTTCAATGGCATTTTCCCTTCCTTAGAATGTGCCTGCCCTTGTGCTAGATGGTAGAAGCCACCAACATGGCCTAAAGACATTGCAGGATTTCTCTGCCACCTCTAAATAACATTTAATCTTTCCCATTAAAAACAGGGGAAGTGGGAAAAGGACAACCTTGAGACACTGTCTCCACTTCCTTACTTTCAATTCATGCTTCAACTCACTACAGTAGCTTCCAGTCTCAAGACTCTATTGAAACTCCCTGGGCAAACCAATGATCTTGTCCACTCCAGTGACCTGTTCTAGCTGCTGGTTCGCATGCTCTTCCCTTTCTTTCAAACCCCTCATCCAACCAGGGGCCAAATTCCATCAATTTAGTCATCTCTTGAATCAGCTCTAGTTTAGGCACACTCTGTCTCTCAATTGCAATAGAATGGACCCCCAACATGTGAATGTTTGATTTACTCAGTTCAACTACTGTATCAACCTGACCCGCAGAAAGTAAAAGATCAGTCCCTTTACTCAGCCCCTCAGCCCCCAACTCTACTACTCAAACTAGATGTGACTTCTGCCCCAGGGAAAAAGGACGTCTCTGCAAATTCAAACAGAGATGAAGCCATTGACTCTGAACTGAGCCTAGGTGGACAGGTGTTATAGAGATTTCAGAGATTTCCCAGTGTATTCTTTATTCCACCTGATTTTCACCCTAGTGATGAATTTAGAACACAACCCCCTCTAAGAAGGAGTCTCTGGTGTCCCACCCTCTGAATCTGCCTTTCCCAGTGTAGCCAGCACCTTACTGAAATGCAGATGTACCATGATATCACTCCACCCTATCACATCTCATTCCCACTTGAAACTCTCATAGATCCCCCACCTTCTTAAAGCAGAGCTTCTCAAACTTTAGAGAACTTCAGAATTACCAAGGAAACTTAAATGGAAGATTTTTAAAAACAGATTTCTGGGGTTCTGAAAAATTCTGCTTCAGTTGGTCCAGGAGAATGTGTTTTATTAAGGACTCATGGATTCTGCTACAGCAGGTCCAAGAAAGAAAGTATTATACTTTGGAGAAAACATCAGTCTTCAGGAAGAGATACTTTCTTAGCTTAATGGACAAGGTCCCTAACTATCATCATTCAAAAGTTACTTCCATGAAACCTCTCCTATTTTCCTCCTTTCTTTTTTAAATTTTATTTATTTATTTACTTATGGCTGTGCTGAGCCTTTGTTGTTGCTCGGGCTTTTCTCTAGTTGCAGCGAACAGGGGCCACTTTTCATTGCAGTGGCGTGTCTTACTGCAGAAGACGGGCTCAAAGGTACGCAGGCTTCAGTAGTTGCGGGGCATGGGATTAACAGCTGTAGTTTGCAGGCTCTAGAGCACAGGCTCAATAGTTGTGGTACAGGGCCTAGACGCTCCATGGCACACAGGATCCTCCTAGACCAGGGATCAAAGTTTCCTGCACTGGCAGGCAGATTCTTTACCATGAGGCATCAGGGAAGACCTTTTTCTCCTTTCTTACCTTCAGTCTGACCACTCCCTTCTCTGGACCCTCCTCCACACACTGTACGGACATCCAGAAGACCTTTTATAAAATATTAATTGTCCATATGGCTTTTTTTGCCAGCGTGCCTGTACCTCTTTTGGAATAGGAATGATGTCTGTTTCTTCTTTGTATCCTCAATATTGAGCAGAGCTCACCAATGCTCCTGAGATGAATGAGTAAAATGCAGCTTGAACAACTTATAAGAAAAGATAGGATGTGTATATAAAAATAATTATATTAAAAGTTTAGATCATATTAATTATTTTTTCAAACTATATCTCATCTAACTTAATTTTCAAAAAGAATAATCATGAAGGTCAAAAGCTCAGTGCTTAATAATTAAGATATTAATGAGTAAATGGATCCAGACAGAAGAAAGTAACCAGATACAGGCAAATCTGGAACTATACAGACTACAAGAAAGACAAAACCCAAGCTACTCACTCTAGCCTCTTGTTACCATTTAGGAAACCAGATCTCATTTTTCAAGAGAAGTCAGAAATAAGACTTTATTTATGAATTTTCCTAAATTTTAAAACCAACAGGTCACAATGAACAATCCAAAAATTAAATTTTAAAAATTACATTATTAATAGAATTAAAAACAACAAAATATTTATGAATAAATTTAACAAAATAAATGCAAAATTCAGACTTTGAAAACTATAAAGTATTGTTGAAAGAAATTTAAGACGACCAAAATAATTGGAAAGACATTCCAAGTTCATGGATCAGAACTTCATGTTAAGATAGCAATACTCCTCGAACTGATCTATTGACTCAATTCCTGGCAAAATACCAGATGGCTTCTTTGCAGAAATTGACAAGCTGATCCTAAAATTCACATGGGAATTCAAGAGACCCAGAATGGCCAGCACAATGTTGAACAAGACAAAAGTTGGAGAACTCACATGTCCCAATTTCAAAACTCCCGACACAGTTGTACAATCAAAATAGGTGTGGTAATTACATAAGGAAAGACATAGATCAGTGAAATATAATTGACAGTCCAAAAACAAACCCTCATGTGCTCAGTCACTCCAGTCGTGTCCACCAATCGAATTTTGACGAGGGCACCAAAACAATTTAAGTGGGGAAAGAACAGTGTTTTCAACAAACAGTGCTGGAGCAGTTGGATATTACAGAATGAAATAACATACAAAAGAATGAAATCAGATCTCTATTCCACATCATATGCAAAAATAAACTCAAAAATGGATCTAAGATCTACACATGGGAATTAAAATGATAACACTCTTTAAAGAAAATAGGCAAAAATTATCATAACCTTGGCTATGACACCAAAAGGACAAGCAACCAAAGAAAAAGATATATAAATTGAATCTTATAAAAATCAAATACTTTCATACTTCAAGGGACACTATCAAGAAAATGAAAAGATCACCCACAGAATGGGAGAACCTGTTTGCAAATGATTTATCTGATAAGGGACTTGCATCTATAATACATAAAGAATACTTACAACACAAGTAAAAAGACAAGCTACACAATTTTTAAATGGACAAATGATCCGAATAGACATTTCTCAAAATAAGACATACAAATGGCCAGTAAGCACAGGAAAAACTGCTCAATGTCATTCATCACTAAGGAAATGCACATCAAAACCACAATGAGATACCACTTCACACTCTTTGGAATGGCTGTAACTTAAACATACAAACAAACTGAAAATAGCAAGTGTTGGCAAAGATATGGAGAAACTGGAACCCTCATACACTGGTAGTGGGAATATAAAATGGTAAAGACACAAGGGAAAACAGCTTGGCAGTTTCTCAGAAAGTTAAACTTAGAACTACCATAAGGTCCAAAAATTCCACTGCTAGATATTCACTCATGAAAAGTGAAAACATAGGTCCACACATAAACATTCACTCAAATGTTCACAGCAGCACTAGCCATAATAACAAAAAGCAGAAACAACCTGAATATCCATCAAAATGATGAACAGATCAATAAAAAGTGGTACATCATGCCATGGACTTGTGTTTGGCAATAAAAGGAAATGAAATACTGATAAATGGTACAACATGGATGAACTTTGAAAATATTTTTCTAAGGGAAAGAACACAGTTACAAAAGACCACATACTGTGTGATTCCATTTATATGAAATAACTGGAATACATAAATCTATAGAGCTAGAAAGGAAGGTTGGAAGGTTTGCGGGGGTGGGGTGTGAGAGCTACAGGTTACAGAGTTGATTTGGGAGTTGATAAGAATGTTCTAATATTGGTGGTGATTGCACAACTCTGTGAATATACTAAAATCCATTGAATTGTATACTTTATATGGGTGGATTATATGAAATATTATTATATCTCAATAGAATTATTATCAAGCAATAACAGCAATAGGCCAAACAAATAATATCTGCAGGCAGTGTGTGATCCTGATATAAACTATTCAGGAAATGTATGTGAATGGATGAATAATCCATCTATGAATAATGCTTCAGATCATTATAGTTGTTTGAAATCTTCAGCACCCTTGAGGCAGAGTTCATTGCTCTTCCTTTGGGCTCCCAGAATATCTTGGGCACACCCGAAGGTTGCACTCACCCAGTGATGCTGCTATTTATCTATTTAAATGTCTATGTCTGCCCACTGCTAAACTGTGCGCTTCTCAAGGGCAGGGAGTGAGTCTTAGTCATCACTATCCCCAGCACCTCTTACAGGGTAATAAATGATTTATTTGAATGAAGGAGCCAAGAAATAATGTTCAGGAAGTCTCAAAATAACCTGCATCCTAACTGGACTATCTGTAATGTGTTCTTTCTTAAAGGGGTGTATTTCCAGTTAAAACAATCCTGAAGTAAAGCTGGTCAAAGCCTTCCTTACGCCGGGTTTGAGTTGGGTGTGTGTCATGTGAGAAGGGAGTGAAAAGTCCTTCCCCACGTAGTGCAGCACCAATCCAAGCAAACCTGGGGCAGGTGGACGCTGGGGAGGGGACTCTGCCTCTGGAATGAGGAGCAAGTTTAGAGGGAATTCGGTGAGACAGGCCTCAAGGGGAGAGGCACAAGTGGTCCTAGCAAACACTGCCTTTCTTCTTCTTTTTAAAAAATTGAACTATGGTTGATTCACAATATTCTGCTAGTTTCAGGTATACAGCTTCAGATTATTTTCCATTATTGGTTATTACATGATATCATGTTTTTGAATATAGTTACTTCCCTATGCTACACAGTAAATCCTTGTTTATCTACTTTATATAGAGTGACGTGTAGCAATTATTTCCATACTCCCAATTGATCTCCCCCAACCCTTTCCCCTTTGGGAACCATAAGTTTGTTTTTCATCTGAGAATCTATTAACACTGCCTTTTCTTAGATGGGCTTCCCTCCATAATTCAGTTGGTAAAGAAACCACCTGCAATTCAGGAGACCCTGGTTTGATTCCTGGGTCAGGAAGATCTGCTGGAGAAGGGATAGGCTACCCACTCCAGTATTCTTGGGCTTCCCTTGTGGCTCAGCTGGTAAAGAATCTGCCTGCAATGTGGGAGACCTGGGTTCGATCCCTGGGTTTGGAAGATCCCCTGGAGAAGGGAAAGGCTACCCATTCCATTATTCTGACCTGGAGAATTCCATGGACTGTATAGACCATGGAGTCTCAAAGGGTCAGACATGACTGATTTCTTAAGATGATCTTACAGCACCTTTGAAACTTCCCACCAAGAGCACAGGGCTGCTGACACCTTCTTGCTCTCCACCACTCTCTGTCCTCTCGTATTTGCTTTTCTTCAGAGTATTTACTGCTTACAACAATGTTTGTTGATAGTCTGTCTCCCCCACTAGAAGATTAGTAGCAGACAACAAGACTGCTCTATCCCCAACAACTAGAATACTCTCTGGTATACAGTAGTCCCTCAAAGTAAACTTCAGTTGACTAAACTGAACAGATCTTTAAAATCCAAACATCTACCCTGATGAAAACTCCTGCTCCAGGTTCAAAAGCCTGAAAATCTGAATTTGATCACTCATTCCCACTGGGATCTTTGCAACTAGGGAATTTCTGTGTCCTTAATATTTACAAAGATGGAATCTTCTAAAGTAAGTTGTGTGCTCTGCTGGTCCTTCCTAAAGAAGGAAAGGTTCTCCAGGGTTCTATGTGCAGGGTTCCTGTCCAAGGCAAAGCAGGGCTGTGAAGGGAGCTAACCCTATCACTCTGGCCCAGATCTCATAGACGCTCTTCCCCTGCTAAGTAGATGCCTTCCCCAGCAGCAAATGAAGAGGCATCTATATCTCAAAATTCCATTCCTAGTCCCACTAAGGCAAGCAGAACTGACATCTTAAACATAATCTCCTGGAGATTTTTAGAATTAATAAGGGCATTTTTAAGTTTATTCAGAAGAAGCATTTCTCTTTGACAATGGGCAACCTGGATCCTTCAGACAGAAAGTCTTGAGGGCCAGAAGCCCAGGTAAACAATAAAGATCTTGGTCTGGTTGGCACTTTGTTGACACTCCAATATTTTAGGATATAAACTGCCTACAAGCATCAAAAGAAAACTTTCAATTCATCTGAAAAACAGTACTGTTTGTGGGCAAGGAAACTATGACAACCATCTGTATACCACACCAGGCAACTGTGCAGTATCTCATACCAACAGTCCTACTCACATTGAAAATCCCTTACACATGGGCATTTTTTTGAACTGAGAGTGGTTTCATATCTGCCTACAGACCTGAGCACAGACACAGTCACTCTGCTTGAGGTCATCCCTGAGGGAAAAACCGCACTGAGAGCATTTGGAGGGCTCTGACCTCCCCCTAGGAATAACTTTATACTCATTTCTTGGGAGACATGAATGTCTCTCTCTGCTGCTGGGCACAGCCAGGTAAATCACATCCTATGTGATCATGTGCCTTTGTATGAACAGTGATTTACACTGCCTCTTTTCACAAGTGTTATCTCATTGGATCCTCACAGTAAAACTGTGAGAAACGGTCACAGAACCTGAACAGGTATATAATACCCCTTTTACACATGAGAAATTGATTCTTAGGGGTTCGGCCTTCTGCTCAAGCGTCACAGGGATGGTTCAGAGAGAACACAGATCTTTTGCTGCTTAAAGCTATGCTGTTCCACATCATCTCCCTGACCTGGAGACGTTGAGTCTCAAAGCCCTACATCTATAAAAGATACAAGCTACTGCACAGTGATTTTGATCACTAGTGTAAGAAGTCGCATGTGCTTCATCCTATTGATGAGGCATCTGCTGATAGCAGTTCCCCCACAGTACCTGCATCAGGTAAGAGAAGGCTCCCTGTGATGCTTACTTCCCTGCAGTGACCCATGCTCCACCTGGGTAGAGTCCAGGGACATTTGCAAAGTGAAAATGAATTCAGGGATCTGAAAACATCTGGACTGAAGATACTGCATTGTATCTCTCTTCTATTCACCTGCAGAAGGCTGAGCACCGAAGAATTGACACTTTCAAACTATGGTGTTGGAGAAGACTCTTGAGAGTCCCTGGGACTGCAAGGAGATTAAACCAGTCAATCCTAAAGGAAATCAACCCTGAATATTCAATGGAAGGACTGATGCTAAAGCTGAAGCTCCAATACTTTGGCCACCTGATGCAAGGAACCAACCCATTAGAAAAGACCCTGATGCCTGGAAGGATTGAAGGCAAAAGAAGGGGGTGGCAGAGGATGAGATAAGGAGATAGCTTTACCAACACAGTGGATATAAGTTTAAGCAAACTCCAGGAAATAGTGGAGGACAGAGGGGCCTGGCATGCTGCAGTCCATGGGGTTGCAAAGAGTCGGACACAGCTTAACGACCGAACAACAAGAACAATATATGTATAAACACTTAAAATACTTTTCTCTTTTTAATATATAAGTATTATTATTCTTGTTGCTGCATGAAGAGAAAGAGTGAGAAAGACAGGCATCTTCTGTAGGTGACAGGTGTTTTTATATTCTATAATAACTTATAGGAACTCAAGAGTTATTGCTGCAACCACCACCTAAAACAGTCAGTTCCACACAGTTGATCATCCTTTATGTTTTGGAGGAACAAAAATTGCATCATACAAAGGTGAAATCTCCATAAAAAATACTCTTAATGTGCTCTTGGCAGAAACTCCTTGGGGACCTCTTATCTTATATTCAATTGTAATACTGTCGAGATTCAAAAGCTGCAACCAATAGCTTCATGCTGAGTCCTTTGTGGGGAAGAGCAAATGCCCCATAACCCAGACTTCTAAGAAACTTTTAAGAAAGTTTTATCATTGTGTAAGTATAATCCTAGGAATTCAAGAATGCTATTTTCTGTTGTTCTTAAAGAAGGTCTCTATTTTGGTGGACTGGTCCCCATTAATGAAAATGAGAACTGAAATACTGGCCCTACTCAGATTATATTGCCTTTGAAATAGCAATTGACTACTCTTTGCTGATGGATCCAGTGAAATCCCAAGTTGTGTCAAGGCATTAATATGTTTAGAAGAGAAGCAGCCTTAGTAGCGCTGCTTACAGGAAGAACAAACTGAATAACTGATCCCAACAGCCATTTAACTAGAGATCTGTGTTTAAAAAGGCAAGCTTCATCCTATTCCCTGGAAGGTCCTCATTTTTCCAAACACTATCATGCCCTTTTGCTTTCATTTTATACTTCCTTCCTTCCTTCCACTCTTTTCTTTGTTTATATGACAGCTGTTAGTGCATTTCCACGAATATTTCCAATTTTCACCTGCCCACCCAAAAGTAGGATGGCACTTCTCTTGCCCCTTTGAAGCTGGTGCAGCTCCTGCTTTAGTGAATGTATGCAAGCAGACTATTCCTTTGGGAGTGATTTTTTTTTTCAAATTTCCTCTCTTTCAATTAGGGAGGCACAGAAACAGAGCCTCCCTTAGCCCAGGTTCTGAGGGAGAACACACAGTAAGAGACCCGAGCCACTTTGCTGCAGACACATGATATTAGAGACAAATAAACCTTTTTTTTTAACTTGACTCAGCTGCTGAGATGTTTGGATTGCTTATTACCATAGAATGACTTAGTCTACCCTGACCTTTATGGTAACCATGAAAGGGAAAAAGGAACAGACCACAGAGTCTAGGAGCATGGGCTCTGGGAATCAGGCAGGCCAGGTCTGAAACTCAGCTTTGCATGTACTAGCTGTGACACTGTGAGCAAATAACTTGCATCTAAGGCCTCAGTTTCTTCATCTATAAAATAGGGCCAATAACTTACTGTTACATAAGCTTATTATGAGGCTCAAATAAGGTGATGCAGGTGTGGTGCTCAGCATAGTGACGGAGCATGAGAAGGGCTCAGTAAAAGGCAGTGACTATCCTGGGATGACAGTGTTCCTCACCCTCCTCTTCAGTTCCATTTGCCTCCTAGTTGGGGAAGGTGATGAATAAGCCTCAACTACTATGAAGGGACCTCAATTAAGAGCACTCTTTTATAGAGTGTGATAAACACTAGGATGTAAGGTGCTATGGGAGTGTGTAGGAGGGGCTCCAACCCAGCCTCAGGGAATCAGGGAAGATTTTTTAAAAGAGATGTTGGTGTGAGTCATGATGGGCAACTAAGGAGAGGATAGGAATGGGAGTTCCAGGCAACAGGTAGAGCATGTGCAAGAGAGAAAGGGGAAGAATAAGAGGTGCTTCAAAAGCATTCAATATGACTAAAGTCCAGAGATATGTCTGGAGGTGTAGATAGGTGTAACTACAGTATATTAGTTATCTAGTTCACTGTCTGCCTGCATAACTCAATACGCTCTTGGTGGCTAACAACTGGGTCCATTTACCTGGTATTCTTAGAGTCCCATATAATACATGGGATGCAGTAGGCTCTCGATAAATGGTCACAGAATGCCTGATGATTATAACCAAGTTTCAAGCCACCTAAGACTAAGTGTGACAGACTTAATTTTCTTAGGCTCCAAAATCACTGCAGATGGTGACTGCAGCCATGAAATTAAAAGACACTTGCTCCTTGGAAGAAAAGCTATGACAATCCCAGACAGTGTATTAAAAAGCAGAAACATTACTTTGCCAACAAAGGTCTGTCCAGTCAAAGCTATGGTTTTTCCAGTAATCATGAATGGATGTGAGTGAAGTGAAGTCGCTCAGTCGTGTCCAACTCTTTGCAATCCCATTGATGGAGTAGCCTACCAGGCTCCTCCGTCCATGGGAGGCAAGAGTACTGGAGTGGGTTGCCATTTCCTTCTCCAGAGGATCTTCCCGACCCAGGGATTGAACCTGGGTCCCCCACAGTGTAGACAGGTGCTTTACCATCTGAGCCACCAGGGAAGTATGGATGTGAGAGTTGAACTTTATAAAGAAAGCTGAATGCCAAAGAATTGATATTTTTGAACTGTGGTGTTGGAGAAGACTCTTGAGAGTGCCTTGGACTGCAAGGAGATCAAACCAGTCAATCCTAAAGGAAATCAGTCCGGAATATTCATTGGAAGGACTGATGCTGAAGCTGAAACTTCAATACTTTGGCCACCTGATGCGAAGAACCGACTCATTGGAAAAGACCCTGATGCTGGGAAAGATGGAAGGCAAGAGGAGAAGGGGATGACAGAGGATGAGATGGTTGGATGGCATCACAGACACGATGGGCATGAGTTTGAGCAAGCTCCGGGATACGGAGATGGACAGGGAAGCCTGGCGTGCTGCAGTCCATGGGGTCGCAAAGAGTTGGACATGACTGAGGGACTGAACAACAACAAAAGTTAAGTGTGATGTCAGTTTCTCCTCATGTTTCCATAAATTCCCAAACAACACTTCCTACCAGCCCACTTCATAGACCCAAATAAATACAAGCTAAAAATATAGCCCAGGTCATGAATCATAAATGAGATGGAAAAGCAGTGACTCACAGAAGTTAATCTGCTTCCCAGGAGAGTGTTGCTGGATGTCCTTTGCTCTGAAAGGTGAGGCAAAATGCCAGCACCATCACTGTACAGATACAGCTAATATAATTACCAGGCCTGCCATTGGGTGCCCATCTGGTATTCTAAGGCTCCCATTCAGGGGTGCCAAGGGGCAGCAGCCTTGTGCCTCCCATTCAGGGCAGCACAGGGATGGGCCCTGGCACAGAAGCTAACAGGGTACTCTGGGTTTATACTCAGTAAATGATGTAGGTCCCTGTCCACTGTATCAATGGTCCAACATGTCCACCATCTTGCTGGCTATGGCCTTAATTTGGTTACTGTTATAGCCAAGGCAACATCTTTGCAGAATGGCTTAGTGGATGACCTATCAATATATTTGTATCCTTGTCTAATTAAGAACTTAATCTAATAATGATGGTGTTATTAGATGGTCTCTCCTGCCAACCCATAATCCACTTAAAATGCTACATCTTTGGATTTTAATGTCCTTATTTCTCAGTTCTGAGCACCTCAGAAAATTAAAGTATAACCCTTACTCCCAAATCACACAAATACGACTCAGCCTTGAGTACTCAGGACACAGAGCTTTATTGTAAAATTAAACACTTATTGAAGGAACACTGTACACTCACAAATGAGAGCATCTGCAAATACTACCACAAGGTAGACAAACTTTAGCAACCCTATCAAACTCTCTCTCTTATTCATTTTTCTCTACCCTGCAAAAGTATCTGCACCCTTCACCCTATTTGATGCACTCATCAAATATCCTTAAATTTTTACCCATCTATCATATTGAATCCTGCCCTCAACACATAATCTGAAATCTTGGGTAGTAATATACATAACTAAATTACTATTAAAAACTAGGTACCATTTAATTAAATGTTACTGGAAAAGGCCAATTGGAAAAAGCCAACATTGTTGTCATCAGTTGCCACGTTTAGTCAAACACGATGGCCACAGTAGGAACATCTGTACAACAGTGGTTTCCAGCTCTCTAAGACTGTACCCGTGCCCAGTGTGTGGTCATGTCTGAAGGCCATGGTGGCCAAAGAACCTCACTCATGCCACCCTTCCTCATAGTCACAGCACTGAAGTCCTACACGAATGGTCAGTTGTTCAGTTATGCTGAAACCACAAATCACATTAGTCAGTCTCCCACTCGGTGATAAACTGCTGAATGATGCCGTACTAGTTTTTAGCATTCATGATTTCTCCGAAAAAGAAGCAGCCAACAATATGCCTTTGCAAAACTGCAGCCCAAATGTTAATCATCTCTCATTACACGTCTTTGTACATGAAATACAAGAGTGTTTCAGTGAAGTCTAACTCCTGATAATATGACTAAAAGGATATTGGCTTGAAAGGAATTTAGAGATTATCCATTTCAACCCCTCTACTTTTCATGGATTAAAAAGAATAAAGTGGTTTATCTGATGTCACTCTGAATGTAAAGCACAGGCAGAGGAAAGTCACTAAAGACACGAAATGAAAGTCAGAAATGCACAAGGACAGCCAGAAGAGTATGACATGGTGGACACTGAGGACACAGTTTCACAGAGGAAGAGATCGTTAACTGAAGTCAGGGCCCATGAGGCCTGTTGAGGCCTGTTGAGAGGACCAACAGGCCAGAGGCTGGAACATATCCACTGGAATTTGGCAACTATTAGTTTTAACTGTTGGCTTTAGTTGATGTTTGGACCAATATCAGTAAAGTAGAAGAGCAGAAGTCAGAGAGTAGGACAATTAGCATGTGATTCAGAGGTGAGGAAGTAAACCAGTGAGCAGAGCGCTTTTGTAGTTTATTTTTGTTTTGAGAACTTGATATTTTAACAAAAGAGGAAAGATAAGCTAAAGGAAGAGGTTACTTTAAGGATGGAACAGACTTGAGCATGCTTATGTTCATATGACAGAAAGGTTGATGGCAACAGGAGGGGAGAGAATAGTGAGCTCACAGCCCCCAGGAGACAGAAGTGGAAACCACTCAGCAAATATGTAAGGCCAGATTCAAAGAAATTCTTTAAATAATGAATCAAATTCTCCCAAGTACCCAAATTAAATAGCTTTCAAAGCTGGAAGAAACATTTTGCCTTTTAATATGTTTGGATAGTATTTGGAGATTCTTAAATATTCTTCTAAATAATCATGACCGAGCCTAAGTTTGTATAAGTAGAAACGCTGTTAACAGTGGACAGTAGCATTATCCTACCACTTCAGCAACCACAGGGTTGTTTCAGAATAAACAGAATAAACATTGTGATTGGATCAAGTCAATATTTGAAAAAAATAAAACCCTAAGGGACTTCCCCAGTGGTCCAGTGGCTAAGACCCTGAGCTTGCAAAGCAAGAGACTCTGGTTCGATCCAGGGTTGGAAAACTAGATCCCACATGCCACAACCAGGAGTTCACCTGCTGCAACTAAAAAGATCCTGCATGCTACAACTAAGACCCAGCACAGCCAAATAAATAAATACCCTAGACTCATAAAACCTTTGCACTGGAAAAGACTATTTGTTCCTAATAAGTGACTTGAATGAGGTCCTGGAATGTCACAAAGCTCTAAACAAGTATAGACATTTGCTAACCCGTTCACTCTATCAGACATTAAGTTCCCAGTGAATTCCAAGACAGATTTGTGAATCAAACTCAAATAATGCCTTTAAATTACTTAAAGTGACACTTTCAGAAAGAAACTCAAATAAACTTTCAGATTCATTTTGCTTATTTTACAGCATATATCTTTAAAAAAAAAAAAAGAAAACACAAAACTCAGCATTTTTAGTTGAGGAGAAAGAAAACAGGAAGAGCTGCACTATCCTTTAAAGTCCATTAGCATGAGATAGATCATTAGTACTATCGGTTGTTAAATTGAGTAATGACTTTCTACAAGAATATATAGTCCATTGTAAGTACTCAAAAAGAGGGAACAGGAAGCAAGATTCTAGGGGCAGAGAGAAGTCAATCAATAATAGCTAATAACGGGAATCTAGTTCAGGTTTGAGATTCTCATGGAAATCAAGAAGCTTCTTTCCTTCCCCGGCAGCTAACTATACTCTGAACCTCTAACCATGGCCCTGAACACCCTGACCAACAGCACTCATGAGGACACAAACAGAAACCAAGAAGAGAGGGTGACATTGCACAGATGGCTCTAGACCAGTCACTCCCAAAACACCCAAAGAGGATCTCTGCTCATAGCCTTGTTTTCTTTAACATCCTTCTGAAATCCTGCATCCTCCAGAAAGTCCTCTAATCCTCCCACTGAAGAAATGAGATAGCCAGTTTAACCATTACCAAAAATCGTCCTTTTCAACAATCTACACACTTTGAAGTGATCCAGGGACAGACCACTGTAAAGCTCTGTGAGTAACACTGTGTGATGACCTGCCTTTGTCTTGTCTGTCCTAAACCAAGAGCTCCCAGGAGGCCAGGGCAGAGACTCTGGATGGCCTGCTTATATCTTTCCCCTCTTTTTCCTTTCCTTCTTTCTTCCATACTAGCAGAACCCTGAATATATCCCGCTTTAAAACTAGCATTTCCCAGCTTCGCTTGAAGCGAGGTGGCCAGTGAGATATAAGAGAATGTCATCGGGCAAGACTTCAGGAAAGCTACTTAAAATGGGCTAACTCAGACTGGGGGTGCACCATTTTTGTCTTGCCCTTCCTTCTTCCTGCTGCCTAGAAAATGGACATGATAGAGGCTACTCTAGTGGCCATACTGCGATGAGTGAGTCTGAGGATGACAGCCACGTGCTAAAAGATGGACAGACACACAGAGGGAAGGAGCCCAGGTTACTGATGGTTGTGGGACCACTATGTAGCTCTCGTCTACCTACTAATGGACTTTTTTCACATGAGCAAAGAAGTAAATTTCTGTTCTGTTTAAGCTCTAGTTATTTGAGCCTTTGTGACAACCTAATCCAAAGTGATACAGAGGCCTCTTAACCTGTGCTTTGCAAATGGCAGCCAAGGAGTCAGGGTTCCTCTGAGGTCCCTTCCTACCAAATGAGAGCTCTGTGAAAACTTTAGGACTAGAATCAGTTCAGTAGTCCTTAAATAAATTTTCCTATATACCAGCAGAAGTAACATTTTAATTCCTATTACCAAAAGGCAGAGCCTTTACAATAACACTTTAAATGGAAGTCTCATCCTTGACTACTGTAAATGTCCTAAACATGGCTGAGAATACAGAAGTAAATGCCCAGAGAGATGTTTTAAAATTAAGTTAACACTAAAGTTTATGTTTGTGTTTTTCTCTTAGGAAAGCACCTCAATCCTTTACTCAGAGCCTGTTTACTCTCCTTTTTTTAATATGGAAATTTATTTATTCAAATTTTATTTAGCCAATATTAATTGAGCTCCTATTTCAAGACAGACAATAATAAATAAAAATAATAAATATAAACAAAAAATAAATAAAAACAAAAATAAATTAAAAAATAAAAAGCTAAAATTGAGCATAACTATATCAACCAGAAATGGTCATTATTAACATGTTGGTTATTTTATTCCTTTTGATAATGTATATACTGTATAAAAATATTTTCAATGCCATTTTAAAAGTAACTTTCTATCCTGAGATTTTCAGTTAACATTATCTCATAAATTCAATTATATTATAATTTTATAATTATACCATAATTTCAATTTAGCATTATATTATAACCTGTGTCTCAAATTATTAAAAAAAATCCAAAATATGATTTTTAATTACTTCACAGTAGCTATATTTGTCAGCTGTTACATCAATGGGGCTTCCCAAGTGGCTTGGTGGTAAAAGAATCCACCTGCCAATATAGGAGATGAAGGAGACAGAAGCTCAATCCTTGGGTCAGGAAGATCCCCTGAAGAGGAAATGGCAACTCACTCCAGTATCTTGTCTGAAAATTCCACAGACTGAGGAGCCTAGTGGCTGCAATCCATGGGATCACAAAGAGTCAGACACGACTGAACACACACACAAAAATACATTGCCTCAATAATGTTGTTAACAAACCACTCTAAAACGTTGTGGCTTATAACAAACATTTAAATCTTATAATTACAGATCTGTGGATAGGTTGCGGTAGCTATCCTCCAAGCTATGAAACGACTGGATATAGCTGCAGGTTTTGAAATTAGATTTGAATCTGCTCCATGGCCCCCTTATTCTCAGAGCCCCTTAACTCTTGATTTAGATATACTTGTAAAAGGTAGCCTTCTCAGGAGCTCAAAAACCCACACTGAAGTTTTGGGTTCTGGAAACAGGCTCATCATCAAAAGCAAAGAGTGACAGCTGACTAAGTGAAAGAATCTGAAAAATTGTAAAGGAAAAAGAAAAAAAGACATACAAATTTTAAAAGCTCAGCCATATGGGGACTTGGAGTTCAAGACAACCAGCACATCACATTCATTAACTTCTGAGGCCCTTGTTCCCAGCACAGTTCAGTTCAGTCACTCGGTCATGTCCAACTCTTTGCAACCCCGTGAACCGCAGCACACCAGGCCTCCCTGTCCATCACCAATTCCCAGAGTTCACCCAAACCCATGTCCATTGAGTCGGTGATACCATCCAACCATCTCACCCTCTATTGTCCCCTTCTCCTCCTGCCCTCAATCTTTCCCAGCATCAGGGTCTTTTCAAATGCATCAACTCTTCACGTCAGGTGGCCAAAGTCTTGGAGTTTCAGCTTCAACATCAGTCCTTCCAATCAACACCCAGGACTGATCTCCTTTAGGATGGACTGATTGGATCTCCTTGCAGCCCAAGGGACTCTCAAAAGTCTTCTCCAACACCACAGTTTAAAAGCTTCCATTCTTCAGAGCTCAGTTTTCTTTATAGTCCAACTCTCACATCCATACATGACCACTGGAAAAACCATAGCCTTGACTAGATGGACCTTTGTTGACAAAGTAATGTCTCTGCCTTTTAATATGCTGTCTAGGTTGGTCATAACTTTCCTGCCAAGGAGTAAGTGTCTTTTCATTTCATGGCTGCAATCACCATCTGCTGTGATTTTGGAGCCCCAAAAAATAAAGTCAGCCACTGTTTCCACTGTTTCCCCATCTATTTGCCATGAAGTGATGGGACCTGATGCCATGATCTTAGTTTTCTGAATGCTGAGTTTTAAGCCAGCTTTTTCACTCTCCTCTTTCACTGTCATCAAGAGGCTCTTTAGTTCTTCTTCACTTTCTGCCATAAGGGTGGTGTCATCTGCATCTCTGAGGTTATTGATATTTCTCCCGGCAATCTTGATTCCAGCTTCTGCTTCTTCCAGCCCAGCGTTTCTCATGATGTACTCTGCATATAAGTTAAATAAGTAGGGTGACAATATACAGCCTTGACGTACTCCTTTTCCTACTTGGAACCAGTCTGTTGTTCCATGTCCAGTTCTAACTGTTGCTTCCTGACCTGCATACAGGTTTCTCAAGAGGCAGGTCAGGAGGTCTGGTATTCCCATCTCTTTCAGAATTTTCCACAGTTTATTGTGATCCACACAGTCAAAGGCTTTGGCATAGTCAATAAAGCAGAAATAGATGTTTTTCTGGAATTCTCTTGCTTTTTCGAAGATCCAGCGGATGTTGGCAATTTGATCTCTGGTTCCTCTGCCTTTTACAAAACCAGCTTGAACCTCTGGAAGTTCACGGTTCACGAATTGATGAAGCCTGGCTTGGAGAATTTTGAGCATTACTTTACTAGCGTGTGAGATGAGTGCAATTGTGCAGTAGTTTGAGCATTCTTTGGCATTGCCTTTCTTTGGGATTAGAATGAAAACTGACCTTTTCCAGTCCTGTGGCCACTGCTAACTTTTCCAAATTTGCTGTCATATTAGTGTAGAACTTTCACAGCATCATCTTTCAGGATTTGAAATAGCTCAACTGGAATTCCATCACCTCCACGAGCTTTGTTCATAGTGATGTTTTCTAAGGCCCATTTGATTTCGCATTCCAAGATGTCTGGCTCTAAGTGAGTGATCACACCAGCGTGATTATCTGGGTCATGAAGACCTTTTTTGTACAGTTCTTCTGTGTATTCTTGCCACCTCTTCTTAATATCTTCTGCTTCTGTTAGGTCTCTACCATTTCTGTCCTTTATTGAGCCCATCTTTGCATGAAATGTTCCCTTGCTATCTCTAATTTTCTAGAAGAGATCTCTAGTCTTTCCCATTCTATTGTTTTCTTCTACTTCTTTACATTGACCACTGAGGAAGGCTTTCTTATCTGTCCTTGCTGTTCTTTGGAACTCTGCACTCAAATGGGTATATCTTTCCTCTTCTCCTTTGCTTTTTGCTTCCCTTCTTTTCACAGCTATTTGTAAGGCCTCCTCAGACAGCCATTTTGCTTTTTTGCATTTCTTTTTCTTGGGGATGGTCTTGATTCCTGTCTCTTGTACAATGTCACAAACCTCTGTCCATAGTTCATCAGGCACTCTATCAGATCTAGTCCCTTAAATCTATTTCTCACTTCCACTGTATAGTCATAAGGGATTTGATTTAGGTCATACCTGAATGGTCTAGTGGTTTTCTCCACTTTTTTCAATTTCAGTCTGGATTTGGCAATAAGGAGTTCATGATCTGAGCCACAGTCAGCTCCCAGTCTTGTTTTTGCTAACTATATAGAGCTTCTCCATCTTTGGCTGCAAAAAATATAATCAATCTGATTTCAATGTCGACCATCTGGTGATGTCCATGTGTAGAGTCTTCTCTTGTGTTGTCGGAAGAGGGTGTTTGCCGTGACCAGTGTGTTCTCTTGGCAGACCTCTATTAGCCTTTGCCCTGCTTCATTCTGTTCCAAGGCCAAATTTGCCTGTTACTGCAGGTCTTTCTTGACTTCCTACTTTTGCATTCCAGTCCCCTATAATGAAAAGGACATCTTTTTTGAGTATTAGTTCTAGAAGGTCTTGTAGGTCTTCATAGAACTGTTCAACTTTAGCTTCTTCAATGTTACTGGTCGGGGCATAGACTTGGATTACCATGATATTGAATGGTTTGCCTTGGAAACGAACAGAGATCATTCTGTTGTTTTTGAGATTGCATCCAAGTACTGCATTTTGGACTCTTTTGTTGACTATAATGGCTATTCCATTTCTTCTAAGGGATTCCTGCCTCAGTAGTAGATATAATGGTCATCTGAGTTAAATTCACCCATTCCAGTCCATCTTAGTTCACTGATTCCTAGAATGTCGATGTTCAGTCTTGTCATCTCCTGTTTGACCACTTCCAATTTGCCTTGATTCATGGACCTAACATTCCAGGTTCCTATGCAATATTGCTCTTTACAGCATCGGACCTTGCTTCTATCACCAGTCCCATCCACAACTGGGTGTTGTTTTTGCTTTGCCTCCATCCCTTCATTCTTTCTGGAGTTATTTCTCCACTGATCTCCAGTAGCATATTGGGCACCTACTGACCTGGGGAGTTCATCTTTCAGTGTCCTATCTTTTTGCCTTTTCATACTGTCATGGGTTCTCAAAAGAATACTGAAGTGGTTTGCCATTCCCTTCTCCAGTGGACCACATTCTGTCAGACCTTTCCAACATGATCCCTCCGTCTTGGGTGACCCCACACGGCATGGCTTAGTTTCACTGAGTTAAAGAAGGCTGTGGTCTGTGTGATCAGATTGGCTAGTTGTCTGTGATTGAGGTGTCAGTCTGTCTGCCCTCTGATGCCCTCTCTCTGTGCCTACCGTCTTACTTGGGTTTCTCTTACTTGGACGTGGGGTTTCTCTTCACGGCTGCTCCAGCAAAGCGCAGCCACTGCTCCTTACCTCGGACGTTGGGCAGCTCCTCTCAGCCCTGCGTCCGAAGTCAGGGGCAGCGGCCGAGAAGAGCTACTCCATGTCCGAGGTCAGGGGCAGCGGCCGAGAGGAGCTAACCCATGTCCAACGGTCCCAGCACAGCACCACGATGAGAGCTCTGTTTCCACCAGGAGAAAAGTTAGGTTACATTCTAATCTGTGTCTACTCACAGATACAGACCCAAGAAAGCTGAAGACACACATCCACATCAAACCTTATACATGAATGCTCGCTGCAGCATTAGTGATAAAAACCAAAAAGTGGAAATAGCCCAAATATCTATCAACTAATGAACAGATCAACAAAATGTAGTTTATCCATACAATGGAATGTTACTCAGCCAAAAATAGGAATGAAGTACTGATACAAGCTACAACATGGATGAATCTTGAAGATATTATGCTAGGTGAAAGAAGCCAGACACAAAGGGCCATGTATTGCGTGGTGCCATTTATATGACATTTCCAGAACAGGCAAATACAGAAGACAGAAAGTAGACTAGCAGCTGCTAGGGGCTGGAGAGTGTGATGGGGAATGAGTGCTAATGGGTACGTGGCTTCTTTCTGGAGTGATAAAAATGTTCTAAAACCAGACAATGGTTATGATTGCATAGTTCTGAGAATATATTAATATGAAAAACTATGGAATTGTATACTTAAAAAGTGATTTTCATGACATGTGAATTATATCTCAATGAAACTGTTATTAAAAAATCAAACATAGATCTAGAGGGAAAAAGTCTGGCACTTCCTTCTCAAAAAATTTTTTTCAATCAGCCATCAAGCATCTCTGAAGAGAAAGAAGCGTATAATCTTCATTAGACAGAAGTTTCCATATAAAATATTTCAAGTTCTAAAAGACTGACTTCTAAAGGGAGAAGCTTCAGTAATCTGAGAAGTTCAGTGATTTCCTGGTGATGTCAACTAAATGAGCCTGACTTATCAGGATTCCTACCAGTAGTGTTGACAGCATCGTGGGCACCTCATTCAGAAGCAACAGCCTCCCTCTTAGCTCACAGCTCACTTAAACAGTCGGGTGATGACTCACCCGAGTTTCTGCCCTTTCATTTTTCAGGGTTGCTCAGTGTGTGTAGGAAGCATTAGCTCACTAGCAGGTGAGCCACCTTAAAACCGTTGTGGAAGTCAGCAGGGTATAAATCATAAATAAATATATTAACCGTGAGCATGCATATTACGCTTCCTGGAGGCCTCCAAGATCAATACTCACTCCCTGCCAGGACCAGGGGCCTCCCACAGTCACTGCCCACATCCCACCTCATCCTTCTGTTTCCTTCTCCTCCCTCCTTTCCTTTCCTCCTCCTCTTGCTCCTTCCCTTCATAGCTGACAGCCTAGTTAGAAAATCTGATTCTTTTATTTTCTGTAGAGAGATTTGGAAATTCACCACACCCCTCAATCCAGAATCTCTTGTACTTGCATCACGCTGGGGTTTGCTGCAGGGCTCCATCCACTCCTCTTTTTTTGCCCTCTGTGCAGTACATTCTGAATATTCCCTCCACAGAGCATTCCTATCACTGGACCAGGCACAGTGATGCAGTGTTTGAAGTCTTAGTCTTTATTTTCTCAGAATTTTGCAACCTATGACTGTTTGTTGTAAAACAGAAAGAATGTAAGATCTGAAACTTCCCTGGTGGTCCAATGACTAAGACTCCAAGCTGCCAGTGCAGGGAGCCCAGGTTTGATCCCTGGTCAGGGAACTAGATCACATATCCTGAGACTGAGTTCACAAGCTACAACTAAAGATTCTCAACTGAGTTGGCATGCTGCAACTAAAGATCAAAGATCCTGCATGCCACAACTAAGACCCAGCATATCCAAATAAATACAGAAATAAATAAGACCTAAGATCCCACCTCTCCCTAGCTTAAAATCAAATTGCAATTTGCGGGGGTTGGGGGGGGGGAAGAATGTTAAGATCTGGTGCTGAAGAAGGATTTCTTTGTTTTGGAGTGAACAGCTTAGAGCTACTCCAGATGGGTTAACATATTTTTTTTAACTCATCTCTGTATCTGAAGGGATTAAGAAGAGATACTTGAAATAACTCAGACAGGTTCTAAGAGTCCAGCATTATGCAGCCAGGCATGTGTGAGCTCCCATGAGCTGTCCATCCACAATGTGTGGTGATGGGGAGTCAGCAGTGGGGGTGGATGTACTACCTTGAAAAGTTTTAGGCATTTATTTCAAACTTTTAGTACTTCCAAGATATTTTATGTTCAAATCAAAAATTTTCCAAATATCTCTTCATTTAGCTTGAATATCATCTTTCCAATTTTAGTATATGTGCTGCCGGAGAGAGCACCTGAATAGCATCTTTAACACCCTTTCAGAAAACCAAAAGAAAACCAACATAAAATTACTCAAGTCTTTGGTCCAGGGTTCTCCTCCATCCCACCCGACAGGTTCCATTCCTGGCTGAAATACCAGGCCTCGCAGTGCTCCCCAGAAAAGTCATTCTGGTCAGTGGGTAGGAGGGAGAGGATCCTGCCTGCCCAAGATATCACCCCCGAGTCCGCACCTTCTCTCATCCATTCAAAGGTAATCACATATGATCAGTTTTGGCTTCTAGAAGCTAAGGCAAAGCTGAATGATGAAAGAGAAACCAAGAGCCTAAAATGATGTCATCCTTTCTAGCCTTAAATAAGCTAGTCTATATACTAAGAATGAACCAACTGCCAGCCAAAAATGCACACCAGAATTTATGTAATCCCAATGTTTTTTTCTAATAGAAATATTCAGAGAAAATCCCCAGGTTTTGCCTTCCAAAACAACATACATGCTCACATCTACAGACATGCCCCCACACACCGGGTTGAGTTGTTGCAAAGTGACTAGTATTAGTTAAGCCTCTCTCACTTCCCTTGGGGAAATGGTCTGTCTTGATGATCTCAGCATCCCCAGTTACAGACTACATGGAGGTACTTGTCCAAAGACTGCAGACCAGGATCCCCTGGAGCTGAGAGAAGCCGACTTGGGGAAGCAACTGAGCAAGTGAGGAGAGAAGCTGAGGGACAGAGGACCGCAAGCTGAAACAGTGCAGGGAAGTGAGGTCTCCCTTCAGGGCCAAGGAAGTCAGGGAACCGTCTCTCAACAGAGGAAAAGCCAGAAGCGTGACCCTCCTCTGGTACACTACACTACCACTGAGGATCAGCATGAACTGACACAGTAGGGTGCCCCAATCTAATCTACCAGTTAGAGCCCCCCTCCCGCAAAAAAAAGTGTGATGCAGACAGGGTGCCTAATATAATCTTCATCTGTGTTAACAACTATGTCTGTATGTGTGTGTATATGTTTTATATGGGCTTCGCTGGTGGCTCAGAAGGTAAAGAATCCACCTGCAATGCGGGAGACCTGGGTTCAATCCCTGGGTCGGGAAGATCCCCTAGAGGAGGGCATGGCAACCCACTCCAGTATTCTTGTCTGGAGAATCCCCATGGACAGAGGAGCCTGGTGGGCTACAGTCCATAGCGTCACAAAGAGTCAGACACAACTGAAGCAACTTAGCATGCATGCGTGCACACACACATACACACACACACATATATATGCAATGCTCAGGAAAAAAGTCAGAAAGAATGCAGAACAAACTTAATAGTGGCAAATTACCCTAAAGAAGGAGTGTTTACCTTTTACCTTCTGCATTGTTGGAATTTTTTCCAAAATGAGCATGTATTACCTTTGACGTTTCAGAAAACACAATAAAGAAAAATTAAAGAACTCAGAAAGTTAGTCCTCATAGCTCTTCTTCCCTTATTCTAGTCCTGATTTTTCCATTTTTAAAAAGTACAAATGAGAGAACAACATCATTTATCAGGATCCAGGAGGGCTTTGTATTCCTAGGAGCACCGAGCAGATAAGAGCTAAAATATATCCATTTTGTTGAGTATGGTAAAGAGATATGTAGAGTCAAATTGGTTTTTGGTAGAGTAGAGCATATTTCTTTTTTTTTTTTTTTGCATATTTCTAATATTTAATGTTAATGTTATTGCACCTGAGAGATGTATTTTTTCCCAAGTGACAAACTAAAGCTACCAAGAATAAATTACAACTGCCTGGGTTTCCCTGGTGGTCCTGTGGTTAAGAAACTGCCTGCTAATTCAGGGGACATAGGTTCAATCCCTGGCCCAGGAAGATTCCACATGCCACAGGGCAACTACACCCCAACTACTGAGCTTACACTTTAGAGCCTGTGAGTCACAACTGCAGAGCCCGCGTGTTGCAGCTACTGAAGCCGGGGCATCCTAGAGCCTATGCCTGGCAACAAGAGAAGCCACCACAATGAGAACCCCAAACACTGTAACGAAAAGCAGCCCCTACTCACCACAACTACAGAAAGCCCGTGAGCAGCAATAAAGACCCAGAACAGCCAAAAATAAACTAAAAAAAATTATATCTGTCCTTGTAACAAAGTTATTCTATGTGCTTAATTTTATAAAATGTCATGGAGATGCAAAGGGCACCCTATAAAATGCAGATTGTTATCAAGAGAAAAAAGGGTGGGCCTTCTTAGTTTCAAGCTGGTAAACATATACAACTGTGGAGGGAACTCAAATCCTGCATGTGTTTCGGTTTCTTCATAAAGGCAAAGGCTTAGGACCATAAAATAATTTCTAAATTTAAACTTCCATCCCCAGAGAGACCCTTGTAGTTGCTGATTTAGTTTCATCTCCTGAAAACAGGGTCTTGAGTAGGATTCTTCATGGACAGTCAGGATATCTGCTGTATTCCTAGTTGCGTTTTTTATTTCTTAGTTTGTCTTCGGACACTTTCTCTCTCTGTATCCCTTTCCCTATACAGAAACCTCGCGTTTGGAGAGTCAGTACAACAGTATTCATTAAATGCTGCCTGCTCTTCAAGGGCAAGATAATGTTGTCAAGTTTAGCAGGAAAAAAAGCAGAATGGAAAACATGCTCATTGATTACAACTATGCAACAAAGCATTTCCATGTGACAACAAAAAATTAGGGATCTTGAGACATAACAACAAACCAAGTTGCTGCACTGTTAACACACAATATTACAATAAAACTCTGTTAACTGGCTACCACTTCACCAACTTGCTGCAGCCAGCAGGTTACTGGAATGTCTACATCTGCTGCCACCATTTGAATTGTGAACTCACCAAGAATCCCACTGTATTTTGCCACACTTGCATATGGCAGCTGTCATTGCTATTGAAATCACATCATCCAAGTATAGTAGAATCACAGAATAGATGGGCATGAATCTGAGCAAACTCTGGGAGACAGCAGAGGACAGAGGAGCCTGGAGCACTACAGTCCATGAGGTCACAAAGAATAGGACATGACTTAGCAACTAAAAAACAACAGCAACAAGTAGATATTAAACAAAATAAAAATCAGTGTGGATTCTTTTTAAAAGGTTATAATTTCTCTAAGAATTACATCAAAATTTTGGAAAGACTTTACGAAGGTAAGTTGATTTTTTAAAATCACGTTAAATTAAATGTGTATAAGTCAACTCGAAAGGATATTTTAAAAAGTGAAACTGATTCTGTACTCAGACTGCTTTGAAGATGTGTCTGAGAACTCATCACACTCTAAAGAAATTGAAAGAGGGAATGCAGATGATAAACTGCGAGTAGAATTTATGCAAGAATGGCGAAAGGGGATATTAAGCATTGTATGTATAAAACAGAGAAAAGGCCTTGATTCAATAACACAAAAGCATATTTATATAATTTTAACTTAAGTGCTCACTTCGGCAGCACATATACTAAAATATATTAACTTAAGGGTCAAAAGTATACAGTATACGAAACATTTCATCAGAAAAGAAGCCTTCTACCACATAACATTAAAAAACACTTCATTCTTTACCACCCTCAAAAATTACCTGAAATCTCTCTGCTTTACCCAGACAGTTGTCAGATAAGAACACTCAAGTGTTTAGCTTGACTAACCCTCCCCCCAACTCTGCCTGCCAGCAGGACACCTCCCTCTTGTCTAGATGACTCTCCCTGACTTCAATGATGACATGTGGAGAAATGACTCCACATGTCAGCAATGAAACCTCTCACCTTCCAACTCTGCTTCTCCTTCTGTGATCCCCCATGTCTTTTATTGGCATGTCCTCCCATCTCACCCTAAGCCTTTACCTTAAAATTTTAGAGGTAAAATGTTGGGCTGGAATCTGTCCTTCCTCTCTGCCTCTTCATCAAATGTTTCTTCCACAGTGTCTCTACCAGTGTTTCTTTACTTCACTCCCTCTACCAAGACCCTCATATAGACACTTCTCACCTTGATTAGCTCTGCAATAAACTTTGAAAGGGCTTCCCCACCTCCATTCACTCCCTTCTCTAGCACAAATGAATCCTCATGCCTCTGCTTAAACATCTAAACTCTTTAGCCTGATATTTAAGGCCTGCTGTATATAATCTGGCTCAAATTTTACTATCCACTGATTTTTTTTCCAAAGCAGTCTCTACTTTAGCCAAACTGAAATCAGTGCTCTCTCTCATACATAACCTATATTTCCTCATCTATGTCCCCTCCATCTGGAATATCCTTTTTAAAAAATAATCCCCATGGTTAGATTTCTATCCAATCTTAGGGACCATTTTAAATGCCATCTCCCCTGGGAGCCTTCTCTGACTACCCAAATAGAAGTTGTCTGCCTCTAACAGTCCAGTACCCTGAAGTATCTATTTTCTATAAGTGTATATCTCATATTATGATGATTCATCTCCTAATTTCAATTGAAAGCTACTGTTGCAGAGTTTCACAAAGTGTGTTTCATTTGAAATAGTTCCACAAGAAGCCGATCATTAAGTCTGAAAATGCTGCCTAGTAGAGCATCCTCCTTAGAAAATGCAGTGGAGGTGGAGAAAAATGGAGGTGCACGAGAAACATCCTAAAGGTGGAATTGACTGGACTCAATAACTGAAGGCTGGGTACAGTGTGACACAGTGTGTGGTCCTGACTTGGAAAGTGGGAGATGCTACTTCCTGAGAAGGCAAGGGGAGAGAGTGGAGGTTTGGAGCATCCAACTCTAAGCTTGGTTTGCAGCAGTTGAATGTGAATATCTTAGTGGAGATAGGGAGTAAGAAGATAAAAGGCCAAACCCATGACTCGTTCTCAGTTCTCATCTTCCTTGAATCTTCTATGGGTTTGATACTCCTTTATCCAACCTCTCTCTCCTTGCAACTCTCTCCCCTCTCACCTTGCAACTCTCTCCCCTCTCTCCCTAGAGGACCCTGTCATCTCTCTATCCTGCTCATCAAGGCCTGTTCTTCCTCCTCCTCCACAGAGGACTTCAATGTGGCATGCCCCCCAACTCTTATCTCTCTGCTCTACACTTTTTGGTAGCCTTGTCTGTTCCCTGGGCTTTGATGTCAACAACAACAGACCCTCTCCTCAGACCTAACTATCCTATTTTCTTCTGGAGATTTCCACCTGGATGCTTTGAGGTCATCTTGAAGGCAGCACATGCTAAATGGAATTCACCCCTGATGCCCAGACCTTTCCTTCCTACTCCTGTCGTTATTGAGTGGATCTCACATCTTTCCTTATTTCTATTGCCACTGCCTTTATCCCCAACCCACTTTTCACCTGGGCTCCTGTTCTCCAGCCTGCCTTCTTCTGGGTCCTCTTTGAGCACTGCAGCCCATGTAATCTTTCTAAAACATACCTCCAAGTTTGTAATTCCCCTATTCAAAAATTATTCAACAGTTTTCTGTTGGAAAACCCAACTTCTCAGATACAACACAACTTTGTTATAGCACCAGCCCATGCTCTGATCTCTAGCACATACCTAACGCATCATCCAACCAAGTCCAACTGTATTCTCTGTTCCTCAAAATATATCCTCCACTTTCCCACCTCCGTGCCTCATCCTGTCATGCTCTTTGCCTAGAATGCTCTTCCTCCATCTCTGCCTATGGAAACTCCATCCATTTTCAAGACTCAGAAACCCTGTTTTCTACAATCATCTCAAATGGAAGGAGTCCCCTTTCCTCCCTCAATTCCCATATAGTTTGCTTGTGTCACTTTGGTGTCATCTATTAAGCACTGCCATATATTACAGGAATTTGTGTGGACATCTTTGTTCTCCTTTCCTTTCTGTAACCACCTCATGCAAGATTACATCTTATTCACAAAAGGTAGTGAAAAGAGCCCTGGCCTGGGAGTAGGGAAACCTGAATTATAGTCCCTGCTCAGCAGTTGATGAGCTCTGTGACCTTGGATCACTTAACTCACTATGAAACAGTACTTTGTAGTCAATGTATCAGTCTGAGCCTTGTGTCCAGGGTTAAAGGAGTCATGCTGAGAAGAGAGGACATGGAGGGACAATGCCTTTCAAGGTCCCAGAGTTGGCACTAGGTTAAAAAAAAAAAGGTTTGAATTATACATTTCACCATTCCCCAAAGAATGATTCACATAAATTATTCTCTGATGACATTGAGGGGAAAAATCTAATTTCTGGGGTTATAGCACACATGCTTTCTGCTCAAGCTACTTGCTTTCCAGCAGTTCTTTCCCTCTAACAAAAGGAAGTTTCCAACCCAAGACAGGCTCTGTTCTTAAAATCTACTTGTAAGTTATCTTTAACTTCTGAAGGCATTTCCCTATAGAAATGAAGGTATCAGTAATGGTAGATAACCCTGGTTAGGATACCAAGTCAGTGTACAAATGCCATTGAGCCCAGAAAGCACCTGAGTAAAGGTCAATTCTTCTGCCAGTGTGGACATATCTGATGTACAACTGACTCATAACAACATAGGGCCCTCACTCTCATACCCACCATCTGAGATCCTGATATGGAAGCCACAGCAGCATTGTTTGGGTGGAGGTGAAAGTGAACTATAATTTTAGAGAGTCTGTGGATTTAAGAGACCCTAAAAGAGGGACTTTCTTGGTGGTCCAGTGGTTAAGACTATGTGCTCCCAATGAAGGGGGGCCTGGATTCTATCCCTGATAAGGGAACTAGATCCCACATGTTGCAATGAAGATCAAAGACCATGCATACTGCAATTAAGGCCCAGCACAGCCACATAAATAAATAAATATTTTTTTTTTTAAAAAAGAGAGAGAGAGGATAAAGGAGAAGACCTGAGAAAGTTAGAAGTTACTTGGGTTAGATTTTTAGGAGTCACATGCTGAATTAGATGTTGATTCTTTTATTCACAATTACCTCCAAATGCACAGCCCAGGTTTATGCACTTTGTACCTGTGACTCAGGATTTCTCAGCCTCAGTATTAATGACATGTTGGGCCTGAGAATTCTGTATTTGGGGGGCTGTCCTGAGCACTGTAGGGTGTTTAGCCACATCCCTGGCCTCTAGTCTCCAAAAGCCAGTACTTCCCCTCCCCTTCCCCTGTTATGACAACCAAACATGTCTCCAGGCTTTGCCAAATGTCCCCTTAGTAGCAAAATCATCCCTGACTTAGAACCACTGCACAGCTGGACTCAGCAGAGGTTTCCAAATTTTCTGTGCATCAGAATATCATAGGGGGTGTGTGTATGTTGGTGTTCTGGCCCTCAGTCGTGTCCAACTCTTTTTGACCTCATGAACCAGAGCCCACAAGGCTCCTCTGTCCATCAGATTTCCCAGGCAGGAATACCAGAGTGGGTTGCCATTTCCTCCTCCGGTCGTAGGGGGGGTTGTTTAAAATGCAGATTTCTGGGGCCCCGCCTCAGGGATTCTGAACCAGCACATTCAGGATGACCGGGGTGGGGTGGGGGTGGGGGGACGGGGCGGGTGAGGGGTAAGGTCAAAATTTTCACTTTTAACTAGTATTTTCAATTGTTATAGTTGATGCTTGGCAAACTTTGAGAAATACTACAATGAAGATTCGATGAAGTAATAAATATTTTTCCAAAGGCAAATGCTTTTCCCTCTGCTGTACTGAAGGAAGAGGAATGCTGACTAGTAAAGAAATAGTAGGCAACTTTAGAGAAGAGGGCAGGCCTGCCCTGGTGAGTACATAGGGAAAGGCTTAGGGAAGAAAGTTCTACCAGGGTGGCAGTGCTGGCCAGGGGAGAGGATGCCAAAGGGAATGGTGAAAACACCAAAATCGAAGCTAGTCTATTTCTTTTTTTTTTCTTTTTTGCCCAAAGGCACTCCTAGAACTTTGAAAGTTCATTCTTCTCCCCTGACCTGAGACTTACCATGTGACAAGCTCTGTGCTAAGCTTTATACATAATTTTTTTTCACTTAATCCTCTCCCCAACCATATGAGAAAGCTTTATCAACCTTCGACATTATTTCTCTGGGAAAATTCATCATCCCAAAGAACTGATAACAAAAACCAACTTTGCCTGACACATTTTCACAAAATAGGAATGGCCTGCACCAGTCCTGGAGCCCCACTACTCTTGAAAACTCTGCAACTCTGTTAGGATGGGAAGAGACCCTCTGAGTGGAGAAGGCCACATCCCAGTTTCCTGGGTCTCACCCATTCCCAATACTCCGTCCCACTGCATAAAAGAAAGAAGCCCCACTATGGTGCCCAGGAAGAGGACATTCTCAGCTTCTCTCCCAGGTATTCCGAAGTGGAAAATAAAAGACAAAGTCACAGGTGGTTATGCAAACTCAGCCACCTTGCGGGGGAGGGGTGGGTGGCAGGGGATTCGGACAGATAGGTGATGGAAGTGAGTGAAACTGAGTGGGACTGTGGATCAGTGCCCACTTAGTCATCTGTTAACATGTGGGATGGCCAGCCTAGTGCTGTCAGCTCTTCTAAGAAGCCAGAAAAATCCAGAGTTTTATATGAACCTTCTTGGTTTTTAAAATGTTGGTACTGATCAAAAGAAATTTTTTTTTTTCCAATTTGACCAGACAAAATATGTCACTAAACTGTTGGTTTATGACCTCTGTGTTCCAGATTCTTTTCTGGGTAGGCACTGCCTGTACTCTGCCTTCTTTTCCCTCCCTCCCTCCCTCTCTCAATCCCATGAACCTCCCACAGGTCACATGATTTCCAATTCCTCCCAAGAACTGCCTCCAGCCTCATTTTCCTTCAGAATCGTTGGCTGCCAGTGTCTGCCCTGCCAAATAGGAACGGCTCCTTCAACTTCATTCCATCTTTCCCCAGTCTTAAATGTCTGCCCTCTTCTTCCTGCCCTTGTTCTGTGTCCTCCCTCAATCATCTCCTTGGAAGGAAAGTTATGATCAACCTAGACAGCATATTAAAAAGCAGAGATGTTACTTTGCCAACAAAGGTCCGTCTAGTCAAGGCTATGGTTTTTCCAGTGGTCATGTATGGATGTGAGAGTTGGACTATAAAGAAAGCTGAGTGCAGAAGAATTGATGCTTTTGAACTGTGGTGTTGGAGAAGACTCTTGAGAGTCCCTTAGACTGCAAGGGGATCCAACCAGTCCATCCTAAAGGAGATCAGTCCTGGGTGTTCATTGGAAGGACTGATGTTGAAACTGAAACGCCAATACTTTGGTCACCTGATGCAAAGAGCTGACTCATTGGAAAAGACCCTGATGCTGGAAAAGACTGGCAGGAGAAGAAGGGGACGACAGAGGATGAGATGGTTGGATGGCATCACTGACGCGATGGAAATGAGTTTGAGTAAGCCCCGGGAGTTGGTGATGGACAGGGAAGCCTGGCGTGCTGCAGTCCACGGAGTCACAAAGAGTCGGACAAGACCGAGTGACTGAACTGAACTTGTACATCTGAGTTTATGGTTGCAAATTTATACTTCCTTATCATCATTGCTATGCTATCAATAAATTCTCATATGATGCCCCTCAACAAATGTTTTCAGAAGTCCAGCTCTTTGAGGCCTCTTGACTTTCCCAAATATCCTTTCATAAAACTCTGTTTCAGATGCAACCTTTTAATGTAGTGGCTACTTGCTCACAACATTGAGGCCTGCATCTTTTGGTCACCATGATTTTGATACTTCATTGCAAATCTGACCAGACTACCCTGAGATCCAAAGCTTATAACTCTTAGGAGAGGGGAAGAGACGCCAGCTACCTCATACCCCTGCTCTGAGGAAGACACGTGACATGGCCTTGCCCCCTGAGCCCTGTGTATCTTCTAGACCACTCTCCTTATGATGGGACTGTCACACTGGGAAACAGGGATGCTTCCATCCAACCCATGTGATGACACAGTATGGTACTGGCTTTAAAGTAACATGAAAATGGAAGTGAGAGGAAAAGCCACATATGTGAAATGACCTCAAAGGGTTTTAGAAGATGAATGAAATAAGGTCAGTCCATGCATGTTGTACAAGTCCTGGTCCAACATGGACACGTTGCCACCCACAGGGACCTCCATAAACAAAAGGGTAAAACTGGCAAAGCCAATGCATTTTGGGCTCCTTTCCACTCTTCCTTGATCTCCTTTTCTTTCTCATTGCTTTTTAAAGGCTGTTCTCCTATCAGAAAAACATTTTTATTCTGATCTTTAAAAAAGACATGTATTCACTATTTCAATTATGTAGATATGTTTGGCATAGCGCATTTAGTTTGGGGAGTGAGAGAAGGTGAGGCAAGATAGGGGCAGAAAATAGAATGTTGGACAGATACACTACTATTTATAAAATAGATAACCAACAAGGACCTACTGTATACACAGAGACTACACTCATTATTTTATAATAAATGATAAGAGAAACTAATTTGAAAAATAATATATATATATAGATCACTGTGTTGTACACCTCAAGTTAAGATGACATTGTAAATCAACTGTACTTCAATTTTAAAAATAGAGTTTCGTAGATAGAACTGTGCTTCCCTAGTGGCTCAGATGGTAAAGAATCCACCTGCAATGCAGGAGACCTGGGTTCGATCCCTGAGTTGGGAAGATCCCCCTGGAGGAAGGCATGGAAACCCACTCCAGTATCCTTGCGAGGAAAACCCCCATGGACAGAGGAGTCTGGTGGGCTGCAGTCCTTGGGGTCGCAAAGAGTCGAACACAACTGGGTGACTAAGCACAGCACAGACGGAACTGGCAGTTGTTGTCTGGGTTCTACCACTAAGTTGCTGTGTGACCTCGGGCAAGTCATTTCACATCTCTGAGCCTCTTTCCTCAACTGCAAAATGAAAGTTTTGGATATGGTGATCTCTGAAACACCATCTTCCAACTAAGGCTCTAGTGGTCAGAGGTGAGCAAGGACTGGTCAGATCAAGAGATATGTGCAGTTTTAAAGAGAACAGGAACAATGGATCAACTATGCCAGGATTTTCCTAAGTTCTAGCAGAATCCACTTCTACATCCACTTCAAGAAAGAAACAGTAAGAAAATATAATACCCTCATTGCCAAAGAGTCAGTTTTAGCTGGAATTATTTCCTCCCACCTGTATGATGTCTCTTTTATCCAACAATAACTCCAAAAAAAAAAAAAAAAAAGGGAAAAAACAGCAGAGGCAGAAAGCCACCTCCATTAGCTGTGCACACACCACTAACCCACATAACCAAAGTCCCACAATTTTGCATAAACCGTTGGACAGTCTCTTCAAGGGTTCCCCAGGGTTAGAAATCTTCCACTTTCAAGGTTATTAGACTGCTGATGTATGTGGCAGGGCCTTTTTCTTTTATTACATTTGCCCAGAGAAAACAGAGAAGGGTAAACTGCTGGTACTCCTATAGACCTTGGATTGGATGCCAAGCTCCAGCATGGCCCCGCTGGCTAGACCAAGTAAGCAAAGCCATGGTCCCAGAGTACTGGCCACCATTTAGTATATGTGCTGCCGAAGTGAGCACAGTACTGGCCACCATCATTCACACTGGCCTGCCTCCTGGACCTGCCCGCCCTCTACTCCTCCTGGAATCCCATACTTGGATACTGTTCCACCTGACTCCTCTCTCACCATCTCTCTAAAATGTTGACCACCTGTACCCACGCTAGTGCAAGGTTTCTGCTTTACTGGTGAAGCCAGCTCAGGGTTAGCAAGAGGGTGCTAAGGGCATTCTGTCTCCTCTCTATTGAGACAAAGGTGTGAAAAGTTACTTCCTTCAGAAAAGAGATGCTAATCGAAGATTTCAGACAATGGGAGAGGGCACATGTGGTCTTAGGATCATAGATAGCATTCTGTTCACTTTTGTTTCAAATAAAAGAACATAAAGAAGTGAAATGACTCATCCCAGGTCACACAGCTGGCTAGCGTCAGAGCCATTACTTTAACCTAGACCTCACAATTCCTAGACCAGTGCTCTCCCACAGAAAAGACAGTTGGGGCAGACGGAACATCATAGTACCATGGACCACATCTAGTGTAGACAATAGGCAGTACTAGTCTACAGCCTCAGTATTAAGATACAATATTAGAAAAGGGAAGATGGATGGTGAGAACATACCAAGAGATTTACAAAGGAAGTAAAAAGATCGTATTTGCACCCAAAACTGATGAGCCCAATAGGCAAGAAAGTTTCTGTGGACAAACACACTGCAATAAATGTTTTGCGGAACTGTTATGGGTTGAACTGCATAGCTCAAAAAGATAAGTTGAAGTCTTAACCCCCAAAACCTATGAATGTGGCCTTACTTGAAAGTTGAGTCTTCACAGATACAATCAAGTTAAGATGAAGCCATAATGGATTAGTGAGAGCCTTAATCCAATGACTGGTGTCCTTGGACACACAGGAGAGAAAGACATGTGAAGATGGAGGCAGAGACAAGAGTGATGCCTCTACAAGCCAAGTAATGTCAAGGATTGCTAGCAGCCACCAGAAACTAGAAGAGGCATCGAAGGATTCTCTTCTAGAGCCTTCGAGGGATCATGGCCCTGCAGATAGCTTGATTTCAGACTTCTAGCCTCCAGAACTGAGAGAGAATAAATGTCTGTGGTTGTAAGCCATTTGGTTTGTGATACTCGTTACAACAGCACTAGGATACTAATACCGTCTGTGGAAATGGTTGCACTGGGTGAAGCTGAAGTGAGGAGACTGAAATCATGCAAATGAATGCAAGCAGGCAAGTTCTATGGGTTGGTCCTATAATAGTTCTCCTGCCCATTATGGTCCTTCATCTGTGCTACTCCATTTACGAACCTGCAGGACTGCCTGACTTGCTTGGAGGTAAGTGGAGAGGGTGGGAAGAAGAGCACTGGAGTGAGATAAACCTGGATTTGAATCTTCAGTCTGCTATTTACTTACATTGTAAAGTGTAGGGTAGACAATACACTCTTTGAGTCTCCATGTCCTCACCCTGAGAAAACAGCCTTACTCCGTGTTTTATTGTGAGAACTACTGTGCTAACCTGTGGCAGTTCTATCTGGATTGGTTTCTTTGCCTCTGATTTATTTAGTCTCTGAACTAAGTTGTAGGCAATCTGGGAACTGGATATGGGAAAGGAAACTAATATTTAAATATCTCCCACATGGAGAAAGGGGCGTTAGTGCCTGTAAATGCTGGTGTTGGGATTGCTGTACATTATATATGAAAGTTGCTGAGAGAGTAAATCTTAAGACTTCTCATCACAAAGAAATATTTTTTCTTTTTCTTTTCTTTTGTATCCATTAATATATGAGATGATGAATGTTCAGTAAACTTATTGTGGTAATCATTTCATGATGTAGATAAGTCAGATGCAGTATGCTATACATCTTAACCTTATACAGTACTGTATGTCAATTATATCTCAATAAGACTGGAAGAAGAAGAAAAACGCTGGTGATGGGGACCTTCAAGGTCATTGAGATCAAGTCTCTCATTTTACACATGAGAGCACTGGTCATGTCGCATATTTTCCATGCTCACCTTACACAGACCATCTTGGGCACCTGGGAGACCTCCACATGAATGTTTGTTGCTAGACAAAGTGAACTGGAAAGACCTCATAAAAAACTGAAATGTAATATTATAGTGGGAACACATGTCACCATGTGGCCACATTTAACAGACCTCACCCACCTCACTACTTTGCTCAGACCCAATCTGGCTGTCCATTTCTAATTTGGTATCTCTCAAAGAATGGTTTGCTAGCCCACTTTTCTTGAGAAACCTTCAGGCAGTTTAAGGTCTGAGCTTGAACGAAAGTTACTCAAAAACAGTTTCTTGGGATTCATAAAGTATTCTCAGCTGTATAACTGATTTTATATCATAAGACCAAAAAAAGAGTCATTTTTAAAAGAATATCTAACCTAAAGTCAACTTTAACTTAGAGTAGATGGCAAATTAAGTACTTATTGTTAAGATAAAAGACACAAGACAACAAAATTAAAAGCAGCTCTAACTATGCCATTTTTATACAAAAAAGAATACAATATCCTCCATCTCCAGCCAACTAACTGCCTGTCTTACTTCCCCTGCTTTAATGTTCCCTGGTACTTACTACATATGACATATTATATTTACTTATACATACATATTTACTTGTTTACTCAATCATGACTCAGCTTCTCTCACTGGAATGTAAGTTCCATGAGGGTTCAGATCTGGTCTCGTAATTCACTTATGTGTCCCTAAGGCCTGGAATAGTTCATCACACATTTGGTCTACAGTACATATTTTCTCAATAGATAAGAGAATGAATAAAACAGATTTGGGCAAGGAGAGGAGCACTCACATGATGTGGATAAGAACATAGAATATGTGGCCGTCTTTTGCAGAAAAGAGTTGCCCCTACGTCCACTAGCCATCAAGAATCTCTCTTATTACTGCACAGCTCATAGAGTGGCTATTATCAAAAAGGAAACAGTGTTGGTGAGGATGTAGAGAAAAGTGAACTCTCATACAATGTTGGTGGGAAATGTAAATTTGGTACAGTCACAATGGAAAACAGTAAGGATGCTCCTCAAAAATTTAAAAACAGAACTACTATATGATCCAGTAATGCCACTTCTGGGTATTTATCCAAAGAATTCAAAACACTAACTCAAAAAGATACATGGCTATTTACATTAGCCAAGGTATAGAAACAACCTAAGTGCCCATCAATGGATGAGCAAATAAAGAAGATGTGAAATATATACATATATACACACATGGCTTCCCAGGTAGTGCCAGTGGTAAAGAACCCTCCTGCCAATGCAGGAGACAGATGTAAGTTCATTCCCTGGGTCAGGAAGATCCCCTGGAGGAGGGCACAGCAACCCACTCTAGTATTCTTGCCCAGAGAATCCCCATGGACAGGGGCACCTGGTGGGCTACAGTCCATAGGGTCACAAAGAGTCAGATATGACTGAAGCAACTTAGCATGTATACACACACACACACACACACACACAATGGAATATTACCCATAAAAAAGAATTGCAACAATATGGATGGACCTTAAGAGTATTATGCTAAGTGAAATAAGTCAGACAGAGAAGGCAAATACCATATTAATTTCATTCATATGTGGAATATAAAAACCAAAATAAATAAAGCAAAAGAACATGTAGATACAGAGGATATAGTAGAGGTTATCAGAGGGGAAGGGGCAGGGGTGAAACAGCTTTGTAAAAGGGTCAACTCTATGGTGAAAGATGGAAACTAAACTGTTGGTGGTGAGCACATTGTAGTGTATACAGAAGTAGAAATGTAAAGTTGTACACATGAAATTTATAAACAAGTGTTATCATCACAAAATAAATTCTTCAAAAAAGAATATCTCTCTCACTTCTCTACTCTGTTTTCATCATCATCGAGAAACCTTTGATTTAACTCTTCCTATGCACATTTTTCTACAGATGAGATCACAATTTTGGTTTCCTTGACACAATAATTTTCACTATAAATTAACAGGTTGGCATTTCATCTTTTAAAATGAGTGCACATCACATCTAAAAGAATTCTGAGCAGAATCTCAACCAGGATGAAAACCGGTGGTGAAAGAAGCAAAGACTGGCACACACAGGGCAACTGGTTTCTGCTGCTAACTCTTCTTTTGACTCACCTGTGTGACCATAAAAAAGAAATCACTTCTCTAGTCTTCAGTTTCCTCATGGAGGCATTGAGCTTGATAAATTTTGAGCTCCTTCCATCTTTCAAAGCTAGGGTTTTATAAAAGTTAATAAATTAGGATTTTCCATGTATATTTGACTTCCTAAAAGAGGTGTCCACTGGTGTTTCATGTCACTGTCTATTGGCAACATAGTGTGACTCACATAGATCATGAGGTCAGCACTTTTCCTAGGATCCATCGTCATCACCAGGAAAAAGACACATGGCATCCTCATTAAAAACCTAAAATGCCAGTGGAGACACTCCCTAGGGAAATGGAGATCACACAGCAACTTGTCCACATTAGAAATTGTACATGTGTATGGGTGTGGGGGGCTGGAGGGAAGTACAAGAGGGAAGGAAAGGCAAAGCAGAAGACAGAGGATGTCCAGGTGATGGAAAGGCAGGCGCCGAGCATGACGTAGGAGAATCACATTCTCCCATTAGAGCCTGGAGGATGCTTAAGCTTGACCAGTAAGAAGTACCCACAAACTTTTAGTAGATACATGAAACTGTTTCCATGATGAGCTGTGTCACTGTGAGGGAGGGTAAGAGCTGAGTGTCCTATAAATTTATCTTCCTTGGAGGTTTTTGTTATCAATTCACCAAGGCTGCCTCTAGTCTGCTTTCCCTGCAACCCTTTCAGCATTCATTATTTTACTTTCTTTGAGATCTTAATTGTCTGTGTGTGATAGAGTTATTGGGCTATCTCTCAAATGTCTACCTTCAGATCAGACTACTCACCAGAGTGCTAGTCTTACACAATGGCTACCTACAAATTAGAACCACTTAGATATCATTAAACATAATGTGACCCTGTTCCCAACTCACTCTATCACTGACATCGCTAATCCCATTGGGAGGCTTACATCTGAAGTTATCTTTCATTCCTCACAACTCTATCAATAATCATCCACAGACACTATAAATAGCAATAAACACGCTCAGCAGTCTACTCGCTGCTCAATAAATGTTCACCCGTCTGTTATTTGTATGATGATCTGAAATGATCTGCTCAGTCATTCGAGACTGTTGAGGTTCTTTTCACAAAGACTCATATTCATCTATTTTCTCTCATCTTCACATTAATCCATGTTACCACCCCTGGTGCCTAACTAGAGTATCTTTCTTATCGACATCCCAATTGCTAATTTTTCCCTGCTTCACAAATAAATTCACAGATTGGTCTTTTTGAAACAACCTTCATCAGGTTGTAGTTGATTTATAAACCCATGAGGGTTCCTGTTTGCCAGTCAGAGTGTTACAAACTCCCTATTTGGCATTAAGAGCTTTGGTCAGCTGCCCCCTCCTCCCCAAGCTACCCGAGATCTGTCTGTAATTTGCCTTATTTTACTCATATTTGTTTGAGCATCAACTATGTGCCAGCCACACTCTCTACCACCAGCTACCCTCCAGCATTCCCTCTCTTTTCAGTTAAGCCCAGCATGATGCTCCCCTGCAGTAACCACAGTGATATCTGCCTTTGGACTTTGCTCCAGTTCTTGCCCTGCCAGGAATCTCCTGTTTTCAGCCAATAAAGATCTGATAGCTCTTCCAAGATGCACCTTCCCCTGAGGGTTCCTCTATGAATGAATCCCTGACCACAACAACCTTCCCCTTTTCCTGAATTCCCTCAGCATCTCACACCAGATATATGTTGCTAAATATTGTTCTCTTATTTTTTCACCTGTATTTGTTGGTTTCACTGATTGAAATTGTGAGCTCTAGAAGAACAGAAGCCAAATCTTCTTTTACTCAGATATGAAATGGAAAAGGGCAGATGCAAGGCCAATAAGGACCTTGATTTTGCACATGGCTCATGGACAAGGCCCCATGGCCACAGCGTAGGCAATAAAGACCAAAAAAATGTGAACCAAAGACCTAAGGCTACCTCCTAACACAAGACTAGAGACTCAGCCATGTTTGGAGAAGTGTTTGTTAAATGCTGAATTAGATTTTTAAAAACAGTTCAAAAAAAAAATAAAAATAAAAACAGTTCAGGTCCCTTATACACTATGTATTCCTCCAGCACAAAAATCTCTACTGAAACACAATGGCCAGTATAATTTACTGAGTCTTAATCACTAATTAGATTTGAAATTCTTGACTCTTCTTGTACAGAATGCTCAGTCCAGCAGAGACATCTCAGCTTTCTCTATGAGAGGTTGCCCCTACCCCTGGCAACTACCTACACTAACACGTAGCACCAGTTCATGCCCTTGAACCAAAAGTTGTGTGACTCTGATAAAGGCCAGATATTTGATATAAGACCACCTTCCTTTCTCCACCCCCTCCAGCTACACAATGTCTTATGTGCTTGCATGCTAAGTCTGCTTCAGTCATGTCTGACTCTTTGGGACCCTATGCATGGACTGTAGCCTGCCAGGCTCCTCTGTCCATAGGATTCTCTAGGCGAGAACACTAGAGTGGGTTGTCAAGCTCTCCTCCAGGGGATCTTCCCTACCCAGGGATCTGAACCCATGTCATTTAGGTCTCCTGCATTGGTAGGTGGGTTCTTTACCACTAGCGCCACCTGAGAAGCCCCATGATGACTTATCCAAACCTAAAACTCGGCCGGATAATGCGCAGCCCCTTTCAGAAAGCAGAGAATATGCCCCTTGCAGAAGGAGTGCAGAGAGGGAAATAGACTTACCCTCACATAGTAGTTCATGCCCAGCCCCAACAGGTGCTGCAGAAAGTGTCTGTCCTCTCTGTTCCGGGGGGTTGGTTCCCCAGGGCCGGGAAGTGGGCAGGCGTCAGGAGTTAAAGAGGTCGCCCTGTGCCCCAAGGGGTCCCGCTGAGGCGGAGGTGCTGGCACGGCCCTATTGAGACTGGTTTCAGGGGCAGCCGGGCTGCTGGGAGCCGGGTCCTGGCTTTCCTGGAGCTTGAGTCGAGGTACCTCTTTGGTACCCAAACAAAAGTTTTTCAGACTCAGCAAGGTGGCTGGGTTGGCCAGCTTTACGCTGGCCATGCGAGGGATCAAGGTGCACAGTGGGGTGGGGCTCTCCTGGGACGCCAAGGCAGCATCTTCAGCGGGCAGGTGAGGTGCCAGGGCGGGGTAAGGAGGCTGCGGCGAGCCCTTGCTCCCGGTCGAGCTTCCCGGGCTGCCTTCGTCCAAGGACGTGATGGACTCATTCCGAAAGCGGCTGTACTTGGCCCTGTGCAGCATCCCGGGGTGCCCGAAGAGTCCTACATATAGCACGAGTCCTGCCAGGCTGTCCTGACCGCGTTCTCGCATAGCCTTGGCAGTGCTGAAACAGGATACTGTTGCATAAATCGCCTCGCCGTCTGCTAGATAAACGGAACGGAAGACAAATGCCTCAATGCCCCGTGCAACTTGCGGCAGCCACCTCTCCAACTCCGCTCTCGCGCTCGCCTGCCTCGGCTCCGGGTCCTCGAGGGTAACAGCCCAGGGGAAAACGCCTACCCAGCTGATTTCGGTCCCGTCTGTGGCCCAGCGGCAGCACCCGGTGTTCTCGCCGGGGATTCCTTGCTGGGGAAGCTTGGACCCCGCCTCGCGGCGGCGAGGATCGCTCACCTCCTACTCTTGGGCACGGAACCGGGCGGAGAACCAGCCAGCCGGTCCCGCCGCGTCGCTGGCGGTGCGGGAGCCTTGCAGAAATATTTAGCGCCCCCCACCCCCATCCTCCCTTCTGCACACAGGAACTTTCAAACCTGCTCCCTCCGGTTCCCACAGGGCGGGGCAATGTCTGGCCTGTTAACCCTTTATTTGTTCCAGCGATTGTTCATTTAAAAAAGGAAAAAAGGAAATGTCTATATGAGCCAAAGGCCCTTCTGTCTGAGTTCGTTTCTCCTGATGGCTGCCCTCTCTTGGAAGATCTTGTCTTGCATCCCATCTGGGCCTCAAGCCAGCAGTACTAGTGACAGGCGCTCCTCCGCATTATTTCTCTGACTTGTGGTCCTTCCGTGTTCCTCAGATCCCCTCCCAGCCTGCCCACCCTGGCTCGGAGCTTCCCTCCCTCTCCGACTCCTCTCAGAGCTTTCAGAAGCCTCTCTGCAACAGAAGGCTGAAATGTGCAGGATGATACGCAGCGTGTTGAAATTTTTATGAATGAACTTTGCTGAATGAATTTCTCTCTGTGTGTGCAAGCTAATAAATCTGTGAATGAAGCTGAGAATAGCTGTAATTGACTGATGGTCTCAGGGGTGCTTGGTTTTTATCCAATCAAAGGGCAGCTTGATGACTCATGCACCATAAATATACTAAACTAGTAGCCAGGAGAAATAAAGCTGGAGGAAGAGAAGGGAGAGGTTTTATTCTGTGATAACAATGAAGGGGTTAAAGGGTAAAGCAATCTTTAGTATAAGTCATCAGTAAGCTGGGCAGCAGGTTAAAATGTCCATTTTCTTTTTTTGCTGAGATGGCTGGGAAAGCCAAGCAGAAGAACTAAAAATTAGATCCATTGTTCCACAGATATTAGAATATATAGTACACAACTCCTGTGGGAAGCCCGTGATGCATTCTTCTTAGAAACATAGTTCTTTTTTTATTGATTGCTGATTCCATCTCCCTCTGGTGCAACTTCCTGTACCTATCAAATGCATTCTGAAGACATGATGACAACTGCAAGAGACAGCACACACCAATCCAGGAAAGGAGCTGAGAAGGGGAAATGCAGGTTCTTTCTGGAATGGAGAAGAGGAAAGTGCTGAGACACAGAGGATGTGGAAAGCCCATAGCAGAAGAGAGAAGAAAATCTCAGCTGAAAGTTACATTTCTTGGCGGGCCAAGGCTCTTGCATCTGAAATTGCTCATTAATTCAAAAATTAAAACAAATCGGCTGCCCCTGGAGTCAGGGACACCACCTTCACTGTTTTACTGCCCACAAGACTGCATTAGGCTCAAGTGTATTTATGACTCTGGTGGCCTCAACTCCCTTGAGATCCAAACACAGAATTAAATGGTTACTCTTGACCAGCTAAAAATGCATCCTTGCTGACTTCCTGCTCCCCTCCCCCTGGCTCGCCCCAGAAATTCTGCACCTTTTCACATCCTGTCTGCCAAACCTGTTAGAATGGTTTTTCCTTGGGAAGGCCTTTTTGCATCTTCATAAATTTTCCCATCAATGTTCAGTGACCTCCTCTTTCTGCCATCAGACCACCTCCTGACAAAACTGAGGGGAGTGACTAAGCCAGTTGGACTCCACATCCTTGGGGCTGAGGAGACAGGCTCTGAGCAAAATCGTAAAAGCAAACTTCCTTTTTCTTTCCACCTCACCTCTTTTCTTCTCTCCCATGGGTTCCCTCCTAGTTGTTACAGATCCCATGCTATGCTGCCTTGAGAAAGTTACTTTACCTCTCTGTGCCTGAATGCCCTCATCTGTCAGGAACAGCTGCCTAATGGAGATGCTATACGGGCTCACGAGATAATCCCTGTAGGGCACTTGGCACCATGCGCCACACACTGCCTGCCTCACCAAGTATATGACTGGCAGTGTAAAGAAAGGCCATTTGAACCTGGGTTGCCTGGCCCTGAAGCTGGTATTCTTACTCCCTACAGAGTAGAGTCTACACCATCCTAGGCAACTAAAAAGAAAAATTAGCACAAAGTAGGAGAAGTTGGGGCTTCCCTGGAAGCTCAGCTGGTTAAGAATCTGCCTGCAATGCAGGAGACCCGGGTCTGATTCCTGGCTTGGGAAGATTCCCCTGGAGGAGGGATAGGTTACCCACTCCAGCATTCTTGTGCTTCTCTGGTGACTCAGTAAAGAATCCACCTGCAATGTGGGAGACCTGGGTTCAATCCCTGGGTCGGAGGGCATGGCAACTCACTCTGGTGTTCTTGCCTGAGAATCCCCATGGACAGAGGAGCCTGACGGGCTCCAGCCCATAGGGTCACAAAGAGTCGGACATGACTGAGCAGCTAAGCACAGCACAGGAGAAGTTGAGGAAGCCAGCACAGTTCAAAGAAACTACGTCCTAACATTCACATGGGCCTGGACAAGGAAGGAGCAATAGGAGCCCACCAGGCTGATGTGAATCTTTGCTGAGGTCTTCATGCCTAGGTTCGATCCCTGGGGTCAGTACCTGGGTTCAATCCCTGGGTTGGGAAGATACCCTGGAGAAGGAAAAGGCTACCCACTCTAGCATTCTGGCCTGGAGAACTCCATGGACTGTATAGTCCATGGGGTCTCATAACGTTGGACATGACAGCGATTTTCACTCCATGCCTTGAGGACGGGGTATCCCAGGAGAGGCACTGTTCTGGCCGGGGGCTCAGACCAGTCCCTGTCCTTCAGGAATGAGTCCCAGAAAGGGTGAGGAGGGAGGGGCACCGGGTGGGACCAGGTAAGGTAAGAAAACAGCCATGGCCTCTGTGGTCTGCTTCTCTGCCCCTGAGGACCCTGGAAATCTTGGCTTTCATAGTCATCTCTGCCTGGGCCTTTCATGAGGGTGAAAGAAACCAGATCTGCAACTGGGGAGTGGGGAACGGCCTTAGAGGCTCAGCCAGCCCAGCCAGGCAGCTTTCAGCCCAAAGGCAGAAGCTGAAAAACTGCCCCAACAACCTCAGAGCAGGTTCATTAACTGAGTAGATCCCCATTCCAGGTGGGTGGGTGGGCAAAGCAGATAACTTCCTTTTTCCCAGGATGTCAGAACATCCTCTTCGATTAGTAACAATGAAAATAATATTAACGAGACCAAAGAAATACGGAACAAAAAGACAGTTTACCTTCCTTCACATTCAATCATTACAACTTTTGAAGACCAGCACTGTTTTCATCGCCGCCTTACAGATGTGGAATATGGGATCAGAGCAAGTTCAGTGACTTGGCCAAGGTCCCCTGACTGTTGAGCAATGATGCCAGGATCCCTCCAGCAGCTCTGCCTGGCTGCAGAGCCTGTGCTGCAGCCACTGTACGCCGCTGCCTCCCAGGGCGCCAGTGAGCGCAAGCCTAGATCCTAGGCCTGTCATCTCTGTGCTGCAGAAGACACAGTCAAGGTTCCGAGTTTATAGTAAGCTGCTCTGATTTACTGGCTTGTACAGGCCCCGCAGTGGGTCTCCTGTGGAACCAAGTGCTGACTCATGACAGCCGCATGCCTTCCCCTGCTGTGACGGCAGCCAGTGTGTGCAACACCCTAACTCAGGCCTGGCGCTCACTGTCAGTGTTTGCTCCCCTCTCCTCTTCGCAGAGCATATCTGTAAAATTCACACAAAATACCTCACAGGACTGCCAGGAGTGAAAATATGAATAATAGATGAGAAAATGATGATTGTCATTAAACCGTCAGAGCCCATTAACCCCTCTCATCACCACCCTTGGAAAGCAAGGTTCTGCTTAGACCACTGTGGATGCCGCCTCTGCTTTGAGACCCACGCAACTCACCCCTTCCAAGGGAGCCTTGCTGTGAATCAAAATGTCACCTTAAGGGACAGCCTGCCCAGGCTGGGTTCCTTGTGTATAACAGGCAGTTTCAAGGGAGAGCTGGGTCAGGGTGGGCCATGATAGAATTAGCCAGGTCCTGCTAGGATTTCTTAGAGGAGTGAGGGAGAAGGGGACCTGGGCAAAAATGCCTGCCCAACTTTGGAAGAGAACCCAATGTGGGAGCTGGGGTAGAGGAAGGATATCCTAGAGAGTAGAAGAAGGTGGAAATCGAACAAGACAGAAATAACTGTGGGAGATCCTGGACCAATTGCTACCTTGGCATGAAGTGCAGCAGGTGGCATCAGAGCACTAGGACTCTTAATCCAGCCACGGATACCATGTCTATCACAAAGCAGATGTGCTCCTGAAGAGCTGTCTTTGGGCAATACCTACTCCTGAAGAATTTTCACTAAGGATGAGTCCAACAGCCAATCAGTGAGGAATGAAAACATTGGTGAAGCTCTACTTTAGAAAAAAAATTTCCACAAGACAATATTTATATTCAAAGTTCTTGGCAGAGACCAATGCTATTTTAAAGATGAGGAAGTGAGGTAGTGAAAAAGGCTTGGGTTTCCAACAATCAGAGCCTAACTTCAAAAAATGGAGGCAGAGTTTCCCCTAGAGTTGTCATTAACTCTGAAAACAACACCTTCTCTTTGCCTGCTGAACCCAATATTTCCAGTTTTCCCATGGTCTTCAACCTGGGTAGGTAAACGGCTCTCTAATGGTTGCTGTTGGCCCTCACTGACTCTCCTGGAATCAGGACCACCTAGAAACAGGAAAATGGATATCCTCCTATCTGTTGAAAATGGGATAATATACGTGAAAGCGCCATGTAGAGTTAGACATCGTGTAGACAAAAAGTAGATGAGTTACTTAGGGTCAGGTTCAGTTGCAAATAACACAAAAATCCTAAATAAGAGAGGCTTGAACAAAAAAATTTATTTCCCTGGAGGTAGGAAGTCCAAGGACAGGGTCAGCTCTCAGCCATCCTTAAAGTATCTCTCTTTTCCTCATAGTTTAAACTGGCAGATAGAGCTCCAGCTATTTCACCTCTACTCCAGGCAGTGAAACGGATGAAAGGACAAAGAAGGCCCATTCTCTTTAAAGAAAGATCCTGGAAGCCCAATACAATGTTTCCACTTACATCACATTAGCCAGAACTGAGTCACATGGTTGTAACTAGCTGTAAGAGAAAATGAAGTCTTCTTTATCTGAGAATGAAGAAGTCTTTTGTCTGGGTACATGGCCGCTGCACATAAAATCAAAGTCTGTTACTGGGGAAGGAGAAGATAATAGATATTGTGATAGAAAATAGTTTCTCTGCTATAGTAATATTTTCAAAAGAATTTCTACCTCAGTTCAGTCACTCAGTTGTGTCCGACTCTTTGCAACCCCATGGAATGCAACACGCCAGGCTTCCCTGTCCATAATCAACTCCCAGAGCTTACACAAACTCATGTCCATTGAGTCAGTGATGCCATCCAACCATCTAATTCTCTGTCATCCCTTTCTTCTCCCACCTTCAATCTTTCCCAGCATCAGGGTCTTTTCCAATGAGTCCATTCTTTGCATCAGGTGGCCCAAATATTGGAGTTTCAGCTTCAGCATCAGTCCTTCCAATGAATATTCAGGACTGATTTCCTTTAGGATGGACTGGTTGGATCTCCTTGCAGTCCAAGAGACTTTCAAGAGTCTTCTCCAACACCACAGTTCAAAAGCATCAATTCTTCAGTGCTCAGCTTTCTTTATAGTCTAACTCTCATATCCGTACATGACTACTGGAAAAACCATAGCTTTGACTAGACAGACCTTTGTTGGCAAAGTAAGGTCTCTGCTTTTTAATATGCTGCCTAGGTTGGTCATAACTTTTCTTCCAAGGAGCAAGCACCTTTTAATTTCATGGCTGCAGTCACTATCTGCAGTGATTTTGGAGCCCAGAAAAATAAAGTCTCTCACTGTTCCATTGTTTCCCCATCTATTTGCCATGAAGTGATGGGACCAGATGCCATGATCTTAGTTTTCTGAATGCTGAATTTTAAGCCAACTTTTTCACTCTCCTCTTTCACTTTCATCAAGAGGCTCTTTAGTTCTTCTTCACTTTCTGCCATAGGGTGGTGTCATCTGCATATCTGAGGTTATTGATATTTCTCCCAGCAATCTTGATTCCAGCTGTGCTTCATCCAGCTTGGCATTTTGTATTATGTACTCTGCATGTAAGTTAAATAAGCAATGTGACAATATATAGCCTTGACATACTCCTTTCCCAATTTCGAACCAGTCTGTTGTTCCATGTGCAATTTTAACTGGTGCTTCTTGACCTGCATACACATTTCTCAGGAGGCAGGTCAGGTGGTCTGGTATTCCCATCTTTTCCAGAATTCTCCATGGTTTGTTGTGATCCACACAGTCAAAGGCTTTGGCATAGTCAATAAAGCAGAAATAGATGTTTTTCTGGAATTGTCTTGCTTTTTTGATGATCCATTGGATGTTGGCAATTTGATCTCTGGTTCCTCTGCCTTTTCTAAATCCAGCTTGAACATCTGAAAGATCATGGTTCACACACTGTTGGAGCCTGGCTTGGAGAATTTTGAGCATTACTTTACTAGTGTGTGAGATGAGTGAAATTTTGCAGTAGTTTGAGTGTTCTTTAGCATTGCCTTTCTTTGGGATTGGAATGAAAACTGACCTTTTCCAGCCCTGTGGCCACTGCTGACTTTTCCAAATTTGCTGGCATATTGAGTGCAACACATTCACAGCATCATCTTTTAGGACTTGAAATAGCTCAACTGGAATTCCATCACCTCCACTAGCTTTGTTCATAGTGATGCTTCCTAAGGCCCACTTTACTTCGCATTCCCGGATGTCTGGCTCTAGGTGAGTAATCACACCATCATGATTATCTGGGCTGTGAAGATCATTTTTGTATAGTTCTTCTGTGTACTCTTGCCACCTTTTCTTAATATCTTCTGTTTCTTTTGGGTCCATACCATTTCTTTCCTTTATTGAACCCATCTTTGAAATGTTCCCTTGGTATCTCTAATTTTCTTGAAGAGATCTCTAGTCTTTCCCATTCTATTATTTTCCTCCATTTCTTTGCATTGATCACTGAGGAAGGCTTTCTAATCTGTCCTTGCTATTCTTTGGAACCCTGCATTCAAATGGGTATAGATTCAAGGGATTCGATCTGATAAAGTGCCTGAAGAACTATGACCAGAGGTTCATGAAATTGTACAAGAGGCAGTGATCAAGACCATTCCCAAGAAAAAGAAATGTAGAAAGGCAAAATGGCTGTCTGAGGAGGCCTTACAAATAGCTGAGAAAAAAAGAGAAGCTAAAGGCAAAGGAGAAAAGGAAAGATATACCCATGTGAAATTCTACCTAGATGGAATTTAAAGCTACCATAGAATTAAAATGTCTTTGGTCAATGTGGCCTATTTTCCCCTTTTTTCTGCATGAATGTGTACCATGTTGCACATATGTGCACTCACACAAAGTTTTAAAATGACTCATTTAAAAACAGGTGCTTTCAGAATAGAAACTTGTCTGTACGTAGCCAAAGGGACTGGTGGAGTCTCTAGGCCTCTGAAAGGCAGCCAGGTGCTTCCAGGGCCAGCAGCAGGCAGTAACAGGATACGTACCCAGATGGCGGTATAACTGGTTAATTGGGGTCAGGGATATCTTACAAGGAGTAAGTGAGTATTGGCCAGGTGGTCAGTCATCAGGAGGTGTCTGACCCAGGAGCAGGATACCAATTCAAACTGTGGATTGGCAAAAGAGAGCCAAAGACAGGGCCCTAGACCAACTGAAATTTTGGCATTATAAGTTGGCTAATCTGAACTTCATTCCAATCCTATTTTCCTTTTCCCATCTCCACTAGGAAAAACTAAATACTCATTTTCTCAGGCTTCCTTGCAATGGCAGGGGGTGAGAGCATGTGACACAATTCTGGTCTGTCAGATGTAATGAAAGTTTTATGGGGGCTTCTGAGGAAACATCTGATTTCCTAATACAAGGGGCCAAGAGAACTGGAGCCTCCCCTCTGTTTTCCCACATCTTCCTGTCTTGAATGTGGATGCACTGTCTGGAGCTATGGCAGCCATTTTGCAATCATGAAGGAAAGATCAGCCAAGTTATCAAGCCCATGGACTTGACATCACTGCATTATTGAATCACTGTAACAAGAACAGTAATCATCTCTAAATATGTCACTATGTGAGAAAAATAAACCTTTACTGGTTTAAGCAACTCAAGCAGCTCTTGGTTAGTTGGTACCTGTTACTTACAGCCCAAAGCACTGATACAAATACAGTGGCAAGAACAAGGATACGCAATAAACAGAGCCTCTAGGTCATTATGAAATGACTATGGTGTCTGGTGAAGAAAGTCCGAATGTAGTCAGACCAAACTGGGTTCAAATAGGGATGCTGACAATATGGTAGGCAGACTAAAGATCCCCAAAGATATCTACTTCCTAATATAGGAAACATGATAAAAGAAACTTTGCAAATGTAAAAGGTGGTCTAATGACCAGATTCCAGTACGTGCAGGAGCTGTGTTTCCCCTACACCACCAAGCAACTCTTGGCAACACCAGCTAGGTATCCTACAATTCAACTCAATTCTGACACTATCTATCCAGATATAGCATTAGATTCCATAGGTTATGGGCTCAGTCCCCACAAGAATGCCATTCACTTCAGATGGCAATCCCAAGCCTAAGTTGCTACCTGTGCTTCTGACTGATCAGCTAAAGACTGGGGGTCCCAACAACTTCCTTCTTGGGTTTGATTAATTTGTTAGAGCAGCTCAAAGAACTCAAAGAAACATTTTACTTACTAGATAACTGGTTAATTATGAAAGCACGTAACTCAGGAACAACCATATTGAAGAGATACATAGGGCAAGGTGTGGGGAAAGGGCATGGCGCTTCCATACTGTCTTTGAGTGCACCGCTCTTTTAAAATCTCCAGGTGTTCACCAGTCTGGAAGCTCTCAGAACCCCATTCTTTTGGGTTCTTATGGGGGCTTCTTTACATAGACATGTTTGATTACATCATTGGTCACTGGCCATCTGTTCAACTTCCAGACCTTCCCTCCTCCCCAGAGGTTGAGGACTGGAACTTAAAGTTCCAAACCTCTACCACTTTAATGAGGTGCTTTCCAAAAGTCACCACATTAATATGACAAAAGACAGCTTTGCTGCTCTTATCACTTAGGAAATTCTATAGGATTTATTTATTTTTGACTACGCAGCACAGCATGTGGGATCTTGGTTCCCTTACCAGGGATTGAACTTTCATCCTCTGCATTGGAGGTGTGGCATCCTAACCACTGGATAGCCAGGGAAAGCCCAAGAAATTCTATAAGTTTTAGACCAAATATATATATCCTACTCTAAATCACAACATCACAGAATATGATTAAGATTACAGATCATGAGATGGGGGAATTATCTGGGTGGGCCCAATCTAAGCGCATGAGGCTTTCAAAGCAAAGAACCCTTCCCAGCTATGGTAAGAGCTGGGAAATTTAAGACAGAAAAAGAAGGAGAGATTTGAAGCGTGAGACAGACTCAACCTGATGTTACCGGCTTTTAAAAAGAAGGCTGGCCATGAGTCAAGGAAGCTAGGAAGGGCCCTCAGTTGACAACCAACAATGAAATAGGAATATTAGAATTAACAGCTGCAAAGAACTGGATTCTAACAACCCAAATAAGCAAAAACAAAAAGCAAAACTGAATGCTTTCCCAAAGCCTCCAGAGAGGAACGCAGCCCTGCCAACACTTTGATTTCAGCCTGGTGAGACCTATGGCAGATCTCTACTCTAATGTGTAGACTAGTATGATAGTAAATTTCTGTTGTTTAAGCTAAGTTGGTGGTCATTTGTTGTAGCAGCAGTAGAAAACTAATACAGATTTCGATACCAGGAGTGGAGTGCTACTGTAGCAAATACAAAATATGGAGTGGATTTCAGACTGGGCAGCAGGCAATGGCTGGAAGAATGATTTTAAAAGTCTAGATTTCTTTGAGTGGACTACTATTAGAAATATGGGCAAGTTAATTCACCTCTCTGAGCTCCAATTTCTCTTTATCTGTATAAGGAAGATAAGGTCTATCACATACACTGCATTACTGTAAGGTCTCAACGGGTGTGTGACAAACTGCAGGCTATCATTGTGAGATGGGGCTTCCCAGGTGGCTCAATGGTAGAGACCCAGCATGCCAATGCAGGAGATAGGGGTTCAATCCCCTGGGTCAGGAAAATTCCCTGGAGGAGGAAATGGCAACCCACTCTAGTATTCTTGCCTGGAGAATCCCACAGACAGAGGAGCCTGGCAGGCTACAGTCCATAGGGTTGCAAAGGGCTAGACAGACACATATTATTATTAGAACAGAGGTCCAAGGTAGAAGCTGTACTAAACAATAGCAAGGCTGAGTAGATATTGAGCCCATACATTCTGATCTAGAACATCTTAAAATTTTCCCTAAATTATGCCCCCCCAAAAGTCCTCATCTGTTAAAGATACATATGGAAGTATTTCCCCTTTGTGGATCACTGCCTTGTGGTGGCAAAGGGGCTTGTGTAACTCAATGAAACTATGAGCCATGCCATGTAGGGCCACCCAAGAAGGATGGGTCATAGTGGAGAGTTCTGACAAAACATAATCCTAGGGTAAGACTAGAGATCTCTTCAAGAAAATTGGAAACACCAAAGGAACATTTCATCCAAAGACGGTCACAATAAAGGACAAAAACAGTAAAGACCTAATAGAAGCAGAAGAGATCAAGAAGAGATGAAAAGAATACACAGAACAACTGTACAAAAAAGACCTTAATGACCCAGATAACCACGATAGTGTGGTCACTCACTCAGAGACAGACATTCTGGAGTGTGAAGTCAAGTGGGCCTTAGGAAGCACTGCTACCAATAAAGCTAGTGGAGGTGATGGAATTCCAGCTGAGCTATTTCAAATCCTAAAAGATGATGCTGTGAAAGTGCTGCACTCAATATGCCAGCAAATTTGGAAAACTCAGCAGTGGCCACAGGACTGGAAAAGCTCAATCTTCAATATCAATTCCCAAGAAAGGCAGTACTAAAGAATGTTCAAACTACTGGACAATTGCTCTCATCTCCCATGCTAGTAAAGTTATGCTCAAAATCCTCCAAGCTAGGCTTCTGTATTATGTGAACTGAGAACTCCCAGATGTTCAAACTGGGTTTAGAAAAGGCAGAGGAACCAGAGATCAAATTCCCAAAATTTGCTGGATCATAGAGAAAGCAAGGGAATTCCAGAAAAACATCTACCTCTGTTTCATAAACTACACTAAAGCCTTTAACTGTGTGGATCATAACAAAGTGTGGAAAACTCTTATAGAGATCGGAATGCTGCTGCTGCTGCTGCTAAGTCGCTTCAGTCATGTCCAACTCTGTGCAACCCCATAGACGGCAGCCCACCAGGCTCCTCTGTCCCTGGGATTCTCCAGGGAAGAATACTGGAGTGGGTTGCCATTTCCTTCTTCAATGCATCCATTTTATTTTATACTCAACTTTCCATTCACCTGTATTCACCTACAGGTCAAACCATGGTCATCTCTCATTGAGACTCTCCCTCCACACACCCAATATACTCTTACCAAATTATCTTTCTAGTTCAAAAATATGATCGTATCAGTTCCTGGATTTAAACCTTTAATGACTCATGATATATATGATAAAACTCTAGTTCCTCAGCATGGCTAGCCCTAACTAAATTTTCAACCTCTTCTCCAGTCATTATTCCTTGTAAATTCTGTTTCTAGGATGCCATTCTCCTGGCCAGTGCTTAAGGAGAAAGGAACTATGTGAAAAAATGAAGGTATTCTGGTGCAACTGTCCTAACAAGTTTAGCTAATCTCCCCTTCCCGTCACGTAACCTGTCCCTCAGCCTCCTCAGACCCTCCAAATTTGTTCTCATTCACACTGAGAGAAATAATTGATAATATTTTCAAGTGGTATTGGTGGTAACTGCCTTTAAATAAATATTTTGTGGTTTGTTAAAATGAATAAAACTGAGGGATGGAACTAACTGTATGGTAAGGTTGTTTCAAATGGGGATTGGAAGAACAGGAGTTTGTATAGTCTAGTGGGAAAGGTGTAATGAACTAAGTCTGCCAAGTTAGGGACAAAACTTGTTAATGTTCTACAGGACCATAAAACCATAACCTTTGGGGTTATCTTTTCTACTGGACAAAAATTATTTGCCTCTATTCTAGACAAGGCCTACAAGTTAACATGTAACTTGAATGTGAGCCCTTAATTAATAGTAAAAAGCCAAGTCACACAGCTACATTCCCTCGATTATTGAATAATTCTTGGTTAAGTCTGTTAAACAAGGCTTCTCTATAATATTAAAAGGATATACTGTTCACTTTTTTTTTTTACTCTATTCCCAAGTTTTTAATGATCTGTTTTTCAAACACATCAATGTAGGTAAGCAAACTTGAAGGACTTCAGGCATCAGTTAGTAGATGCATACAGGTAGTTTAGAAGTCTAATATGTGTTCCTATCCTTGAAACCAACTGTAAGGATAGTTTTGCTGGTAAAGCAAATAATGAAATTAGGGAGGAACTTCTCTGAAAGGCTAAGGACGGTATTAACCATCCGATGAGCTATTTTTGGATCAAAGATAAAATTTGATCCACTGAGTTTACTCTGGTGACCCAAGTCTAGCCAAGGCTTTGAAAAAGCAAATCAGGCCTATTTTCTGTCAACTATTTCCTGGAATAACCACAAAGGCAGCCTGGTTACACAGACACAATCTGGAACAGGAGAAAATTGCTCTTTCTGGATCAAAAAGACTTGAATTTGAGTCTTCATTCAACCACTTATGAGCAGATAATCTCTGAAACTCAGTTTCCTCACTTGCAAGTAATTGATCATATGCATCAAACACAATGGAAAAATGGTTCCCAAATGTTGGTTCCTAAGCCTGTGTTTGTGACAAAGCTTTTGCAGTTTATAAAGAAATAGTAATAATATTAAATGTATATAGATGGAGAGGTGTATCTTATATAGTAAGGATTTTATGAAGTCAAATTTAAATGCTGGGTTTATTTATTCAAGCTTGTTCTATTTTGTGTGTGTGGTAAAATGTCTTTTCTATTCTGAAGTAATGATGATAAAAAAAAAATGGTAGATTTTAAATGGTTTTACATGACAAAATAAAAGTTGGCAACTCTGTCCATCTCCAAATGATTTTTGATGGTGCTCTGGGAACCACTATAAAATTATATGAATTTACTTTGTGAACTAAAAATAACTAAACTAAAACTATGTGTACAAAGAGAGCTCTTATTGCTGTTGTCTCTGAAAGCACCATTTTTTGTATGGTGATGAAAATATTATCCAGCTGGTGCTAGAGTTTCCTGAAGAACCCACACTAAAGCAGTGCCTCTCCTGGGTGTCTAACTGGGACCAGGTCGCTCACAAAGCAAGAACTTGGGGCCCACGGGCAGCATAGAGCCCCTGGATTAGGCCCTGGCCTTCTCTTGAAGAAGAGGAATTTCATCTTCCAGGGCTGGGGTGTGAGAGGGAGTGGGGAGGGGGCAAGAAGTGAATGGCATGTTAGGACTCTATTCTTCAGTGGCTGAGAAATTCCCTGTCTGAAGAGTCTGTGATGAAAGGGACTAATCTAGATTGCTGCAGAAAAGTGGGGACAGTGAAGGGAAAGAGGGCCTGGTGCCCATATTTGGGAACCTGGGTAGGACTGGTAGAGCTCTAAATGGCCAGGACAAGAGATGAAGCTGGATTTGCATAGGAGATGGAGCAGCCCAGGACTCCTGTTAACAATAAATGTTGCTGGAAAGGGAGCCATGTCAGCCTCTTGAGCTGACCATACATGTTTTAAATCCATTTTCTCACCTTACATAGAAGTACTTCATTGAAAAAAATAAAAACAAGCCAGAGATGAAAATCAAATTCATTCATATAATAATTCAGATGCAATCTTGCTAATATTGTAATATATAACCTCAGGGTAGTTTCCCTACTCACATTTTTTCAAAAATAACATAATACTGTGCATAAAATTTCCTATCGCTTTTTTTTCCCATTTAACAAGAACCCTACATTTTTCCATGTCACTAAATGTACAATGTTATGTTAACTGCTGTGTGGTACCATTATGCAACAGGCTTCCCACGTGGCTCAGTGGTAAAACAATATGCCTGCTAATGAAGGAGCTGAAGGAGACAGGAGTTTGATCCCTGGGTGGGGAAGATAAGATCCCCTGGAAAAGGAAATGGCAACCCACTCCAGTACTCTTGCCAGGGATAATCCCATGGACAGAGAAGCCTGGCGGGCTACCGTCCATGGGGTGGCAACAAGTTCCACTCACCTGAACACACATGCACACCATTATGCAAATGTGCCATAATTTAACAGAGGTGGTGGTATTTGAGTTTCTATACACACACACACACCCATAGGGCAGTGATAGCCCTTATAGCTAAACCCTTCCATACAAAATGCTACTTGCAGACTCTAGGTAATGGGTATTGTGTATCCACTGTATTATTCAGCTTCTCTGCACGTTTGGAAATTTTTAATAATAGAGTGAAAGAAATTTAAGATCACAGAGAGAATGAGTTGGGTCAATGAGGATGTCTGTGTACAAGTTCTGGAAAGAGAGCTGAGTGATCAGCTTCCCAGATGAACTCTGGCACGGGGCGGGGCTCCTCCCAGGCCGCTTCCGCGGGTGGTGCCGGGGTCTGTGCGCCTCTCCCGGGAAACCCGGGGCGAGGAGCGCCCTGTGCGCGCTTTCGCACGGCCTCCCTGAAAAAGAGCAGCGGAGCGCCAGGCTGCCAGGCGCGCAGCATCAAAGCTGCAGGCGCCCAGAGAAGAAAAGGGCCAGTGTGCATTCCCAAAACTCAAAAGCCCCTCTCCAGGCACAGCGGCCCACGGGGGAGGGGGAGAGGGAGCTGAAAGTGCGCTTGAACAGTGTGGGCAGTCAGGCCGTGGGCGCCCCGTCGGGACAAAAGGGCCTCAGTGCTGGAGAGGAGGACGCCCCGGGGCCTGGTGGCAGCATAAAGGGAAGCTGTGTCCCAACGGCACTCAAGTTCACCTTTGTCTTCTGAGTCCAAGTCAAAGGAAGGTTACAGAAGGAGCCTCCAGCCTCTCCTCCCTCCTCGGGGATCTGGTGATAGGAATGGCCAAGCTCTTTCTCCAAGATGCTGGAAATTCAGATGAAAATAGCAATGTGCTTGCCTGCTAGTTGGGAGATCAGTCAGTATTTGTGTCAATAGCTGCATCCTCTGACCAGGGCCAAGGAAGAAGAGGAAGGCCAGTGTGAATTACTGGAACCAGTGACTCTGAAGGGGCCCACAAACATGTTACAGAGCAGTAAGAATTTGCCTGTGTTGGGGTGGGGAGAGCAGGAATAGGTGGTGAACAGATTTCTTTTCACCAGACCCTAACCAGCTGTCAGCAGTATAGACGCTGCTATTGCTTCTTCCCAAAAGAGAGCGGCCACCCCTGTGCTCTGGCCTGATAGCTGCCGCCTGTTGATCAACAGCGGAAGGTCAATGGCCAGAGGTTAAAGGCTACCGTGCTTCCACCTGGCCTTTGCTGTATTTCGCCTGGAACTAGCACAAGTTCAACTGTCTTGCTCCAGGTCTCTGTTGGCACTTAAGGTGGAAAAAAAAGGCTTTTGGACAAATTCCTGAATGATTTCAGGGGGTTGAAGCAGAGTGAGGAGTAAGTGTAACATAGAGCAATTCACGAACTCCTCCAGCCCCCAACACACACACACACACACACACACACACACACACACGCTCACACACACTCTCTCTATATATATCTCTCTATCTCTAGTTGTACCTCAATTTTGTAATTTTACCTTTTGCTCTGGAGAGGTGAGATAGTTAAAAACAACAGCAAAATAATGAATAAATGAGCTGACACACAAACTATAAATCTCAGACCTGAGTTTCATTCTTAACCTAGCTGCTCACTTACTGTTAGAATTAAAAGAGAAAGCCTACGCAAATGTACCTAGCATGGTAGCCAACTTTCGAATGAAGTTTTTTTTTCTTCATTTGTTTTTTAAAATCTGAGTATTCCTAATATTGTTCCAAATGAATTTGAGGCTGCTTACACAAATATAAAATTACTACACTATATTTTACTACATAAAATAATAAATGAATACTTTTAGTCCTGCTCTTTGTAATGCTGAGTTCTTTCAGTCTTTTAAAAAATATGTTCATCCATTTACTTGTGAAATAAATACACTGAAGAACCAAGTGAAGAGAACAAACAAGGAGATCAAGGTAACAGCAGGGGTGATAGTATTAATATACAAAATGTTTGACAGAGGGGCAAGTAAACTTTCTAGAAACAGGCTGTCAATTTAATCCCTAGTTTCCAAGCAGCCCAGGCAAAGGGGGAAACATGATCATTTTCACAATTCCTGGTATTCACTGATGAAAACAAACCTGCTTCTCAGGATCACAAGCTATTTCTCTAGAAATTTCTCTTGAAAGTTTTTGTGAAAATTAACACTGCCCTTCTGTGAACATCAGCAATGCTCTTTAAGAGTTTCACAGAGTGAAGTCAGCCAGAAAGATAAAGAACATTACAGCATACTAACACATATATATGGAATTTAGAAAGATGGTAACGATAACCCTATATGCAAAACAGAAAAAAGAGACACAGAAATACAGAACAGACTTTTGAACTCTGTGGGAGAATGTGAGGGTGGGATATTTCAAAAGAACAGCATGTATACTATCTATGGTGAAACAGATCACCAGCCCAGGTGGGATGCATGAGACAAGTGCTCGGGCCTGGTGCACTGGGAAGACCCAGAGGAATCGGGTGGAGAGGGAGGTGGGAGGGGGGATCGGGATGGGGAATATGTGTAAATCTATGGCTGACTCATATCAATGTATGACAAAACCCACTGAAATGCTGTGAAGTAATTAGCCTCCAACTAATAAAAAAAAAAAAAAGAGTTTCACAGGGATGCTTTTCGTAAAGCTCCTCAAAGATGGCCTGTCCATGGGTAAATCAGTGAGGGCACTCCTCCAAGCAGTTCACTTCAACCACACCTTCACCTCCACCTCCACCATCAACGACAACAGCACTGTGCATTTGACTAGCACTTTCCAACTGGTGCATCTTGTTCAAGTATACTCATTCATTTACTCTAGCACTCCTGAGACTTGATCGAGGCCCTCTGCTAGAAGACGGCAGAGCCAAGCCTCCAGATCATAGGTTTCTACATCTGTACGTATGGTTCTACCAACGCTGAATAAGTCATGGGCAACTGTAAGAGAATCAGAGAAGAAAAGAGATCTAGGGTCTTATAAAGAAAATACCTCCTGGGCCAAGAAAAGCTTTTTCTGATAAGAAACAGAATAATGGAGGACAGTTGAGTTAGTCTAATCTGAAGGATTTGAGTTTAGAAGGTGAGGAAAAAAGAGACAAAAGAGTTTACACAGTAATGGGGAAAATGCTAGGAGATTACTTATGTAAATCACATAAACGCCAAGCCTTGAGGTGAAGGGGGAAGGTAGAGAGTAGGTCATGGGAGCTGTATTAGAGCGCACAGTGCTCAGACTGCCGTAACAAAATACCACAGACTGGTGGCTTAAACACCAGACTCATAGTTCTGGCGCCTATAAGCCCAAAATCAAGGTGCTGGCCGGGTTGATTCCTGGCGAGAGATCTCTTCCTGACTTTCAGATAGCTGTCTTCTCACTGTGTCCTGATGTGGCCTTTCTTTTGTGCATGTGTGGAGACAGAGCATGCTGGTATTTCATCTTCTTATAAGGACACCTATCCAATCAAATTGGGGCTTGCCAGGTGGCGCGAGTGGTAAAGAACCCACCTGCCAATGCAGGAGACATAAAAGACCTGAGTTCGATCCCTGGATCGGGAAGATCCCCTAGAAGAGGGCACAGCAACTCACTCCAGTATTCTTGCCTGGAGAATCCCATGGTCAGAGGATTCTGGCAGACTACAGTCCATAGGGTCGAAAAAAGTGGGACATGACTGAAGTGACTTAGTGACTGAAGTGTATCCTATCAGGTTAGGACTCTACCCTTAGGTTCACATTAAACTTTATTATCCCTTTAAAGTCCTATCTCCAAATATAGCCACACTGGGGGTTAGGGCTTTACTATACGAGTATGGGGGAAACACAATTGAGCCCAAAAGAGGTGCCAAAACCTAGGTAAGGGAAGTGTCCCTAGAACACATTAGAAGATTTCAGATATGCCAATGAGAATCTTATTCCCTCAGGCCTAGTAGGCTGTGGGACACAAGCTAGTCTAAGCTGGTAAAGAATGTAGCACCAAGAGGCTCTTTGGTACAGGGCAGAATCTGTGCAGGGTCTTATAGGGTATCAACATGGAGCATCACAGCATGTTACCACAAGAACTCTATAGATCAACCCCCTGACTTGGCCACATATAAGCTCTGTGACCTTGGGCAAGACACTTAAATGTTCACAGCCTGATTGTCCTTTTTGCTCAAACTAGGCTAATAATACCTTCCCAGTCTACTGTAGAAGGTAGAAAACAGAAGAGTGAGGAGTCAGCAGTGGTAAAGAGCCATTCCCAGCCTCCCCACACCCACATACCCCAACTGTACATAAACATTACAAGCATGTTTGAAATAAATTTAAATGATGGGTATAAAAGTGCTGAGTAGGACTTTTATACCCATGGTGGTCCAGTAGTTGGGAATTTGCCTGCTAATGCAGGGGCACGGGTTCCATCTCTGATCTGGGAATATTCAACATGCCATGAGACAACTAAGCACTGCAACTACTGAAGCCCTCGCTCTAGAGCCCATGCTCCACAACCACAATGAGAAGCCTGTGACTGCAATTAGAGTAGCCCCCACTCACTGCAGCTAGAGAAAGCCCATGCACAGCAACAAAGACCCAGTGCAGCCAAAATTAAATGTTAAACTACTACATAAACTAAAGGTGTCATATAAATGATTACATGATAGCATTAACAACAGTGATGATAGCAACAGAAACTAGACTCTGATATTTTGCCAACTCAGCGCCCCCCTGGGCCACCTCCATGCGAGCCATGCTGGTGCTGCTCACAACTGGCACTCATCACAGCAGTGGCCCAGGGAGCCCCTTGAAAGAACTCCCTTGGATCGCCTCTCCCTCCTTTAATAAGATGCCCAATTACTCCCATCTCTGCTCCTCGTCTCTGTCTCTCCCCCTCTTCCCTCCAATCTCCACTTGAAACTTAGATGTTGGGGAGGCAAGAGCAGGCGTAGATGGAATCCCAATTTTCCTGAGCTGGGTGGGTCCCAGGTCTGGCACATTTTCATCTATCACAGCTGTGAGTGGCCATGGGTACACCTCAAGATTTGGCGCTTGGTCCCTCATGCAGAACAGTCACCTCATTCCTGCTTCAGTCCCAGGCCACAGCAGGACCCAATGCATGGCTGGAGAGCAAGGAGAGATGCCATCCAGGAAATGCCCTCGGTCCCTGATGTCCTAGTCTTAGTGACTTTCTTATTTGGGGATCCCAGTGGTATGAGGAGGATGAGAGTGAAGTTGCCATTTCTGCCTCTGCCTTGGTTTCCTTCTATGAACAGGGGTTAAGGCCATGCTCACAGGGAGGCTGTGAGCTTCAAGTGTGAGGATGCAGGTGAAATGCCAGCAACAGGGCCCGGCAGGTGGGAGTCCCAGTGGAGGGGTTGAAGTCGTGGTTCTCATTTCATCGTAATGCTGCCTTCTCCCCTTGCTACCTTGGCACCTATTGTGGTAGATATTTCTATTATGGCATTTATTCATATGTAGAATTAGGTACTATAACTATTAAAATCACTATTGAATGTCCATCATGTGCCAGACACTGTTTTAAATGCATTATTTTACTTAATCCTTCCAACTCTATTACTTCTGTTTTGTAGACAAAAAAGCTCAGGGAAAGATAACTTGTTTAAAATGGGATTTGAACCCCAGAACTCTGAATCTAGAGGAGTCTATGCTCTTATCCTTTACATTGATTGAGTGCTTCCATTCATTCTGCTATATAATTTGTTTGCTTATTAGATCTCCTTTCCCCTATTTTAAATAATAAGGATTTCAAGGGCCAACATCTTACCTTACTCATCTCCTTTCTCCTGTACCAGCACAGCTCTGCACAAAGTAGGCACATAGGAAACAGCCATCATTTATCGAGCACATGTATTATGTTCTGAACACGTTACAGATGCAGCCTCACTTATGTGTTATTATGTACATTTGTCAGATGAAAACATGGAAGCTCATGGAAATCTTATGTAACATGAACATGATCAGTGCCACTTCTGCCCTAGATCCGCCTGACTCCAGAGCATGTGCATGTAACTCCTCCCAGCCATATGAGCCTAACTGATGCTTATGGAAGGCAGTGCACATGCAGAGGTGGAAAACACATTTAGCGAATAAAAGCAGTCCTTCATTTATGTTTACACACACTATGTATTTACATACCCATATACATTGCTGGCATGTGCCTAGTTTAGCTCCGGAAGGCTGTATCTCCAGGAAGTTGCATTTGGAGGGTGGAAACAGCTGATAAGCAGGGAATATTCTTATTTTTCACTGTGCACTTTTTGATTTTGAATGATGTGTCTAGTTAAAGGGGTTTCCCTGGTGGCTCAGTGGAAAAGAATCTGTCTGCCAATGCAAGAGACGCAGGTTCAATCCTTGGGTCAGGAAGATCCCCTGGAGAAGGAAATGGCAGCCCACTCCAGTATTCTTGTTAAAGACAATTAGAATATTTCAAAAGACTACTTTATTTTTGGTGAAAAGATACTGAACCCAGGAGACCCTGGTTCTAACCTCATCTCTGCCACTGGATAAATCTGAATAGTAATCAAATTTATTTTCAGTTTCCTCCTCCATTAGATGAGTACAGGAATAGCTGTGCTATTGTCCTCACAGGGTCAAACAAGTATTTTTTTTCCCCCTAAAAACATATGGGATTTATTAGGAAAAAATCTAAACAGTGGAAAGGGGGAAAGACTGAGAAAGATAAATAGCCTGGAGACAAAGATTGAGAAGATGCAAGAAATGTTTAATAAGGACCTAGAAGAAATAAAAAAGAGAAAGAACACTCACATGTGTATGTACGTGAGTGTGTGTGTCTGTGTAAAATAAAATGAGGGTGGTGGTGAAGGAATCCCTCCCAGCCCTAAGTTCTGTGAATAAAAGGGAGGCAAGATGCTGCAGCCCTGGTGACCCTGGTCAGTCTGGCAGTAAAGGAACCACTAAACTGAAGACACATGGAGGGCAGGGATCAGTTCTGTCTATTCACTGTTGTATCATCAGGACCTAATTAGAGGGCTTAGCAATCAGAAAATATTTGTTGCAGATAGAAAAGCAGAGCTTGCTATATGCCAACCAATGATGGGGGGGTGGTGAGGGAGAGGAAGAAGAGAACAAGGGAAGGAAGTGGAAATCTGAGAAAAAGAGAATCAAGGCTGATGGGAAGGAGAAAGCATCTATCTGGTGAGTTAAACTGCTGAAATGTCAACACCAGTAGCTGAGTTGGGGCAGGTGTCAGGGCTGGGACAGTGCTGGGGAAAGATGGCCCAGGCTTTTGAGGCTACAGGAGTCTAAGTCTTAAAAGAGCATTTTGTAACATGTGAACCACTCAGCATACTCCGTGCATTACTAATATAATAATTGAATATCCAGAGCACATCTACCCGCTCTGGACACCTGAGGCCCTTGCAAAAAGCAACATGGCCTTGAGAGAATTAATTGGCATTTCCAGGTTAGAAAAGAGATTTAAATAGTCCAGTAGACATCTGTGGCCAGAATAACATGAAACACCAGAATGAAATCTTTCAGCAAAGCCTTTGTATTTCCCCCTCTATCACCATCACACACCCACAGGACGTGGTCTCACAGCTCTTGAGGCTTAAGAACATTTACAGAGGTAAGAAAATGGCCAGGAGCAAGGCAGCCCCCTCTGCAACTGGTAGAGGTAAGTATGGTGATAATTGATAGAGACTGATGGTGGTTGGTGGTGCTGCCCTCTTGCTATTTTCCATGTAGAGGAGATCCAGCTGCAGGGAAGCTGCAGGGTCTGTGGTGTTGTGGGGGCAGTGAAGTTTGGCAATCTCTGTCTCAGGAGTTCCATCACTCCCAACTCAGCAAGCCTAGCTATTTTGGTCAGAAAACAAAGCATTCCTTGGAGAATTTATTTTTTAAAAGTAGAATTGTGAGTAGGGGACACCCCCAGGGTTTTTCTTAGTTTTTAAGGCAAAGGATGGAGGGGCAAGAATCTCTTTGGTTCTCTTCATATCAAAGATCCTATATCCTGGAAACTCTGTCTTGGGTTCAGTTCACAACGTCCCCAGTCACAGGCTGTCAGCCCTGTGTTTCTCTTTGACAGTCTCTAGGGAGTCTGCTGGCTTTCCATCACAGTCATCAGTATCTGAAGGATAGGAGATATGTCTACCTGAGATCTGAACACCCCAGCAGAAGAAACCTTGATTCTCACACTGTCCCACTGGGGTGGGAGTTTGAGTAAGAAACAGACCACATACATGATCCAGAAATCCCACACTTGGACGTATATCCAGACAAAACTATAATTTAAAAGATACATGCTCGTAAAGGCACTATTCACAACAGCCAAGACATGGAAGCAACCTAAATGTCCATCGACTGATGAATCAATAAAGAAGATGATAATAATAATAGAATATTATTCAGCTATAAAAAAGAATAATGCCATTTGCAGCAACAAGGATGCAGTTAGAGGTTATCATACTAAGTGAAATAAGTCAGAAGGAGAAAGACAACTACCATATGATATCACTTATATGTGGAATCTAAAATATAGCACAAATGAACCTATCTACAAGACAGAAACAGACTCACAGACACAGAGAACAGACCTGTGGTTGTGGCGGGGGAGTGGGGAAAAGGAGAGGGACACACAAGGAATTCGGGGTTACTATATGCAAACTACTGCCTTACATTTAGAATAGATAAACAACCAAGTCCTACTGTATGGCACAGGAAACTATATCCAGTCTCCTGGGATAAACCATAATGGAAAAGAATATAAAAAAGAATGTATATATGTGTATAACTGAGTCACTTTGATATACAGCAGAAATTAACACAACAAGGTAAATCAACTATACTTCAGTCAATAAAATTAGCAACCATTATTTTAACTGAAAACTTTTGTAATCTATTATTGCTCAAAACATTTTTAAAGGAATGGGTGGAGTACTGATATTCACACAACTGACAATTTTCTCCTACAATCAGAGCTCACTAATTTCGGTTTCACTGAAAAAAGAAAAGAAATAGAACACATGCATACATGTGTGCATGTGGGCATGCATGTGTGTACTCATTTGCATGTGTTAGGAGGGGGATTCCTTGGTGGCTCAGAGGGTAAAGAATCTGCCTGTAATGCAGGAGACCCTGGTTTGGTCCCTGAGTCAGGAAGATCAGGAAACTGTGACTGTGTACCTATTATCCTGAGTGATAGGCACTTTCTCCCAGAAACAAGGGGAAATCACAGCAGGAGTGTCTGCCCAGGTAGATAAACCACTGCATTACCAACAGCTTTGTTTCCTGCCAGGGGTGGGATACCTACCATTTCATTTCGCTTGGAAGTATAACCAACACTTTAATGTGATTTCTTTGGGAAAATGTTTTGAGTTCCAAGCAAACCACTTACACACTCTCTCAATACACAACCATGTGTGGGTCAGGACTACCGTGATTGTCTCAACTCTATCAAGGCATTTAACTCAGTCATAGCCACATAATCATCAATACTTCATTAATTCAATTAGATATAATAAAGGGCCCTCTTTTTGTGACTTAATAAGTCTCCCTATGTCTATGAATAATAGTAGACCAACTCTCCTTAGATTAGCCAGGATGGTCTTGGTTTTAAAATGAATCCAGGGATCTCCTCACTCCTAGGCAAACCCAGATATGACTTAAAGAAGAGAGTAATCCAGTGTAGGTAGGAGTTTTATGCTCCATGGCTCAGACAGTAAAGAATCAGCCTGCAAAGTGGGGAGACCTGGGTTCAGTCCATGGGTAGGGAAGATCCCCCGGAGAATGAAATGGCAACCTACTCCAGTATTTTTGCCTGGAGAATCCCATGAACAGAGGAGCCTGGCCAGGCTATAGTCCACGGGGTCGCAAGGAGTTGGACATGACTGAGCAATTAACATACATATACACTCCTGTCTAGGAATACAAAGGCTGCTCAAGCATTTCAAGCCCCTGCATCTGCCCAAGGGGCATGGTCTGGGCAGCTGTTCCCTGAGAAGAGGTTAGAGTAACAAGCAGAGGCTACAATGCCTCTGCTCTGGAACGCCGCTCACCAGGGAAGGCAGCTGGATTCCACTTTACAGTGTTGTCTTCACCACTCTTGCTTGAGTCCATTGTGTGGTTAGGGTAAAACCGGTTCATTCCCCAGGCCTTCGGTAAGCACTTGACTCATGCTTTTCTTGGAGCATTCACTCAGCAGCCCTTCCCAGAGGTACCTCCCTGTCCTCTTGCTTCTCACACGCCTCCCCATGTGACGGGAGAAAATAAATTGGACTCGTGGGAGGAGGCACTGGCATGTGATTGGAAGCTCCGGATGAACTCTCCTCATCCTTTTCCCCAGGGGATGTGGGGGAGAAGGGCCTGTTTTATCCAGAGGATCTGGATGTGTCTGGATAAGTTCACTCTGGAACATTAGAGAATGTTTAAACCTGTGCCAGAAACAGAAATCAAGAGCATGGATTGCACTGTGTGAGCCTGCTTGGGGCCCTGAACCCATTCAGGACTAATCAAACATCCTGACATTAAGTCAGTCCAGCTTTTCGACCTTGGCATTGTTGATAGTTGAGGGGTGCTGTCTGGTTCATTGTAAGATGCTTAGCAGCCTCTCTGGTCTTATCCCATGAGATGCCAGTAGCACCCTTTCCATTTGTTACAATAAAAAATATTTTGAGACACTGCTAAATGTCCCCTGGAGAAATAATCACTCCTGGTTGAGAACCTCTGAGTTAGAACAGTCCAAGTGTCCCTTGTGTCCCATCTTCCTGGACCTTCGTTGCGTAAGCAGCATGTTTTGATGCACATTACGTGAAAAACTGGTTTCCCAGGATGTTCATAGTTTTTCCACAGAGAAAACACTCTATGCCCAAGTAAATTTGGAGAATTCTGTGTTCCATGGTCCAATATGTTGAGGAACTGCTGCCTGACATTATAATAAATCTTTCCCTTTATGGAGAGTCAAAATATGTTAGGATATTAGAAGCTCTAAAAAGTCTGACAATAAGGAAAACTGTTAAACTCTGTTTGACAAAACAGTAGATGCTTGGCCACAGTTCCTTAATAGCTGCTGCTGCTGCTGCTGCTAAGTCGCTCCAGTCGTGTCCGACTCTGTGCGACCCCATAGACGGCAGCCCACCAGGCTCCGCCATCCCTGGGATTCTCCAGGCAAGAACACTGGAGTGGGTTGCCATTTCCTTCTCCAATGCATGAAAGTGAAAAGTGAAAGTGAAGTCGCTCAGTGGTGTCCGACTCTTAGCGACCCCATGGACTGCCGCCTACCAGGATCCTCTGTCCATGGGAGTTTCCAGGCAAGAGCACTGGAGTGGGTTGCCATTGTCTTCTCCATCCTTAATAGCAATTTCCTTTAAAAGCTCGTTTTTTTTTTCTTTGTGTTTTTCCTAAATGCCTGGGCAGTTTTATCATCTTGAGTCTTGTTCAGATTTCATGGAAACTGGTGGCAGCCGACCTAAATTGCTGCAGAAGTTGCAAGGACATGAAAAAATTTTCTTCAATTCTTGGAATAGAGAATTTGGTCAATATTTCCGGGGATTGGAGATAGGGGCCATTATAACTGGCAAGGGTGAGTTGGCTGTAGAAACAGGTCCAGTGTCTTGCTAGGTAACTGTCACTTTAGCGGTTTGCTGTCTGAATAGCCAGGTGTGGAAGAGTCTTTGAAGAGGTAAAATATCCCTGAGCAGACACAGGGCACCAGGATCAGGCTTACTCAGCTTCTATTCTGAGCAAGGGATGCCATCATCTTAAATACTATGTTCTTGTTGCTAAGGAAACCAGATAAGTGTGTTGCCAACACAATATTCAATCTTTTCAAGATTAAAGCACCTTGTTCCAGCTAGAGAGCAGATGGGAAAGCCATAGGTGTGAGCCATATTTCTCATTACCTAACTTAGGCCAGGTGATGGATGAAGTGAGACAGTTTCTGGTATATGGCAAGAAGATAAAATTTGTAGCTCTTGGCAACTATTTGCTAAATCAATGAAGATAAGGATTTAATCCTGACTTCCAGCTACATTTTTTGCAGTAATTTTCTTTGTCAATGTATTGAAGGCAGACAGAGTACAAAGTTTGGGAAGTCAGCTACAGAATAGAAAATGGTTGTATTTTAGTTGGCCTGTTTCTTTTGGTTATTCTTATTAAATAAGTATATAAAGAATAATATACCACACTCTATGTACTGGTCATATAGCTTAAAAATTGACACATTACAAATATACCAGAAGTTGCTTGTGCATTCTTGCCCTCTTCCTGTTTAATCTCATAGAATATAATAAGTATATAAAGAATAATACACCACACTCTATGTACTGATCATATAGCTTAAAAATTGACACATTACAAATATACCAGAAGTTGCTTGTGCATTCTTGCCCTCTTCCTGTTTAATCTCATAGAAATGTCTCACATACTTGTCACCTCCATGTATAAAGAAATCATTAGATACTAAACCTACCATTTGTTTTGAGTGATCAGTGACACATGCACTCTGTCATGTCCAATTCTTTTGCGATCCCATGGACTGTAGCCTACCAGGCTCCTCTGTCCAAGGGATTCTTCAGGAAAGAATACTGGAGTGGGTTGTCATTTCCTTCTCCAGGGGATCTTCCCTACCCAGGGATCAAACTCGCATCTTCTTCTGTGTCTCCTGAGTTGGCAGGCAGATTCTTTACCCACTGAGCCACCTAGGAAGCTTTATCAGCAACACAGGACCATTAAGTATAGAGTATCTCTGGGAGCCCCCTATTCTAGGGTAAAGTCTTTCTCTTGAGATTCAGGTTAGTTCTTCTTCCAATCCCAGACCATAAACAAAAGGGAAAACGAGGGAAATCAAGAAGTCAAAGAGCATGAGTGGCTGCACAGAGCATGGCTGCTCTGCAAATGCTGACTTCCTTACTTAAGCCTTCCCCCATTCATTAATTCAGTGCCTATTTTGTGCCTGGCATCGTGCTAGGTGCCGAGGGTAAGAAGAAACAAAACAGTTTTAGTAAGGAAGGAGAGACAAGATGAATAAAAATAAAAGTTACAGCTTGGTAAATACAGATGAGGTGGAGGGATGAGCAGGTTTGGGAAATAAAATGATAAAGATATGTTACATTTCAGATAAAGTAGGTCCTTGACTCCCCTGAGGCCTCACTGTAAAGGTGCATTTGAACAAAAACCCAAAGGAGATAGAGGGATGGGGTGGGTGGGGGGAATAGACTTTCCATCAGAGGGAACAGACAGTGCAAAGGCCTTGAGACAGCGGCATGCTTGAAGTGAAAAGTGAAAGTGCAAGTCGCTCAGTCATGTCTGACTCTTTGCAACCCCATAGACTTTATAGTCCATGAAATTCTCCAAGCCAGAATACTGGAGTGGGTAGTCTTTCCCTTCTCCGGGGATCTTCCCAACCCAGGGATCCCACATTGCAGGTGGATTCTTTACCAACTGAGCTATTAGGGAAGGCATGTTCCAAATCCAGCAAAGAGACCAGTAGAGTGAGCAAGGGTGGAGTGGAAATGTGTGGCAGAAGATGAGGTCAGAGAAGGTCTGTGTGCACACGCATGTAGACCACTGTAGACAAAGAAGGTGGCTTCTTCTCTGAGTGAGTTGGAGCCACTGGAAGGCTTAGAACAGAAAACTGATATGATCTGTCTTAGGTGTGTAATAGGATTATTATGGCTGCTATATCGAGAACAGATCACAGGAGGATAAGAGTGAAGACAGTGTGACCAAGGGGCAGATGGCTGTGAGAATCCAGGTGAGAGATGGTGAAGACAGGAAGGAGTGAAAAGTCATTGAATTCTGGATATATTTTGGTATGAAACTAACAGAATTTCCTGACAGGTTGTGATGTGTGGGAACAAGAGGGGTCAAGGATGATCTCAAAGCTTTGGACCAGTTGGCTCTGGATGCCCTACATGGGTGTTGTACAGTGGATGGAGTGGCTGAAAGGCTTCCGCACCCACAGTTCCACCTGGAGGGAGGACCCTGATCTTCTTGTGTCCCACATGCAGACCCCACTGAAGCCCTGGGACCAGTCACCCACTCGGATATAATGCTGGTTCTTGCCACATGTGACCACAAAGGTAAAAAGTTCTCAAAGCATTTACGGTGAACCCTTCTCTTCATAGAACCATAAGACCACTTGGGTTTGAAGAAACCTTAAAGATCATTTTTGTAAGCCTCTGTTGGTTGTCAAAAACAGATAAGCTCTCTATAATTAAAAAATAGTAGTGATCAAAGACCTAGGAACAGGTTAAAAATGTAAAGCTGTCAGCATTCAATTCAGCTCAGTCGCTCAACTCTTTGTGAGACCATGGACTGCAGCACGCCAGGCTTCCCTGTCCATCACCAACTCCTGGAGTTTACTCAAACTCATGTCCATCAAGTTGGTGATGCCATCCAACCACCTCATCCTCGGTCGTCCCCTTCTCCTCCTGCCTTCAATCTTTCCAAACACCAGGGTCTTTTCCCAGTGAGTCAGTTCTTCTCATCAGGTGGCCAAAGTATTGGAGTTTCAGCTTCAGCACCAGTTCTTCCAATGAATATTCAGGATTGATTTCCTTTAGGATGGACTGGTTTGATCTCCTTGCAGTCCAAGGGACTGTCAAGAGTCTTCTCCAACACCACAGTTCAAAAGTATCAATACTTCGGCGCTCAGCTCTCTTTATAGTCCAACTCTCACATCCATACATGACTACTGGAAAAACCATAGCTTTGACCAGATGGACCTTTGCTGGCAAAGTAAGGTCTCTGCTTTTTAACATTGTGCCTAAGTTGGTCATAGCTTTTCTTCCAAGGAGCAAGCGTCTTTTAATTTCATGGCTGCAGTCACCATCTGCAGTGATTTTGGAGCCCCCAAAAATAAAGTCTGTTATTGTTTTCACTGTTTCCCCACCTATTTGCCATGAAGTGATGGGACCGGATGCCATGATCTTAGTTTTCTGAATGTTGAGCTTTAAGCCTACTTTTTCACTCTCCTCTTTCACTTTCATCAAGAGGCTCTTTAGTTCTTCTTCACTTTCTGCCCTAAGGGTGGTATCATCTGAGTATCTGAGGTTATTGATATTTCTCCCAGCAATCTTGATTCCAGCTTGTGTTTCATCCAGCCTGGCATTTCTCATGACGTACTCTGCATATAAGTTAAATAAACAGGGTGACAATATACAGCCTTGACTTACTCCTCCTTTACCGATTTGGAATCAGTCTGTTGTTCCAAATCTGGTTCTAACTGTTGCTTCTTGACCTGCATATAGATTTCTCAGGAGGCAGGAAAGGTGGTCTGGTATTCCCATCTCTTTAAAAATTTTCCACAATTTGCACGTGAGAGCCTTTCTGTGTCCCCTATTTCTTGTTTGTAATGAATAGACTCCAGCCTCTATCTCCTTCCCTGGGTCCCAAAGATTAGATTCAAACAGTTGCTAATCAGGGAAGACAGGGGGTGCAGAGATAAGGGAGAAACAGCAAAGAAACAATAGCACAGCTTTGGGGCAGGGCCCTTTTTCCACCTCTAGTTATAGACATAACAGTATCTTTGAGCTCTTTACAGAACTAAAACCCTAACAAGTGGAAGATATTAGCATTCTTCATTCCAGAGATCACAGTTTGATAGCCTCAAGAAACTAATCAGAAGACCAGAAACTAATCTGAGGCCAGATTAAAGGAACTATAGAAGCTTATCAGGAGACCACCTGAGACCAAATTAAAGGAGTGCAGACCCTGCACACACCCTGATCCTTATCAGCAACTTGAACCATTATCATAAAGAAAGATTTGCTCAATCACATTGGACTCTTTGAGACTCCATGGACTGTAGCCTGCCAGGCTCCTCTGACCATGAAATTCTCCAATCGAGAATACTGGAGTGGGTTACCTTCTCCAGGGGACCTTCCCAATCCAGGGATCGAACCAAGGTCTCCTGCCCGGTAGGTAGACTGTTTACCATCTGAGCCACAGAGAAGCCATTGCTATAAAACTCCTCACCAAATCCTCCAGGGTTGGGATTTTTCAAAGCACGATCCTGCTGTGTCCCCTTTTGTCTGCCAAAGCAATAAAATGATTTCTTTTCTACTTCACCCAAAAACTCTCAGATTTGATTCAGCACTGGTGCAACAGAGGCCTTTTCAGCATTAGTGGCCTCTCTACTGTGTTGGCACACCCGCTCCAATTCACTTTCTGTGGCCTCCAGTTCAAATTTTCAAGGAATCTAGGTTGACTGACTTAATTACCAAAGCCCATTCTGGGTACCAGCTTCCCTGGTGGCTCAGATGGTAAAGAAGATGCCTGCAATGTGGGAGACCTGGGTTCGATCCCTGAGTTATGAAGATCCCCTGAAGAACGGCTACCCACTCCAGTATTCTGTCCTGGAGAATGCCATGGACAGAGGAGCCTGGTGGGCTACAGTCCATGGGGTTGCAAAGAGTTGGACATGATAAAGCCAGTAACACACATAAACAAAAAAAGTGGCAGGATGAGGATTAAAATCACAGAATCAGAGCCAACGTAAATTCAAAATAACCCTTCTCAGTTACACTATGATTGAGAAACCAATCATTTTCAAACATTTCTCTTATTCCTCCTTAAAACACAAAATTAACTGCTTAAATTTCATTCATTATCCTATTCTCAAGCAGAGCACTTGCAATGCAATGAAAATGTTTCAACTAAAGAAAACAAAGAGGAAAAGATAACCTGAGGAGTCTAGACATAAGTAGGAACCACTTTTACTCACATCACTCTTCCTGTAATAGGAACAAAACAACAAAAACTGCCTTAAATCAGAGTCCCACCATGGGAAGGCTGTGGCTATTATCTGGGTAATTCAAGGCTATGACCAAGTCTGATGCTTCTGAGAAGACAAAGCTTCCACAGAAACCTGTACTACTCCAGTCCCCAAACCACAGCTAACTAACTCACAGTTGCATTCTCTGGTTCCTCAGCAAGTGGCTAAAGAACACTATGCTCAGCTAGGAGTTTCAAATTTCATGCAATTCAGTATCTTACTTGCTCTAACCCTCTGTATCCAAAGGCAGTCAGATTATAGACACACAATTATCCAACTCATTTCTGCAAAAATAAAGCTCTCTTTGCTTGGCAGAAGGCTGCCAAATAATTATTCAGAGTGTGAAAAAAATGAGAGGAGCAGGGTAAGGAGAAATAAAAGAATTGAGACTGGGCCCAAAATGGAAACATCTTCCCCTTTCCAAATTCTGCATTGGGGGAGCTCTACTGAAACATGCTTTGGCCCTATGATCCACAAGGCTGCCATTAATACCTATTATCTAATAAGGCAGGTGGCGTATTTCATACAAGTTAGCAAAACCCAAGTCAAGCTAAAATACTGAATTGCTCATTTAGAAATTTCAAAAAATTGAACTACTTAACATATCATCTAAATGTCTTTTGATGGTGCTCTCTTTCTAAAATGAAAGGATACCTATATGTATGGCTCCTGATTTCTGAGCTTAGACTCAGCACTAAGCACCTTTTATGGTCAGGCCCATAGTTCAGGAAACTTCTCATTCCTCTCCCCTCACTTTAAAACATTTATTAATATTACAGTCACCTTTGTTTTCAGGTGCCATGCACACCCTCTTCTGGTCAAAGAAAAACTGGTCACTGTTAGGAAAGGAACTCTGTCAGTAGTACAAATTTTGATTCAAAAACGGAACTATTACAATACATATGAAAGGACTTGTGATTCTTCTTTCTCTTTGTGATCATTAAAAATTGTTTTCATCATGAAAATTAGAGAACCTACTATTTTCTAACAGATGAGTTTTCAGATTCCCCTTACTTAACTGCAATGTAATGACAAGATCTAGGACAACTCCAGGCAAGAGGTGATCAGGTGAGGCCCAGTAAATTCAGTCTCTGGGGCCATCAGTTCAGTCCTGACACATGGCACCCGCAGGACATGTGACAATGAGGGGAAGCACTGCGTAGTCTGCACACGCTGAGCATCTGGTGCTGACATACAAGACATAGTGAAGAAAAGCACAGACTTGATTGGGACTTGATTAACACACTACAATATATAAAATAGATAACTAGTAAGAGCCTGCTATATAGCACAGAGAACTCTACTCATTCTGCTGTTACAAATACTCCTGTTACTGAAAACACAAGTCTGTGTGCCCGCCGCATAGTGAGGCCAAACGATACCAAAACATTGGAGTCTGGAACAGAGAAAATTTTACTGAAGGCCATGCAAGGAGATGAGTAGATAATGCCTTAAAAACCCCAAATTCCCCAAAAAGCTTTCAGCAAAGCCCTTTTCTAGGAAAGGTGAGGGATGTGGTTAGTTGTTGCAAACTTGTGTCAGAATCTTTGTTCTTGAGATCTGGTCATGGACAGGGAATGATGTTCCTGTAAACCTCTACTAAATCTCTGTTCTGACAAGAAAGGGCAAGACTCCCAGGCACGACTTTCACACCCTGAGGACTTTGTCCTGGCTAAAAGGAGGCAGATCTCAGTTGGCAGCTGGCTACCTCAGGGCCAGATCCCCAGAACCTGTCCAGCAGTAGCTAATGGAACCAGGCGCCCAGGATCCAGCCAACCCTCATGCTCCTTAGGCCACCTAAACAGTGGGGGCCAGGACTCGTGGTCTGCACAAAGGCGAGGATCTGGCAGAGGTTCACTGCTGCCTCAAAGCCTGGGCCTGGTCAGTTGGTGGCCTTGGCGAGGGCCCTAGAGCCCTGCAGGACACAGCCCTCTGTCTGTTCCCCGGGTCCCACTGCTCACCCAGTGGCCCAAGGCTGGGTGAGCTGGAGGGCCCCAAGCAGAAGGGCCCCAAGCAGAAGGCCAGGATTTGCTTCTTACCTTACTCTGTGCAACAACTACCTCTCCACAGACCGACTAACGGTTGCTCACTGACAGGCGGTTACCTGGGGGAGGGTCCCACTGCAGCAGTGACCAATGGCTGAGTAGGGCCACTAACGGTCTTTCGTTGACAGTTGATCCCTTGGGGGAGAGGCCCACTGGGGCAACGACCAATGGCTGAACAAGACCACCAGTAGTTCCAGGGTAACTGATGCCTGCCAATGAGGTGCAGGGTAATGGGTGCACACCAACATATAGTCACATGCTAAAAGCTGTGAATGACTGGCCATGCTGTACTACAAATATTCTGTAATGGAACAGAATGGGATATATAGGAAAAGAATGTGGATATATAGATGTGTGTAACAGATTCATTTTGCAGTACACCTGAAACACACACAACATTGTAAATCAACTACACTTCAATTATTTAAAAAAAAACAAAAGCATGCCAACCACAGGACTGAATTTAAATCCTAGTTCTGCTATTTATTCACCAGCTGTTGAAACTTGAGCAAGTTAACATCTCCATGATTGTTTCATCATCTAAAAAGTGAGAAATTATCATAGCATTTCCTCACAGGGTTGCTGTGAGGATTAATGAGTTAATATTGGGAAATGGCTTAGAATAATATCTGACACAGAGTAATTAGCATAAAAAGGAGATGGAATTTGTAGGAGCCTTTTCCTTTTGACTTCCCTGGTGGCTTGGATGGTAAAGCGTCTGCCTACAGTGCAGGACACCCAGGTTCAATCCCTGGGTTGGCAAGATCCTCTGGAGAAGGAAATGGCAACCCACTCCAGTACTCTTGCCTGGAAAATCCCACAGACAGAGAAGCGTGGTAGGCTACAGTCCATGGAGTCGCAAAGAGTCGGACATGACTGAGCGACTTCACTTTCACTTTTCCTAACACTAAGATAGTAAGATGGTCTCTGGAGAGATTGTTAGACCCATGACACAGATCACACTAATCATCCAAAACAGAGATTTTTACTAATGACTTCGTCTTGGAAATTTCATAACCTTCTTTGGACTAACCCAGGAGATCACTAAGGGATACCGTAAGCTGAACTCTTATTTTCCCTAACCTACATGTTGGGAAAGTCATAAATTCCTTAAGCACCTATTCTGAAATGACAAGATTACATTTCAATAATCATTTTATTAGTTACAGAAGAATCTCCACTAGTATTTACATAGTGCAAAAAAGCTGTTATTACCCTCTAAAATGTGATATAACAATCATCCTTCATACAGCAAGAGAACAAGATGAAAATCCCTTCATGTTATAATTCACAATAATTTTGCTAGCTTTTAATTAGAGCATTACAATTAAGACATTAAATTATAAATTCATGTGGTATATTTAGAAATTAAATTATAAAATAATACAAATCCTTTTAAAGTGTGATGTGCCAACAAAGGTTTAAATTTTTATCATTAATTAGGATTCAGATTTCAGATTAGGCAAACAGTTTGGCTGATTCTGGGAAGTGTGTAAAGTTTGGAAGGAACAAGACAGGAGGAAGATAATAAATTACTTCACAAAAATTTTTTAAACATCAAAAAAAGATAAAGTGTTTAAACGGATAAGTTAATGTTCTACCTTGTTGGCACAACATACAGAAAATACTTAAATGACAGTTTTATTTTTAAAAGCAAACAGCAGCTTTACAAACAGTAATACTTCTTTATACATATATTAAAGTAACAATGTGTTAGGATTGAACAGTTTATGTTAGAGTTGAAAAAATGAATGTGGAGTTCACTACTCATTTGCACACTGTAACTCCCACCCCACCCACCTCCCCCAGCTTATTAAGAAATCAGGCAAGTACATTATTTGGATATTAATTTCTCAATATTTAAACTATGTGAATTCCTTTTGACTAATTCTTTTCCAAATACTGGAAGCATATAAAATACCATCTCTGCAAAAATGACCTCCAGTCAAAGCCTTTAAAAACTTTTCAATGTATAACACACATTTTCCCCCCATCTTTAGTCAAAAGAAATATATTACATCATTTACAAACATATTTAAACCAAGAGTTAAGCTAATATGAACATTTTGTCTTTTGAGAAGTAATCTTCACAGCAAACAAACCTACTGAAGCAGAAATCTAATTGTGGGAGTGCAATTCATACTTGAATTCATATACTTATGTACTGAAATAGAAATCTAATATCAATTATTGCCAGTAAAACAATCTCTACACACAAAGAAAAAAATCACTATGGTTTTTATTTCTCGTGATGATAAACCCTGACTCTTACCATTAGATCTCTCTAGATCTCCAAAGAGCCACTCACCCAGATCCAGAAAAAAAACCTTTCCTAATTTCACACCTCCGCCGGCATACAATATACACACATGCCAGAATTTATCTAAAGGAAATGAATTATAAAGACATTATCAATAATTACTTAAGCATACATCCTACATAGTAGCATTTCCTTTAATAAATTTTGGGTTGTCCTCTAGAGGTCAACTGTCTCATATAAAAAACGTTGTGGTCCCTTGGTTTGCTTTGCTGGCAGAAGATACTGCACATGCAAGAGCATTTATCAAACACATAATTGAACACTTCTGAAGTCTATAGCAAAATTCAAAGCTACTGGTGTTCTGAAGATTTCCTCAACTTCTTTTGATACAAATGTCAAAAATCTAAAATGACAATTCTCATTCAGTAGAGGTATAAAATATAAGAAACCTTTGAAAAGTCATTCATTATTTTAAGATCAAGAGTTATCTGAATCACTGACACAAAGCAAAGGAAATTTACACCATTAAAAAGTATGAAAAGTTTTCAATTTACTTTTAGGACTGTCAGTAATTCAAAATCTCTATCATTTCTTTAAATCAACGAACACTTCCAAATGTACAGAGACACTAAGATCTGCCACATATAAATCCATGATTACCACTTGAGAGGCTTCATTCCTTACATGCTACGTTCCTTTAAGTACTGGACACTTTGTGCCTAAGAAGTCTATGCTGAAGAACAGTTTAGACAGGACACTACAGTAATGTCCCCTTTTAGCACACTAATAAAGTTGTTAGACTGACATTTCCTACACAGCAATGCTCGTAAACTTTCACAATTCACAAACAAATAAGTCATCAACCAAGAATCTGGTTTCACCAGTAATTAAATGCCAGGATTATAAAACATCAATATCAGAACAGTAGTCCCAATGCTTCAGTAAAGAATCTGCCCAATTCACCTCGGTGAGGCAAAGCTCTCTGCCCCATAAAACCTGGACAAGGAAAACACCCCTTCCTCTTCAATTCTGTGCCTGCTTATGGGAGTTGAAAGTGTAAAGCTGTCATGCATCTCTGTGTGTGCACGCACACACATATTGGCCAACTGGAAGTGGTTGGAGGGAAGACAGAAAAAAGGTAATTCCTAATTCTCCCACCATTATAAACCTGCAAAGGTTACTACCAGGTGGTGACTGATTAGTAAAACATTTAGCTCATTAATTTCTCCCAAGAGTTTAAACATCCCAGAAGAAGGGCAGAGATAAACAATGATCTAGAATTAATACCTGCGGCCTACCTACAAACTCTAAAATCTAACAGTTTCGGCACAATTAGAACAACTTTCTCTTTTCTTCAAAACTTCTTCCAAGCCTTGATTATCAGGATACATGTTACAACTGCATACAGTTTCTTTCCCTGACTCCCATCAGTAACTATGGTCAGTGTTATATAGCAGGTGCTCAAGGTTAGGGACAAAGTAGTTTTCTTAAAAGGCGCAATGATTTTTCACTCTGGACAAGTCTGAATACCCAATCAAATCCATATCTCAAGTCCAGAGAATCCCAAATCAGAAGCATGCAAGAGAACACACTAGTTAAGACTTTGTTTCTGGATAATTTACATGTAAGTGCTGTAGTCATACAACTGGTTACAGTTATTCACCTGTCAAAGTTTGCCTAATTTTATGCAAATACAACTATGTACAAGAGCATTCCTGAGGTAATAAGAAGCAAATGTGAACCAGAAACCAGAAGGTCCTTTAAGGGGCAACTTCTATTTAAACATCTATCACTTTCCACAAATTAGGCCAGCTCTCATCTGTCATGGTGGTTCCCTTGCCAGCCTAAGTATTGGAGGCTCTACTTAGCCAACCAACTTTAATCAATTATAATGATCAGTGACTACTGAAACAAGCATTTGTGAACTAAATACAAGTTGCATCAATTTTTAACACAAATCACTCTGTGAACTTAGTTATTTACCCTCAGCCATTTTTTAAGTTTTCTAACTCTACCTCCAGGTTTCTTTTATTTTAAAGAAACCAAAACAACTTTTTGGTCAGACAATTAAGAGTATAGGAGGTGTTGTCTTGAAGCAAACATTGGTAATTGCTCCTGTCCTTAGAACCTCAATCTTTAGCTTTCAAAATGACTTAATAGGCATTTTAAAATTACTTTCTTTAAAACCTGGTCTTCTTTTAAAATCATTATTGTCCATAAAAAAGCTGAAACAATTCCAAATTTTCCACAGTTTTTAGAAAGACACAGATGCTAATTAACAGTTAAGCCATGGATCACAAAACAAGTAAAAGAAGGCTAAAAAATATTTGTCAGGAATTAAATACATATATTAAATACCAGACAGTGTAAAATGCTGAGATGAAGCATGAAAGATAATGGCTGTAACCCTTATGTAGTTAGAGACAGACAGCTGACATTTCCTGAGTTATAGATTTGGGGGTGTATAATTCGAATCAGAGAGCTCCTTGTTCAGCGAGCTGCAGTTGCTGGGCTTCTGCTGTTCCTGGCTTGCTTGGTGATCAGTAGTCCAGGCCTCGCTATCCATCCCCGGCTCTAGCACCTCAGCCGCCTCCGCTTCCTCTTCCCCACTTTGCTCTGCATTATCTTCCTCAGAACCATTAAGGGTTTTTCCAAGCTGAAGAGTTTCCATCGTTCTCTGGGTCTCAGACACCCAAGACTCAATTCTACTATTGAGCTGTACTTCTACAGATATGGGTTCGTGAGCATAATCTTCCTCCTCCTCCTCCTCTTCATCATCCTCTTCTTCAAGCATGCCAGGTACAAGGGTGCTGGTGGTGCTGGTGATGGAGGAATTCAAAAGATCCCGGCAACTGCCATCCAAAGAGCCAGTCTCTGTACTCTGCTGTGAGGCCCACTCCAGGTCATCTGGCTTCACTTCCTCTTTATCGCCCACTGTTGATTTTCCAGGGTTTGTAGCTGAGGTAGTACTGCCTGCAGTCACCAATGACGCCTGCTTACCAACAGGGGCTGTGTCAAATGGAAGTTTATTCGGTTTTTCAGATGTGCTGTGCTTACAAGAAACTTCTCTCTCATTTTCTGATGTTTCTAGCCCATCTGAAGTTTCCACCATGTTTCTCCAATTTGTTTCTGCAAATATCAAACAGATTTTTTAAAAACCAGAACACTGTTTCAGAATCATCCAACTTTTAGAAGTAGGAAGAATAGGCTACAGAAATCTGTTGGTTCACTAACTGAAAAAACTAAAAACTTAGCTTATTCTAGTACTAGTTTAAATGTTATAAATGGAAAACAGCACTCAAAAAAAAATTTTTTTAATCAGTACATTTAACATAAAGAAACAAAGAAGCCAAAATAAGTATATTACTACTTCAGAATGCAGAAGATCCAATAGTACCAGAAGCTCACTGACTCTCATATATAAAACCCATGTATTCACAAAATCAATGAACTGCCTAACTTTTTTTGGCCCTAAAGTGTCCTGGGCTCAAGGATCCACAAGTCACAGATGGCAGAGCCAAAATGCCCATTAGAAATGCTCTGATTAAAAAAAAGAAAAGAAAGAGTTCTGACTTGACAGGTTTATATTGTGCTTGTTTAGCAAGTTATCTAAGAGCTGTCTCTTGGTCTGTAATGGAACTTGTGTTTCCATTTATAAGCAAAGAACCCATGCATGCATTTCTAACATTTGTGAAAATGTGTTTTATAATATATGTATGTTGCTTGGCTTACCAAGTGACCCTGGAGCCAAAAAAATAATGTTACTGTTTAATACAGTGGTGATAGTCTGTATTATTTTTAACAACAGGTAGTCAGTTTACAGCAAAAATGTACTAGGAATCAGGAGATGAAGAGCAAGTCTCACACATACTTTTTGTGTGTTTTACTTTTTCCATTTGATTTTTTATCACTGAGATATAACTGACATAAAACGTAACAGCTTCAGGTGCACAACATGATTCGGTATTTGCAAGTACTGAGAAATGATCACTAGAAGAAGTCTAGTCAACATCCATCCCCATTCAGAATTACAACTTTTTTTTCCCTTAAGATCTACCCTCTTAGCAACTTTCAAATATGCAGTACAATATTATTATTATAGTCACAATGCTGTACATTAGATCCTCGTGCCTTATTTATTTTATAACTGGAAGGTGGTAATTTTTTAACCTCCTTCATCCATTTCACCCACCCCTAGTCCCCATGCTTCTGGCAACCACCAATCTGTTCTATCTATGTGCCTGGGGAGTTTCTTTTTCAAGATTCCACATGAAAATGAAATCATATGCTATCTGTCTTTCTCTGACTTATTTCACTAATGCCCTCAAGGCTCATCCTTGTTATCATAAATGGCAAGATTTCATTCTTTTTAATGGCTAAATAATATTCCAATGTATGTGGCACACACCCACACTCCCCCCACCCACACACACACCTGCATCTTTATCCACCGATTTTCTTTCTCTCTTTAGTTACCGATGGATAGTTGCTTCCATATCTTAGTTACTATAAATAACTCTGTAATAAACATGGAGGTGAATACCTCTTTTTGAGCAAATGTTTTTGTTTTCTTCAGATAAATACCCAGAAGTAGAAGTGCTAGATCATATGATAGTTCTCATCTTCATATTCTGAGGAACCTCCATGCTGTCTTCCTTAGTGGCTGCACCGACTTACATTCCGACCAACAGTGTACAAGGGTTCCCTTTGCTCCACATCCTTGCAAACACTTGTTACTTATTGCCATTTTGACAAAAGCCATTTTAACAAGTTGTGAGATGTTTCACTGTGGATTTGTTTGGGATTTCTCTGATGACTGGTGATGTTAAGCATCTCTTCATGTACCTACTGGTCTTTATTTGGAAAAATGTCTATTCAGATCCTCTGCCCATTCTTAAATCTGATTGTTCTTTGCTATTGAGTTACATGAGTTCTTTCTATGTTTTGGATATTAACCCCTCATCAGATATATGATTTGCAAATACTTTCTCCTATTCCATAGGTTGCCTTTTCATTTTGTTGATGATTTATTTCCTTTGATGCAGAGAGCTGTTTGATTTGGTGTAGTCCCACTTACTTATTTTTGCCTTTTCTTAAAAAATAAAAATTTCCTTCTATTTGCATTGTAGCTGATATCTTCATTTTATAGGCATAATGATCAAACTGTAGTGATTAAGCAAGTCTCTTCATACAAATATACTTGATTGCCACCTATCAATTATATGTTGCTCAGTTCAGTTCAGTTGCTCAGTCATGTCTGACTCTTTGCAACCCCATGGACTGCAGCACGCCAGGCCTCCCTGTTCATCACCAACTCCCAGAGTGTACTCAAACTCAAGTCCATTGAGTCAGTGATGCCATCCAACCATCTCATCCTGTCCCTACATACCATATTGTGGCCACCTGAAGTTAGGGCACACGGTTTGGGGAAAAAATCTTTCATTCCTGCAGCTACTTCAAGTGTAGAACAGGTCTCTCTACTTGCATTCCTACCTCGTGACAAAAAATCTAGCACTCCTTCTCATTCTCAGTTAATAATGTCCTTCTCAGTCTCAAAGCAGAAGAAACCTTACAGTAATCCTTAATTCTCTTTTTCCATTGAACTCATAACTATACCATGTCACTCAAGAGCTGAAAAACTACTAAATTTGGTCACTGCTGCCTTTGTTCAAGCCTTCTTTATCTTGCTGTACATCTACGATATCTAATTGGCTTTGTGAACTGACCACATCACTAACTGGCTTTTTATTACCTTAGTAATCCAAACTCCTTAATTTAGTATATAACCAAGAATTGATGCTTTTGAATTGTGGTGTTGGAGAAGACTCTTGAGAGTCCCTTGGACTCTCAAGGAGATCCAACCAGTCCATCCTAAAGGAGATCAGTCCTGGGTGTTCACTGGAAGGACTGATGCTGAAGCTGAAACTCCAGTACTTTGGCCACCTCATGCGAAGAATTGACTCATTGTAAAAGACCCTGATGCTGGGAAGGATTGGGGTCAGGAGGAGAAGGGGACGAAAGAGAATGAGATGGCTGGATGTCATCACCGACTCGATGGACATTGAGTTTGAGTAAACTCCAGGAGTTGGTGATGGACAGGGAGGCCTGGCGTGCTGCGATTCGTGGGGTCGCAAAGAGTCGGACACGACTGAGCGACTGAACTGAACTGACTGAAGCCCCTTCATAATCTTCCTTCTGGTCCCATTCATTTTAACCCCCTGTCATGCATTCCAGGTCAAGGTCACTTTGAATTTCCACTGCTCACAGAAGTCACACCCTTTCTGTTTACTATGCTTGACTTTGCATAAGCTGTTCTTTCTATATGAAATTTGCTTTCCTCCTTTCCCCTTCAGAGTCCTACTCAGCTCTGATAACACCCTTGAATGTCATGTTTTTTGTAAAGCCTTTCCTGACTTTCCTAGGAAAGAAGATCACTAACTTGAAGTCCCACAGCACTTTCTGCATATCTGGTTCAAATGCATTTGTTATGTGTTTGCTGTTCTACCTCCTCCTCCCTCCCCATTCCCATCCATCTGTGTTCCTAGGTTAGCATGCAGTGTGTGCTTGGAAAATAAGCCTTTACAATAAATGAAAATTTCACATATATAATTAATTCTGCAGAAAATAACTTTAAAAAGTAAAAAAATTTAGGTACACAATTATATTTCCTTCCAACACTTATTTTTCTCTTTCAAAAGCACTGTAAGAATTCACATGGGGTCTCAGAAAAAGCCTCACTTCTCCCCTAACAGTGAGCCAAAGGGAACAGGAGAAAGAAAAAGACTGAGTAGGGCTGATCTCTCTCTAGGTTCTATCTTGGGCATTCTGCTACTAGGTAGGTAAGCTGAAAGCCAGATGGGTCCTTTGGAAAGGAGAGGGAGATATGACCTTGGAAGCAGAGACAAGGGACTCTGTGATTAGCCATCAAGAGACTTATCACAATGATCAAAGAGTTCACATATGCAGGGAAGGGCCCAGGCTGCCACCTTAGAGTAACAGGTGAAGCCTGATCAATAACTAGTGAGCACACAAACACATGACTATGATGGGGAGGAGAAAAGAGCAAGTATGAAAATGCCATCTTTGGATGAGGGGTTGGTGGGTAGGAGAGAGGGAAAAACATAGGCAGTCAAAGCCAGAACAGCACATCTGGAAGTCCACTTTTGAAGAAAGGATTAGGAAGCAATTTAAAGGCAGAGTCACAAATCTCAACAAACCTGGAAATATTACTGATCCAAAGCAAACCTGCTTCTAAACTGCTTATTTTAGCAGAACTTATTCAATACAGCTGTTCTTTTGCTTATGAACCCCTCAGTGCTTTCTGTTTTGTTAGCTGGTTCTTTGTGAAAGTAACTTTTCAACTTTCAAATCACTACTGGGTTTGTCAGAGGATGAGGTATGTATATTTCTCCCTTCAGTTAGTACACAGAGGGAAGTCATCCATCTTTAGATTGTATACAGTAAAGGAACACCCAAGTCACTTCAAGAGCCGAGAGAAGAAGGTGTGGTGGCAGAGAATGAGCTGGAGACAGAGGTAGTCCTCCCTCATAAGTGGTTATTGAAAACCTACTGTATGGTCCTACTGGGAATTCATTCAACAGATAGGAAATTCACATCACACTGGCTAAGAATATAGGTTTTACATTGAAACTTATGAGTTGTGTGACAATGGCAGGTTATTTACCTCATTTCATTTTAGCTTTCTAATCTGTAAAATTCTGTACAATATTTCTTATCTCCAAGGACTACTCAGAGGATTAAATGTCTTAATAAACATGAAGAGTTTTAAAAAGTGCCTAATAAGAATTCAGTAAGTGAGCTTTTATTATTATATGTAAAGTGCCCATTACGTGCCAAATTTCTATCTCAAAAAACTTACAGTTTAATTGGGATTTATGTTTGAAACTGTTTCACCTAAGTATGACAGAACTGAGACTCAGCTCAGGTGGAAAGAAAACACAAGCAAACAAAACAATTAAGGTGCACACAAAGAACAGTAACACTGGACCATGATAGGAGCCTTTCTTTTTTTTTTTTTTTTCTTTTTGATAGGAGCCTTTCTATTCCACCAATGTCTAGCAATCCTTTCCCCTCTTCGTTTTTTCTTTACACTGTGGAAATCACAAAAAAAACATTTTCGAAATCTTACACAAGGATGGCATGGAAGATACTATTTGTTGTCTACCCAAGAGTGACTCCTCATTTTCCTCCTGCCCAACAGAGTCCCCAAACTTGGGATGGACTTGAGCTCAGTCCCACAGGAGGAATTAAAATTGTTCTCAGACTATCACAACTATCCCATTCTCCTTTGCCAAATAATCTCTTCCCCACATCTCCCTTGCAGCTAAAAGCAGTGACATGGATTGGCTCTGGAAAAATGAAACAAAAGGTGAAGGCTTCTGAAAACTGTTTCCTTCACTGATAAGAGCAGCCCACTGCCTGAACGTTCGCTTTCTGACTACAGTTGTGATGACCAGAGCCAACGCAGCTGTTTATGGACAGGAGACGAGAAGCACAGGAATAAGAAGTCTCAGACTGAAAATGGAAAAGAGAAGGAAAGAGCTAGAGATCTTGACAACACAGTAAAATAATTAAACACTCTAATTTTTGAGGCCACATCAGTGGGCTTCATGTCTGTGCCAAATACATCTGATACCAATAGAGTAATTTTGTGCTTTATTCTCAAAGCAAATTATTTATGATTATTTCCACTTGTTTTGTTGGCATCCTGGTAAATCAGATCATACACCAGAATCTTTAGTTCAGTTCAGTCAGTTGTTGAGTCATGTCCGACTCTTTGCAACCCCATGAACTGCTATACGCCAGGCCACCCTGTCCATCATCAACTCCCAGAGCTTGTTCAAACTCAGTGTCCAATGAATCGGTGATGTCATTCAACCATCTCATTCTTTGTCGTCCCCTTCTCCTCCTGCCTTCAATCTTTCCCAGAATCAGGGTCTTTTCAAAAGAGTCAGTTCTTCGCATCAGGTAGCCAAAGTATCAGAGCTTCAGCAGCAGTCCTTCCAATGAGTATTCAGGACTGATTTCCTTTACGACTGACTGGTTTGATCTCTTTGCAGTCCAAGGGACTCTCAAGAGTCTTCTCTAACACCACAGTTCAAAAGCATCAATTCTTCAGTGCTCAGCTTTCTTCCTGTCCAACTCTCACATCCACATATGACTACTGGAAAAACCATAGCTTTCCTTCCAAGGAGCAAGCGTCTTTTAATTTCATGGCTGCAGTCACCATCTATCTGCAGTGATTGTGGAGCCTAAGAAAATAAAGTCTCTCACTGTTTCCATTATTTCCCTATCTATCTGCCATGAAATGATGGGACCAGATGCCATGATCTCCATTTTTCGAATGCTGAGTTTTAAGGCAGCTTTTTCATTCTCCTCTTTCACTTTCATCAAGAGGCTCTTTAGTTCCTCTTTGCTTTCTGCCAAAAGGGTGGTGTCATCTGTATATCTGCGGTTACTGATATTTCTCCTGGCAATCTTGATTCCAGGTTGTGCTTCATCCAGTCCAGCGTTTCTCATGCTGTGCTCTGCATATAAGTTAAATCAGCAAAGTAACAATACACAGCCTTGACGTACTCCTTTCCGAATCTGGAACCAGTCTGTTGTTCCATGTCCAGTTCTAACCAGTGTTTCTTGACCTGTATACCGATTTCTTAGGCGGCAGGTCAGGTGATCTGGTATTCCCATCTCTTTAAGAATTTTCTCGTTTGTTGTGATCCACACAGTCAAAGGCTTTGGTGTAGTCAATAAAGCAGAAGTAGGTGTATTTCTGGAACTCTCTTTTTCTATGATCTAACAGATGTTGGCAATTTGATCTCTGGCTTCTCTGCCTTTTCTAAATCCAGCTGGAAAATCTGGGAAGTTCCTGGCTCACGTACTGTTGAAACCTGGTTTGCAGAATTTTCAGCATTACTTTGCAAGCGTGTGAGATGAGTGCAATTGTGTGGTAGTTTGAACATTCTTTGGCATTGCCTTTCTTTGGGATTGGAAGGAAAACTGACCATTTCCAGTCCTGTGGCCACTGCTGAGTTTTCCAAATTTGCTGGCATATTGAGTGAAGTGCTTTAACAGCATCATTTTTTAGGACCTGAAATAGCTCAGCAGGAATTCCATCACCTCCACTAGCTTTTTTCGTAGTGATGCTTTCTAAGGCCCACTTGACTTTGCATTCCAGGATGTCTGGCTCTAGGTGAGTGATCACACCATTGTGGTTATCTGGGTCATGAAGATCTTTTTTGTATAGTTCTGTATATTCTTGCCATCTTTTCTTAATATCTTCTGTTTCTGTTAGGTCCATACCATTTCTGTCCTTTATTGTGCCTATCTTTGCATGAAATGTTCCCTTGGTATCTCTAACTTTCTTGAAGAGATCTCTAGTCCTTCCCATTCTACTGTTTTCCTCTATTTCTTTGCACTGATCACTGAGGAAAGCTTTCTTATCTCTCCTTGCTATTCTCTGGAACTCTGTATTCAGATGGGTATATCGTTCCTTTTCTCCTGTGCCTTCAGCGTCTCTTCTTTTCTCAGTTATACGTAAGGCCTCCTCAGACAGCCATTCTGCATTTGTTTTTCCTGGGGATGGCCTCGATCACTGCCCCCTGTACAGTGTCACGAACCTTCACTCATCGTTCTCCAGGCACTCAGTCTATCAGACCTAATCCCCTGAATCTGCCACTTCCACAGTATAATTGTAACTCCTCTTAGAATTCAACCATTAGTTTAGAGAACTTTAGTTTTGAATTAAACCTTATAGGACCTAGATGAGCCCTCTTCATTTTACTGAAGACAAATCTGAGGCTCAGAAATTAGCCAATTATGGTTAAATGGCCCAGGCAGAGTGTGGAAAAATCAAGGCTTCAATATTTGAACATTTTAAATCTGGTACTTTGTTCTTTCATGGGCCCAAATGTGCCCAGATCACTGTCATTTCCCTCAACCCACAGCTTTAGGAATTTACCATGCAGTTTATCTTTGAGACCTGGCACACTGCAGTACAGAGAACTGATCTCATTTACAAAGTTTGCCCTTTGACTTATTTTCAACTAGTATCGTTTTAGTTGAAGAACTATGTCTGCCTCTAAGCCAGAATCACCTTTCCTTGGCCAAAAGAGTTTCTAAAAGGTGCACAATAACCTGTTAATTGCCTCTAGTCTGGGGCATCATCAAAGTGTTTCAAACGGTGAACAACTCAGTTTTTTACATGTTAAATTTTAGGTGGCAACAAACTATTTGGTAAACTCTCAGGTAAGATTGAAGAGAGAAAGAAGAAGTCATGTTGAAGGAGGTGGCTAAGCTATTTTAAAAAAAGAACTGAGGAAGTGGATCAGAAACGAGATCAAGAATGTGAGCTAGTATTCTAGTACAAAGTATTATAGAGACAAGGTAAGGCAACTAACTACTAAGATGTAGATTACAGTCAATATTTGTTACCTTAAATCTTATACATAAATGCTGTATTTAGTCTGTATTTCTTTTTGATTACCATCAGGTTTAACTCAGGACAAATCTCACACATCTAGGTTTGCTAAGTTTAGACTGAATAATATTCAGGACTTTTGTTTACTTATTAGATACAAAATTTTAATAGTCAAGGATGAAGTATCAGGATCTTTGCTAATGTTTTGCTTCTGAAACAAACCCTCTGACCACTCATTCTTGGCTTCCTGTAAGAATTCTTCTTCAGATTTTCACCTACAGAATTTTGTCTTTCATCCATTGCTGTTCACCTGTCTCACATGCCCTAACCTTAATAGTTTTAATTTTTACCTTTATAAACAGATGAGGGCTTAATCACTTCCCAGCCCCAATGTCACATTCTCAAATTATCTGGATAATAGCTTTCTCTACACTGTATTGCAAACTGCAGAAGAATAAACATGATGTTAGGCTTAATCTCTCCTCTATACCCAGAGGGTGTGGCACAAAGTAGATGTTCAATAAGTATTTTTATATGAATGACAGTGAATTAAAAAACAGTATAAAGTATTAGAATGAAACTTCCTACAATTTACTTAGTTATAGGTCAGAAGAATGGTACATTTGGTTTTTTTAAATCCCTTTGGGATTTTTTTCTTTTTAAGATTTTGGAAATGTAACTAATTTCAGGGTCTAACAGAAGCTCTCAGCCCCAAATATTTTCTTAACTTTCAACGGAGGTGTTTAATGCAATTTTTAAAACAAATATGTGAGCAAAATTTGCATAATCAAGAAAATTAAAACAAAAGGTAGTCATGGAAAGTCATTTTTAAAATGACTTAAAAAATAAATAAAATAAATAAAATAAAATGACTTTAATCATTAAATTATTTCAAAATTTCAGTCATTTAAGATGGTATATAACAACTTACCATATTCCTTTTCATTTACTTCAGAGATGGGTTCGGAAATAACACTGCAGAAAGAAATGGCACTTGCTGCAGAGGGATTCCGAGAATGCCCCATGTGGTGTGGCACCTTCTTCACGTTCTTTAAGGCTTCCTCAGCTTGCTCCTGTTCCATTGCGGCAACCATATCTTTATATGCTTTCCTGGCTTCCTCAGTGAGTTCTACTAACTTATTAAACAGGCTCTAAAAAAAAAAGAGAGATTGCCTAATCCATTTTGTGTTATACTCTTTATTACCATCATTAGCAATAAATATCTCTACTGTTTCAGGGCTGGATACACTTTCCATCAGCACAAAATCCAAAGGTATGCAAACCACAGAACTCTATAAAATACTGTAACTTATTTTCTTTTTTCTCTGTAACTTAATGATTCTCACAAGTCTGAAGCAAATTCTTGATTCAGTACTAGCCAATAAATTATGCACTATATTAAAGTTCTTGCAGAGTTTATTAACTCAACAGAGTTTACTAATTCAACAACTGCACCCTATAGCATCTAGCACTACAGTGGGTAGACAGACTACTGGAACGGCCACTCTGCTCTCAAGGAACCTTCTATATGGCTGAAAGGAGAGGACAGGAGACAATAACGCACAACACCTTAAATACCCAGAGATGTACAAAGTGTTTAGCTTTTGGAGGAAACATCTAGCTGCTAGGTATCACTGAAGAGTTCATAAAGCAATGTGACGCCTGATATATGCCTTGAAAATCTGGCACAGCATTCAGGGGTGGAGACAGTGCATTTTTAGCCAAGTATGCAAAACCATAAACAAAGGCACAGACTTTAATAAAGTTCAAGGCTTGTTTGGGGAGCAGTGAAGAATCTCATATGGGTTCGAATATAAGAGAATGGGTGTATGCAGGGTGATGTTCAAGAACGTAGAAGGAGATGGCAGTCTCCATAGGAATTAAAAGCTCCCTATGATGTTTCTTTGTTGAAAGAATGCTTTAAAAAAAAAAACAAACAGAAGTCAAGTGATTGGCTAGCTAGTGTTTGGCTAGCTGGGCCTTGAAAACAATGAAAGGCAAATTATAAAAATTGAATAAAGAACCTAGAAATACAATATAGAGTTAACTAGATGTTCTTCCATCAGCAAAACAGAATGAACATGAATAGAATTATCAATCCCAGTGAAATGGTAAGTAATGGAGCACACATGTGTTAGTAAAACAGCAAAATTCATATAGCATTACAATTGTACTTCAGTAACTAGGAGGTATAACAATATCTAAACCAAACTGAAGTTTCCACAGTCACAAAAAGATAATCAAAGAACAACTCAGTGGTTCTTGTGTGTGTGTGTGTGTATGTGTTAGTCACTTAGTCGTGTCTGACTCTTTGTGACCCCATGGACTATATCCCACCAGGCTCCTCTGTCCATGGGATTCTTCAGGCAAGAATACTGGAGTGGGTTGCCATGGCCTCTTCCAGGGGATCTTCCTGACTCAGTGATTGAACCCGGGTCTCCTGCATTGCAGGCAGATTCTTTACCATCTGAGCTATAGAAAAGTCCTTTTACTGGTTTTTACCTCACAATTTAACAACATTCTACTCCTCTTTAATGTCTTGATTTAGTATCATAATGCAAAATATATACCCACACATTAAGTAAAAAATTTCAGATGGTAGATACAATCTGGCTACCTGTAAGAATATGTTCAATTATGTACATAAAATTATGTTTTCAGAAAATGGGGGAAAAGTACAACACAACTATTTTTTTCTAAATAAAGCACTGTCATTTAAGTATAAACCATACCATGAAAGCATGGTTTAAAAAAAGTGCCATAATGTTATGGAAAAACACGTGTCTATAAATTAAACCTGAGAAGAAAAAACATAAGTAGCATGCTTTACCCAGCTGCAGCTTAAATGCTTTATAGCAGCAGGTACAGTAAACACTGTTGCTAATTGTTTTGATTTTTGAAGAGAGGTAGGTGACAGTAGTATCAAAAATATATTCAGGATTTACTTAATTTTAAAAGGGAAGGAGGATGGACTCCATTAAAAACATGTAACATGTCATAAATATTTCTTTGCAATATTCAACAAATCAAGCACTTCAGTGAAGCCAACAAAGAAAACAGGCATATGGGTACGCAATTTTGAGATTTACATTGGTTTTATAATACAATAAAACACAGAAACTGTTGGAAGTAAAATGATAGAAAAGAAAACACAATTGAAGCGAGAAGCTGTTAGGGAATAAAAGTCTCTAGTATCAGTGTAAAGAACGAAAGTTTAATTCAAAGGTTAGTCTTACTAGATGGTAAATTTAACTTAGATGGGCTGCCATATTTACTACAGTAGACACTCTTGACAGTGTATCAGCATTTCCTTGACCTCCATTCTTTGAAAGTGTTTGGTAAACAGTAACTCACCTACCTCACAATGGAAAAGGCAAGTAAAGCAATGGACAAATAAAACTGGCAAACATTTTATAATATAAAAGCATTCAAATAACTTAATACATCTAATTGAGTAAGAAGTCAATACAGCTAAAAACAAACATGTCTACTTTTCCTGATCTTGATCCTAGTCCACAAATTTGAACAGTGAACAAAAAAGGACTACATTTTTATTATGTGTCATTTGTTGTTGCGCTGAAGTAGCTGAAGATTCCCACTACACTAACAGGAACCAGCTTGTTCACACAGCGACCTAGAGCTTTTCTTCCAAGGGCAAACACAAATGGAATTTCTTGTTCCCGTGCCATGGCTATAACATTATAGTCACTAGGTTGTGTCTGACTGTTTTGCGACCTTGGGGACTGTAGTCTGCTGGGCTTCTCTGTCCACGGGATTTCCCAGGCAAGAATACTGGAGGGGGTTGCCATTTCCTTCTCCAGGGAATGCTCGTGACCCAGGGATTGAACCTGCGCCTCTAGCATTGCAGACTGATTCTTTACCACTGAGCCTATGTGTCTTTACCATAGAGCTATTTATCATCCAAATCCTCAGATATAGTTTAACACAGCAGGGAGATACACATCTACTACACAATTTATTAAACGTTTATCACCTGTTCGTTCCCGAGTAATATGAAAGGTTGTCAGACACAAAGACAAGGGGCCTGCCCTCAAGAAATTCAGTTACACGAAGAAACACACGAACTACAGCAAGGCAGCGCTGACTCTATAACTGAGAAAAGCACGGGCTCCTGTGGCAAGCACAAATGTTAATTACATGACTCTTCAGAGTAGGTGGGTACACAGAAAATTTAATGGGAAGTGGGAGAGAAACTGAATAAATAGGGGGATGGGACTATACAAATATGGGAACTGGAAAGGAAAGACAGACACTTAAATATACACAAACAGTAAGGCTGAGAAGAGGGAAAACTGTTCATCAGCGGTGTCACAAAATACTTTAGCTTCAACTTCATATAAAAGTCTTATTTTATGCACCAGATTGTATACTATTTGTTTATTTATTTCAGTTCTCCCACTTTATTGCTACCAACCCATCTCCCTCCACCCCCGTGCACACATGCTCAGTCATGTAATCCCATGGACTGCAGCCCACCAGGCTCCTCTGTCCATGGACTTTTCCAGGCAAGAATACTGGAGTGGGTTGCCATTTCCTTCTCCAAGATTGTATACAATTTAAAACAAGTATAACTGAAAACACGTCAATGTAAAAAAATCACAATAAAGTCAAATGATACACTAAAAAGAACCCCACATATTAAAACAAAACAAAAACCAATTTTATGTTATCAGTTAATAAGCATTAGTCTAAATAAGTAACATTTACTTTATCATTTAGCAGCTCCAATGGGCAAAGTTTGTGTTAGCAGACTATGAGAGGAAAACAACTATCATAGGTGAAGAACTGTTCTCTCAACAGGTTTAGGAATTTGGTTTTCTAAAGGAAAATCCTCTCCAAATTAAAGGGTTCTTTTCTCACTTGACTCCTAATAGCATACAATAAACCCAACATATAAACTGAAGAAAATTATTTTACATTACACAATACCAGATATCTTTACCCAGCAATTATATATATTATCAAGTACTACATATCTGAACCCAGAAAAAAAAAAAAAACCCACTGAGGCAGAAATATGAGCTAAAATCTTTTCAAAATGCTATAGGATTAACTTACACAAATGTTTTCAACACTAAAAAAGGAAATGTAATACTCAAGAATTTTCCACTCATTCCTGGAGAGCCACCATATCACTTCTGCAAATTCTCAAACACAACACTGGCATGTGTCCAAGGAAAACGTACTGTGGGGGTGGTGGCCGAGGGCACCAAGGGGCTGTGTCTAGTCTTACCTCAGCGCCGAAGTAGTTGAAGATTCCCACTACACTAACAGGAACCAGCTTGTTCACACAGCGACCTAGAGCTTTTCTTCCAAGGGCAAACACAAATGGAATTTCTTGTTCCCGTGCCATGGCTATAACATTATAGAGAGCCTCATCCAGGCCACCTGAGACATATAGGTTTTATTTTAGTTATTTCCTAAATGAAGCTATTTCAGCACCCTAGAGCTAAAGCAAAAGACACAGCAGCAAAGGATTCTATGAATGCTTGGGGTCACTTAGGCTGTTCTCCACATTTTCGTATCTATGGATAGAGGTACGTACTTTCTTTCTCCCCAATTAAATACCATATTTCTGTAATGCCAGTATTTTTGTTTCCCCACAGGGATTAGCACAACAGGAATCAAATTTCAATATAATCAATACTTTCCATTTTTTTAATTAATTATAATTGTTAATAGTAGCTGATGCCTTTTATCCGATCTCTCAGCTCATGTAAGCCCCCCATCACAAGCAGGAAGACCGATTATAAATGACTGTTTTTACTAGTATGTCTCCCCTGTGCAGAATATGCCTGTTACTGCTATTGAAGCATCTGTCTACTCCAATCATCAAAAAGGACAAAAAAGGGTGCATGACATGGTACAAAGTACTTGTGTGCTGGCTCACCCAAAGGCCTCTGTTACTGCTGATTTCTGAGACAAATCTCCACCATAAACAGAAGCAGACACTTTTATCTTTTTCCTAATTCTTTTTAAGAGAAAAGAGCTATCAAGGGTAATGTGAAAATTTTTAAAGTAGTAAACTTGTAAGAGTGCATTTCTTTACCTCTGTAAATAAATTCTACTGAAAAAATTTTTACAACAAAGGGGACACTTGGTTGGCTCAACCTAAATCCTTCACCAGGGTTCATAAATGGGGATTTTCTTTACAATCTGATCTCAATTTTATTAAAATGAAATAAGTGAAATATTTCATTTTCTTTACTCATATTCAATATTATGTTTTATACCTAAACTCTCCTAAAGAAGACAAATGGCTTCCACTTTTAAAAGTCACCACATATTCCACAATTATACCACATAAATATCAAGACACTTCAAAAGTAAAATGCTCATACCTTTGGATTGGATCTTTTCACAATTTGGAGAAATTATCACACACTTGATCTTGTTTAACTTCATATGTTTCGTAACTTCTCTAAGACCCATAACCAGCCGTCTCCTTGCTTTTGCTCTCACAGGGTCCTTTTGATAGATGCGTTCCTGGAAGCTGACAAGCTCTTGAAGAAGAAGAGTCACACATTCATCAATCTCTTTACAAAGAACCTGATTACAATACCTGTAAAGGAAACCAAAAATAGGTAATTATAAAATTATGTAGGAAAAAAATACATCCAGGAACAGGTTTTCATTAAAAAACAAACAAACAAAAAACCAAGTCTTTAAAATCTCCTAAATACTTCAGTCAGTGAGAAAAATAACGGAGTTCTTGTGAATTAGAACAGATTGGCTTTTACGTAAAGGACAGACCTCAGGGAAATACTATCTAAACACCTAATTACTAAATTCCTAAGGGTATGAATAAAATATTAGCCTTCTATTAGATAAAAACAGGCATTTTTTGGTAAAGAGATAATGCATAAAGTTATTTTATTCCAATGAATACTAAGGATGCCTCTAATAGGAAACAGATTGATTTCATAAAAGCTAACCAAATGCCTAATACCAACAGTTCATCATCCACGCTTGGATATATCACAGTCTCCAGGCACTGGCTTCCTGAACCATAAAAATAGGGATGACAGCCTCAATGGTCCCTCTAACTCTGAAAATATATGACTAGAGAAGATGAATTCAGTAATTAAATTGAAGTCAAAACCAAAGAGATCTTCGAGGTAAAAGTCACATGCCCTTATAATAGGCAAAACAACTGAATGGGGCTCTCTGTGAGAGAGCCACAGCCCAGAAAACAGGAAGTGAAGTGCGAAGCCATCGCAGTCCTTAATTTCAAGGGTAAGGAAGTCATTCAAGTTAAAGTAAGTTCAGTTCAGTTCAGTCGCTTAGTCGTGTCCGACCCTTTGCGACCCCATGAAAGTAAACTACTTATATATTCTACTTTGCTAGTTCTCATCCATAATCTCTATCATAAGCAGGTATTTAACAAGGAGAACTGGGATAATTTCTAATCTAAGAATGCTGGGCCAGCAAATTGCCACTTGTAAACAACATTATATGGTGGGAAAATCCAGGCTTGCCTTTCTCTAGTGAAAAAAATAATGTTGGAGGTCTTTCTAATGTTTATGTGAAAAATGCTTATATACTTATGAGTATGACATTACTTCAGAACGGAGGATACAACCGGACAGATTGTACACAAGATTAATAAAGTACACAAAATTAAGGAATGCAATTAAAGAATAAAATGCCAAAAAAGCAACTTTCTTTATTCTGCTTTTCTTCCAAACTGTTTATTTCATACATGAGCAAAATTTTATTCTCCAAGTATTTACTTGCCCTACATCTGTTATTTGACACTTAACTAATTAACTTTTCAAATCTAGGTGGTAAGTATTTGCTCAAAACAGTAATATAAAAAAAAGGAACAGAACAAACCAATGTGGTTTGAATTCACACCCATTTTATTCTTACCCTGGGATTCTTTCATAAGCAAGAAAGAATAAAGGTAAAATTAATTCATCTACACAAATGTTCATATTCCCAAATCCTTCAGAGCAATGACCATCAGTTCAAGATTATTCACAGATGGGCATTTTAAAACTTAGAAATATACACTTAAAAACAAATAGCTTTAGGTAATAGGCTGACTTCATATAGTAGGGTCTTAGAATTGTCATTGATTAGAGAGTTTTTTTGAAGGACATTATGAACCAAAAAGCAAAAGTACTGGAGAGGGAAGATGTCATAGTATGGCATTTTATAGATAAGCTCTAAGAGGCCAAATTTCCTAGGGATGAACACTAGTTGCTATAAAAAGAATATTTATTGTCAAATCACTTTTACATGAACACAGATAAAATGTTTTCCATATAATAAAACCAGCTGTTAAACTAAATCTGAAAGAACTTAAAGATCTCTGGTATTGTTGGCTCAACCCACCAAGAAACAATAACAATATTAAATTCAGAACTACAATCAAGATATTTAAACTATTCAACCTCAATAAAGACTAAAACTTACTCTCTAAATCTTTTGCTGTGGATTTTGGTTATTGTTGAAGATGCCATTGGACTGCCTATCCCAGAACTAGCTGGAGAGCCTTGGGACACAGGTGTCATACAGTATGGAGAGTTCTGACTTGCTGGAGACAGGGACGTATCACTGGGCATGCTCAGTCCAGTATCTGTGGAGAAGTGGGGTGAGGAGAAAGAATTTAGAAATTTCAAATGCTGAAAAGTCCTACACCAATCAAAACAACTTAGAATGGCAGTATCTTTTGTATCACTTTCAAATTCTCCAGAAGCTACCAAGTTGGGCATTGTTCCTATCACAAACATTTCTCATATACTACAAGTATCAAATCTTCCTATTAGGTCTTAAAATATACTCTGAAAAAAATCAAGCACAGCCTATACGTCTTCACAGAAAAGATGAGAGACGGCAAAGCAACCTAAAACACGTACCCTTAGAGGATCTAAACTGAAGAACAAAGAGACATATCTGCTTCTGCACCTCTTTCCGGATCATATTACCTGTCTCCTACATTTCTATTTTTCCACCTCTTTCTTAGAAATAATTTTTTAAAACTGCCTTAAAATTCCCATTGCTGCTAGCAATGATGGTTCCACCTCTCTCATTCCCTCCACACCACTTCCGATTCTCCAAGCACCACCTAAGTTTCTCTTTCATCTGGTCTCTGCTCCTGTGCTCAGGTAGCCACATTTGTCATCTTTTGACTCAATTGCTTCCTTTAGTTACTGCTTCCTTCTCAAACACATGAACTCAGGAAATGAGTTACTATTTGTCCAGTCCATTAATTTGCAAAATTACATATATACCTTATCTCTCTGCTAGATTGTAAATTTACTGTAACAGGGACAGCCCACTACATAGCTTTATTACATTTCCTGAGCTTCCAGCCCCCACTCCAGTTATTAGAGTACACACAGCAAGTATTCAAAAACACTTGTTGAATGAATGGATAAATAGATAACACCCAAATACAAAGGGAAAGATGTTTAATTGAGAGTAACGGGGAACCCTAACCAAATATATTGGAACAATTCTTAGAAGTAAATTTATTTTTCTAAACCCAATGGAACATTGCTACTATATCTACATGTAAATCGGATTTAAATAGTTTGCTGAAATTTGAAGAACAAATAGCAGTAGAAAAAGGGACCTAGTCAGGTGTCTCCCAAAATCTTTCTTTCACAGTAGTAGAAATTTTTGAAGGTATCTGCTGTTGGCCTGAGGTCTGATTTGGAATCATGTGCTGGCTACCCGCTGTATGGGACTGAATCCTATCAACCCACTGGACTCCGCACGGCAATGAGCTTTACAATTCTCTACTCATTGTGGCATGTGTGTTAATTCCACAAAATTAACTGAAAAATATCTGTATACAAGTGGACCTGTGCAGTTCAAACCTGCATTGTTCAAGGGTCAACTGTAGTCCTGCAAAGACAAGACAGCCAACTGTGTTCTGGATATAAAAGAAGACAAAATAAAAGGAACTGTGACAGTTACAGAGGAGACATTAGTGAGATCATAATTATGAGAGTTCACAATAAATTCAGGATTTAAGCTTCAAAACTGCCACAGACCTACTATTAACACCTGCCCCTCCTGTAAGTATCTCCTTACAGAAGCATCTTCTAAATAAATGCTCAAACATAAAAAAAACTTAGATAAAACATGGAGCATATTTAGGAGAGTAACTAGTGATGTGCTGTTACCTACCAATTAAAAAACTCTGGATCACTTTATGAAAAGAAAGGGAAAAGGAGTGATCTTACCTTCCTGGGAAACAATCTCTTGCGGCAAATCATCCATAAAATCTAAGTGCATTTCTATTGGTTCCTCAGATCCCAAAAGGCTGTGGTCCACAGTTAAACGACCCTTCTTTTCCTCTCTTTCTTTCAAAATAACCTAAAAGTCATTACCAGTCTTATATTACTCTTTAAGTATGTACTGAATAATTAAAATGTTCACTATTATACACTTAAAAAATGGACATGAGGATTTTGTCTGGCTATGTGGAAACTGGCAAAAAGGTAAATGTAATTTTAGGCAGTGAAGCTGAAGGAAGTACTATATCCAAAATAAAGGAAGACAATATAATACTACAGCTATTAAACCAGATCTGCTTCATTCTTTAAATCCTAGTTGACAAACTAGGGCTTCCCCCAAAATGGGTAAAATAAAGCTTGGAAATCAGACCACAGAGTTACATTAGATTTATTTGGTTATGTATTATCTCATCCTGCTCCTCCTAATAATAAAACTGAGTTAAAGAGAGCAGATATTATCCCCAACTTAAAGACAAAGAAGATGAAGGTAAGAAAGGTTTGCTAAAACGTAACACTAAGTACCAAGTTGGTACTAGAACCTCAGGCTTCTGATTCCTAGGGTCCAAAGTTTTTGGATACCTAAATGTTTAATTTTTTTCTCTTTAACCTTACAGACAGAACTCATTCTACAGGGCCTTGGTCAACACAGGAAAATAGTCATGATGCTGAGATGCTAACCTCAAATTAACTAACTAGTCATCATGAAGATGCGTGCTTAACATACTTTCCACAATAATTTGTTGGCTAAAATGCCACAACTACATTTGCAAAACAGATTTAAACCCTTATTTATCCTATAAAATAAACATCCCCCAGTTTTGATTTACCTTTTTAAGTGCTGTGGGCCGTTTTAGTTTCGCAATTTCCTTTTCTTTTCCTTTTTTTGCTTTAGAGGAAGTAATGTCCAAAGAATTAAAGGATGTCAAACAGGGCTGACTTTTGGTTAAAGGTTTTCTGTTAGTAGAGTCTTTAGTGTGAAACGAAGCTGCAGTGACCACTAAAAGCAAACAAGAACATAGTTTTACTCTTATGGCCAACTCCACATACTTTCAAAATTTCTAATGATAAATGTCTAAGAACAAGAACATCCTTTTCTTGTGGAAAACTGACATCATAATAGCAGAAGCAGTATATGGCCGTGCAGTGTCCCTCAGATACAGCTCCAAAGAACCATTCTACCTCTGAAATTTCAAAACTCTGTACCTCTTCTTATTGCTAATGAATCTAAGAATGACCCTTATATAAGGTAAGTACTCTGTCACTCCTCATTTCAGCCTGTCGGTAAAGAATGATGATTCTCCCTCTCAGCTGTATTCTTCAGTACTATTCAAGCAATTCGTTTATGCCTGATTGATCGTTACCCTCATTCTCCAGTGCATACCGCCCATCCTTCAGTAAACCTTGCCTCTATTAATCATCTCAATCCTCTCACTCTAGCAGAAAAGCTTTCCTGTCACTTCCCTGAGCAGATGCTTTCCAATATCAGCTTTTAAGCCACCTGACAGGAGGCAGCAGGCATCCTTACTCCCACCCTAGGCTCACCAACCACCTCTGCTAGCAATCCCATCTCAGGATTAAATTCCTCAAGGGTTTTGCTCTATCCCTTTCCCCTTTAATCTTTCAAGTTCTTCCCTAACTCCCCAAAAGAAGTTAAAATCTTCTCTACATGAAAGGATGAAAAACAGCAGGCAAACCAACAAAACCTCTCCCCTGACTGGCTTCTAAGGCACCACCACTCCCTCTCTCTTTCTGTAACTTCCAAATAGTCAGCTTTCCCATCACTTTTCAAATCATTATAATCTGGCCCCTGCCTTACCCACTTTCTTGAAACTGCTACTGCCAAGATCACATATAATTTTACAACCGCCAAATCTAATTCTGAATCTTTGCTCTACTCTAGTTTTTTCCTTCCTCTTTTTGAAAAGTCTATCCTCATCTTCCGTTACATTCCATTCTATTTTTCTTACTTTTTCTCAAACCTGTTTTTCTGGTTCTTTTTCCTTCCATGTTTTAAGTCTGAGTGTTCTACATCTTTTATCCTAATTTTTCTTTCCCTTGACAATCTTATATATTTCCAATTACAACAATCATCCCTATTTGAAATTTACTGACTTCTAACCTGAACTTCATACCTAACTAAATAGGAACCACCAAGATCTCCCTAACTTACATTTCAAATACAACAGGGCCAGAGTCTGCTCTTCCCAAGAAAATTCTTCTTCCATGATTCTTGTCTATTTGGAATCATCATATCCCTTACCACCAACACAATGCTCTAAGTCAGAGAGTCTGGAGTCATCTTTGACTTGTTTCCACATTCCATCAATTAAAAAATCCTATTAACTTTCTCAAAATCCTTTTACATCTTTGCCATAGTCCCATCCTTCTTTTGGACTTCCCAAGAAAGCTGATTTCTTTGTAATCAACCCTTACCAATTTAAACACAGTGACAGGTTAGAGATTAATCTCATTTTTACCTGTCAAGAACTTTACTCTCCCTTCAAACTCCAGTTCAAATCACATATGAAGTCTTTTGTAACATCCTCCCCATATGGTCCTGTTGACATAAATCACTCTTTCTTCTATAAGTTCATTAAACTTTGCTGGCACCTTTCCCGAAGCACTGCTTTTTATGAGCTTTGTGTTTATGTCTTTCTGACTACACTATAATCTTCTTGACCACAGACATATCTTAATCATATCTGTAACTCCACAGTTCCTGACACCATGCTTTGCATGTAGATAATTACACTTGTATATATTAACATGTGTTAAATGAATCAAAGTTATAGTAAGCCACTTGAAGTATCACAGACTGATGGTCTTTTCCCCTAAATAATTAGTTACACGTTACTGAGCACTTTACATGTATCATCCCATTTACTCCCTCAAAACAATCCTGAAGCAGGTACTGTATTATCTCTATTTTAATAAGAGGAAGTTGAAGCACAGGAAGATTAAGTAACTCGCCAAGGAAATATATGGAAGAATAGGATCCAGGAGATAGTTCAAATCCAAAGCCCCCGCATGCAAGCCCTAGACCACACTGACCCCGAACACTGTTAGTTCTCAGCTCCATTCCCCAGGCTCCTTTGCTCTTAGTAAGACGCTACCACCACTCTCCTCATCTCAACAGCATGTAACTCTAAAGCCTGGGATGTGCTCAGTATTATTTTTTTTTTTCAGTTCTTTTTTTTTTTTTTTTCAATATTATTTTTATTAACAGTTACTCTAAGCTAAGGTTCATACTGGATGGGTAATTAACTATAGGTTTAAACATTTTGCACACACAATTAAAGCTATAAACTGTTACTTATCTTTTTGTTTAAAAATAGTAGATCCTTTATACAGGAACAAAAGAAACAGAAAATTCAATTCTGCCTCTCAACATCAGTGCTTTTTATTGGTGCCTTTCCCTTTCCTTTATTTTATTTCTCATCCTCTAAAACAAAGACTATGAAAGCAAATAAGGGAGCACTTCAAAGCTGCTGAGCCTAACTCTGATGAGGTTTGTTAAAATACACTGTTTCAGGAGAAAGCGAGATCATTTTCTCCCTCGGAATCCCACTCTCTTTCTCTCACATACACACAAAATTTGATCAAAACTCCTAGGTTTGCCATTTGGTTTTAAATTGGATAATTTAACAGTTATGGAAACAAATTACTTGTGGTCCTTACTGCTGCCTTCAAAGTTGGTTAATGATATGTACCAACTGACAAATCTGAACAGAGATCCAGAGGGCCTGAGGGAACACACTATACTGATGCCTGAGGGAAGAGAGTTCCAGGTAAAGCACAAGCCTAAAGAGCAGAGCTAGCAGCACATTAGAAGTGTCTGTGGAACAGCAAAGGGCTGAGTGGCTAAAGCAGAGTGTGCCAAGGGAGAATGGTGAGGAAGGGCAAAAGGTAACAGCGTCAGCTGAGATATGACTTAGAACTCCAGCTTCACTCCAAGTGAAAAGAGGAGTTACTGGAGAGTTTTGAACTTATATTTGAAGAGGATCACTCCTTTAAAGACAGACTGGGGGTTAGGGTGAATGAAAGGTAGGTAATAGTGTGACAGGAGAGGAGCTACTGAGTAATTAGACTCTGGATTTTTTTTTTAGGTATATATAATTTAGATGAACAATATCCAAAATATATTACCAAAGTCAAATAACATACTGCTCAGATGAATGACATTACCTGTATATGACAGAGGTCTGGTGTTAGTAATTTGCCGTGCTTTCATGGCTTGCTGTTGCTTTTCCAGAGCTGCTAACATATCCCCCAAATCTAGCTGCACAGGTGTTTTATTCTTTTTTCCAGCTGCCTTTGATAAAGCTTCCTGCAAGATAAATATGAAAACATTTTTGTTATAGTATGAAAATGTGACAATTTAAGGGAATTCCCTGGCAGTCCAGCAGTCTGGACTCCATGCTTTCACTGTGGAGGGTGTGGGTTCAATTCCTGGTCAGGGAGCTAAGATCCTGCAAGCCATGTGATAAGATAAAAAAAAGTGGCAATTTAAGATAATTATATTTGTCACTCTTCCATCCACCCTCTCCCCTAAACCTACCAAATAAACTACCATATTTATTCATAAAAATGACTACATACCTGTAGTTTTTTTTGCTCCATACTTATTTCTGAATATTCTTGAGCGGTGGCAAGGGCTGCTGCTAAAGCTTTCTTCTTTTGACTTTTTGCACGTTTAGGAACTGAGGTTGTAATGGGAATTGGAGTCTGAACTATATTGATTGGTGAGTTTTCTGGTAAATCATCCAACTATGATAACCAGAGAAAAACATTTTTTATTGAGTCCATAAAAGTCTAATCATAAGGAAAGACAATTTAGAATGTGAGAAGTTCTCAAGTATAACTGGGCTAGACTGTTCAAAAGATTCAATGTCATAAAGAACAGTGAGGTGGTAGGACCATTCTAGACTGGGAGACTGGAAAATGATAGCGACAAAACAGCATACTGCAGTAGGTAATATAACCATCTGGATTCTGTACTAAAAACAAAAGAACTCCAAAGTAAAGTTTTCTAACAACTGGGGAAATTTTAGCATGGACTGTACATTGCATAATGTCATTTAATAAATGGTATTTACTTCTCTGAAATGGAACTATGGACTTCAAAGGACAGTGTCTGTTCTGGCTATGCTGAAAATACTAAATCAGTCCTAAATATGGTGTTTCTTCAATACCATCTGCCCAAGTCTTTATACTTCCCTGTAGTATTTCTTTCCAACACAATCATGGCTCAAAAGATTCATACATTTTACTTATCATTTTTAAAAGTCACTTACTACTTTTGAAGAAAGTTTCTGTTGCATATTCTCATCTTTAGCATTTCCATTCTCACTTAGTTCTCGAAATCCATCTTCATCCTGAAATAGTTCCACATTTTAAGTAAAACACAGTCCAAAGCAATAAGTTCTTAAGAACAACCTTTTATAATGCTTGAGAGTAATGAGAAATGGGGAAGTAATCAACTCAAGTAATTAACTCAGTATTGAACTATTTTAAGTCAGTCTTAAAAAGGAAGTCTCATTTCTCACAGGCTAACACAAAGCTAATTTAATTATTCAAGGATGAGGACATCCATCCTTTAGATTTCTGCATCTAAAACTCCATTTTTATTAGTAATTCTACCCAAGGTAGTCAGGTAAATAAAAAGAAATTCAAAAAGGATTTTATCACATTTCACATAATTTGGATTTTAAAGAAATGGCTTAATGTGAATTTCATTAATATATTCCCTGTCCCACTGCTACATATACCTAGCAATAAGATTAAAAGTTAAAAAATAAAAATAAATTTCCTATTCAGAGTAATTTCTTAACGAATATCCTCCTTTACACTGAAAATTATATCTAATATCTTTAAATACAACTATGGAATGAATCATGATTAAGGGTAAATAAAAAATCTGCCACAGGTACCGTTCTTGATATAATACTTCAGATGCACTCTCAAGTCCTTTAGGGCAATTATCAAGCTTATGTAACATATTATTCATCTCTAGCCTCTGGCCTCCAATATATTTAAAACCCAACTATTAAGCCATTTTATAGAAACTATGTTAACAAAAATGAGTTATTCAATTGAGTTACCTGGGATGTTGTTCACCATCTTGACACAAACTCTACTCATTCTTTAAAACCTATTCCAAATGTGACCCCTATCCTGCCTCAACCTAAAACTTACTACTCCTTTCAACTCTAACCACACCTAAGAATTACCAGGTGTGTACATGCCTACATTCCTCTTTACACAGTAATCTCCCTAAGGGTAGTGTGTTTATTCATTTTAATGTATCATGCAGAGCACCTTACTAAATACATAACAGGCCTCCAATGAGTGCCAGTTAGATGAATAAGTAATAAAAACACTGCCATTAGGATATAAACTGTCTGCCTATTAGAGAAAGTAAAATAGCCTTTTATCTTCCTTCTCAAGTCTCCTCACTAGCAGCACAAATTAACCAGATTTAACTATTTTCAAATTTGAAAGCCTTAACAAAAGAGACTCAACACTGATAATTAAAGTTGAAAAGATTCATATTAGGTGAAATTCATATAAAATTAAGTTCTATCTCTGCATGTTACTTCAAAATGATGAATATTCATGATAAAAATTTATACAAACAAACATTAATAAAGCTAATGTTTAGGCTAACTATGTAACCAAGAAAAAATGCGAGTCAATACTTCTAGGTAACTTACAATCTAACAGCAGTGATGGATTAAGACATAAAAAGTACTTATAATGTAATAAAAATTAATTTCTTAATGGGAACATTTGCTATAACAATTTACAGTTTGAAATAAATACCTCAAAATATAAAGACTCAGAATTTGGGTCGCCTCGGTGAGACTGACTGGGGTTTAACTGCTTATTATCTTGTCTCTTTTGCAAATTCTGTCTTCTTTCTGAGGAAGTACTATGTCCTCGGCATCTGAATCCAACCTAAATAAACCCCAGAGGAGGAGAAAAATGTATTATTTTTAAGTAAAATGTTTTACTGAAGTATAACATACAGAAATGTACCCAAAAGTATACAACTCAACAAATTTTCATAAAGTGCATAATTTGTTATAAAAAGGTAAAACTTTGACAAATGAGGTAAATATAATGAAAACACAAAAATGTGATAATTAGTGCATGTTATTCCCCCCCATGCATGAACACTTATATTGGCTTTATTTGTAATACCAAAAACAAGAAACATCCCAGATGTCCTTCATTGAGAGCATAAACTCATTGTGGTATATTCACCCTATAAAACAGTAGGCAATCATAAAAACAAACTACTGATATAACTAACAATCTGTAGGAATCTCCAGAAAACCACACTAGTGAAAAAAGTCAATCCTAAAAAGACTGTATCAGTTTATGTATACAACATTCTGGAAATGACACAATCATAAAATGGGGAAACAGATTAGTAGATTCCCATTAGTGGATTCTAGAGTTTAAGGAGAAGCTAGTGAGGAAAGGAAGGGAGTCTGGCTATAAAAGAATGACATAAGGGATCCTTATAGTAATGCATCTGTTTTGAATCCTGACTACATTGATGTCAGTATCGGGCTTGTGACATTGCACTGTAGTTTTGAACGATGTTACCATTGAGAGAAACTACGCATTACCTTTTTATAAAAAACTATTTCAGATCTATTAGTATCTGCAGCTTTCATATTTTTTAATCCTAAGACATATTACAAATTTTAAATCTTGTTTATAAGAAAACAGATTTGAGGATAAAAATTTCGGTCACACAAATTATTATCCTATTAATACATCTGCAAAATGTTCAACTGTCATACAGAGAACTTAAGAGTAAGAAAAAGCATTATCTTAAGGCAATCAAGTTCCCTCTCTTAAGTACCCAATGCAACTTATATGAAATGCCCTTCTTAACCAGGACACTTTAGAGAAGATGTGAAAAGTACAGTCTTCTTTACCAGTTACTCAAGAATCCTAATAAACAGAACTTGAAGTGGACCTGGACTGCAGGTGCTGGTAAATAGGCTTTAGGTATGAAATAAAAAATATGCACACAAAGCCCTGGAAGCACCTGGCAATTCTCATGCTAATCAACAGGTCCAAAAAGACTTGCTGATAAGAAACAGAATTTTTACACTCTTCTGGGAAGTAGGTTGTATGGCAGAACTATAAGCTACAGCACAGTCCACACAGTAAATGTAATTCTTCCTTAGAGGATCTATTGTGAAAACTGGGCTACTTCCTATAAACTATAAGTACATGTTAAGAAACTAGATAATTTTCCAGGTACCCAACAGATTCTTGGTTTTAAATATTTACTTCATCTTAAAACAGACTCATGAGTGCTCGCTTCGGCAGCACATATACTAAAATTGGAACGATACAGAGATTAGCATGGCCCCTGTGCAAGGATGACACGCAAATTCGTGAAGCGTTCCATATTTTTGAGTGAAGTAAGCCAGAAAGATAAAGAACATTACAGCATACTAACACATATATATGGAATTTAGAAAGATGGTAACGATAACCCTATATGCAAAACAGAAAAAGAGACACAGAAATACAGAACAGACTTTTGAACTCTGTGGGAGAAGGTGAGGGTGGGATGTTTCAAAAGAACAGCATCTATACTATCTATGGTGAAACAGATCACTAGCCCAGGTGGGATGCATGAGACAAGTGCTCGGGCCTCGTGCACTGGGAAGACCCAGAGGAATCGGGTGGAGAGGGAGGTGGGAGGGGGGAACGGGATGGGGAATACGTGTAAATCTATGGCTGATTCATATCAATGTATGACAAAACCCACTGAAATGTTGTGAAGTAATTAGCCTCCAACTAATAAAAAAAAATAAATAGAAAAAAAAAAATAGACTCATGAACATGGATAGAGAGACAGATAGAAAAATACACCATGTGATGAAGCCAATTTTAGAAAAATCTTTGATAGCATCTAGCAAGGAATGTTCTCAATAAAATTATTTCAACTTTAATGTCTATTTAAAATTTTTCATAATACAGTATTTTTAAAATTGGTTCATGAAAAGAAGCTCACACAAAGGATGGCAAAACAAACACAATTTACAATGTCCAGGTACCAAAGAAACGACTTAATTCACAGAAATTATTCACACTGAAATGAGTACTAACAATCAAGCCCTAACATAGGGATGAATAGGAAGCAAGAGAGTAATTCTTGAGTAGAAATTTGTACATTCCTTTGTACAGTCACTATCACAAAAAAGTAAATGTAAATCTGCCTTCCAAACAGCATTACAATTACATCAAAATGTTAGCCTTCTTGTAAACCACAGTTAATATATATGCATTAATGTTGTTACAAACACAAAAATAATTCTTTTAAAAAATAAATGCAACTTAATTCTTGGAGACAAAGTTTGAGGATTAAATTAAAATCCCCAACTAATAGTTCCAACAAAGTTCAAGGGGATCAAATATGCAACTATTTCAATTACCTCCTGGAGTGAACCTTTGTTTTTTTTAAGTTCTTCTCAAAGAGTTTTGTTAATAGAGACTGGGCATACAGAACCGAACAAAGCAAAAACAACAAATACATATTAAGATTTTTAAATGACTAGCATAAAATTAATATATAAAGATTTAAGTTTTCATACTCCATTTACATAGCAAAAAGAAAAACACTAAGAATTAACATATGAGGAATATGTAGCAATTTGTTTTCAGAAAACTATACAATACTTCTAAAGAACACAAAAGGTGACTCAAAAAGAGAATGACATATTTTTTTTTCTAGAAAGATGCCACATCATAAAGGATGTCCATTCTCCTTAAGTTGATAGATTAATTTAATGACCAAACAACAAAATAGAAAATCCAGAAACAAGATTTCAAAATATATGGAAATTTAATAGGTGATAAAGGTGGCTATCTCAAACAGATGAAGTAATGGACTTGTCAATTCACAGTGGTGGGAGACTTGGGTAGCCACATGAAAAATACAAAATAAGACCCATTTCTCACAACATCCACTAAGACAAACTCTAAATGGAATAAAGATTTAAATGTAAAAAACATAAGAGCATAAACACACTGGAGGATAATTTCAGATAAATTTCTTTATAAAAAATCAACTTCTTAACAGTATTTAAAACAAACTTGTGCATGGCAATTATTAAGCAAAGTCAAAAATAAAAATGCAATTCTAGTAAAATATTTGCAACTCATATAACAGACTAAAGGCTCTTAAAATTTCTTTAAATGTGGTTAAGAGCTTGATCAAATTGCTTTAAAAATGTACAAAAACAGAGAAAAAGGTCAAAGCACAATAAATGGGCAAAGAACATAACAAGTTCACATAAGAGTACAAATGGTCCTTAAACATATGGAAAGATGCTCAATTATATGAATACACTATTTCTCCTAACCCTGGCACAAATCCAAAATATTGAAAACACATGATTTCTGAGGCTCTATGGAAATAAGCACTCTCCACATTACTGTTAAGAATGCAAAATGGCACAATCTGGTGATATTTACCAAATAACAGAGGTGACTTCACCTTTTCACTCAGCAATACTTATCCAGGAATATATTCTACTGCTGTACACACAGATTTCAAAATAACACTGTGTCCACAATAGCAATAGTTTATAAACAAAGTGTCCATCAACAGGACTCCAGAAAATATCAAGGATGCATCAACATTAGGTGGTGGTGGTGGTTTAGTTGGAAGTTGTGTCCAACTCTTGTGACCCCACGGACTATAGCTGGCCAGGCTCCTCTGTCCATGAGATTTTCCAGGCAAGAATACTGGAGTGGGTTGCCATTTCCTTCTCCAGGGGATCTTCCCGACCCAGGAATTGAACCCAGGTCTCCTGCATTGCAGACAAATTCCTTCCCAACTGAGCTACAAGGGAAGCCCCAACAACACTGCTGCTAAGTCACTTCAGTCGTGTCCAACCCTGTTCGACCCCATAGACGGCAGCCTGCCAGGCTCCCCTGTCCCTGGGATTCTCCAGACAAGAACACTGGAGAGGGTTGCCATTCCTTCTCCAGTGTGTGAAAGTGAAAAGTTAAAGTGAAGTCGCTCAGTCATGTCCGACTCGTAGCAACCCCATGGACTGCAGCCTACCAGGCTCCTCCATCCATGGGATTTTCCAGGCAAGAGTACTGGAGTGGGGTGCCATTGCCTTCTCCACCAACAACATTAGGAGTTGCTTAAAAAAGTGCAGAAACCCTCTGAGTAAATAATACAGCAATATCTCTATGATACATTGTTAAGAGATGTGAACAGAGCACAGAACAGAATGAATAAAACATGAGATACATACTTATATATTTACTTATAATGACATGAAGAAACTGGGCAAATACACAGGTACAGGTAAGAGGAGAACACATGTGGAGGCAGGATGCAAATGAGATTGTTTGTTGTATAACCTTTTTCATATATTTTTTTCAACCTATTCACAAAATAAAACCATTTTTATTTTACTCAAAAATAAAACTTAAATTTTTAGACTCTATCATTTACAATTAAGGTTACATCAGAGTATAGAAAAAAACCTGCTGTTTCAAATGTTAAGACGCTGGTAAAAGTATTAAAAAATCATGTCATTGTTCAGTAATTAAAACCACACTGTACAGGTGTATAAATCTAATAAATGGGGAAAAAGGTCAAAAACAGAACCTGAAACATAAGAAATTAGCAGATTACTAAAAGAGTAAATCAGAAAAAATTAATATATTACAACATTAAGACAACTGGTTAACTACTGTGAAAACTGACATCATTATGTTGTACCACGCTTCAAAAGAAAACCTTGGATAAAAAAGTTTTGAAAACATTACACTGTAAAAAAGCAGCAGAAAGTACAAATGAATATTTACTGCATTTCTAAAAGGCTTTTTTTAAGCCTTAAAATGATCAGAAATTGCAAAGGGAAAATATTTTGACTTAAAAAAAAAAGATTATCCCTATCAAAAAATCAAACAACTGCACACTTAAGAAAAGTACAACAAAGCCTCAGAAGTAGAAAAGAAAACACATTGTTCAACACCTGGCTCCAGTTCTTTTGGAATGAACAGATACAAAGTAAACAAATGTTTATGCATTTCCATAATTTTCTGTTTTGTGTTTTTTCACCATTCTCCTTAGCTTTGGGGCAGAGATAAAATATTTTTCTGTATCAGTATTATTTACTCTCTAGAGGGCTACTGACATCAAAAGTACCAATGCTGAGACTGCAAGCTTGGCAGGACTAGCAGTTACAATTTCAAGATAAAATTTTAGTACTTGACCAAACATTCCACAGATTTTGTTTATCTAATCTATATAAACAATTCTTGTTTCAGCTCTTTTGTTTTTGATCAAATAAAGCTAGACTGCTTCACAAGCCTGCCACAAACAACAATGACTCATTTTTCCAATAACCGTAGGGAAGAGGCACTATTCTACTTGTTTTCCTGACAGCAAAATTAATGCTAGGGAACTTCACTTCAGGGAGGCAAGGCACAGGCAAGTATTTGGTTTATTCAATCCATTATTAACTTACTTCTATTTCAGTTCATCTAGATCTACTCACATGGTAACTTTAATTCCCATTAACAAGATTTAAGAAATCCAGGCATGCTATCTAAAAATTAAAAAAGGAAAAATACTGACCAACCAATGCCTCCCTGATTTTATAGACAACCAACACAGGAAGGTAGTTATTGGAAGCCTGCGGCAGTATACAACTTGCTCTGCTGCACTGCAGCTGAATCTCGCTCCCCAAACCCAGGAAGCTACGCAGTCTGGCCACATCACAGCGCGAGGTGGCCATCACTGTGGTACCGCACCAAGCACCAAGCATGGCCGGTGGTGTTTATAGTCAAGGAAAGACATGGACAAGGCTGTGGTCCTGAAGGTCAAAAAAATCAATATTTAAGGCATTAACATGCTTTATGTTTTTTATATAGATAGGAAAAAGTCACAGAAGACGAAGCAGGACTGTATTCTTTTTTTAAGTTATAAAATATCCAAATACATTTCTTAAATAGAGAAAAGTAGAAAATGGTACAATATATATCCCACCTATTCAACATCTTGCCATTTTGTTTCATTATTTAAATAATAGTTTTATTCGTTAAACTACTTCAAAGGTACAGATTACCATGTTAAACACAATATGCATCGCCAAAAATTAAGGACACTGCTCTTCAAAGCCATAATTTATAATAATTCATCTCACACCTCTTTCTCCAACCTAATCCAAATTACCTGTGAATTATTTCTTTGTTCAGTCTGCCTTCCACCTCTAGAAAATGTCTGATTTTTTTCCATCCAAGGTTTTTTCTGAGTTGCCTGGCAAGTTACATTAGACCAATTTACACCACCTATAATAAATGAGATTTTAAAATATAATTATAAAGACTCCAAAACCTAAAGTGCCCCCTAACATCATGTGTTGAAACTCAGTCATTCTAAATGTAACTCTGGAAAATTTCCATAAACTTTAAGTGGCCTTCCAGTTCTTGGTAATGTTAAGTGTCAACTTGCAGAGTACCTCCAGCTGACATTCTCCCAATTTTATCAACAAAACCATATTTTCAAATTAACTTGCATTTCTTTGGAAGACTTCTAATTTTTTTGTAGCATCAGCAAGCTTCATGCTTAAAGCAAAACTGTGACATGGACAGAGAAGAAAAGAGAGCAAAAACACTATGCAGAAAATAAGTACCTGCACATACAGATGAGTCCACATGCTAAAAATAGAAACAAAAAAAAAGACAATTATTTTCTGCTTAAGAGTAAACACCATATTCCTTGCAAAACATCTCACAATTCCATCGACTGTGAAGTACACTTATTATAATCTTAGAAAAAATACTTCTCCATAAATGAGTATTTTTATATTAATAGTAAAACATACAAAACACATCTTTAACCATCGTATTATAGGAACTGTTAATGAAAATAGATACTTCAGCTTTAGGCAAAGACACAAAGATAACACTGACAGAGATGACAGATGAGAGGATAAAGTAACGTCACATACACTGATGGAGCCAGAATCGGGATTTCTCAAGCCCCCCACAGCAGGCTGCTGGTTGTTGCTGTGTTTGGGGCTGCAGTAGCCACTGTCACTGTCAATGTCAGCCTCACTAGCTCCCTGCTCACTAGAGGACTCCGCAGTCGGGTGGGAGGCTCTTCTCCTCCTGCCTTTGGCCTTCCAGAGCATTGCGGCAGAGCTCTCAGAGAGAGATTTGTTTGCGATGTCTGATGGGAAATCTGTAAGGCAAGGAAAGTGTGAAAACTCTTGAGGAACAAGCTGACCAATTCTTTTAAATTATCATTAAAATTGTAAGAAAAGAACAATACCGAACTTTGTAAACAAAGAAAACAGGTGGAAACTTTTTGAAAAGATCAGCAAAAGATGTTCCTGACAAGTTGCTTTATAACATGTGTTTATTATGGACAGTATCTGCATAACTATTTGTGTATTTAATATTATATAATTAAAACAAACCACTATCATCCATTAAACATCACCAATCCTTTGAAGTCCACTGCATGCTTCCTCCACCACTTTATTCTCTTCCTCCCTCAGAGGCTATTCGGAATTGTGTTTATCACTCCTTCAATTTTTAAAATAGATTTACTGTGGACTTCTGTATTTCCAAAACATAAATTATGTACTTTTGCAGTTCTACCTTTATAAAAATGGAATTACACGTCCACATTCTTCTGTGACTTGCTTCCCCCTGCTGCTGCTCTCTCCCTCAAACACTGACTGATTTTGAGATTCTGATGCATGTGGCTATAATTCATTAAGATCACTGAAATCTAGAATGCCTGTGTATGAATATACCAGAATGCCTTTGTCCTTTGTACCACTGATGGGACACTTGGGTTGTTCTGGGGTTTTGCTCTCAACAACAGTACTTCTGTAAACATTCTTATATAGATGAAAGAGTATGTATGTGTCCACATGAAGGTTTCTCTAAGGTAAATACTGGTAGGCTTAGGGGTTACATGTAATGTTCAACTTACCTAGGTAATGCCAAATCATTTTCAAAGGTGGTTAAAACAGTTTGCACTCTAAGAGCAGGATATAAATAACCCTGCTGGTGCACATATTCACCAAATACTAGACACTGTCCTCTAGGCTGTAATTTCTCTCAATTGCTGGGTATAAAAAGATGGCTCATTGCAGATTTTAATTTGCATTTTCCTGCTTAATAATGAGGTTGGGAATAGCCATGCATGTTTTCCCCTCTGTGAAATACTTGTTAGTTTTACTTTTGGATTGTTTGATTTCTGTTTATTTTTCTACTAAGTTGCCTGTTTCTCATTTTTGTGTTTCACAAATTGTACTTACAAGACATTTTAAAAAACAAGACCTCTTACCAATTCCTCCCAACCCAACACACCGCTAAAATTCCTTTTACTACATAATTTTCCCCTACCACCCTTTTCTCACAATCACAATTTTTCTATATATAACTTTTATACAGAATCAATATAATTTTTAGTTGTGCTGTTTAATATTATATGTATGTTCTTTGTTAATTATAATATATGAAGGTTCCATATTAGCCCACTGAGTGGATTTCCTGGGCTCTTCTTTTGACTTATCGCCTATTACTGGACTTTGAGAAGTTTTCAGTGGTGTTTTATGTGCTGCCGCAGTATACGCACCTTTAATCAAACAGTTCCTTTCCTTTCTGGGAGGAGATTCCATTTGGATACACTGTCCTCAGTAGGCCAACTGGAGCAAAACAAAGATTCCTACAGTTCTGCCAAAGTGTTTCAGCCCCCTGGCAGCGCTGCATTCCAGGGGCCCTGAGCGCAAGGTGAGATCATTTTCTTACTGATTCTTATGAACTCTTTACATGTCCTCATACTAATCCTTTGTCAGTTACATACATGGTAAAATCCTTACCAAGATCTGCGACTTGTTCCTTCATTCATTCTTTTTTTCCCCCTTTTGGCTGTGCTGTCTTTGCTGCTGCACGGATGTGCTTTCTCTAGATGTGGCTACTGGGAGCTGCCCTGCAGTTGCAGTGCTCAGACCTCTCACTGCGGTGGCTTCTCTTTTGCGGAGCACAGGCTCTAGGGCGTGCAGGCTTCAGTAGTTGCGGCTCGTGGCCTCAGTGACTGCATTTCTAGGCTCTAAAGCACAGGCTCAAAAGTTGTGGCACAGGCTTAGCTGCTCTGTGCCATGTGGGATGTTCCTGGACAAGGGACTGAACTTGAGTTTCCTACACTGGTAGGCAGATTCTTTACCACTGAACCACCAGGGAAGCCCCTTCATTCACTCTTGATAAATAGAAATTCTTAATTTTATAAAGAGTTTTCTCCATGCAATCATAAAGGTATCTGTCTATATTTTCTTCTACATGTGGCTTTCTCATTTAAGTCCTTAATTCATCTGGAACAGATGTGCATGATATAAAAATTAATCAGCCAGTTAAATAATTAATTAAAAACATAAGATTTGCAAGTTGTATATGTTAAGGGTCTGTAATGCTATCTCTGTCATTTTCCTTGTATATGTTTTCACATACATGGGTCTGTTTCTGGGACTCTGTTCTGTTTAACCTTTGTATACTGTATTTTATATATTTTTGTATAAGCCTATAAAAAATAAATGGCTTAGTAGGTCTTGCTATCTAGAAGAAAAAGTTCTTTTGTTAATACTTTTTTAAAATGCTTTTAATTAAAAAAAATTTTTTTTTAAATTTTTTATTTTTTTGGCCATATCATGTGGCATGTGAGATCTTAATTCCCCGAACAGGGACTGAACCCATGCTCCCTGAAGCGGGAGTAGAGTTCTAGCCACTGACATACCAGGAAATTCCCAAAAGGAAACGTTGTTTTCCAGGAAGTCATGGCTCTTTTCAGATGAGTACTCTTTTATTTTAGAAATTAGTTTGTCAAGTTCTCCAAAAATCCCCATTGGAATTTTTATCAGAAATGCGTTGTATTTGTAGATTAACAAAGGGAAAAATGCCATTTGCAACATCAGATCATCCTGAATGAGCAAGCAACAGGTTTTTTAAAAATGTCCTATAATAAAGTTAGTTTTCAGTATAAATGTCTTATACTTTGTCAGTTATCCCAGAAACTGTATTTTTGTTGTTACTGTAAATGATATCTTTTCTTAAATTCTGATTGTTGGTAACACACTGTAATGAACTTCTGTGTATTATCTTATACCTAGCCATCTCAATAAACTCTTTTAAGTAATACAAGCTTGTGTTCAAGAGTAAAAACGTATTACAAATTCTTTAAACTATAATTTGCATTCTACCTATCAGTTCAGTTCAGTCGTTCAGTTGTGTCCGACTCTTTGCAACCCCATGAATCGCAGCACGCCAGGCCTCCCTGTCTATCACCAACTCCCGGAGTTTACTCAAACTCATGTCCATCGAGTCGGTGATGCCATCCAGCCATGTCATCCTCTGTCGTCCCCTTCTCCTCCTGCCCTCAATCCCTCCCAGCATCAGGGTCTTTTCCAATGAGTCAACTCTTTGCATGAGGTGGCCAAAATACTGGAGTTTCAGCTTCAGCATCAGTCTTTCCAATGAACACCCAGGACTGATCTCCTTTAGGATGGACTGGTTGGATCTCCTTGCAGTCCAAGGGACTCTCAAGAGTCTTCTCCAACACCATAGTTCAAAAGCATCAATTTTTTGGAGCTCAGCTTTCTTCACGTCCAACTCTCACATCCATACACAACCACTGGAAAAACCATAGCCTTGACTAGACGGACCTTTGTTGGCAAAGTAACGTCTCTGCTTTTTAATATGCTATCTAGGTTGGTCATAACTTTCCTTCCAAGGAGTAAGCGTCTTTTTAATTTCACGGCTGCAGTCACCATCTGTAGTGATTTTGGAGCCCAAAAGAATAAAGTCTGACACTGTTTCCACTGTCTCCCCATCTATTTCCCATGAAGTGATGGGACCAGATGCCATGATCTTAGTTTTCTGAATGTTGAGCTATAAGCCAACTTTTTCACTTTCCTCTTTCACTTTCATCAAGAGGCTTTTTAGTTCATCTTCACTTTCTGCCATAAGGGTGGTGTCATCTGCATATCTGAGGTTATTGATATTTCTCCCAGCAATCTTGATTCCAGCTAGTGCTTCTTCCAGCCCAGCGTTTCTCATGATGTACTCTGCATATAAGTTAAATAAGCAGGGTGACAACATACAGCCTTGAGTACTCCTTTTCCTACTTGGAACCAGTCTGTTGTTCCATGTCCAGTTCTAACTGTTGCTTCCTGACCTGCATACAGGTTTCTCAAGAGGCAGGTCAGGTGGTATGGTATCCATTCCCATCTCTTTCAGAATTTTCCACAGTTTATTGTGATCCACACGGCCAAAGGCTTTGGCATAGTCAATAAAGCAGAAATAGATGTTTTTCTGGAACGCTCTTGCTTTTTCGATGATCCAACAGATGTTGGCAATTTGATCTCTGGTTCCTCTGCCTTTTCTAAAACCAGCTTGAACATCTGGAAGATCACGGTTCACATATGGTTGAAGCCTGGCTTGGAGAATTTTGAGCATTACTTTACTAGCGTGTGAGATAAGTGCAATTGTGCAGTAGTTGAGCATTCTTTGGCACTGCCTTTCTTTGGGATTGGAATGAAAACTGATCTTTTCCAATCCTGTGGCCACTGCTGAGTTTTCCAAATTTGCTGGCATATTCAGTGCAGCACTTTCACAACATCATCTTTCAGTATTTGAAATAGCTCAACTGGAATTCCATCACCTCCACTAGCTTTGTTCGTACTGATGTTTCCTAAGGCCCACCTGACCTCACATTCCAGGATGTCCAGCTCTAGGTGAGTATGAGTGATCACATCTTTGTTATTATCTGGGCCATGAAGATCTTTTTTGTACAGTTCTTCTGTGTATTCTTGCCACCTCTTCTTAATATCTTCTGCTTCTGTTAGGTCCATACAATTTCTGTCCTTCAATCAAGGACAGAAATTCTACCAATAATTGACAGCAATTCATCCTGATTAAGAACAACCTGAAGAATAAGAATACTGATAGAAGGTATAATCTTCTACTCAAATTATATCTTCATCTTTTCACTTTCTAACTCTTGAGATTCAGAAGGTTGTCTTTGTGGTCACTTAATGAACAAACCAAAAACATTAGAACAAATTTTTAAAGTAGTTCTAGGGTTCAAAGCATGTAGAAATGGGTCATTGTGTCTAGGAACAACCAAAACATACAGAACTTTGTCATCTATTACCCTATGGCTCTTTATCATAAACCATTCCAAGCATTCGTCAGTCTGTTACTCTTATCACTTTATGCCCTACAAACCATACAATGACTGTACTATCAGCAAGCTGTTTTTAACCGATTCCCGGATTCTTTCTTACTCCTAAGGAACCTAAGCAACTGTGAAAGGATAACTGAATGGCTGTCCAACATAAAAGCTACAGTACAAAGGAAAGAAAGTATGTACCATCTAGTTCATTTCAAGCAAGACAGCATTTTTGTAAAAACTGTAAAGGGTAAAAAGCAAACACGCCTTTGAACAGATCTAGTCTGGATCATCAATAAGGATTTTTAAACGACAATGAACAGAGAAGACAGCTCCCCACTCCATAGTTAACAAGCGCATTATCAGGGGTACAATATGAAGCTTCACATGTAACTGGAAAACAGTGAGGATTTTAAGACTACTTATTAATTCTTACCTATTGTCAGGATAAAGCTTTTTACTTTAATGTTTACACAGTCCTCTTAAAAACTTTTAACAAAATGATATAAAACTAGCCCAAAATTTTTACTTGTTTGAGGATACACGTTACCGCTAATAGGTCTGGTTCAGATCTATGCTAAAATATGGTGCACAAAACTTGGTAAGTTCTTCTATAAAGATATTCATAGAATGTTTTAAAAGAGATTTTAATCTAGTTATTGACAAACCTATGAAAAATAAAAATAAAATAAAACATGTTTAATTCTAACTTCTACCAAAAGGAGTCCCTCAAATCTCTACAATGTCTTCAAAATTCCATCTCTGATTTCTGAACTGCTTCACTCCTATAAGGGGATAAGGAAACCTCAAATTCTGCTCAAAACTACATAAGCCAGCCGCCAAGTTGAAAGAACTTTAAGAACATAGGACTGTTTATCTTTCCTGAAGAATTCCACAAAGTGGCAGGATAAACAGAAGACTCAAAGTCCAAAATCCTAAAAAGTGGTAAAGTCTACAATTACAAAGTCAATGCATGACAACAGATAAAAATCAATGTATACAGACATAGAGAACAAACTTGAGGTTGCCAAAGTGTGTGTGTGTGGGAGGGGTGCGGGGGGAGGGGTGAATTGGGAGTTTGGGATGAGCAGATGCAAACAAACAACAAGGTCCTATTGTAGAAGACAGAAAACTGTATTCAATATCCTATGATAAACCATAATGGAAAAGAAAATTAAAAAGAATGTACTGTATATGTATGTATAAATGAAACCACTGCTGTACAGCAGACATTAACACAAGACTGTAAATCAACTGTATTTCAATAAAATAAAAAATACTTCAAAATCTATGATGTATATACGTAAGAAAAATCTTGCCTTACCAGTTTGCTGTGAAGCATCTACCAGGAGCACAATTTTTGACCGATTATCGGGACCTGCTGCATTTGTCTCTTTCTGAATAGCTACATTTTTCACCAGTGGTCTTTTGCTTTTTATGTGCTGTTGTATGAGTTGTTGCTGATTGAAGTAAAAAAAAAAAATTAAAATCCTATTCAATGTACTAAAAAACATTGTAAAATATATCAATTCATCCTTCAAATATATACTTAAACGTAGGCCACAAATGAGTGACTCTCAATCCATGAGGAAACAGGGTTACTGTGTTAGGATTTCATTCAATTATCTACAACCAATCATAGTACGCTATATAATGTAATTATATACACATTTTTATACTACTTTTCAAATAATCATTAATACTATTATAATTAGTGAGATATATTCATTTTAATTGCCATTTGCATTTTAAATTTTCTTACTAATAAATAATAAGAGTACAATCACATTAAATAAGGGGTTATAAATTTTTACTTAAAAAGGCAGTATCGATAAAATGGGTGGTAACTTAAAAAAAGCTCAATTTTAGTTTCATGAGAGCAATGAAGTACAAAAGAAATTTCTGCTTTAGAGTTTAAAAAGAAAATATTAAAAAGCTGATCCTTTCCTTCATTTTTTAAAAATATGAGTATCCATCACATAATAGCAATTTATACAAAAGAACTCCAAATTTAACTTCTTAGATAACTTCTTGAAGTGCTGGAAATGCAGTCTGAGATATCATGTTACTTCAATACTTGAAAGTTATATACTATTGTCTATTTCCAATACTTATTTCTTTTCATTCTGAGATATCCCAAAAGGACTTCCCTTGACCCAGAAAGTTTCCACGGACAAAAACTAATAAGCTTTTCCAAGCAACTTCTGCAGCTTGTTTGTATTTTAACCTGAACAAAGTATGCCAGAAGATAGCATAGACTTTTCACTGAAGACGCTGGGCTAATGGAATTTAGGAAAGCATGAACTCCTTGACAATAACAGATGTAAAAGGCATCTAATCACTCTGCTTTCCATTAGCTCAAAAGTGCTGAGAAGAAATCTGGTTTTTCTTATTTGCTTTGACACTATGGCTTCAACAGAAAAGTAATCTTTTAGTTAAGAAACAGACACCTAGAATTAACCTTAACTCTCCTGTGATTTCAAGGCCTTTGTGTCCTTTTGTTTAACTTAGTCAAAAGGCTGGTATTGACAAAAAGTCATTTCGCACATTTATCTTTAATTTTTTTTAGCCCTAGGAGACCCTGTGTCCATATAATATAGTAAAGCATTCTCTGAAGAACAAAGTGCTGTTCCTAATAAAAACTGACAGAATAGAAAACAATGAAGTTGAAGAGACTTAATGCATCACAATATTCTTTTCCATAATATCTCCTGCTTATTTCTGAAGACTGAAATATCTAAATGTACATCAGCTGCTTAACACTGCTAGGAAAGGAGTCAAACTAATCCCTTACTAAAACTGTGTCACTATGCAATTTTTATCACTAAATTAAAATAATTTGGAAATATTTGTGCATTATGCTTATGTAAACTCTCTGATTTGAAAATGACTGTAAATCATATCACCATTTAAGAATGAGGAACAAAAGTAATGGAAAAAGTTATTTTTAAAATGCTACATCCTTAATTGTTTTTTAAAAAGTAAAACTCTGAGGTAAAGGCTAATCAATACAAGTAGCAAATTACTTACACTAACAACAGAAATATCAAACACAAAAGCCAATCAAATTTGGTCACTTACTTTTGGTACCATTGGTCCTCTATTACTATTTCTGTTTCGATGGCCAGACAATGGGAAGACCTGTCCAAGGTGATTTGGACGCTCAGTGCATTCTGTGGTTATAGTATTGACAGTATTTGCAGCCTGAAAAGTGTTGGAGTAAGGTGCAGGGAAAGGATGATAGAAACCCATAACTTGTGCACATGGTGCTGGCATCAGCTGATAATATGTATACTCTGTAGAAACAGGTGGCTGAGCAGATATAATGGGGTAAGCAAGGTATGGTCCAGCAGGGTTTGGATTAGGCTGTTGCCATCGTATATCATTGTTATATAATGGAAACTGTCTGTAAAACCAAATCAAAAAAGAACAAATCTATTGACATGCATGTCTGAAAGTAATACAAAGCAAATTCTCAACTTATTTTAATAAAAGAAAATAACAGTATAAAATGTGCTAAGTTGCTTCAGTTGTGTCCGACTCCTTGTGACCCTATGGACCGTAGCCTGTCAGGCTCCTCTGTTCATGGGATTCTCCAGGCAATAATACTGGAGTGGGTTGCCGTTCCCTCCTCCAGGGGATCTTCCTGACTCAGGGATCGAACCTGCAACTCTTAAGTCTCCTACATTGGCAGACGGGTTCTTTACCACTAGTGTCAACTATAGCCTCGTAATAATTCTGAAAAAGAGATTATTTTTTATCAATTTCCTTGCTATAATTAGTTTTTACATATGTGTAATAATAATTTTAATTGATAGTATAAAGGAATCCGGGCTTCCCCGATAACTCAGTGGTAAAGAATCTGCCTGTAATGTAGGAGATCCAAGAGCTATGGGTTTGATCTCTGGGTCAGGAAGATCCCCTGGAGTAAGAAGTGGCAACCCACTTCAGTAGTCTTGCCTGGAAGTCTCATGGACAAAGGAGCCTGATGGGCTACAGTCCAAAGGGTCACAAAGAGTCAGACATGACTGAGCGCATACACACACACATACACAAAGACATTTAACCTGAGAGTTTACTGCATTCCAAAATTTAAAATGTACAGAGTATTCTTATTTGTAGCTCTCTCCCTCAACCTCACAATATTTCTGCCTAAAAGTTAAACACCGATCTGCTGAATCTGCCAGTAATGGCAGTCCAAAGTTCCCATTCAGTGACAGCAACTAACTGTAACAGCCTTCTGCAAAAAGCAGGGTAAGGTGATCATTGTATAAGGTGGTCTTTACAGTAGGTGACTTGATTATTCCACCTCCATTCTTTAGCTCAGGCCAAGGGCTTCCTACTCCTTTCCCATATTCCCCTAACCACTTGGCCAAGTCCAGCTCTTTCCCCGGCTCTCCTTCTTGACAATGAAAGCAGGCGCCAGAGGTCCAAGAGAAAGAAAAGAAAAAGGCAGATTTGTTCAGTGCCATCTTATCTCCAGCACTAGGGTTCTTCTAGTGTGATGCCTTCCTATAAAGCACCAGTCCTTCCCATCTCATCAGTCCTCCCTGCAGACAGTTGCCGCTGATGACTGAGAGGTCACAGGGAGCTGGACCACAGAGCTTTTCCTCACTATTCCGTGACAAAGCACAAGGGAAAAATGTCCCCTGCCATAATTCTAAAAATATTTTAAAATAATCTGATGGCTGGCCTACTCATGAATTCTCAAAATTATTTGGTAAGATAAGAAAAGTTAAACTTATTATACTGTACACTTGGCCACTTTGTCAAATACTGCAATAGTATTTTTAGTTTATAAATTACTCCAAGCATAGTCCAATATAGGTCAAAGATTTTTAATGTAATATTACCCTGACTCAATTGAGCAGAATCCTTTAGCTTCTACTGTGCCTAATGCCCCAGACTATTAAAGAGTTCTAGAGTATTAACTTGAATATTTAATACCTGAGAGAGGAATTTACTGACCATATATCTCATATATCCAGAATTTCTCAAAGAATGTGCTTGGACACACTAGTGTGACGCAATGGTTAAAGATGAGTAGAAATACTGACTTGCCTTAGCCCTCAGGGGTGGTTGGGCAAAGGCTAGAGTCCAGCTACCTCATCCATTTATCCTACAGTGCTAGAGAAGTACAATTTTTATGTGTGATATAATATGAAACAGGCTGACAGTACTTTCATACAGCAATAAAATGAACTACACCAATGAAGTGCTAATCATTCAGACAGTCTAAGCAGGGTTAGAAAGGCTATCACAAGACACACCCTAACCACTAGGTCACACATTATCCGAGCAGTAAACATTTTGCTAAATCACTCTGTGACTATAGCACAGAATCTAAATTTAAACTACAATCAAGAGTCGAGAGATATAATAAGCTAACTGGCCACTAAATCTTCAAAGTTAAGGGCCACCCCTTGATACATTCTTCTTAGAACAGACTGTCTTGGCAATTAGGATTAAATGCCTATCCTCAAAAAAAGGGTTTCTATTCACCTCTTTCTGAATAATTCCTTCCTCCCGTTGAGTCAGTTTATTTCAAAAAAATTTCAATAACTTATCATAGGTGATACACACAAAGAATTTCATTTTCTCTTAGAAAGAATGAGAAAATAATAATAATCCAATAACAATGCCAACAATTTTTAAATTTCTACATCATTTGGTTTCATTTACTCCTCTTAGAAAGTAGAGAAATAGTTAATATTTAAATGTTACAAAAGGAAAAAATTAAGAAGTGTGCTTTGCAAACTTCTACATTTCCCTACCCCTTTCTTCCCCCACCAAAAGAAAATAATAATAAACAAATTACCTATTGGACTGGTTTTCTTGCACGAATGGATAACAGGTAATCAGGTAGCTGGGAATTGGAGTTGGTTCTACACCAGAAACATTTCCATTATCATTTGGGAGTGCCATAGGGATCATAAATGTATCAGGATTCTTCTTCTGGGGAATAAATGGTTCTACCTCAGCTGACAGCTTGACATTCTTCAAAGAGAAAGTGAAACACATTACTAGCAAGCAAGCAAAAACTTAAATAATACAAATTCACAACTTAACAATAAAAGAGACAGTCTTCTCAGTATTCACAAAACATTCAAAGGAAGAGCAAGGTCAAATTTAAAAAATTTAATCTGATTATGTTATTTAGACAAAGCCATCAACTGGAGGAAAAAATTTATCAAAGGTTACTACATTTCAATGAAGTCATTTCTTACATAACCAAAGCTGTTAAAACAATCAAGAGTACAAGGAAGTCATACCTCGGAGTCCAAAAATAAAGCTGGTAGTAAAAAAACAAAACAAAATAAAAAACAAATTAACTCTTCAGACAAAACACTGTGTTTTAAGTTAATTTTGTTAGTGGGAAAAAATCACTGAACAGAGTTCTGAAGGATAACTACTCTATATTTGTTTGAATAGTCTAAAAAAGTTTACTTCTGTCCATTGCAGGAAATTAGATTAGTATGGTTAAATTAAAAGGAAGGATAATGTCTACAATAAGTGAAAAAAACAACTTAGCACAAGGGAGAAAAACTTGCTTCACAGTTAAATTGAGAAAAAAGTGAGCACTTCAGCTTTCCAGCAAACAAACTGAGTAAATAAGGTAATCCAGAATACGTGCTCCATTTTAGTTTATTTTTATCTTTTCTTATAAATCTATAGATGTTTAACAGACATAATACACTACCATACTGCTGCTGCTGCTGCTAAGTCGCTTCGGTCGTGTCCGACTCTGTGCAACCCCACAGACGGCAGACCACCAGGCTCCCCCATCCCTGGGATTCTCCAGGCAAGAACACTGGAGAGGGTTGCCATTTCCTTCTCCAATGCATGAAAGTGAAAAGTCAAAAGCGAATTTGCTCAGTCGTGTCCAACTCTTAGCCGACCCCATGGACTGCAGCCTACCAGACTCCTCCAAACTACCACACTAAGGATGCACAAATTAGAGACAAAACTATAAAGAAAAGTAAAGAAGAGCAATGAAAGTCAGGACAGGAATTACTCTTAGGAAAGAGGAAGTTGTGATTGGGAAGAGGCACCTGGGAGAGCTTCTGAGGTACCCGACAAAATACTATATCCTAACATGGGTGGCACAAGGTCTTCATCCAATAACTCATTTAGCTGGACACTGGTTTTATGCATTTTTCTTTCTGTGTTTGCTACATTTAACTGAAATTTTTTAAATTTTAGTATAAAATAATCTATAGGCATATTCTGTAAAAGTAGAATGTTAAAAAACCACAAACATCTCAAGGAGACTTGGGGGAAAAAAACCCCACAAACAACAATATTAAAAGATAAACACTTTGCAAAACCAGTGAGTGGAATGCAATCCAATACTTCAACAACTCAAATCAACTACGTGAAAGCAATAGACCTAACCAGAACTTTTTCCCCACTGGGATGGCATTTATTAGAAGCTCCTATCAAGGCATATTTCTCTGAATAAATTTCATGCATGTTTCTCACAAAAGTAATCAGTAGAAAATCCAAAAAAATCTAAAGAAAAGACTTGACATGCTAAATATACATGCTGAATATACAGCCTTTTTCGAAACTGTTCAAAAAGAGTTCACTGTGAACATTCCAAAACACATGTCTAGGGGAAGAAATCTGAACTATACAGCAGTATCAATTTAATATCCTTCCTCCCCACCTGATGTAACTTTGAGGTCTACTTTTGTACTACTGACCAAATCTGAAGTAGATAACATAATTGTACTCATAAATACGTGTGAGTTGGTTTCTTGAATCTCAACATAGGAGGCAAAAACAAATGTTAATAGGCCAGTGATTTTCACTACGATAGTCATTAGGACTCAAAACTTATTTATTAAGGTATAAAATATTAACCTTTGAACATATGAGAATCCTGAACAGTTTTATAAATCTGGATTAGAAGACACTTGGAATTTTTTTCTAATTCAAGGTATATGGTTATATTAAATCCTCAATCCCATATGAAAAAAAGTAAGAATACTATTATAAAGAAATAAGGCAATTTAAAAATAACTTTTCCTGATACCCCCAAATAATACCAACTCATAAATTACTCTGGTAACAACAAATTCATATCCTTGCTCTTTCCCAGCAGTGTAGTGTTTAGGACTCCATTTCCACTGCAGGGGGCATGGGTTCAATCCCTGGTGAGGAAACAAATACCCCACAAGCCACACAGACTAGCCAAAAACAAAAAAAAAGTTGCAACAAGTTTTTTATACCTAGTCTCATCTGTTCTTTATATGTTTTGTGAATTTAGGTAATCACTATTCAAAAAGTGTCATGCATAATTTATAACTAATATCTGCACATATACACAGTATATGTCCCAAAAAATTAAAGTCTGTGTTGGCTTCTATTCTAAGTGCAATTCTAGATGTTGGCATTCAACAATAAAACTCACAAACACTGAAATGATCCTTTGTTTTTACCAAAAAAGAGAAGCTGCTGTAGTCAACAGCTGCACAAACAGAAGATGTCACTAGTAGGAACAGACTGGCAAACTTTCTCCTATAGTTACAACTCCCTATGGTTTTAAAAGTTGTTTGTCGTGACTTTGGGGCCTTCAGTGTCATACATCAAAATGCAGCCTCAGTTGTCCTCAGGCCTGAAAAGTAATGTTCATATGGCAAACTATTTTTTAAAATTTCACATAATAAAGGTCATACAGATAATATGTTAAGCAAGCAACAGATTTTGGCAGTTATTTCCATTATATTAATATAGAAATTAAAGGAAAAGATGTCTTACATAGTAGACAACAAAATGTTACGAAAAAATTAACCAGTTACTTCATACAATGATACTCCTCAGTTTGTATTTGTTTATTCTATTTATGCCATGATCATTAAGAAATCAGAAATTTTATAGCAAATTTTTGTCTCCTTAAAGAAAATAAAAATATGAAAGAAGTCTAGACACAGAACAAAATCTACTCCTGTACTACTATTTGCTTAAAAAACAAACAAAAAAGTAACTGTACTGTAAAATTACCTTTATCTTTTAGAAATTACTTCAGAATTTTCCAAGTTAATGAAAATCATAATCCCAGAAACCTGTATTTGAACAAGAAACTATAGAAATCTTATTTAAAAGTTTATTAAACAAATGCATTCAGATCACTGAGAGCCTGTATAATTTAACAAACACACTCTGAGCTCATGTACTGAAGAGAGTACCACGCTAGTATGAAGCACGCATCAGCAGAGAACGCATACTAAATTCCTCTGAGATAGAACTTTCATAAGAGTACAAATAATTTCCCCAGATTAAGCAACAGAAAAATGACACCCACTTAAAATCAAAACTGAAGTAGAACATAACAAAGCGTGCTCCTACAGTGAAATGTCAGTACATACTACACACCTACAGAAAAAATACGACTATGGAAACCCTCCACGTTCTTGCTATATTAAGGTAAATAGGATATATCAAACACTAAGATGTTTTTATGTATCATGACCAAAGATAAAACAAATGTCTCCTGAAGGAAAAAGTGCTTAAGAGATACCTGCTGGCTTTATTGTTTTCTAGTTGGAACGTCTTTTACTGAAAGTAAGCCACTTTCCAAAATTTATCAGTAGTTATACATATCAAGTTTTCCAAGACTTTAGAAAATACTGAAGAAAAAAATCAAAGCATATAACTTAAGACTCTGCCTACTTGCTTTCCTATTTATACATTTTCCCTCTTTTCTTAAAATGGACCACATTTAATCTTGTTAAACTCTGATGGTACTTTTCTAAAACCTAACTTTCTAAATTTAATACTAGTTTTTGGACTATCTATTCATTTTCTCTTTTTCTTTGAGGAGTTCTCCCCCGCCCCGCCTTTCCTTGGATGCTTAATTTTTAACTTCCTTTTAAAATGCTGAACAACGAAAACATTTATGACTACGCATTTGCCTCAGAGTATAGCTTCAGCCACATCCCATACATTTTAATATGCAGTATTTTATTACGTTTTAAAAAATGTTTAATTACACTTTTTAATTCCCCTTTGACTTAAAAACTTAGGGGGAAATGCCTCTTTAAATTTTCAAATGATATTTTCACTAAATGAGCATTCTTTACTTTCTTTTTGATTACAAAAGCATTTTTAAAATGTTAAGGCAATCGCTTACTTAGATCTATAAAAGCTAACTCTAAGTATTACTGAATAATAAACATTTTAGAGTAACTTATTTAGAATATAGTTTGCAGTGCTGACTCTATTTGACATTTGTAATTATTTAAAGAAAAAAATGATAAGCCAGATAATTTTATACCTTTATTGGTAAACAGCTCTTTGCATGAAACCATGTTTACTTATCATACATCTGGTTTTCTAAGAATTAAAGGCATTAGTGATCAATAATTTTGCAAATTACTTTAAAAGAACTTATCTAACATTAATGTACTAAAAACTAAGCCAGTGTTTAAATTATTTGATAATACAAGAGATTGTCAACCTCAAGTGTTCTGTCACTTCTAAAGTCAGTTTATTTTTTAAAAAAGTCTCAAAACACTGTCCTAAATGTCGTAAAAATAGAAATACAAAAACTTTATAAACAAACTCCATCATTTAGTCTTCACATCCCTTTATATCAGGTTTTTTTTCCCCCCTTTAAGGACAGAAGAAAAAAAAAAAAAAAAACACCTAAGATCTGGCACAGCTAAATAAACAAAACAGATTTTTTTTTTAAATGCACTAAAAAAAAAAAAAAGCACTCTACTAAGCAGTATTCTTTCTCAGAATTAACTCTGGCAATTAAAATAAGCTACTCATTTTGATTTAAAACAGTCTTGCTAAAAGAGGTTACTCCTGAGATTCTCTTATGGTTATAACATTTTTTTTCAAATAGTCATTACTGCAATTAAGATTACTAGCTAGCATGTATTCCCAGTAACTTGCTTTTTATAATCTTGATCAACACACACAGAATTTATCCGTTTATACAAAGATTTTATATATATATATAAACAAGAAGTAATTCCAATAACTACAACTTCAAGCAAAACACGCTTAGATGTTTTTTAAGTTACACTTGTGCAATACTCCAAGGATTTCACTTAGATTAAGACAAAGTGCAGAAAGTCTGTATTAGTACTAGTCTTTAAAAATCAAACTTTTATGAATACTCAACCACTATAGTATTATAATAACTTTTAATACTGTAGACATTTCCAGAAATTCTGAATATAAACCAACACTGGTTTAAAATAAATGTTTTGAGAGAAAAGTGGAAATTCAGCACATGTGGCATCTGTTTTTAATGACTTTTACCTATTAAATTCATTTAGTAAAAATATAAAAGTACATTCCAAATAACTTGGAAAAGCCATTACATTACTCAGTGGTATCGTGAAAGCAATCAAGAACTCCACACAGTGGACAGATCTCAGTTCCAGCCCCTAATCTATCATTAAGTTAATAGTTCTGTGCCTTTTTCAATGATGAATATGAGAATATAATGAAAATAATGGAGTTTTGCCATCAGAAAAGTGCTAATTTAAAATGAAGGAGACTCCTTCCAGGTTATCCATCGACCCCTGAATTAACTGCCTACAGCATGAACTAGGCAAAGCAGCATCACTTCTTGGGATCTTAGCTTCCTTTGAGTGTGGGGGAAGAGGAATTGATTCAGATTATTCTCTCATAATCCCGTAAGATTAGCCTAAGGGAAGAGGTAGGAGGTACTGGAGAGAAAAAAAAGAAAAATTCTTCAACCTACATTTATGTTTTTTTCTGAAGCTTAAATTTCTACAAGATTTTAATAGGCTGTGGACTCTGGAAAGATACGGGATGAAAGACAAAAGGGCTCTCTAAAGAATCTGCTCATAGCACTTGCTATCAAGATAATTACATACAAATAACTATGCTAAAAGTTACCATCTAAATAGTTAATTACATTTCCTCTAGGATGAAAGAAACCATAAGTATATACATGGAACCATATACATGGAACCATAAGTATATACATGACAGCATTACTAGTTACAGCTCTGTCATCCTAGTGAAGGAACAAAATGTTTAACCCTTTCATTAGTAACACAAGTACTGGAAAATCATTCAAGAAAATTTCTTATTCACTTCTCAGGCTTTGAAATTTCGGGTGCTTTTTGATAGGTATCTTGAAAAATTAATTTTCCTTAAATTGGATATGGGGGCATATAAAATACCTTGGATCACAGGAAAGCCTGCATTAATTTGTCAAGGGGCCCCCATCAGTTTTGCTTTGGTAAATACACATACTGTTTCATAAAACTCGCTTGTGTTTTCAGTCATATTCACACAAGCTTTTATTAAAGATTTTTATACAAAGGAAAAAAAAGAAAAAGAAAAAAACAAAACAAATATCCACAACCAGGAAGCGGCTGTCTGCTGAAAGAGCCCGATTTCAAAATCTGAACTAGTTACATATATACACATAAATTCCAGCTACATATATACAAATACAAGAATTTGGGAAATCTTTTCTCGTTATTCAGGTGTTAATTATCCATTTGTAAAGTAATCAGGCTAATCCCTAATCTCTCCTTTTCCTTCATCTATTTGCCGAGTTCATTACTGGGCAAGGCCTTCAACTGAAGAGGGGGAATGGACAGTGAGTAAACTTCCATTTCATCAAATTAAATCCTTTCATACAGATCTCAGAATGGAAAATACTGAAACTTTTTGGAGGGAAGAAAACTATTATTTTAGATTTTTCTCCTTTTTTTTTAAACACTGTCACCATCCCAGCCTCCCAGCACCTTCTAGCTTGGATAATCAATAATTTGATGCAACTGAAACACTAATGGGACTTCGTGAATACGAAAACGGGCTCGGAAATGAACTCGTCCTTCGGGTCCTACACCTTTAAAATATAAAATCGATGTTTTAAAAATACTATTTTTTTTGGCAAAATAACTGGCTAGAAGGGCAAAGGGAAACCGCAGTATTTCATATCTAAAAGGAACACCTCCCTAAAACCACTGCAAAAACAATGCTTCACTCAAGGGAACGTAGATCTTTAAAAGCCCATAACCCCTCCTTCATCTGTAGTTATCACACATTCCCTGACAGTTTTTCTAAGTGAGAAGCCTTTCCACCTTGAAAACACATTCCAGAACTGAAGGGAAGGGGGAGGGGGGTAGTATTTGGTGAAGTTATAAACCCTCTCCTTGGAAAGAACGGACAACTTAGGAATCTTCTGGCCCCTTTCACCAAACAAGTCAGGGGGGCCAAAAGCAAGTCCCCAGCCCGGGGGTAATCGGGGCTGAAAAAGCCCCCAAGCTCGAGACAGCATCTGAAACAATGCAGGAAGAGGGGCGCCGCCAGGATCCCGGGGAAAGGAGGTCTGCGCCAGCAGGAACCCGAGGGCTCCGGCCGTCCGGGCCCACGCTCGGAGACGAGGGCCCGCCCGGGAGGAAGCCGCGACCCCCAGCTCCCGGCCCGACCGGCCTGGCTCAAGCCCGCGTACCTGGTCTGCGGGGGCTCGGTCCATGGCGCCTGCAGCCGCAACGGGCCCGCGTTAGTCGGTGTGGAGAGTGCCTCGGGCCGCTTTCTCCATGGCCCCCCGCTCGGGTCCAGACCGGGCTCCGGACCTCCGCCCCTATCTAGCTGGCCGCGACGCAGAGTCCGGCTACGCCACTGGCCCAGGAGGCGGCCCCAGCTCCGGGAGGAGGAGGCAGCGGCAGCCTCGGGGAGGGATCATCTGGGACGGAAGCCGAGGAGGGCCCAAATGAGCTAGAGGCGTAGTCGGAAATGGCGGAGCGCGGAAGGGAAAGAAGGGGGCGGAGGTCCACAGAGGCAGTGGGCGGAGTGACCGCAGGCGGCCTGAGCTGGCGGAAACCCAACGCGAGCTGGCGGAAACCCAACGCGAGCTGGCTCTTCTGGAGGTTGAGGCCAGCTGGACATTCTCAGGAGCATGTACCCTGAGCCACTCAGCGCTTTGCGTCGGATGTAACTGCCCCTCTGGACTGCTAAACTAAGGAGTGCGGAGCCACTTGGACACGCGCGTTTTAGACTTTAGGGACCTCGGAGACCACTTGAGTCTGTCAGCCTCAGTCCTGTGGGACTCTGCAACCCTATCGTGGACTGTAGCCAGCCAGGCTCCTCTGTCTATGGAATTTTTTAGGCAAGAAAACTGGAGCTGTTTGTCATTTCCTACTTCAGAGATCTTCCTTCCCAAACCAGGGCTGGAACCGGTGTCTCTTGCGTCTCTTGCATTGGCAAGTGGATTCTTTGCCACTGCGTCACCGTGGAAGCCCAGAGACCACTTTCCCATCCCAAACCACCTCTGGTATATCGGAAGAGCTTTTAGCTGCCTGTACACATGTTATTCTTTCTTATGTCATCTGGCCAAAGGAAGCCTTGACTGTAAAGGAGAATACCACTGTATGGCGACCACTGAGAAATGAGACAGGAAGCTCCACAAATACTGGTTAGGTAATTCGTTGTCAAGGACCAGGTTCAACCCTAGGCTCACCTTCAGGCTTCTCTGCCCTATCTCAGAACCCCTAATTTTTCCCACCTCTCAACAGGTAACATACTCTGGTATGTTGCTTTTCCACCGTGCTTATTGATTGTTCCTTTTACCTTCTGTTCCTTAGTTCCTTGAGGAAGGAGACTGCCATGAAATTGGACAATCATTGTGGATTGCCTCTGGATATCTGCTCAAACACATCCTCCAACACATCCCCTAAGAGCTCTTGTTTGCTGGTCAGTTTCAGGGTAAGGAAGAAAAATTAAAAGCTATATAAGCTTGTTGTTGTTCAGTTGCTAAGGCATGCCCAACTCTTTGCCACCCTATGGACTGCAGCATGCCAGGTTTCCCTGTCCTTCACTATCTCCCAGAGTCTGCTCAAACTCATGTCCATTGAGTCGGGGATGCCATCCAATCATTTCGTCCTCTGTCACCCACTTCTCCTGCCCTCAATGTTTCCCAGCATCAGGGTATTTTCCAGTGAGTCAGCTCTTGGCATCAGGCTGGCCAAAGTATGGGAGCTTCAGCTTCAGCATCAGTCTTTCCAGTCAATGTTCAGGGTTGATTTCTTTAAAGATTGACTGGTTTGGAAAAAAAAAAAAGATTGACTAGTTTGATCTCCTAGCTGTCCAAGATGCTCTAAAGAGTCTTCTCCAGCACCACAGTTCAACAGCATCAAAGCATAAAAGCTAAATTATACTTAAGGAAGGGAGTAGAGGTGGCTCCTGTTTTGAAGGGCTGGTGTGGAGATACACAGCTGGAGAAGTGTTTTGAGAATCTTGCTTTGTTATGCTTCAGTGAAAACTTGCATTGCCTTTTCAGTTAGTCTGGCTCAATAGTCTAGTTTTATTTGAATAGGACGTCAAGAAGAGGTAGTCTGTGGAGGCCCCAAATGTACTTAAGTTGGTACTATATTTTGACCTGGTGAAAGGAGTTATGTAAAGTTAATAAGACTTACATCAAGGCTGGCAGCAGAAATTATTTCTAAGGAGAAACATATTTGTATGTAAAGATCTCTCATTTATTTAGTTTTAGTAGCTCTACTTCCTCAAATTTTTTGTGTGCGTGTGTGTACATATATGTGTGTGTCTGTGTTTATGTGCTTAGGCTCATATATATGTGATGGTTACATACTTGAGTGATTTGTGTTTCATGTTAAGTCTCTAGTGTCTATCAGTGAATGCTGAATGAATTTAGGTTTGCTCAGAAAAACTAAACTATTTAGAATATGTAGTTATGTAAACTAACAGATGATCATCTTGCTTCACACTTGAAAGGTAAAAAGAACTCTGAATTTCCAGAATTTCCCCCATGGTGTCTTTAGCATAAGATACCCCTATCTGAGTAAAAATTCAGTAACAGTACAGTCATAAAAGTACCGTAGTACTTTGGTTTTCTTCCTTTAAAGAATGACCTAAGGATATTGAAATATAGGATCTTGAAGGATCTTTCTACTTTATAGAATTTTTATGACTATGAAATAGTTCTTGCAGAGGATCTTTTATGTATAAGACAGTCACTTAAATTTTAGAACATATTTATGAAAAATTATAAGAACAAAAATGTCACAATGCCCTTCTAATTTAACCCAATCCTAGGAAAGCTATTATTCTAATAGCTATTAGAATAAAAATTTAAATCTATGAAGGAAGAGAAGACATTTTAAAACATTACATTTTACAGATGATTGAATTTTAATTAAGTCTTTCATTCAGCAACAAATATTTTAACGTGCTAGGTGCTAGACTAAGTACTGGAGGTTAGTAGTTAATAAGACACTGAGGACAGAGGCCATGTTTGTCTTGTGGGCAAGACATACATAAAACAAATAAAGGTGAGCTGAGTGTCATGAAACAGGAAGCTCAATAGTTTCTACCATAGTGTGGGATGGAAGGTCAGGGAAGTTATATCTAAGTGAATAGAATCTAAGGAAACACCTGAAGGGTGAGTAGGGTTTATGATGAGTAAGGGGGAAGAAATAGGGAAATTGTTCCAAGGAAAAGGAATGGCAGGTGTGAGGACTCAGGTAGTAGAGAGAATTCAGCATTAGTTCTTAAACAAGCTCGCTCCTTGAAATGAAAATTCTGGAGGAGAGGAATAATCCAATAAAGCAAGGCTTCTGAGAGGATTGGAAAGGATAGGAGGAAAAACCAGAAGAAGAAATTGACCTCAGGTGGGAGTAGGTGTATGTTGTTTACAATGACAAAATGAAGAAAGGAGAGGTTTGGCTACATTTCTAAGTTGGAGAATGCTTGTCAGATGGCTTCTGTTTTATCAGTGAAATGGGAGGCAAAATTATCTTCTGATAGTGGAGGAAAGCAGAGTTGTGATGATCACCCACTTTTCAAAAGTCAGCAAACACTTTAGACTTGTGCATGTTATTTTGGGTAAATTTTACATCAAAAGATAAACACTATGAATAAGTATTGAACTCTAGTTTTAACAAATACATGTACCTATGTAACCCAAATCTCTATCAAAATATAGAATGTTACCATTCTATAACATTCTTTTAAACTTCTAAAACTTCTCAGGAATTCCCTGGTAGTCCAGTGGTTAAGAATCTGCCTTGCAATGCAGGGGATATGGGTTTGATCCCTGGTTGGGGACCTGGGATCCCACATGCTGCAGAGCAACTAAGCCCACTGTACCAAAACTATTGAGTCCATGTGCCACAAATAAGACCTGACACAGCCAAATAAATATTTTTTTAAAAAGCAGTTTATGAAAAACAAAACTTCTCTACTTTTTCTAGCCACAGCAATCAGAAAAGAAGAAATAAAAGGAAGAGAAGAAAATTGGAAGAGAAGAAAAACTCTATTTACATATGACCTGATATTATAGATAGAAAACCCTGAAGTCTCTATCAAAAAAGAGAAATTAAGGAAATGATCCCGTTTACAATCACATCAAAAAGAAAGAAGTACCTAGGAATAAACTTAACCAAGAATGTGAAAGACCTATACTCTGAAAGCTATAAATCATTAATGAAGGAATTTGAAAATGATACAAAGAAATGGGAAGATATCCATAAGGGATTAATATCCAACATATATAAACAGCTCATGTGCTGTGCTATGCAGTGCTCAATCGTTTAAGTCATGTCCATCTCTCTGCAGCCCCATGGACCGTAGGCCACCAGACTCCTCTGTCCGTGGGATTTTCCCTGCAAGAGTACTGGAGTGGGTTGCCATGCCCTCCAGGGGTTCTGAGTGATAGAAACTGAGTCTCCTATGTCTCCTGTATTGCAGGCAGATTCTTTGTTACTGAGCCATCAAGAAAGCCCAAACAGCTCATATAATTATATATATATATATATATTTTAACTAATTTAAAAAATGTGCAAGAAGAAGCTGAATAGACATTTTTTTTTCCAAACGAGACATAAAGATGGCTTACAGGCACATGAAAAAATGCTCAGCATCACTAATTATTAGAGAAATGTAAATCAAAAGCAAAAGGAGATAGCACTTCACACTTGTCAGAATGGCTCTCATTAAAAAGTCTTCAAATAACTAATGTTGGTGAGGATGAGGAGAAAAAGGAATATGGTAAACTGTTGATGGGAATATGAATTGGTGCAGCTACCATGAAAATAGTATGCAGTTTCCTCAAAGAACTAAAGATAGAAATACCATATGATCCACCAATGCCACTGTTGGGTATATGTCCAAAAATAAATGTCCCACTAATTTGAAAAGATACATGCATGCCAACGTTCATAGAAGAGTTATTCCCAATAGCCAAGATATAGGGCTATTTCAAACCTTAAAAGATGATGTTGCTAAAGTGCTACACTCAATATGACAGCAAATTTGGAAAACTCAGAAGTGGCCATAGGACTGGAAAAGGTCAGTTTTCATTCCAATCCCAAAGAAAGGTAATGCCAAAGAATGTTCAAACTACCACATAATTGCACTCTTTTTACAGGCTAGCAAAGTAATGCTCAAAATTCTCCAGGCCAGGCTTCAATAGTATGTGAACTGAGAACTTCCAGATGTTCAAGCTGGATTTAGAAAAGGTAGAGGAACCAGAGATCAAATTGCCAACATCCAATGAATCATAGAAAAAACAAGAAAATCCCAGAAAAACATCTACTTCTGCTTCATTTACTGCACTGAAGTCTTTGACTATGTGGATCACAACAAAATGTGAAAATTCTTAAAGAAATGGGAATACCAGAACATCTCACTTGCCTCCTAAGAAACCTGTATGCAGGTCAAGAAGCAACAAGTAGAACCAGACATGGAACAAAAGACTGGTTCAAAATTGGGAAAGGAGTACATCAAGGCTGTATATTATCACCCTGCTTATTTAACTTCTATGCAGAGTACATCATGAGAAATGCTGGCTGGATGAAGCATAAGCTGGAATCAAGATTGCCAGGAGAAATATCAGTAACTGCAGATATGCAGATGACGCCACCCTTATGGCAGAAAGTGAAGAGGAACCAAAAAACCTCTTCGTGAAGGTGAAAGAGGAGAGTGAAAAAGCTGGCTTAAAACTCAGACTTCAAAAAACCAAGATCATGGCACCAGTCCCATCACTTCATGGCAAATAGATGGGGAAACAATGGAAGCAGTGACAGACTTTATTTTTGGGGGCTCCAAAATCACTGCAGATAGTGACTGCAGCCATGAAATTAAAAGACGCTTGCTGCTTGGAAGAAAAGCTATGACTAATCTAGACAGCAGATTAAAAAGCAGAGACATTACTTTGTCACAAAGATCCATGTAGTCAAAGCTGTGGTTTTTCCAGTAGTCATGTATGGATGTGCGAGTTGGACCCTAAAGAAGGCTGAGTGCCGAAGAATTGATGTTTTTGAACTGTGGTGTTGGAGAAGACTCTTGAGAGTCCCTTGGGCTGCAAGGAGATCAAACCAGTCAATCCTAATGGAAGTCAGTCCTGAATATTCATTGGAAGGACTGATGCTGAAGCTGAAACTCCAATACTTTGGCCATGTGATTTGAAGAGTCAACTCATTGGAAAAGACCCTGATGCTGGGAAAGATTGAAGGCAGGAGGAAAAGGGGACGACAGAGGATGAGATGGTTGGATGGTGTCACTGGCTCAATGAACTTGAGTTTGAGCAAGCTCTGGGAGTTGCTGATGGACAGGGAAGCCTGGCATGCTGCAGTCCATGGGGTTGCAAAAACTCGGACATGACTGAGTGAGTGAACTACAACAACAACAACAAGATATAGAAGCAACACAAGCCCATCAGCAGATGAATGGATAAAGAAGATGTGGTATATATACACAATGGAATATTACCTAGCCATAATGAAGAATGAAATTCTGCCCTTTGCAACAGTGTGGATGTACCTAGAGACTATTATGCTTAGTGAAGTAAGTCAGATGGAGGAAGACAAATACTCTTATGTTATCACTTATATGTGGAAATTAAAAAAATAAAGCATACAAATGTGTATAACAAAAAAGAAACAGAGTCAAGAATATAAGAACAAAGTAGTGTTTAGCAGTGGGGAGAGGGAAGGGAAGAGGGGCAAGATAGAGTTATGGGATTAAGAGACACAAACTATTGCATATAAAATAAATAAGGAACAAGTAGATATTGTACAGCACAAGGAAAGATAGCCATTATTTTGTAATAACCTTAAATGAAATATAATCTATAAATATTGTATCACTATGTTGTATACCTGAAACTAATAAATCAGCTACACTTCAATTTTTTTTTAAGAAATTAAATAAATCTTCTCTACTTTAGTCAGATGATTATCTTTTTCACTGTTGTAAATTCACTACCTACACCAATTTCTGGTAGATAGAAGTTGCTCAATAAATATTTGTTGAATAAATGAACATTTGATAGGCTATTAAATTAGAATTCTTTCAGCCAGGGTTGGGTTTTGTTAGACATGTACATTGTATTAAATGAGCAGGATTCAGTAAAGTGTGAATGCTTTTATATTTTGTCTTCAAATTCTCTGAGGACCACTTTTTTTCCCCCTGTGTTGGATGAAATCTCATGAAGATCACACAAACTTCATTTCAGGTTAAAGCTTTCCCTTTTCCTGAGCTCAGTTCTGCTTCAGGCTGGAAACTTCAGTAGAGGAAGCAAAACAGGCCACTTTTGTTTTGTTTTCTATCTTTATATCTATGCCTCCTCTTCCTTAACTACATGCTGGTTAAGGTTTTAGATTCCTCCAGGTTTGGGCTGTGAAGGGGAAGATGGTAGACCTTCTCAGAGGTCTCAGATGTATGCCATGCACTGCACTTTCAGGCCATCACTAATGATCCTAGCCTTCAGCCCTTGGGTTTCTGAAGTTTCAACCCTCAACTAGATCCCTTGTGTGCTCAGCCAAACAACCTTCTTGCTGGACTCCCTTTTAAAACAGCTTTTACCACCATCCCTGGGAACATTTTGCTACACTTGATTTATGACATATCCATCCATCCACCCATCTAGCAATCCCATTAACCAATCTTACTTTTGGTGTGTTACAAAGTAAATTGCTAACATAATACACTTTCCCCTGAGAAAAACTCACATGTATCTACAGTTGGTGAACATGAAGCTGGTTTGCAGCATTCTCTCTGATCTGATTTGGTTTTCTCAGGAAAGATTCAGATCCTAGGTCCCTGTATTCCCCCAGACTTCAGGTGACATGTATCAAGTTCTCCAAGTATTTCCCTGAAACCTCCTCTCAGGTAGCTTGAGGTAAGGGGAAGCATCTCTTTTTTCCCCCAGTGGGAGGTGTGAGTACCTATCAGGTAGCTTCAAAGCAATACCTCTTCATGAGTCATCAGATCACCCCAGCCATCCCCCAGCCTTGAACTGGAGATGAGTGATGAATAATACTGAGCCGCAATTTCTTGGCATATTTTACATGGTAGGCTAACATCTGACTTTAGATGTAGGGGAGATTGGCACCTATCTATTGTCCTTTTGGGACTCAGTCATAACAGCATGTATGTCAAGTTACATGTGCATTTATTTAACAAGTATTTTTTGAGCACTTGTTCTATGCCAGGCACTAGTCTAAGTAGTAAGGATACAAAGTTGAACAAGACAAAGTTCCCGCTCTCATGTAATTTACCGCTAAGTCTGGGTGACAGATAATAAGTATATTTTAAAAAGAAGATAATTTCATGTGGAGATGAATGTCATGAAGGAAATAAAGCATGCTAATGTGATTAATGCAGATAAAGGTGGAGGTGGACCACTTTCATAGGCTGACTTCAAAGGAGGTGATATCTGGCCTGAGATTTGAAGAATACAAAAGGTAGAGGGAAACAAGAGCAAAGGCCCCAGGAGGAAAAACTCTTGTCATTAAAGGAACAGGAGGAGACAGGTGTCAAGCGGGAGGAGGAGAGTGGCATGAGCGATGAATGGTACATGAGACCAGAGCCAAACCAGATCATGTTAGAAATTTATAGGCCATGGTAAGGAGTTAGGATTTAACTTTAATTTCAAAAATCATTCAAAAGACTTCAAAGAGGTGCATGGAATTCATGTTTTGACTGAGTGCTGAAAAGATAAATGTTAAAATTAATACTTACCTTCTAGTTTATAAGAGGGCTTCTCCGTTGGCTCAGATGGTAAAGAATCCACCTGCAACACGGTGTATGAGAACAAATCTGAATGGTTATATAAGAATTGGGTTAAAAAAAAGAATTGGGTTATTTTTACAATTTTATCATAAAAAATTTAGTAACCAAACTTTAGAAGTTTCAACTAATGCAGGAACAACTTCTCAGCATTATAATTTCTACATGTTCCTGAAGTCATGCTACTACATATTGTGATTTTAAAGAACAGCCTACTCTCAACTATGGTCAGGTGAGGGGCAAAGTATTTTCTCGCTAGTTCTTCTGTATAGAATACTTCTCTACACAGTAATGTTGTAATATGTAATATGATAGTGACATTGCACCTACTGTTAAACTTCCCTTCCTTTCTAATAGAAGCTGAATACGATAAATTTTATTTGCTTTATCTCCTGGCCAATGGAGAAGATTCAATTTCATAGTAGCCCTCTAGAAGCTAGAGGGCATGTGCTCTGAAGAAAATACTTTATGAATATTTTCATAAGCAGATCTAAGATTGTTACTCTCATTTAGAGTTTTAGTTTCTCATGTGCTTATTTCTGCATGCCTTTGTTACTAAATTAAATGTATATTTTTGGCTCAAGAGGGTATCATTTTCTTCCTAAAATTATCTAGTCAAATCTTTCTTGTATTAACTTTCAGTTAATCCCCCTGTTTATTTAAATATTGGAAAGCTCTCCATAATCTCTTTACATAAAATTAACAACTTTCACAATCACCATTATTACCTTACTCTATATTTAAACTACTAATAGAATTTCAACATAAGGATTCAGTCCAAAATGCTTACTTATATTTAAAAGTATATATCTACATATTAATAATAATGCTCTCTGACATACCTTGTTCTTACAGTTTATATATGTATGTGACATGTGCTCAGTCATGTCCGACTCTTTGCAACCCCATAGGCTGTAGCCTGCCAGCCTCCTCTGTCTCTGGAATTTTCCAGGCAATAATACTAGAGTGGGTTGTCATTTCTGCCTTCAACGGATCTTCCCGACCCAGGGATTGAACCTGTGTCTCCTATGTCTTTAACCCATTGAGCCATCAGGGAAGCCCCATAGCTTATATAGTTATGCTGATTAGAAATGATGGTAACCCAGTGAGATCACCTGATGGGGGTTAGCAACTTTTAAATACATAGCACAGTATTGTTAACTATAGTCACTTGCTATATATTACATCCCAAGGACTTCCCTGGTGGCTCAGAAGGTAAAGAATCTACCTGCAATGTAGGAGATCTGGGTTTGATCCTTGGTTTGGGAAGATCCCCTGGAGGAGGGCATGGCAACCCACTTCGGTATTCTTGTTTCCATATCTTGTCTATTGTAAATAGTGTTGCAATAAATAGGGTTGTATAGCTAGCTTTTCAAGATAGTGATTTCATTTTCATTGAATAAAGACCCAGAAGTGGGATTGCTGGATCGAATGATAGTTCTATTTTTAATTTTTTGAGGAAACTTTATATTATTTTCCATAGTGGTTGAACCAATGGGAATTTGGCATTTTGGCCATATAACAAGGCTAGGACATAGCTGAAGTTGAGTATATATCTCGTTTTTTTTGCAGGAAAGTAACATGATCTAATGTCAAGAAGGTATTTAAAGTGACAGGCCATGGAATTAAAGCTGCATAAAGATAGTATTAACTGAAAATTACTAGAGGTAATATCTGCTTGTTTTTTCCATATAAGAGAAATCCACCAAAATTTCCATGTAGTAGTAGCAAACTGATAGGAAAAAAGGTTCCATTGACAGTATCAGTGGTGTGATGGAAAGATGGCTACTATTCCCCTATTCATACCTGAGAGCCTCCAAGCTGCCCCTCTTGTTCAAGTTATCCCGCAGGGCTCAAACTCTCACTTGAGACCTTAGTTGGAATGTATGTGACCTTTGGTTGAGGCCTTCCCTGATCACCTTCTTTACCATAGGTATGCACATAGTCCCTTTCCCCTTCTAGCATTTTCCACAGTACTCGTCACCACCTAAAACGCTACTTATTTTGTTTTGTTTACTGATAATCATTTTCTACTAGAATATGAGCTCCACAAGATCAGGGATTTTGTTTGTTTTGTCCATTGCTGGGTAGTCCCAATGCTTAGAAACTCAGAAGCCCTCAGTGTGTATTAACTGTTGCTATTCCAATTGGACACTCTAAACTTGCTCCTTAACCAGCCTAAACACTTCAGGGACAGCTCACTGCTTACTCTGAATGTATTCTGTGCTTTCCTACCTCCCCGACTTTGCTCATGTGGTTCTTCCTACTCTGTGCCTGTCCCATCTTAAAACTCATTTCCTTGATGAAAAAGGTTCTCTTCAAAATTCCACTAGCTAGTTATGCCACATTCTACCTTAAATTGCTTATGTACTGTATATAATTATTTATGTAATTATTTTCTTTCTCAGAGTGTACACGCCTTGAAAACAGTGTTGCTTAACAATGTTTGTTGAATGAGTGAATGAACTTGCCTTTGCAGATGACTCAGACACTCACCAGAAGAAGGAAGAGAGGTAATTAAGTGGTAGGCCTAAATGGCAACCCACACCCCCTCAGTTCTTGCAAGAATACAGGTTGCATATGAAAAAATAAAAACAGAAGATGATAACATCCAAAAATAATTTGTGGATGGTAAGATCATCCATGTAAAACTATAAACTGTCTAATGAATAATCTAGTTTAGGTAAGATTGAGTTGAAAAGGAATGAGTTTATTGCATAAAGGAACTTGGAGAGTCACATAAAAATTAGACATGACATTCTTTTTTATGGTGGTGAGGTCTTTAAGCCAAGCCAGCTTAAAACAGGAAATAACTTCCCAGATTTATTATGGTGTCCTTCAGATTATTTTCATGAACTGTTCCAAATCTCAGTCTTTTTAGAGGACATTCCCTAATGATAGTGAAAACAATAAATCTCCGATATTTCCCCTTCATTCCGAAGTGCTCTGTAAATCTGAAATTGAAAAATCTCCTTCAACTCAACATGGTTTTTTTTTTTGCCCTGACTTCAAAAACCTTTGTTAACAAGCTATTTAGATTTTTTCAAGTCAGTGACTCATATCTTCAGCCCCCAAACCTGGGTTCTTTCTGGAATGTCCTTTCTGAGCCAGCAGAAGCTCACTTCATCAGCAGAGCTTGATTTTTGAAGCCAGGAATTTATGAAGCTGAACCTGTGAATATATAAATCTTATTCACCTTGATATGTACCAAGTTTTCCTAAGGCCTTTAATCAGCTAGACTGAGCAAGAAATGTATCCATCTCAGAAGGGAAAATAACAAGTGCTAGCTAAATAACTAAACCTGGCAGAGATAAAGCCTCTGAAAAGAATCCCACTCCATGGAATACCATCAAAAGAAATATATGTTATAGATGAGAGAATGTTTTTTTCTTTGAGTTTTAAATGTTTTGCATAATAACACCATAACAATAAGAGAAAAATGAAAAAGAAAGTCACTCAGCACCTCATCTGTTTAATATATGAAGGATTTTTTTTTTCTAGTTTCTGTGCATCTACATGCATCGCTATCTATAGGACATAGTTTAAATTTATGTAACCTAGAGGCTCTCAGAACTACTGTACAAAGGAATGATGTTACTATCTAGTAATGAAGTAGGAAGAAATAACTGCTCCCCCTGCCCAGAGCCTATATAAAGGAGATCTGGGAGCTGGGGAGGAGCCAGAAGCAGGTAGGGGGACTCTGAGAGATGAGGCCCATGACTGATCTCAGAGAATGCTTCACTCAACTGAATGTATGACCCAGGAGGTCCAGACACCTGTCACTGACCTGAGAACACAACAGGGTTTCTCCATAGGATCTCAGCTATCATTCCTATTCTTTTCAACAACAACTGGCATCTTTACGTTGACAATGATATCAAATCAGTTCTCCCTCTCCAGATGATCTAGGCCCTGTATTATCTCAGCCCGTGGATAGAAGGTGGTATCTGATAATGTTGAGAGGATAAATAAGGTAACAACATAAAATTCTAAAATCGTGTTGGAAATACAGGGAAAACTCCCGCATGGTGGTATCATCCCCAAAGATCCATCAGCACCAGAGTCAACAAGAAACCACATGGCAAGGTGTTTTTATTGTCTCACCTGCATGGGGTCTCAAAGAATTGGACACGACTGAGCACGCACATGCACACATGCTTATAAAATGTCAGCCTCTTTCCCAGTCTTTCCACAGTCAGAACCCTTAAGGAAGACAACTGTAGCAAATCCCAGGCTTGTTGTTTCTGGCGGTCTGCCCTGTTTCTTCACATTTACTTGTAACAGGCCAGGCTTTCACCAGCCAGGGGACCTTGGGGTCTCTGAATTCCCAGCTGTTCTCAACCCTAACAAGCTGCATTTCATAGGCTTTGAACTGGTGAAGGTCTCTGAAAGAGAAACAGTAGGAACCGCAGTCCCTGGCAGTCAAGAATGAAGATATGTAAAGGCTGTTCAAAATGACCCCTTGCTGAGTAGTAATAATAACAAGAGCTTACACTGATTGTGCCAGAAACAGTACTGAGCCCCTCGCAGAAGGCATCTCAGTGAATTGTCACAGTGATCCTCGAGGGAAGATCGAGGATCTTTTTTTTTTTTTCTTTTTCTTTTTTTTTCTTTCAGAAGGGAAAACTGAAACACATTAAATTAGCTTACGTGAGGGAGTTCCCTAGTGCTCCAGTGGTTGGGACTCCACATTTCCACTGTAGGGGACATGGGTTCCATCCTTGCCTGGGGAACTAAGATAGGACCACCATATGCCCCGTGGCCAAAAAGTAAAATAAAATCCACTACATAGATATTTTAAAAAAATAAGTTATGAAATTAGCTTACATGAGATTCAGTATAGTTAAAAAGTGGCAAAATTTGAATTTGAATACAGTGAACAAAGGAACATAAGGAGACCATGCTTTCCTTGTAGTGAGACTCTTCCTTGGGACTCTAGCCTAAAAGGGGTGGCAGTGGGAGGGGCAGGAGGTGGAGGGGAGTTCTGAGGGAATCCCGCCCACACCTACGCTTCATCCACCTCCATCCCACCTCAGCAAATCTCTTCCTCTCCAGCTCTTCTTTCCCATCCTGCCCCTACCTTTCCCATCTCCCATCCTTTAGTTTTTTCTTCTCTGCCTATTTTCTCACCCTGTAAATGCTCTACTCAGAAGGATGCGGCTCTAAAACAGCTGCCAGCCCTGGCTCTGGAGTATGACTCATACTGCAATGCTTTACCCGGAAAGGAACTGAGACACAAAAGCCCAAACCACCCAGTATCCCTATGTTTGCTGAAGTCAGGTGCTGTGGCTTAGCACTTGATAGCATTGTAGCACTTTTCAAGTTCTTTGGATTTTTATAACTCAGTCCTGAGTCTTTGCCTATACCACCTGCAATCCTGTGGCAGCCTTTGAACTACGTCTCATACAACATCTTGCAATTCCATTGCTGCAGGGGAAAGATGTTTGCACGCTGTGGGAATCTGTGGCCCATGCTATTCATTCTTATTCCTTCTGAGATCTAGATTGGTGTTTTTTGTGCCTTTCTGTTCTTGAAATTGTACGTTAGTGGGATTAGTTTGGACTTAGTTTCAAAAGCATTAAGGGATTCTTTTTTCCTGCCAGAGGAAAGGGTGTTCTGAGAGAAATACACATGCTATATTCAGAGGAAAAAAATACATTGCCATTATGTCGAAAGTTGGACAAAATTAGGTGATAAAATTTACTCCCTAGCACTCTTGGTAAGAATGATACACCATTCAATCATGAGTTCAACACAGATTTAAAAATGTCACACGTGTATATGCTATAAATAAAATTAAAGTTTGGTAAAGGGGTAAAAAATGTAGAATGGCTATATTAGATAGACTGGCAGGGAAAACCTCACTGAAAAAGTGCCATTTAAGCAGAGTCCTGAAAGGAGTAAGGGAATGAGCCATGCACACAGCTGGGAAAGAATATTCAACACAGAAAGGACAGCAAGTGCAATGGCTCTGAGATGGAAATGAGCTTGGTGAGCTTGAAGAAACGCGAGAAAACAAGTTAAGTCACTTTTCTAGTGAATAAGACTCCATGCTCCAAAAGCAAGTTCCATCTCTGGTCAGGGAACTAGATTCCACAAGCCACAACTGAGACTGTCACAGCCAAATAAATAAATAAAATATTTTTTTAAAAAAGAAAACAAGTTAGGTTAGAATAGACTTCAGGGAAAGAAGCTCCATCACAGAGGTATGCAGAGCTTGCTGGTCTATAACAAGTAGCTTCAGTTGGATTGTAAACATGATAAGAAATCACTGGAAGAATTTCAGTAGATAGTGACAAGATCTGATTTGCTTTAGAAAGATCACTCTGGTCTCCGGTTAAATAATAGACACTGGAGAGCATGGGTGGAAGCAGGGGAGCAAGTTGAAAGATTGTTACAGAGTTAAAGTAAGAGGACAAGGGCTCTTTGGTGTGAAGTATATTTTGCAGATAAAGATAAGAGGATCTGGAGGATTTGGATGGGGGTTGTGAGGGAACAAAGACAGTATATTAAAAAGCAGAGACATTACTTTGCCAACAATGGTCCGTCTAGTCAAAGCTATGGTTTTTCCAGTAGTTATGTATGGATGTGAGAGTTGGACCATAAAGAAAGCTGAGAATCAAAGAATTGATGCTTTTGAACTGTGGTGTTGGAGAAGACTCTTGAGAGTCTCTTGGAATGCAAGGAGATCAAACCAGTCAATCCTAATGGAAATCAGTCCTAAATATTCATTGGAAGGACTGATGCTGAAGCTGAAGCTCCAATACTTTGGCCACCTAATGCGAAGAGCTGACTCATTTGAAAGGACCCTGATGCTGGGAAAGATTGAAGGCAGGAGGAGAAGGGGATGACAGAGGATGGTTGGATGGCATCACTGACTCAATGGACATGAGTTCAAGCAAGCTCCGGGAGCTGGTGATGGACAGGGAAGCCTGGTGTGCAGTCCAGGGGGTCACAAAGAGTCAGACATGAATGAGTGACTGAACTGACTATGAGGTAAAGAGAAGGTTCAAGCTCACCTCTGAATTTTCAATCTGACTATGAGTGAATAATAATGGAGCCATTTACTCAGACTGGAAAAGTCTGGGAGAAGATAGTTAGCAAAGTGTTCAGTTTGTGCATATTAAATTTGAGATTCCGTGGAGGAGGACATGTAAACCCACTACAGTATTCTTGCCTGGAGAATCCCATGGACAGAGGAGTCTGATGGGCAACAGTCCATGGGGTTGCAAAGAGTCGGACATGACTGAGCAACTGAATACACATGCAAGTTTGAGATTGCCTAAGACACCCAAATAGAGGTGGCGAGTAGGCAGCTGTGAAGCAAGCATGCAGCACGTTGAGAGGTGATGTCTACTATGGTGTTGACTAAGGCACACTTCTTACCACCACTGTTAGTCAACAGTTAGGGATTTGAATTTCAAAAAAGGGAATTCACCTCCTATGAGGGCACTGCACTCCATCTTGCAAACCTTTGCTCTCTGTTGCAGACATATAGGAGAGTTTTAAATGAGATATTAAGGCTTATGGAGTTCACCATCAAATCCTCCAATTGTGCCCCTTGAGCAATTAATGTTTGACATTTCAAAAGGGTCTCAACTAGTGAGACCCTGCGCTCCTTTAAATGCTGTCCTTAACTAAGGCAGAAGCTCTGGCCAACAGAAGTAGCTGAACACAAGGAATGTGTGTCCCATAATATCTGCAGATCATTTTCAGGTATATGAACCACTTTTAGAGGATGTGGTGAGTCACAGATTTAAAGTAGAGCATGGATCCTGGATGCAGAAGGGCCACCTTAAAAACATACACTATTCAAATGCTGCTGGAGGGAAGCCCAGAACTTATGCCATAAGGTCACATCACCTGACATCAAGATGATCTAGATTATTCACAGAACACTGCAGTCCAAAGATTGCATCATATTTAGAAGGTTGAGGAGATATGCCTCAGGGTACTTTAGAGTACATAACAGGATTAACAAACAGCCACACATACAAAAATGGAAGAGTTTTCTCAGCCACAGCCCTTCAAAAATCAATAAAGACTGCCCACAATGTTGTCTCATGAGTTTTATTTTTTTGTTTTTGCCAGAATTACTGAGCAAGCGAGAACTTCTTCAACATTACAGTGTTCACACAGCTGAACTTACCAATGACATCTTTGTGGAGAGTGTATAACCGTTCCTTTCCAGAGATGAAGACTTCTGGGAAGGAAGACAGGAACCTACATGTAGAACATCTGTGCCATTAGAAAATGTCTGATTGAGGACTTCTGTGGTGATTTAGTGGTTAAGGATCCACCTGCCAATGCAGGGGTCACCAGTTCTATCCCTGGTCCGGAAGTTTCCACATGCCACGGAGCAACTAAGCCCATGCCCCACAGCTACTGAAGCCTGTGCACTCTAGAGCTGGTGCTCTGCAACAAAAGAAGCAACCACAATGAGAAGTTCACACACTGCAACTAGAGAATGCCCGTTCACAGCAATGAAGATCCAGTGCAGCCAAAAAACAAAAGTTTGATTGAAATAGGTGTCAGCAGAATTCTCAAGGTATTTCCCAAGAGACTAAGAGCTTATAAAGCCCATTCTGGCTTTGTCCCTTTTACTTGAGTCAATTCTGTTTGGCATCTCTTCCTTCAAGGGAGTTGTTCACCAACTAGTCCCCATTATTGCATTCATTCACTTGAAAACTAGATATATAGTTTAGCTATTAGAAAAGCATATAAAGAGCTTGGTTATCACACAAGGTTGCTTTAGATCAGTTGTATGGACCACCATGGGCTATATCAGTTGTCGGACCAGGTTGTTCATAAACGTCAGGCATAGGCTTTGAATAGGTCAGGTCAGAGTTTTGAGCTCAGCTTTGCCACCTATGGGCTTCCCTTGTGGCTCAGCTGGTAAAGAAACCTCCTGCAATGTGGGAGACCTGAGTTTGGTCCCTGGGTTGGGAAGATCCCCTGGAGATCTCCACCCCAGTATTCTGGCCTGGAGAATTCCATGGACTGTATAGTCCACGGGGTCACAAAGAGTTGGACACAACTAAGCAACTTTCACTTTTGCCACCTATGGCTCTCATAGCCAAATTTAGGTAAGTGTAAAATCAGGATAATGACAGTACACATCTCATAGGGTTACTGTAAGAATTAGATGAGTTAGCATCCTTTAAGAGATTAGAAGGGTACCTCAAACAGAGAAACCACACAACACATGTTAGCGGCTGTTGTTACTAGCATCATCATTTTAAAAGCCCATTGGCAAAGAGACTTTTTTGGAACTATAGACTCAGGATGAATAAGATAGTTAAGTAGACCCTCACTAAGTGTCTGCAGTTAAATAATACCATGTTATTTGTAACTTCAGAGCATGAAATTTGATATAACTCTTGACCTAGTTCAAGGTTATCAGTGACTTGTATTTTTTTTCCTTTGAAATAAATGTCATATAGCATAAAATTAACTATTTTAAAGTGTGTAATTCGGTGGCATTTTATGCAGTCACAATTCTATGTAAGAATCACTTCCAATCTAGTTACAAGTCATCTTATCGCCCCCCAAAAGAGATCCTTACCCAAAAGCAGCTTTTGCCTCTCTCCCTAGCCCCAGACAACTGCTGAGCTGTTTCTGTCTCTATAGATTTACCTATTCTGGATATTTCATATAAATGGAATCATATAATATGTGATCCTTTGTGCTGCTCTTCCGCTTAGAGTGATTTATTATTGAAGAGCAGACTGCAGATCCCCAGAGAATCTTCATCTCATCATCCCATCATCTCTGATATGCTTGGAGGTATACAGTGCCTAATGGAGACCCTGGTCTCTAGGGTATCAGATTCTGTTCTTTATTAAGGAAATTCCTGAATGGGGACTTCCTTGGTGGTCCAGTGGTTAAGTGTCTGAGCTTCCAATGCAAGGGGTGCAGGTTTGATTTGATTCCTGGTCAGGAAACTAAGATCCCACATGCTGCTTGGTGTGGCCAGAAAGGGAAAAAAAAAAAGGCTGAATCAAGAGTGGGTGGATTTGGGAGAAAACTCCAGGCAGTTCTAAATCACTTCAACATATTAAGAATCTGAGAAAAATGACGCCCTCAACATTTGCAAGAGTGCAATTTAATCCTGTCATTTTATAGAGAATGCCTTTGTGACCTAGTTTCTTTTTTTTTTTTTTTTTGGCTACTATAAGACATATAGAACCCTAGATGCACTATTACAAAAACAATTCCTTTAAGGAGAATGTGTAATGGGCCTAATGAAAGACACAGTCCCTGACATCAAGCTGCTCATAGTTCACTGGAGAGAAATGACCAGACATCAAAACACAATATAATAGATGCTGTGACTGAATTAAATACAGGGTACCGTGGGAACATTTGTGAAAGTACCTAGCCCTCTTGGCAGTGTTGGAAGGGTACTCCTTATACTCTTTTTTCCACAAAAGGCTGAGTCGTTGTATTGCTGATGGAAAAGTAAATTTTGTACACCACAAAGCAATATTTTTCAGAATGTTAAATGGCTGATGACTTTGGAACCCATGTTAATTTATTATCACAAAGAAAGAGCACTGTTACCACAGGTACTTCTCCTTACATTACTGCTATGCTGTTTAGCCACTGATGCCACATGGCATTAAGGTACAGATTGCAACCCAAGGTTAACATTCCTTCTTGTGTGGAATTAGACATTTATTGACTAGGAAATCCTTGCTGGTATAGGGGACGTTATTTTCTCCATAATCTATTTTACAACTTGAACTTCTCGGTTTTTTGAGGGGGAGTCTATTCTAAGATAAGAATAAGCATATTCTCTTATATTCTGTCTCAACCCTCTGCTACTGCCATGACCCTGCCCTCATTCTTTGACACATACAAGTGTTGTCACACTTGGCCTTGTTGTTTATGCTTAATATCGCCCCCCAGCTAGATATCTGCTGATTGTATCGCTAAGTCCTCCAGCATTATGGGCACACCATTTCGTAATATTTAAATAAAAATGGTTCTGAGCACCATTTCATCCCTTTTTCTCCTGAGGGACTCTAGGGTTTCCATTTCTCTTCGTTACTTCTGATTCTGAAGTCCCGCTTTTGCTGAATCCTGGGGCCTTGCCTTGGTTCCCGCCTCCTGCATATGCTGTCCCTTTTCCCCTCCACATCACCCCATAGAGGACACATCGGATCCCTCCACTCCCCAAAACGCTATTGACCACAACAGATATCAAAATACTTAGAGACAAATGCAGTACAGAACAAAACTTAAAATTAAATTTTAATTTAAGAAAATTAAAAACTTGCCCTAAAATTGAATATTTCCATCATTTCCAAAGTCCCTTTGACCATTTCTCTGTTTTCCCCCCTATCTCTTTTTTCCTTTCTCCCACTCCATCAGAACTCAGATTTGTTCCCACTCCATTACTCTGCAGAGTCCTGCAGAACATTCTGGTGCATGCTAAAGTTTGAGAAAACTTGACTTAAGCAAACTTTGAGAATATATTTATGCTGTGCTCACATTTACAGATCTACTTCATCATTTTTAATGGTTGTATGAATTTAATGATTCCACGAAAAGAAAAAGTGAAAGTGTGTCTGACTCTTTGCGATCCCATGGACTGTAGCCTGCCAGGCTTCTTTGTCCATGGAATTCTCCAGGTAAGAATACGGGAATGGGTTGCCATCCTCTTCTACAGGGGATCTTCCCTGCATTCTAACCCAGATCTCCTGCATTATGGGTAGATTCTTTACAGTCTAAGCCACCTGGAAAGTGCATAGTGACAAACATTTAGTTTGCTTCCAGTTTTTATATATGAACATACACTAGTAAAACACATGGAAAAATAAAAACAATTATGAGAAGTTATAGCTATTTAAAAAACAAAAATTTTTTTTCCCTAGCTACCCCATGCAGCTTGCAGGATCTGAGTTCCTGAGCAAGGAATTAATCTGGGCCCAAGGCAATGAAAGCATAGAGTCCTAAGTACTAGGTCACCAGCGAACTCCCATAGATCTAGCTATTTTAGATAAAATGTTTTTCTTTTAAAAATTCCTTTAATGTTGTAATATTGTTTAACAACAAATCAAATTGAATTGCTGGATAAGTTAAATGAAGGAGGATGTTATGGATTCTTCTTAGAGGGTAAGAGAGCACATTGTAGTAGGCACGAAGCTCCTAGAGACCAGGCACCTGTCTGATTTCTTTACTTCTGTGTGTCCAGTGCCTTGAACAGTGCCTGACACAGAGTGGGTACTTAGTATTTAATGAATGAGTGGATAATGAATGAATGTCAAAATAATTACACTGAGTAAAAGAAGAGTACATGCTATGTGACTCTATTTACATAATTATGTAAACTAAAATTTTACATAGTGACAGTAAAGTGACAAACTATAGTTTGAGTAAGTATTTTTAAATGCACATGAGAAAGTATTTTTAGTTTATTGACGTATGTCTATCATACCTCAATAAAGCTGTTTTAAAAATGAAAAGACATCGCCTAGGTATTTCTTGTCTGGGTAATTTTTGGTAGTTCACCAAAATGGAGGATGATGAATTCTGTTTGGGCCATCCTGAGTTTGGGGCAACTGCTGCTGCTGCTGCTGCTAAGTCGCTTCAGTTGTGTCCGACTCTGTGCGACCCCATAGGCGGCAGCCCACCAGGCTCCTCTGTCCCTGGGATTCTCCAGGCAGGAATATTGGAGTGGGTTGCCATTTCCTTCTCCAATGCATGAAAGTGAAAAGTGAAAGTGAAGTCGCTCAGTCGTGTCCGACTCTGTGCGACCCCATGGACTGCAGCCTACCAGGCTCCTCCATCCATGGGATTTTTCCAGGCAAGAGTACTGGAGGGGGTTGCCATTGCCTTCTCCCTGGGGCAACTGTGGAATATCCAAATAGACATGTCATTAAGTTTTGGGATATAAGGCTCTCTGAGGAGGAGTATCTGGGCTAAAGTTGTTCTTTCAAAAGCTGAAATGTGCACATCAAATTTTGTGACATCAGTCCTTATGATTGAATGATGACAGAAGCCAGACTGGAGTAGAAGGAGAGAGAAGCAAAGAAATGTAAAGGGAAAATTATAAGTTTGGCTATTCTGGAAAAGAGAAAAATATGGCAATTACTGGAGGAGGTATCTTAGCTGAGGATGGTCCTCAGTGATAACCTGGAGTCCCAAACCTTCCCCCAGCTGCCTTGCCTCTGACATACTTCACTTTTAGTTGAGTCCTCTGTTCCTTGGCCTCAAAGCACACTAATACTCTCCTTTTTCCTTTTTTCCTGCTTTTTTCTTTTTCAGTCAATAGCAAAGTCCTTTTACTCTTGTTTCTTTAGTAGTGTTCAAATCTGTTCACTTCACTGAACCCGTGTGCTGCTGTCCTAGGGCAAGTTGCTATTATGTGATTTTTGCAGAATCAGAAGGTTCTGTTCATAGTGCAGCAGTCAAGTACTTCCTTCCTGGATCAGGGGTTCAAATCCCAGCTTGCTTCTTAAGAGTTTAGTGACTTCTCTGTGCTTTGGTTAAAAGTACCTTCTTGCCAAGATTGTTGTGAGAGTTAAATGCAATAAAATCTGTGCAGCATTTCCTGCTTTTTAAAAACATGTTTGTCTTTCCCCCCCCCTCTGACATCCATGTAATTGCTTGTGTTATTTGCTTTGTTTGGAAAACAAACTTCTCTGGACGTCACCAACTTATTAAATCCTGCTTGCTCAGTTAAGGTACCAGCTCATTAAGAAAGGATTACTTTCTTTTTTTTTTTCTTTTTTGGCCATGTTCTAGGGCACGAGGGATCTTAGTTCAAACCCACAAAAAGTCTTAACCACTGGACTGCCAGGGAAGTCTTTTTTTTTTTTTTTTAGGATTTCTTGATTGAGCTACACTTTACCTAGCTGAGGGTCTTCTCTGGTAGCTCAGATGGTAAGAATTTGCCTGCAATGCAGGAGATCTGGGTTCGACCTCTGGGTTGGGAAGATCCCCTGGAGAAGGGAATGGCTACCCACTCCAGTATTCTTGCCTGGAGAATTCCACGGAATGAGGAACCTGGCAGGCTACAGTCCATGGGGTCGTAAAGAGTGACATGACTGATCGACTAACACCTTTAACTAGCTAAAGCACTCACAGTGCTTAGCATACTTTTTGGCTCTACTGTTTCTTTCTCTGTATCTTCTCCTCCTTCTTCTTATTTTGTTTCTGAATCCTACACTATTTAATGATGAACTTTTTGAGTCCCAGGAGGAGATAAGTGTTAGCTAAAACTAGGAGCCTGGGGAATTCCCTGACAGTCCAGTGGTTAAGACAGTCCAGTGGTTTTCACTACCCAGGTTCCATTCCCCATTGGGGAACTATGATCCCACAAGCTAGGAGGTATAGTCAAAAAAAGAGAAAAATTAGGTGCTTAACATACTGTTTGATTCCAACTGTATAACATTCTGAAAAGGCAAACCTATGGAGACAGGAAAATGATCTGTGGTTGCCTGTGGTTTGAGAGGAAGACTAGACAGAGTGCAGAGAAATTTTAGGGCAGTGAAACTACCCTAGCGCACAGTGTATGAGCATTACATGTCATTATATATTTGTTGAATCCCATAGGATGTATAATACCAAGAACAACTTATTAATGCAAACTATGGATGTTGAGTGATTAAGATGTGTCAGAGGTAAGTTTACCAATTGTGACAAATGAACCACTCTGAACACAGTTGGGCACACTATGCATGTGTGGGGTTCAGGAGATATATGGGAACTCTCTCTCTCTCTTTGTGCAGAAATAATCATCCCTGCCTTTGTGAGGCAGATGTTGAACAAATAATTACGCAAATTATCATTTATTTAATGTTAAGGAGCGCATGGAACATAGGGCCTTCCCTGAGAAAGTAAAACTTAAGGTGAAGCCTCAAGGCCAGGGAGGAATTAAACCAATAAAAAGTCTCTTTAAGGAGCCAAAAGACTGGAATGAATAGTGTGTCCGAGGACCACAGGCAGAAAGGAGAATAGGTACAAGCAGGTCAGACTAGTTGGAGTGCAGTTAGCTAAGGACATAAAACTGGGGAGTTGAATAGAGGGCAGACTGCCAGGGCTTGCGTTCACAGTTAGGTTGGGAAATGTGTCCTAAGAACAGTGCAGTATCATCAACAGATTTTAAGTAGAAGAGTGATATGGTCAGACTAGAATTTTTAAAAAATCTTTCTGGCTGTTGTGTGAAGAATGAATCAGAGGGACAATCTGAAAGTGGCTAGACCAGGAGGGAGCACATTGCCATAGTCCAGGGGAAGGATAAGCATATTGCAAATGTGAAATACTCAGCTCCTTGCAGACATGTTCCATGTGGCCATGAGCAATGCAAACAGTAGGGGAAACAGTAGGGAAATAGGAAAAGCATGTGGAAAAGGTAGAAAATGTGAGCAGGCAGTTCATGGAGCTATATCATGATATAGAATGTTTTTTAAATAACATCATTTTCATAACATGATAATGAAATAACCATAATACCTAATATTTATTGAGTAATTACTATGTCCTAAGCATTTTAATGTTTTTTATACAGATTAATTAATTTCATCCTTGTTCTAGTTATCTGTCATTTCCTAACAAATCACCCTAAAAATTAGTGCTTAAACCATTCTCTCTCTCTCTCTCTCTCTCTCTCTCTATATATATATATATATATATATATATATATATATATATTCTATATATCTAAAATCTGCAGCTTGGGCAGGGCTTGAGGGTTGGGAGAAGCTTGTTACCACTCCACTTGGTGTCAGCTGCTGCTAAGTCACTTCAGTCGTGTCTGACTCTGCGCGACCGCATAGATGGCAACCCACCAGGCTCCCCCGTCCCCGGGATTCTCCAGGCAAGAACAGTGGAGTGGGTTGCCATTTCCATCTCCATTGGTGTCAGCTAGGGTAGCTCAAAGTCCGAGGTCTAGAATCTCTGAAACTTGCTCACTCACCTGCCATAATTGATGCCAGTTGAGGGCTGCAACACTGTTTACTCTTCTGCTATTGAACTCAACACGCTCTTCTTCAGTATATTTGTTCACATGTCCAATTCTCTGCTGGACTTTGAGCTTCTCCAAAACACAAAGCATGTCTTATTTATCTTTGTATCACCTCTATTTGGGGCACCATCCACAAATGAATGACTCCTGAACCTCACTAACAGAATGCTTTCTTTTACCAAATTGAACACTCTTAGTGAATGGATTCTTGTAACTTTGCAAGACTACAAGTTTATTAGGTAGTTTTTCTTTCTCCTTAACCACAATCTACTTTTGTGTAACTTTTACTCAGTGGTCCTACTTAGGAGTTGTGGAACTCCAGAAAATGATTTAAGCTAACATCTAGAGAACATCCATTCTCTCAGTGACAGCTATAAAATCACATCTAAATCTTTTCTAAGCTTAACACCCCAGTTCCTATGACTCTTCTTCCTGGATGTGGTTTCCTTAGTTACCTCACTCTTGATTCATTCTTAGATAGTCATTGTCGTTCACAATGCCTGGATGAATACAAAATGCCTGGATAAATATTAAACAGTGAGTCTGTGGACACAAAGGAATGAAGGGGGATAGAAAACTATTCTGAGACCACCACGAGCAAGTGGGCTGCAAAAAGAAGTGCAGGATGGGACTGAGGAGCAAGTACATGGGCTGGGAATTGGGGGGCTTCATCCTATCATCGATCTTCCCTGGTAGGCAGATCCTGATGAGAAGCAGATGGAGAATATATGGGAAGGTAATCTGGGAACCTGTCTGATTGTAAATGGAGAAGGAAAATCAGGAAAAGTGGAGTTGAAGCCTAGCTAAAACCCAGTTGCCCACTTCTTTCTTAAAATAGTGTTTCTTGAAGCATAGTTTATTGTTCATAAGAATTTCATAACCTATGATAGACATGCAGTCCATGAGCTCAGCCCCACACCCACTGAATGTTTATTCTTTACAACTTCAAGGTAATTCTTAAGTACACAGAAAACCTTGTTTTAGAGGCCAGAGTAAGATGGAAACTGCTCCTATTCAGATTTAGAAGAATGTTTTTCAAACTATTGTGCAAATCAAAAGAATTTCATGTTCTTCAGAAATTTCTTTGAAATATAAAAATTCCCAACTCAAGTGTTCAATCTGCATGGTTCCATCCCCATAAATCCTTATCCCAACCCATAAGGGCCTGAAAAACAATAAAAAAGAGCTGCCTTTGTCAAAAGATCCTGTCACAATAAGTCTTAGAGAAAAGCCTCCAACCCCCACCCCGCCACCCGCCAAGCCCCAACTCCCAGGGAAGAAAGCAGTTGAAGAATTCAAAGCCATTACACATTCTTTCCATTCCCTGTCCTCAGCTTCGCTGAAATATTACATCTGTTCCTCTGTTCTATGTATGGATTTTAAGATAAATATTCCAATGAATTTTCACATAAATAATGAAGGGAAAGTGTCAAAAAAAATGTAGTTTTTTTTTTTGTTTTTTGCTTAGAAAAAGAGAGAAACTAAAATCAAGCTTATCTAAATACATGCTTTTTCCTCTTTTAGGAAAATGTTTTGAGAACATTTACTGAGTGTCCTAAGGATATATCAGTGCACATCTTTTGTGAAGTTGTAACAGGTAAAAACCTAACATTACTAGACAAAAATACAAGGGTCATGTTTTCACATGTCAAGAGTCTTGCTTTAATAAAATGATTTTGCCATAGCATTTCTTTGAGTAGAATCCTTTGCCTTTTAGCTTATCTCCTCCAATTACTGAATCATTTGTTTACAGAGAACAAAGATCAATGAAAAAGGGATTCTTTTAATGAGATAATGCCAACTGAAAAGCATTTGGAAATGGGGAGAAAGAATGAGTGATAACTTCACCGTCATCAGAAAAAGAAGAAGATAGATTCAAAATTGTTGATCTTACAGGGACTTCCCTGGTGGTTCAGTGGTTGAGACTTTGTCTTCCAATGTAGGGGGTGCAGATATGATCTCTGGTTGGGGAGCTAAGATCCCACATGCCTCATGGCCACATGGCCAAAAAACCTGATGCATAAAACGGAAGCAATGTTGTAACAAATTCAATGAAGACTTTAAAATGATCCACATTTAAAAAAAAAAAATCTTCAAAGTGATTGACCTACAGCTTTTCAGAAGTACTGCTTAAAAAGAGACACACACTATAACGCTCACTTACTGACTGCTCGAATATTTATTGAGATCATCTACAGTGGGTCAACTGGGGGTAGAGAAGTGCCCAAGACAGGCACAGTCCCTCCTTTCAAGACAGAACTCCAAAACGCCTGGGTCCAAGGCATTTTAATTACAGTTGTAATATTGTGATGAATACTACCAAGGAGAAGTGTAAAATGCTTTGAGAATGAATTTATCATCATTTGAAAGTCAAGTTGAAGTTAGACTTAAATGTGGGGACAAATTTTAAAACCTTTTTCTTCCCAAGCTTAATTTGGATGTACTTTTTTGTTTCAACATTTTGATAGTTATACGGGAGAGTGATTTTTAAAAAACATGTATTGTGTGCCAATATATGTTTGTAGTTACCTACAAGCTCCTTCTTTGAGGGCAAGGAAATTCACATTTATTGAGTGTCGACTCTGTTGGAAGATGGACCCACTTAGACCAAAACCAGGAGAAGGCAATGGCACCCTACTCCAGTACTCTTGCCTGGAAAATACCGTGGATGGAAGAGCCTGGTAGGCTGCAGTCCAGGGGGTCGCTAAGAGTCGGATACGACAGAGCGACTTCACTTTCACTTTTCACTTTCCTGCATTGGAGAAGGAAATGGCAGCCCGCTCCAGTGTTCTTGCCTGGAGAATCCCAGGGACGGGGGAGCCTGGTGGGCTGCCGTCTAAGGGGTCGCACAGAGTCGGACACGACTGAAGAGACTTAGCAGTAGCAGCAGCAGCTGCAGACCAAAACTCAAGATATGCATGTTGCTGTGCTCTGCTTCCTTTAGGGTTAGGGTTAGGGTTAGAAGCGTCACTCCAAATTTTTGTTGTGACAAGACAAAGAACTGAGGAGCATACTCTCGCCTGACAGAAGCACAAGGAAAGCACAGGAAGCACAGCAACATGTGCAAAGGAAAAACCTGAGACTCAGAGATGAAATAATTTGCTTCAAGTCAGCAGCAGAGTTTTTGCCCTTGATGCTGCACTTAGCTAGACAGTGGAGGAGGGGAGAGAATGACAGATAATAGGCTAATTTCACTGACAATTAGTCTATTGTTAGTGCTGCTTATGGGGTGAACCAAAGTAACCAGGGGCCACAAAATACTGCCTTTTTCTCAAAAGGAAATGCAGGGTCTGTAGATGAAGTGTTAGGTAGTTAGAATAGGGAAAAGGAGTCCAGAATGGCGGTGGCTAAAAGACCTGGAAGGGAAAAGCCCGCGAAAATAGAACAAAGGAAGGTCCGAGGACCTGAGTGAGAACCTCAGCTAAAACAAACAACACTCTTGGCTGGCCCAATTTACATAAGATAGGCCCAGGGGCAGAGAAACAGATAAAAAGAGGAGCCAAAGCCCTCTTAGCTCTCTCTCGCTCCTGCACGGTGGGCGCTCTTCTCTTCCCATCTTTGGATCGATGTGCCCTCACACCTCGAAGCCGGATTTTCCTGCTATCATCTAAATAAAATGGAGCTGTAACACTGAGCTGTAACACTGATTTATTTAAGAGCTGTAACACGGTCTGTCCGAGACCCAAGAGCTGTGACCCGCCGAGGGGGCTTTAATGTCCGTCACTCCAAATTTTTGTTGTGACGAGACAAAGAACCGAGGAGCATACACTCGCCTGACATCTATGTTGCCATGACTCGGGTTTAACCTGACTGAAACAACTCCACGCAGAGGAGGCCAAGCGCAGCAGGAGCCCAACTCAGCGAAGCTCCCAGGATAGAAGCGGAATGCAAAGAAAACCCAGCACAGAGGAAGGCCCATCGTGCTGGAAACCAGGGCAGCGAAAAACTTAAATTCAGCAGAAAGTCCACGCAGCTCAGCCTTAGATTCCAGCAGACCTCCGGTTAAGGTTAGAGGTCCTCAGTCCTATGGCTGGAGGGACATGCCTAACAACTACAATCTCTCGTTTCTTGTTTCCTCAAACCCCCTGAGAACAGGCGGGTGGCAGTGTGTGCAATTGAGGGACTCTGGAGAGGCTACTCTTCAGTATGTCCCAAAGCCACTATCTGCTGGGCCCCAGTAATGGTTACCCAAGCTGGTGGGGGTTCTTCTGTCCTTACTCTTTGTGCCAAAAATCAGACCAATGAAAACTGAGCACAGGTCAGATATCTAGCAAATTTTCCAGCAGGCTATGAAGGGGATTCCTTGGCACATCTTTCCCACTGCTTTTTCCTCCTGTCCTTCAGCTCTCTATCCCTGGACTCTAGCCCGGCCAAAAAGTAAGAGGTAGATTTGCTAAGATTCACAGAAAAGCGCCCATTCTACAGGGCTCGGGTCATGGAATGCGGCCTAAGTTTTGCAAGCTCGGGGTTAATTCATATGCTAATGAGTGGGAGGATCATCCCAGCCTTTGGGGAACCACCCACTCCTCCCTCTGGTGACAGTGCCTTAGAGCTGTTCTGCCACCTCTGGGTGTGTCTTTTTGTGCTATGTCATTCTTCCAAAGGTTGTGCTCTGCCCCCGCTTCCTTCCTGTTTCATGCTCCTTTCCTCAGTCCCATCCGGGCCCACAATGTTGCCTCTACAATCTTCTAGAGAGATAACCAAAAAAATAGCTGGCCTTGGGAGGGAAGTACTATATAATATCCAACCCCTTAGTCTTACCTAGCACTGGTCACACTGGAGATCTTGGGGGCGCCCGAACTCCAGCCGGAGGGTCCCAGATCATCACGCCTTGACCTGCCTAGAGATCTGGTCCTTGAAAGGTTGTCACGCCTCAGCCTTTCGGGGATCCGCTAGTCCCAAGGGTCCCAGGAGGTTGTCACGCCTCGACCTGCCCAGGGGCCCAATTCCCGGGAGGCCGTCATGTCTCAACCTGCCTGGGGATTCGATCTCTAGGAGGCTGTCACGCCTCAGCCTGCTTGGGGATCTGCACCCTGACCCGGGGATGCCTGGCTCTCAGGTTGCGACAGTACTAGGTAGGATGAACTTACATCATGGCATCTGTTCCCATCCATGGTGGACAAACTAGCAATGAGTTACAACCCCTTAATTCTACCCGGTACTGGTCACGCTGGAGACGTTGGGGACACCCAAACTGCAGCCCACGGGTCCCAGGAGGTCATCACTCCTTGACCTGCTTAGGGATCTGGTCCTCGAAAGGTTGTCACGCCTCAACCTGCTTGGGGATCCACCAGTCCCACGGGTCCCAGGAGGTCATCACGCCTCAACCTGCCCAGGGATTCGATCTCTAGGAGGCTGTCACGCCTCAGCCTGCCTGGAGATCTGCATCCTGACCCGGGAACGCCTGGCTGTCAGGTTGTGACACTACTGGGTAGGATAAGTTTCAAAAAGCCTATTAGTTTTTTCTTTTCCTTTTCCTCCCTAACATGACTGTTTTTCAGATGGGAAATAACGAATCCACTCCCCAGGAGATGCCCTTGAGATGCATACTTGATAACTGGAAGCTGTTTGATCCTCTAACTCTGAGGAGGAGTCGTTTAAAATTCTTTTGTGCCACTGCGTGGCCACGGTATCCACTGGGGGACGAGGAACACTGGCCCGAGGATGGGACTTTAAATTACAATACCATCCTGCAATTAGAATTATTCTGCAAAAGACAAGGGAAATGGACAGAGATACCCTATGTCCAAATTTTCTTCAGACTGAGAGATACGAAGGAACTCTGCCTTAAGTATGGGATTGTTGTACGCCCTAAAAGTGCCCCCACTAGGCAAATGGTGTTAGGCACAGGCAACCCCCCTGTGAAGGCTCACCTCCCACAGCTCCCGAGTTGCCTGGTGCTTCTTCCTTGTATCCAAGCGTGCCCCCATACCCAGGAGCACCCCCTCCACAAAAGCCAGCTCGAGTATGTCCCTTAGTTGAAACTGGAGGAGAATTCGGACCAACCCGCGTCCATAAACCTTTCTCCCTCTTAGAACTAAGATCAAACAAGACCTGGGAAGCTATACAGATGACCCAGGCAAATATATAGATACATTCCAACATATTACCTTGGCCTTTGACTTGACGTGGAAGGACATCATGGTCATATTTAGTCAAACGTTATCTGATCCTGAACATACTAGGGTCTTAAAGGAAGCCCGGAGGTATGCAACAGGGCTTCACATGTCAAGCGATAGATACCCAATAGGGGAAACTGCAGTCCCGTCCTCCGATCCTAACTGGAATTATAGTGACCCTGAGCACATCTAGGAAAGGGATCATTTTCTAATCTGTATAAAGGCAGGACTGAAAGCAGCCCAGCAAAAAGTAATCAACTATGCCCGGGTCTCAGCAATAACTCAGGAGCCCAATGACAACCCCATTGCCTTTCTAGAAAGGCTAAAAGAGGCCCTCCAAAAGTTTACCAATTTGGACTTAGACTCTTACGAGGGACCGGTGATTTTAAAGGACAAATTCCTGTCCCAGTGTGCATCAGATATCAGAATTAAGTTACAACAGCTACAGCAGCAGGACTCTGCTGCCTCTAGATGAGATGATCCAGACAGCCACCAATACCTTTTATAACAGAGAAAGGAGAAGGAGGCCAAGGCCCAGGAGAGGGAGAGAAGGAAAGAGACAAGGCATGCCCAGATGCTGGCCGCCCTCCAGGGAATCCCTATGACACACCCCGAGTCCTTGAAGGACAAGGCAAGAGGCAAATGCCTAATCTGTAGACAGGTGGGGCATTGGGCCAAAGAGTGTCCTAACCGCGACAAGTCTCCTAGAATGGCTTGCCACAAATGCCATCAACTGGGACATTGGGCGGCACCTTGCCTTTGGGACCCAAGAGCCTCAAGGTCAAGCGCCAAGCCTTCCCTCACGATGGTTCAAGAGGACTGAAGCGGCCCGCTCCAGCCAGCCCGCCTGTCACAGATAACCATCACGGGGCTGGAGCCAAGGGTGCAACTGAATATGGCAGGTAGGTCCGAGAATTTCTTGGTTGACACAGGGGCTACCTACTCTGTCTTGATCTCCTACTCCGGAGCCTTCTCCCAAACTTGTACCATTTTGGGTGCTACAGGAAAAGCAACTACTAAACGATTCACCCAAGCACTTCTTTGTTGCTGGGATGGACAGATATTTTCCCACCAGTTCCTGGTGGTCCCTGAGTGTCCTGCTCCCTTAATGGGAAGAGACGTACTCACTAAACTGGGGACCACCCTTGTGATGGGAAGCTTTTCAGCCCCTAGGGCCCTACAGCTTCTGGTTACTACTGAAGAATCCATTACACCTTCTCCAATAGAGAGAGAACAAAGACTATGGGAGGACAAAATTAACCCCCAGGTGTGGGACCAGGGGATTCCTGGACGAGCCCACCAAGCTGAACCGGTCATCATTGTCCTCTGAGATGGCACTCGGTTTCCTAACCAGAAACAATATCCTCTCAAAAGAGAGGCTCGGGAGGGACTACAGCCTTTAATAAATAAATTCCTTGCTTGTGGGCTATTGGTCCCCACCAGTTCGCCATGTAACACCCCAATCCTCTCAGCAAAAAAACAGGACAGAACCTGGCAAATGGTTCAAGATCTCCGGATCATAAATGAAGCTGTAGTCCCCCTCCATCCCACAGTACCCAACCCCTATGTAATCTTGGGAGAAATCCCACCCATTGCCAAGTGGTTTACAGTCTTGGATTTCAAAGATGCATTTTTTGGCATACCACTGGCTAAAAAATCCCAATATTTTTTTGCCTTTGAGTGGGAGGCCCCAGGAGAAAAACACCAACAGACTTGGACAGTAATACCTTGGGGGTTCAGAGATAGCCCCCACTTGTTTGGACAGGCCCTTAGCCAGGATCTCCTAGATCTGGACCTGGGAACTAATGGGAAAATATTACAATATGTAGATGACCTACTAATCTGCTCTCCAGATGAGAAAAGTGCCCAACAACATGCAATTCAGATTCTAAACTTTTGGGCAGAAAGGGGATATAAAGTCTCCCGTGCTAAGGCACAGATGGTTGAGACAAAGCTCACTTACCTGGGAGTTCAGATTACACATAGGTCCAGGAGGCTGTCCTCTGATCAGGTACAAGGAATCCTCCAGTTGCCCTCCTCCAAGACTCGAAAACAATTGCCAGCTTTCCTGGGGCTAACTGGGTATTGTAGAATCTGGATACCCAACTGTGGTCTAATTTCCCAGCCCTTATATAAAAGCTTAAAGGGACGAGATTATTCAATCCAACTAATGTGGGGAACTCTTCAAAAGGAGGCAGAGGCTACACTAAAACGGCCTTAACTCAGGCACCTGCTTTGAGGTTGCCAGATCCAAAAAAAACATTCCAACTTTATGTCCATGAAAGAGAGGGAATAGCCTTGGGAGTGTTAACTCAAAGGTTGGGATCTGAGCCCCAGCCTGTAGCTTACTTATCCAAGAGACTTGATCCAACTGCCCAAGGCTGGCCCCCCTGCCTTCGAAATCTCGCAGCTATTGCAATCATGATAGAAGACCTTTTGTTTATGTCAATGACCTTCCTAGATCCAGAGGTTCAGACCCTCCAGTCTTATACCATGGCCTTTGGGCAATTCCAACAGGATATATGCTTGTGGGGTATGAACCAGCACCCAAAAGACTCTAAGGAGTCACCACTATATGCTCCAGGGACTCAAGTCCTAATTAAAGTCTGGAAAGATGGGTCCCCAAAGGCTCAGCTCCAGCCCACATGGAAGGGCCCCTACCCTGTAATACTTTCTACTCACACAGCGGTCAAGGTGCCAGGACATGAAGCCTGGATTCACTACTGACGAGTCAAGCCGTGGAAGAAAACAGAAGAGGACACTCAATACACCTGTGAGCCCCTGGGAGATCTCAGATACCTATTCAGAACTACAAATGAGTGCCCTTCTAATAAACAACCCCAAAATCTGGTCTCTGGGGATAAGATTTCTCAAGACAGCTCTAAAGAGCTTGGCAGAGATTGTACTCCAAAACAGACAGGAGATAGATCTTCTGATCTCTGAACAAGGAGAGACTTGAGCCATCCTGGCAATGTAAATTTAAAATTGGCTAATGCCCCTACTAGTCCATGTTATGCCATACTGACGCTGCTAATGATTGCTCCATGTACTGTCAATTGTCTAACCTGTCTTGTCTCTGCCCAGGTCAAGCTACGACACGCAGCGCCAGTTCAACAAAGATATAGAACTACAGCCAACCACAGAAAACATCAGTCACCCTTAGATGGACACCGCTATAAGGACTCTGAGACCTGAGACTAGCAAGAGGGAGAGGCCCAATGCCCCTTGCCGTCCCAGTTCAGCAGGAAGTAGCCAGAGAGACCTCGATGCCCCTATTACCAAAGAATTGGGCCTCCCATCTCTTGAGGGGGGAATGTTAGGTAGTTAGAATAGGGAAAAGGAGTCCAGAATGGCGGTGGCTAAAAGACCTGGAAGGGAAAAGCCCGCGAAAATAGAACAAAGGAAGGTCCGAGGACCTGAGTGAGAACCTCAGCTAAAACAAACAACACTCTTGGCTGGCCCAATTTACGTAAGACAGGCCCAGGGACTGAGAAACAGATAAAAAAGAGGAGCCAAAGCCCTCTTGGCTCTCTCTCTCCTGCACAATGAGGTGATCTTCTCTTCCCATCTTTGGATCAATGTGCCCTCACACCTCGAAGACGGATTTTCCTGCTATCATCTAAATAAAATAGAGTTGTAACACTGAGCTGTAACACTGATTTATTTAAGAGCTGTAACACGGTCTGTCCAAGACCCAAGAGCTGTGACCCGCCGAGGGGGCTTCAATGTCCATCACTCCAAATTTTTGTTGTGATGAGACAAAGAACCGAGGAGCATACACTTGCCTGACAAAAGGATAGCTGGAGGTTCTTGAGGGAGATATGGTAGTTATGATTTTATGTGATATATAGTTCATAATAAAATTAGATTGTGCTAAAATGACTAGAGGAGACTGAGCATTGCACTTCAAGCACTTGGTTAAGATGTTTGTTTTACCTTTAGCAAAGTTTGTAATAGATAACAAGGTGAGATTACAGAGAATTTATTTTGTGAAATACAAAAATTGCACAATGTCAATTTACACAAGGATTGAAGGTTTTTAGTTTTAAGCAGGAAGTGAAGGGGAGAATTAAAGTAATTGGATCAGAGAAACCACAGAAAGTCAGAGTTAAGATTTGTCAGCAACAGTCATGTAGAAAATCAAGACTTGCCTCTTCCAGAAGAACAATCAGTTATAATGGTAAGTGATGACAATCACAAGATTAGTGAACTCTAGTCTTAGCTCTGCTACATCTGCCCAATGAGGGCAGAAGCCAGTTACTCAAGAGTTTGAGGATTTTATTAAGTCCCCAAAACAAGTGATGAAAGTCAACATATAATTTACTCTGAAGTCAAACCCGCAAGGGTCTCATGGTTCAAGATGGCCAGCAAGAAAATGGGGAGGTAGGGCTGCAGTGGAGAAAGGCTGAGAGTCACATTGAGTTTTTATTCTCCCTTTTCTTTATTAATACGAAGGTAAGGGTCCGTTGTCCGTAGTGATGCTTTCTAAGGCCCACTTGACTTCACATTCCAGGATGTCTGGCTCCAGGTGAGTGATCACACTTTTGTGATTATCTGGGTCGTGAACATCTTTTTTGTACAGTTCTTCTGTTTATTCTTGCCACCTCTTCTTAATATCTTCTGCTTCTGTTAGGTCCATATCATTTCTGTCCTTTATTGAGCCCATTTTTGCATGAAATGTTCCCTTGGTATCTCTAATTTTCTTGAAGAGATCTCTAGTCTTTCCCATTCTGTTGTTTTCCTCTATTTCTTTGCATTGATAGCTGAGGAAGGCTTTCTTATCTCTCCTTGCTATTCTTTGGAACTCTGCATTCAAATGGGTATATCTTTCCTTTTTTCCTTTGCCTTTCACTTTTTTTCACAGCTATTTGTAAGGCCTCCTCAGACAACCATTTTGCCTTTTTGCATTTCTTTTCCATGGGGAGAAGACTCTTGAGAGTCCCTTGGACTGCAAGGAGATCCAACCAGTCCATCCTAAAGGAGATCAGTCCTGGGTGTTCATTGGAAGGACTGATGCTGAAGCTGAAACTCCACTACTTTGGCCACCTCATCGAAGAGTTGACTCATTGGAAAAGACCCTGATGCTGGGAGGGATTGGGGGCAGGAGGAGAAGGGGACGACAGAGGGTGAGATGGCTGGATGGCATCATCGACTCAATGGGCATGAGTTTTAGTAAACTCCGGGAGTTTGTGATGGACAGGGAGGCCTGGTGTGCTGCGATTCATGGGGTTGCAAAGAGTCGGACACGACTGAGCGACTGAACTGAACTGAAGGGTCCATTGTGTGCATAGAAATATATGCACATAGAAATCATATTATAGATAATGTTCAATAATGCTATTCTATTGATCTAGTTATAAGACATTCTCTTCAGTGATAATTTTGGTAGCAAATCCTCTTACAAAAGCATTTGTTTTCTGGGAATTCCCTGGCGGTCAGGTGGTTTGGACTACAATTTCACTGTCAAGGAATTTGGCTCAATCTCTGGTTGGGGAGCTAAAATTCCACAAGCTGCATGCCTCAGCCAAACCTTAAAAAAAGAAAAGCATTCCGTTTCCATAATAAACATGTCTGATTTTTAAGAACTCTTCAACCTTCTTTAATTCTACCACCAAGTATCAATGACCACTTACTCTTCCCCTTCCTCCACTAAACATCTTAGTCACCTTCTAACTAAAATCAAATCTAATGTCTCAAACCACCCACCAAATGAAATAATGTTCTAAAAGGTCCAGACAATTAAGGGAGAAGTTGATTTGAGATTAAACTGTATATAGGACATAACCTACTTTCCCCAGTGCATTTAAGATAATTCACATTTTTAAAATTTATCTACTAGATATTTTGCCTGTTTAGCCTCTAGTTTTTATAAAATTGAGTATGAATTCTAGCAATTCACCCAGAATAATAGAACCCTAGTTCAATAAAACAGTGCATGTTATTGTTGTTCAGTCGCTAAGCTGTGTCTGACTCTGCAACCCTATGGACTATGACATGCCAGGCTTCCCTGTCTTTCACTATCTCCCAGAGTTTGCTCAAATTCATGTCTATTCAGTCAGTCATGCTATCTCACCATCTCGTCCTCTGCTGCCTTCTCCTTTTGCTTTCAATCCTTCCACCATTAGGGTCTTTTCCCATGAGTTAGCTCTTCACACTAGGTAGCCAAAGTATTGGAGCTTCAGCTTCAGCATCAGTCCTTCCAATGAATGTTCAGGGTTGATTTCCTTTAGGATGGACTGGTTTGATCTTCTTGAAGTCCAAGGGACTCCGAGTCTTCTCTAGTACCACACAATTGTGTATTTAAAACAATGCTGATTCATGTCGATGTATGGCAAAAACCATCATAATATTGTAAAATAATTATCCTCCAATTAAAATAAATTAATTTTTAAAAATGATACATTCTTTTAAATATACATGACATATTTACAAATAAATGAATTTGAATCTGTATGTCCAATTTTCTCTTTTTCCTTTTAACATTATCTTTTCTTTTTAAGATGAACTTAAAGTTTGTATGTCTAATATTCTCCTTTCTTTCCAATTGTCTTTTCAATCCTCTTTCTACAAAAAACAGAGAAGGGGTAACAGGGAGAGAACATTGGTGATGAACTTTTTTTCTGGCTGTGCTAGGTCTTAGTTGCAGTACACAGTGTCTTCATTGGGGCCTACAGGTTCTTCGTTTCCCTGACCAGGGATTGAACCTGGGCTCCTGTGTTGGGAGTGCTGAGTTTTAGCCACTGGACCACCAGGGAAGTCCTGTGATGAACTTTTAAATTTTGACAACTGCCAGAAAGCAGCACTCTACATTACTTTTAAATAAATGCCACTGAATAAGACTGGTTCTTTGAAATGAGTTTAGTCAGACCTCTTTCTATGTAGTACAGAATAATAAATTGATGTAAAATTAGTTTATTGACTTACACCTTCAGAGAGAATTTTAGGCAGCTCACAGAAATATACAAAATGACAGTCATAAAAAAGACATAGTGAGAAAAATAAGACGAGTCGAGTACATGAGTCATGTACTTTGAAGTCCTATATACTTGCTACAGGTGGGCCCCACACATGGATTTGGTCTTTCTGGCAAGGAAGAGACTTGGTCAGTAACAAGATTCACAGAATTTGTGAGAAAAACTGGTCTTTCTTCAGATGAAGCACAGTCACTCAGAGCTGCCCAGGAGGGCAACACAGATGCCAGAGAGTGACTTCAGGGGTCACACTTGGTCAGCACTGGGACAAATTGATAATCCAAGGCCTGATGCTCTGTGTCTGGGCAGCATAGCTAGAGTAACACCAGTGGAGAACATTTTTAAAGGTTTTACTGAAATCACAAAAACAAACACGAAAACAACTCTCACAAACATAAAAACAAACAAACAGAGTCTAAGTTTGAGGTATCTTCTGGATTAAGCTGTTTGCCAGCAGTATACTGGGTGGATATCTGAGTGAAATCACTTGTTGAATGTAGTTATTAAGTCAGTTATCATAGAAAGACAAATCATATGATATTGTTTATATATGAAATCTAAAAAAAAAAATGGTACAAATGAACTTATTTACAAAATAGAAATAGAATCACAGATGTAGAAAAACAAACTTATGGTTACCAGGGGCAACAGAGGGGGAAGAGGCAGATTGGGCATGACATATACACACTCTCTGTGCTTAGGTGCTCAGTCGTGTCTGATTCTTTGTGATCCATTGGGCTGTAGCCCGCCAGGCTTCCCTGTCCATGGGATTTTTCAGGCAAGAATACTGGACTGGAGGCCATACACACTACTATCTATAAAATAGATAATAATAAGGATCCACTTGTATAGCAGAGGGAACTTTACTCAATACCCTGTAGTGACCTATATTGGAAAAGAAGCTAAAAAAGAGCACACACATGTGTATGTGTAACTGATGCATTTTGCTATACAGCAGAAACTAACACAACAGTGTAAACCAACCACACTTCAATAAAAAAAAGTTCAAGTCAGTTATATTTCTAGAAGTCGTTACCAAAACAGATGACTTTGGCTTCAGAATTGTTGATAGTTCTTTGTTAGCGTGGCCCTTCCTACCATCTCATGACCGAAGCAGTTCATGTGGGATTAAGGAAGAGTTCATATGTGTTGGTGCAGAAGGAACAACTCTCCAACACACTGAGATGGGTTTAGGGAGATGCGTGTGGTTACCAGATATGTGATTGTTAAACCTGTGTTCAGAAGAGGGAATGTGTATAGACGTGGGCCCCAAGGAAGGAGACACAAGAAGTTGAGGAGGAGAGCCACAATCGCAGGCATTGTGTTGGGCTCAGCGCGCTGCGTGGCTGTGTGGTGCTTGGTATAACAGATTTTGTGGGGGTGCTATGAAAAAGCTTTTCATCCTCCAAAATAATTAAATAAAAAGGAGGATGCTCTGGAACGCTGTATAACTCGGGGATTTTTCTGTTGTGGGAAAAAAGACTGAAAATAGGATCGAATAGGATATGACTTATAAATGTTGAAGATTTTCTTAAATTCCACTTTAAGGAATTTGCTAAAGCCTCAGCCTGTAATTTGAAACAAGGCATTCAAGTAGATTGGACACATGCCTATAAATTTTTTAATTTAAAGAGGTGGTAAAAAAAAAAAATAAAGAGGTGGTATGTGGGAATAAGGTCAGGAATATCCTAATATCACAGGGTAAAGAACTAAGAAACAGGAGAGAATTATTTTTTACCATATGTCAAAGACCTAACCAGACTATATCTCATTATAAGTAATCATTACATATATTTAAAACATAACACGGAAAAGAGAGCAAATATACTACAGAACTTCTATTTTATTTGCTGGTTTTGAATATACAAATATATAGCAATGACCTCTGAATACTCTAGAATGAAGAATTCCAGAATTTCACTTTTTTTAACCTTTTAATTATCCACATGTATTTAAGTATGTATGTGGGCTTCCCTGATGGCTCAGACGGTGAAGAATCTGCTTGCAATTCAGGAGACCTGGGTTTGATACCTGGTTTGGAAAGATCCTCTGGAAGAGGGCATGGCAACCCACCCCAGTATTCTTGCCTGGAGAATCCTCATGGACAGAGGAGCCTGGGAGGCTACAGTCCAAGGGGTTGCAAAGAAAAGGACATGACTGAGTGACTAATTACAAGCACAAGTATGTATGTAGGCATGTATCAGTGACACTGTATTACTTCTCTTTCTTGTATGGTTAGTGGAAAAGCACTGCATTTGAAGAATTCAGACAGGTAATACATACTATATTTTTCCAATTGTAGAAGTATCATCCCTAGTGCATTTTAAACTGTGTCATGGGATGCTCTGGGTTGATAGGTTTCTTAGGTGGCCTAAAACTGAATATGGCTTGGAATGAAACAAATATTCTCTTGCAGTCAGCAGGCATTCCCCATATGTAGGCGTTTCTTTAATAATCAACATATAGCCTAAAGTTCATAGCAGTGTGGATAAATAAAAGTCAGTTTTTTTCAGTATTACAAGATATGGTTAAAAAGTTTTTAAAAATGTATTTTTTTTGTTAAAAAGACTTCTTATCAGATTAACTGTGTACTTTTTAATTTTATTAATTTTTTTTTTTTAAATTTGGCTATGACATTCTGCATGTAGGATCTTAGTTCCTCAACCAGAGATGAAACAATACCCCCTGCAGTGGAAACATCGAGTTCTAACCACTGGACCTCCAGGTAAGTCCCAAGATTAACTACATACTATATACTTTGATTTTAATTTGTTATAGTGCCACAATTTTTCTATTATGTAGCAATAACTTTAGACCATATTCAGACGTTTGTTGTTGTTCAGTTGCCCAGTCATGTCTGACTCTTTGTGACCCCATGGACTGCAGCAAGTCAGGCCTCCCTGTCCGTCACCATCTCCCAGAGTCTGCCCAAGTTCATGTCCATTGCATTGGTGATGCCATCCAGCCATCTCATACTCTGATGCCCTCTTTTCTTGCCCTTGATCTTTCCCAGCATCACGGACTTTTTCAATGAGTTGTCTGTTCGCATCAGATGACCGAAATACTGGAGCTTCAACTTCAGCATCAGTCCTTCCAGTGAAAAACTCCTTTCAAGAGTTTACCTACTAAAAATATTTTGAGGTACCCATTCTTCAGCATTCATTTGCAATTTAAATAAACTATTTCTCATTATAGTCCAATATTTAACTCGCATTGGTCTCCTAGTCCTAAATTTTAGAGCAAGGTCCATTCTTCTTTTTCTGAATGTGTATGAAGTATGTGAAAATAGCCGTATCATCCTCCTTATGCTTTCTTTTGTCTAAGCTAAAAATTCCTAGTGATGCAACTTTTAAAAAACTTGAATATAAGTTTTTATGTTCAGTTCAGTTTAGTCACTCAGTTGTGTCCAACTCTTTGCACCCCATGGACTGTAGCATGCCAGGCTACCCTGTCCATCATCAACTCCCGGAGCTCGCTCAAACTCATGTCCACTGAGTCAGTGATGCCATCCATCTCATCCTCTGTTGTCCCCTTCTCCTCCTGCCTTCAATCTTTCCCAGCATCAGGGTCTTTTCCAATAAGTCAGTTCTTTGCATCAGGTGGCCAAAGTATTGGAGTTTCAGCTTCAGTATCAGTCCTTCCAGTGAATATTCAGGACTGATTTCCTTTAGGATGAGTTGGTTTGATATTCTTACAGTCCAAGGGACTCTCAAGAGTCTTCTCCAACACCACAGTTCAAAAGCATCAATTCTTCGACGCTAAGCTTTCTTTATAGTCCAACTCTCATATCCATATCCATACATGACTACTGGAAAAACCAAAGCTTTGACTAGATGGATCTTTGCTGGCAAAGTAATGTCTCTGTTTTTTAATATGCTGTCTAGGTTGGTCATAGCTTTTCTTCCAAGGAGCAAGTGTCTTTTAATTTCATGGCTGCAGTCACCATCTGTAGTGATTTTGGAGCCCCCCAAAATAGTCTGTCATTGTTTCCATTATTTCCCATCTATTTGCCATGAAGTGATTGGACGGGACGCCATGATCTTAGTTTTCTGAATGTTGAGTTTTAAGTCAGATTTTAAACTGTCCTCTTCCACTTTCATCAAGAGGCTCTTTAGTTCTTCTCTGCTTTCTGCCATACAGGTGGGGTCATCTGCATATCTGAGGTTATGAAACAGTATGAAAAGGCTTTTATGTTAATTCCTGCTAAATTTCCCTTCATTGCTCTCATTAATTAGCTCACTCTATGAGTATATACAAATATTTATCCTGGGATCCAATGTATTAGATACATCACCTAAGTTTTCTTTCTGCCCTTGAATACACTGAGAAAACATTTTAAACTATAAAAGCAGGAATTATCTTTATTTCCCAGTTCATGAATAATTAAAAAAGAGGATGATGATGATAAAATTATTGAATCCATCCCTTCTTAAAATTCTTCAAGTGGATCTGTTAGAAGTGTTTCATTTTTATTTTTAAATGATACATAGAAGTCATATGTATGCATACATGTGTGTTTTTAAATATTTAAAACATATTTTTTATTCTAGTAAGATAATTTAAACAGTGACACATTCTGTACTGCACAAAAATATTTTCTGAATAATCAGATGAAGCTCATGAATTAGAGATGATTTCTTTTAACTTTTTTTTTTTAAATTGAAGTATAATTGACTTATGTTAGTTTCAGGTGTTCAACATAATGACTCAACATTTAAATATATTATAAAATGATCATCATAAGTGCGGTAACCATCTGTCACCATACAAATTTATTATAGTATTACTGACTATATTGCTTATGCTGTATATTACATCCCATTTTACAACTGGAAGTTTGTGCCTCTTAATACTCTTCACCTATTTTGCCCAATTTCCTTGTAACTTTATAAATGCTAGTTTGGTTTGTTAGAATAATTAAATCCAATTTTCCAATAATACAAATTTAATTTTTTTTTTACAAATTTAATTTTTAATAGTCAATCTGTATCATGGCTTTGAAATAAGACCTTCATCTATCTTTAAGCTGTGAACAGCATGCTTTAGAGTTTTACCAATCTATGCTAACATATTTTTGCAAAAATAATTTAGGCTGAATCTTCCAATTTTTAAAAAAAGAGCATTTGGGGGATTCCCAGGTGGTTCAGTGGTTACGACTTGGGGCTTTCACTGCTGTGGGCCTGGGTTTGATCCCTCGTGGGGAAACTTAGATTCCGTAAGCTATGTGGTATGGCAGGGGGAAAAAAAGCATTTTAACATAAAGGGATTAAATTAAATAATCTCTAAGATCACCGATTCAATGTACACGAACTTGGGCAAACTCCGGGAGATGGTGAGGGAGAGGGAGGTTTGGTGTGCTGCAGTTCATGGGGTTACAGAGTTGGACATGACTTGGCGACTCAACAACAAGTTCACTCCTAGTTTTGCTTTTTTAATCCATTAGAGAAATATTCTTATCCATTGAACTAAACCTTCAGTAGAGTTGGTGTACTCCATTTTAAGATTGCTTTTAAATGATTACTCTTCAGTTTTCACATGAAAACAATTCTGTTAGATTAGGGGAATTCAGCAGTTACCTATGAATACTTAGTTAAACCTCAACAAAAGATCAGAAGAATTGGTTAAAGCTCTTCAGTGGAATATATAATCTTGCTGATTCTTAAAACATATGAAAACACTGTTTTTTGTTGTTGCTGCTGCTGCTGCTCTTGTTTATGTCCTTTAAGGCACACCTCTAATGTGCTGGAAAAATATTGCTGATGTTGTAGGACATTTTGTGGCTCTCCGCTTGATGAATAGCAAAAAGCAGAGAGAAGACTGCAAAAGCATGGGGTACCTTCTCTTTTGAAGACTCTTTCACCCCTGGCCACACATTTTAGTCTGACTCTCAAAAGAGAACATCCAGACCTTTCTCGGGGACAGTTATCACCTTCCTCTTTCAGCTACCACACAGGATCCCTCTGTCATCTCTGAACTAATGCATCCTTCTGAGTGTCAGAGATGTCAGAGAGTGGGCCGGGGGCTTCCCTAGCCTCGTCTCTCAAGTGAACAGTCTATACCTAACCAACTTGCAGAGATTCTTGGGACCTCTAGTGTTATGCTTATGACCGGGCATATCCTGTTTGTTACTTGTGAGGAGAGTTGGTGGTGTTGGCCCCTAAACAGTGACAGGCAGAATTATCCAGTGACTAGTTAGCTAACCAGATCTGCTTGTGCTCAAAACAACTCAGATCTACCACCTCAACTGCTGAGATGTATCCGGGTTCCAGCAGGGCAGGTCTGGACCTGGCTTGCCTCTGAATCAAGACAGCCCTGGGAGTAGAAATCCAGATCTGGATCATATTTATTTAGAAGGAATCATGAGTAGAGATGAGGACAGGGCACTGGTAGGCCCTCTCTGGGAAGGCATGGCCCTGGGCTACAAAGCAGGACGCCTGTTATTTGATCCTATTCTGCCACTGACCTGGCTTATATAGGTCTTTGCTTCTCTGGACCTTAGTTTTTTTTCATTTTCAAGGTAACAGTTCAATTACATAATTTTAAGACTCCTCTGTTACACTACAAACTTAATTTAAGCAGGACTGAAACCACCTGTCAGCTCCAGAACAGAATAAATGGCCTCACACCATACAATACCTTTCCCAGTGTGGATCAAACGTGCTGCAAGCTGACGCATGAGGTGACACTCGTGCTTTGCATCAAGTTATGGTGTCTGGATAAAGGCTTTCCTTTGTGTTTGTTTTATTTTGGTGTTCACATTGCCTATATGAAAGGATTGAGTTAGCTCTGACTTCCCTAGTAACTCAACTGGTAAAGAATCTGCCAAAAAAAAAAAAAAGAATCTGCCTACAAGGCAGGAGACCCCACGTTGAATTCTGGGTTGGGAAGATCCCCTGGAGCAGGGCACGGCTACCCACCCCAGTATTCTTGCCTGGAGAATCCCATGAACAGAGGAGCTTGGTGGGCTTCAGTCCTTTAGGGTCCTTAGGATCGCAAAGAGCAGACACGACTGAGCACAGCACCTGACACAAAATTTCTCTTTGAGAGCAAGAAGATTAGCATTTGGCAAATTCATAAAGAAAATATTTCAAAATAGATGAGACCAAGGTAAGGAAAGGTAAAACAAATTGCCCTACAGAGTTATAATTTCAAATTGACTAAATTTTCTTTCATATGGTTAAAACAAAAACTCCAAACGCCCAGAAAAGGTAATTTTATTTATTCCCCTTCCCTCTGTTAGGTCTTTTCTCCTCTTTAATCCCTCACAGTACTCTGCATTTTCATATTTCCCTAGATTCCTTTTGTCACAGGAAAAATGCAGGTCTTCTAGAGTAAAATTTATGAGCAGAACTGAAGGTGGTGTTATCTCTCACAGAGTAACTTATCATTAAAAACCACGGAATGTTATCTTTTTTGAGATTACAGAACTCTTTTATTTTGTTAATTTACCTACTTTTAATTGGAGAATAATTGTTTACAACATTGTGTTGGTTTCTGCCATAAATCAACGTGAATCAGCTAGAGGTATACATGTCTCCTTGGCCTCTTGAACTTCCTTCCCATCTTCCACCTCCATCCCACCCCTCTAGGAAAAACCATGAAATACTATCTTTTGATGGGAAGGAAATATTACAAAGCAAATCTTTAGAGAAAAATCACTTTCATTCTCACCTTTCTCCTACACTGCTGTTAGTGTTTTAATTTGATTTCTTCTAAACATTTTTTTTTTTTTTTGCATAGGTTTTTCCTATGTGGTTGTAATGATATGCATGTAGTATATGGAGTCTGCACCTTGTTTGACCATTTCTTCACAGACCTTTTAATGACTGTATACTAATTCCCTGGGGGCAAGTGGCACAGTTTTCTTAACCACCATTCCGTAGGGTCTCCCATGGGACTTTGAGGGTTGGATGAAACAGTAGAATGACACAGAGGATCAGTCCTCAGTGTAGAAAACTTGGGTTCACTGGGAAGCAGATGGGATAGATTTTGAACATGGGTAGAAGTTTACACAAGCCCTATCTTCTAGAAGTTGAAATGGAGCCCGCCACAGCACATTTTTTTCACCTTTCTAATTTAAATATTGTAAACAGTTTTACTATAATTCACATATAATTCCCCTATTCAAAATGTGCAATTCAATAGCTTCTCGTATATTAACTGAGCTTTGTGTACAGTCAATTTTAGAACATATATGGTTAATTTCACTGAAGGATGAAACAATGAATAGTTTTGTTTCACACAGCACTTGAAATCAGTTGCCATTTGTTACTAGCTTTGAAATTATTTATTTAAAAGATGTTTCTCAAAGCAAGACAGTGGGTTGGTAGAACCCTAAATCTCTAGGGCTTCTACTCTGGACAGGTGTGAGGGTTAACTGGTTCCTATCTGCTGGTATGCACAGTGCCCTTTTGAACAGCAGGTGAGAGGGCATGTAAGTTTCTGCCTTAGGGCTAGACTCAAATATGAATTCCATTGCTGGTGTTGGGTTTTGATCTACCTTAAATTCTGTCAGGGGTTGTGAGAGCTGATGACTTCTTTCTCCATGGATATTTGTGGGCTTGAAGACTCCAGCTCACTCCTGACCTCAGGTAACTTATTGACACCCAGTCTACTTACTGCCTTGGCATACAGGCTGGGGTTCTTGGGCTTGCTTCATTTGCTTCTTGCAACACTGGAGTTCTTGCTCTGGGTACAGATCCCAGGTCCTGACACAAGCAGGCCCAGCTGACCAGCTTCATTTTATTGTCATCTGCACCCTATGTTGAAATCATGAGTTACTCTCTATGATTAAGCAGGGCTGTCTTCACCACCTGAAGATAAAGAAGTCCGTATTTCAAAGATCAGATTTCCAAATTCGAGACTTGTAAGATATACTAAGAACGGTGGATAAACTAGGTTGAAAAATAAGCCTTTGTGATTTTTTTGGGTACAAAGATGCTTAGTGCATGCTATTTATAAAATTGAAATACTTAGCAGTGGAGGGTAGTTGAATGAATTATGATAAATCTCTATGATGAAACAGCACTCAGCTATTGTGCTTGTGGGCTAAGTCACTTCAGTCGTGTCCAACTCTTTGCAATCCTATGGACTGTAGCTCTCCAGGCTCCTGTGTACCTGGGATTCACCAGGCAAGGATAACTGGAGTGGGTTGCCACGCCCTCCTTTAGCGGATCTTCCTGACCCAGGCATCTAACCCGTGTCTCTTATCTCTCCTGCATTGGCAAGATGGGAAGCCCTACTTAGCTTTTGATATGTATTAAAAAGCTATAATTATGAGATTAAATACTTTTAATGTTTGGTCAGAAAATTAGGATTTAAAATGACACGTAAAGAATAATAAATCCTATGTTGTTTTTGCCAAGAAATGGAGAAGTTGGCTGGGAAGAGACAATGAAGCACATAAGAAACAGAGAATAGTGGGGGACTCAACAGATTAGGGGTGCCAGTAAGTATGGGTTGGGATAAAGAACTAAAAAAGTTAGACAGGAAAAGGAGGCAGAGGTTCTGGGAATTATATGTTTTGTTGAGCACTTACTATGTGGGAGTTACTACTATGTTCTGGTTACTGGAGATATAGCAGTGAACAAAGCAGATAAAATCCTTGCACTCGGAGAGTTTACATTTTAAGGAATACATGACCAGAAGCAAAAATAAGTAAAATAGTCTATTAGATAGTAGCAGTAGAAAAACAAAGTGGGATAGCCAGTTGGGTGTATGTGTACAAATTAAAATAGAGTGGTCTTGGATCATGCCTCTTAGAAACTTATATATATAGGCTAGGTGGAAGGAGAGTCAAGAGTGTGACAGTTAAGAGGGTAGAGTCAAAATTCCTGAAGGCCAGGAGAGGATATATGAGCATATGTGAGGAGTTTCTCTTTAAGCTATTCTAGGAACCAAGATACACACATTTTCCATGACTCCATGTCAAACTGAAAACTAGCACATCATGAATAGGCGTGGGTGGCGCACAGACTCGAAGGATTGTCTTTTTTGGGTTTCACAAAGAGGTCACTTGGCCAGCGTGAATGCCTTGCTTTCACATATCTGCTGGCCCCTCTTCTATTAAAGTATCCTGGGCTGAGTGACTTTCTGGGAGGAAGAATCAAAAGAAACAAGTAAAAGTTCAAACAGGCAATACCCTGTTTAAGCTAACACCCAGACATGCAGATTGAGATGCACCAGCAGTACAAAGGCAACAGGGAGGAAGAGAAGGGCTAGGTCTTGCTTAAGAGGACAGACATACTAGGTAGCACAAAACCAGTCAGAGGGACCTGGCTTTCAATCTCAGCATCCCCACTCAGCAGTGTCACCTTGAACATTTTATTTAGCCTTCATTTGCCTCTGTTTCATTAACTGAAAGAAATATGGAAAAGAGCAGCTGCTGTGAGGATTCAGTGAAATAATATACATAAAGCATTTGGTATTAAGTTGGCACATAGTAGGTATTAAGATAATTAACTAATGGAAGTTGTCTTTTTAAAACCCAAAAGAAAACATTTGCAGTGCTAAAAATAATAAGCATTAAGCTTTCTGTAGAGCTTATTTAAAAAAAATCTTACTAGCTTATAGGTCTTGAGAATGGTGGGCATATTTTAGTAAAAAAAATTTCATCAAACCTCCCACTATTAAACTGAGCTTTCTCACAATCCCATTCTTTGTGAGATGGAATATGGAATGCAGTAGAACTAGACAGGAATCCCAGTCCAAGTTTGCTGACCACCAGATGCAGGATGACATTTCCCAAGATATTTGCTGGATTAATTTTTTTTTCTCCAAATAATGAGTCATTATTGTGAGATATTGTTTATTGTGAAACTCTTGTGTTCCTTCCATACATACCAAAACAAAAGGTCACTTCGCAGGCACTTTGTTATAGTCAAGAACAAAAGAAAATAATATAATGTTGTGAAATGTACTGCAGTAGGGAAGACACTGTCTTGCTGTGCCTTTTAGTACTGCTTTACTATCTGCTTAAAGTACACACATTACAAAAAAAGCAAGGGAAGGAACATTTAGTTGGACCCCATTTATGCAAAAATTATGTGACTTTACATGTACAGATAATTTCTGGAAAGACAGATTTGTTGATTGTGATTTAAGTCAGGCGTTTTCATTATATCCCTCTGTGTACTCTTGAGTTTAATTTTTAAACAATGAACATGTAGTATTTGCAGAATGATTTTCTAAGCTATGTGAAAATGCATACAGAAAAAACTTTATATTGCCAGATTGAAAGTAGGTCTTAATACCTTAGTTCTAATTTTGGGAGAAGGGATAAAAAATTGTCATCTGAAATCATTATAAAACCAATGTGTGTACATATGCACACACAGAATTATGATAATATCATGGCCATTACTTATACCCATTCATGTTGAAAACAAGGAGTTCCCATTGAGAATTACTGCCAAGACTTCCAGGGTTACTCTGTAAATATGGGGGGACTGACCCACAGAATTTTCACTAAAATGAGGGAACACAACAGGGTTAAATCCAGAAGAAATTCTTCTGACTCATTGGTGCCAGCCACACTTCTTATTGACAGGGATCACCATCTGTTTGTTCACCTGGATATATCTTTGCTGCCTCACTCAATTCTGCTCAACAATTTTCTTTCGTTGAGTCAGAATAAGATTCTAAGGGCTGTAGCTGTACCATAAGGGGAATGGGTCTCCTGTCCCTGCATTGGCAGGTGCTCTGCTTTTAATCCTGCACCCTTACCTGGTCTCTTAGATATTATGACAGAAAAGCCAAATAACTTTTTAAAGAATATTTGTATTAAAAAATTGGGGAGGGGGTACTTCCCTGGTGGTCCAGCGGTTAAGACCGCATTTCCACTAGTAGGGCACAGATTAGATTCCTGGTGGGGGAACTAACATCTCACATGCACACTGCAAAATGCAGCCAAAAAAAGCACTTTTTTTTTTTTTTTTGAAATACAGTTGATTTACAATGTTGGGCCAATCTCTGCTATAAAGCAAACTGACTCAGTTATATACATATGTACATTCTTTTTAAAATATTCTTTTCCATTATGGTATCCAAGAAGATTGGATTTAGTTCCCTGTGTATAGAACCTTGTTGTTTATCCATTCTAAATGTAACAATTTGCATCTGTCAACACCAAACTCCCAGTCCATCCTTCCTCCTCCCCACAAATAACTTATTAGAATAAAATTTCCCTGTATTTGTATACAAAGATGGACATTTAACTAATGACATTTAAAATTTTCTGGTAAGAAGTCTCTTGATATGGGGGTATAGTAATATGTAACCTAACCTAGGGAATATAGTCACTAATAACCCTCCTATAAGCCCCTGAATTGTATGGCAGATATAATTAAGAATAAGCATACAAAGCTTAAAGAAAAACCTTCCAAAATGCAGAAGTCTTAGTGAAGGCATGACAAAATGCCAGTTTTTTTGATAGAGGCCTTCTAAGGTAGGCAGATAGATCATAATCTTCTCTGCAAGTGTCTGATGCAGGAACTTGTAGCACTTCTACTTACACTATAATAATTTTTAATTGCTCTATGGGTAGTGAGTGAACCTATATGTGGATAGTGTGAAAAAAGATTAAGGAGCAAGAAGCTTCACTTTGTTAAGCTTAACTGAAGAGAGACCACATGACCAACATGGTCACCCTGCTCTTATGTTACAGGACAGAACTTTTTGAAACCTCTCTTACTAAAGCAGTTTGGACTGACTGAGGACTAGAGTTTCTGTAAAGGAAATTCAAAATAAAATAGTAAAAATGTCTCTTCTGTCATTGTGGACCTGTAGGTCTCAACTAACCTCTCTGTATTTTCCAAACCGTCTTATTTGTGGCATATTAGTTCCTTGACTGGGGATTGAGCTTAGTCCTTGACAGTGAAAGCACAGAGCCCCAACCACTGAACTGCTGCAGAATTCCCCCCAAACCATCTTATAATCTTATAATTCCTTATAATCTTATAATTCCTCTATACCTAATTTCCCTGATATTATCACTATAAAAAACACACCTTTAAGTACACTGATTCAGTCAAAAGAAAGAAGAAACTGGTTGGATTCTGTCCTTGTTGTTATTCAGTCGCCAAGTTGTGTCCAACTCTCTGTGACCCCATGGACTGCAACACACCAGGCCTCCTTGTCCCTCACCATCTCCCAGAATTGCACAAGTTCATGTCCATTGAATCTGTGATGCCATCCAACCATCTCATCCTGTTGCCCTCTTCTCCTTCGGCCTTCAATCTTTCCCAGCATCAGGGTCTTTTCCAATGAGTCGGCTGTTCACATCAGGTGACCGAAGTATTGGAGCTTCAACTTTACCATCAGTCCTTCCAATGAGTATTCAGGGTTGATTTCTCTTTTTTTTTTTAGGGTTGATTTCTTAGGATTGACTGGTTTGATCTCTGGGCTGTCCAAGGAACTCTCAAGAGTCTTATACATCACCACAGTTCGAAAGCATTAGTTCTTTGGCACTCTGACTTCTCTATGGTCTAACTCTCACATCCGTATATGACTACTGGAAAGACCATAGCCTTAACTTTACAAACCTTTGTCAGCAAAGTGATGTCTTTGCTTTTTAATACACTAAGTTTGTCATAGCTTTTCTGCCAAGAAGCAATCATCTTCTAATTTTATGGCTGCAGTCACCATCTGCAGTGATTTGGGAAATCTGTCACTGCTTCCACCTTTTCCCCTTCTATTTGCCATGAAGTGATGGGGCCAAATATCATGATCTATAGTTTTTTTAATGTTGAGTTTTTAAGCCAGTTTTTTTTCACTCTCCTCTTTTACCCTCATCAAGAGGCTCTTTAATTCCTCTTTGATTTCTGCCATTAAAGTGGTATCATCTGCATACCTGAGGTTGTTGATATTTCTCCCAGAAATCTTACCAGCTTGTAATTCATCCAGCCTGGTATTTCACATGATGTGCTCTGCATATAAGTTAAATAAACAGGGTGACAATAAACAGCATTGTTGTACTTTCCAGTTTGAACATCTGGAAGTTCTCGGTTCACATATCGCTTAAGACTAGATAGAAGGATTTTGAATGTAACCTTAACAGCATGGGAAATGAGATCAATTGTCCGGCAGTTTGAACATTCTTTAGTGCTGCCTTTCTTGGGAATTGGGATGAAAATTGACCTTTCCCAGTCCTGTGGCCACTGCCAGCTTTTGCAACTTTGCTGACATACTGAGTGTAACACTTTAATAGCATCATTCTTTAAAATTTCAAAAAGCTCTGCTGGAATTCCGTCACCTTCACTAGCTTTATTGGCAGTAGTGCTTCCTACGGGCCATTTGACTTCACACTCCAGAATGTCTGGCTCTGGGTGAGAGACCACACCATCGTGGTTATCTGGGTCCTTAAGATCTTTTTTGTACAGTTCTTCTGTGTATTCTTGCCATCTCTTCTTGATCTCTTCTGCTTCTATCAGGTCTTTACTGTTTCTGTCCTTTACTATGCCCATCTTTGGATGAAATGTTCCTGTCCTTGACACAAATATAAAACATACGTTATCAACATGTACCTGGAGAAAAAAACAAGAGAGAAGACTCATAATAAGACTCATGAGAGAGTGAGAGAAGACTCACTGTTTGGATTAGTTTCAGTTTTTTACTATTCTGAAAATAGGTGATCTGAGCCAGGTTATCCTCTCATCTTCTTCCCCACCCCCTCCTTACTATAAACAGATAAGCAATAATGGTTGAGGGGATGGCAGAACCCAAGCCTGTGGCACTTGAGAGTTAGGATATGAGTGAGAGCTGGTGCTGAAGAAAAGCGGGTTGGAGTAATGGAATAGCCTATCAAGGAAGAGAGAAACACGTAGAAGAAGAAGGAGATGTCCTTTTACTTGGACAGCGAATGTAGAAGATGCATTACAATGCGAGCTTTAGGCAGCTGGGACCAGCTGACTGTGAGGGACCACAGAAAGTTTAGCTAATTTGCTGAGAATGTTGGGCCATCCTCTGCAATGACCAGTATTCAAACTCTATACTGAGTATCCTATACAGAGTACTATAGCTCTATATTTAGTTACATAAAATCTCTTCTCATCTTGACTTCCTTAATAGAAGATTAAAGCAGTCCTGGACTTAGTTATACAGTTGATTCTCATTATTTGCAGAGTTCATATTTGTGAAGTCACCTACTTGCTGAAGATCATTTGTCAACTTGAAAATCCACACTCCCGATGCTTTCATCATCATTTGTGGACACGTCTGCTGTGGTGTGATGAAAAATTGAGTCGCCAGGGTTATTCCCAGTTGAGGTTAAAGAAGGTGACATTCTTTTTTCTTGTTTTAGCTCTCTTACTGAAAATGAGTGTCTACTTCATGTTTAAAATGGCACCCAAACACAACGCTGAAGGGCTATCTCGAGTTAAATGTTTTTGGCTGAGTTAATAAATCACTAGTGTCTTAAACAAGGCATCTTTAAATAGAAATACACGTAACATAAGGCTACGTACTAATCGGCTGATGTTAGTTTACAGAACTGGAGAATAACTTAATGAATGAGTGCATCAGTTTCTTAGGACTACCATTACAAATTATCACAAACTTGCTGTCTTACAACAGAAATTTATTCTCTCACAGTTCTGGAGCCAGACAAAATCAAGATATTGTCAGGGCCACACTTTCGCCAAAGGCTTTAGGTGAATATTCTTCCTTGCCTTTCTCCTAGCTTCTGGTGGCTATTGGCATTGCTTGGTGCGTGGCAGCATAATTCAAATGTCTTCCTCTGTCTTTACATTGCCTTCTTCCTTAGGTGTCTCTGTGTCCACATGTTCCTCTCTTTTCTCTTATAAACACCCAAGTTATTGAATTTAGAGACTATCCAAAATCTAGGATGCTTTCATGTTGAGATCTTTAACTAATTACATCTGCAAACACTCTGCTTCAACAACAACAAAAAATTAAATTTTGCAGTCTATGTGTATGTGAATTTTAGGAGGATACCTTTCAACACATTATAACAAATTTTATACAGTTGAAGAAAGAATATAACCCTTGGAGAATGTGCAAAAGAACAGTTAAAGCACAGAAAAGCAAAAAAAGAAAAGAAAAGAACAAAAGGTGGGGGAGGAGGAAAAACATCAAAATTAGGATATAGATGAGAGAGTCTAACGTTTACTTGAAGTCTCAGAAGGAAAGGAGTGCAGTTAATACTGTAGTGTGTATTTGAAAGTTACTAAGAGAGTAGATCTTAAAAATGCTTATCAGAAGAAAAATTATAACTATGTAAGGTGATAGATGTTAACTAAACTTATTGTGGTAATCATTTTGATGTTGAATAATAATGCTGTACACCTTAAATGAATGCAATGTTATGCACTAAGTTATATCTCAATAAAACTTGGGGGGGGATGATACAATAAAAATCACAAAACAAGAACAAACCTAGATTTCTATTTCCAGTGTAAATATCTTTCAAAAATGAAGGTGAAATAAAGATCTTTTCAGACAGATGAAAACCAAGAGAATTCTTCATCTGGTGATCTATACTAAAGAAAGTGCCAGAGAGTTCTTCTAAGGCTAAAGGAAAAATTATCTCAAATGGAAGTTTAGACATACAAGAAGGAATAGAGAGCAAGAGTATTGGTAAATATGTGGTAAATCAAAATAAATATGACTGTATAAAATGACAATAGTACTGTCCTAAGGGGCTACATTGGAGAAGGCAATGGCACCCCACTCCAGTACTCTTGCCTGGAAAATCCCATGGACGGAGGAGCCTGGTAGGCTGCAGTCCCTGGGGTCGCTAAGAGTTGGACATGACTGAGCAACTTCGCTTTCACTTTTCACTTTCATGCATTGGAGAAGAAAATGGCAACCCACTCCAGTGTTCTTGCCTGGAGAATCCCAGGGATGGGGGAGCCTGGTGGGCTGCTGTCTATGGGGTCGCACAGAGTCGGACACAACTGAAGCGACTTAGCAGCAGCAGCAGCAGCAAGGGGCTACATGTGCACATGTATATAGGAGAAGGGAGGGAGTGACTATTAAAATAAACAACAATAGCAAATAAGTAACGGGGAGGGAGACTATAAAATTTTTGCAATGACTAGAAATATAATTTGAGAAACCAAGAATCCATGTTATGCAGTTCCCTGGTGACTCAGTGGTAAAGAATTCACCTGTCAATGCAGGAGACATGGGTTTGATCCCTGGTCCAGGAAGATCCCACATGCATGGAACAATTAAGCCTGTGTGTCACAACTACTGAGCCTGTGCTCTACAGTCCGGGAGCCACAACTACTGAGCCCATGTGCTGCAACTACTGAGCCCATATACCACAACTACTGAAGCCTGCACACCCTATAGCCTGTGCTCTGCAAGTGAAGCCAGTGTAATGAGAAGTCTGCTCATCACAACTAGAGAGTAGCCCCTGCTTGCCACAACTAAGCCCACACAGCAACGAAAACCCAGCATAGCCAAAAATAAATAAAGTTATGTACATACAAAAAAGAATTCATGTTATAATCTCTACAATAACCACTAAAACAAAGGTAAAAGTGTATATAACTTTTAAATTAATAAAAGGAAAAAAACACACTAATGAGAAATAATAAGTTCAAAAGTAGGTCAGAAAAAGGAATATAGATCAGGTGGGACAAAAAGAAAGTATGTAGTAAAATGGTAAACTTCAACTCAAATATATCAGTAATTACTTCAAATATAAATGGACTAAATGCTCCAAATAAATAAAACTGTCAGACTAATTAAAAAAAAACCCTCAAGCCCTGTTATATGCTGTTTATGAGACACATCTAAAAGATGAAAGGTTGACATTAAAAAATAGAAAAATCATATATACTCTGAAACATTAATATAAGAAAATACATATATAGACTTTAAGGCAAGAAGTATTACCAGGGACAAAGGGGGATACATTATAATGACAAAAGATTTAATTTACCAGGAAAACAAACATTCTAAGTTTCTGTATATCTAAAAGGATGGCCTCAAAATAAAAAAAGAAAAAATAGAAACAAACAGTAAATAGTCTACAACAGAGTAAGCAGAATTAATAGATTTGACCAAGAGTTTTAAATGAACATGATATTCTTACGTTTCACATCAAATATGTTAAATCTGGAAGAAGCACTTAAAAACTAAAGATAATGGATACAAAAACATTCAGTGAATGGGATGCAGGATAGAATGGATATAACTGAAGAAAAAATTAGTAAGCTGGAATATTAGGCCAAAAAGGCAGATAGATCTGGAAGCAGAAACAAGTTGGAAAGAATGAGAAAAAAGTTAAATTCATGAAAGACAAGAGTGTGAGTGTCAACATGCATTTAACAGCCTTTTAGGAATGAAAGAAAAGAGTGAATACAAGGGAAGAAATTGAAGTAATGAGCACTAGTGTGCTGTCACGTGAGGTCATGATGAGTTTGACAAGACTTGGCAACTGAACAACAAACAACTAGTGATAATTTTCTAGAATTAAATATAGATATAAATCCTATATTGAAAGAATGCCAAACAGGCTGGATAATAAAAACAAATAAAAACTCCTCACCTAAAAATATTAAAATAAAATTACATTAAAAACAGAATTTTATAATCTTTGAAAAAGCATATATAGATTACATGCAAAGGTACTGGCAAAACTGAATGCAAGAAAGACAGAAGGATATTTGCTTAAAGTTTTTTTTTTTAAATTTAAAAAATTTCTTTATTTTTAATTGAGGGATAATTGCTTTACAATACTGTGTTGGTTTTTGCCATACATCAGCATGAATCAGCCATAGGTATACAGTGTTTAAAGTTTTTTAGAAAAGGAATTAAACTTTAAAACTCTAAAGGATTTCAACATGATGGTTGGGGTGAAAGAAATAGGCCAGAAGGAAGTCGGGGAAAATGTGAAGGTACTTTATTTTGTTGATGAGAAGACATAAAACACATGGATATAGAGATAAGTTCTAGGATGTACCATCATAATAAAATGTTAATATCTGAGGAAGTTGGGTGAGGAGTATCTGTACTATCCTCTATGAATCTAAAATTATTTCAAAACAAAACTGTTGAAGAAAAAAATACCAAGATAATTAGATGACATGACAGAGATAAGTGTGATAATAATAATTTTGAATTTGTAAAATAAACTCCAAAAGACAGAGGACTTTCCCATTGAATTTTAAGATATTAAAATCCAGCAATATGTTGTCCACAAGATGCTCTTGTCCAAAGAAAAATGAAGGAATATGAAAAGATTGAAAAGAGAGAGTAATACCAGGCAAATATAAGCAACAACAGCAAAACTGAAGAAGCAATTTTAATGAGACAAAACAGATCATAAGGAAAAAATCACAAGGGACATGTTTGCAGGCAAAAGCAACAAGATATAACAATCATGAACATGCATGCTGCTAACAATTATGCCATAAAATACATAAAGAAACAAGTAACAGAATTATAGAAAGAAATATTTCAAGTTATATTTGAAGATTTTAACAAATTCCTCTATGAAATTGATGTATCAGCAAAAGAAAAAACTAAAAAAGCCTACAGAAAAACGCAGAAGACCTGAACAACAAGTAACATGCTTGACGAAATAGTTTGGAGAATGTTACAGAATATATATTTTAATACATAAATGGAACAATTATAAAAATTTATCTATATGAAGCTACAAAGCAAATTTCAGTCTGTTCCCAAGAATTAATACTATACATACTATATTCTCTAAATTGTATGTATTAAAATGAAAAATCAACAACAAATCAAAAATCAAACATTAAAATGAAACTATTCTGTAATGTTTGGAAACTAAAAACAATCCCTACACTGCTGAATATTATTGGCTTAAAAAGGAAATTAAAGTTAACTAAAACTTTACATGTTAAATAAAAAGTTTTGAGCAAATTGTCAATAAACAGAGTTTGAAAATGATTCATCTCAAGAAGCCAGAAAAAGAGTAAAAAACTGTATGTTCAAAGAAATGAAAATAAAGGGAATAATACAGATTAGGGCAGAAATCAATGACATCAATAAAAACAAGAGTCAAGATGAACAAAAACTGGTACTCTGGAAAGACTAATAAGATAGACAAAATACAGGACAAAAAGTGGGGAATAAGTTTATGCTTATAATAAATATACTATATATTTAATGAGCATAAATATCTTAAAAAACTTGAAGACCTAGAAAAAATATATTTCTGAAAACAAATGTAATGTTAAAATGACAAAAGATGAAGCAGAACAGTTAAACAGATGAATAATCATATTTGAAAGGATGAAAATTAAAGGAATTAAATAATTTAAAAATATTTCTATTTCTCAAAAGTTTCAGTCCAAACAGCATTAAAAGTGATTTCTTCCAAAAAAGAGATTATGCTCATATTACATACATTGTTCTAAAAAATAGAAATAGAGTAAAAGTTGACTGATTAAGAATAGTCCATAAATACAAAATTATAGTTCAATTTCACTTGAAAACATGATGGAAAACCACTAAATAAAATGCTGACTGGTAAGTCCAACACTGTTGAGAAAGAATATATAATCATCAGTATCCTAGAATGGAGGAATTAGTTAACATTTGAAAATCTGTTAAGTGTAATTCATTACATGAATGGACAAGAGACAAATCACATGTTCATCTTACTAGGTCCAGGGACATTTAACAAATCTCAAAACCTATTTGTGATTAAAACACACACACACACAACCTCTCAGGAGACTAGAAATAGAAGGAAACTTTATTGAGTGCTAACTCCCCTAAGATGACCATAAATCTCATACCTAATGGAGAAGCTCAAGATTCTTCTTCTTTGAGACAAGACTGCTGGCTGTTATCACTACTGTTTCATGTGTTATTGGAGACCCTGAGCAATGAAGTGAGATTAGACAAAGTAATAAGAGGAATAGGGATGGAAGGAAATGCATAAAAATATAATTATTTTCTTAATAATATGATTATCTACATAGAAAACTCAGGTAAATCAACAGACTGTTAATAGAAAAAGGTTCAGCAAGGCTGACAGATACAACAGTATGCAATTATCAGTATCATTATTTTGTCCCAACAATAACCAACTAACAATGTTTTAGGTAGTAAGAGAACATAAACTAGAAAGATTTAGAAATTATTATAACAAAGAATGCTCAAGATCTTTACAGAGAAAAACTAAAAACTAAGATGACATACAAAGAGACAAATTAACCTCTAAATTTAATAAATTCCAATTAAAACTCTATAGGACTTTAAGGGAACTTGACAAACTGACTCAAAAATTGATTCAAAAGTAATATAGAAAAATGAAGGTCCACAGTTATTAAAATGATTTTCAAAATAATCAGCAAATTGGGTAGGGAGATTCTTCTGTAATTAAGACATTACTCAGCTCAGTAATAAAAACACAAAGTGAATAAAACAATGGTAAAGTAACAAGTGGAATTTTCCAGTGGCTCAGCACTAAAGAACCTGCCTCTGATGCAGGAAATGTGGGTTCGATCCCTGGGTTGGTAAGATCCCCTGGAAAAGGAAATGGCAACCCACTCTAGTCTTCTTGCCCAGGAAATTATGGACAGAGGAGCCTGGCAGGCTACAGGCCATGGGGCCACAAGAAGAAGTTGGACACAACTGAGTATCTAAACAACAACAAAGGAACAATTAGAACAGTAAGCAGATTCTAGAGTTCAGACACATATCCTTTGCATATGGAGAAACGTGGTAGTTGAAAAGGTAGCATCACTAATCAGTAAAGAATAATTTAATAGATAGCACTGAGAAAATTAGCTCATAACACAGAAAAGATAAAGCTTGATTCCTACCTCAAATTATACACAGAAATAAACTCCAAATAAGGGACTTCCCTATAGCTCTGGTAAAGAATCTGCCTGCAATGCAGGAAACCCGGGTTCGATCCCTGGGTCAGGAAGATCCCCTGAAGGAAATGGCAATCCACTCCAGTATTCTTGCCTGGAGGCAAGAGGAGCCAGAGGAGCCTGGTTGGCTAGTCCATAGGGTCACAAAGAGTTGGACATGACTAAGTGACTAACACACACACAAACTCCAAATAAAGGACTAAACATAAAGGGATTAACTATAAAAAAACAATTTTGTAGTATTTAGTTTAAGAAAAGGACTTCTTAATGTCCCACAAATCAAGAAAAAATAGAAAGCCAGGAATAGAATGTTAAGAGTAGACCATAGAAAGGGAAACCTGAATCGCTAGTAAGTGTATGAAGAGATATTCAAGCTTATTACTGATTATAAAAGTGCAAGTTAAAATTAACAGTGAAATATCACTTTAAGAAGTCAGATATTATTAAGGGCTGTCAGGGATAGGAGAAAATTAGAACCCTCATGTGCTACCAGTTGGAGCATAAATGGTGCATCCACTTTTGATGAGTAACCTGGCAGTATTTAGGACAATTAAGTATTATGCCCCAAGTCCCACATTTCCAGATACACACCCCAGAGTAACTTTTGTACAAGTCCAAAATATCTGTCACAGAATTATTTGCTGTAGTAATGATATGAAAGGAACACATGTCTATCACTAGAGAAATGGAAAGGTAAATTGTGGCAAATGTATGAGATGGAAGAGAATAGGAGCAGTAGACTAGACTTAGAAATAATAAAATAACAAAAATTGGTATCATTTATGGAAGCTAAAAATATGCCTATTATTTTTCCAACATATATATCAATCTAAATAAACATAAGGAAAGTAAACTGAAAAAACATGACAGTGTGCTGTATGCCAAGGATTATGATTTTCTCAATTCTGAATACTTCAGGTTAAAAAGAATTACTCAACTAAGGAAACTGGTGCCCAGAGAGGTTAAGTGACAAGGTCTTAATCACAGACAGCTGAAGATGTGTCTCCACTCCCTAGATCTTTCTGCTTTACCTCTCCTCTCCTCTGGGAAGCTGCAAAAGGCATTCTTAAGATGAAAACCAGTCTGAGAGTTCACATACTTTGTCCTTAGAAGCACAATCTCACTTGTCAACTGCTTCCTGACTTTTAATGGCAGAAAATGACTACTGTAATTCTGAGATCTGAGTATCTGTAAGTTTAATTATTCAAATTGCTTCATGGGCATTCAAGTGTATAAGCAAATATATGCTCCTCTTCACGTGCTTAAATCATTCAGTCGTGTCTCTTTGTGACCCCATAGACTGTAGCCCACCAAGCTCCTCTGTCCATGGAATTCTCAAGGCAAGAGTACTGGAGTGGGTAGCCATTCCCTTCTCCAGGGGAGCTTCCAACCTAGGGATCAAACCTGGGTCTTCTGCACTGCAGGCAGATTCTTTACCACTGAGCCACCAGGGAAGCCCTTAATTGTTACACCATTATTTACATTTGAACTAGTTCCTTGAAGATAAATCCAAACATTTCAAGAATTCATGATTTTGGTGACATTACCATTCAACTATATTGATATCCCAAGATATAATGAAAGTACATAAGCTGAAAGGGTGTTGCTTACATATTTTATGAATCCATTCTTCATAAGCACTAGATTTGACAGCTTTTGTAGGAATATAAAAAAAAAGTTAGGTTAAAAGTTATGGATTTTGTACAATTTCAGAGTTAAAAGGCATCAAAGAAGATTTTAAAATTAAACACATAAATTTGTAGTGTTAGGAAAGGGGAAAATGGGTTTTAAAATATTTTATAGGAAGAGACACTTCAGAACGCTGTTTGTTATTGTCTGGAGTTACAACCTGCTGTATTTCAAATGTTCCCATTATCCCACCTAACATTAAGAAGATGAATGGACTAAAAATGGACTAATTTTTTTAAAATCATCAACTTTATAATGAGAAACGGAAGACAGCGACTGAAGAAGTTTCTCACAGTCCAGTTGAAGAGCTGAAACACCTTCATCACTCCACTAAAGGCTCTCGTTAGCATCCCCAAAGACTTGTATTTTGCTAAATCTGAGGCCTCTGCCTCTTCACTGCTGTCATCTTATTTAACCTCACAGCAGCATTTGATCACTCTGCTTTGAAATTCCTAGTTTCAGTTATACTACTCTCTTTGCTATCAAGCTCCTAGGTCACTTTTGTTTCTTTTGCTGGCTCTGCCTCTTGCCCAGAAATAATGCTTCCTCAGTCATCCCATTTCATTTAATACCATTGTCTACCTGTTGCTCAGTAAGAAACCTGGGAGCCATTCTTGATGTCTTTTTCCTTTACAACCTTCAGTCTAATTCATAAGCAAGTCCTGTTGCCTATCCTGATTCTGTGCTCTTTCCAAATCCTAGTCTAAATGGCCTCTATTATATATCCCAGACTTCTGCAATGGGCTCCTCATCGTCTCCCAGATCACAAAGCTGCACCAAATAATCATTTTCCCACACAAGAGCCAGAATCTTCTTTTAATATTACATACGTAAGAACTTAAAACTTCCAGTGGCTTTCCATTGTATTTAGAATAAAATCTCAAACCATCTGGTCCTCAACCAGTTCTCTCCTCTTAATATCACACTCTACATTTCTTGAATTTTATACCCGTCCCATCTCAGATGTACTTAACCTCTCTGCCTGGACTGCTCTTCCTGTAGATCTGCATAGCCAATCCCTTTTCTTACTCTTGTGTGAAACTTTCATATCCTCAGAGACGCCTCCCCATTTTAACTGATTTGATAGAATTTTTCTCTATCTGAAATTATCTGTTTCTCCCTATAGAACTAAGCTCTTTGAGCACAGGGATAATTTTGTTCTTTATGGTGTCCTTCAACCTTAGGAAATATCAGTCCCTAGCACATCGTAGGCACATAATTTTTATCTGTTAAATAAACACATGGGGAGTTAGAATAAGGGCATGTTCCCTCAGTATTCTAAGTACTTATAGATTTTTTTTTCCCCTCTCTGGCTGGTGAAGATGATTACGAGAAAGCAGAAAGACCAAGTTTTAAATACCAACCTACACAATAAAGTACATCAGCTTGTGGTCTATACTCATTCACAATAGAGCTCACTTTTAACAGGTCCAAGATAGGTAACCTTTCTTCAGTTGAAGGCCATTAACCCTCAGAAGGTTAACCATAACAATAAAATTTAAAATAGGTTTATAGAAAGAAAACTGCAAATTTCCATTCATTACTCTTAAAATTGAGTGACTTTAAGGGGCTGTAAAGCTATTAAGCACAACAAACCAAAACACGAGTGAAAATATTAGATGTATGGTGCCTGTTTAGCTCCTTGCTGGGATACCAGTACTCTCATGCCCTTCCACTGCTTCAAATGCTGCTGAAACAGGAAGTCCTTAAGCTGCCCCACTCTCCCTCCTATTGCCACAAGGTGGAAGGCCCAACAATTTGAAATGTGCAGTAACATTGGTTTATACATATTCATTGGAATCTTGGCCACAGGGTTATTAATCTGTTAAAGTTTTTTGACTTTTAAAAGTTGACTGCATTACTGTACTTTGAGATCAGGGCTGACCCATCTTACTAGGTTGAAGGTCACACCTGGGAACAATATTATTTTTACTTACAAAAAAAAATTTCAGCAGTGGTTTCTTAGACTTCACAGCCCTTGAAGTGCTCATTTTAGAGGATCATAATAGGGATTTGGGAGAGTACATTTCTTCCTCCACTTGACTTAATTTCCTGCTTAGAAGTATTTAATTTTATACTGAAGGCTTAATTCCTGAAACATTTGCTTGCAACATGAATTGTTCCATGACAGACCATTAAACAGGGTTCAGGAGAGGCCAACACTTCTATGAATGCTGCAAAGCCGAACAAAGTAATCCTAAAAGTGGAAAATATTTAAACCCTGATTTCCAAACCAAATGAGTAAGATTTTCAGTACTGTTTTCTGAGAAACATACTTAAAATATTTAAAGAGCTATTTTATTGAAGTATATATATTGAATTATTTGATCAAATACATAAAGTGCATTGGTTAAAGCTATTGTGCTGGTCTTGTGCTAATATTTACACAGTAAATATCTAAGAGGCACATCATGTAATTTTTATTACTGATAAAGAATGTGTACTTCAGTCAAAAATCCTTCAGTACCTAAGTCTTAAAGCCTCGTGTAACTCATCATGCATCTATCAGTCAATTCTCAAGAGTTAATCTGTGGGACTTCCAATTTCAGACAGACATTCTCTGCCACGCTCTTAGTCACCTGCTTCCTACCACCTAGTGAGTTCAAGGAACTTAGGTCATTTTTGACAGAAGCTTAAGAAGAAAATTCAGAAAACTCATAATGCAAACAACTATGGAACAAATTGCAAAAATCAAACGTTTGCATTTTCCATAACATTCCATTTCTTTGTTGATATATAGTTAAAATTTAATAAATTACCCATAGCATTATTTAAAAATAGATGCATAAAACTTACTATTTTAGTAAATAGTAGGAGGCAAACATCTTAACAAAAATTAGATATTCAACACAGCACTAATATGTTACTAATTCAGTAAGCATGCAAAAACTTCTGACAACTTCATGGGATGATTAAAAGTTCTAGATTACTTTAACTCCATCAACTCAAAGGATAAGTCCAAAAAACCCAACCTTTATCATTTAAAGATGCCTTATTTCAGAATTAACAAACAACCTAATACCTCTAGATTAAATCTGGACACAGTCTTCCACATGAAACCTGTCATAACATAGAAGTTGCTGGTACACTGGCCATTCTTTCAGTGATGTATGCCTGAGTAAGAAACAAGTGATATTAAATTATGCAAACTAGAAAAAAAATTACTGTGATGGACTGGGGAGTGAATTTTTTACTCCTACAAATATGTATACACCAAAAAACATACACACAGTATTACTGGCTAGCCATTAGTGTGGTTATTCTGAACATGTTTACAATATAAAATCCTGGCCAAGAAGAAGGTTGGCCCCAAACAGTAATATAAATATTTAAGAAAGTTTTTTTTCTTGCCTATCAAAGGGTTTTTAAGGTATAGTTGGCATCTACCTTTGATATTCTAAGATTTGATGACAAGAGCTGACTTTTAATTATTCTAACAGGTTTAAAAATAACATGAAACTAAAGGAGTAAAAATTGTAAGACCACACATTGGTTTCTTCTGGGCTATTATCAAGTTAAACAAACCTTTTCAGATTTAAAAACTGAGTGACACTAAATTTTGAGGAATATTTAGAATTCACTGACACAGTTGTTCTGTGGTACTATCTTTAAACATAAATTCTCCAAATAGCACTATTTCAACTTTCCTAAAAATTCCAAAAGTTAAACCTTTTCAAATCTCATCTAGTGATTCAAAGTGAAGTAAACACAACTTTTGAACCATTGGTTAATCCATGCTATTAAGGGCACACACTAGCTAGAAGATACGTAGTAAAATTTAATTATCTAGAGTTAAGCAGAACTTCTAATACACTGATATTTAGAAAGTTAATTTCTCTATGTCTATATGAAGGAAGTTCTTACAAATTATCCTACTTATAACTATCAAAATGAATATAGAATACTACCTGAGGAGGAGTAGGACGGGAAAAAAAACCTAATACAAAAAAACAAAAACAAGCAAAGCCTCCAAAAAAAGCGGGGGGGGTGGGGGGGTGGGGGGGGGTGGGGAGGAGAAATTTTGGTCACACAAATGAAAACCAAAATCTTTCAGCTTCAAGCTCTGGGACCTGACGTCTAGCCTCTTGTTCTAAGTCCCTGTTCTAAGTATTTACACTTTGAAACAAAATAGTCAAAAGTCAATTCCTTAAAATGTTTTATGTCAATTATATCTAAAAACAAAACCATCAAAAAACACAAAAGCCAATTCCTTATGTTTTGTTACATCTAAATTCAAAATGATGTTTATCTCCTTCCAAATGTTATAAATTCTATATAAAAATGAATAAATCCCATATAAAGAATGAAATTCCTAGCTTTACTAGAGATTTGTACACTCTAGTTTTTGCTTTTACATTTTAAATCAAATGAAAGTTTCTGAGGTTTACTTAAAGCAGTATTAGAGTAAGATTATTTTTAAAAAGCAGGCTTGATAAATAAATGCTTAGAGTATTTCTAAGTCCTTAGGAAAAAAAAACCATAAGAGGAAAATACCAGGCAAATACCTTTTTATTCTTGGAGTAAATTGACTGTTATTCTATACCAGTATAATCCACTTCTTTGGACACCCTCACTCCCAGCCCCAACACAAAAGAAAAGTTTACTTACCTGAGTTTACTGAGGAATTATAAACACTACTGATTAAAAAAGAAAATTACTTAAAAAATGTTTACTATCATTGATATTTTAAATATAAAAAACAGGTGTTTTCTAATCAGTGACAAACTGGTATCCTATTTTAAGGTGATAAAAAATACTACATTGCCCACAGTGTCACCCATTTAAAACAGGCTTCACTAAATCTATACTCCCATGTAAAATCAGATTCTTAGTAGTCTTGAAAAGACAGTATAACCTTTAGTTTGAAGGGACTCCTGTAATGAAAGCAATTCTTAGTACATACATATGTCATCTTAAAAAAAGTTATATTACATCAGATGTGGAGAAAAATATTTAATCAACAACTGAAAAATTAATGTTAAGAGCTAGAATGAGTAATGGAAATCCAGTTCCTGAAACAGTATCTATTCGTGGCAGTCAAAGATTACTGTGAAGTGAGTTTATCCAGGTTTAGGGGCAAAAAGAAATATGGTGTAAGCTACTTGTTATTAGTTCTCACAAAAGAGGGCCAGATTTAATGAGCAATTTAAATACTAAGAATTTGCCAATCAATTTTTTTTTTTACTTTTCTTAAATTTAGTTATATTTTAATAAGCAATCTCTAAAGAGTTCACCTCTAAAAGATTTGATGCACAAAAACACAGAAAATCTTCAAAGGGGGGAAAAATGTAACAAATAGTTTTAAGTTAGGCTGTTAAGGTTTACCAAAAACCTGTGTTTAAAAACAAATAGGGCAAGTGACTTTTAAAAAAGAACAAATCCATACTTAGGGAATATTAAACAAAGTCTATGTGATGCATACAATTACAATAAATGAAAGATTACGGTGTAACCTTGGATAATGTTAGATACTAACGCTAACTTCCCAAAAAATAACAAGTGCATGCTTTCCCTCTAGAAACTGGAAGATGCACCATTGCACACAGCAAAGATACCACAGGAGAACTGGGCCTGTTACAACTCGAAGGATAGGGTTAGAGATTAAACCATATCATTCAAATCCCCTGAATTCTAATTCCATCAATTCAAACATAAGCAAAATCTTTTTTCCAATTATATCACATGCATACATATTTGAATACAGGCACAGAAACTTGTCATTTTTATTTGGGTAACAAGAGTTTCTAAATTATGTTGAAAAATAAATCCTAATTATGACCACTCCTGTTTAAAAAAAAAAAAACTTAGCACATGTTCCACAAATGATTTATGCAAAAGAAAAGAAAATACACATAGTTTTATAATATCTTAAACTTTTTTATTCCCTACCAGAGACATTGTCTTTCATTTTCTTTCAGTTTTCTACATTTTCAAGTTGAACCTGTATTTAATACTGCTTTAATCTGCTAAAGACATTAACTGATTGCTCTCCTAAATCTAAGGATTATATAGTTTTAGTATAAATATATATCACATATTTTCGTAAAATTTTGACAAAATCGAATAAGCATGCCTTGTTTTAAGTCCATGCTCCTTCCACTGTTTATAAAATCTGATTTAAAGATCAAAAATTCTTGGTTGTCATTCTTTAGCTATAACAGTCTTCCTTCTGAACTGCCACTCACTTCTTTACATAATAACAAGCAATAGAAAAACCAAAGAAATTATCTTAATCTTAGTTCTTCCTTTGACACTATAAAATAATGTCAACTTTTTTTTTTTTTAAATGAAACAAATACATCCAAAACTCAATACATTCAAATGAGCTGCGTCTCCTTTCAGGTATTACCTTCAAGGCCACAGTTCATTCTCCTAACTATGCTACCACTGCTCAAAAGACCTTTACAACTCTTTTGGGATTGCCTTCAAAGCCAGTTGCATATTCCTACTATTACCTCAAAGATAGATTTAATTTTTGAAAACAGTAAAAAGACATTTGGTGCCAAATAATGGTTAACCATAGAACAATCAGAGCTTCCCAGGTGGTGCTAGTGGTAGAGAATCTGCCTGCCAATACAGGAGATGCAAGAGTCACGGGTTCAATCCCTGGGTCTTCAGGAAGAGCCTCTGGAAGAGGAAATAGCAACCCACTCTAGTACTTTTGCCTGGAGAATCCCATGGATAGAGGAGCCTGGCGGGCTGCAGTCCATGGGGTCGCAAAAAGAGCTGGACTTGACTGAGCACAGCACAGCACACAGAACAAAAGTTGGATAATACTTTTTTAACAATTATGTAATCATAAAGTTAACAGTGTGTGTGACTTAAATTAGCTCTGAATACAATTCTGAAAGAGTAAAACCCAAGAGGTTTTGAGCAATGGTAGACTGCTGGAATTAGGAAATAATTTTCCAGCATGATTACTATGCAGGGTAACATTCATTTAGCTGTCTATATTCTGGCATATTTGTTTAAAGTGAACATTCTGAGAGTTAGAATCTTTTAAAAAGGAGTATCATTCTTTAAAAACAAAATTATTCCTTTAAAGTATCACTGTCAAAGTTAAGTACTACGCAAGTGTTTTTTGTTAGAAACTAATTCTCCTTATCAATAAAGACTACTTTTAAAAACTTGAAAGCAAATAACCAACTTATTTACTTCCAGGCTTTTTAAAATTATTAACTGAAGAAAAATAATTTGACATTTCTAAGGTACTAGAAAACAAAACAAAAACCCCACATGTAATAAAAACACATCAAGAACCAAACTACAATTTCTGAGCTGCACTGTTTATTTTGCTGCTTGAAACCTAAGTGACAGTATGCCACTATAATTATGGGGTTTCATCTAAACCTTTACTACACTGCAGGTACAGAAATATACGGACACATTTTTGGAGAATTGACATTTTGCAAAATGCAGCAAACATTTTAATTTATACATGAGAAAAGGAAGTGTTCAAAAGGGTATGCATTTCAAGTTATTGCAGGTTATTTGTGAGAGAATTTCTGCAGGTAAAACATGTTTAAATTTAACCAACAGTAGCGTGTCAGTGTATTTAAAATCATGACAAAAATCTTCTCTCTGGTCATGTTGCCCACGACAAATTACTATGATGTTGTATGTTTTAGGGCAAGATGTCAATACAGCATAAATCCCATGGCATTTTGGTTTTCTTCTGGAGATTAAAGCTGTTTTTTTTTTTTTTCTTGGGATAAATGCAGCAGCAAAACACAAACCAGTTGATCAAAAAAAGCACTTCTGCCATAACTCCAATAATTTTCAGGACACATCAACCGACAGTAGTTTTGCCATTCCCAGTTCTTTTAAGGGTTACATCTCTGCACTGTTGCCTTAAGTATGTCTGTAAAAGCTTGTTCTCTGTTAAGCCAGTTTACTGACTACAGCCTGGTTGAGAGAATTTAGTTGGTTGGTCCATTTATCTAGTGCAGTATATCGGGCACCACCCCTCTTCTGATGATCCAGTTCAAGGAGTTGGTTGACTTGATCAATTCGGCCATGTATAGTGCTGGAAATAAATAAAAGATGACATGTCTACAAAGCGTTTTCACAAAACATATCTTTTGGACTTTATAAAACAGTCACAATATCAATAAATGCAAAACAAAACAAAAATCCCTCCTGCTGTCTACATTAAATAGTTGCATTCAGCATTGATTTAACATTCATTAGCTTATTCAAACTTTAGACAGAAACCAGACTTCAGCTACCTTTCAACAATTTCACTGAAAGAACCAACAGACATATACTTACCCAACTAATCAAGAGCAAATGTAATATGAGAAGCTTTAAAAATAACATTTCTTGCCTTTAAGAAAGATACCATTTCCAAAGTAACAGATACCATACCTTATACTTTAAAAATGAAATAATACTATCCATTAAATAATTATCTAGCTATATATATGGGTCAGGGGCTTCCCAGGTAGCTCAGTGGTAAAGAACCCCCCAACCAATGCAGGAGACAAAAGAGACACAGGTTCAATCCTGGGTGGGGAAGATCCCCTGGAGAAGGAAATGGCAGCTCACTCCAGTATTCTTGCCTGGAGAATCCCATGGACAGAGGAGCCTGGCAGGCTATAGTCCATAGGGTCGCAAAGAGTCGGACACAACTGAAGCAATTGAGCAGGCAGGCATATAAGGTCATATACTGAATGAGAAATCTTTTGAAAAGTTATTTAGAACTTTTTCAAAGATCATGTGCTTAATATGATCATTCATTTATAAAAAGCCATCACATATACATATCTCTTTCAATACAAAACTACAGCTGAAGGGTGCTTTTTATGAAAAATCAAGAATTCAACTGCTACCTTTGCCATCATTATTCAAACTTTATGTCCTAAACATTTTGTGGAAAAAAAATAGTCAAGTACTTACTTATCCAATATGCACTGCACCAGCAAGCTCTCCACATCAGCTACATCTATGTTTAACTCCTAAGACAAAAGACTCATTATAATTCTAATTAACTTTTTAGAGGACTTTATGATTCTATATAAATATTATTTTAAATTCGATTCTATCACTTAAAAAAGAGAAAAGTTAAAACAAATTTCATTATCTATTCAGAACACTGAGAACACAGGTCTGATAAAATTTCACTCTGTTAACTTTAAAAGTATATTCCTATGCTTGGGGTTAACAATATACATCAATTATCTATTTCAGCCACTACCTTCTCTCTTACAATTTTACTGCGGCTGAAGGAATCTTTAAAATGAAATGTAATGATTCCTTATTTCTCATTTCTTTTAACTCAATTTACACCAGGAACAGAAAAATTCACATTAGAAGGAAAACCTTAAGTTATGCTGTATTTTAAAAAATATTGTTACCAAGAATAACTCTTTTAAATATATACTGCATTTATTAATACAAATTATAATGAATATAAGTACCTTAGAAATAAAAGGAATATGTATTCTTGTGTAAGGCTTAATTAATTTTATAAGCACTTGTGTTCTGATGTTTCGCAAAAGCTCTGAAAGACAAAGTTAAAATAATACATTTATATTTACTAGTTTGTGTATCTTTATGAATCACTATGCACATCTAAATCGTATTAACTGTGTCATTTATCTTCTTAAAACGTATCTCTCTGTCTAGTGAGGGAATAAGGAATTTATATCTAAAAACATTTGAGTTCAACGTACAGTAGGATTAGAGGCACTCTTTCACATAAGTTTTTCTTGTTTCCATCTCTCTGATTTTGCTCATGTTGTAATACTATTTGAAATATCCTCTTGCGTTCTTAATAACACTCACTGCTCATCGTTTCCTCTATAATTTCCTCTTTCAAGAAGCTCTAATTTATACCAACTAGTCAAGTTCCTTCCTTTATGCTCTCTCATAAACTAGAATACTACATTTTATAAGGTATTCTACAATTTTTCCCAGTTCTTCATGAACAGTGTCCTTTAAAAAAAATAGGAGCTCAAGAACAGAGCTTCTGTATTTTTTTTTTATACCCACAAAATATAGTATCATTCTCAGTTCAAATAAGAACTTCGTCTGTTGACTCAAAAGAGAAAGGAAGGTGAGTAACGAAAGAACATTACTTCCAAAGTATTCTTTGGATTTTCTTAATGCATCTGGCATTTAAGCATTTGAATGAATTGTTCCAGTTATTAAATACCCTCAAATAGCTCCATAACAGGTAGGAACACTGGAGGTATAAGTGGCTCTAGAACAAAGAGACAATTTTTATCTTTGTTAATCAGAACTTATTAAAAATCTCATACATTTGTTGTTAGCCTACCTTTTCAAAATAAGTGCATCTTAGCATTATCTATAGCAGGCTGTTTTCAAAGCTTCTGTTGTCAAAAATAAATCCTAAAAATTTACTTTGCACCTAAAAATCAGTAATAAACATGGAATAATATCTAAATCAGAAGGTAAAAGTGACAGCCTCCTTTTAAATGAAATGAACATCATGTAAAACTTGATTCCATTAGTAACATGAAATTAGCTACTGACATCTTTAAAACAGCTTTATAATTTTAAGGAATATCTTATTCTATGACAGCATTTAGAAACAAGTCTATATTTTGCAATAAACAGAAGAAAAATGGCTTAATTCCATGTAGCTCCATTAAGTATTGTTTGATAGTAGCAAAGAAAGTAACAGAATTCAGTTGCAGAAAGCATATACCTTCAATATGTTCCCTTATGAAAGGATCATCCATGATGTTGCTGTGATTTGTTTTTAGAATCTTTTCAAACTCAGTGATGTCATTATTCTGGTAGGCACTAACAAAAAAAGAAAAGCATAAATTTTGTCAAACATGAAGAAGTCACATATTAAATCAGATAATCCAAAGAGCCTGTTACTTAATTTTTATATGAAAAAATCTAAATTACAGTTTCTGTCATGGAAATTAGAATTAAATACACACAGATCCTTCCGAAAATAAAATGAATTTTCTTTTAATGAATTTGATTTTATAAAAGAAAGACAAATCATCTGGGGTTATATGTTATACACAGCTAATTAAAACCTCAAAGTCTTAGTATTGTTAAGAACTGACAAATATTTAGTAATTGTTTAATGCTCAATGCTTTTAAGTTAAATTGTGCATTTAATCTCCAAGAAACTAGGTTTCATGTACACTACTGAATGGAGGAGTTTGAATATAAGACAGTATATCCTCTCTGAAGTTTACTCATAAATGCAGCTTCCTTAATTTTTATCTTCTAGAAAGGTACCAGCAACTGCCAAAACTTCTTAAAGGGAACATTTGACTCTCAATTCTCTTTAGCCTTAAAATTCTAGTGAACTATACAGCAGAAATATTGGTGGCAGATAACTAGTGGCAAATGGGATACACGCACAAACTAGAGAGTGATGGACACTGCTGCAGAAGGTCAAAGGCTGATTTATGTTCATGATTGTCTGAGGTATTTACTATCTACTCTGAGGCACTATGGGGACTGCTAAAGGTGCTGAGAAGGAAGAAGCCAACCTTCTGGAAATGGCACCACTGTCTGCTTTATATGTAACACATATCATCAGCCACTCTGCACGCCCTCTGCTGTGCTTCCATCTGTTGGGTCGCAATGTAACTTCATGTTAGGGGCAGGTGATTCAAGTGCTTCAACAGGAATTATTTTCCTCTAGTCTGCTGGCAACTGACTAGGAAGATAAAATTAGGAAGCATTACTTTTCTTACCTACCCCAAATATATTATTGTAATATACTACAGGAGGATATGTTCAAATAGTGAAAACACTTGCACACACAGATATTTTAACAAAGACACATTCTTCCAATGTTTAAGTGGCTTAAAAAAGAACCTTATACAAAATGTGGGACACCACGGGCCACTTCTTTTAAAATTTATCATTAAAATAAGTTCTAGAGTTCCAATACAAACGCTTCTCTGGAGTAAACTGTGAGATAAGGTCTGACAAATCAGTACTTTAATCCATTTAATGCATTTAACCAGTTTAATTTGAACAAAATACTAATGTCCAGGGAAACACTTTCCTGCAATATTTCTTTAAGAATTTTCAAGTTAAACTGTTGCTTAGAAATTCAACCTAATTTTTTTCTGAAGTATTATGAACTTAATCTCTAACCAAATCATCTTTTAATGTGGCCAAATGTAAATAGAATAAACTGTTTGATATAAAGACAAAGAAATTGTCTTTTGAGCTTAAACAATATAATGAAATAGGCTGTAAGTACATAAAATTTATACTTAGGTGGCTTGTAATTTATAACCCAACAGTACTTTCTTAAATTAAAAAAAAAAAAAAAAGACTCTTAAGAGAGTGTCTGGTCATCTAAATTACCTGTACATATCTGAAAACAAACAAAAAAACTCAACCCTGCCTCACACCCCTAACTACACACTCTTCCTGTCTTAGTAAACTCAGCTGATAGTCTAGAACAACGGACTCGAAACCCTGTAAGTCTCTCTCCTAGTTTTCTACAAAGCAAGCACAATAAATCATAGGCTACATTTATTTCTGGTCCAAAGAAACGTTTTTCTTGCTCATTGATTTTTTTTACAAAAACGTTTTCTTTTCTAGGCTTTTGCTTGGTTTTTCTTTCTTTCCTTTTTTTAAAAAAATATTAATTGATGATGGCAGGTTTTTCAGCTATTAGCCATCATTAGTCATATCTTTCTCCACAGAAGGCAACAATAAATCCTTAGGTTTCCTAACAGTATGACCCTTCTGCTGCTCTTTACATTAGAAAATTAACTGAGGTAAATTTATTTAAAGTGATTTTTTAATCTTGTCAATTAAGCAAATATACAAGTAAACAAACTGTCTCACTGAAAATTCTTGACTTAGGTAGACCAATTCATAATTTCATTTTGGATTAAGGCAGGTAGAAACTAACACTGTGAAATCATTTTAAAATCTCTATAGCTTTCTACTGAGAAACAGTATGTGTATACACACACAAAGATAATGAGGAAAAAAAGCGGTAAATACTTACAAAATCTTGTGAGTAATAGAAACAGTGTAATCAATGACTTCAAAAATTTTACAAACTTTTGTATACTTCAAGTCAAAATAATACGTTGAGTATTAACTGAATTCTGAAAAATTCTCTCCGTTCTCTTCTTTATTCACTGCTTTAAGGCAATTTATCTTAACTGAAATATTAAATCTTACCTTACTAAATTCGTCATTGCTAGAATTTCTGGATCATTTTTGTAAGGTTTGGCCTGGTTAGGAAAAAAAAACAGGATTAACTATGTATATGTACAAAGAAAGAATAACATTTATTTTCACAAGAGACTGCTGACAGAAATGAACAATCAGAGCACAAACATACCTCCTGTGAGTCAAATGGATTTATTCCCGATTTCATTAGCATATTTGCTAAGACTAAATATTTTAAGCAAGTGGTTCGTCGTGGACTTCCCGATTCATCATAATTCTTAAAGGCTTCAAAAAAATCAGTGTGTGCCTTTTCAAATTCACCTTCTCTCAAGTGCATTTTACCACCACATTCTGTAAAGAATAAAACAGGAGAAAAGAGGACATTTTCAGTTCTGTAATAATAAGACTGACCACTTCATAAAAATCAAATGAAAACTATTTCAGTAGCTTCTAGTCTTTTAATTCTATAACCTGAAGAGTACTAGCTCCTGAAGTGGACAAAGGGCACATACTGAATTCTAAAAACCAAGCTCTTCATTAAACATCAGCCAAACAAGCATTTGCAAATCTTTATTCTCAGTTGAAACAGAAAGTAATTTTATCAAAATTACAATGAGGTGGACTTCCCTGGTGCTACAAGTGGGTAGGAATCTGCCTGCCAATGCAAGGGACACCGGTATGATCCCTGGTCTGGGAAGATTCCACACGCTGCAGAGAAACTAAGCCCATGCTACCACAACTACTGAGCCCGAGTTCTAGAGCCTGCAAGCTCCAACTACAGAGCCCACGTGCTGAAACTACTTAAGCCCGTGTGCCTAGAGCCTGTGCTCTGCAACAAGAGAAGCCCATGCACCACAATGAAGAGTAGCCCCCCACTTGCTGCAGCTAGAGAAAGCACATGCACAGCAACACACAGCAACAAAGACCTAGAGAAACCAAAAATCATAAATAAAGATAAATAAGAATAATAAGAAATTCTTGAAACAAAACTACAATGAAGTATCAAACTCATACTGGTCAGAATGCCATCGTTAAGAAGTCTATAAATAACAAGGTGTGGAGAAAAGAGAACCCTCCTACACTATTTTAGTTGTAAAAATAATGTAAGTTATTTCAATGTAATGTAAGTTGTTAGAATGAATTTAAGTTGGTACAGTCACTATGGAGAATAGTATGGAGGTTCCTCAGAAAACTGAAAATAGAATTACTATATATGATCCAGCAATACCACTCCTGGGCATGTATCTGGGCAAAACTATAATCAAAAAGACACATGATCCCTATGTTTACAGCAGCACTATTCACAAGAGCCAAGGCATGGAAACCACCTAAATATACACTGACAGATGACTGGATAAAGACGATGTGATACACATATACAATGGAATACTAGCCATAAAAAAAGAACAAAACAATGCCACTTGCTGCAACATGGATGCAACTAGAGTTTATCATACTAAGTAAATTAAGCCAGAAAAAGAAAGACAAATACCATATGATATCACTTATATAAAATAAAGTCACAAATGAACCTATCTACAAAACAGACTCACTGATGTAGAGAACAAACACGTGGTTGCCAAGGAGGAGTAGGGAGGAGGGAGTCTGGGATTAACAGATGCATACTATTACAAACAGAATAGATAAACAACAAGGTCCTAATGTACAGCACAGGGAACTATATATAATATCCTGTGATAAACTGTAATGGAAAAGACTATAAAAAATATGTATATATATGTATAACTGAGTCACTTTGCTATGCAGTAGAAATTAACACATTGTAAATCAACAATATTTTAGTAAAAAAATCACTAAAACAGAAGGTAATTTTATATACAATTCTCAAGAGTAGAACTTCTGATGGTGAATTTTCTATTAATAATTTACTGATATAAATTTCAAAAAGACAAAAATTCATCCTAATTCCTTACTAAGACTAGATCATTTCACTTGACTTTACTACTCTGCCATTTATTTTCACTAAAACAGAAACAACCTTCAGAGTTAATCAGTCATAATCCAAGGATATCTTGGTATCTTCCCATAACACTGCCCAACCTTTGCAAACCAAACTTGCCTCTGATAACTCCCATGATCAATGGATGAGGGATGGCAGACTTGATGTGAAGTGACTGTTCATAGAGTGCTTTAAGTTTTTTGTTATTTTTCTGTGCCGTGTACATTTGAATTTCCAAAGCATATATTTCTAATAACTGTGTGCCTTTTTTCAGGTCATCTTCTCCATCATCAGTCTGGGGAAACAAATAATGAAAATCTAGTGAAGACAGAATTCAGAGTCAACAGAGTGATTTTTGAGTTAGCCTGAGAACCTTACATTTATGATACTAATTCTGTGGGAACATGAATTACAAATTTCAGTTGACACCTAGGTTACTAAGAATATGACCTTCAATGGCCAAAAAGGAACCCACATGGCCTTTGTACTTCACAGTTATTCGATAAGGTTTTTTCTTTTAATGTACAAAAGTTGCAATGTTTTGTTTTATCCAGGAGATTATTTATAGTCTTCCCCAAATCTTCACAAGCACTTTAGATCCACTGATTCAATTAACAGCACTTTGTGCTTTCAATCAAGTGCCTTCCTAGTGCCAGGTGCTCGGTCTACCTTGGGGAAATAGAGAGTTAAATAAGCCAATGTCCTGGTCTCAAAAAGTTCACAATATAGAAGACTGATATGCCAACAGATAAGTTATAATTTAAATGATAATAATTCTAGCTGAACCATCAGCAAAGTCCCAAGGATGGAAGAGAAGATTAATTCTCTTGGGGGATGTCAAAGGAATAACAAAGGTGGTAACATTTGAGTTTGTCTTTGAAAGATGATCAATAGCCCACGAACACAAGCCGTGAAAAACAGAATATGGTTGACAGTCAGATAATCATAAATATCAAGCACTGACATACACAACGCCAAAATTTATTATTTATTGGGTCTTCTAACTTAAAACTTTCCTTTAGTTATCCACTAACAAAACACAACCAGACTAATAAACATGATATGTCAGACAATCTGTAGGTTCAGATTATCATGCATCTCTCCTATGCTTTAATGCAATTTACAATCCAGACAGCATTTCCCTTATGCTACAAAATAAACCAAGCAAAACCTTCTCTAGAGGGTTTTTTCATATTCCTTACGTATATACTGAAAGATTTTCTTTCACTTAGAAATGCCTTCTCTATGATTTTCATTTCACATGGAACTGAATACACAGCTGTTCATGCATCAGACTAAGCCTTCCTTAAGAACATGTAGATAAAAAACAATCCATAAATGACTGATTTGTCTTATAAACTGAAACTATTATGAAACATAAAACATTTTCATGTTTATAAAAACCAAAAAAGGTAACATTATTAAATGAAAATATGTGAAGATGATTTAGAACACTTTTCTGATCAATGTTTTCCTCATTCACAGAAATAAAACATATAATTAATAGTACACAGTATGAAAATGATAATGTTCAAAAGATTTTGTATTGGATTTCGATCTGTGTATGTGCATTTTTAAAGCTAGTTGATAAAGTTTACATGTTTTTATACTTTTTTTGTTTGTTTTTATACTTTTAAATCATTAAAATCAACCTGCAACATGGTCTTGAAAAAAAAAAGTACATAGCATTGAAAGAGCATAAGAATATTTAAAACAGCATTTCTATTTAATATTTGAACTAATATCAAGTAACTTATTAATCAAGACAAAAAACGAAATACAAAATTACAGCTCACACTTTAAAGTTATAGAGGTGTACTATGGCTTCACAAGTTTATAAATTAAATGAAAAACTCAGTAACTCTATCTCCCTAGTCACAATTCAGGTGCTTGATGAGGTGTAGCTGATGCAACCATATTGGAAAGCACAGGTACAGAATGCTTCTAACATCACATGAAGTTCTACAGGACAGTGTTGTTACAGTTCTACAGAGGACTCATACACAAAAACTAGAGTATAAAATATCTTTAAAATGTATGTCTACAACATCCTTTCTGATTTTCATAGGGTGTATAACTAAATATGAAATGCTTATTATTCTTAATATTAATGACTGGTCTGTTTATTGATACCTAAGCCTCATTCTTCAAAAATAAGGACTGAAATTATAATTAACAGAGGAAGTAATGTAATAGAAAAAATTAGCTTTCTGGTAACTTATTTTCCAAATTTTATTTTTGCGATGATGCTTTAAAATATCCCTAAGCAATGTTTCCAATATAATTTTTTCTTATGAAGAAATAGTATGAAAAAAAATAAAGAAAAGCTACCTGGCAGGACTGATGTAACTGGCGTAAAATTTTTTGAAGTTTTCCATATTCCTCTCGTTCTAAATATAATTTCCCCAGCTGTAAAAAAAAATACTTATTAAAATTAAGATTTCAACAGGAGAAGGTACATCTTCAGAGTTTATCAAGGATGCCCGCCCACTCTTCAAAAGAAAAAAAAGTAATTATTACTGTTACCTTTGTGTTTGTCTTAAACCACAGTCTGTCATTCTTAGCATCTTTCAAAGCTTCCAGTGTTGTTTCATAGAATTCCTGCAGTAAATCCATCTGACATAAAAAATCAGAATTCTATAATTGTAAACAGCAAATTTGTACCTGTTAATAAAGTTAATTTGAGCAAACCAAAAGTGCATCTTTGAACTTTAATATACATAAGATACACTAGCTGTATCTTACTGAATGTCTGTGACAGTCCACAAAATTAACAAAACCTTAGCAAAAGTACAGACCAAATTTACAAAAAGTGCGAACATGTGTTTTTATGCATTTAAAATAAAACCCAGAAAATGCGTAATGCTCTTATAGTATAGGTTTGTCCTTTCAAATCTAATAACTCATTTTATGTTAGCAAAGGAAATGGCAAACACAAGAACTGTGTGTGTGGTCAGTTGCTCAGTAGTGTCCAAGTCTTTGACACCCCACGTTTATTATGAATGGTATGTATCTTACACACTCAACTCTTATTTGGGAACTACTATGTGGCAAACACTAAGTAAGCTGCTAAAGAAACTAAGAATAAGCCTCTTTCCTCAAAAATTCTTCTGTAAATGTGACTAATCCATTAACTGGACTACAAATTTTTGTTACTGATAAATTGTTGGGAGTTGAAGGGAGGGAAAAGTTAAGCACAATTTTAGCTTTGTCTAACACCATCAGTTCACAGTCTGAATATGACTTTTTTTTAATGGAAATTGCCATTTGTTTTGCATTATGATAAGCTCCTCTGTTCCCTCCTCCTACTGTTGGCTCTACCTTTGTATGAATACCTGATTCTTTAGATATTTAACAGGATCAGGGGGTAAGAGGGCCATGGCAGCAGGCAAGCTTGATACTTTCAGAAAAGGCTGCCTATTTATTCATGACTGTCAATTGCACAGTGAGTAAGTGCTGCCCAACCAATATCTATACTTACTTTCATAAGACAAAAAGTTTACATATAAAGTATGAAGCAACACACAATCTTGCTGAAAATTACTTAGTTCTGCCCCCCCACTGTCTGACATAATATTTAAAAATAACGTACAAAAAATATTATGATGTGACATGTTTGTAAAACCCAGGAAACATTTTTCCACTTGAGATAAGCCCCAATATACTGGGAAGCCCTGAATTAGTGCCATGAAGTGTTAATGTTCTAAACATAATTTTATCTTCCTCTATTTCCATTACATATATTTTAGATATAAAAATAATAAACTTCAAGAAATAATGACATTTAGTAGAAAAGACAGAATGAAAGACTGGTTCTAAAAAAAAAAAAAATGGTTCTGAGGTGAACATATTTTGAGTATGAAAAGTATCAAATGTTCTGAGAAATGCTAAGTGATACAGAAAATACTTCTTGTGCTCAAATATCATGGCATAGTAAAGCTGAAACTTAGGACTATGTTGCTTAGAAGAATATGAACAAATAATCCAATTGAAATTATTTTAGCAATAAACTAAAATCATCATTGCTTTTCTTAATAATCAAAAACTAAAATCATGAAAGCACTATCATTCCTCATGCCCACTGTAGTATTATCATTAGCCCTTTCTTTCATCATCCATCTATCCTTTGTAGAAGCATTTACTGACTACCTAATGAGTAATGCCAACTACTAATTGTAATGAATACAGATTCTCCTCCCAAGGATCTCTCTCTAAGCAAATCTACACAAAGAACCTATGACTCACTGTTAGGTTATTAACAGTTCAGGAAGGCTAGCTGAAGTGCTGATGATGTTGATTAGAAACTGCATGGGAGTCTAATATGAGCCTGCAAAACCTGTGTGCAGATAATGTTAGTGTCTGAAGATATTATTTGAAAAGATAAAGCTTGGGTTATTCCCTTTCAATGCTATATACTTTCCTGTAACCAAGAAAATAGCATACATTATTTTAAAAGCATACTAAAATTAAAACTAGCATAACAGCTTAAATAGAACTTCTAGGTCTTAAAAACAAAAAACAAAGCTCTTAAGTATGAACATACTGATAAATACCAAGAGGGAAAAACAGACTCTAACCTGCTTAGAAGTAGAGATATAATCAAGAATAGAATTAATGGATTTTTCAGAATAATTTCTTGTGACAGCACTCCGAATATAGGTCAATAGTTGTTTATATCTGTTCATCATTTCTGGAAAGTTTGTCTGTGAGGGAAGAAAAATGCATTACTAGGTACATATTTACTTACTGAGATATGTACATATGATTAAGATTATAGAAATACCCATCACTACCTAATTAAAAAACAATAGTTTTTCAATAATAGAGGAACTATATATGACAGAAACACTATAAACATTTTAGCTTAAATTTGAAATTACTATTCAGTAAATGAATTAAATTTATGATATTAGCCTTTGAAAAAGTACAATTTATAGATTTTCCAAATTTCGGATATTGTTCCTCACTGCACAATAAACACATTTATTTAAATCATAAAAACTACTAAAATATTCATAGACCAAAAAAATAAGTAAGACCAACTTCAAATATTCTTCCCTGAAAATTTATTCCTTCATTAGGAAGCTCTCTAACATAGCTATGCATTTCTTCTCTCCCCATTATTGGTAAGCTCTTATAGTAAAATGTGAAAGGAAAAAAATTCCTTCCACCCCAGGTACTCATCCCACTCTCAAGAAAAGTCCTCCCCACTTCTAAAAGGGGGGAAAATCCTCCCACCTAAGGCCCCATGAAATAATGGATGTAGCTACTGCTGCTATTCTTTGCAGGATTATTTGCATAACTGTAGTTATTCCAGGAAACATGAAAGACCCGAGGAAATGAAGGACTATTAGTAAAATTCCCAGCATTGAATATTTTGGCAGAGGGTCTATCATTCCTCAGAGCATACAAGCTAATTTATAGAAAACCCTGTATACTATGCAGAATTTTTAAAAGATTTTGTTGATGTGGACCATTTTAAAGTCTTTATTGAATTTGTTACAATATTGCTTCTGTTTTTTTTGGGGGGGGCTGCAAGGCATGGGGGATCTTAGTTCCCCCACTGAACTCGCAGCCCCTGCATTGGAAGTAGAAGTCTTAACCACTGGACCACCAGGGAAGACCCCCATGTAGAATTTTTAAAACTTAGTATTATTATAGTCACAATTGAAAATTAGACTAAATATGGAAACATATCAACAGAATTATTTCAGGAAAGCTGATATAACATTTTGTTGCCATGAGGTTTTTAAGTATAGAATTTCATTATCAGTTTAATTCCTCTCAAAACAAATCTTACCAACTTGAAGTTAATCTTAATCATTTGTTTCAGTGCTTTAAATCCCCATTCTCCTTTTTCACCTTCAAGTTCCAAAACCTAAAAAAAAGAATTTAGTATAATTTAATATTGTTATTTTCTAGTAACACCCAATATTTAAGTTGTAAATTAATTTTACATCATATGCATGAAAAACAGTACCCCAAGAACTCTATTTTTCAAAGCCATTTTTAAAAGATTTAAGAAAAGAAACCAATCTTAAATGCTTATGAAAGGACAAGTGAGCTTATTTTGAAGTTTCTTCATCAAAAGATTAAATAAGAACTACTTCTTGATTATTATACAGTCCCAGAAATACTTGTTACTTCACTGGTTAAGAATAACACAAAAGTTTATCAGTAGGAAAGAAATCACATTATTTAATAATGAAACCACGCCTGCGTGCTTTGGCACCAAAAGACAAAGGAACACGATCGCAGGGATAACTATTGACCAGCACCATTCATTGGTTCTCTTTCTGCCAGAACTGTACAAGCTTTTCGGGACAATGGTCCTGTTCTATAGTTAACTTGATTGGAAAAAACAAAAGGATAGCCCTTTTGAAATATTTGCTTATGTTGCATAATGAAAACTTTTACAGGATTATCACTAAGTACCCAAACATACTTCTGAGATAAAATCATTTGCAATTTACTTGATTTAAGACATTATTTAGAAAAACACAAACACAGAATCAACCAGAAAAAATATGAACCTTTTGGAAACTGCTTAATGCTGCTTTTGGGTCATCTTCTTTTAATGCTTTGGAATTATAGTACTGATTTTCCAAATCCACATTTGGCTCAGAGTTACTATCTTCAGAGTATTCCTGTGTGTTAGAAAGAGATATTAAAATGAAAGAAACAAGGAAAGAAACCCACACATTGCTAAAATGTGAATACTATTAAGAGAAAAACAACATATTTATAAAAAAAAATTTAAATACATAGTAGAAATTCCACTGACATTTAACCATTATTGAAATAACAAGGGGAAAAGCCAAAATCAAATGGTTAGCAGAATACAGTAGTCCCCCTTATCCACGGTTTCATTTTTTGTGGTTTCAGTTGAGTATCAATCGAGGTCTGGAAACTGGGAAATTCCAGAAATAAACAATCAGTAAGTTTTAAACTGTGAGTCATTCTGAGTAGCAGGAACAAATCTCGATGAAATCTCCTGCCCTCTCCTCCCACATCCCACCTTGAATGCAAATCATCCCTTGGTCCAGCATATCCCACCTGTGAGTCACTAAACAGCAAGCTTGTGTTCAAGTCACCCTTATTGTACTTAATAATGCCCCCAAAGTTCAAAAACAGTGATGCTAGAAACTCAGATATGCCAAAGAAAGGCCCTAACATGATTCTTTTAATTGAAAAAGTAAAAGTTCTCAGTAAGAAAAAAATGTATGCTGAGGTTGATAAGATCCATGGTAAGAACAAATCTTCTACCTGTGAACTTGTGAAGGAAAAAGAAATTTGTGCTAGTTCTGCTGTTGTAAAAGTTATGGCTAAGGTGTGTGAAAAGTACTCAGGGAAGGTGGAAAAGGCATTAAATTTGTGGCTGAAGGACATAAACAGAAAACATGTCCGACTGAAGGCAAAGTATTAGTAAACACTGAGCCTATACAGACTAAGATCACGGCATCTGGTCCCATCACTTCGTGGCAAATAGACGGGGAGACAGTGGGAACAGTGACAGACTTTATTTTCTTGGGCTCCAAAATCACTGCAGATGGTGACTGCAGCCATGAAAGTATAAGATGCTTGCTCCTGGGAAGAAAAGTTATGACCAAACTAGACAACATATTAAAAAGCAGAGACATTACTTTGTCAACAAAGGTCCGTCTAGTCAAGGCTATGGTTTTTCCAGTGGTCATGTATGGATGTGAAAGTTGGACTATAAAGAAAGCTTAGTGTCGAAGAATTGATGCTTTTGAACTGTGGTGTTGGAGAAGACTCTTGAGAATCCTGTGGACTGCAAGGAGATCCAACCAGTCCATCCTAAAGGAAACCAGTCCTGAATATTCACTGGAAGGACTGATGTTGAAGCTGAAACTCCAATACTCTGGCCATGTGATGCGAAGCGCTGACTTGAAAAGACCCTGATGCTGGGAAAGATTGAAGGTGGGAGGAGAAGGGGACGACAGAGATGAGGTAGTTGGATAGCATCACTGACTCAATGGACATGAGTTTGAGTAAATTCCGGAGTTGGCGATGGACAGGGAGGCCTGGCATGCTACAGTCCATGGGGTCGCAAAGAGTTGGACATGACTGAGCGACTGAACGGACACAAAGACTTCAGCAAAGGGTTCCCTGGAATGAGTGACACCAAGCCATTTTCTGCAAGTAAGGGATGGTTACACAGATACAGAAATAGGTTTGTACTGAAAGATACAGAATCAACACAAAAGCAAATTGTAAATACTAATTACTAGTAGTATTACTATTAAATTTTAGTTATTTTATCTTTCGTTTCATAATCTAGTTTTTGCTATTCCCTAAGTCTAAATTTTATTATTCTAACATGGCCTAACTACCTAGGATGGTGAGCTATATAAAGCATAGTCATCTATTGCTAAATAAAGCTATATGTTAATAAAAATATTTGCTTTATGTGTAGTTCACATTACTCAGTAGCCGTTTAGTTATATTACTATACTTTAGCTAGTCCAGTAACATCAAAATAAGTAAAACAAAATTAATTTGTATAGCTTTATGTGACTTTTCATTACATAAACTCAGTTCCTAGTTATGAAACAATAAAGCAGAAAGAAAAATCGAAGTAACACTATTTTGTGGAGAAGTAGAAATAAGAGTTTAAAGTAGTTTCAGGATATTCAACTCAATGATAAGGATTATAAAATATACATAAATTAGTATAATAAAACTATTATTTTAGGGAGAGAGACGATTTCCTTCAGCTATAAGTCATTACAAAGGGCAAGTTTATGTGAAATTCAGAATTGTGCCTGAAAGCAAACACAAAAGAGATAAGAACAGTATTATAGTTGTTTCTAAATCCAAATACAGTTAAATTTTGGGGGGAACAATTTATGAAAAATTCTGTATTGTCTCATAAAGGCACATGAAAGAAAAAAGGTATATTGAGTGTAGTGTTAGAAAGCTCAAAAATATGTAAACACAAGATGAAATTTTCCTATGACCAGCAGATGCAGGGAGATGTTTGATGTTAGCATAGAATCGGTTTTATTTGACCACCATGGCTTTGTAGTGTGCGCCCTCTAGAGGGTCATTATTTCCTCATGTAAGGATATTTCTGGGAAGCGCTGGCACTCGGTCTCACAAATTTAAGATCAGTAATTCAGTTTTGCTTCACATATGAAACCCTTTGGAACACTTCTCTTACAAAGTCAAATTCTGACTAGTGAGTAAAGTTCATAATCATCCATTCACTTCTTCACTCTGCAATTAAGGTTTGGCTATAATAAAACTGATTAAAAAAGCAATTAATAAATAATGAACAAGCCAAGTGGATACATCAAATCATGTTGTGATAGTGATGGCTTCTGAGCCAGGCTTTGAAAGCTAAATGGGAGTTTGCATGCCAGACAAAAAGAGAAAGGGGAAAAGAGGAAAAGCAGACACAAAACTGTAACATGAGGTACTGAACAGCTAAAAACAGTCATACCGCTGGAACATAAAAAGTCCTTATTGATTCTATCTTGAACATAAACTCAAGTCCATCCCCTTTCCCTTGTCACTGCCCCAGCCTACTAGGTCACTTTCAGCTCTCTACAGAGAGCCTTTCCATTCTCCTTTTTAACTTTCAAATTCCAATCTTCTTAAAGTAAGTGGTCAGTATAACATTCATAAAATGTAAATTATCGTATTCCTCTTCTCAAAAGTGGTTTCCCATTGCTCTTAAAATCAAGTTCAAAAATCATCAAAATCTGACTCGATTATGCACGCAACCATGTCCCCTATGAAGCTCTCCCTTATTCACTTTGCTGCAGCCACCCTGGCCTCACCTCACAAGTGGCCAAACTCATCCTTGCCTTTACATGCCATTTCTTTTTATTTCTACCTCTTTTCATCTCGTTAACCACTGCATATCATTACAGCTTAAGCGTCATCTACCTCCTCAGGGAAGATGTGGAGTAAAGAATCCTAGATAAAAAACCTACTCACGTACTCTACACCTTTGGAAATCAGTTCTTCTTAGTAACTGTTCAATAATATATGGGAATAGCTACAACCAGAGAATCACTTTTCTGCAACCTAAATCTTCAGAATGCACCCCTGAACTTAGAAGTAAAATATCTTTTACATCTATCACCAAGTCTTAAGAATCTGGACTCTTATCAAAGCCTACTTATTTTTAGTTTCTTAGCCAACAGATTAGGGAAAAAAATTAGAATGGCCCAGGACGTAAGAGATAAGTAGAAAGCTAGGAGTAGCTACATATGAGTAGGACACGGAGTTGCCAGAAGGTTAACGTCAATTACTGAACTGATTACAACACAGGTGAAGAAAGGAATCTTTACATTTCCTACCATGTCTGAAGGCCTCCTGTAGTTCAAGACTGACTACCTGCAACTTCTGGCACCGACTGGCTCCAGATTAATGCTACTTCTCAACTCTATATGAACTCCCCTGAATCACTACAATTGAGATAAGACTTAATCCCACCTTCAACATTTTGTGAATATGTTCTTTTGGTTTTTCACATTATATGGATTAAGAAGTGAAATGTATACTATTTTTTGTACAACTGCAATTCAATTCTTAAGTGTTGCTGCTGGAATGGATAAATACATGAGAATTGGCACAACTGATATGCTACTGCCTTGCTACTTATAATTAGGTTATGACCTGCAACACCATGTTGCAGCCTCCGTGACACCATTAACCTGTCATCTGCAGCTCAGTGAATCACACACCATCAATACGAACTGAACTACAGCAAACTACTCAGTTACCACACCGGCATCATTTTTAAACCGAAGATATTTTGAGAAGTCTTTGGAATAATTCGGTTGTACAGAATATTTGTTATATATTATTTATGTCTATTGTACACTCAATGATAATGATCTTTAGTATAAACCAGTAATTAAATGTGCTCAACAAATGAAAATAAAGTCTTTCTCCTTAAGCTATTCACGGTCTGAGACAGATATGCAAATGAAACACTAATATAATAACAGAAGCAGTAACAGAGACACATACGAGGTTCAGTGGCGTATCAGGAATAATTAACTACTCTTCAATGAGTTAAAAGGAAAAGTTACCTCAACCAGGTCTAAAAGTAGGAATGCATTTTCCCAGGGATGAAAAAAGGCACCGGAAACAAAACAAGCTATCCAAAAGCATGGAAGCTTCAAACAGCACTGCATATTTAGAAGAGCTACCAGTAGTCTGATTGGGCTGAAGCACAGGATGCATGCAGAGCTGATGAGAGAGAAACTGGTATCCGACAGGGGAATAGAACTGTACAGGTCTAGCAGAGTTTATATCAAATGGAGACCCACTAAAAGATTTTATAGAGAAATAATTAGATCTGTGTTTTAGGAAGAGCACTCTGGTAGTAAGGAAGTAGCCCACTGGATACTCTTAGAACTGTTTAGCCAACAGATGATGAAGGCCTGATTCCAAGCAGCAGAACCAGGAGAAAAGGGAGAGGACAGAATAAATATATGTGATGTTAAGGATGTAAAATAAAAGGACACATCATATGGGCACAAGAAAGGGGAAAAAGTTATCCTTAATGACTACAGCTGATTTGGTTACACACAGTGACATTAGTCAAAACAGGGAATACAGGAAAAATATTAAATATCGCTAAACTGAATTCCCTATGTCAGATGAAGATGCAATAACTATAATTTATAAAAGTATAAGTGAAATGCTTTTGAGAGAAACTGAAATTTTAATCTATACATTAAGAATGTTTTAGACAAAAACCAAAGAATTTAAGCAATATATGAAAAAGCAAGCACTTGAACAGTGTTAAAAAAGGATTTTTAAAAAATCCACTAAAGTTCACATTAGCTCCAACCTATGTAACTCATGTCCTGACATCTATCCAAAGCAATCTCTTACCCATCTACACCAACCAAATCTATTCTTCCTTCCCCCAAACACATCATGCTCTTTAAAATCTCTGCTTTGGCATAAACTGGTCTCTCTTCTAGGAATTCTAACCACTGCCCCTCCCAACAAACTTCCCACTTTTCTCCTGTGATGATGTCCAGCCCTAACACTCCTGGAAATGCTGTATTCCTCAAGGCTCACCTTGTGATTCTTTCTTTAAGTCTTCTTAGCAAAATATTCTCCATAGTCATGCTTCTACACGATATGCATGTCTCTAAAGAACAGTTCTGTATGTATATTGTCCCCACCTCCTGCCTCCCCTCCCCTCCCCTGCCCCACCATGAGCTTCTCAAAAGCAGGAACTTACTTTTACTGACCTTGGTATCCCCAGAACCTGGTATATCACAAAATGCTCAAGAAGTGTTTGCTTACTTGAAATGAAAAGTTAGTGAATGTTCCAAAATAACACAACACAGACAGGGGCAATTTTGACTCTATGTTGGAATGTAGCGACTACTGAAAAGGGTCAATTTCACAGTTCATGTACTTATTCTTGTGTCTCTTGTCAACAGAGGTCTTAAGAAATGTGCTCGAGGAAAAAGAAGACTCACCATTAACAGTGGTTCGCAAGCCTTGATCATGTTTAGACAACAGATGCTGCACATCTAGTGCCAAAGGTAAAGTCTCAGTATCCATAAGGACTAATTTAATCCAAGTCCTAGGCAGCCACTTGTGGTTTAACTATTCATAAAAGTAACCAAACCCTTACAAAAAAAATTTCACTCAAGGTAATGGATCCTAATCTGTCTATGCTATAAATTAGAACATTCTTTTATTTGTCCTAAACTTTCAGTTCTCGGATTAAATTTTCCAACAAGACATCATTAAAGTCATTAGGCTTGGGCTCTAGTTTTGACTTGCCCACTAATTTGTCATGTAAATTTACATAAGTCACTCACACTTGATGTTTCAGTTCCTCTCCTGTCAGTTATGAGGGTTGAACCCAACAGGAAGTCTCTAATTCTTGCTGAGGGTCATGTGTTCCTTTCTGGGGTATAACACACAAGTACAAATTTACTCTGTTGGGTAGTCACACTTTACAGATTTACATTAGGGGTGAAGAATCTCAATTTATCTTATTCTTAGCACAAAAGAGCTATCTCCCATTAGTTATGGGAGATCTTATAATGGTATCCTTATCATTAGTTACCCTTGTTTGAACCCCTCTAATTTCATTATATAGGGTACACCTATGAGGTAATGTGACAGGCCTTTTTGAAAATGTACCAATCTTATTTAAAGCAGTAACTTTTAAGAGGTGGTAAATTATTCCAATTATACTGACCTGGATTGTTAAGTACTGCTTCTGAAATTCTTAAGGAAACTAACTTTATTAGTTAGATGTTTCCAACTTAAAACAGCATCATCCAAATTTGGGGGCTCAACTTATTTATCAAACCTGACTTGGAATTTTTGACACCTACAAAACAGAGAAAACCTGGCTATTGCTGAAATTAAAAAAAAAAAAAAGCCGCATACCATTTAAAATAACTAAAGAAAACAGGTCAAATTCTCATCAACAGAGAACTGAGTAAATAAACTTATGGTACATCCACACAATCAATGCAGCTATAAAAAGAAATAAGTAATCTTTAGACATATGTCTATGGAATAATCTTTAAAATAAAAAACAAAGTGTAGGACAATACATTTAATATGTTAATTCTGGTTTAAAAAAGGGAAGAGGGGATAAAAATCTGTATTTGGTTACCTATGGGAAGGAATGGGGACTGGACAACTGAGGAACAAAAATGGAAAGGAAATTTTATTTATTTAAGGAATAAATATAAGGAATATATAAAAGGAAATTTTATTCACTCCATGTTTTTGAACCATGTGCACGTATTACTTATTTTAAAATGCTAGATGCCTCAGGTTCTGAAGAATTCTAAATTCTAAAAAAATTTGAGCAATGACAAAATCACTGTTTGGCCCCTCAAGATCAAAGTAAGATTTCCGTTCTTCATTTGTACCCTAAACACCACCCTCTCTCCCCAGCAATAAAATACAGTCTCACTGTGAAAAGTTTGCAAGACATAAACATTTTAATTTTCCTGACACTTTTCATATTTTCCAGACCTTTTTATTCTACATTTTTCCCACCCAGCAAAACAAATAAATTTTACTGCCACCCAATAACATTGTAATATGGATTACACATCTATAGTGGACATGTGTTCTGTGTGCACAGCAATGCTGACGGATCCTTCCTCTCTTAGATGAGGATTTCCAAAAACAGAGCTGCTCTCCTACAGAGGGCAAGCAATCTATCCTCCCTCTCACAGTGAGTCAGTGATTCAGAAGGCCCAGAGCTAAGGAGAATCCATAAAAGTTCTTTCTAGGGTTTCACTGCTAGAGTTAGCAAGGAAGGTCCTTTTGCCTTTGGGGTTATAATACTAGGAAGATAACACATTATATTACAAGATTTTGTGATATACTATGAAGGCAATTAAGCCCATACAGTGAGGAAGGCAGCCCAGGAAGAGAGACGTAGGCAGAAAAAGACCCAGCATCGTTATCTAAGTCATGAACCCTGTTACATTGACACTTCTCGGTGATGTGAGCCAATATTATGTCCTTTACAGTTCAAGTCGATCTGACATGTATTCCTGTACTCTGCTTCCCTACACGCAAGAGTCCTGACCAACTTACCAAGTTTTTCTTCTCATATCACTGAATATTCTTTAGAAGCGTGATTTGAAATGCTGACATACTTTCCATCACATGGATATATGTTACCTATTACTACCTCATGTGTATTAATAGTATTCTCCTACTATTGACAACTTGGGGGGTGTTTCCAATTATTTACAATTAAACATGCCCTTTTGGGGGTGGGGTGGGGCAGCGTTGCATGGCTTGCAGGATCTTAATTCCCCAGAAAGTGAGTCGCTTAGTCCTTGCAACCCCATGCAGTTCATGGAATTCTCCAGGGCAGAATACTGGAGTGGGTAGCCTATCCCTTCTCCAGGGGACCTTCCCAACACAGGAATCGAACCGGTGTCTCCCGCAATACAGGCAGATTCTTTACCAACTGAGCTATGAGGGAAGCCCATGGATCAAACCAGGGCCCATGGCAGTGAAAGTGCTCAGTTCTAAACACTGGGCTGTCAGAGAATTTCTTGTTATGTTCCCTTCAAAAGCTTCAACTGTATAATCAAATTCTGTTTCTGTGAAGACTACATTCAGAATTCCCAATGTGCGTATAGCAGAAAAACACTGGCCCAGAGCAAACAAACAAAATTCGAAACAAATTTCAAACAAAAATGATACTGTCTGAAAATCTATGCTTAAAGATCCCCAACATTTTGTCAAGCTGTAAGTGATGGAGACAACAGTCTCAGAATAAAATAATCTATAATCTGCAAGCTCCTTATATGCATGATGGATGACATGAATGTCTTAATATTAAACACACAAAACCCTGAAGTTATTTTTTTGCCCTGTGCTGTAGTATTAGTCTCTCAGTTGTGTCCGACTCTTTGTGAACTCATGGACTTTAGCCCACCAGGCTCCTCTGTACATGGGATTTTTCAGGCAAGAATACTGGAGTGGGTTGCTATTTCCTTCTCCAGGGAATCCTCCAGACCCAGGGATCGAACCCAGGTCTCCTGCATTGCAGGAAGATTCTTTACTGTCTGAGCCACCAGGGAAGCCCGATTAATCTACTACTTTTTCAAAGTAGTCATGTCAATTAAAAAATCTTTTTAGAATATATTTTAATTTGTTAAATCATGTTCTAAGGTTTGTTATGACATCATTAGTCTGAATTTGTTAAAACTGTGACAGATAAAGAGATTCTGTAAGAAACCTTATAGCTAAGACTCTTCTCCACCCCTCCCCAAAAGAAGTAAATTTCTAGGGCATTAAAACAGCTATCTGTTAAGGCAAGAATAAAAACAGTAATAAACATTTATTCACTAATCACAGTGTAACCTGACTGCAAATGCAAGAGATGTAAAAGACATGGGTTCAATCCCTGGGCGGGGTAGATCCCTTGAAGGAGGGCATGGTAACCCACTCCCAGTATCCTTGCCTGGAGAATCCCAGGGACAGAGGAGACTGGTGGGCTGCAGTCAACAGGGCTGCAAAAAGTCAGACACGTCTGAAGTGACTTAGCACTGGCAACAATAGTAATAAACACTCATTCAATAATCACAACTATAAACCTAACCAGGATGATTATGGAGAAAGAAATGGCAACCCACTCCAGTATTCTTGTCTACAATATTCCATGGAGAGAGGGGCTTGGCAGGCTTCAGTCCACGGGGTTACTAAGAGTTGGCCATGACTGAGTCTCTCTCACACTCACACACACACACACACACCATGATTATAATGAGGTTATAATGAGGCTCACTGTTTGGTAATATACTTAAACAAATGGAATTAGTCTATCTATTCACCATTTTATTTTCCCCTTACAATAACATTTTTCAAACATACAATGCCCTACCTATAACAGGAACTAGTAAAGAATACTTTTTGGTATGAAGTCGCTCTGTCTTAAATCCTTTCTAAAAAGACTGTTAGAAATATTCATCAACTTCAAGCTGGAATGGCTGGATTGTGGAATTATAACACAGTTTAATTTATTAATGGCCTTATTAACTTAATGAATGACATGGTAGAATTTATTATTAGTTATTATTAACACTATTCTATGTATATCTGTAAAATTAACATTGAATTAACACATTTACCAGTACCATCTTCTCTCCATTCACTGCTACATAAATTACTATGCTTAGAAAATACCTGCTTCTGCCTCAGAAATCAAAAAGATCTTAGAAATAAGAGGTCAAGCATACTGAATTAATTTCTTGCTTGTTTCATCTTCTTTTTTTAAACCAACTTAATTCTCTCTTCTATTAGCTCAAAAGTGATTTCGGGTATTAAACTTTATCAATAGACGATTGATAAAATATATACTGAATGTATCTGTAGTTAGGCTACTCATGGCTCTCATTAACTTTTTCACTAAAACGAGGTGATGATGAACTATCCAACAAACAATATATTTTTTAATAAAAAAGAAGTTTCCCTAAGACAGTAAGTTGATTCAGACTCCTTAAATCCAAAGAAACAAACAAAAAAGGCTCAGGCAAATATTAGAAAACAAAAACAACAACTTTTCTTTTGGCAACAGATAAGCATGAAGCGGCAACCAGCTGTGCTTGATCTTTTTTAATGTATGTTTAAAAATTAATAAATATATGTTTATAGTGGCCTAAGGAAATTAAGGAAGTAAAAAATTAATATGATATCTATGTAAGAGAGATATGAGGCAGGACTATTTAACAGAATGCTGGGGGGATCATTAATTATGTGGTTGTGTAAAGTCTCACCTTTTTGGGTTAAGAAATTTTAAAAAAAGAGGCTAAAATTACACATCCAATTTTATATTGTACATGTGGTGTAAGCCCTCAAAGGCTGGAGAAACACAGACAAGTTAAATCATCTATATTTAATTAAAATCCTTGCAAAAATGAACTCTGTACTTCAAGGGGCAGTGAGATTCTCATTGCCATTCCTACATTTCAGTCTTACTCATGGTGCTAGTAAGTTATGTATTCAAAAAACTATTGCTTACAAAAGAGATAAGCAAAAGTAAAAACACAAACTGAAACTAGGTAAAACAGTTAAAAGAAACACTTCCATAGTTAAAAAATACCTGTAATATATGTAAACATGTAATAAATAAAAATGCACAAAATAGTACAAGTAACATTCTTGAAGGATCTAAGTCACTGCCTAAAACTGGCTTGGTCTGCACAAACTAAAATATAAGGCAGAAATCTTACTACTAGCAAAACTACCTTTAAGAATTATCAACACTATTGACTTTCAGGTAATAACGAACACTTCCCTCTCCCTTTTGCAAATGCTTTCTTTTAAAAGTGAAAGATTAATTAGAAACGACTACACAAAGATTTACACTAATTCAAAATGATACATTAATTATCTTGAGACTCTCTGGCACTTATAAAATATAAGATGAGCCAGACTTCCCTGAGCATCTACTTCATAACTTTACGATAATGCAGCATCACCATAACACACAAGAACCATGCACAAAAACTCCCCCAAATAAAAAGCAAAGCCAAGTTGACGCTAATTCGTGGTCCAGATAATCGTTCTTAGTTCCCACACCGACAATGTTTTTGAATATCAACTTGAAATGTTAGTGAATATTTAAAAAACTGTAAGTCTGTTCATAAATTAAACCTTGAATCTTTAAAAATCACCATTCGGTTACATAAATTCGTTTTGTTCTACTCTGTTGATATTTTAAACTCTGAATACTGGGAAATTTCTGAGTCAAGAAAAAAGCCATTGAGTCAATTCTCTCATACCACCCCACCTCCCAAACCCCAAACAAACAAAAAGTAAAACCTCCTCCCCAGCTTTTCTGTTTAAACAAGTAGTTTAACTACTTTTCAAACGCTAGCCTGGCTCTCAATTCTCTATGGCACCTTTACCTTATAACAAAACGGAGCCTGGACAAGACTAATTAAGCTCTGTTTCTAGATTCACAAGTGGCGTCAGGTCTGGGAGCAGGAAGGCCCCCTAGTTTTTGGACCCCTCTTCCAGCATTTCGCACTCTTTCAATTCAAGTATGAAGAAGAGGGGACAGGAAGACTGGGCCCGAAAGGGCAGAGCCGGGGCCTAGACCACTGAACGGTCCCCAAAACGGCTCGCGTGATAGGGAGGAGGCAATGAGAACCTGACGCCGGAGCCCAGGGGTGCCCTTGCAAACTAAAGAAGCGCTCGGATTTGGAGCTCAACGCTCGGGACCCCCTTCACTGCCTCCTTTACCCTTCCTTCCCCCATGCTGGAGAAACAGGGCGCGGGCCCGGTGCGGGAAGAGGGAGGAGGTAAACTCGTCCTGTCACTGCATCGGGAGAGGCTGGAAGGAGCACATGTTCTACGGGGAGAGGCCGCGGCCGCCCCTGCCCCGGCTCCTAAAGCCAGAAACCACCTCCAGCCCCAGAGTTCTGTTCCCTGCGCCTCACCAGGTCGTAGTCCTCCTCATCATCGCACATGAAATCATCCTCCATGTCAGACATCTTGGCTGGGACGGGGGGAGGGGGGAGGAGAAATTGGAGACAACCTCCTCCCACAATCCTCCGCGGCTCAGAGGCGTCACTCCCAGCTTCTCTCCTTCCCGACGCTCTTAGAGGAGCTGAATGTTTCCTCCCGGAACAAATGAGCTCGGTTTTGAGAGGATTCGCTACGACGCTAAAAGCGATTGCACCGTACCCCTCTTCCTGTGAGACGGTTGGTGCCTTAGCAACTAAACCTAGTAACTAGGGAATCTTCAAGTGCTTCGGCTTTCTGTTGAAGGGCCTCGGGAACCTTTCGCTCATAAGGTGCGGTTTCCAGCCTCCTGGGCAAGGCAACAGTCTCCTCCCTTGCCTGGGACTCTGGAACCATTTCAGTCTGGTGAAAGTAAGAGGCAGTTTGGGACTAGAAGGCTTTCGCGGAGAAAAGTCTGACATGCCTATCCTGTGTGACAGGTAGTATTATTTTTGCCATGATTACGGATGTGCATTTAGCCCACACATTTTGGTGGGTGGTCCTGTGATGTTTGGAAACCTTTCAGCAGAACGGTTTACACGTAATGTTTGTTATATTTGTAGTCAGCAAAACGACTCTGTAGATATCCTAAATTAAGTATCAATCTATTGAGGTACTTGAAGTTTTATTCAGTTGTTCAACGAATTGTAAACTAAACTTTATTGCCTATGGGACCAAATTAAGGTAACAGTTAACAACTGTTTTTTAAAAAAACGCATTATTGTTGCACAGCATCATCAGTAGAATTCGAAATAGTAATAAAAATTGAAATGAAGGGAGAAAATACTGCTTTTCAAACAGCATTTTTCATATAAACTTCTGTCCACTTGAATTCACAAATTTTATATAGTTAACAGCACAGACATAATTTCGGATGCTTTTTTGCATCTAGTTATGTAACAGCATAGGACAATGTATGCACTATATTGTTGACAAAGATTATTTTAATAGTGACATAATAAGCCCTTCGTTGAATGCAGTGTAATTTACTTAAGCATGCTATTATTGTTATACATTTCGAGTATTACAGTAATAACATTATTTTAAACTATTTTGGAGGGAGTATTTTTGTCACTTAATTTTTTTTCTTAGGAAAAATTCCAAGAAGAGGAATTGCAGGCTGGATTTTTTTTTTTTTTTTTCGTTTTGGCAGTTACTCAGTAAGTAACTGCTTTGCTTTTTTTTATTCCCCTGGCTGCCCCAGAATACAGAATCTTAGTTCTCTGACTGTGCTCCCTGAATGGGAAGCATGGAGTTTTAACCACTGGGTCAGTCAGGGAAGTCCCTGGGTATATTAGTAATCATTTGCTTTTGTTTTTATTTTAATAATTCAAAAAATTTTACTGGAGTATAGTTGATTTAAAATGTTGTGTTAGTTTCAGGAGTACAGCAAAGTGAATCAGTTGTACATATACATATATTCATTGTGGTTTTTTTTTTACTCTTTTTCCATTTTATATATAGTGGTATGTATACGTCAGCCTCCTAATTTAGTAATCATTTGTATTGCCATCTTTTTGGTCATAGTTCTTAAAAGTCCTATTTGTAGCAGTAATACTGTCTACCTATAGACAAAATTTCCCTTTCCTTCTTTTCCTTCCAATATTTTATAATGAGGAATTTCAAACATACTGAAAAATTTAGAGTTAGTCCAGTGAATGTGTGTATATACCTATCAGCTTTATTTGTATGTAAGTATTCCTAGAATCAGTTGAAAGTATAATAAGATGCACATATCATTACATATCACTCAAATGCAGCTGTGTATTTCCTAAAAATAAGGACATCCTCTTATCACAACATCATTGTTACACGAGGAAAATTAATTATTCCCTCACGTCATCTGATAGCCAGTGCATGTTCAAAATTCCCTTATTACACATAGACTTTTAGAATTGGAAGAGCCTTGTATCACTTCAGTCTCTAAGGCTTCCTAAGCATGGAAATTAATTACAACTTTTCAAATCCTACACCAGAGATTCTAATTCAGTAGGTCTGGAGTAGAACGCAAGAATCTGTTCTTGTAGCCTTAAAATAAAACAATCTCCCTGTAAGTTTTAACTATATATCCTATTTTGTCTAGAATAGCCTAGTCCTATTGTCCCAGAATAAAAATGATCAGCATCCATCACTCTCAAAAGTCTGTACAATAAATCACATGATTACTCTATCTGTAACACATACTTCTTCAGAAGAGAAAAAAGAATCTCAAGGTGATTAAGAACTTTTTTTGCTCAGAGTAATCAGCTACATAGTTTTGCATTTTTAAGTCAGTATAGTAATTCTGAAATGATCTATTAATCATGTGCGTATGAATATGTAATAAAACTGCATGTTTATTTACATTGAATTTATTTATATATTTTGGTGCCTTTTAATATAATTCCTTACTTCTACAATGTGGAAAAATTATTCAAGAAGTTAGTGACTAGGAGCACTAGGAAAAGTGCAGCCACATTTTGAGTGTCATATTCTTGGCCTCCAAATTTCACACACTTAGTCTGGAAATTTGCTGAGAGTAGTTGAAAAGGTTTTCACAGTGTTTAGCTCACTGCTTGGGTACACAATGCAAATGAATATTTGTTGTAGAAATAAACATGTCAATCTTTCTATGCAGGCAATGCCCTTATATATATGTCTACACATCAAAATCTTTTTCTGTCTTCAAAACTTCATTTAAATATCACTTCATTCACATATCCTATCCTAAATACTTTGTACAGTTAAGCTATTCTCTTTTTCTTGACATTAATTTTATTCAGCGGTAAAGTAAAAAGTGGAAGTCACTCAGTCATGTCAACTTCTTTGTGACACCATGGACTGCAGCCTGCCAGGCTCCTCTGTCCATGGAATTATTAAGGCAAAAATACTGGAGTGGGTTGCCATTCCCTTCTCCACGGGACCTTTCCAACCCAGGGATCAAATCCGAGTTTCCTGCATTGCAGGAAGATTCTTTACCAGTTGAGCCACCAGGGAAGCCCCAATAGTAAATCATTAAAAATTTTTTAACAGTTTATTGATCTGATCTGGTGCCTTTATACAAAGTGGTTCCTGTGTTTAAAAAATATTTTTTTAAAAGCTGTTTGAGGTATAATTTATCAGCTTTATTGAGGTACATTAAACTATACACTATGAGCCATAAACTGAAACTTTGAGCCATGCTGTGTAAGGCCACCAAAGACAGATGGGTTATGGTAGAGAGTTTGGACAAAATGTGGTCCACTGGAGAAGGGAATGGCAAACCACATCAGTCTTCTTGCCTTGAGAACCCCATGATCAGTATGAGAAGGCAAAGTGATAGGACACTGAAAGATGAACTCCCCAGGTCAGTATACGCTACTGGAGATCAGTGGAGAAATAACTCCAGAAAGAATGAAGAGATGGAGCCAAAGCCAAAACAACACCCAATTGTGGATGTGACTGGTGATGGAAGCAAGGTCCAATGCTGTAAAGAGCAATATTGCATAGGAACCTGGAATGTTAGGTCCATGAATCAAGGCAAATTGGAAGTGGTCAAACAGGAAAAGGCAAGAGTGAACATTGACACTTTAGGAATCAGCAAACTAAAATGGACTGGAATGGGTAAATTTAATTCAGATGACCATTGTATCTACTACTGTGGGCAGGAATCCCTTCGAAGAAATGGAGGAGCCATCATAGTCAACAAAAGTGTCCAAAATGCAGTACTTGGATGCAATGTCAAAAACAGCAGAATGACCTCTGTTCATTTCAAAGGCAAACCATTTAATATCACGGTAATCCAAGTCTATGCCCCGACCAGTAATGCTGAAGAAGCTGAAGTTGAACTGTTCTGTGAAGACCTACAAGACCTTCTAGAACTAACATCCAAAAAAGATATCCTTTTCATTATGGGGGACTGGAATGCAAAAGTAGGAAGTCAAGAAACACCTGGAGTAACAAGCAAATTTGGCCTTGGTGTACAGAATGAAGCAGGGCAAGGCTAATAGAGTTCTGCCAAGAGAAAGCACTGGTCATAGCAAACACCCTCTTCCAACAACACCGGAGAAGACTCTACACATGGACATCACCAGATGGTCAATACTAAAATCAGATTGATTATATTCTTTGCCGCCAAAGATGGAGAAGCTCTATACAGTCAGCAAAAAATAAGACCAGGATCTGATTGTGGCTCAGATCCTGAAATCCTATTGCCAAGTTCAGACTTAAATTGAAGAAAGTAGGGAAAACCAGTATACCATTCAGGAATGACCTAAATCAAATCCCTTATGATTATACAGTGGAAGTGAGAAATAGATTTAAGGGACTAGATCTGATAGATTAAATCTGATAGAGTGCCTGATGAATTATGGGTGGAGGTTCGTGGCATTGTACAAGAGGCAGGGATCAAGACCATCTCCCAGAAAAAGAAATGTGAAAAAGCAAAATGGCTGTCTGAGGAGGCCTAACAAATAGCTGTGAAAAGAAAAGTGAAAAGCAAAGGAGAAAAGGAAAGATATACCCATTTGAATGCAGAGTTCCAAAGAATAGCAAGGAGAGATAAGAAAGCCTTCCTCAGTGATCAGTGCAAAGAAATAGAGGAAAACAATAGAATGGGAAAGACTAGAGATCTCTTCAAGAAAATTAGAGATACCAAGGGAACATTTCATGCCAAGATGGGCACAATAAAGGACAGAAATGGTAGAGACCTAACAGAAGCAGAAGATGTTAAGAAGAGGTGGCAAGAATACACAGAAGAACTGTACAAAAGAGATCTTCATGACCGAGATAATCACAATGGTGTGATCACTCACCTAGAGGCAGACATCTTGGAATGTGAAGTCAAGTGGGCCTTAGGAAGTATCACTACGAACTAAGCTAGTGGAGGTGATGGAATTGCAGTTGAGCTATTTCAAATCCTAAAAGGTGATGCTGTGAAAGTGCTGCACTCAACTTGCCAGTAAATTGGGAAAACTCAGCAGTGACCACAGGCCTGGAAAAGGTCAGTTTTCATTCTGATCCCAAAGAAAGGCAATGCCAAAGAATGCTCCAACTACTGCACAGTTGCACTCCTCTCACACACTAGTAAAGTAATGCTTAATATTCTCCAAGCCAGGCCTCAACAGTACGTGAACTGTGAACTTCCAGATGTTCAAGCTGGTTTTAGAAAAGGCAGAGGAACCAGATATCTAATTGCCAACATCCGCTGGATCATTGAAAAGGCAAGAGAGTTCCAGAAAAATATCTATTTCTGCTTTATTGATTATGCCAAAGCCTTTGACTGTGTGGATCACCACAAACAGTGGAAAATTCTGAAAGAGATTGGAATACCAGATTACCTGACCTGCCTCTTGAGAAATCTGTATTCAGGTCAGGAAGCAACAGTTAGAACTGGACATGAAACAACAGACTGGTTCCAAATAGGAAAAGGAGTACATCAAGGCTGTATATTGTCACCCTGCTTATTTAACTTATATGCAGAGTACATCATGAGAAACGCTGGGCTGAATGAAGCACAAGCTGGAATCAAGATTGCCAGGAGAAATATCAATAACCTCAGATATGCAGATGACGCCACCCTTATGGCAGAAAGTGAAGAAGAACTAAAGAGCCTCTTGATGAAAGTGAAAGAGGAGAGTGAAAAAGTTGGCTTAAAACTCAGCATTCAGAAAACTAAGATCATGGCATCTAGTCCCATCACTTCATGGCAAATAGATGGGGAAACAGTGGAAGCAATGACAGACTTTATTTTTGGGGGCTCCAAAATCACTGCTGATGGTGACTGCAGCCATGAAACTAAAAGACGCTTACTCCTTGGAAGAAAAGATGGACAGCAACTAGACCAACTTAGCATATTAAAAAGCAGAGACATTACTTTGTCAACAAAGGTCTGTTTAGTCAAGGCTGTGATTTTTTCAGTAGTCATGTATGGATGTGAAAGTTGGACTATAAAGAAAGATAAGTGCTGAAGAATTAATCCTTTTGAACTGTGGTGTTGGAGAAGACTCTTGAGAGTCCCTTGGAGTGCAAGGAGGTCCAACCAGTCCATCCTAAAGGAAATCAATCCTGAATATTCATTGGAAGGACTGATGTTGAATCTGAAACTCCAATACTTTCGCCACCTGATGCGAAGAACTGACTCATTGGAAAAGACCCTGATGCTGGGGAAGATTGGCAGGAGGAGAAGGGGATGACAGAGGACGAGATGCTTGGATGGCATCCCTGACTCAATGGACTTGAGTTTGAGTAAACTCTGGGAGTTGGTGATGGACAGGGAGGCCTGGCGTGCTGCAGTCCATGAGGTCGCAAAGAGTTGGACACGACTGAGTGACTGAACTGAACTGAAACTGTACACAATTAAATGCACAGTTTGATGATTTTGACATGCACATATACTTGTGAAACCATCATTACAACCAAGATAATGAAGATACTATTTATTACTGCAAAAGTTTCCTTATTGCCCCTTGATTATCGATTGTCTCCTCCTCCCTTCCGTTTTTCCATGTAACCACTGATCTACTTTTTGTCACTATAGATTAATAATTTTCTGGAATTTTGTTTAAATGAATCATGTAATATGTATTCTCTTTTGCCTGACTTATTTCACTCATTATAATTATTTTGTGATTCATCCATGTTGTTGCATCTATCAACTGGTTGTTTCTTTCTGTTCCTGAGGTTTCCCTTATATGGATATATCACAGGTTATGTATTCACTTGTGGAATTTTTTTTTTTTTTGCCATGCTGTGTGTCATGTTAGATCTTAGATCTCTGACCAGGGATTGAACCTGTGCCCCCTGCAGTGGAAACACAAGAGTCTTAGCCACCGGACCACCAGGAAGTCAGTCCCTATTGATGGATATTTGAGGGTTTTCTTGTCTCAGTTTTTGGCTTATGTAAATAATTAGAGCTATTTGTATACAGAACATTTGTGTCCAAGTTTTTGTGTGGACATGTTTCACTTTTCTTGAGTAATGTTGTAGACAGACTCTTAAGTTACATGTGCTTGTGTAGTCCCTTTCACTTTGAATGCAGGTGGGATCTGTGACTTGCTTTGTACCCCCCCCCCCCCAGCTTTATTGAGTTATAATTGACAAATAAATGTGACTTGTTCCTAACCATTAAGATAGAGCAAAGGTGATGTACATGATTATGTGTATATGATTACATTACACTAGATTATAAACTCATCTTGTTGAGGAGAGACTGTCTCCTTTGCTGATTTTGAGAAAGCATTGACCATGTTGTAAAAGACCATGTGGCAAGAAGCTGAGGATGGTTACCTGGTCAATGGTCAGCAAGACACTGACTTTTAGTCTGATGATGCACATGGAATTAAAGCTGCTAGCGGGACTTCCCTGGTGGCGCAGTGGATAAGAATCCACCTGCCAGTTCAGGGACACAGGTTCAATCCCTGATCTAGGAGAATCCCATATGCCATGGAGCAACTAGGCCAGTGTTCCATAACAAGACAAGCCACCACCACGAGAGGCAGCCACACCACAACTAGAGAAAGCCTGCACAAAGCAACAACCAACCAGCACAGCCAAAAATAAAATAATGAATAAATAATTTTTTAAAAAAGCATCTAGCAACCATGTGATCTTGGAAATGAAAACTTCCCCAGTTGAGCCTTAGATAAGACTTTGTGAGACCCTAAAGCAGATGACCCAGCTATGTTCTTCCCTGACTTCTGAACCACAGAAACTGTGGATAAGCAGTCTGTATTATTTTGTACTGCTAAGTTTGTGGTAAAATTGTTGTGCAGCCATAGATATGAATGCAGGTACACACCTAGTGGTGGGATGATTGGATTACAAATATGTCTATGTTTAACTTTTTAAGAAACTCTCAAATTGTTTTCACAACTGTTTTTGCCATTTTGATTATCCACCAGCATTGTATAAGATTGTTACTTGTACCACATACTTGTCAACACATAGTGGAGTCAGTGTCTTAATTTTAGCCACTCTGGCAGGAGTATAATTGTGGTTTTGAATTGCATTCCTTAGTGACTAATGTTGAATATCTTTTCGTGTGCTTATTTGCCATCAGTTTTTCTTTGGTGAAGTATTGATATCTCCTCAGTCCTTTTGCCCATTTTTTAAAATGTTTCTTTTGTATTTTATTTTTTTTTATTGGAATATAGTTTTTTGTAATTGATTTACAATTGTCATGTTAGTTCCTGGTGTACAGCAAAGTGAATCAGTTATATATATACATGAATCCACTTTTTTCTTCTTAGATTCTTGTCCCATATAGGCCGTCACAGAGTATTAAGTAGTTTCCTGTGCTACATTCTTACTAGTTATTTATTTTATATATAATAGTGTGTGTATGTCAGTCCTAATCTCTCAGTTTATTCCCCCACGCATTCCCTGGTAACCGTAAGTTTGTTTTCTCCATCTGTGACTCTACTTCTGTTTGGTAAATAAGTTCATTTGTACCTGTTTTTGTCTTGCTTCTATTGAGTTGTAAGTGTTCTTTATGCTTTTTGTTGTATTTAAGGATTATTCGCCACACTCAGGTGTACTAAGATATTCTTTTATGTTTTCTTCTGGAAGTTTTATGTAGTTTAAACTTGTACATTCAGATCTATGACCTAGTTCAAGTTTAATTTTTGTATATACTGTGAAGGAAATGTAGAGGTTTATTTTTTTCTGCATATGGTTATCAAATTATTCCAGCATTATTTGTCCAAAAAAAAATCCTTTATTGAATTGTCTTGGCATTTTATCAAAGGCAATAGACCATTTGATTCCCAACAGAATTTGACCCCTTAAAAGTATGTTTTTGATAATTTAATGTAATCCTATATTATGATTATTTTGTATTTATTCTTTATTAAACTGAAAGCTCCTTGAGGACATAAATATCTTACTTATTTCTGAATTGCCTGACACTCAGCATTCTCAGTGAAAATATGATGTGTTTAAGTATATTCTAGCATTCATGACTCCTCACTGCTAGATTGAGACATATGGTTACCCCAGACAGGCTCATGATTTGGAGTGCTTCCAGACTAATTGTCTAAAGGATTTTTTTTTTTTAAACTACATTTACTTAAGCTGAACACTGTATGTTAAAAGGGCAGAAAAGTGGAGGACTCCTTCTGTATTAGTCAAACCTGGACAGGAAACTCATGGTATACTGGAGAGAAGGTGGGGCAGTAACTGAAAAGCGTTTACTGAAAGAAGTATTTACAGAGAGGGGGATAAGGCTGAGGGAACCCACAGGATGGTGAAACACACAGGGACTAGCAACTGGCTGGAAATCTCATTTCCTGAAGGCTTGAAGGGGCAGAGGGAAGAAATAGTTTTACCAGAGCCCAGCAGGAGTGGGAGTCCTGGAAGATGGACCCTCCAACAGCAGCTGTGGTTATAGGGAAACACAGCTACTGCCATAACTATGGCAAAGGTGAGATGGAGTAGGTGAATTTATGTGTGTTTGTAGTGGAGAGGGGGAGTGGTAGGTATCTCAATTTCTCTGTTTACTATCTTCTAATATCCTGCTAGTGACCAATCCCAACCAGAAGCCAGAGGTAAAGAAGCCCAGGTACCATCCTTAGAGATCAGCTTCCAGGAGGGTAGAGAAGGGTAAAAATGGATCCAGAAATCGATTGGGGGAGTAAAGAGTATAACATTATGTCATGCAATTCAGCTGTGGTTAAATTATATACTTTACTCAGGGAAGGAACTTTCTCTCCTTCAAAGGCAAATTGCTGACTATCTATTGTTGGAGCATATCTCTTGATTTTACCAACTAACCTAAGTGGCTTTTCAAAATGTTAATTCTGCTGACATTTAACAACCACTGTTTCTTGAGGGGACCTCTGATAAGTACACTTTGCATGATCTCATTAAATTTCCACCTTATAGACATGATAGGAGGGGCTTCCCAGGTGGCTCAGTGGTAAAGAATCTGCCTGCCAATGCAGGAGATGCAGGTTTGATCCCTGGGGTCAGGAAGATCCCCTGCAGGAGGATAATGGCAACCCACTCCAGTAACCTTGCCTGGAAAATCCCATGAACAGAAGAAACTTGCAGGCTACAGTTCAGTCCATAACGTCGAAAAGAGAATGAACAACTAAGCATGCACGCAGGCATGATAGGAGCTTTCTTTTTTTAACAATGGCTTTCGAAAAATGTCTCTTGCTAAATGCAGTTACACAAACTTAGCAATGTTATCTGCCATTTTCGTATCTCTAAAGCCCATTCATTTTTATTCTCACCCAAAATGGTGACCGTACCTCCCTAGTTTTGTGCCATGAACACACTTTTTTTTTTTTTTTCCTGGCCATGCCACATGCAGAATCTTTGTTCCCCGACCAGAGATGGAACCCATACACCCTGCAGTCAAAACATGGAGTCTTAAACCACTGCACTGCCAGGGAAGTCCTTGAATGCACTTTTCAGCAAGAGGTATGTGTGGAGGCCAAGTAGGGAGCTGACACAATTATACTATAATTCAAAGATTGTTTTTGTTTCTTTTCTTTACTGAAATCAGCAAGTTCTTTCAGTATGTTTTGCGTTAATCCTTCTGTGATTCCCCTGTCAGCTAAAGCAGCACAATCTTCAACTGACAATTGACAAATAATTTGTGCATGGAATGCTGTAGCTGTATTCCCTTTGCTATTCTCCATACAACCTCCTTTTAATTTTGGGGACTATCAAACTTCTACTTTTTAACAATTGACTTCAGATTTCAGAGATTCCTGTTTATTCCTTTTGACTTCTTTTAAAACAGAGCTTTCCCCTATTTCCTTCAGATTTTTCCTACTTTTCAGAATCTGTACCTACCTCTTCTCTACCCCCAGTCTTTCTTCTCTATCCTTATTCCTATGTTAGTTTATAATTTAGACCTTAAACCTTATTGTAAGTGTGGCCACATGTAAAAGGGCTTTCCAGGTGGCTCAGCAGTAAAGATTCTGCCTGCAGTGCAGGAGTTGCAGGAGAGGCAGGTTCCATCCCTGGGTCGGGAAGATCCCCTGGAGGAGGAAATGGTTGCAACCCACTCCAGTGTTCTTGCTTGAAAAATCCCAAGAACAGAGGAGCCTGACAATCTACAGTCCATGGGGTCACAAAGAGTCAGACATGACTGAAGCAACTTGAGCACACCATGTACAAAAAATAAAGAGCTGAGAGGTTCATGATTTGTGAAAATAAAAATTCTGTAAAATTTAGACATTAAACATTTATCAGATAGGTCTAATAAGAACCAAAGGAATATCTTAAAATTGAAAAAAGAACAATATTTTTTCACTTCATAAGGTTGTTGGGAAGATTTAAAGAGAATAATAATATGTAAAGTGCTTACTTACGTATCAGGAAGCCTGGCATAAGGAAGATAGTATAAGAAAGTAATGTTAATTTTGGTTTTTGGTTTCTATTTGGAGTTCTTTGGTTGTTTGAAAATAAGTTATTTTAAGAGCAATGTTTTATTAAAATTACAATGTATACACTTTAATTTGGGGACAAAAATTACTAATTGTCTCAGTAATTTTTTAAAGCATACTTCAGTAAGGTCTCAGGGTCTCACCAGAGGTCACACATTCAGAGTAGGCTGGGGTAGGAGTCTGGGACCTGCAAGACTGGTTGATCAAAATCAACCAGTTGTGATTCCAGCCTTTACTCTTTCACTTTGGGGCCATCATTTCAAAAAAGGGAGTTTTACTAGTTGCTCTAAAAGGTGCTTTCTAGTCTGTATCAGTTTTGCTGAGACTGCAATAGAAATGTATTCAAGATTTGCCTAATAATTTGCCATCATGTTTCATTTATCAAAGTTAATATTTGACCATCAAATACACATTTAATAGAAAATATTCTTTTATGAGCCAGAGTATCGATAGTCAATATTTTCTTTCTCTTTCTTTCTTTTTGCCACACTGTGCAACTTGCAGGATCTCAGTTCCTAATCAGAGACTGAATCCTGAACCCAGGCCCCAGTAGTGAAAGCGCTGAGTCCTAACCACAGGACTGTCAGGGATTTCCTTTATGGTGCTTTCACTGCGGGGCCAGGTTTGGGGTTCAATCCTTGATCCAGGAACTAAGATCCTGCAAGTTGTGAGAACAAACAAAGCATATAAAATGAGCTTGTTTGGGGCAATTTTTAAAACAAAGTATTTTCAGAACTTCAAAATTTACTTAATTTTCAATGACCATAGAAAATGTGTTAGAAATATATCTGACATACTTTCCTTTTCCATATTTACTGATGTTCCTAAGAATTTTACATTTTTTCTCAACTTAGGGTCTTTCCACATTCAAACCTATTTACAGAGATGACAGTGATGTTTCCCCTTACTCAAGAGAAAACCATAATAACCATCCTATTGGGATTTATTGGGGTTCAAAAAAAGAGATATAACTGCTTCATTTCAAAGTGATAAGGAGGGACTGAAATAATAGTGAGAGAATAACTCTAAGACCAGACCAACATTTCTATGATGTTTCATTTACAGTAACAACTCAGGGATGTACCAGGGGGGGTGCAGTCCTTTTAGCTAGCCGTTGACACTGTCAATTCATACTTCAGCCTTCATTTCCCTTTTACCCTTCCCTAACACACACATATAGAAGTTCAGGAATGGCAAATTGGTGAATGTGTCTGGGGTATACAGACTACACTAGAGCGTTAATAGACTTGGAGTTTAATTCAAGTTTTGCTACCAATTAACAGTGCAACCTTAAAGGCAAGTCATTTTACCTTTCAGTCATTCATTCAGCTCATCTTATTTGTTGATTGGAAAACCAGTCTCCCAAGTACTGTTCTAGGTGCTGGGAATTCATACTTCCTACCTTCAAGTTGTTTACCTTCTAGTGGTAGTGATGGTGAAAGTGGTGAGACAGACCATAAATATGCAGAACTTGTGAGAACAAGGAAGGAAAGAAAGCAGTAATATGATAAAAGTGATGAGGTGGATGGGGGTGGTGTGCTTCTTGAGATAGAGTATCTGAGATGTCTCTAGGTAACTGAAAAAGCAAGGTGTTGAACTGGAGGCTAAGAGTATCTGGCAGTTGGAAAGATATGTATTTTCTTCTTTTCATTATTACTTATGTTTTGTGAAGGCCCACCAGTGCCTTTATTCTGGAAATAAATGCAAATGTGTTTAAGTCAAGCTCCGTATCAATTTGATAGTCTAATTTTTGAAGTAATCTATTTAAGAAGCAGTAAGTAAATATTTTAGTGTTATTTGGGGGGAGTTGCTGCTGGGCATTAAAGAAAAAAAAAGACCCTCTAACAATAATAATATAAAAAGCAAACTGAGGTGCCAAGTTATATTTCTGTGCTCAGACTTATGCCCAGGACGCAGAAAGAAAACCTCCTTAGCTGTGCTGGGCTCAGGGGCTCCAGTGCGCCCTGGGTCCCCGGGTCCCCGGCGCTCAGAGCAGCAAGGCCGCAATACCTGACAGCTGTCGGGAAGGCTCCGAGCCCCAGAGCCCAGGGAGGAGGAGCCACGGGAGGGGCCGACTGGAAGCAGCCACCTCAGCGAAGAGGCAGGATTTCCGCGGGGTGAATGCCGGTGTCTCCCGGAAGAAAGGGCTCCTGCTGCAGATGTCCCGTGATTACCTCGGAAGTCTTGCTTCGCCGGTTGAAACTGCAGGATAAAGAAGGATTAGCAAAATATGGCTACGGAGGGCCCTGCCGTGCGTCGAGTCCTTGTGGCGGAACATCCCAGGTGGGGGAGAGGAGATGCCCGCGCTTTGGGATCGCTTGGGTTGGATAGATGTAGAGGCTGTCGGGGCTTTCGGCTCTTCCAGGAGCAGACAGAATCCTTGGGATGTTACAAGGTCACTTGGCTGGGATTGCAAGAAGATCGCGCCGCAAAGTCTGTCCAACCTTATTCACTACCAAGGGGTGTGTGTCTTGCTTCATCCATGCAGATCCTTCTTTCCCTTGCAGAAGGGTGGGACGTTTTCTGCTGGGCTTAAGCAGAAAAACCCAAATTAATTTTGAATCTCTTCTCTCTTTGTTTTGCTTGCCAATGCTTTTTAAAGTCCCCCTTTTAAAATATTGAAAGCAATCAAATACAGCCAAAACAAAAACAGGAAAATGACCCCCAAACCAAAAAACCCCTTGGTCTCTGCATCCTTCTAAACAAATCATGAAACCTATGCACCTTCCCTTAGGGAATTAATCTGCTGCCAGTACCTAGCTACAGAATAATTATCAGCTTAAGTGATACTCTCTGGGGGATATTTTCATTTGAGGTCATCTTGCAAATACTTAATGGAAATACTTGTTTCTGACATAGGACAGAAATCTCATAGAATGAAATCTCCACCTGCTGGGTATTAGCTCTATAGCTTTTCTAAGGTTGGCTTTGCTCCCCTTTTGTTGTTTCTAATTTTTAGTATTTGTTCCCTGTTAATTTTTTCTCTATAATTAAGCCCTAAAGTTTTCCCTACTTCCTGGTTTATGACTGTCATGTGACAGTTAACAATATTACAGCATACTGAAACGTGAAAATGCTTTTTCACCCTTGAAACATCAAAGAGTGGGGCTTTAGTTACGGAAAAGATACATAATTTTTGATTCTGGAGACTAGCACAGCCTTGGATGAGTTACAAGTGTCATATATTATTCTGTGTTTCCATTTTATGCCATTTTAGTCATAATGCTTGATATTTCTATAGTTACCCGGTGAGAAGGGGGATGGTAACATGTACTAAAAGTGAAGAACTATTTACTAAATTTCCTTTGAGTTGTTTCTTGCCTTAAAAGACCTTTACAGTATCCATGCATGCATGTGTGCTAAGTTGCTTCAGTCGTGTCTGACTCTGCGACCCCATGGACTGTACCCTGTCCGGCTCCTTTGTCCATTGGATTCTCCAGGCAAGAATACTGGAGTGGATTGCCATGCCCTCCAGGGGATCTTCCTGACCTAGGGATCCAACCTGCGTCTCTTATGTCTCCTTCATTGGCAGGTGGGCTCTTTACCACTGGTACCACCTGGGAAGCCCAGTTGTTTATGCAGCAGACATTTATTGTTAATATTAGTATTCTGTGCTAGCTATAGAAGAGGTCATACAGTAGTCTGGTAAGGGTGCACTTTGCCATTTTCTTGTTTTTCATTTAATATAATTATTTAACTTCAAGCAATGTTTGAGCCACTTAATCATTTTATCAGGAGTGAGTCCAGTTAAGTCTAGATAGTATATCTACAAACCCACCTAACTGGTTATATGTTGCAATATGCTGAAGGGGAAAAACATGCAGGAGTGCCCCATTATCAGATTGTCCTTTTTTGGAACTTCTGCTCTTTCTTCAGGATACTGTCAACTGGAAAAACAAACAACATGAGAGTTGTGAGTTAAGTTTTATTTGGGGCACAATGAGGACGATAGCCTGGGAGGCAGCATTTCAGAGAACTCTTAGAAACTGCTCTGAAGAGGTAGGGCAGAAGGTCAGTATGTGTGTGCTTTTGGTGAAGTGGACTACTTGCTATCAAGCAAACATTATTTTGCAGAAAGTTGCTGCTAGTCTCATGAAGGTTACTGCTAGTCACAAGGAGCAGATGTCACCATGAAGGATGTTAATGCTTTTCTAAATATGAGGAGATGCAAGAACTGGACTCATAAAATCTTCTTCTGAAAATATATATCTGAAGGCCTGTTCTGCTGGTTTTCCCCAGAGCATCAAGTGCCTCATTCCTGATCTCCACCTTGAACTCCTTTCAGGGTATGTTGAAGGTCAATGGTCACAGCGGCTTGCATTTTAATCCTTATAGAGGTAGATGGCAGGTGTCAATTTTAGTTGGCAATGCCTTTTCAGCTTCACAGGACACATGACCTTCTGAGTAAAGGGACTAGTCAACCACGTCATAGATTTTAGTAAACTTAAGTTCTTTTTTGTTCATTTTTAAAAATCAAATAGAAATAGAAACTCTAATTTCTTTGTCTGTGTCCCAATCTTGCTTGCTTTCTGTACTTCAGATCCCACTGTTCTAATTTTTCATTCTTAGCATTTCTTTGCATTTAGAACCACTGTTCTAAATAGATCAGTTTATAGATGTACTATCTAGATTTAACTGAATTCACTCCTGATAAAATGAACTACTGATCTAAGTTTCTGTGCATTCTCTTCTCTTTTCCTTCTCTTTGGGATTAAGTTTTATTAAAACTTTTTTTTTTAGTTTTTTTAAGTTTTCATTTTATTATTTATTTTTATGCTTGCTTCTTAGTTGTGGTACACAGGTTTAGTTGCCCCATAGTATGTGAGTTCCCAGTTCCCTCATCAAAGATTGAACCCGCATCCCCAGTATTGGAAGGTGGATTCTTAACCACTAGACCACAAGGGAAGTCCCATGAGATTACATTTTAAATTGTTAGATTATTATTGCTTTTTGGTAACAGCTTTATTGATACATAATTCGCATACTATACAGTTCAATTGTTTAGAATTTACAATTAAATCATTTTTGGTATATTCACAGGATTGTGCAACCATAACCATAATCAAACTTAGAACATTCCCATCCTCACCCCCCACAAAGAACTCTGCATCTGTTAAGCTTTCACTTCCTTGATACCTGCAAGCCCTAAGCAAATTCTAATGTACTCTTTGTAGATTTGCTTATTCTAGACCTTTCAAATAAATGGAATCAGATAATATGTTTTTGTGTATGTGTGTGACTTTCACTTAATACAATGTTTCAAGGTTCAACCATGTAACATATTATCAATATGTCATTCCTTTTTATGATTGAATAATATTCTATTGTATTGACGTAAGACATTTTGTTTGTCCATTCATCAATTGATGGCATTTCGGTTGCTTTCACCTTTTGGCTCTATGATTAATGGTACTGTATAAACACGTTCTTAATATGAAAGATTTGAATTTTTTAAAAGTATAGTCAGTAAAGCCTGAAAACCCTACAATTCTTTTTCCCATAATCTGATTCTTATCCTTACTGCCAATTCTTACTTCCCTTCTTAGAAGTTTGGTTTGTTTTGTTTCCTTGTAATATTATTGTATCCTTTTGGTATCATTGTGTCTTTATAATATTATTGTTAACATTTTTATAAAAATTGTATTATATTCATATAAGTAGAATCAAATTTGGTTTTCTGTAATTTACTTTTTTTCCACTTAATATTTCTTAGAGATTCTGATATATCACTCCATAAAGATACATTTTATTTTTAATGACTATTTCATAGTACTAATGTGATTATTTTAACCACTCAATTATTAGAGTATACATTGAAGTTTCCAATTTTTCACTCACAAATATTGCTGCATTGCTGCAATAAAAATCTTTATACGTTTATCCTTAAGCATTTTTTATGTTTCCTTAAGCTCATTCATGAAAATGGAATCTAGGTCAAAGGTAATAAACATTTAAAATTTTGATTGTTTCAAAAAATAAAAATAAAATTTTAATAGTTGCTGCCAAATGGTCCTGCCACCCCCCAAAAAGATGTTATTAGATTGTCTGATTCTAGTTAGTTTTTAGAAACTATGTATGTATGTATGTATGTTTTGAATGAATATTTTTGAATAAACCCATATGATGTTTTATGTGTTAGGTATATTATTCCCAGTTTAGCCTTTTTCCTTTGACTTTATGTTTTTGTTGTGTAGACATTTTATATTTTATGTAGTGTGTTACAGTGTCGAATGGTAGTATCCTTGTCTTTATTTTTGATTTTAATGGGAAAGCTTCTAATATTTTTGTCATCAAATATGTGATGTTTGCTATTTCTGGCAAGTAGCCTTGATTAAATTAAGGACATTTTCTTTTTTTCTAGTATGTCAGGAGCTATTTTCTTTTAAATTTAAACTTTTGTTAAAAACTCGGGAATGTCTATTGAATTATACTGGAGTGGGTAGCCTTTCCCTTCTCCAGGGGATCTTCCCAACCCAGGGATTGAACCCAGGTCTCCCACATTGCAGGTGGATTCTCTACCAGCTGAACCACAAGGGAAGCCCAGTAATACTGGAATGGGTAGCCTATCCCTTCTCCAGGGGGTCTTCCCAACCCAGGAATTGAACCAGGGTCTCCTGCATTGAGGTGGATTCTTTACCAACTGAGCTATCAGGGAAGCCCTATATATACATACATGTATGTATATGTGTGTGTGTGTGTGTGTGTGTGTGTATATATATATATATATATATCTGCATATTTTGAGAAGATCATGGAGCTATCCCTTCTTCAAGGGATCTTCCCGACCCAGGAATCAAACCGGGGCCTCTTGCATTGCAGGCAGTTTCTTTACCAACTGAGCTATCAGGGAAGCCCTATATATATACATACATATATATCTGCTTATTTTGGGAAGATCATGGAGTTATAGAGTTTTTTTCCCCTTTTTATTATGTTAGAATAGTACATTTCATCAACATAGTTCATATTGCTACTTCATATTCCTGGAATAAGCTCTGGTCACATATATTATTTGGATTAAATTGACCAATATTTTATTTAGATTTTTTTATATCATTTTAACAAGTGAGAGTAGCTTATAGTTTGCTTTGGGGGGCTATTCATGTTGGTGTAAGGGTTATACTATTCACAGAATTGGATGGGAAGGCTTTCCAGCACTTCTATTAGAACCATTTATGAAAAAAAATATTTTTTAAAGGTCTTACAGGACTAACACATAGTCTTTTCTCGGCCTTGTTAAGGGGATTATTTCCAGCTACTTTTTATGTTTCTCTTTTCTGTTTCTCTATTCTGTCAGAGTTGAGCAGGGATGGGGAATTTTAACTCCTCAGTTTGGGAACTTATTTCTGTTGGCTCCTGTGTCCTTCTGACATGTTACTGTCATTGTGAACACTTTACTTTCTGCCACAACAATATGTTCCAGGATTGTAGTATACCCTGTCTGCTCCAGCTGTGGAATTATTTCTTCAAAGAGTCCTGGTTTCTTTTGAAACCAAGATCTAAACACTAGGGATGCTCGTTGCTACTGGGATGTTAATGCTTCTAGGCCATCTCAGTGCTTCACTTTGCTTCTTTCTTATAACAAAATTTTATGACAATCACTTGATAAAAATTTCTAGAAGCTATATTCTTTTTTAATAGTTTCATATTACTTCATTTTGTAAATAGACCATACCCTATCATTCCAGGTGGCGCTAGTGGTAAAGAACCTGCCTGTCAATGCAGGAGATGTAAAAGACGTAAATTCAATCTCTGGGTCGGGAAGATCCTCTGGAGGAAGAAATGGCAACCCGTTGCAGTGTTCTTGCCTGGACAATTCCTTGGACAGAGTAGCGTGGTGGGCTATAGTCCATGGGATTGCGAAAAGTCGGACTTGTCAGAAGCATTAGCACGCATACATGCAGGTTGTTTCTATTGTTTTGCAATTACAACAATTTTGTAATGAATAATCTCATGAATATGTATTTTCATATTGCTGGAGAATACCGTTAGGGTAAATTTTTCACATAGGCTGGTTGGGTAAAATTTAGTGCCAGTGTATTTTTGTTAGATACAAAGTTTTGCCCAATTCCCCTTCAAATGTGTTGTCGTGGTTTGGATTCCCAACCCAGTACCTCTTTCCACAGAAGCTCACCAACAGTGTGTTGTTACTTTTTAATCTTCACGAGTCTTATAGTATCTTGGTGTAGTTTTAATTTGCATGTCTCTAATTTCATGTGCTTAAGGTTCATTTATGAACTACTCTTAGTATGGATTTTCTGTTCTTTTGCACATTTTTCTATCAGGTTTTTGTTCATTTTTCACTTCAGTTTTTGAGTTTTTAAAATTGTAGTTGATTTACAATGTTATATTAGTTTTAGGTGTACAACATAGTGATTCAATATTTTTATAGATTATATTCCATTTAATGTTATTACAAAATGATCAGCTATATTTCCCTTTGCTATACAATAGATCCTTGTTGCTTATCTATTTTATACTTAGTAGTTTATATCTCTTAATCCCATGGCCCTATCTTGCTCCTCCTTGCTTCCTTCTCCCCATTGGTAATCACTTACTTGTTCTCTATATCTGTGAGTCTGTTTATGCTTTGTTATATACATTTATTTGTTTTACTTTTTAAATTCCACTTGTAAGTGATAACATATTTGTCTTTCTCTGACTTATTTCACTAAGCATAATATTCTCTATGTCTATCCACATTGTTGCAAATGGCAGATTTTTGTTCTTTTTCTGAGTAATATTCCACTCTGTGTGTGTGTATATATATATCCATCATATTCATCTATTAATGGATACTTCGGTTGTTTCTGTATGTTGGTTATTGTAAATATGCTGTTATGAACAGTGGGAGTACATGTATCTCTCTGAATTAGTGTTTGCATTTTCTTTGGATATATACCCAGCAGTGAAATTTCTGGATTATATGGTAGTTGTATTTTTAGTTTCTTTGAGGAGCCTACATACTTTTTCCCATAGTGTCTGTGCCAAATTACATTCCTGCCAACAGTGTACAGTGATTCCTTTTATTCCACATCCTTGCTAACATTTGTGTCTTTTGGATGATAGCCATTCTGATAGGGGTGAGGTGTTATCTCATTGTGGTTTTGATTTGCATTTCTCTGATGACTAGTGATGTTGACAATCTTTTCATGTGCCTGGTGACCATCTGTGTGTCTTTTTTTGAAAAAAAAAAAAATGTATTCAGGTTTTCTGCTGATTTTCTTTTTTTTTTCTTGCTGATTTTCTAATTGGACTATCTTTTGATATATAGTTGTATTAGCTGTTTATATATGTTGGATAATAATCCTTTATTGGTCATTTCATTTGCAAATATTTTCTCCTATTGAGTAGGTTGTTTTTTCATTTTGTTGATAATTTATTTTGTTGTACAAAAGCATTTAAGTTTAATTGATATCATTTATTTATTTTTGCTGTTATTTCTTTTGCCTTAAGAGACAAACTCAAAAAAATATTTCTATGATTTATGTCAAAGAATATCCTGCCTATGTTCTGTTCTAGGAGTGTTATGGTTTCAGAGTTTTTGTAAAAAATATAAAGAATATATCTGTAACATATGCTGTAAATATATTCTCTTAGTTTGCTAGTTTTCTTTTGATTTTGATTATGACATTTTCTGCCATGTAAATGTTTCTAAAAATCTTGATGTAGTCAAATTTGTCAGTTTAAAAGTTGCCTCAGAATTTTGAGTCACAGTTAGAGAAACTTTTCTCTATGTTGAGTTATACTGAAATTCACTTGTATTTCTTCCCAGTGCCTTCTTCCCACTTGGAGTTTATTCTTGTGTAAGAGATGGACCTAATTTTATCTTTTCCAAAAGTTTTACCAGTTGTACTAGCACTGTTTATTACTTTGTGTCTTGCATCTATTTCTGAACCTTTTATTCTGTTGAAGTCTGCTTGTCTCTATATATATTGAAATCTCACTGTTTTCATTACAGAAGCTTTATAGTATGTTTTAATATTTGGTAGGGTTACTCCTTCCTCATAGTGTTTCTTTTTTTAAATGTTTTCCCCACTGTTTCTGCATATTAGTTTTCCACATGAATTTTTATATCAATTTGTCTATCTCTATAAGAAAAGCTTGTTGGTATTTTTTGGGAGGATTGCATTAAATTTATAAATTAACTTGGGAATAATTATCCTGATGATGTTGGGTCATTTTATCCAAGAACAAGGGATGTCTTTCCATTTCTTTGAACCCATTTTATCTTTTGCAAGAGTGTTTAAAGCTTTTCCTAAATAAATTTTACATATTTCTTGTTAAGCTTATTCCTAAATACTTAGTGTTTTTTCGTTGCTGTGAATAAGGTTTGCTCTACCATTATAGTCCTAATTGGTCATTGTTTTTGCATAGGAAGGGTATTCATGTTTGGATATTTATTTTATATTCTGCTGTCTTTGTGAATTCTTTTATTATTTAAGTTGGTTTTAGCGTTAATCCTCTGGGATTCTCTAGATATCCTACTGTATTAGCTCCAAGTAGAGATAGTTTTACTTCTTTTTTGATTTTTAATTTATTTCTCTTGTCTAATGATCAAATTGCCAACATCCTTTGAATCATAGAAAAAGCAAGAGAATTCCAGAAAGACATCTACTTCTGCTTTATTGATTACGCCAAAGCCTTTGACTGTGTAGATCGCAACAAACTGTAGAAAATTCTTCAAGAAACTGGGAATACCATTTTACCTGCCTCCTGAGAAATCTGTATGCAGGTCAGGAAGCAACAGTTAGAATTGGACATGGAATAACAGACTGGTTCCAAATTGGGAAAGGAGTATGTCAAGGTGGTATATTGTCACCCTGCTTATTTAACTTATATGCAGAGTACATCATGTGAAATGCCAGGCTGGATGAATCACAAGCTGGATCAAGATTGCCGGGAGAAATATCAATAACCTCAGATATGCAGATGACGCCACCCTTATGGCAGAAAGGGAAGAAGAACTAAAGAGCCTCTTGATGAAAGTGAAAGAGGAGAGTGAAAAAGTTGGCTTAAAATTCAGCATTCAGGAAACTAAGATCATGGCATCTGGTCCCCTCACTTCATGGCAAATAGATGGGGAAACAATGGAACAGTGAGAAACTTTATTTTTCTGGGCTCCAAAATCACTGCAGATAGTGACTGCAGCCATGAAATTAAAAAACGCTTGCTCCTTGGAAGAAAAGCTATGACCAACCTAGACAACATATTAATAAGCAAAATCATTACTTTATGAACAAAGGTCCATCTAGGCAAGGCTGTGATTTTTCCAGTAGTCATGTATGGATGTGAGAGTTGGACCATAAAGAAAGCTGAGCGTTGAAGAACTGATGCTTTTGAACTGTGGTGTTGGAGAAGACTCTTGAGAGTCCCTTGGACTGCAAGGAGATCCAACCAGTCAATTCTAAAGGAAATCAGTCCTGAATATTCATTGGAAGGACTGTTGCTGAAGCTGAAACTCCAATACTTTGGCCACTTGATTGGAAGAACTGATTCCTTAGAAAAGATCCTGATGCTGGGAAAGATTGAAGGCAGGAGAAGGGGACGACAGAGGATGAGACGGTTGGATGGCCTCACCGACTCAATGAACATGAGTCTGAGTAAACTATGGGAGTTGGTGATGGACAGGGAGGCCTGGCGTGCTGCAGTCCATGGGGTCGCAAAGAGTCGGACACGGCTGAGTGACTGAACTGAAGTGTGTAATTGCATTACCTATATCTCCAATACTCTGTGATTAGATGTGGAGACAGTGGAAATTTTTGTCTTTTTTTGATCTCAGTGGAAATGTCTCTAGAATTTCCTCATTAGCTCTTTTTTTCAAGACTGAGATATATGTAATCATGTTAAGATAAACACCTTTGGAGACTTCCCTGGTGGTCCAGTGGTTAAGGATCTGCCTGCCAATGCAGGGGACCTGGATTCGATCCCTGGTCCAGGGAAGATTCCACATGCCTTGGGGCAACTAAGCCTGTGCGCCACAACTACTGAACCTGCAATCTAAAGCCCACAATCCATAATTAGCGAGTAGTCCCTGCTCCTCACAACTAGAGAAAGCCTGCAAGCATCAATGGAGACCCAGTGCAGCGAAAAATTAATTAATTAATTTAAAAAAAAGATAAACCCCTTTGGGAATGAATCTAAGACTTTTTAGCATCTATGAAAGTAGTCCTATAATTTTTTTCTCCTTAGATTTAATATGATATATTATTTTAATGGATTATCCTAATATTTTCAACTTTGCATTCCTGGAGTTAATTCCACTTGACATGAACTATTTTCTTAATGTGGTGCTGCCTTATACTTACTAATCTTTTATTAATTACATTTGCATTAATATTCAAAAGTGACATTAGCCTGTAGTTGCTTTTTCTTGGACTGTGTTTATCTGGTTTAGGCATCCATGCTACACTTGCTTCATAACAAGAATTAGACCATTTTTCTTTATTTTTCCATGCTCTGGAACAACTTGTGGAACATATGGGCTATCTGATGTTCATGCTTGGGTAGAATTCTCTTGTAAAACATCTGAGCTTAATGCATATGTGTCAGTGATTCTTTGATGAATTTATTTCTTCTATGGAAATGGATCTGTTTTTATACATTGTATTTCCCGGGCTGCCGTCTGTGGGATTGCACAGAATCGAACGTGACTGAAGTGAATTAGCAGCAGCAGCAGCAGGAAATAATCCATTTTCTGTAGGATTTCTATCATGGCTATCCCACAGAAACAGGATGGACCCCCACCCGCAAATTTGGTTTGAATAGTTGAGACTGGTAATACCATATGAAGAAGAGGGTATGAAAAGTTTATTATTCACATGATGAGGTTTTCTGGGAGGGTGGAGCAGGCCACCCAAATTGACCAAAAGTGGCTTGAGAGAATAGGGAAAAGAAACTAGCATGAGGTTTTTGTAGTGGTTAGGAGATGGAGCTGGTGTGCTGTGGTTTGGTTGGTGACAAAAGAGAGAGCACCTGGCTTTTCTACAAAGCACTTTTTTATTATTTATTTGGCTGTGCCAGGTTTTACTTGCAGCATGTGGGATCTTTAGTTGTGGCACACAGGATCTAGTTCTCTGACCAGGAATCAAACCCTTGCCTCCTGCATTGGGAGTGCAGAGTCTTAGCCATGGGACCACCAAGGAAGTCCCTCTTTTGACGTATAAAATTTCTTTTGTTTAATGTTGTCTCAGCCTTGTCATTTCTTATTTTGTGTTTCATTAGCCCCCATTCTCTTAGCTAGTGGTTTGTCTATTTTGTGCATGCAGAAAATGATAGCAGCCTGGAATAGTGAAGCAATGAGAAGGAAGAAGACTTTATATTCTTGAATGATCATCTGTAGTGGAGACGATCTAAACGACTAAAAGACTCTTCATCTCTGTAGGACAAATACAAGAAGATAACATCTGAATGGATGCAGAATGCTGATGAAATTTCCACTGTAACATCACCTCTGGGACTTCCCTGGTGGTGCAGTGGATAAGAACCCGCCTGCCAATGCAGGGGACACGAGTTTGATCCCTGGCCCTGGAAGATTCCACATGCTGCAGAGCAACTAAACCCATGTACTACAACTGTTGAGCCCATGCTCTAGATCCCAAGAGCCACAACCACCGAGTCCACAAGCTGCAACTACTGAAGCCCATGTGCCTAGAGCCTGTGCTCCACAACAAGAGAAGCTGCCATAATGAGAAGCTTACACACCACAACAGATAGTAGCACCTGCTTGCTGCAACTAGAGAAAGTCTGTGGAAAGCAACAAAGACCCAGAACAGCCAGACATAAATAAATAAATATAAACAAACAGACAAACAAAACATCAGCTCTGGCTTCCTCGATGACCCAGGAGAGCTTGAGATGGTGGAGAAGGACGTGCGCTCACTCGTTCTGACGAGAAAACCAGAGTCACAACTAACTGCTGGACAGCTATTTCCAAACATCCTGGAACCTCCCCAAAAATGCCCTACATCCAAAGACAAAAAAGAAGCCACAACAAGATGGGGGGCATAATTGCAATAAAATCTAATCCCATACCTCTTGAGTGGGTGCCTTGCAAGCTGAAAAACAATTATACCACAGAAACTCTCCCACAGAAGTGAAAGAATGAGCCCCTCTCAGGTTTCCCAGCCTTGAGGTCCGGCAACAGGAAGAGGAACCCCCAGAGAATCTGCCTTTGAAGGCCAGTGTGGTTTGATCGCAGGAACTCCACAGGCCTGGAGGAAATAGAAATTCCACTCTTGGAGGGAGCACACAGGGTCTTTTGCACACCAGGACCTGGAGGGGAAAAAAGCAGTGACTGTGTAGGGTACTGGGGCAGACTTAGCTGCTAGTATTGGAGGGTCTCCTTTGGAGGCAGGGGGCAGCTGTGGCTCACTGCAGGATCAGGGACCCTGATGGTGAGCTCTCCTGGAGGCCACCATTAGCCCCACCCAGCAGCCTGCAGGCTCCAGACCAAACAATCAACAGGGAGGAAACGCAGCCCCACCCATCAGTAAAGAGAGTTTCTGATGGCTGTCCCAGTCCTAGCAGGTCATCTTGAATAACTTCCAAGAATATTCAGTGTATCTTTTTATCATTATAATCAGTTCAGTTCAGTCGCTCAGTCGTGTCCAACTCTTTGCGACCCTATGAACCACATCATGACAGTCCTCCCTGTCTGTCACCAACACGGAGTTCACCCAAACTCATGTCCATTGAGGCGGTGATGCCATCCAACCATCTCATCCTCTGTCGTCCCCTTCTCCTCCTGCCCTCAATCTTTCCCAGCATCAGGGTCTTTTCAAATGAGTCAGTTCTTTGCATCAGGTGGCCAAAGTATTGGAGTTTCAGCTTCAGCATCCGTTCTATCAATGAACACCCAGGACTGATCTCCTTTAGGCTGGCCTGGTGGGATCTCCTTGCAGTCCAAGGGACTCTCAAGAGTCTTCTCCAACACCACGGTTCAAAAGCATGAATTCTTCGGCGCTCAGCTTTCTTTATGGTCCAACTCTCACATCCATATATGACCACTGGAAAAACCATAGTCTTGACCAGACGGACCTTTGTTGACGAAGTAATGTCTCTGCTTTTCAATATGCTGTCTAGGTTGGTCATAACTTTCCTTCCAAGGAGTAAGCGTCTTTTAATTTCATGGCTGTAGTCACCATCTGCAGTGATTTTGGAACCCAGAAAAATAAAGCCAGCCACTGTTTCCACTGTTTCCCCATTTATTTGCCATGAAGTGATGGGACCAGATGCCATGATAATAGTTTTCTGTATGTTGAGCTTTAAGCCAACTTATTCACTCTCCTCTTTCATCAAGAGGCTCTTTAGTTCTTCTTCACTTTCTGCCATAAGGGTGGTGTCATCTGCATCTCTGAGGTTATTGATATTTCTCCCGGCATACTAGATTCCAGCTTGTGTTTCCTCCAGCCCAGCATTTCTCATGATGTACTCTGCATATAAGTTAAATAAGCAGGGTGACAGTATACAGCCTTGACGTACTCCTTTTCCTATTTGGAATCACTGTGTTGTTCCATGTCCAGTTCTAACTGTTGCTTCCTGACCTGCATACAGGTTTCTCAAGAGGCAGGTCAGGTAGTCTGGTATTCCCATCTCTTTCAGAATTTTCCACAGTTTATTGTGATCCACACAGTCGAAGGCTTTGGTGTAGTCAATAAAGCAGAAATAGATGTTTTTCTGGAACTCTCTTGCTTTGTAAATGATCCAGCAGATGTTGGCAATTTGATCTCTGGTTTCTCTGCCTTTTCTAAAACCAGCTTGAACATCTGGAAGTTCACGGTTCATGTATTGCTGAAGCCTGGCTTGGAGAATTTTAAGCATTACTTTACTAGCGTGTGAGATGAGTGTAATTATGCGGTAGTTTGAGCACTGTAATAAATTTCCTTTTAAATTTTTTAGTATGATTTTGTTTATTGTAACTAGTTAATTTTTAATATCAAGTATTTAATTAATGAATGTCTTGAACATGGTAGGTCTTTTAGATATTTACTGTCTTGCTGTTATTACTCGGATACAATATATTGTGGGACTACAAACAGTGGTAGGTCTTCATAGAAGTGACTTGAGATGATTTAACAGCATAAAATTATTAAATATAAGCATTTTTTATCTTGAAGGGACCTATAAGGAATATCTAGTTCAAATTTTCTAATCTTACAGATGAAGATCCAAGGGAAAATGATTTTCCAAACTTTAGCATTGAAGTAGAAGCCCCATTGGAATTAGAATTGTAGTCTGTTGATGTGATATCCAGTCTAGTTTTCATTTGACTGTACTAGGCTGAATAGCATCCCTCTTAATTCATGTCTACCTGGAACCTCAGAATGTGACCTTATTTGAACTAGCATCTTTTCAGATTGAATTGAAAAGCAGAAGACCCAGGTTCAATCCCTGAGTCAGGAAGATCCCCTGGAGAAGGAAATGGCTAACCTTCCAATTCTCTTTCCTGGAGAATTCCATGGACAGAGGAGCCTGGTGGGCTCCATGAGGTTGCAAATAGTTGGACATGACTGAGCAACTAGCACACGTGTGTGCACACACACACACACACACACATCCAGTAAGTCTGATGGCCTTATAAGAAGGAAAAGCAGAGTCACAGATAGAGACACACAGAGGGAATTACATGTGATAACATAAGCAGACATTGGAGTGATGCAGCTGCCAGCCAAGGAATGCCAAGAACTGATGGTCACCATCAGAAACTAAAAAGAGCAGGGAAGGACTTTCCCATCTAGGTTTCAGAGGTTTTCAGAGGTGCTGCCAAACTCTGATTTTGGACTGCTGGTCTCTAGAACTCAGAGACAATAAATTTCTGTCGTTTTAAGTCATCCAGTTTGTGAAACTTTATTGTGTGTGGCAGCACTAGGAAACTGATATACTACTCCATGCTACATTTTTTAGTATAAAGAGATTCTTCTCTGAATATCATTTAGAAATTATACAGAAAGTTATATTCTTCATAATTGAAAGAAAGAAGTTTTTCTTTGTGTATGTCTGTATTAAATTTTTTACTCTTCTGTGTGCTTAGCTATACTCTTGTGTCACTTAGGGGGTTACAGTATTGTTTCATCCAGGGATTTTCAAAGAAGTGTCAGTAAAATAACTTGCTTTCATTATTTTTAAAGATAATAATGGTGGTAGGTATATGAAACATGTGTGTGGTGTTTGTGTGTGTGTGTGTGTGTATCACAGGTTTTTCTATTATCTGGATATTCTGAAATATGCTACTCTTGTTTTCAGATTGCTGAAGCTAAAAGAGATGTTTAATTCTAAGTTTGGATCCATTCCCAAGTTTTATGTTCGAGCACCAGGAAGAGTCAATATAATAGGTATTTCGAAAGTTCCTTCTCTTAATTTTTTCCTCCTTTGATAAGATCCAAATTTTTGTTAATATATCAGGAGAACTGGAAAAGTAGAATGTTTTGCATGTATCTACTATAGCAAGTTAAGCTTTTTCATAAGAAAATACTATATTTTCATTTTTCCCAATCCATGTTATTGTTAGTTTTGTCCATTCATTTTTAAAATTCAGACGTTTGTTGAAACCTGGTTGTTCCCATTATTTTTATGAGAGATGGAAAGATTTCTCTGTGCTGCAGGTTAAGTTTTTTGACTGCAGTGAATAATTTTAATGGTTTTACATTTATTCATTGGATTAGAAGAATACAGGGAAGCCCAATAATTCCTTGCTTTTAAAAATTTGGTGGCCTGAAGAATGAATATGTTTTATCAAGAGAACTGAGAAAATTCCAAATTAAAGGAGGATTAAAAAGAAAACTTTCTATACGGTAAATTGAAAGTGAAAGTCGCTCAGTCGTGTCCAGTTCTTTGTGACCCCATGGAGTCCATGGAATTCTCCAGACCAGAATACTGGAGTGGGTAGCCTTTCCTTTCTCTAGGGGATCTTCCCAACCCAGGGCTCAAATCCAGGTCTCCCACATTGCAGGCAGATCCTTTTATAAGCATACAAAGAAGTTAGTTGAAATAGTATAACGAACTCCCATGTGCCCAAAATGTAGCTTCAGTTATTAACTCGGGAAAGCTGATTTTCAAGAAAATATGGAGGATTTTTAAAATATGAAATATTTGAACATGGTTAAATGAGGTAGAAAAGGGGAATTGAGTAAAGTCAGTGGAGAGAAAGAGATTGAAGATATCTGAGAAAAGAAGAGAGAGAAGGATTCCCAAGAGGGCAAGAAAGGTTGGTATCTACAGCATAGGAAAAGGGCCGCTTTGAGTCTTTTTTAACAGAAGGTGGGGAAAAAAAGGATGCAGGTTGATGTAAATAAATGTATAATTTTGGTGTTGAAGGTTGAGGAAGTTCTTTTGGGGGAAGGTTGGAGGTGTTGGACATTTAAAGAGATGGCTGAAAATTTGAAACAGCTTTGTCAAGGATGGGATAGGGAGATAACTGGAAAAAAAGAAAAAGTTTGCTTGTAACAGTGAGATCTGTTTAGAGCTGGAGACCATGGAATTGTAGCAATAACAATCTGCAGATTTGTTCATTTCCTCGCTGCCTCTCAGCTAGTCTAAGTTGCTTACATTTGATCTAGCTTTAGGATTTTGTTTTGGATGGAGGTTACAAGAGAATGACAGTGACATCAAGAAGTTGCTAATACTGTCAGGAGAGTTAGATGAAGTAATGAACCCTGGAAAACATGCTAGGTCGAAAAAGAAAGGTAAGAGGGAGCCCATAGGCTAGAGAGGGCAAAGAACTGAATCTGAAAAACAGGTTACGTAGGATAAACTGAGTAAGAGAATGGCATGTTGGAAAGTTTTAGTAAAGAATGTGATATTTGGAACAAAAATCCATAGGTGAAAAGTTCCCAGGTGATAAGGAGTTCTATGGTCATTACTGGATTTGTCAAGACCATGGAAGTAAGATAGTTGAAGCAGAGAGGAGCAGAGGTCAAGGGATTAGGTAGCTGGGGCCTTGGACTGGGTTGTTTTACAAGATTGGGATGGAGAGGGTGGAATGAGATGCAAAGATCTTCAGAGAGGAGTAGATGTCTAAGATAGTAAGAGATGAATGTGGTGGAGACGAGAAAATGTGGTTTGAACCTCCAAAGCATAGGACAGGAAAAAGTCCTGGAAACAGCAGAGTGGGAGGAGGTTATCACACTCCATGCTACTGAGAGAATTGCAAAGCAGCAGCATCCTCAGAGGAGAGCCAAGTTTCACTTAGTTTGGGGAGTAACAATTTTCCTGAGTAAGTAATTCTTACTCAATGACTGCTGACTATCTGATTTTAAAAAAAGGAGGGGGATTATGTTCTAAAATAGTTATTTAGTTAGTTTTTGGGATGAAATGAATTTCAATCTTTATTAAAAGAATTATTATATTTTCTGTTAAAGTGACCAAAATGTAATCATTGTTGTTTTCCTTACTTGCCAACAGTTCTTGCTCCCCAGGAGGGGTTCCATTAGTTTTTGCAGAGGGAGAAGTCTTCATTCTCAGAAGGCTGTCATTCACACTGTAGCCTTCCCAACAGAATCTGGTATCTCCCTAGAATTCTACTTATTTAAATATGTGTTTTCTATTTGTGAACCACTGTTCTATATTGTATTTTTGAAGGAAGCTGGGGAGAAAGACAACTTTCAATTGTCATTGAATTGTCATTTGAATTGTTCACTCGTCATTATCAATCCATTAAAAGAGACAACGACCCTAATTTTCTTATTTTAAAGGACACATCAGTGTAGAAACAAAAGATTTCTGCCTATAATAATATGTAGGAGCATATTTATTTAAAAATGTAATAAGGCGGTTGAATTGTCTTTTGTACATTTTATGTTTCTTAGTTGATCAATGTCTGCCATAGAAGCAATCAGATAGGGCTTCCCAGGTGGTACTAGTGGTAAAGAACCTGTCTGCCAATGCAGCAGAAACAATCAGATATACAAACCTGTCTTGGGAAAATATAAGTGAGCTTGCTTAGCTCATCTTTCTTGAATTGTTATTTTTTTTAACATTATTAATAAAAACCTTGAGTTTAAATGGGTAGTTTGTAGGAAAGAAAATTGAATCACTTTCTGCCCTTAGTATTTTTATTTTCTGTTAAAACCAGGCTGATGGTCAAGTTTTTCCTATATGTCAACTTACTTGAGTTTCTCATGTTTCATATGCCAGCAATGATTAAAAAATGCTTTCTCTTTATTCTAGGAGAGCATATAGATTACTGTGGATATTCTGTTCTTCCTATGGCTGTAGAACAAGATATGTTAATAGCCGTGGAACCTGTGAAAACACATATTCTCCAGCTGGCCAATACCAATCCTTTGTACCCGTGAGTATTTAGAATTGCTTCCGTGTATGTGTGGTGTATGCATGGGTATACGTGTGTGTCTTTGTATTTGTATTCAAATGGTATCTTTAGGAAATATCAAATTTATAATAAGTCATTTAATTTATTGAAAATTTGTTAATTATAAAAAAAGGTCTTGGCATGTAATTGGCACATTATATTTTTGGCTTATTGTTCATTAGACAGTTTGCTTGTAGTAATATTCATTCATTCAGCAAATATTTTATATGTATCTGTACCAGGTTATGCAAGATAATAAAAATTCGTGACTTTTAGGTGAAAGTTATTGTGAAAGATCTTTTTTTCTGTTTATTTTGCATGATTGAGATGTTATGTACATTTAGGACCCTGTAAAGAAAATCTTACATTACTCAAATACAATTTTGTGTCATTGTAACCATTTAAAACTGGGTGCCATAATTTGTTATATTGATTTACTCAGATTCACTTAACACTCCATTCACTTAACATGGTAAATGTGAGAATTTCACTTTTTTCCCCACAAAAGCAGAGCCTGAGTTAGACGTGGAAGGAGGTAGAGCATTTGGGAAATGCCCATCGAGTCGGTGATGCCATCCAGCCATCTCATCCTCTGTCATCCCCTTCTCCTCCTGCCCCCAATCCCTCCCAGCATCAGGGTCTTTTCCAATGAGTCAACTCTTTGCATGAGGTGGCCAAAGTACTGGAGTTTAGCTTCAGCATCAGTCCTTCCAATGAACACCCAGGACTGATCTCCTTTAGGATGGACTGGCTGGTTGAAATATTAGCAGAAACTAATAACTAATATACTTATTTTAGCAAAAGTTCCTGGTGCAGATGTCAGTGAGAGAAAGTATTCTTGCCTGGGAAATCCTATGGACAAAGGAGCCTAACAAGCTACAATCCATGGGGTAGTAAAAAGTTGGACATAACTTAGTGACTAAACAACAACAATAAATGTTTCTTAAATAAATGAACAAAATGAAAAAATATTATATTAAATAGAAACAGATTCTTTTGACGTCAGATACAAATTTGGGAAATAGTGCCAAGAGCAGTAGTGAAAGAGGATGGAGACTCAACTAGGGAAGCAGAGGTAAATTACCAAGGCAGGTAGCTCCTTTGTAAGGGGCTTCACTCTACTGGACCCTTAGGACGTATGCAGCATGGCTTCCAGAATTGTCCACATGTTGTCTAGCATGCGTTGCATGAGAACCCATGATTTCTTTATTCACCATTGATGAATATTTGGATCATTTCCAGCTTTTGGCTATTATAAATAATTCTGCTATGAATCAGTTCAGTTCCGTTCAGTCTCTCAGTTGTGTCCGACTCTTTGCTACCCCATGGAATGCAGCATGCCAGGCCTCCCTGTCCATCACCAACTCCCAGAGTTTCCTCAAACTCATGTCCATTGAGTCCGGTGAGGCCATCCAACCATCTCATCCTCTGTCGTCCCCTTCTCCTCCTGCTTTCAGTCTTTACATCAGGGTCTTTTCAAATGAGTCAGTTCTTCCCATCAAATGGCCAAGGTATTGGAGTTTCAGCTTCAACATCAGTCCTCCTAATGAATATTCAGGACTGATTTCCTCTAGGATGGACTGGTGGGATCTCCTTGCAGTCCAAGGGACTCTCAAGAGTCTTCTCTAACACCACAGTTCAAAAGCATCAGTTCTTTGGTGCTCAGCTTTCTTTATGGTCCAACTCTAGGATCCAAACATGACTACTGGAAAAACCATAGCTTTGGCTAATTGGACCTTTGTTGGCAAAGTAATGTCTCTGCTTTTTAATATGCTGTCTAGGTTGGTCATAACTTTTCTTCCAGGGAGCAAGTGTCTTTTAATTTCATGGCTGCAGTCACTATCTGCAGTGATTTTGGAGGCCCCCCTCAAAAAATAAAGTCTGTTACTGTTTCTATTGTTTCCCCATCTATTTGCCATGAAGTGATGGGACCAGATGCCATGATCTTAGTTTTCCGAACATTGAGTTTTAAGCCAACTTTTTCACTCTCCTCTTTTACTTTCATGAAGAGGCTCTTTAGTTCTTCTTTGCTTTCTGCCATAAGGATGGTGTCATCTGCATATCTGAGGTTATTGATATTTCTCCCAGCAATCTTGATTCCAGCTTGTGTTTCATCTGGGCCAGCATTTCTCATGATGTGCTCTGCATATAAGTTAAATAAGCAGGGTGACAACATACAGCCTTGATGTGCTCCTTTCCCAATTTGGAACCAGTCTGTTGTTCCGTGTCTCGTTCTAACTGTTGCTTCCTGACTTGCATACAGATTTCTCAGAAGGCAGGTAAAGTGGTCTGGTATTCCCATCTCTTTAATAATTTTCCACAGTTTGTTGTGATCTACATAGTCAAAGGCTTTGGCGTAGTCAATAGAGCAGAAATAGATGTTTTTTTTGAACTCTCTTGCCTTTTCAATGATCCAATAGATGTTGGCAATTTGATCTCTGGTTCCTCTGCCTTTTCTAAATCCAGCTTGAACATCTCAAAGTTCAGGGTTCACGTACTGTTGAAGTCTGGCTTGGAGAATTTTACTATGCTAGCATGTGAAATGAGCGAAATTGTGTGGTAGTTTGAGCATTCTTTGGCATTGCCTTTCTTTGTGATTGAAATGAAAAAAAAACTGACCTTTTTCAGTCCTGTGGCCACTGCTGAGTTTTCCAAATTTGCTGGCATATTGAGTGCAACACTTTCATAGCATCATCTTTTAGGATTTGAAATAGCTCAATGGAATTCCATCACCTCCACTAGCTTTGTTCATAGTGATGCTTCCTAAGGCCCACTTTACTTCACATTCCAGGATATCTGGCTCTAGGTGAGTGATCATCAGGATTATCTGGGTTGTGAAGATCTTTTTTGTGTAGTTCTTTTGTGTATTCTTGCCACCTCTTAGTATCATCTTCTTCTGTTAGGTCCATACCATTCTGTCCTTTATTGTGCCCATCTTTGCATGAAATGTTCCCTTGGTATCTCTAATATTCTTGAGGAAATCTCTAGTCTTTCCCATTCTATTTTCCTCTATTTCTTTGCACTGATCACTGAGGAAGGCTTTCTTATCTCTCCTTGTTATTCTTTGGAACTCTGCATTCAAATGGGTATATCTTTCCTTTTTTCCTTTGCCTTTCACTTTTTTCCACAGCTATTTGTAAGGCCTCCTCAGACAACCATTTTGCCTTTTTGCATTTCTTTTTCTTGGGGATGGTCTTGATCCCTGCCTCCTGTACAATAGTTCTTCAGACACTCTGTAGTATCTAATAGTCCCTTGAATCTATTTGCCACCCATGAAAAGTATGAAAAGGCAAAAAGATAGGACACTGAAAGATGAACTCCCCAGGTCAGTATACGCTACTGGAGATCAGTGGAGAAATAACTCCAGAAAGAATGAAGAGACGGAGCCAAAGCAAAAACAACACCCAGTTGTGGATGTAACTGGTGATTGAAGTAAAATCCGATGCTGTAAAGAGCAATATTGCATAGGAACCTGGAATGTTAGGTCAATGAATCAAGGCAAATTGGAAGTGGTCAAACAGGAAAAGGCAAGAGTGAACATTGACATTTTACGAATCAGCAAACTAAAATGGACTGAAATGGGGGAATTTAACTCAGATAAGCATTATATCTACTACTGTGGGCAAGAATCCCTTTGAAGAAATGGAGGAGCCATCATAGTCAACAAAAGAGTCCGAAATGCAGAACTTGGATGCAATCTCAGAAACAGCAGAATGATCTCTGTTCATTTCCAAGGCAAACCATTCAATATCATAGTAATCCAAGTCTACGCTGCGACCCGTAATGCTGAAGAAGCTGAAGTTGAACGGTTCTATGAAGACCTACAAGAAAAAGACTTTCTAGAACTAACACCCAAAAAAGATGTCCTTTTCATTATAGAGGCTTGGAATGCAAAAGCTGCAAGTCAAGAGATACCTGGAGTAACAGGCAAATTTGACCTTGGAGTACAAAACGAAGCAGGGCAAAGCCAAACAGACTTTTGCCAAGAGAACACACTGGTCATAGCAAACACCATCTTACAGCAACACAAGAGAAGACTCTACACGTGGACATCACCAGATGGTCAACACTGAAATCAGATTGATTATATTCTTTGCCGCCAAAGATGGAGAAGCTCTATACAGTCAGCAAAAACAAGACTGGGAGCTGACTATGGCTCAGAACATGAACTTCTTTTTGCCAAATTCAGACTTAAATTGAAGAAAGTAAGGAAAACCACTAGACCATTCAGGTATGACCTGCTATGAATATTTGTGTACAAATCTATGTATGGACGCATGTTTTGTTTGGTAAATACCCAGGAGTGGACTGTCTGATTTATCTTAAGAATTTGCCTGTTTTTGAAAGTGGTTGTACAATTTTACATTCGCACACCAGTGTATTGGAGTTCCAGTTGCTCCACATGTTTACCAACATGTTTTTTAAAATGTTTTATCCACTTTCTTAAGTGTGTGGTTGCATCAAATTGTTGTTTTTAAGCTATGTTTCTAAGTCTGAAGGAATTAGATCGAGGATTTACTAGCCTTTTCTTTGATGTTTCTCATCTAACTTCCTACATCTGCACAAATTTCCTCCTCTACTAGTTTCCCTAGTATACCATCACCCTTGTCCTCCAGCCTCCTTCCTTGTTTTTTCTTTGTGGTGACTTCCAAGGCCTGCTTATCTTGGAACAGATCCCATTCAGTTTTGCTAACATAATCTTTTCTGCTTTCCAAATTCTGGGACCTCTTATTGACTATAGTCAATAAATTTTAATTCCTGTGAGTGATAGTAAAATGTTTGAGAGCTGGAGTCAGGCTGTTTGGGTCCCTGGAGAGTCACTAGATCTCTTTGAGCCTCCAGGAAAGCCTCTGCTTCATACTCTCATGTGTGCTAACTATAAAAATTGTTGTATGGTCAGGCCATTCAAAATGGCTATTCTCTTGCTCTCTGTACATCTCCTGCTGTACCAGTCCCTGCTTCACCGGTACCCTAATCATAGAGCTTAATTAGTGCTTAATCATGAGCTTGCCATGGATCCCAGCTGCTGGTTTCCCTGGTAATTGATGAGCCAACCTGACATCAATTCCCCCTATAAATGGTCGCCTCCTTCTTCCCTGGATAGGAAGATTACTGCCATGTCTTGCCTTTTGTCTGCCGTACACAGTGGGGCAGTGTGTTTTGCTGCAGACTTGTAAGATCCTCGATCCAATAAACCATTGCTATCTCTGTTGCTGTCTCTAGGCTCTTTCTTCGATCTCGAGCCCGGGCAGCTACAAGATTTGCAGGCCTATGGAGTGCCCAACAGGTGCCCTCTTGGCCTTGCATCCCACCCCATATCACATACCATCAGGTGACAGTGGTACTGTGAGTGTGATTTATGCTCATGCTGTCTTGGCTAGATTACAGAAGCTTAAAAGATAAGCCTTTCACATTTTACCTTTATATTCCCATGAATGCCTCGCACAGTTAAGTGGTCATCCCATATTTTTCTTAGGAGATAATATGTCATGTTATTAAGGTAATGCTTGGAAGGCACCTGCTGCAGTTGAGTGACTCATAGTAGTTATTTAGTAAGCTATATATGAAGAGCATTCAGTCAATGTGGGAATGTTACTTATTTCCTCACTTTTGATTTGATCTCCACCCCTCTCCCACTTCACATATTTTATTCTTTGGCTAATTTAGAAGCCTATCTATTTTTCATTTTGAAATAACTTTGACTTTCAAGGAAGTCACAAAAATAGTATGAAGAATTCCCACATGTCAACTGATGTGTCCTCAGTGCATCATATCAAGGAGGCATGTGATGTTCCTTTAACTGTTGTTAATTTTGATCATTTGGCTAAGGAGTTGTCTGCCAGATTACCATAAAGTTACTATTTTTTTCCTTTTCAGTAAATATCTGGTAAAGAAATATTTCAAGTTTATGTAGATATATTGTTTCTCATCAAGTTTTTACTCAGTAACTTTAGCATGCATTGATGATTCCTTCCTGAAATGATTGTCATGGAGTTTGCCAAATAGTGACTTTTTGATTTTTATTATTTCTTCTCTTAGTCGGCATTTTGCTCTAAGGAAGTACTTTCTGTTCTCCTTCGTTTAGCTATTTATTCATTTGTTATTTTATATTCATATAGATTCATGGAATCTCATTTTATTCAATGAGTTATGATCCATTAGAATCATCATTTGCTTTGTTTATTCCTTCTTTTTCTTAAACTGTGCAGATGGTAAAATTGGATGGGTGGCAGACAGTGTGGGGAAAGAAGGCTTTGAGTACTTGTGTTCTAGTAAAAGGTATGCCAAACAGCAGGCACAAAGGACAAGCATTTATGTGGTTTATACCAACTTAATAAGGGCCATAGTGAAATACAGTGGTAGAGATTATGCTAAAATATATTCATTTCTCTCCCTTTTAGGAAGTAAAAAGGGCCAGTTGAAAGTAGTTTAGTTATTAAGGTCACTAAAACTTCTCTTAATTTTTAGCAGCTGGAGATGTTTGTTGTTTTTGGGTAGACTGTGGAGTACATATATGAGAAGCAAATGGAAAATAAAATGTCAGTGTCATTGTCCTGGCACAAGATGGCAGTAGTCAGCCATCCATTCTGTAGCACAAAGCCTCTAGACTTCAATTAACTGTTGTTTGCTTTTGCAGGGACTTCAGTACTAGTGCTAATAACATCCAGATTGACAAAACCAAGCCTCTGTGGCACAACTATTTCCTATGTGGATTTAAAGGAATTCAGGTAAATCAGTATAAAGCAGCTACTAGCAGTTGAGGTTAAATCAGTATAAAGCAGCTACTAGTAGTTGAGGTTATGATGTGTATTATATCAAGATTTATTTCATTTACTATATCATTTTTGTCACCTTTCAGTGTTGATGTTTCTGCTCTGTTTTGCTCATGAACGTATTTTAGGGGATAGAGTAGATATGATTGTTTCTGGGTGATGGTCATCGGGGGCTGTAGTGGCTGTTCATAAGTCAAGTGCATTTGATACTTTGTTCTAGTTTTCAAATCTTTGTTGAAATTTTCTTTTGAAAGATACATTCTAGTAGTATTATTTACATTTTGTTCTAGTGATGTATAAGTGTACACTTTAATAGAATTTAGAGCTGGACAGCCCTGGGTTTGAGTCTAGACTCTACCCAGCTGTGTTGATTTAACTCCTTAAGTCTCAGATTTGCTGTGTGTGAAATATGTTATTATTATCTCAACAAAGAGTTGTTGGAAGGATCACACAGTGCTTGACACATAGTAGGCATTCAATCAATACTAACTTAGTTTTGTTATTACTACTTCAGATGGGGTTTAAAAAAAGATGTAGTGATTTTAATAAGGAAAATAAGGATTTTCCTGGAAACACTGAATACTTACTTTGAATATCTCTAATGTCATGTATGAGAAGATGAAATATTCCTACTTTCTCTCCTAATTAAAAAACTATGAAGGAAGAAAGAAAATTGATTTGCTGAGTCAATCTGATTTGTTTGCTAAAATTCATGTTTTAGAGAGCTTGCATTCCTTACTGTCTGATGGTACTGTCTGAAACTTTGTCATGAGTAGCATAGGATTCAGTGGCATATCCATTACAGATATGCATCACATTTATTTCTCTTGTATAATCCTGTACCCTAATTATGGTGGTTCTGCATGTATCTTTCTTTCTCCCTGCTTCCCTTTCTTCCCCTGCCCCCATCTCTTCCTTCCTTTCTTTTTCCCAGACAGATGGTAACAACGTACAGGAAAAGATACTGGCAGGTTTTAAATCTTCAAATCATTTGGCTTGTCACAAGCATTAGTGGGAATTACAGTATTTGGAAACATTTGTTGGCAAATACAATTTCATCTTTCTTGTAGCAACATGCCTTCTGTGCCATATGGATAAAGTGACAAAAAGAACAAATGTGCCTTGTGTTACATTTGAGAATTTCAGGTCTTACAGCCTTCCATTTTGATTTGACAGCTTACGTGCAAAAGCAGGTCTGTGTAATGAATGTTTGGCAGAGAAGTAATTTAAATGTTAGCCTTTTAGAAACCTTCAAATTCAAATACTAGAAAGTTCCAGTGGATAATCTGTTTATATTAAATTGAACATGTTATCCTTATGGGATAGCACTATTTCTGAATTTGGCAAAACCCATTTGCATTTTGACTCTGTTGTACATTTTAATTTAAACATTGCGTGATAAGTTTGTAAGTATGATTCACATTCAAGACACCCTGTGGATCAGTTTATGGTTAAATATATAGTGTTCTCCAAGGATTTTTTTAAACAAGCTGTCTGATGTTCTGTGTGAAAGGGCATTGGCAGCAGCAATATTTCAGTTTATAATTTGTATTTCTGGAAAGGGAATTTTTAGATCATTTGAAATCAAGAAGAGAAGTACATCCAACTAAATCTCTTCTTTTGTGGTGGATGAGCTTTGCCAGTTTAGGGGAAAAAGAGATTAAAAAAAAGGAAAAAACGGTCTTTTATTTGCAGAGTTTTGTTGTTACTTTGGCTATTTTATCAAGTTTACTGAAGTTTCTCCCTAGAATAATATGTATGATGAAATGCATAATTATGTAATATAATAGTATTTTGTACTTTGGTCTTGAACCCTTTGAATAATCTGTAAACATGGTGGTACTTTTTCTTGAGAAGGAGGTGACCTTGAATTTATTTTTAATCCCAAACCACAAAGGATATGATATGATATCATCCTAAGTGTCCTCACCCTATATATCAATCTATGTATCTTAGAGCTTTCCATCTTGATTTCAGAGTCTGATTATCTTTTTGGACTTTCCTATTTTGCAGAAATAGAGTTTCCCTGCTTTAAGAGTCTGCATTCTCATTTGTGGCTGAATTCTAATTTGGCTGTCTTGAAAGCTACCATATGGTTAAATTGTATCTATAAACTTGGGTAAAAATCTGGATTTCCTCATATCGCTGACTTACATTAAATCATAGTGACAGTATGCTGGCCTGGGTTTCTGACTGCAGTGGGGAAGTTCTCAACAGAAATCAGAGACCTCAGTCCTACTTCCATTTCCCTATATGTAATCTTGGGAGAGTGTCTTACTCTTTTGGTGCCTAGGATTTTCCATAAATAAAATAGAAATGAGAAAGGTTAGAAGGTTCTCTGAAGAAAAGTATTACATAGAATACTGCGTAGAAACAAACCACTGCTTGGTGTTAGACTTTTACAATGACAGAGTGTTGGGATGTGCTATATAGAAATTTAACCTGCCTAACTAATAATTATGTATTTCATGTCTTGCTACGTGAATTATAATTGTTTAATATTTTTCCATATTTGTTTAAATCAATTCATATTCATGAAAAAGACCATTCAAAGCAATTTTAGGAAATGGATCAGTAGCTTTTTGTTCAACAAAGTAAAAATTAGTCTTCAAATTATAGTGCCCTGTGGCCAACAGCCATTAAATAAAATGTCATGTATGGACTCAACTAAATTGAATTGCACAAGTTGTTTCTATAAGTAGCATAATAAGTCCATTGTGAGGCTTTTGCTCTCTGAGGAATGAAAGAACTTTCTGCTGCTCCTTGAATCCAAGCAGAGTTACTAAGTGCTATTTTTCCTTCTATTCTAGGAACACTTTGGTCTCAGTGACCTGACTGGAATGAACTGCTTGGTAGATGGAAACATCCCACCGAGTTCTGGCCTCTCCAGCTCCAGTGCTTTGGTCTGTTGTGCTGGCTTGGTGACACTCACAGTGCTGGGCATGAACCTATCCAAGGTAACCAATTTGAAAGATTTAACCCGACCGAATCCTCTCTTTCTAAAGTATTAGTATCCAAATCTCAAAATTAGAATGCCTTTGTTTGATTGAAAAACTTTGTCTTACCTGAAAGGACTGCACACACAGGGCATGAGTTGTAACTTAGCAAGTTCTGCTTGTGATAAACTACAAGGTGGTTGATACCTTCCAAACAGTAAGCAAATATGTGAAGAGCTGTATCAAAATGCTCTTAGATTAAGTGGGGAGATTGAATGCATGGAGGTCTTTTTAAATCACCTTATCAACAAGTGAACTTCAGGGATGAAATTTTAGGCTTCATAATTAGGCCTGCTTATTTTCACCCAAAACCTTCTGTTAAATATTTGACAAGAATGGGTAAAAAGGGTGAAAACCAGGCAATAAAGGAACTGAATAACATATCTATTTATGCCAGAAGCTTAGTCACTAAAATAAACTTGAAAAAAATACTTCATTGCAAAGAGGAAATGCTTATTTAAAGAAGACATAAATTCTACAAGAGGTCAGAAAGCCTCAACTTTACAAGTTCACATAAATCTCTGATTTTTCAGTTCAGAGTAGGTATGCTCAGCTTTAATTAATGTTTTGGAGATCTGGTTCAAATAAAATATTGTCATAGGTTCTTTTTTTATCTCTTGTACGTGTACCACCACATTTACAGATGTCTAGGAATATAGACTGGGCATCAGGCAGATCAAGAGGAAGTCAGCTACATGTCTTTCTTCGATCTGCTTAAATGTTCAGTTCAAAAATTTTGTTTGTAGGGAGAAAGAGAAAAATGAAGAAGAAAGCAAAGGCTCAGACAGAATTCACTTTAACTGCCATTGTAACTATGCACTAATTAGTCCTTTGTAAGCAATTGCTTATTTGGAGGTAAGGGTAACTAATTTGTTTTTATTTGTTTCTTGAGAAGAGAGAAAATAAGGGAAAGAAAGTCCATGTGTAAAAGCTACTTCCACTGGTGCTATGTTTAATCTGGTGGTTTATTTGTTTATTCATTTATCATTCAACCACTACTTCCCTAGTGCCTACTTTGTGCCAGCTAATGTTCAAGGCATTGGTAATATAATAGGTATAGTTTTAACCTTCATATTAATAGTACTTATGATCTAAAAAAGGGAACAGAGACAAGTGAATAGGCAGCTATAACAGAGTTTGATAAGTGGATACATAGTGTGCTGTAGGAGCAGATCTAATCCAGATTTACAGAACAGTACATCTAAGAGAGTTTTGCTGAGAATACACTGGTCATATCAAACACCCTCTTCCAACAACACAAGAGAAGACTCTACACGTGGACATCACCAGATGGTCAATATCAAAATCAGATTGATTATATTCTTTGCAGCCAAAGATAGAGAAGCTCTATACAGTCAGCAAAAATAAGACTGGGAGCTGACTGTGGCTCAGATCATGAAATCCTAATTGCCAAATTCAGACTTGAAGAAAGTAAGGAAAGCCACTAGACCATTCAGGTATGACCTAAATCAAATCCCTTATGATTATACAGTGGAAGTGAGAAATAGGTTCAAGGGATTAGATCTGATAAACAGTGCCTGAAGAACTATGGACAGAGGTTCATGACACTGTACAGGAGACAGGGATCAAGACCATCCCCAAGAAAAAGAAATGCAAAAAAGCAAAATGGCTGTCTGAGGAGGCCTTACAAATAGCTGTGAAAAGAAAAGAAGGGAAAAGCAAAGGAGGAAAGGAAAGATATACCCATTTGAACGCAGAGTTCCAAAGAATAGCAAGGACAGATAAGAAAGCTTTCTTCAGTGATCAAGGCAAAGAAATAGAGGAAAAGAATAGAATGGGAAAGACTAGAGATCTCTTCAAGAAAATTAAGGATACCAAGGAAACATTTCATGCAAAGTGGGCACAATAAAGGACAGAAATGATATGGACCTAACAGAAGCAGAAGATATTAAGAGGTGGCAAGAATACACAGAAGAACTACACAAAAAAGATCTTCACAACCCAGATAATCAGGATGGTGTAATTACTCACCTAGAGCCAGACATCCTGGAATTCGAAGTCAAGTGGGCCTTAGGAAGCATCACTATGAGCAAAGCTAGTGGAGGTGATGGAATTCCATTGAGCTATTTCAAATCCTGAAAGATGATTCTGTGAAAGTGTTGCATTCAACATGCCAGCAAATTTGAAAAAAGCAGCAGTGGCCACAGGACTGGAAAAGGTCAGTTTTCATTCCAATCCCAAAGAAAGGCAGTGCCAAAGAATGCTCAAACTACTACACAATTTCACTCATCTCACATGCTAGTAAAGTAATGCTCAAAAATCTCCAAGCCAGGCTTCAACAGTACATGAACCATGAACTTGCAGATGTTCAAGCTGGATTTAGAAAAGGCAGAGGAACCAGAGCTCAAATTGCCAACATCTGTTGGATCATCGAAAAAGCAAGAGAGTTCCAGAAAAACGTCTGTTTCTTCTTTACTGACTATGCCAAAGTCTTGACTATGTGGATCACGACAAACTGTGGAAAATTCTGACAGAGATGGGAATACCAGACTACCTGACCTGCCTCTTGAGAAATCTGTATGCAGGTCAGGAAGCAACATTAGAACCGGACATGAAACAATAGACTGTTTGCAAATTGGGAAAGGAGTATGTCAAGGCTGTATATTGTCTCCCTGCTTATTTAACTTATATGAAGAGTACATCATGAGAAACGCTGGGCTGGAAGAAGCACAAGCTGGAATCAATTATGCTGGGAGAAATATTAATAACCTCAGATATGCAGATGACACTACCCTTATGGCAGAAAGCAAAGAAGAACTAAAGAGCCTCTTAATGAAAGTGAAAGAGGAGAGTGAAAAAGTAGGCTTAAAGCTCAGCATACAGAAAACTAAGATCATGGCATCCGGTCCCATCTCTTCATGGCAAATAGATGGGGAAACAGTGGAAACAGCGACAGCCTTTATTTTGGGGGGCTCTAAAATCACTGCAGATGGTGACTGCAGCCATGAAATTAAAAGACTCTTGCTCCTTGGAAGAAAAGTTATGACCAATCTAGACAGCATATTAAAAAGCAGAGACATTACTTTGCCAAGAAAGCTCCATCTAGTCAAAGCTACGGTTTTTCCAGTAGTCATGTATGGACTATAAAGAAAGTTGAGTGCCGAAGAATTGATGCTTTTGAACTGTGGTGTTGGAGAAGACTCTTGAGAGTCCCTTGGACTGCAAGGAGATCCAACCAGTCCATCTTAAAGGAAATCAGTCCTGAACATTCATTGGAAGGACTGATGCTGAAGCTGGAACTCCAACACTTTGGCTACCTGATGCGAAGAACTGACTCATTGGAAGTGACCCTGATGCTGGGAAAGATTGAAGGCGGGAGGAGAAGGGGACGACAGAGGATGAGATGGTTGTGTGGCCTCACCAACTCAATGGACATGAGTTTGAGTAAACTCTGGGAGTTTGTGATGGACAGGGAGGCCTGGCATGCTGCAGTCAGTGGAGCCACAAAGAGTCGGACACGACTGAGCGACTGAACTGAACTAAGTACATCTAAGCTGAGACAGAAGAATTGATAGATGTTAGTCAAGAAGTACTGATAGGCCAAAAAAGAACTACTGATAGCAGGATAACACTGATAACATTGGATAGTCATGTTTCAGGGGGAGGAAACATCATGTGAAGATGTCTAGAGTAAGAGTGATCATGGCTTGTTGGAGGAACTAAAAGAGGCTTAATTTAGCTGACACATAATAATTTGAAATACAGGGTAGGAGACCAGATGTTGGGCCTTGTAAACCATGTTGAGCAATTTGGGCTTTATTTGGATAGCAGTTTGTAAAACCATTGCAGACTTTAGGAAGAGGATAACTTGATTATATCTGTATTTTGAAAAGATCGCCCTGGGTCTATTATGAGATCTAGACTTGAGGATAACTGTCTTAGCAGTAGAGAGATGCCACTTCTGCGGAAGTGGCAGTGAGAATGGGGAGAGAATTAGATGATAGATTTAAGGTATATCTCTGACAGAATCAATAAGACTTGATTATTTATTGGATGTGGGACCCAGAGAGTCAAGGATTATACCCAGGTCTCTGGCTTGGTATGTTTCACTGAGATAAGGAATATAGATGAAAAGTTAGGTTTGAGGGGAAAGCAAAATGTTGAGTATGAGGAATTTGTGGGCACACTGATGGAGTTACCTAGTGTTTAGTTACAAACAGTATCTCTGAAACCCAGGAGGAATATTCAGACTTGACATGGTCTACTTGAGAGTCATTAGTATATAATTGATTTCTGAAGCCATAGGAGTGGAGGAGACCATCCAGTGGAGGAATGTAGGTAGAAAGATAAGGAAGACTAAGACAAAGTTCCAACAAGCATGAAGATTTGAGGGATGGACAGAGGGAGAGATGTCCACTTGAAGAGACTGAGGCGCAATCAGACATTTAGGAGGAAAAAGTAGAAAAGTCAGGTAACAGCAAATATAAGGAAAATAATATTTCATGAAAGAGTAGCAGTGGTGTCAAATGCTGAGAGGTTAGGTAAGACAAAGAAGTATCCATTGAATTTAGTATCAAAGAAGCTGAAGAAAACCTTGACAAGAGCAGCTTAAAATGGGAATGAATTGAAGGACCTATGAGAGGTGAGAAAGTAGAAAACTTCAGTGGATACAGAAAGTCTAGATATGCCTGGAAAAAGATAATCTGGTGTCTGTGGTTGGGACAGAGGTCAAGGAATTCATTCTATTTAAAGGGAGGATTGGTAAAACTTATTTTTCATATTTTCCTGGCCTTCTGATAGTGGAATATCTAAGGGAAAAGAAGAACAGGAGATAAAAAGAAACTTTGTAGCTTTGGAATTAATTCTGGCTGTCTCTGTGTTTCAAAGTCAAAAAAAGCAAATGTACTGGGTATAAAAACAGATACATAGATCAATGGAACAGAATAGACAGTCCAGAAATAAACCCATGCATATTTGGTCAATTAGTTTACAACAGAGGAGCCAAGAAAACATAATGGGTAAGGGACAGTCTCTTTAGTAAATGGTGTTGGAAAAACTGGATGTCACATGCAAAAGAATGAAAGTGGACCTTTATCTTACACCATACTCCCAAAATAAATCAAAATACATTAAAGAGTTGAATGTAAGACCTAAAACCATAGAAGTAGTAGAATAAAACATAGGCAGTAAGCTCTTTGACATTGGTCTTGGTGATCATTTTTTGGATTTGACACTAAAAGCAAAGGCAACAAAAGCAAACAAAACAAAACAGAAACAAACAAAAACCAAAGGAATTATATCAAACTTTCTGCCAGCAAGGGAAACCATCAATGAAATGGAAAGACAAGCTACTAATAGGGAGAAAATATTTGCAAATCATATATCTGACAAGGGGTTAATATTAAAAAAAATATAAAGAACACATACAGCTAAATAGCAAAAACCCCCCCAAAACCCAAATAATCCAATTAAAAAATGAGCAGAGGATCTGAATAGCTTTCCCAAGAAGACATACAGTTGGCCAAAAAGCACAGGAAAGGATGCTCAACATCACTTATCATCAGAGAAATGAATATCAAAACTATAATGAGATACCATGTCTGTGAGAATGACTATGATAAAAAAGATGAGATAATAAGTGTTGGTGAGGATGTGAAGAAAACGGAATTCTTGCTCACTATTAGTGGGAATATAAGTTGGTGCAGCCACTATGAAAATAGTATGGAGACTCCTCAAAAAAATTAAAAATAGAATTGTCATATGATCCAGCAATTCCAATTCTGGGTATTTATTTGAAGAAAATGAAAGCACTGTCTCAGAAAGATATGTGCATTCCCATATACATAGCAGCCTTATTTACAATAGCCAAGAAAAGGAAACAGCCTATAACCATTGATGGATGAATGGGTAAAGATGATGTGGTGTGTGTATGTATACACACAATGGAATATTATTTAGCTATAAAATTTTGCCATTTGTGACAACATGGATGGACCTTGAGGGCATTATGCTAAAGTGAAATGTCAGACAGAGAAAGACAAATGTTGTATCAATGAGTTCATTTATATGTGGTGTCTTCCTTCATTGTTTAGTTGGTAAATCATCTGCCTGCAATGCAGCAGACACGGGTTCAATTCCTGGCTCGGGAAGATCCCCTGGAAAAGGAAATGACAACCCACTCCAGTATTCCTGCCTGGAGAATCCCATGGACAGAGGAGCCTGGCAGACATAGTCTATGGGATCGCATGAGTTGAACATGACTTAGCAATAAACCACCACCACTAAAGAAAAATAAGTAAAAATAAAAAACCAAGTTCAAAAAATGGGCCAAAGAACTAAACAGACATTTCTCTAAAGAAGACATACAGATGGCTAACAAACACATGAAAAGATGCTCAGCATCACTCATTATCAGAGAAACGCAAATCAAAACCACAATGAGGTACCATTACATGCCAGTCAGGATGGCTGCTATCCAAAAGTCTACGAGCAATAAATGCTGGAGAGGGTGTGGAGAAAAGGGAACCCTCTTACACTGTTGGTGGGAATGCAAACTAGTACAGCCACTATGGAGAACAGTGTGGAGGTTTCTTAAAAAACTGGAAATAGAACTGCCACATGACCCAGCAATCCCACTTCTGGGCATACATGCCAAGGAAACCAGATCTGAAAGAGACACGTGCACCCCAATGTTCATCGCAGCACTGTTTATAATTGCCAGGACATGGAAGCAACCTAGATGCCCATCAGCAGACGAATGGATAAGGAAGCTGTGGTACATATACACCATGGAATATTACTCAGCCGTTAAAAAGAATTCATTTGAATCAGTTCTAATGAGATGGATGAAACTGGAGCCCATTCTACAGAGTGAAGTAAGCCAGAAAGATAAAGAACATTACAACATACTAACACATATATATAGAATTTAGAAAGATGGTAATGATAATCCTATATGCAAAACAGAAAAAGAGACACAGATGTACAGAACAAACTTTTGGACTCTGTGGGAGAAGGCGAGGCTGGGATGTTCTGAGAGAACAGCATCGAAACGTATATTATCTATGGTGAAACAGATCACCAGCCCAGGTTGGATGCATGAGACAAGTGCTCGGGCCTGGTGCACTGGGAAGACCCAGAGGAATCGGGTGGAGAGGGAGGTGGGAGGGGGATTGGGATGGGGAATACATGTAACTCCATGGCTGATTCATGTCAATGTATGACAAAACCCACTACAATATTGTAAAGTAATTAGCCTCCAACTAATAAAAATAAATGAAAAAAAAAATCAAAACCAATTTCATAGATACAGAGACTGAATTAGTAGTTGCCAGAGGTGAGGGATGGGTGAAATGAGTGAAGGGAATCAAATGGTACAAATTTTCAGTTAAGTAAATATGTAATGGGGGTACAGCATGGTGACTATAGTTAATGGTGCTGTATTGCATATTTGAAAGTTTCTAAGAGAGTAAATCTTCAAAGTTCTCATCACAAGAAAAAAAATTGTGTAACCAGGTATAGTGATGGATGTTAAACTTGTGATGATTTCATTTCCTAATACATACAAATATTGAATCATTATATCTTAACCTAAAGCTAATATAAAAAGCAGAGACATTACTTTGCTGACAAAGGTCTGTCTAGTCAAAGCTATGGTTTTTCCAGTTGTCATGTATGGATGTGAGAGTTGGACTATAAAGAAAGCCGAGCACCAAAGAATTGATGCTTTTAAACTGTGGTGTTGGAGAAGACTCTTGAGAGTCCCTTGGACTGCAGGGAGATCCAACCAGTCAACCCTAAAGGAAATCAGTCCTGAATGTTCATTGAAAGAACTGATGCTGAAGCTGAAGCTCCAGTACTTTGTCCACCTAATGCAAGGTACTGACTCATTGGAAAAGACCCTGATGCTGGGAAAGATTGAAGGCAAGAGGAGAAGGGGATGACAGAGGATGAGATGGTTGGATGGCATCACCAACTTGGTGGGCATGAGTTTGAGCAAGCTCCAGGAGTTGGTGATGGACAGGGAAGCCTGGTGTGCTGCATTCCATGGGGTCGCAGAGTCGGACACGACTGAGTGACTGAACTGAACTGAAAGCTAATATAATGTATGTAAATTGTACTAAATTTTTAAAAATTAAAAACAAAAACATATGTACTTTACCAGAACTATATGACTTCCTTGCCTAAAGGAAACAATATGTATGTCCTAACTTTTCATGTTAGTCTAAGTTATAGTGACAATGCTTATATTTTCTAGGGCCTGAGCATATTTGCTTGAAGAGTTTCTTTGCTATAGTAAGAAGAAATCTTGACTGAAAAGAAGCCCCAAATTTGCCCAAAGTCTATAGTTCAGTGCCAAGTATATACTTGACTCTTATAAAAATTATAGAACACAATAACTCAAGGGACTTTAGAGATGAGTTATTTCAAAATCTTTTTTTTTTTTTTTTTGCTGATATATCAGTCAGTGTCTTCATATGAAATGAGTGGCTCACTGGGTATAACTGCAGGGAGTTTAATAAAGAGATTATTTGCAGAGGCCTGGGGAGGGTCAAGGGAGGCAACTAGGAAGGGTTTCCCTGTGAAACCTGAAGCCATTATACTTCAGGAGCTGTGGCTATAGAGTAATGTTGCCAGAAATGCAGGGAGGCAGGGAAAGAGTGAAAGGGCTGGGAATAGATGTGAGCTGGGATGGGCTAGGGAAGTTATTCACAGAAATCAGTTTCCTGGTGGTACAGAGAAGTGTGAGAATAGAGGGACAGGAAGGCAAGCAGAGAATGGTCAGCCTATCGAATGAGAAAAAGCCCATGAGACACTGGCAACTAATGCCCTTTCAATTAATAAACAATCTCGTCCAAGTTATATGTAAATTCAGTACCCTGTTCAATTGCAGACAACACTTACTGCAAATGGGATATGATAGATATGTATAGAACTTGTTAATTTACTAATAAACTAAATGTTACATGTATGAAACCAGTAAAATAAGATGGTTAATAACCCAGAAAGTCTGGAAGACAAATTATGAATCAAAGACAGAAGAGTATGGTGTGGTAAAAGATCTGTGAAATTGAAAAGGCTATAGACTTCTAGTTTCAAGATGACAGAATGAACACATGTGCTGTGTTCAGTTGCTCAGTCATGTCCAATTCTTTGTGACCCTATGCACTATAGACCACCAGACTCCTCTGTCCCTGGGGATTCTCCAGGCCAGAATACTGGAGTGGGTAGCTGTTCCCTTCTCCAGAAGATCTTCCCAACCCAGGGATTGAACCCAGGTCTCCCACATTGCAGGAGGATTCTGAGCCACCAGGGAAGCCCGAATAAACACATACCTACTCTCTTTCTTTACCCCTCATTCATATTCTTTTCTCAAAAAATCATCTTCAAATAGGGAAAGCAGGAAAAGACGGCATAAGCTCTATCTTTGATAAATCAAGGAGACATATGAATAAACAACCCTAAACCACAAGATACAAAGATGGAAAGTGGGTGTAAGGATGGTGCATGACTTAGCAGAGTAGTAGAAAGGTCAAAGCCAAGTGCCTGTGGAGAGTGGTGCAGATGGAAAGCAAGCTGACTCACAGCTCTCTGGAAAGGCTTAGGAATGAGAGGCACTGGGTATCACAAGAAGCAGGGTGACACGGTAGGTGGAAATTTATTTGAAAGTCTTTATGAAGAGCAGCTAGACCCTCAGAGCCCACTCTTACCTGGCTTAATAAGGAAGCCATTTCCCCTTACCTTTGTAGGAGTCTCTGGAGAAACAAAGATTATCTGGACTTGGGGACATTGAGCACTGAGAAAGGGTGGACCAGAATAGAATTGAAAACTAGGAGATTAAAGGACATTCTGCCTCTGAACAGTACAACTCCCTTTCTCTGATCAGCTTTAGCATACTGGCAGCCTTACCACTCCACATCCCAGCAGGGATATTAGAAGATCCTTCTCAGTGGAAACAAAACCATGATGAACCATCCTAGAGAAAGACCCATAAATACTGACATTTGGTGGCCCCCTTCCACCAAAATTCTCCAGCTACACTATGACCATATTACAAAACCATTTACAAAGCTTCTAGTCAGCTTTTTAGTGACTCACTCTTAAGGATGATAGGCTGTCAAAAGATAATAGGTCTTTGGAAGAAGGCCTTCAACATGAAGTAAACAGAGAAAAAAAGAACTCAGAGGAAACAGAAGACAATCCCGAGAGCAGAAAATTCCCTCAACATCATCCTGTTGTCCTCAGAGAGTAAAATGTTGAAAAAAAGAATAGAATGTTACTTTTTAAAAAGGAGCAAACAGTAAGAAAGAGCTTTTTTTTTTTTCATTTATTTTTATTAGTTGGAGGCTAATTACTTTACAATATTGCAGTGGCTCCTGCCATACACCGACACGAATCAGCCATGGACCCACATGTGTTCCCCATCCCGATCCCCCCTCCCACTTCCCTCTCCATCCCATCCCTCTGGGTCTTCCCAGTGCACCAGCCCTGAACACTCGTCTCATGCATCCAACCTGGGCTGGTGATCTGTTTCACCCTTGATAGTATACTTGTTTCAGTGCTGTTCTCTCAGAACATCCCACCCTTGCCTTCTCCCACAGAGTCCCAAAGTCTGTTCTGTACATCTGTGTCTCTTTTTCTGTTTTGCATATAGGATTATCGTTAGCATCTTTTTAAATTCCACGGAAAGAGCTTTTGGATATTAAAAATATGATAGCTGAAAAAAAAAGTTTAGTGTGAAGGTTGGAAGAATTCTGATAAAGTAGGAAAAAAGGGATGGACAATAAACGAGAGAAAAATAAGAAAACTTATAGATCAAGCCTGGAAATACAGTATCCAACCAGTAAGAAGAAACAGAATAAACAATCATTAGAAAATTATCATTATTATTATTGTTATTATTATTTTGGCCTTGCTGTATGGCTTGACCAGGTATTGAACCTGGGCCACTGAAGAGAAAGCATCAAGTCCTAACTACTGGACTGCCAGGGCATTCCCAGAAAATTATTATTTTTAAAATAACATTTCTCCAAAATGAAAATATGTATTTTCAAGTTGAAAGGTGCTCATAGGATATTCAGCATAATAAATGAAAACAAAACAAAACAAATTGTTCCTCAGTTTAAAAAAAAAAGCTTTTCTTTCCATTTAAAAAATGAAAGGAAACCAACCAAAGTATATTGTCTGGGAATTTTGAAACTTGAATATTAGTAGAAAACACTCAAAACTGATTGAGAGAGAAAGGATAGAAAAAAGATCATAATCAAAGGAATAGGAATGAAAATATTAAAAATAGCTTTGGGAGATGGAAGGCAACAAAGTAATGTCTTCAAAATATGAATGAATTTTAGCTTAGGATAAATGAACTGATCAAGTAAAAAGATAGAATAAAACACTCTCAAACATGCAAATTCTAAAAGTCTACAACATGTAATCAACCAAAACTCAGGAGTAAACCAAGAAAGAAGTTGACATGGGAACTTGGAGATGGGAAATCTAATACAGGAGAGAGGAGTTGGATATTTATAGAACATCAGTGATGGGAAATCCCAGCATAACATCTACAACACCCAGAAGCTTAGAAAACACTCAGTACAGATTAGAACCTGATGAGAGAAGAAAAAATGGAATTGATAAATCTTATCAGGAAAATAAAGAATTGATAAATCTGACATATTTGTGCTGCAAAATGAATTGAGAGTGATTTTTGCAGAGTTTTTATTGGTTATGGGAAGGCTTACTAGATGTGCAAATTAAACTAAGCAAATGAGGAAACTCAGCAATTATTAAATATAGGGAAAAATTGTCCCAGAAGGGAAATCAATTATTTTTCATTATTTGGCTCATAAATGAACAATAGTCTCAATAATTAATATACCAAATACAGATTTAACCAAACTTTTTTGGCATAAATTTATTGAGAAAGATTGGGGGAAAGGTAGGTGTAAGACAGCTAAAATTCTCATTTATCATAAGAAGGCAGTAGATGAAATTAATATGGAATATCTAGGAAATAGCATTTTACTCAGATGATCTGATAATTTAAAGCAAGAGCTAGTTGAAAGTGTTTGACTCTGGGCACACTGTACTGAGGATGACAATGAGATGGTGAGAGCTAGGGACTGCTTTTGTTGTTGTAAGCCTTTTAGCTCCTTTGATTATATGCATATATTTCCTTGGTAGAAATGAAGAAAAGGAGAAGAAAGGTGAATGAAATGAAAGGTAACTAGAAGACATGAGAAGAGATTCAATGAGTCAAAGTTAGAGACTGAGAACAGATGAGCTGCTAGACTGTAACCAAATCAGAAAGGCCTGGGGAGAGGCTTGTTGGTGGGTTTTGGGTGAATCCAAGAACAAGCAGGCATCTTTTGCTTAATTGCAGGAATCTATTAAGAAAATCAGATGTTCTGCACAAAATCATTAAGTGGAGGCCTATTTCTTATTGTTTTAAATAGGAAAAACTACAACGTGTTGCTCTTCAACTTAGAATCTCTAATTTCCTACACTGTTACAAAAACACAGTAAAAAATCCCACTAAATAAGTAACTTAGAAATACAATGAAAAATACTTAGAACAGTTGCCTTTCTTTTTTTAAAAAATAATTTTATTTATTTATGGCTGTGCTGGGTCTTCATTGCTGCTTGGGCTTTTCTCTAGATGTGGCGAACAGGGCCTACTCTCCAGTTGCGGTACTCTGGCTTCTCATTATGGTGGCTTCTCTTGTCATGGAGCACAGGCTCTAGGCCACGTAGGTTCCGTAGTTGAGGCACCTGGGCTCAATAGTTGCAACTCATGCACTTCAAAGCACAGGCTCAGTAATTGTAGCACACAGGCTTAGTTGCTCTGCACCATGTGGGATCTTCCCAGATCAAAGATTGAACCTGTGTCTCCTGCATTGGCAGGCAGATTCTTTACTACTGAGCTACCAGAACAATTAATAGGGTTGGTAACAAGCAGTAACTTTACATAGTAGTGCACTGAGTCTTCTCTGTGGATGCCTGGTGTCCCAGTGTTACAGACACTATTTCTTTACCAGTGTGGTTATATGGTCAGGCCGCTCACGGTGTGGCTGTTCTCTTGCTCTCTGTACAACCTCTACTATTACAGACCCTGTTTTACTTGTATCCTCTGCAAATAACTGACCTTCCTATCTATGCCCCAGGCACCAGCTGGTGATTGTTCTTATCAAAGGGGTGGTGAAGGCCATGCCTTTCTACTGGTTTCCCTGGTAACTAATGAGCTCACCTGACATCAATTCCCCTGTAACTTGTCATCTCCCCTTCCCCCCACCCTGGGAGCTAAGACTCCTACCCGCCAACAGTGATATGCGGTGGGGTGTTGCTCCAGGACTCTGCTTCAGACATGTAAACTTCCCCATCCATTAAACCATAGATGTCACTGTTGCTGACTTGGGGCTCTTTCTTTGGTCTTGAAATTGGGCAAACACGGGCCTTGTAGGCCTGTGGGGTGCAGGCCAATAGTATTTAGGTTTCGGGATGTAAGCGTATTTTTTTCTTAAATAAACAAGCACCTTTTAAAAAGTATTGTACTGGGAGATATATACAGTCTATGAAGTTTAAGTATCAAAAACCAAGAAATGTTCTATCAGGAAAATGTTAGTTGGGGAGGCATTCTGTAAGGTAGGCCCCTGCTTTGCTCGCTCAGGATTTAGGTTGCTGTAGACTTGGGTCTAGTTTCTGTGTGTTCTTGGAGCTGTCCTTGGAGGCCAAGAAGAAAGGACTAAATTCCTCTTATGGACCTTAGAGACAGCTGGCTGGCTTGCAAAACAGGTTGCAATTCTAAAGACCAGCTTTGGCTAGTAAGGTGTGTTTGATTGGCATCTACCTTGCAAATTCTTTCCTCTGCTAGGGTCCTGAAAGCAACTGTTCAGTGACATTTATTGAACACTTGCTATGTGCCAGGTATTGTTCTAGGTACCAAAGGTGAATAAAATCAGTGAAGCCTCTGCTTTCATGACACTTAAATGCTGGTGATTGTGGTGTTGGTGGGAGATAATGAACAGCTATACACGTGAATATGTAAGATAATATCAGCTAGAGTTAGAAAGAAAAATAGGCAGTAGAAAGGGGTAGCAACTGTTTTAGATAGGGAGTTAGAAGTCTCCTTTAAGGAGGAGACATCTGAAGTGAGACCTGAGGGAGTGAGCAGAGAGAGGAGGCAGAAGGCACACAAATGCCAGAGACCTAAGGTGAAAGGCTGCTGGTCACATTCCAGGAACAGTAGAAGCCTGTGTGGATGGGGTGTGGTGAGTAGGGGAGAGGGCAGAGTGGTGGAAGGAGAGTTAAGAGTGGTGGCCAGAGGCCACATGGTCAAAGTCTTGTTTGAAATTCATTCCAAGCCAAACAAAGCCTTTGGAGGGCTCTGAGCTGAGGACCTCGAAATTAAAAGACGCTTACTCCTTGGAAGGAAAGTTATGACCAACCTGATAGTGTATTAAAAAGCAGAGACATTACTTTGCCAACAAAGGTCCGTCTAGTCAAGGCTATGGTTTTTCCAGTGGTCATGTATGGATGTGAGAGTTGGACCATAAAGAAAGCTGAGAATCAAAGAATTGATGCTTTTGAACTGTGGTGTTGGAGAAGACTCTTGAGAGTCTCTTGAACTGCAAGGAGATCCAGCCAGTCCATCCTAAAGAAGATCAGTCCTGGGTTGTTCATGAAGGACTGATGCTGAAGCTGAAACTCCAATACTTTGGCCACCTCATGCAAAGAGTTGACTCATTGGAAAAGACCCTGATGCTGGGAGGGATTGGGGGCAGGAGGAGAAGGGGATGACAGAGGATGAGATGGCTGGATGGCATCACCGATTCAATGAACATGAGTTTGAGTAAATTCCGGGAGTTCGTGATGGACAGGGAGGCCTGGTGTGCTGCGATTCATGGGGTCACAAAGAGTCGGACACGACTGAGCAACTGAACTGAACTGAACTGAGCTGAGGATAGCAAGATAGGATTTATACTGAGTTCTTTCAGCTGGGAGCACTAGACTATAGCTTATGCTGGCAAGAGAGGAAACAATTTTTTAAAAAAGAAAAAGAAAAGGAACAGTCACTGCCCTTATAGACTTGAGTGCACGTGGAATACCATACTAACAGAAGTCTTAATAATTGAGCATCTATCTCATCCAAGGTGGTGGTGGTGTCCCTAAGTTGTGTCCGACTCTTGTGACTCCATGGACTATAGCCTGCCAGGCTCCTTTGTCCATGGGATTCTCCAGGCACGAATACTGAAGTGGGTTGACATTTCCTTCTCCAGGGGATCTTCCCGACCCAGGAATTGAACCCGGGTCTCCTGCATTGCAGGCAGATTCTTTACTGACTGAGCTATGAGGGAAGCCCCATCCAAGGGGTGAAGTATTTTATATGTAAATGGAAAATAAGTTTGTAAGAATGGCTGCTTGGTAAAGTTGGATGAAGAAGATTTTAAGTAAGCAGTGAGGTCTAAACCATTTTGAAGGCACAGAAAGCTGTGTCTTGACACAAAGCCCTGGGAGGGGCCCAAAGGCATTTCAGGCAGAGAGAGCCCGTAAGTGCATTATAACAGTTCTCTGAGCCAGACTTGTAAATATGTGTCAGCTGAGGCCGAGAAAGTCTTATGCAGCTTCATGAAATTCCTTTTAAAAACTTACTTGACTACAGGGATGTTTCTAGTTGCTTAAGTCCCTGAACAGATTTAGTTAACTTAATTTCAGTGGCAAATTAATTGTGTAGACATGGGTTGATACTCTTCAGAGGAGTGTTTTTGAATTTTGAAATCCATACTGTGTATAAGAGACCTTTGAGGTTCAGAAGCAAAGTAACCAGTGTGTCCAAAGTTCTGTGCCATATATGTCCAAGTTTTTATTTTTCTGAGTTTTTAAGAGCTGTTTCCTTGAGAAAGTTTAAAGATAATTTTTCTTTGCATGTAACTACATTTAAGTTAAATATTTCTTGGCCTTTAGAACGAGACCTTGTATTTAAAAAGTAAAGGCATGGTCTACATTACAAAATGAAAAGAATCTCACTATTATACAAAGGTTTAAACTACGATTTAAATGTTTTAATAGTAATTTGCTACACAGTATAAGAAAAATCAGAAAACAATTTGCACTGTCACTAATTATTATGTTTAGAAGTCCATACAAAGACATTGTTTCATTTTGCTTAGAATAACAAAAACCTCATCCATATAATGGTTAAGGAAAATAGTAGTTTAAAACATTCCAGCCAGATGTTAACTGCTAATGAACTGCAGCAGCCTGGCCTCAGAAAAAATGATAAATCCAGAGTACAGTCTTTGAAAAGAATCTCTCAATTAAGGGTTGAACCTGGACTAAAGCCATGTGCTCACTGATACAAAAACCAGGAGGGCTTAGTAGGAGCATTGGATGGCCTGTGTTTAAAAAATGTTTGAAAATTTAAGCTACTGTTGTTACTATGTGAATATAAAACTGTTCATATTGTATTATCAATAAGAAAGAACCAGGTTTCTTTCAGTTATGTGGGATAGTGTTTGTGTCTTTGATTATAGTCTTTTTTAGGAGTAGGATTGGAAATGGAACCTTTTATTTAATGATTTTGAGTGATTTGGATTCACTTGGATGATATGACTAAGCTATTTGCCGATTAGAAGCCTTGCTTCACGGAGGTTGTTTAGGTCACCTCTGCTTTTTTTTTTTTTTCCATTTCCTTTCTTAGGCTAAATGCATGTTTATTATTAGCATAAACGAAGGCAAACAAGACTAATTAGGGAGCAACAGTTTGGAGGAATAAGGGTGACTGTTTCCAAGTGGTTTCAAATGAAACCACCGTTGCTGAAAATTCATAGCCATGCCTGGTTGTGCCTTGAACTTTTGTTGCAATTCTTAGATTCTTTTCATTATTAGGTCACCATGTTTTGATGTCTCCAAACTTTGACTTGCACACAGCAATAATATAAACATTATTCAGTATTTAAAGAATTAACTGGACCAATGTAGGTGATATTAATACACCACATATGTTCATAGCCCTTACCTTCTCCCTTTATGGTATACAGAGAAAAGATAAAAGATAAAAATACAATGGTAAATAATCCTACCAAATTCAGAGGGGTTTGTCATCTAATATTTCCATTCATTTATGTTTAATAGAGATGATTGTAGCCAATTGATCAAGACTTAACCTTGTGCGGAGCCCCAGATTAGTATTTGATACAGTAAACGGAACAATGGAAGGCTCTCTATAGCTTCCCCCCCTTTGTAACCAATTTGGTCTATAACTTGTATGAAAGCCCCTTCCCACCCCCCCACCCCCGCCCCCATGCCTCAACTTCTGTTTCTAAAATGAGGGTAAGAGCAGCTGTTCCTTTAAATTCACAGGGCTGAATGTTAGATTAGCCAAATACATCAGTTCTCTGACCTTCCTGTTAGGAGTTTTTGGAAAAGTTTAGGGCAAGTGTTTAGCAAGAAAGTAGGTAGGGTAGGAAAATAAATTAGTAATCAGGGAAGAGTCTGTGACTGCATGAGATTGTAACTGTATTGGTAGCCATGAGAACAGTAAGGAGACAGCTGTATTTGTAGACACGAACTTTATCTATTTATTACAGATAAACTGTAAAGTGACGCAAGGGAAAAGGTTAACTGATGAAGACTATTTAAGATACATTCTGGACACCGAGATTTGGAGATTACTACTGAAAAATATGGACTTAAAGTTGTACTAGGATTTATGTGAGAGTAAAAGATACCCCCTTTTTATAATCAAGTACCTAGGTGTTTTATACACATCATCTCTAACCTCATGGTAACTTTGTAAAACAGGTTTATTATTATTATCATTTCAGTTTTGCAGAGGAAAGTATTGAGGCTCAGTGAATTTATATAATATGATCAAAGACAAATTGCTTATGAATGGAGTTACCTGGATTCCAGCTCAGATGGATTTGATTCACAGTATGTAGATGCATTTTCCACACTGCCTTGCTGTTGCCTGTGGTGCGATGTACTCAGTATTGCAGATATAGGGAGCACACTGGAGATGGGTCCAGCCTCAGCATTCTGTGATCTTTCTGATATCCTAAAATACGAAATGAATGGAAATGAATGATAATTTTTCATGTTTATGCCTAATAATTTGAGTTGAATGTTTTTTCATGGGTTGGCAGATTTTATACCCTTTGGCAAGATAATGATTGTTTTCTCTAGTTCCGTTCATTCAAAGCAAAGGGTTGGATGCTTAGGAAACAGAAAGCTCTAGGTATAGTCCTTAGGTTTAATTCATTTACAGTTTAGTTGTGGGTATTGGGTTAACCTAAAAATAGGAACATCACACAAAAGTAGCATATACAAATTCTTCCAAAGAATATGAAAAGAGAGAATATTTCCCAACTTCTTATACAAGGCCAGAGATCAAAGTAAATGTGCTTCCTTGATACCAAATCTGACATGGACATTACAAGAAAAGGGAAGTACAGGTTAATCTTCCTCATGAACTTAGATGCAGACAATTCTTAACAAAACTATTAGTAAATTTAATTCAGTAAAAATAGGATGATAAATAGGGTATAGGATAATATATCATGGCCAAGTTGAGTTTATTCCAAGAATTTCAAGTTTCATTTATCAAAAGAAATCAATGTAATTTACCATATTGACAGAATAAAATGTAGTAATCTTGATACAGGAAAGCATTTGATAAAATTTAACATTTTAATCATGACTAAATGACTGTAAATGACTCTAAATGACTATAAATGACTCTCTCTAAATTAGAAAATAGAATTCAATATGGTGGCTACCTTTTGGGAATTAGGGAAAGAAATGATTAGGTAGGGATGTAAAGGGTCTAGAGTTTTGGCAATACTTCTTTCTTGACCTTGATGGTGGTTCCAAGGGCATTCTATTTGTGACAGATTATTGATCTTTATGCTTTATATACTTTTCTCTCTGTGTCTTTTTAAAAAAAGTAAGGCTTCCTTCAATCCTAGAACCAACCACTGTTAAAGATTTTTTGTGTGAGTCCTCTAGAAATACTCTGTTCACTGTAATATATGCATATGTTTCCCCTTTTGCTGATTTACATAGGAACATTTTATGTGTGTAAATACAGGAATATATATATATATATATATATACACACACACACACACACACATGTGTACATATACATAGATCACTTAAAATATAAATTGAGAATTTTTCTCTCAAATATAAATTGAGAATTGTTCTATATTAACACACATAAAGAATCTTTTAAATGTAGATTCTTTTTAATTGCTTTCTTGTTTAATATTATGTCATACCATAATTTGTTTGGTCTTATAATTAGATACAGTTTAATACTTAATATTATTTTTCAGGGTTTCCTAGGTGGCACTCGTGGTAAAGAATTCACCTGCCAAGAACTTACCATAATTTATTTAACCAGACATCTATTATGGAAATTTAGGTTGTTTCTAGCTTTCCACTATTATAAAAAAGGCTCTGATGAATATTCATGAAGATTTTTTTCACACTTGATCAATTCTTTCCTTATGATTGGATTAAAGGCATTTTCATTTTAGTAATAAATAGACTTTATTTTTTAGAGCCGTTTTGGCTTCACAGCAAAATTGACCAGAAAGTACAGAGATTTTCCGTATACCCCTTGCCTCCACACATGCATAGTCTTCCTTATTATCAACATTCTCCACCAGAGGGTACATTAGTTACAAGTGATGAACCTATATTGACATATTACAGTCACCATTTATGTTACGTTTAGCTCTTGAGGTTGTACCCTGTATGGGTTTGGACAAGTTTATGTAATGACACATATCCACCATTGTACAGAATAGTTTCACAGCCCTAAAAATCCTCTATGTTCTGCTTGTTCTTCCTTCTCTCCTCCCTACCCCTGGTGACAGTTGACCGTTTTACCGTCTCCATAGTTTGATCTTTTCCAGAATGTCATGCAGTTGGAGTCATACAGTATGTAACTTTTTGATTGGCTTCTTCCACTTGGTAATATGCATTTAAATTTCCTCCATGTCTTTTCGTATCTTGATAACTCATTTCCATTTAGTGGTAAGTGATATTCCATTGTATGTTTACCCATTTACCTACTGAAGGATATCTTGGTTGCTTCCAAGTTCTGTTAGTTTTGAATAAAGCTGCTGTAAAATCCATGTGCTAGCTTTTGTATTGACATAATTTTTAAACTCCTTTGGGTAAATTCCAAGGAATGCAATTACTAGAGTGTATTATATGTTAAGAATATGTTTAATTGTGAAGAAAACAAACTGTCTTTCAAAGTAGCTGTACCATTTTGCATTTTCACCAACAATGAATGAGAGTTCCTACTGCTCCACAACCTTGCCATTGTTTGGAATTCTGGCTTTCAGCGATTTTAACTGGTGTGTATAGGTATTTCATTGCTGTTTTAATTTGCACTTCCCCAATGATACATGATGTGGAGTAATCTTTTCATATGCTTATTTGTCATCTGTATATCTTTCTTGATGAGGTGTCTGTTAAGGCCTATTTTTTAATCAAACTATTTGTATCCATATCATTGAGTTTTAAGAGTTTGTTGTATGCTCTGGATGACAGTCCTTTATCAGATATGTCTTTTGCAAATATTTTCTCCCAATATGTAGTTTCTTTTTTTATTCTTTTGACATTGTGTTTGGTGGAGTAGAAATGGTTAGTTTTAATGAAGTTGGTAATTAATTCTTTTATTCATGGACTGTGCATTTAGTGTTGTATCTAAAAAATCATCACCAAATCCTAGGTGATCTCGGTTTTCTCATATGTTATTTTCTAGGAGTTTTATAGTTTTATGCTTTACATTTAGGTCTGTGATCCAGTTTGAGTTAATTTTTGTAAAGGTTTAAGGTCTGTGTTTAGATTCATTTTTTTGGGACATGGATGTCCAGTTGTTCTAGCACCACTTGTAGAAAAGACTATCTTTGCCCCATTTTTTTGCTTTTGCTCCTTTATCAAAATATCACTGACTATATTTATGTAAGTCTATTTTTGGCCTCTCTATTCTGTTCTGTTGATTGAACTGTCTCTTCTTTTGCTAACCACACTGTTTTAATTATAGTAGCTTTATAGTAAGTCTTGAAGTTGGATAGTGTCAGTTCTCCAGTTTTATTCACCTCCTGCAACATTATGTTGGCTATTTTGGGTCTCCTGCCCCTCCATTTAAACTTTAGAATCTGTCGATAACCACAAAATAGCTTGCTGGGATTTTGATTAGGATTGCATTGAATCTATAGATCAAGTTTGGAAGAACTAATGTCTTGACATTGTTGAGTCTTCCTATCCATTAACATGGACTATCTCTTCAGTTATTTAGTTCTTTTATTTTGTTCATCAGTTTTTTAGTTTTCCTTGTACTGATTGTATTTTATTTGATTTAGTTAAGTATTTCATTTTTTGTTTGCTGATGTTAATAATTTTGTGTTTTAAATTTCAAATTCTACTTGTCATTGCTGTTATATAGGGAAGTGACTGACTTTTGTATATTAATCTTGTATCCCACAGCCTTGTTATAATTGCTTTTTAGTTCCAAGAGTTCTTTGGTTGATTTTTTAAAAATTTTTAACCTAGATAATCATGTCATCTGTGAACAAAGACAGTTTTATTTATTCCTTTGCAATCTACATAGCTTTCATTTCCTTTTCTCATCTTACTGCACTCACTAGGACTTCCACTATGTATTGAAAAGCAATAGTAAGAGGGGACATCCTTGCTTTGTTCCTGATTGCTTTAACTTTTGAAATTCATTGTCAAATTGTCATCTAGGAAGATTTTACCACCTACAGGTGACCCTTGAACAACACAGTGGCTAATCTTCATATAACTTATAATTGACCCTCCCTATATTCAGTTCCTTTGCATCCATGGGTTCAACCAACACAGACAGATGGTGTAGTACTATAGCATTTATTATTGAAAAATATCTGTGTATAGGTGGACCTGTGCAGTTCAGACCCATGTTGTTTAAGGGCCAGTTGTAATATGCAGTAACATTGCATGAGAGTCCATTTCCCCACAGCCTTACTAACATTCTATCAATGTTTTAATTTTCCCATTCTGATAGATGCTATCATAGGTATATGTTTGATTATTAGATAGTTTAAACAACTTTTCTACATTTTTTATGAGTCACTTACATTTTTTGACTCTGTATGTTTACTTAGCTCATTTGCTCCTGGAGTACTCATTAATCATCTTCTTACTACTCTCTCCCTATCTCCCTATCTATCTATCTACATAAAGCATTAACATATTTTATGTTGTCAATATCCATCCCTTTTCAAACCAGTTTTCTGTTTGATTTCTTTGAAACTAATAATTCTGGAGCAAAAATCACTTTGGTCATATTTAAACAAATACATTGCAGCCATGAAATTAAAAGACGCTTACTCCTTGGAAGGAAAGGAGTTGGTCTGTGACCAACCTAGACAGCATATTAAAAAGCAGAGACATTACTTTGTTAATAAAGGTCTGTCTAGTCAAGGCTATGGCTTTTCTGGTAGTCATGTATGGATGTGAGAGTTGGACTATAAAGAAAGCTGAGCGCAGAAGAATTGATGCTTTTGAACTGTGGTGTTGAAGAAGACTTTTGAGAGTCCCTTGGACTGCAAGGAGATCCAACCAGTTCATCCTAAAGGCAATCAGTCCTGGGTGTTCATTGGAGGGACTGATGTTGAAGCTGAAACTCCAATATTTTGGCCACCTGATGCAAAGAGCTGACTCATTTGAAAAGACCCTGATGTTGGGAAAGATTGAAGGCAGGAGGAGAAGGGGACAACAGAGGATGAGATGGTTGGATGGTATCACCGACTCAATGGACATGAGTTTGAATAAACTCCGGGAGTTGGTGATGGACAGGGAGGCCTGGCGTGCTGCGGTTCATGGGGTCGCAGAGTTGGACATGACTGAACGACTGAACTGAACTGAACTGATAGGATGGGATCATTGTATGTATGTATGTTCAATTTTATCTTCCTTGAGTTGAAATTACTCTACCCCTTTTAATTTCATTTTGAAGTAAAGCACTTGGACACAAATAGCCTGACAGACTCAGGGATTTTTAAAGATTTCTCAGAAATAAGCCACCTGCTTCATTAAATGAACCCCAGGGCTCTTAGGTCTACCACATGTTTGACCTCATATCTTTGGAAGCTTATTCAAGGGAACTAAAATTACTACTGATTTGTATTATAAGTAGGAATATTTTCCTAATAGTAAGATATGTACTTTTGAATCATGAATAATGAAATTTAGCATCTGTTTAGCACTTGGAGAAATTCAAAGAACTTTACAGTGATCCATGTGCCAGGCCACTTAACTCTACAAAGTAAAGTCTGACTGCCAGTCTCAGACCATAGTCTTAACCTCTCAGAGACTTCTTGGAGAGTAGTTAGAGGATCATTTACTTGACACTGTTATATAAAAAAGGTAAGGCAGGTTTTATTTTTATAACATGTTGATGTTACTTCTACTTCCCTGTAAGGTCTAAAAACACCAAACAGCAAAGACAGCAGCAACAACATCACAAAATTTTTGGAGGGCATAGTCATTAGGTAGTTGGACCCAGGTTCATTCAGCCCTTCTAGGACTTGAGCGAGGCACTGGTAATTGACAGTGGAGATGCCTTTTCAATATTGAAGGACATATAAATCTGTTGAGAATAAAAAAAGTGCACCTAGTCTGGCAGAAAGGAAATCTTAAAAACTTCTCTCCCTGAAGAAAGAGGCGATCGTATCACTTTCTTGTCAGCGTCTTTCCAATGTCTGGTGTAAAGGAGGCAATTAATTGGATTGGATTAAATTAGTGAATTATCACTTACCATCACATGCTAAATAGCCATTTCCCTCTGTTATTAGTATTACATTTGAATGACTTAAAGAAAAACACAACATGAATACTTTGTTCCAAAGAAAACAGTATCTTCTCGTAGGAAAATGCATTTATTTTTACTCTGAGAGTATGTGACTGAAAAACAGACCTGGGTCTGATTCAGGCTGCCACTTCTCTCCAGGTGTGCAAATAAGGGGAAGGCTTTGTCTCTGGGTCTCAGTTTCCTCACTGGCAAAATAAATTTGAATATAGACTACTAAACCTTTGAGGACCCTTTAGCACTAGGATTCTGTGATCTAAGGGGTAAATAAATTCCTAAGACTATGATTTTTTGAAGAGTTGCCTAATAATAATTAAACTCATGCTTGTATGATCCAAATCTTCTGTTGGATTTTTCAAGATTCTGGGTTTTAGTAACAAATCATTATTGAAAAAAAACAAACACTAGAAAGCTATGTTCAAACCCTAATGATATTGGAACACTGTGGGTAAGGTACTTGTTATAGTGTAATAATGTAACATGACTCTCCTAGTATTGCTAATTGATATTTTTGTCCCTGTGAAAATACCTACCGCATTTCTTTTTTCTCTTTCCTAGAATTACTTTGCTTAATAAACTTGGCAATTGGGAATTTGTTGGATAAAATAAACTTTATAATTTTAGTGTCCACTAGATGGAGATACTGGAGTAACCAAGCTTTTGATTGACCACACACATTTTTACTTCTGGGTAGATGCTCTTAGTTTTAATTAAAATAAATGAATAAGTGAAAAAGGAAAATAAAAAGAAAGGAACAATAAAAAAGTAAGGGTGAGAACTGAGAATGGAATCCTGCTCCCATGGTTCTGAGAAAAGATTCAGATATACCGTAAATCACTGTGAAGTTTTTCAAAGTTGTACTGCATATTTCCTGCCGTTAAAACTAAGTGCAATAACCTAATTTGCAAGTACCCACACCCCTTGAAGTGATGGTGTTTAATTTAGTACCTTTGAAAAATTTAATGAAAACTCATGAGAAAGTCTCATTTATCAAGTTTTCCCTATTTCTCAAATTAGATTTTTAGACTTAGTCTTTATAGACATAATTTTTATTTTTTAAAATATTTTTCCCTATTAAAATTTTAGTAGTTCACTCTCTTAAAGGCGTGTTGAGCAATTTATAAGTTTTACTTTTTCAGTGTTGGGATGCATTTTAGCAAGACTATTATGACTTTTTTGCAACTTAATTATTCTAAGTCCTTTGATTATAAAAGCAAGAGGTTGGGGTCAAATTCTAGATGAAAATGCTAGGAGTGAGACTAGAAAAACAGTACATTTGTGAACTATTTTACTGAAGTCAGTAAGCAGTGAATATGTAGCCATTTAAAAATAATTTAATAATAGTTTATTCAGGTATCCCCCAAGTGAATAACCAAGGAAAAAATATTTCTCAAGTTACATTTTTCTTGGTTTTTGAGTATACAGATGCTTTAGAAGTCCTACTGGAGATTAGAGTTTGGATGAACAGATATAATTTCTTAATTTTAATAGTAGCAAAATTGGTAAGGGATCAGAAGATAGGAAAGGAACTTGGCCTGATCGTGAAGACTAAGGGTGAAATGAAAAGAAGATGATTTCAGCTCAGCATCTCACAGCATGGTGTGGTGGGAAGAGCATGGCCTCTGGAGTTGACCAGACCTTGGATTCCTAGCTTATACCCTTGAACTCTGTGACCTTGGGATATTATTTAACCTCTGAACTTATTTGTGTGTAAAATTGGGGTAATAATATTTGCCCAGTAAAGTTGTTGCCAAGATTAATGTACATAAATACATAGCCTAACTCATAAGTGGTAATGATCACTATTATTATCATCACCAGATTATTAAGATTATAATAATAGTTTATAATTCTCATTCCAGTTAACAAAAGGTATATTTTCTCTGCATACGAGGTACTCTGGGTCACTAGAAAATGACTAGGCTGGTTTCATTAGAAGCCTTTTTTTTTCTTTTTAACTCTAGATGCAGAGTTCCATGACCACCAAATGGATTTAGGATAGTAAAAAGAACATTACTTTTCATTTCTGTATTCAACAATGTTTATTGAGCCAAGCACTGTACTAGAACTGGGCCCAGAGCAATAAGAATAGGCAAGGAGCTTATATTCTAGAAGGGGGAGACAGATATTGAATATAAGAAACAAATGGGCAAGATACTTTCATATATATTAATTTCTATAAGGAGAATGAAATTTAGCAATGATAGAGAATGACTTGGAGAAAGATTACATTTGGTTATGTGATTAGTACAAAGAATTAAAGTAAGAGAAGGGAGAAAGAGAAAAAATGACCAATGAAACAATTACCAGTTGTTGGTAAACCTGAGTTTTATTGTGGGTAGCAATAACTTCATGATGTAGGGAGTGACATTTAAGCTGAAGCATATTATTATACATTTTGTTTATTATTTGCTATTTTGAACCTTTCTTCTCTGGATAAAGTCCCACTCTGTTGGTTTGCAAAATATTCCTCTTGAGGAAATCGGTGATGCTCTTTGGATGCAGGCTTGCTGGTTCTGCCCGTAAGAAGTCATCTGCAGGTACAGAGAGCCATGAGAGAGAGGGGGCCATGTGGTGGATCAGGCTCCTTCACGGCCTTGGCAGGTGGGCTTCTCTCCCCGTTCTGTGGAGTGTCTAAGGGCAGGTGAAAGTGGAGTCATTCGGTGGCCCTCAAGGGCAGCGTTGGATGTTTCTGGATTGGGATGTTTGAGCGAGATTTCCAAACTTTGCTTTTTTTTTTTTCTCCCCCTGGACTTTGTTGAATCTCCTTTCCCATTTTTTATGTGAGTTCCAGTTGGAGCTCAGGGTCGGGAACAGGAGTACAATTTGCCTCACTCTGTCTGAAAGTGAAAGTCACTCAGTCGTGTCCAACTCTTTGTGACCCCGTGGACTATACAGTCCATGGGATTCTCCAGGCCAAAATACTAGAGTGGGTAGCCTTTCCCTTCTCCAGGGGATCTTCCCAACCCAGGAATCGAACCCAGGTTTCCCGTATTGTGGGCGGATTCTTTTACCAGCTGAGCCACAAGGGAAGCCCAAGAATACTGGAGTGGGTAGCCTATCCCTTCTCCAGTGGATCTTCCCAACCCAGGAATCGAACCTGCATTGCAGGCGGATTCTTTACCAGCTGAGCTATGAGGGAAGCCACCTGTCTAGGGAATCATAGATAGTCATTATTAGATTATAGCCTTACCATTCAGGAAAAAAAGTTAAAGAGGAAAAGCCATACCTATGAATTTCTAATCAAATTATTGCTTAGTATTTAAAAGATCCTGCTTTGCTATGAAATATAAAACACGGGATTGTAAAGCTATTCTGAAGCTGACCTACTGAGGTGCCAGACCTTTGACACTGGTTAGAGTTAGGTGTTGTAAATACTGCCAGTTGCCTTGTTACTTAATTTTTTACTATCAGCCTATTCTGTTGTCCAGTGTGGTATACTTCATGCTTTTTACTCTTAATTTACAACTTTATATTTCTCTGGTTATCATTTCACTGTTATATGACAAGAGATCCTATAGTAAGTGACTAAAATGAGTAATGTAAACGCCAGAGTTTCTATTGTTTTTCTTTTTAAATTTCGTCAAAAGTAAATCTTTTAGAGAGTAAAATTTTTCAGAGAAGGAGGTGGACTTGTTTTTTGGGTGTCTGAAGGGCAAAGTTAACATTTGCTAAAGTTTCATGTCACACATGTGGACCATTCAACTGCCAGTTTGGCAATTTGACATGTTAAAGTAATTTACCCTATAATTAAATTATTTAGCATGGAGTATCATAACTTCTTTGGAGCAATAGTGGGAGCAGGAGTGGGGAATCCCATTGAATTTCATTTCTTATAATAAACATTAAAGTTCTTTAAATTCATCTTCTAGAAACCCAGGTTGTGCTGTTAATACTCGGGTGCCCTGCTTTGTATCAGCAACAGTATGGTCTTACTAAGGACAACATAAGAGGAGTTTGGCTTTTTTTAGGTATCACTTTCAAATGATACATTTTAATGAGTGCCACCCAGGTTCTCTTTGACCAATATATTGATTTAATTATTTTAAGCATGCAAATAAAATATAATTGTTTCAAAGATCTTGGGTAACATCCCACATAAGAAGACATTGTGGGCTATTAACCAGTTGTTAATTTTGACTGTGTTTATTTAAATCAAGTGGGAACAGAGCCCTGTGGAACTTTATGTGTGGTCAGCAAAGCCCATAATCTCCTATAATTTAAGTAAGTTACAGAGAAGGTAAAATTGGTCATGACTCCTGTGGTTACAAGGATATTCAGAGAATATCTGATTGTTCCTTCTTATAAAATTGTATTATTGCTTTGTAAAATACATGCAAAAATTCAAGCAGTCCGTAAAATTTAAAATATTTTAAATTCTACATGCTGTAGAGAAGTCTACAAATACAAAAATAAGAAAGTGCTGCTTTATATAATTTAAGTTGTATTTATGTTCATTTTTATGACTTAAAGTATTTGTCAGTTTTTATAAATATCTTAATTTTTCAAATAAAGTTGCTATAATTAGGAAAAGAAAATTCGATAAAGTAAGAAATTTATCAGAAAAAAGTTTAAATGTACATTTTTCCTTTAGGAATAATTCACAGAAATCTATGTTTTAATGCAGGATACTTTATATTTAGCCATTTTCATTGATTTGCTTAAAGTTTTTTTGCATAATATTGTATTATGACACATTATTACTTGTTGACAGCAGAGTTGAAGATCACACATATAGTTAGGTTCTCTTGTTGTTGTTGTCGTTTTGGCCATGCTGTGCAGCTTGCAGGATCTCAGTTCTCCAACCAGGGATTGAACCCAGGCCTCAGGAGTGAAAGCACTAATTCTAACCACTAGACCACCAGGGAACTCCTAGATGGATTGTCAATGTAGCACGTAAAGTTTTTTCTCAACTTTTATTAATTAAAATTTATTTTTTTAGTTGATGTATAGTTGATTTACAATGTTGTGTTACTTTCTGCTATACAGCAAAGTGACTCAGTTATATATACATTTATTTTCACTTTCTTTTCCATTATGGTTTATTCCAGGATATTGAATATAGTTCCTTGTGCTATATAGTAGAACCTTGTTGTTTATCCATTCTTTGTGTAATAGTTGACATCTAGTAATCCCATCCCCTTAGCAACCACAAGTCTGTTCTCTGTGAGTCTTCTCAACTTTTTATTACAAGAAAATTTCCAAATGTATAGAAAAAGTACATGAATAGGCAATGATCATGCATATGTCTTTCACCTCAGTCCTCATAAGCATTTTGCCACATTTGATTAATCTTTTTTCTACTTTTTCCCCCTGTACCATTTGAGAGTTAATTGCAGACATAGTCCCTAAATACTTCATCTCCTGAGAACAAGTCATTATTCAACACAACCAATATAATTTTCACATAGATACAATACTATTACCTAGCATGCATATTAGTTTGTATCCATATTTTCCAATTGCCCTAATAATAATGTCTTTTACAGCTTCTCCTCTGTGTTTTTCTTTCTTTCCTGATCCAATCTTTGCATTTAACTGTCATGTTTCTTTAGTTTAGGACTTCCTGGTGGCTCAGATGGTAAAGCGTCTGCCTACAATGTGGGAGACCCAGGTTCAATCCCTGGGTTGGGAAGATCTCCTGGAGAAGGAAATGGCAACCCACTCCAGTATTCTTGCCTGGAAAATCCCATGGACGGAGGAACCTAGTAGGCTACAGTCCACGGGGTTGCAAAGAGTCGGACACGACTGAACGGCTTCACTTTCACTTCACTTCTTTAGTTTTCTTTATTCTAGAACAATTCTCAAGGTTTCTTAGTTTTTCATGGCCTTAACATTTTTGAAGAGTCTAGACCTCTTTTCTTTTCTCAAGTTCCCTCAGTATGGATGTGTCAAGATAGTTGCCTGATTATCAGATCAAGATTCACTACCCACCCCCCAGAAATACGTGGGTGATGTCCTTCTCAGTGAATCACATCATATGATTTAGGTTTATCCTGTAACAGAGTACATTATGCGAAATGCCAGACTGGATAAAGCATAAACTGGAATCAAGATTGCAGGGAGAAATATCAATAATCTCAGATATACAGATGATACCACCTTTATGGCAGAAAGTGAAGAAGAACTAAAGATGCTCTTGATGAAAGTGAAAGAGGAGAATGAAAAAGCTGGCTTAAAACTCAACATTCAGAAAACTAAGATCATGGCATCTGGTCCCATCACTTCATGGCACATAGATGGGGAAACAATGGAAAGAGTGAGAGACTTTATTTTTTGGGGCTCCAAAATCACTGCAGATAGTGACTGCAGCCATGAAATTAAAAGATGCTTGCTCCTTGAAAGAAAAGCTATGACCAACCTATACATCACATAAAAAACAGAAACATTACTTTACCAACAAAGGTCCATCTAATCAAAGCTATGGTTATTCCAGTAGTCATGTATGGATGTGAGAGATGGACTATAAAGAAAGCTGAGTGCCGAAGAATTGATGCTCTTGAACTGTGGTGTTGCAGAAGACTCTTGAGAGTCTCTTGGCTGCAAGGAGATTCAACCAGTCAATCCTAATGGAAATCAGTCCTGAATGTTCATTGGAAGGACTGATGCTGAAGGTGAAGCTCCAATACATTAGTCCCCTGATGCAAAGAACTGACTCATTGGAAAAGACCCTGATGCTGGGAAAGATTGAGGGCAGGAGGAGAAGGGGATAACAGAAGATGAGATGGTTGAATGGCATCACTGACTCAATGGGTATGAGTTTGAGCCAGCTCTGAGAGTTGGTGATGGACAGGGAGGCCTGGCCTGCTGCAGTCCATGGTTCACAAAGAGTTGGACACGACTGAGTGACTGCCTATCCAAAAGAATGTCTTAGGTTAAGTTTGTGACATAAATTCTCTTTTTTACAAAGGTGGATTAGTTTTGTTAATAATAGTTTAAAAATAGTCTATAAAGTCCTTTAAAAGTGAAAACAGATACTGTAACAATTTAGTCTTCTATTATGTGTTTTAATAACTACAATGTGTATTTGTTGAATGAAAACTACTGATGAGTTAAAAATCACAGATTCTCAAAGAATTTGTGAGAGAACTAAAATGATCGTTGTACTGCTATTTAAGTATTTTTTATGTTCTTCTTCATTGTTTTGTTTAGAAAACAAAATGTACTAAGCTTGGAATAAACTGTTTGAGATATCTAGCATAAAAATAACCCAAGCAAATATAATTTTAAACTGTCACTGTTTATATAGGGTCACATTATTTCAGTTGCTATCACTCAGGGTTTGTATATATCACATTTCAGTGTAATGACATGGGCAGGCTCCGAAGAAAATACCAGGCAACACGAATTTGGTTTGATTAACAAATATTTACATGTCTCTGTATCTCTAATTATTGTAATCTTTTAAGGGGTTTATGCTACATAGGCTTATTTCTTTCAAGCTTTGTGTTGGATTAAAAGAGGTTGATTAGTAGTATATCTAACTGTAAAAATGATACTGCAGTCTGTCTAGATAAATGTCGGATTTGAGCCAGAGCTTCTGCAGAGAACAGGTGGACTCAAGAGCCCTGCCATGGGCAGATGGCTGCCTGTCATGTGCATGCCGTCTTGTGTGTATTAACGTTTCCTTCCTTCCCAGGTGGGTAGTGTTGATAGAAGTCAGAGTGGTCATTTGATCTTTTAGGTTTCTCTAGTCATCTAGTTGGTACATTAAACGAAAGAAAAGATAAACAGTGCTGCCCTTTGCTCGTAAGGTTGATGCCTCATCTGTAGGAGGAGACTGGTGGTTGTATTGTTGGCTACCGAACCAGTCGTGTGTTTGCTCGCTCACCATCCGTGTCAGTTGGCATGCTTTTGTGGGATGGCCACCTGGAACTGTGGGTTAAGTCGGTAGTAAACTGTTTAAGGGACACCCTCCCCCTACTTCCCACCTGGCCTTGATCAAACTCCCTGGCCTATCTGACCACAACATTCACTACACTATTACGCTTATTATTTTGTATTAGAAGGATGTTTCCCTCTAGACTTTGGTGAGGTCTTCAAGCACAGAGGCTATCCCCCCTTCCCTGCCTTTTTAAAAACTGAAGTATAGTAGCTGAACAATATATGAGTTATAGGTATACAATACAGTGCTTCACAGATTTTAAAGGTTATGCTCCATTTATAGTTACAAAATATTGGCTATCTCCCCCATGTTGTAGAGACTATCCCTTTTTGATTCTTTGGTCCCCAGTGTGCAGTTTGGTGCCTAACTGAATTAAGAAAAAAATTGTGATCTCACTTGCAACGTGATAATTTGCTGATGATAATGTAAATAATTATTTGGGTTTTTATTTAGTATAACCATTTGAGAGTCTATCAATTTTGCAATTAAACTTAATCCAGAGGAGTTATTCATTTACATATGTTTATTAAAGAGTTGTTACCTTCTATGTAAGGCTGATCTACCAAATATCTCTCTTTCCTCTCCTATGGCTGTTATGCATTCTGAGTAGCTGGAGTCTGTGTCACACCAATTATTGAAAATGTGACTGTAAGTCCCTGGTTCCAGGCATTTGTGCCAGGGTTTTGTCTGTCTTATGCATATATGAAAGCATGTCTCATAAGTCAAAGCATGTGAATTAGCAGAACTGCCATGGTAATGGTATTAGTAAAGACTATCCCTCTTGGGGTCCAACTTAAACTTTTGAATTTTATCCCATGCCTCTTATATTTTCAGATGAAGGAGTATTACATAGGGAGGTGTTCAAGGGGCAAGACAGTCAGTGAAACTGGATCCATTCCTATGAAACTGGGTCCATTCCTATACTACATAAATGGCTACCCAGATAGAGGTTTTTCTAAAGGTGTAAATTTCTCTTTTTTAAAAATTTATTTTCAGTTGGAGGATAACTGCTTTACAATATTGTGTTGGTTTCTGCCGTATATCAAAATGAATCTGCCATAGGTATACACATATCCCCTCCCTCTTGAAACTCCCTCCCACCCCTCTAGGTTGTCAGCACCAGATTTGAGCTTCCTGCATCATGTAGTAAATGCCCACTGACTATTTAATTTTACATATGGTAATGTATATGTTTCAGTGCTACTCTCTCAGTTCGTCCCACCCTCTCCTTTCCCCACCATGTCCACAACTCTGTTCTCTGTGTCTCCTTTGCTGACCTGCAAGCAGGATCATCACTAATATCTTTTTAGATTCCATACATATGTATGAGTATATGATACTTGTCTTTCTCTTTCTGATTTACTTTACTCTGTATATTAGGCTCTAGGTTCATCCGCCTTATTAGAATTCAGTCAAATGTGTTCAAAGGTGCAAATTTCTCTTGATGAGGTGGAAATATCTCTTTTATCCCCAGCTGTATTCTTCATACTTATATAAAATCTCATGCTCTCTTAGTTTAATTTTCTTAGTTTAATTTTTCCTAGTTTCCTCTCTATTGGAGAAAGGAGATAGGTATTATATAGCCTTTACATATTGTTATAAAGTAGTTAAGTGGGAGTTTTTGCTTGTTGAACAGAAATTTAAGATCAATGATGTATTTTCTAATTGTAGTATTTAATTAAAATATGTAAATATTGACTAAAAGTAATGGCAGTGAGAATATGAACAATTTTTAAGTGTGAGTTGTAGTTTTGAGGCTAGTTGATGAGCTGTGGGTTCCTAGAGCCATAAATAGACGTGGACAATAGCCTCTATCTTAAATGGGGGAAAACATATTTTTACAAACTCCAGGTTTTTTGTGATTTCATCAAGAATGATTATAGTTTCCTTGAGATTTAGTTTTCTTATTATAAAACCCAGTGCATTCTCATTAAAAAATACTGGGGAATTTAAAAGTATGTTAAAATTAAATTAAAAAATAACCCATAATCTTAACAACTCATTGGACTCATTGTCATCTTGAGTACTGTGAAGAAAATAAAATCTTTATACCTTCTGAAAATATTACGATTCAAAGAACCCACATTTAGTGCACGCATTGATCCAATTAGCAAAATTTATAGAATGTTTACTTTGTACCAGGCACTTTTCTAGGCACTGGAGATAGTGTAGTGACAAAAAAGTGCTTTCTTTCTTCAAGTTTACATTTGATTAAAAGGAGACAGAAAATAAAGGAAAAGATAACATAAGATGGTAAAATTCTCGAAGAAAAACAAAGCGAGGTGTGAGGTGGAGAGTGGTAGGGGGTGTTAATATCTTTTAAGGGGATGAGGGAAAGTGTCTGGTAAGGTGACATTTGAGTAGATATTTCAGAGCAAGAACTTTGCAGGCTGTGGGAATGGTAGGTGGAAAGAAGTGGAGTGGCGTGGGATATTGATTCCTGGTTGGCCAGTAACTATGGCCAGCATTTATTGTGCACTAACTGTATTCTAGGCTTTTAAAATTTTTACAACAACCTGATGAAATGAGTAATTTTTGCAACTCACATTTTGCAGATGAGGAAACTGATATGTTTTAACCACTATGATATTCTAATAAGTGCTATGACAGAGCCCAGAGTTAGAGTATGTAACTCAACTCTAGGAGGCTATGAAAATTTCCCAGAGGAGTTGCTGCTTGACTTTAGTCTCAGTGAAAGAGCAATCAACCACAGTTAACTGAGAAGAGTATAGAATTCTGGTCTCATTTACCCTCCTGTCATATGCCCAGAACCTATAATAGTACCTTTCCAACAGTTGGTACTCAGTACGTGTTTGTTGAATGAGTGCAGGTAGAATAGCATTTGCAAAGACATGGAGGCATAGAGAGTTTAGGATTATCAGAAAACTGGAATTAGTTTATTTTGACAGGAGCACTGACTATGTGTTCAAAGCAGCAGGAGCTTCTGGCAGAAGAAATAAACAGGGGTCAGATCATAAACCTATTTTTATGAAAAGGCAATGAGGTACTTTTTCAGTAGCACATATATACTAAAAATTGAGAAGCTATGGAGGAGATGGTCTTGGAGCCTGGGGAATGAGAAAACAGAATTATGTGACTATTTCTCTCTCTCTAAAAGAGAGAGAGAGAGATAAAAGTGGCTGGGACTTTGGAGGAAGGAGGGATATGACCTATTTTTACCACACTTCTGACATCCAATGTGTGGCATTTTTCTGACACCAACCAGTTTTCTAGCTCTCCAGATACCGTCTGGGTATCCTTCAATCCGTTCAATTCAGTTTTAACACTCCCTGGAGTTAGTGTCAGATCCTAAAAGTTAAGGACTCAGTCCCACAAAACTGACCACTTAAGATGCCAGGTGCAAGTCTCAGGTTGTCATGTCACCTGTCCTTTTGACCAGCCAGCTATAAAATTAAAGGTTCCCACAACTCCCTCTTCAGGTTCAATAATTTTCTAGAGTGACTCAAAGAACTCTAGAATACTTACTATTACTCTATAATTATCATTACTGGTTTATTATAAACAATGCAACTCAGGAATGGCCAAATGGAGGAGATGCATAGGAGAAGGTACTGGGTGAGAAAGGATCACAGAACTTCTGTGCCTTCTTCATGTGTGCTAACCTGCCAGCACTTTGATGTGTTCACCAAATCAAAAGTCTCCAAATCCTGTTATTTAGAGTTTTTTGGGTTTTTTTTTGATGGAGACTTCATTATGTAAACACAATTGATTAAATCATGGTCTGTTGGTTACTGATTTAATTCTAGCCCCTGTCTCCTCCCTGGAGGTGACGGTGTGGGAGTGGGTTGGGCTGAAAGTCCCAGTAACTCTAGTCCATGCATTGCTCTTTCTGGGGACCAGACCCCATTCTGAAGCTATGTGGGAGCCTCTAGTTACCTGTCTTCTCATTAGCATATGAAAGACACTCATCACTCCAGAGGATCTAAGGGCTTTGGGTTTTAGAACAAAAATCAAGTATGTATTTTTTATTACATTACAAAGGGTAAGTTAGGGATAGGGAGAGGAGACCTGAGAGTGCAAAGAAAGAACTAGGATTCAATCAGAGTTGGAGAGACTTCAAAGGGTGGCTCAGAAGAGAAGTATTAGATATGCTTATTAGAGAGGGGAGAATTGAGAAGGGCTTTTTCTTGCGAGGAGAGAAATTAAAGAGGGAATAGGATGAATCCATAAGGGGAAAGGGCCACATTCCTATAACTGAAGACATGACTGCTTTGGCCTGACTCTGTGACAGGTTAGATTTTTAGCCTCACTATCAAGGACTAGAGAATCTCAGCATAGTTTAAGGCTGAAAGTATTAGGAATCAGATTTTTCTATGCAGATTGTAGGAAAGTTGTTAATATTTAATGAAAGGAAAGCTGGATTCATAAATAAGCATTGACCTATAAACTATGTATCTGTAGATTGCTATCTACTCTTCCCCTACTATTAGTTAATTTAAGTTAAAGTTTCTTAAAATTTTGGACCATGACTCATGTAAAATGTGTTTTATATTGCAATGTAACATGTAATATACAGGGGCAAACACACTCTGAAAAGTTTCACAAAACAATGCTTACCTTTTCTACTTGCAGTGCTTTCCATTCCATTCTCTTGAAAAGTGAAAGTGAAAATGTTAGCCACTCAGTCATGTCTCATTCTTGGCGACCCCATGGACTGTCCATGGAATTCTCCAGGCAAGAATACTCTCTTAGCTTCTATTTAAAAAACATATTTTGAACCACTAAATTGATTCCATAGTTAGGTAATGGGTTGTTACCAGTTGTTTGAAAACAATTGGTCTATTGGTTTCCTGAAATTTGTTGTTTAGTTGCCAAGTCATGTAATTAAGATAAACTAAAAATCACTATGAAGAAGAAGTATAGAAGCAAAGTAAAAGGGTAAAGGTCTTCTGTCCCAGGGCCTCAGTTCAAGATAGGGAACACCAATCCCTTCAATAATGGCAGCACACAGAAGTGGAAGGAAGAATGTATCTAAATGCAGCATAAGAGGGAAAGTAAGTGGTATTTCACACTCTCCAAGATGTGCCAATGTCATGATATGATTGAGCAGTGATTGAGCAGTTTCAGGGTTTCTATTTGGTACATATTCATTTCTTTGGTGCAGACTTCTGTCTTTAATGTGGTAGATTAATAGGAGAACAGGATGTTGACATTATATATTCATTCATTTATTCATTCAACATTCATTTTTATCAGATAGGGTAGATATTAGAAATACAGAGGTGAACAGACACATGCTCCCTCCCTTCATGGAGCTTAGACAAATGGGAGAGACCAACGTTAAACAAACACACACAAGTATCTATATACAGATTGTAATAAATGCTGTGAAAAAAATAGACTATGAGAAAGAAAAATGGGAAGAACCTAGTTTACATGGGGAGGGGCAGCTTTTAGGGAAGACTTCATGGAGTAAGTTGAGATGTGAAACTTGAGTTGGAGTTAGGCAAACATGACTTACTTTTCAAAGTAACTATGTCATATTTTGTCATAAGCACAGAGTATTCCAGAATGCTTTGAAAAGCTAAAACTTAAGCTGTAGGAATAAGTAATATATCCTCCCAGAAGAAGTGGAAGGAAAGACTCGTGAAGTGGGGAGAGAAAGAGAGCAGAGCCATCCAAGGCACTGGTGGTCAGGACAGTTGCTGATGTTGCAGGCTAATGTCTGGTCCAAGGATGAAGAGTCCAGCATTTATTAATACCTTGCAAAGCAGCCAGGGACCATCCTTACTCTGGTATCTCTTGGAAACGGTCATTATCTTTTTCTCCCCTTCTTTTCTGTTATCCCATTTAAGACAATGTTAATGACTCCCATTCCATGTTTTGACGGTGAGTAAAGTGGATGGGTGTGTTTTGTGACAAATTACCTTACCAACTGAGTATATATCCTGGGCTAGGTTAGTTTCTGTTTCGTTAGAAATTATTTGCCCTTCCTTGAAACCTTCTGCCAATAGTTTGCTGAACTATTGGCTGGCATTTCTGTATTTAGATCCAGGAGAGTGTTTCTGTTTTCATATTAGTCTTTTGTTGAACCCAGTAGTTATGACATTTATAACTTTGGGGAGTGTCAGGAATGACTACATGTTGGTACTCAACAAGGAATGAAAACTTGAAGAAAGAGATTGCAATCAGACATTTATTTTCCAAAAGACAAATATTCTTGGTCAGTTTTTCTGCCTTTTGAATTATACTCTAGATTTGTAATAAGATCATCCATTCATGAAAGCAGATATTTGGTCTTGGCACTGCGTTTGGTTCTCCATAGTATGTAGTATGTGCTTGCATGCTAAGTTGCTTCAGTCATGTCCAACTCTGTGCGACCCTGTGGACTGTAGCCTGCCAGGATCCTCTGTCCATGGGATTTTCCAGGCAAGAATACTGGAGTGGGTTGCCACGCCCTTCTCCAGGGGATCTTCCTGACCCAGGGGTCGAACCTGCATCTCTTAGATCTCCTGCATTGGCAGGCAGGTTCTTTACCACTAGCGCCACCTGGGAAGCTCAGTGTGTGGTATAGAGCTCTGAATGTATGTCTAGAATGTTATATAAAAGATCACATGAATCTGTCTCTGACTGCCCTTACATCAGACATCATGTAGTGCAGGGGGAACCTGGCAGATTGCACGGAGAGTGGATGTAAGCTGCTCTGGTAGCCCCAAATCAGTGTGTGCCTGAAGGGGCCTCATGAAGATGATGGATGGGAACTAGAGGTATGTCTGAGAACCCACATTTGGTAGATGGACCAGAATGGATATTCCTTAGTGTTTTATGAAGTTCTTTTTTTACTTCCCTCTCCTACTCCACAAGGGCAGGAAATCTCTTTTCTTGGAAATACATTTTGAAGCAAGCAGGAGTTCCCTAAGTCAGAGTTATACCAATCTTTTTGTCTTGGGGGATTCTGTTTTTAACTTCATCTTTTGTTGAATATAATATTTGTGTTCTTGGGGAAGGTGAAGAAATCTATAGTTTCCCCAGCAGTTAAAGTTAAGAGGTTCCTGCTCCTGACTTCAGATTTCAGAGACCCTCTACCTAGGTGTTACTTATTGTAGTCACCTCCCAACCCAAGCATAATTCTGCTTGTCAACATTCGTAGGAGATAGTTTTCTAACCTCCACTTGAGTATTCCCAGTAATCCCATTGTTTCACAAATTAGCCCTTTTCATTCCTGGACCATTTTGGTCATTAGGCAGATTTTTTCTTACATTTAATCACAACCTACCCTTTATATCTAAATTCTGAATTTTCTCCTTTTTTGATGTTACAGTCTTTTAAAGTTTAAGGAAGATCTTCTGGTTCCTCACACATTCACTATTCTTTCACTAGTTCCTTCTAGAATATGATTATTGGACTTCCTTGACATTCTTACTCTCCCTTCTTAGAATATACTCCATCATTATCAATGCCCTACTTAACGTGACTATTCACTTGATGCCTGTTAGGTCTCAATTTTATTTTACTTGTACCGAGTGCCTGTTTACTTTTTATGGAAAATTCTAGAATTATACCTCCAAGAATATTTATTCAATAAGATTAATAACTTAGAAATTAAAAACCAGGGCAAAGGAAAGAAGAATGAAAGCACACCAAGTTAAGCACACATAAGTTAATTGTGTGTGTGTGGGCCCTCAGTCGTGTCTGATTCTTTGTGACCTCACGGACTGTAGCCTGCCAGTCTCCTCTGTCCATGAGATTTCCCAGTCTAGGATACTGGAGTGGGTTGCCATTTCCTACCCCAGGGGATCTTCCTGACCCAGGGGTTGAACGTTTGTCTCTTGCATTGGCAGGCAGATTCTTTACCACTGTGCCACCTGGGAAGCCACCCTAAGTTGATTACTTAATGTAATTGCTTTGTTTAACTGTATTTACTGAGATTATTGGAAGCCAACATAAAAGGGAAAAGAGTAATTTATATAGGTCTTGTGATCAAAATAGAGAAGCCATTCCAGGTCTCCAGAGAAGGCAATGTTTCCTCCAGGGGTACTAAATTCTAAAACACTTTCCTCATGTGGATTCCTTATAGCACACAAAGCAATCTCTCCAGCAGTCTGAAAACAAATGAAAAACTGATGTTCATGTGACTGTTTCTTACAGTGACCTTAAGTAGATGCTCCTGGCATAACGTTTGAGCACAACTCAAATTTCCCTTGTAACAACTCTTTTAACACTCGCCACCATTTCCTGACCCTAAAGATTCTTCCCACTTCATGGTAAAGTCTTTGTGAATTGAATACTGTACACATTGAATCCTTTCTCCCAGACAAATGTGTCCATTGAATTACGGATTTGGTCAAACTAGATGATGATTCATGGGAGTTATTCTGTTCTCTTTTGGTTGGGTCCATTTCTGTGCAATTGGAGTGATATGAGAAAAATTAACAAGTGTTAATTTGAACAATTATGTTGGGGGAAGAAGAATACCTTCTCCTGGAGAGTCCGGTTTGGCTTGCAATCAGATTTCTTGCAGTTTGGACCTTGAGGGTGGGTCAGGACAGTGCTGCTTAAAACTCCCCATGAAGAACCTTCCCCAAGGAGTAGGCGCGTCCCTCTGACCACAGCCAGGGACGTGCAGTTCCAGGATACACTTCCCAAACCACAGAGATTGCAGGCCTGCTGCCCATCCATTATTATCGTCATTATTTAGCATTCTTCAAAGGTCAGAGCCAAAATAAATGGTCTGCCAGCCAAGCAAGCAACACCGGCCTATACCACAGGCCTTTGTAGGCCCTTTGGTATTTAGTAGCAGTGACTTGGTTCATATTCTTGTCTGATTCCATCAGTCTGGCCAGGCTTCTACCTCCTGCTGTCTTCCCACAACAACTTTTTTTTTTCCAATTCTGTCTTGCCTCCTCCCATCTTCCCAATAATAGTTACCTTGGTATGTGTTTGCTGCCCTTCCTTTCTTTCCTTCTTTCTTTTGAATTTAAACAATGAAAGGGATTGAATTAATTGTGCTAATGATAGATAAAAGTATGCCCAGAAAGCTTTTTGGGACTTCTATATTTTGGGTTCGTTGCTCACCCTTGAACCTCTACTCCCCTTGGGGGTAAAGAATAGTGTTGTGGTTGAGAGCTTAGAGTCAAAACTCTGAGTTCAAATTCTGACTCTTCCACTTACTAGCTGAATGTTCTTGGTCAATTTACTTAACCTCTCCTTGCTTCTGTTTCTTCATTATAAAATGCATTTATCAATAAAAACTTCCCTCATGGATTTGGTAGTTCATGAAAAGTGCTTAGAACAATGTCTGACTCAATGTATTAGCTGCTATTATTATTCAGCTGTAGAAATCATTTTGGATTGCATTTGGAAAGGGATAACAGAAAAGGCCTTCAAGCCCCAAAACATCCAGCTATGTGGATTTTTTTCTTTTTAACCTAGGGATAAGATGTAGTGAAGTTGTGATGATTCAGAAATATCTGCATCCTAGGGCCCCATGGGCAATTCCATTTTTCATTTTAAGAGAAGGGATATTCAGTTCCGGTATGCATGCATTTTGCTCCATGTTCTTACCAAGTTCCAGTGTCTGGGCACAGCCTCCATGCTCTGAGGCAGGCAGACAAGGTGACCTGGTGGATTTTGGGGCCAGCCCTATCAGGCTTTGACTCTTAGCTTAGGTTAGTTTTTTTCTCACAATCCATGATTTATCATTAAGTGAAAAAATAAGTTTTCAGGATCGTGTGTATAATACAATTCCTTCTGAGCACAGCATGGAAAGTTGGGGGAAATTCTTGTGTGTCTATGTGGAGAGGGAGGGAGATGTGTGTAGTTTTGAGGACACTGATAAAAAAAACTGTAATGTCCTAAGCTATTAACATTGGTTATTTAGAAGGTAGGATCGGAGGAGGGACATTTCTCTATATATCTTTTTTAAAAAATTAATTAATTTTTCATTGAAGCTTACTTGCTTTACAATGTTGTGTTGATTTCTGCCATATATCGACATGAATCAGCCATAGGTATACATATGTCCCCTCCCTCCTGAACCTCCCTCCTACTTGCCACCCCATTCCTCCCCTCTAGGTTGTCCCAGAGCACCAGTCTGAGCTCCCTGAGTCATACGGCAAATTCCTATTTTACCACGTTACTCTCTCCATTCGTCCCACCCTCCTCTTCCCTCTCTGTGTCCACAACTCTCTTCTCTATGTCTGCATCTTTACTGCTCCCTGCAAATTGGTTCATCAATACCATCTTTCTAGATCCCATATATATGCATTAATATATATTTGTTCTCTTTCTGACTTACTTCACTGTGTATAATAGGCTCTAGGTTCATCCACTTCATTAGAACTGACTCAAATGTGTTCCTTTTTATGGATGAGTAATACTCCACTATATATATGTACCACAGCTTCTTTATCCATTCATCTGTCAATGGACATCTAGGTTGCTTCCATATCTTAGCTATAATAAATAGTGCTGCAGTGAACTTTGGGGTACATGTGTCCTTTTCAATTACGGTTTTCTCAGGGGCAGTTTATGTTAATTTATTGACCTTTTTGAGCCTCAATTTCATCCTCTATAAAGTCGAAATTATAATTTTGACATTTCAGGGTCATTTTGGAGACTAAGCAATTAGCACATATGAAATATCCTCATAGTATCTTGCCTTAGAAGACATTCAGCATTTCTTAGTTTCCCTTCCTTTCCTACTGATTCTTTCCTATGTTCTTAATTTATTAAGAAGGACCTGGTGTAGGAAATATTTTAGAGGAGTGTTTTCAAATTTAATGTGAGTACAAATCACTGGGGGTTCTTGTTAAGCGACAGATTCTGACTCAGCAGGTCTAAGGCCCTAGTCTGTATTTCCAACCTGTCCCCTAGAGACACTGTTACTGTGTCCGAGGGCCTCACTTAGAGTAGCACATTGGGTGCTGTTTTCTTTCCTTCTTTTGCATCTTATTATTTCTTGTTGGATTTATGTTATCATTTTAATAGTCTTACCACAGACATCTGCATACATACAGATCATCTTTTATTAAAGATTGTATGTTGCCAGATACCTAAGAATGTTCATCCTCATCCAATACAAGTCATGACGGTTGAGGTCTATGAGAAACCCATCATAGACATTTTCTCATGTTCCCCATGGACCTGGAATCCCAAACTGTTTCACATAAAATACAGGGTTTGTGCCTTGTTGAAGGTCTCCTCTCAGAGTCTGGATCCCTCCAACTAGTCCTGAGTATTCCCAATATCTCCAGCTTTGTAGATAACCCCTATGAAATAAACTGCCCTTGATTAATGGGTGTACCATCTACTTTTTGTTTTGACTCTTGCTGATATATTAAGATGAGATGAAAATGTTAATAGCTCCCCTGACTTTTCTTACCTCAAATATTTTCTCAGCTTTCTCTCCATGCAATCCTTCTTCACACTAACTTTCAAAATGCCTGGGTGCTTACCTGGTGCTATTTTCAAATTCTTCCCCAAATTGGCAAACCTATTTAGTAGACCCCAGCCAAGTAGGAGAAACTTCATGAAATAGCACCAAGGTAAATCTAAAAGAAACTGATGTAGACTTGCTTTGTTTTGTAACATGATTGATGACCAAGCTTTAAATTGTATACACTTTGAAGTGTTCTAAAAAGAAGAAGAAGAAGGCTATTATTTCTTCTTCACATCTTTAATTCAAAGAGATTAGCAACTTTTATGTTTTTTACAGAGTACATGGAAACCTCTCAATATAGTTCATGTTGGGCAGCCTCCTGGGCAGATTAGTTGCATGGAGGTGGGTGGATAGCACATGTAGGGGGCAAATCATTGTCTGGAACACCAGTTTTCTTTTGAAAAAAAGAAGTTTCTTTTGAAAGACTTGTTCACCTGAAGACAATATCAGTCTTGTGAGCTCTTCGAGGGAAGACATTCCACCTATCTGTAGGATACTAGCATTTAAATGACTGTTGAATGAATGAATAGGGCTGTTCATTTTCTTAACTTGCACTAAGTGTGGTTGACAACAGTTGGATGATGCTGTCTGGGTTAGGGTCTGTGTTCTGAATAGCAAGGCTTCCCATAGGAAATGATGAACATTTTTTGTCTATGTAATTATTCTGCTTTTAATAATCTCATTAGTAAAAACTGTAAAAAAAAAAAAAACCCTGTCAAACAAAAATAAAGATAACTATATTAATATCTTGAAGTCTTTTGTACTATTGTTGTCTTTATAAATATCCAGTGTTAGCTAGGCAACACATTCATGAATCTTTATCCCTTCTCAGTGACTATTAAAACCTAACCCTGTTATTTCTGCTCTTACTGGATCCCCACTGGTCAGCACATGGGTACACTGTTTAATGTGGGAGCCCATGTGATTTTTGTTTTTTTTCCAGGCTGCTTCAAGAGAAGAACCACACAAGGGGCTAAATTAGCCTCATTAACTACCTTCAGTAGCTTTAAAAGAAAATCTATGAATAATGCCAAGTTTCTCCTAACTGTCCAGAGGGCAGGAGTCAAAATAGAAATGAGTTTATTGGCTACAAACTTTTGGAAGAGTTTCTCGTGTAATCAGATTGTCTTCCCCAATGATTCTCAGGAAGGGATAGAGCTAAATGCCACAAGTGACTAGAAGTTTGGAGATGCCTGGGGTTCTTGAAATAGCTTGAAAGTACATTGGAGGGAGGGATTGAATTCCTCCTTGGTTAGGGCTTTGCTGTTTTTGCTTTAGGGTTCTCAGGTTGCATGTGAGTGTGTTGAGGTGTGTGTGTGTGTGAGTCAGGGGGTGTATAGGAGGGGCTGGGGGAGAGGAGAAGTGGATGAGCTTCAAGCATCAGGAATTGGGGCCTCAAATTTGATTTGGTTTGTTCTTGAAGTTAACTTCCGATGGACTTCTTTTCATACACTTTTGTTAATGTGTTTTTGAAAACTCCTTATTCTCATGAAATCTTTTGATATTTTATATAGTTCAAGCATGTATGGAGTATTTATTGTCTTTGCAAGTCACTCTGCCTCATTATACCTCTTGGGGGACATTTTATGGTTCTATTTTCAGTGTCCCCATGGATAGAAAGGGCAAGGCAGGCTCACATGTTTCCCCAACATCACCCAGAATGAAAGGCATTCTCTGCTTCTGTTTCCATTCCCTGCTGTTAAGGTCCTCCATTAATGGTTTTCTGAGTTCAGGTCATGCCACCTCTGGCCAAGGCTGTGGGCCTAGCTCTAATTTTTGCTTATTGTCAGAGCATGCAAGTTTTTCCTTTAACAGGATTTGAAATTAAAAACAACCAACTAACCAAAAAAGCCTTTTGTTTCTAGTTTCTTCACATCTCATAGCCATTTAGTATTTGACCTTTTTGCTTTTAGTATGGAGGTAAAGGGCAAGGGCCACTGGGAAAGCCAGCCTTTGAGCCTGTAGTTAAAGTGTATATTACAGGCATGTTTTGTTTGGCAAGCAGGGATTGCCCTCTCCATGTCCCACCTCCCTCTCAAAAAATTTTAGATTGGAATGCTTTAAATGGAATACAAACTCTCTTGTTTGTCTTGAGTTGCATTACTCCTTACTGTTGAACTGGTTCTCCTAGGGTCACCCAGAATCTTTTAAGTTCTCTCTTTCTCTGAATAATTAAATTGTTATTTTTTAGGGGTGGGGCATGCTACACAGCTTGTGGGATCTTAGTTCCCTGAGGAGGGGTTGAACCTGGGCCCTTGGATTGAGAGCATGGAGTCCTAACCACCAGACCAGGGAATTCCGCCCCCTGTCCCCCCTCCCCATTTTTTTTTTTTCTGTCCGCACAGCTTACAAGATCTCAATTCCCCAAATGGGTTGAACCTGGGGCCATGGCAGCAAAAGCCTGAAATCCAAACCACTAGGCTACCAGAGGACTCACCCTGAACAGTTTAAAAAGTGGTCCTGAATTCAAGATTAATTATCCCTGTTTTTACATTAGACTTGAGATTTAGCTATTCACTTGTATAAATCAAGTGATTTCTCATTCATTATATAAATATAATAAAATTTAAAATTATATACTTCTTTAGAGTTTATGGGATGTTTTTATCTAATTCATTGGATCATCACAATAATAGCTAGAGAGGTAGGTATTTTCTCCATGTTTTGGATGGGAGGTAATATAGTGTCGTATTTAAGAGTATGGAGTCTGGGGTTAGACAAGTGGAGTTTGAATTTCAGCCTTAGTAATTACTAGCCTAGTCACAGTTTCTTTGTCTGTAAAATGAAGAGGAGATATCTATCTTACAGAGTCATGATGAGAAGTAAATGATTAATTCATGCAAAGCAATTGGAACAGTACATGGCACATAGCAACAGGTCAATAAATTCTGTGAAAACTGTTATGGTTTATTAATAGTATATGAAGAAATGGAAACTCAGAAAAGTTAATCCATCTGTCTAGGATCACATCTGTCAAGTTGGCAGGAGAGTTGGGGCTCTAACCAAGACTTGAGGCTTCTGATACTGGTTTATTTCCTCTATATTTACCACCAAATTTCTCATGCATTATGGGGGGACTATAAAGTGAGTAATCCTTTCTTTCATCTTTCAAATTTCTTATCTTCACTTTCTTTTTGTTTTCTCCATTAAAACTCTTGGTTATTGTCTGTCTAGTAATGAGATACACATGTTAGAGTTCAGCATGAGAAATAGCAGCAAAGTATCGGGATGTCCAGAACCTTGCTGTTGGACTCTTCTTGACACAGAGATGCTGGGGAGTCCTGGGTCCCTCTGAATCTTGAGATAGATAGTCTGCAAAAATTAACATATTTCCATTGAAGTATTCAGTTGCTGCCACACATTCAGAGATTTTTTAAAAACAATAAGCATACTTCTTGATGCTTTAGTGTCTTTTCCCTTAAGAAGGAGAATACTTAAATTTTGAGGATCTCACTTATCATTTCATATCTCTTTGAAATAGTAGAAAAAATAGTTTATGTTATTTGGGTATATTATTTGGCAAGGGGTAGGGGTGTAATTAAAGTCCAGTGTAAAAATAACAGAAACTTTGGAGTTAGGGCACGTGGAATTCAAATCCTGGCTTCTCCACTATCTGTGTCTGCAAGTCTCTTTTCCCTCATCTGTATAATGAGGATAAGAGGGTTGTTTGGAGACCTAAAGGAGATAATGTTCACAAAAGAGATGATGCCAGGAACTTGGCATGTAAATATGACTGTTGTTGCTGCTGGGCATGCTAAGTCGCTTCAGCCATGCCCGACCCCAAGGACTGTAGCCCGCCAGGCTCCTCTGTCCATGGGATTCTCCCAGTAAGAATGCTGGAGAGGGCTGCCATGCCCTTCTCCAGGGGATCTTCCCCACCCAGTGTTCGGGCCTGTGTCTCCTGTGTCTCTTGCATTGGCAGGTAGGTTCTTTACCACTTGCGCCACCTGGCATTGCTGTTGTGGGAAGGCAATTTTTCACACTGGCCCCTGTCACTTATGTAGGGACCCATGTCTCCTTAGTCCTCATAGAATCATGCATGTACTTCTCTTAGGTATATTATTTCTTTACATTTTAAAATCCAAGTGTTTTGACCTGTTGGTTACTAATTTTTAAAAAATGTGCTTATTATGGAACTTTGCCATCTCTGATGTGTTCATCAGGCCACACACAATGTGCGTTATATCAAAAACACCAAGCTTACCTCATGTCATGAGGCAGTTAGCATTAGTGAATCCAGCAAGGAATATGACACAGGATCTATCAGATGATGCTTGGGCAGCTAGTCTCAGAAAGTGAAAGCAGCAGGTGTTTATTGAGTATTTTGTATGTGCTCAGGATTGTATGAGGTAGGGAATACAGAATAAATACTGATTCTTTCCGTTTCTCACAAGACCGGCAATTTTCTGGGGTAAATATTAATAGGTGTGATTGAAACCTGACACTATTAAAGAGTAATAATGAATACTATGTGATTCAGTTGTATTTGTTAAGTGGATTCTGGTCTGAGCACTGCGTGGCCTCCCATAGACTGATGGATAAAGATGCAAGGAAACCCATACTTACAGCATGGTTTGGTAAATGGGCATAGAGTTTTATACAGGGAGAGAAGAAGAGGGATTATATGGTAGATGTGTGCATTTCGGTGGTGGCAAGGGCTTCAGGGAGAGGTAACGCTTGAGTAGAGTGAGGATAGAAAATCACACTGTTAAAGGCACTGAGGGAGTCTGGGTGTGATGGAGAACAGAAAGAACCCTGGTCTGAGTCGAAGGTTTACGAGGTTAATGGTAGGAGAGCAGGCTGGATATGTGAGCAAGGGATAAGTCATTAGAGATGTTGTGTACCGTGATGAGAAGTATGATTATCAAGGCACTGGCAACCAAGCAAGCAAGAGATAATTATAGCAGTGCTTTAGAATGATCACTTTAGGAGAAACTTCCAGTGAAACAGGTGAGAAATAAATGCTTGAATTAAGTCTTAGAAGGAAAAAATGAATGAATGAATGAATAATAGAGTAAGTGGATGATACTAACTATCAGTATTGTAGGGATGTAGAGAAACGGGATGCCATAATGGGAACAGCATTGAAGGAAGACTGTATGATGAAGGAAGGTTTGAATGGCTAGTCAGCCAGTCCAGTGACTTGCCCATAGTAGGTAGCCAATAAGCTGGATATTGAATGGAAATAGGATTTATATGAGAGAAGACAGGAAATAATGCCAGGTTACATAAATGTGTGAGATGGTCATGGAGACAAATATAATTGGAAAAGAGTGGTAGATAATACGATTTCATGTACAGATTGGTTGCATATTTTGGAAGGCTTTGAAATGCCACACTGAGGAATGTGAACTTATTTTATTAATCAATAGGAAGCCATAGGCGATTCTTAAACAGGTATTTTGACATTTCCAGTTTGGATTAGAAATTTGTTCATTTATTGGGCCTCGCCATCTTGATTGGAGGAAGATGTGTTTGATGAGATGATGCTGGTCCTGATTCTTATGTTTAATAGAAATGCCATAGAGCAGCATTACTTTGGATTGGAAAATAAAGTTGGGTGACCTCACTTTGGCTGTGGGAAGACTGTGCAGTAGTACACTGTTGGAAGACAAAGAAAGCTGAGGTGGAAATGAATGAGTGCCCATATGAGATTTTTTGATGATGCCAGTTTAGAGGGATGGAGCAAATAAAAAAATGGGAGAAACTGCTTGCTCTGAGGAATCTTTTAGGGATAGCAAATACAGTCAGTCTCTTTATGTATTCAGGTTCTGCATCTGCAGATTCAACCAACCATGGATCAAAAATATTCCAAAAAAATTTCCAAAAAATTCCCAAAAGCAAAACTTGAATTTGCTGGGCACTAGAAACTATTCACATGACATTTTATTTACAACTATTTACATAGCATCTACATTCTCTTATAGGTATTATAAGTATTCTAGGTATTATAAGTATTTTAGAAATGATCTAAAGTGTAGGAGATGATGTGCATAGGTTATATGCAAGCGCTTTGCCATATTACATAAGGAACTTGAGTATCCTCAGATTTTTGTTAATCAATGCTATAGGCAGCTACTATCAGTGGATCAGAACTGCTCTGGAATTCAAACAGATCTGTCATGTCTGGAGTGGAAAATGAATGAGCAACAGATTATGATGTACTCACAGTGCAAATCAATTTTACTTTTCCAGGTGGAGCTTGCAGAAATCTGTGCCAAGAGTGAGCGTTACATTGGCACTGAAGGAGGAGGGATGGACCAGTCCATATCATTTCTTGCAGAAGAAGGAACTGTAGGTGACATTGAACTATTTGGAAATGTCAGCTTGGGAAAGTTCATGCAGAAAGGTCCTCAGTTTGTTTCTGGGCAGCCTGTTCTATTAGGCTGTATTTTAGGATGATATTTCTTAACTCCTTTGTAATTCAAGTTTATCACCAATTCACCTACTCCATTTCACGTTGATCACCTCTCCCTTAAGCTTTCAGAATTGTACCTCAAGTCTCTTTTCCTCTCGTGTCTAGGGTTTTTTCCTCCTTCTAATTCATTATTAGTATGCAGTTTCTCAATTCGTTAGTTACTGGGACTTCTTTTCCCGCTCTTGTCCCAAATCACTTCATCTCATGGCGTTTTCATAATCTCCTGTTGGTTTTAAACCCCAATGTTAGTTCTCTTGCCACATATATTCACAATCCCTCTTTTTTATGATTTACTCTATGGTGTCATTTTTCTCCGTCAACATTTTTGGGGCTTTAGTGGTAGGGAGAAAAATGCTGACAGGAAGCCAGGAATGAATTCCTTAGCCAATACTACTTCCCCTTGGCTAGGCTATAACTCCCATAGGCAGAACAGAGGTTTTGGTAGTTGCCATAAACTGCCCATTTCCAAAATAGAAACAGACATTTAAAAAAAAATCTTTTCTTAGGATTCCTATAGGCTTGGCTATTTTCCAAGAATATCTGGATTTCTTCCTATTAAGAGTATTTGTTGTTGATTCCCCTAAGCCAAAGATAGGAGACATGAAGAAACCTGGTTTAATGCTAAGAAAATACTCCCGGTGTTTTGGATGAGACCTGACAAGTAGATATGATGGCAAGAGTCCTGTTGTTAATATAAGTTAGGGGTAGATTCTTAACCAAGTCCAAATTCTTTGGGTTTGCAAAGCACTTCATAATCTGACAGTTGGTTTACTAGCCCTCCAATTCTATCATCTCACCATGCCTCACCCCTGAACCTCCAAGCTATAGCTAAATTGCAATACCCAGAACTGTCAACACCTTATGTTGTTTTTGGCCTTTGAACTTTTATATACTCTTTCCTCTTCTTGACATTCTATTTGGGTAAACAAATCCTCTGTCTGTTGTACTTTTGTTCATCCTTTAAGACTCAGATTTCCTTTTTTTTTTTTTTTAGAGGGGCCTACACTAGGCTATATCTAATGAAGTGCCACAACTATGTGTCTTTGTAACTTCCTGTCCTTGGCTACCATTGTAGCACAACCTGGCAGTGTGTTTGAGTACTTGACTGCTTTTCCCACTAGACTGTAATCTCTATGAGGGCAGGTACAGTGTCTGTCTTGTTCACTCTTGTGTCTCCAGTGCCTACTAGAGTGTTTGGAAGTCAATAGAGGGAGGGGATGTGTGTATACTTACAGCTGATTCTCATTTTTGTATGGCAGAAACCAACACAGCATTGTAAAGCAATTATTCTACAATTAAAAATAAAGATTAAAAATATTTGAATTGATAAATGAATGCATTTTTGGGAAAAATTTTTACTAAGGTAAATCATAAATGTTTAAGCAGTTTTTTAATTCTGTACTTTACGTCTCACCTGTCATTTTTTTCCCAATAGGCCAAGTTGATAGAATTTAGTCCTCTGAGGGCAACTGATGTGAAACTCCCAAGTGGAGCAGTGTTTGTGATTGCCAACAGTTGTGTGGAAATGAATAAGGCAGCAACTTCTCATTTCAATATCAGGGTGATGGAGTGTCGGCTGGCTGCAAAGGTATGGACTTGGCAAATTAGTGAAACCTGAAGTAGGTTTTCTCTTGTTCTTTTTCTCTTTGTTCCCTATTATTTTGTCTCTTTCCCTAAAATTTAGGGCAACATTCTGACAGCAGTAATATCATAACTGAAGTTTTTTTCAGTATAGAGCAATTTGATTTCCAGCTCAGGACATACATAAACCTATAGGTATGCCCTGCAACATCTAGCTATTTAGAAGTTACTTGAACTTCACAGTTGAGTCTTCTAGCATGGCACTGGGGAGATGATGACACCTCAACTTATATCTGTGAAACACAGGCCATGGGTTAGGTATATGGGTGGAGAAAGCTAAGTTGGAGGCGATTGTTGGGAGATGACCATAACTAATCGTGTTTCTTGAACAAAAGTGATGATAGCCTCAGTCCTTGGTCCTCTTACATGCACCATTGGCCATCATTGGTCCCTCGAAAAATGCAGGCTTTGTGTCTACTAGAGAAACACAAACCACAAGGTTTGTGTTCTCTGTTCCCCGGTTTAGAAGACACTTGCCAGTCAAGCCTTAAATCTACTTAGGAAGTATTTGCTGAATGCCTTTAGTGAGAAATGTTTTACTATTAAACTCTTCTGATCAGTGCATATATGAGAAGTAGTGCAGTTAACCTTTCAATGTCACAGACTTCAGTGAACTTTATTTTTCCCTTTTAAGGGCAAGCCTCTTCTTTCAGGAGATGGAAGAAATTAGTGTCTTATTTGTTTAAGGGCTTATTCCTGTTGACCTTTTGAGATAGATGAGTAAGTGCTGCCTTCCTGAGGAGACTTCAAACATACACAACATTGTTTTCAGAGTTTTATCATGAAATTAGATATCATCTATGAGATCCATAGGAGAGCCAAAACAAGTACAAGATATGTGAAGTGGGTTCCTGTTGTAATGACTCTTTTCCCAAGATAAAGAAGAAAAAGAGAAATAAAATTGTGGTGCTGAATCTCTGTAGTGAAAAGTTGTCAGAATGGGATGTGGGGGGATGTCTTTTTGCAGTTAATAGAAAAAGGGCTTCTCCTTTGTAAATGGTAGCTGAAAACCTTAATCCACTGCAGAACCTTTTGTTCCTGAGGCTGTCTTGAGTTTAACTGTATAACGCCACGTGCATTTTAGAGGGACTTTAGTCAGTGAAACTGATTTTCTGCTACATACTGCTCATTATTTTAAGTACTCTGAATTTTTCTCTTTTAAAATGTGGAGGAAAGAAAATTGAAGGGCTTTATCAAGATGCAGAATATTTTGTAAATTATGTTGCTGCAAATCATGAGAATCTAAGATTATATATATGTACAAAAGAGGAATAAAGATAACATTTATTACTAATATAGAAAACAGCCAATATAAGCTATGCAGATAGATCTTGATGTTAAGAATATGCTCATGCCTAGTGAATGTAGACTGGAATTCGACTAAGCATGTTTTCCTTATAATATGGTGCCATCTTTCCACTTTCAGCAACATATGAATGAGTATAAGTTTTATTTGGAAATGGTCTCATTAAATCAGGAAATAAACTCTCATGTTAAAAAAGTAAAGAAGCTTTTCTTAATCTGAGTAAACTTTCTGCTTTCAGACAATAAAAATGAAGGGTCAGTGGAGAAATGATAAATCAAGATAGCTTTGAAAATGAGACTGATTAGGTAGAGTTCCACATGGCAAAACTGTAATAAGTAATGCTTATTTTTTCCCTCCTATTTTCCTAAGATCCCTTTTTGAAAAATGAGTACCTTTTTGTGTCTCCATAGCACAGGAGAGGACACTAAACCAATAAAGATGGTTTTTCTTTGTTTTGCTTTAATGTTCACAGTTTCTTCTGTTCTTATGTCTTCCTTCTCTCTTTCTGTTCCTCCCTGCTCTTCTTCTAACAGCTTCCCAAAACTAATTAATGCAGATGCACTTAAAGTTAGAGTCTTTAGAGGCATTTCAACTGAAATTTAAAACATTTCAAGGCAAACACAATAGAGATTTATAATTATAACTTGCGTAAATGATTCTTTTAAGTGAAGCACATTTTAGTGTTCTTAAATTAACAAAGTAACCAGAAATCTTTAATGAGCAAAAATTTTTTCATATTTTATACATATTCAGTGGCTTAAACTTTTACAGAAATGCTTTATGTCTATTACAAGAGAGTATCTCTTAATTATATTGAGGGACAAAATGTGTGATGCTGGAAGGAAGGGAAATTATGCTGTTGGCATTTTGCGTACCCTGAGCTTCTTGTGGCATCATGTGAAGCAATGAAGAAGAAGGTTTCATGCAGTCCTTTGACACTTCAAGGAAAATTTACAGTGTGACTTTTTTTTTTTTCACAGAGCCTGTTTTGTCAGCAGCCATCACTCATTCAGTAGTTTTTAGCTCCTGCCACTTAGTGGTCAATATGGAGCTTATTCTTTGTGTGGTGAGAAGTGGGTATAACATTTTCAGGGCTTCTGCAGTTTTTTTGGAATCTGAGTGGAGAAAAACCAAACACCCAGGAATGTAGCCAGTTTCACTCGTCCTGTTGATTTAGTCGAACTCACTCTGCCAGGATGCTGGCATGGAGTATTCCCAGGACAGCGAGTCCCGGCCGCTGGGCAAGGCATGCACACACTGGGAGTAGGGTCTATGTGTCGGTGGAACCAGGTGTAGCAGGGCCTTCAGTGCCATGCTGAAGATCACCCAGACTTGGTCCTGGAAGCAGTGGGAGCTGCTAATATTAACAACATATTCTAGAGACATTAAGTTGGCCACAGGAACTTTTACTTGGTTGAAGAGAAGTAAGTCTTAAAGTGTCAGTGGGGATGGGATCACAAGAGAGGGATGCAAAAGGAAAGAAGCTCTGACTGGACCTAGTGAAAGGTCAGGTATAAGGCTGTGACCGGGTTTCTGTCTTCCTTTTGGTATAAATGCTATTACTTTGAGGAAGTTTTCCCTGACCACCCTCCCCACTTCCATTAAGTTAAATGTCCTTTTATATGCTCTTGTCACATCCTGTATTTTTCCACTATAGCAGTTTATCACATGGAGGAAGTTCTTCACTGTGTAATTATTACTTGACGTCTGTCTCCTTGGGTTGACTGTGAGCTGCATGCAGTCATGAGCCGTGAGTGCTTCATTCACAGGAGCACACATGCATTGCATGCAGTTGTGTGCAAGTGAAGGCTAAGTGTTGAGTTGAAAAGGGCTGTAGTTTTAAACTGAAGTGATGGATGGAAAGCATAGTGCTGCAACTCATAGGTATGGGGAACATAGGGTGGAAGGTGATAGGAAAGTGGGAGGTGATGACACTTGCCTGTGTTTTCTTACAAGTGGTTAGAAATTGGAGCTTGGCATGTTTCTCTTGGCTTGGGCAAAACCTTCAGGTATATTTGTTTTGGGATAATAGTTGAGACTAAGGACTGAGTTCAGTTTGCTGAACCTAGAATGGAGTTTGGAGAGAAGGTGACAAGAGAAGATCAGAAGGCTGGGGGGTTAAACTTGGGAGATATCTTTAGTAATAACAAAAGGAGAAAACTGAGTCATGGATGGAAATGTAAGGACCAGAGAGGTGAGAGGGAAGCCGGGAAAATTCAGTGCCACAGGGAATGTGAAGAAGGTAGGTAGTGAAGAATCCCAGAAGCCACCAATTTATGAAGGAATAAGAGGACTGAGAAATCCGTGGCTTTGGAAGTTCTTTTGGAGATAAGAACCACCTCTGGGAAGCCATCTTCAACAGTGAGAGTGGCCACGGAGGGCTCAGAAGTGGTGACTTGGGTCACTGGTTTTAGTTGTCAGACAGTAAGAGAGAAGAAGAAACGAAGAGCAGCAGCTTTAGTTATAAGAATTTGATGAGTAGAAACACCTGTATATGTTTGAAGGCCTAAGAAAAGGTGTCCTGTGGGGAAGGTATAACCAGAGAGACATTATTTAATCTTTACTGTACCTTATGAGGTAGCCATTAGGTATCCCATTTTACAATAGGGACTTTCCAGTCAAAGTGGTTTATGAATTGTTCTAAGTAAATGCAAGAATCCAGCCTTCTTTTTGCATTGTGCCCCTTAGGGGTTAGGCATGCCTGAGCTCCAGAGCACCAGGCTTGAGGATGCCTTAGAAAAAAGATAGACTGTGCTGAGCGTACAGTGAGGATTGTAGCAGAGTCATTCTGCACAGGTTTGCGGATTTCTTCAGACTTATTCTGTGGCCTGCAAACTAATATGGAGAACATGGAGAGTGGGAATGACTAACACTGAGGAAGGTCAACATTGTGAATGTGTTTATGATGGTTACGGACTCAACATTGGCACGGAAGTCACCGGGGGATGGCTCCATATAGCTGGAAGAGAGTGAGGGGAAGACAGCAAAAAAAAAAAAAGTATCCACAGTAAAAAGTTATGTATAATCCCATTTATATCAAACTATATGTGTATAGGCATGCATGAAGTATGCATAAAAATGTATCATAGGATGTAAGATGGGAAATTGATGGTTATCTTATTGGGATGATTACAGATGATTTACTTCATCATTTTTTTTTTAAATCCTCCAATTGTTATGTGTTTCTTCAAATTTAAAAATAAGCATGTGTGATTTATAGAACCCAAACCACCAACAACACAGCTGCTTTTGTTGTGTGGAAAATAACTTGTCAGAGAAGGGATTTGAAATTTTATCCGTTGGTGACCTAATGAGGAGGAAGACTTGGTACTTTCCCCATTGATTTGTTAATACTGCAAAATGCAATGAGAAAGTCAGAGAAAGGTGGGTTCTTACAGATAGGCTCCTGAGTTAGGGTCCATATGTTAGCACTTTCCTACCACACCCTCTTACTGGAAGCCCCAGGGAGCTTCCCGGACTGAGGATGTTTTCCAGTTGGAGGAGAGTGCTGATATTGCATGTGGGACAACCTGTAAGTCTGGGGAGCTAACACCCTTGGAATCAGCCCTCAATCAATGGTAGATGAGAGGGGATAAATACCTGAGCTTTCTGGTCAGAGTAGGACACATCTGAGCTGTATACATACAGGTCCCAGAGGGCCCAGCAGGCCCAGCCTCACAAACTCCCTTATCATTCATTGCACTTTCTATCAGCTTCTCTTCCTGTCTCATTTTCCACTTCTCTGCTAAAACTTCTCTGTATCATCTTCTCCCCACAAATTCTTGTCTCAGAGCCTGCTTCCAAGAGAAATCAGCCTAAGACAGGGTCTCAGCACCATTTATCTACCTCTTTGCATGACTGTGGACAAATAATCACAGACTGCTTTGTTCTCCACAGAGCGTCAGCCAGGCTCAGGAACCTCCCAGGAATGGAATCTGAAATAGTGAAAAGAAAATGGTAGATGCTGGCAAAGAACTGCTTTCTGTGATATCCCCAGCCTGCTGCTGAGTGAGGAACTTGTCACAAAATGACCCCTAGCCCTGCTTCACGAATGTGAAGTGGCAAATTCCTTCATGAAGTTCTATGTTTGGGCAACAGATCTTACCCACCCACTTCCTTCATCTGCAAGTCATCTTTACGTTTCCTGAGCCAAATTTCAAAGGGTTTAGGAGGCTTTCCTATTTGACTCCTATAATGTAGTAGACTACTCAGGGCCTCTTGGCTGTGCAGCTGTCACTGAGGGCGTGTGGTAGAGTTAATCGAAATACACACTGAACTGGCTCTGTGGACCCTCCAGCTGAGGGGTAAGTGGCCCAACAGCAAACTGGGATATTGCTAGAGTAACTGCTAGTGTCTCTGTCTGTGGAACAAAGGCACACAGAGCGGCAGCCTTTGAAAACAACTTTGCAGATTTTCTCCCTACACAGTCCTGGGACAGTTTCCTGGGACCAAGTGCCTGAAGCAATGTAATTTGTTGAAGTGACACCAGGATTGGGAACTTGGAGATGGTGTGTACTGAAGGGTTCTTAGGAAGAGCCCATTCTCACCACTTAGGGATCTTTCTTTGATTTTTTTCCCCACATTTCCTTCTTATTTTAGAAGGAACTCATCAAAGTGTCTTTAATCATTGCAATGTTCACTTCTAACACAAATCTTAGTTTGTGTTTAGAAACCATTTCTAAGACTTGAGTGGTGATTTGAACTCATATGAGTAGTGTGACATAGATATCAAGCATAGCCCATTAGGAATGTGACCTTGGGGAAGCAAGAAATAGGTGTAGGATGTGGGATAAATTCCCAACTCAGTTCTTAGTAGCTAGGTGACTTTGGGTAAGTCACTCTCATCTCTTAAAGAAGGTAATAATACCTTTCTCAGAGTTGTCAAAGGTGAGAAGAAGTAAAAATCACATTTAAATCATATGGCATCATACAAGTGTGAATTTCTTAACTTCATTGCTTATCTCAGTTGGATTTGAATCTGTGTTTTGAGAAAGCATAATTCTAGATCAGCCACTTTAGCTCTATTTCTGTATAAAATAAATATGTTGTATGTTTTTCTTTTGTTTTATGTATGTCTATAAGTTTTCTGAAATTATTTTTGGGATACATTGGGTATTCCAAAAATAACCCAGTTGGGACCACGAATGAATGAGTTTAATGAATGAATGAATCTGTCTGTGGAGGTGTCAGTCAGTTCAGTACTGCTAATAAACATTAAATGTGCTAAGCAAACAAGGTCAGAAGAAAGGTCTTAGTTTGTGTCCTTGCTTTTAAAAATGGCGCCATGTTCTGTGAAATAGTTGAATAGAAACATGTGATTCTATTGTCCCCTTCTCCAGTTCTGCTTTAAAATCATTAACTCCTTTCAAATGTATGAGCCACAGTTTTAAAAAGAGGATTAATGAATATAAGAAACACTGTTATTAACATTCTTCAGAAGTGAGTGGCCCTAACCAAAATATAATGGTCTTTTGGTAAATCTGCTTCCTGTCAAAAAGAAAGAAAATCAAATCATCATCATAATAGAAGAGTAAATCAGATGCACATTTCCCTTCTCTTGCTTGCTCCTTTTTGCTGTTTGCATTGTCTGTACCTGTGGTCCTCACACCCTGGGAATGAATTTTATAGACCTCCAGGGTGAGAGATACCTTCATTATCTTGACTGTCACCTGCTCTGAAGGGCTCAGTCAGTGGTTTGAGGAGAATGAGGGACACACATTCTGGAGTGTGGTTCCCGTGAGTGGACCTGGTTACAAAGGTTTGGATTATACTCACTTTCCCCAGCGGATTGAGGCAGTGACTCAGGATATAACTGGAAGCCAGACCCTTTTCTTGAGGCTGGAGAAACATACAGCTGTACTACTACCAACGACCTAATGAAATGGTTTTTCATAAGGTCACCAATGAGGTTTTCATTTAAAATCTGGGACTTGACTCCAAATGCTAGATACTTAAATTCGCTAGCCATTTCAAAGAGGCATGTGGTAAACAGGAAGTTCTCTAATGAAATCAGGCATTCAGTGTCTACCTCAGGACTCAGGTCATGTGTGAGATTTGAGTAGTTTTCTGTAGACTTTATAGAGAGCAGTGTTTGGGGGATGAACTGAATAGGGACCAACCGACAAAATTATTCAAAGAAATAGCTCTGAAGAAAGTGGTGACAGGCAAAAAAAATCTTATTATTATTATTATTATTATTATTTTTTAGGAAAAATACTTAATTAGCCTGTGAGTGTCACACAAGCATGTTTAATTTCAAACATCTGAACTCAGAGTTCATTTTCAAGCAGTGGTGGGAATTGTGAATAGGTTGAATGGAAAAAAAAAGCTGAAAGTTGAATTTCGCTCATTAAAATAGTGTAAATCAATTTCCAGGATGAAAACTGAACACATGTCTTGGTTTGAATTTGCAGCTCCTGGCTAAGCACAAAAGCTTGCCATGGAAAGAAATGCTGCGGCTGGAGGAGGTGCAGGCCAAACTGGGGATCAGTCTGGAAGAAATGCTTTTGATCACAGAGGACGCCCTTCACCCTGAACCCTACAGCCCTGAGGAGATCTGCAAATGTCTGGGAATTAGCCTGCAGGAACTCAAGACCCAAATTCTCAGTCCAAACACTCAAGATGGTGAGTCTGCTTGAGAAAATAGAGCATGTGTTGTTCCCCTCCCCCTAGATGGAAAGTTTCTGTGCCCCATGGATTTTTACTGATTTTGAAGCATGCTTGAGGGAATTTGGAAAATGTATGTATTTCGGTAAACTTAATTATCTAGATTCTTGGCTTCATTAAATTCATTCTTACTGATTTGCTATATGCTGGATTTTCTTGTGAGACAAAGGTGAATAACACACATTCTTGCCCTCAAGAAGTTCCCAATTCACCATTGTAATCCTCCTGCTTTAGCCTATGCCAACCACAAAATTACAATGGTCAGGGAAAATTCACTGGAAGCATCATGCGTTTTTTCAAATGTGAGCCCAACTCATTTTAGGGATCAGAAACCAAAGTGATGATCTAATAATGTATTAAATGTACATTTATAGTTTGTTTTGGTATTTTAAAATTTTTGTAGGAAGCATCTTGTGGCACCTGGAAAAAGTTATGTTACCTTTTTCAGTGAATTTCAACAACAAATTATTTCTCACTAGAATTAAATCAGGATCTGAATAACCATGAGAAACATATATAACCCTTGTCATGCAGTTAGTATACCCTGTTTCTAGTTTTGTGATTGCCTGTTTTGAAGATAATGGATATCAGGACATGTAATTCATAGTGTTATCCAGTAGAAAGCAAAGAAGAACTAAAGGGCCTCTTGATGAAAGTGAAAGAGGAGAGTGAAAAAGTTGGCTTAAAACTCAACATTCAGAAAACAAAATTGTGGCATCTGGTCCCATCACTTCATGGCAAATAGATGGGGAAACAATGGAAACAGAGACTTTATTTTTTGGGCTCCAAAATCACTGCAGATGGTGACTGCTGCCATGAAATTAAAAGTCAGTTGCTCCTTGGAAGGAAACCTATGACCAACCTAAACAGCATATTAAAAAGCAGAGAGACATTACTTTGCCAACAAAGGTCCATGTAGTCAAAGCTATGGTTTTCCCAGTAGTGATATATGGATGTGAGAATTGGACTACAAAGAAAGCTGAGCACCAAAGAATTGATGCTTTTGAACTGTGGTGTTGGAGAAGATTCTTGAGAGTTCCTTGGACAGCAAGGAGATCCAACCAGTCCATCCTAAAAGAAATCAGTCCTGAATATTCATTGGAAGGACTGATGCTAAAGCTGAAGTTCCAACACTTTGGCCACTAGATATGAAGAACTGACTCATTTGAAAAGACCCTGATACTGGGAAGGATTGAAGATGCGAGGAGAAGGGTACGACAGAGGATGAGATGGTTGGATGGTATCACCGACTTGATGGACATGAGTTTGAGTAAGCTCTGGGAGTTGGTGATAGACAGGGAGGCCTGGCGTGCTGCAGTCCACGGGGCCGCAAAGAGTCCGACACGACTGAACAACTGAACTGAACAGATCCAGTGAATCTGGTCCTGCTGCTCACCACTTACAAAATCAATTATGTACTCACAAATGTCGATAGAAAGATGGCTTTAATTAGAATGCCAGCAATCCTGGGAGATGGTGGATTCAGCATCCCCCGAAAACCACCCCTGAAGATTCTGTTTGGCCATGAAAGCTTTTAAAGGGAAACAAAAGCAATCCCAGTTAATCACTGAGATAGGGGGTTAGAGTCATTGCCATTCCGCACTGTGTGCAGGCTTGTCGACACCTTGTGATCTCTCTCTAGATGTGATCTTGTTCACACAATTTGTTCAGGAGGTTACTGAATGGGAAACTAGGGAAGAGATCTGGTCATCTGTTAATTAGTCTTTATTTCTACTTCTTTGACAAAGAATTGACAAATTAGGCAAGATTTTATGTGATTAAAAGATTTGCAAGATGTCCTTGGGTTGGAGATGAGTAGAGCATGGGGTGCCTGGTTTAAAAGTTAGTTATAAGATAGCTTTCCTAAGGTGACAAGAGCAGGGGATTCCTGCCGAGGGTGGTCTTCTGTAAAGAGCTGCTTGCAAATCCCTGCTTGTCAGAATATCATTCCATTTCTATGATATTAGGGGTGAAGGTCTTTCTTCTGTAACTTTTTCATGCTGACACAGGATCCCTTATTCTACAGAGTAGACATTGTCACCGTGGGTTTGTAGCATATCTTTGCAGACAATTTTAATTGTCCATTAACATATATAGGCCAAGAGAGCTACAATTATTTTGATGCTCACAAAGATATAGATTATTATGAGCAATAATGGTAATCCCATTCTCTTGAGACGAGTTCTTGGAATTGTGCTAGCCATAGATTCAGTACTGCTCAAGTTTATGTCATGGCTACAATTTGGTCATCATGCAGTTAGCTTTTTTCTCTAGTGGAAGTTATAGATAGTATCTATAGAACAACTCAGGAAAGTGCATCAGACACTGAGTCTGTGATTCTATTGCCCTAATGATTAACCACTTGTTTTTTGTACTAAGGGGCAGGGGGAGGAGGGTACTGAAGGGTTCTGCTCAATTCCAATAGGATGTTAAAATATTGTGAAATCTAAAGCAATACTGGTTCAGCAAATCAAATGGTTCCTTTTTTTTAAAGTAATTTTTAATTGGACTATATAGTTGATTTACAATGTTGTTGGTTTCTGCTGTATATCAAAATGAGTCAACCAGGCATATACATATATCCACTGTCTTCTAGACTCCATTCCCATATAGTATATTACAGAGCACTGAGAGTTCCCTTTGCTATACAGTAAGTTTTTATTAGCTATCTTTTACATATAGTAGTCTGTATATGTCAATTGAAATGGCTCTTTTGTATGGTGCCGTTTTTGTCATTGAGCTGAAGTGGAAAAAAAAAGAAATTCACAATTCAGTAAGCATCTCTTTTTTCTTCTTTCTTTTTTCATACTCATTTTTCTGATTATCATACTTCTTATATAAAAGGATTTAGGTTAGAGCAGAGCTCATGACTGCTGTGGAACCACATTCTGAAACACCAGGAAGTCTTCACTGCTTAGGTTGACACATGTGGTTCACTTAAGCATGGAGGCTTTTTCTGTTTGTCTACTGGTTTTATACTATTAACATAAAAAACCGGAGACAGAAGCCAGGCAAATGTTGGAGCTAGAGCCTTGGAGTGGCTTCTAAGAAGTAAAGGTTGTCTATTTGTGAGACATCAGTGGTGGGAGCTGGGACATCTAGCTACGACCCAGTAGCCTCTTTGTGAGGTAAAGTTGGGGATGGGAACTTAGCGGAAAGATCAGGGCCCCACATCCACTCCATTCACTTCAGTTCTACAACTGGATTTTGACTGCCTACTGCTAACGGCAGGCAATTGCTACAATTGCTGGCAGCTATAGGATAAGATAAGGAAATCTTTTGAGGGCAGGGATAAGGTTTTGGTTCCCAACACTGTTAGATCTAATTTAATTTGATGAATATTTGTTGAATTTCTAGATGAAAAAACTGGCCTATAGACTTCATCAGACTTGCTGCCTGTTTTTTTAAAAAATAAAATCTTCCTGGAATACAGCCATCTATATGGGCTATGGCTGCTTTTGCACTGCAATGACAGATTTAAGTAGTTGTGACAGAGTCTAAATGGCCCACAAAATCTAAAATATTTACTATCTGGCTCTTGGCAGATAAAGTTTGCTGACACCACCCCAGAAAGGCAGTAGACCAAAGGGTAGCCATAAGGCCTGGATTAAGATCTCAGACTTTTGCTTTGTTTTTTTTTTTTCTCCAGACTTCTTTATTTACTAGATTTGGGACCTGATTTGAAAGTTTTTAATCTTTCTGTTATCTTGGTTTTTCCACGAAATAGGCATAATAGAAAGAGGTACTTAAAGAAGTAATTGGTGTAATGTGCTAGGAACAATGCTTGGTAATGGAGGTACTCATAAACATCAGCTACTTCTACTATTTCTCTTCCCTCTCCTGCTTCCCCCACTCTAGGCCCTGAGGCTGAGCATCGGGAACACAGAAATAAACACAACAGGGTTTGATACTTAAGGAGTTTACAAAATAGTGGTGGAAACAAATAAAGAAAAAACTGACCCAGCAGGAAGTAATAAGTGCCGTGAGGGAGGTGTTCTTGGGTCTAGGAAGACCAGAAAAGAAAGAAGTCAGAGCTGGCTTTACGAAGGAGACAGCAACCAGACAAAAGTTAGAGAATAAATAGAAATTTCCTAGGTAGACAGGCAGAAAAACTTCGAGGCAGAGAGGAGTAAGAGAGGAATCCAGAGAACTACAGACAATTGAATGTTTTCTGAAAATAATGGTGAGTGATATATATCAGGTTGATTTTGTAGATAGGCCATCATCAACACTTTGTTAAATACTGTGTGCAAGTGTTTTATGGATAATGGGGAAATTCATAAAATGTTTGGTGAATAAAGACATTGGGTAGGTCATTGGATAGGAAGCGCTTCCAGGGGAATAGTCTTTATTCTTTGACTTAAGACACATCCAGTTTCTTATATTTAGCACATACATGTGTTAACTTCACTGGGCTGGATATTATGCTGGATGCTGGGATACAGAGATAAGTAGTACATGGTCTCTACCTTATAGTGACCTAGTGTCTGATTGGTGAGGGTGCTTCACAATAGTCACAGTGGATAATACCCATGGTAATAAAGGTATTTATTATGAGTCCTGAGTGTGGAAGTGAGAGTGACTAAATGCCTAGAGAATGTGGCTTGAATTTGAGCTAGATTTTAAAAGAAAGTTATGGCCTTCCCAGGAGGAGAGTGGTGACAGGCCATTTCAGGCAGAAAGTAGAGTCTGGAAGACAGACATGAGACAGGGGGTATTTGAAAAATGTGTCAAGAGGTCTTGTGTGCAGTATGAATTGGATGCCAAAAATATTGGCTAAAGGGATGCCTGTTCTCTTCTTCATCACAGAAAAGCCTGAAATGGGGGATTGTTGGTGGATATCTCAGTGAGTAGATTCTTAAAACTATAAAGGGCAGTTCAGCTGGAATTGATGATTGCCTGTGTCTAGAAAGGAAGGGAAGGAGGGAGGGAAGAAAGGGAAGAAGAAAAGACATAGGAGATTAGGAAGGCTGAGGTACGGATGCTGGGAAGTTAGGGAATTATAGATGGGAAATGATTTTGGAGGTGGGATGATGAATTTCTGGTGATATGGCAAGGCATCTAAATAAAGATATAGAGCAAGTAAAGACCCAAAGTATATAATTAGATTTTGGAGTTTTTGGTTTTAAGAGGCAAAGAGACCTTAATAGACATTGAGAATATTCGCTGTCAAATGATCTTCATAAAGCAGCCTTTTCATGGTGTCATTTCTTAGTTCAGAAACTTTTAGAGGTCCACCATTACCTATCGCCTAAACTCTTTAATGTGAATGTTAAGTTTCTCCTCAGTTTGGCCTTAACTCTGTTCTGTCCTGTCTCCTGTTTGAGCCCATACATTCCCATTTGGACAGTGTTGTTTAGGCTGAACCATCCCACTCACTAATTGCCTCTTTGTCTTCCCTTTAATCCTGACCATCACTGCCCATTCCTCTTATCTGAAATATGGTTCCTACCTATTGTAAAAGCTCAATAAATTCTTATTTGTATCCATCTCAGTATGAAGCCTGTTCTTCGTCTGTATCTCTGTTCCTTTTTCTCTGCATCTGCCTGTCTCCCTCACCCCTCTTTTGAGTAAGCTTTTTTTTTTTAAATTAATTTCTCAGAAAACTCTGGAAAACACAAAGGATAATTTTCTAATCATAGCATATGCATTACTATTTATGTGTGTATTTAAGTTTTATCCCCATAAAGAATAATGATTTCATTGTTTTTGTAAAAGTTATGAATACTTGATCTTATCTCTTTATCTAAAATAACTTTCCTATTGGCCCACATGTATGACTTTCTATAATTTATTTAGGTTTATTGAGTGCAAACAAAACCTACGTTGAACGAATGAATCTATTTTGTAATTCTGTCATCCTCAACTGGAGAAGGAAATGGCAACCCACTTCAACCCACTCCAGTTGTAGCCTGGAAAATCCCACAGACTGGGAAAGCCTGGCAGACTACATACAATCCATGGGGTCACAAAGAGTCGGACACGACTGAGTGACTAACACTATCATCCTCAAAGGATTCCCCCTTTTGCTTTTGCAATAAGTTAAAAAAACAAAAAACAAAACAAAACAAAAAACAACCATGAACATAAATCAGCCTGTGGGATTCTAGAGTCTCCTAGATTAATTTCACTTGATTTACTCTCTGAATCCAGCCATCTAGCCTCAGCCAAATTTCATACTGAATGCTCTTGGCATGCAGCTTTAACTTTAGAAATCAAAATCCATTTTTATCTTTGTCTTGTTCCTTCTGAGTCTGTGTTTGACTGGTCTAATTCCTTAGGTAAATGCTTCTATTACCCCTTTAGAAAATGTGGTTCTTGTTGAATGTGGCATTGTCTTTAGAAAGTATGAGTGGAGGCATAGATGACATGTGTCCTCAGCAGGGGACTCAGGAGGGTGCTGTTATTCCAGGTGTCTACACTTTAACATGCTTAGTTTTGACTTGGACAGATTTTCCTGTCATGGAAATCCATGATTCTCTGTTCTATTTCTGCTAGAATTCCTTTGTTCTTTTACCTGGATAACCTGGATATGAGTGTGAGTTGGGAGATGTTGACCTTGAGGTGAGAGTACAAGGAGAGATGTTTACGGTCAAACTGTGGCTTGCAGCCTCTGCTAAACCAGTCAGAGTTCGAAAAGGCCATGTTCTTTTCTTTTCCCAAATTTCTAATAATTAGATTTAGAAATGCTCAGAGACCATTAAAATTTAACACACACACACGAAGCAAAATTCTCAAATCCTTTAGACATTGTTTAAATGGCTATAATCCATCACCAGGAACTGGTTAGGAAAAATTTAAGGATTATTCTTTAGGAAAAGATTTAAGGATTATTTGTCAGGTGGCCCAGTAATAAAGAATCCGCCTGCCAAGGCAGGAATGCAGGAGATACAGGTTCAATCCCTGGATCGGTAAGATCCACTAGAGGAAGAAATGGCTACCCACTCCACTATTCTTGCCTGGAGAATCCCATGGACAGAAGAGGCTGGCAGACTACAGTCCATAAGATCACAAAGAGTCAGACGCGACTGAGCATGCATGCGTGCACACCTGCCCGCAGATAGGAGTTATATAAAAATGTGGCCTGAGATGTGGGTTTCTAGAAGCTCAGGGTCCAGGCTGATTTGGGAAGGGTGTTTTCTCAGGTGTGACCCCAGAGGAAAAGGTGAAGCTGTGGAGAGAGTCAGGAGAGAGGTGCATGTGTATCTAGCACGGGAGATAAGTCAAGGACACACATTGGAGGATAAACAGGGGAGTCTATGAAGGACTAAATAGAAACTGAGGTAGAAAATGTGTCAGGTGCTTTGGGCACTAGTTTGACAAAGGAGGGATGTATTGTGATTGTTCCTTTTGGGAATGCTCAGCCTATGTTGGGAAGATCCTCTGGATAAGGGAAAGGCTACCCACTCCAGTATTTTGGCCTGGAGAATTCCATGGAATGTATAGTCCATGGGATCGCAAAGAGTCGGACACGACTGAGCAACTTTCACTTCACTTCACTTCTGCCTATGTTCCAGGTTGGGTGGCCCTGTGCTTAGAAGCACTCTGCCAGGTGGACACTAATCTCCTTGCTTTGATTACCAGCTTTGCTTGTGACTATGTGCTGACAAAGTGCTGTCCAGTCACTGACTAATATGTTTGGATCCTTAATCCTTGTGAAGTCACAAGCAATAGTCATGACTTTTGAGCAAGTATAAGGCACTGGCATAGAATGCTGTTTAGGAAGATATCTACAGTAAGAAAACTAACAAACAAAAACTTACTTTATTGTTTATACAGTACTCTTCACTGTATCATTTGATTTGAATCTCACAATAACCCCAGGGCATATGGTTATCCTCGTTTCACAGATGAGGAAACTGAGGTCATAGAGTTACATGTAGTTATAAAACTAGAGAGCTGGTAAGTGCTGGAGCCAGATCCCAAGTCCTAACTTTTGAGTTAATCCAATACTCTTGCTGCCTTTTCTTTTTAATATAAGTGTATTAATAAACTGGCTTTGGCAATCCTGTGCCAATAAGGGAGGTAATATCAAGTTTTGACTTTTCTTACCTATGATTTTCTCTGCAACTAAAGAGAAGTGATGAAAGTTGGTTACCTTGTGGTTACAGAGTTTCCTTTTGGCTATTTCCCATTCTGGTGCTCTTGCCTTAGAAGATGTAAAGCCATGTGGCATCCAGTAGCTTGCTTAATTTAAGGAGCAAACTCAACTTGGCCAGAATGTGCATGAACTTTTGTGTTACAGAAAAGCCATGAGAAGTGCTGTGGAATTTTCTTGTTCGACACGATAAAAAGTTTGATAAAAATCCATGATAGTCCTCATGGATTAATCTTATCTACCTCAAAGAAGAGTAGTCTTTTTTTATCTAATGGAGAAATATAAAGGTACTTCACAATATAAAAGGAGTCAGTAATTTCAATTTCCAATTGTGTTCTCAGTATCAAGGAAATTGATTTAAAAATAGCTCATAAGATATCAGGTACTACATTCTATGATTTTAACACATTAAATTGTTCTTACAAGAAGTTTGAAGAAAAGTTTTTTTATAAAAAGCGTAGAAGAAACTCCAAAGGGTCTTTCTAGAATTTACAGATATTGGTTGAGCAGAAATCTTTAAAATTTGTATGATGAACTTCGAATAAGGCCAAATAAAAATGAGTCCTTTAGTTTTGTCTTTTGTTTTCATTTTAACAAGATAATAGATCCTTCTGGAACAATATAAAAGAATAAATCAAGTAACTATTTTTTGTTATGCACAAAAAATATGCTTTAGTTGTTCTGGAATACAAGTATGGAGAAGATTTGCTTTCCCTTTTTCCTTTTTACCCTTTTCCTTTCCTCTCTGCCTAGTCCCTCTGTTTCACTTCTCAGCTCCTGTTGACTTCTAGCTGTCTGGCCACAGAGGGACTTTACATCTTCTAAGGCAAGAGCACCAGAATGGGAAATAGCCAAAAGGAAACTCTATAACCACAGGGTAACCAACTTTCATCACTTCTCTTTAGTTGCAAGAGAAAATCATAGGTAAGAAAAATCATAGGATCACGCTAGGAGTAAAGCTTCTTCAATTTCTAGGAAGAAATGGGCTGAACTGTTAACCCAGATCAGTTGGGTTGATGCTTCCTTCCTCGGTTTTCCTCTTGCTCTTTCACGTGTGTGCATCATATACCCCCATCTATCAGCTCACCGTGCCTCCTCAGATACTTAGGGAACTGATGATGCAGTGCAGACATGATCTATTAAGTATGATTTTAAAGACATTGCATCTCAGAACTCTCAACTTCTGTAGGGACAGCTCAGTGCCAGTGTGTAGGAGTCACATACGCAACTGTGATGTGTGCTGTGTACCAGTCAGAGCCTAGCCACTGAGGGGTAGGTCAGGGCTCAGAATCACTCTCTTATCCCACAAGGCTAATAATAATGGGGGCCTTGTTTTTGGCACCTGAGGCCATCCTGGAGCCACTAAAATCAGAGAATTCTGGAATTTTCATTTACTTGTGTGAAAGTTTTAAAAGAGCTGAAATGAAACAAATTCTGCTGGTACATTTTGAGAAGCTGACCCCTGCAGTAGTCTTATATACTTGATGACTTACAGTCATCTTGGACTGAAGTAGGCCCAGAATGAACCTATGAGCTTGACTGCCTCTTCATACTTTGTGCCTTCAGACCCTTGAGTTCCCCACGTTTCTTGAGTTAATGTGATTTGGGCAGGCCCAGGAGTAGAAGATGTGGGAGAGAGTTAGACCAGTAAGACTAAACCTTCTCTTCTCTCAAACACTCTGACCTTCTAACAGAACATTTTCCTCTCTCTAGGAAGGTCATCCTTGTATATTAAGCTTTCAGCTTCAGGAATATTGTGCATGTTTCAGGACAGGAGGAAGGGGGGATCTCCTCTGATAACAGCAGCACCATAGACTCTGGTGACCTGTGACTATGATGGCAAGCTGGAAACTGCTCTTCTAGCCTCACAGGAGATTCATATACAATAGTTACCATGATGGCATTCCCCAGAAATAAATCCTAAAATAGTCATAGCAGCTGAACGTGAGTCATGAGGCACCATTCTTTCATAACATTTGTATACTTGAGAAAAGGTCCTTTTTTTGTGCATTTCTATATTCCTGTTCAGTTCAGTTCAGTTGCTCAGTCGTGTCTGACTCTTTGTGACCCCATGGACTTCAGTACGTCAGGCTTCCCTGTCCATTACCAACTCCTGGAGCTTACTCAAACTCATGTCCTTTGAGTCGGTGATGCCATCCAACCATCTCGTCCTCTGTCATCCCTTTCTCCTCCCGCCTTTCCCAGCATCAGGGGCTTTTCAAATGAATCAGTTCTTCACATCAAGTGGCCAAAGTATTGGAGTTTCAGCTTCACCATCAGTTCTTCCAATGAATATTCAGGACTGATTTCCTTTAGGATGGACTGGTTGGATCTCCTTGCTGTCCAAGGGACTCTCAAGAGTCTTCTCCAACACCACAGTTGAAAAGCATCAATTCTTCAGTGTTCAGCTTTCTTTACAGTCCAACTCTCACATCCATACATGACCACTGGAAAAACCAAAGCTTTGACTAGACGGACCTTTGTTGGCAAAGTAATGTCTCTGCTTTTTATATGCTGTCTAGGTTGGTCATAACTTTTCTTCCAAGGAGCAAGTGTCTTTTAATTTCATGGCTGCAGTCACTATCTGCAATGATTTTGGAGTCCCCCCCCCAAAATAAAGTCTGTCACTGTTTCCATTGTTTCTGCATCTATTTGCCATGAAGTGATGGGACCAGATTCCATGATCTGAATGTTGAGTTTTAAGCCAACTTTTTCACTCGCCTCTCTCACTTTCATCAAGAGGCTCTTTAGTTCTTCTTTGCTTTCTGCCAGAAGTCTGCATATCTGAGGTTATTGATATTTCTCCCAGCAACCTTGATTCCAGCTTGTGCTATAATTCCTGTGGTACGTAGTAAGTGCTTGCTAAATGAATAAATGTGTTAAACTAATTTTCTTCTGTTTGTATGGAGAAGTAATGGGTAGGAGGCCAATTAGAAAATGTACTCAAGGTCTAGCTAGAGAGTGGTTATTTTGAGCCTTTAAGAAAATCTGTTCATGTGCATTAATAATATTATTCATAACAACTAACAGTGAACACTTAGCTATGTGACAAGCACTATTCTGAGTACTTTTAAAACATTTGCTGTACGTGTTTGTTAATATGGTCCTCATGTTCAGAGTGTACCTACATGAAATAGTTCTTTTCAAGGTTGTAAACTGTGCCATAAACACATTCGGAAAATGAAAGTGTTAGTCGCTCAACCATGTCTGACTCTTTGCAACCCCATGGGCTGTATCCTGCCAGGCTCCTCTGTCCTTGGGATTCTTGAGGCAGGAATACTGGAGTGGGTTGCTATTTCCTTCTCCAGGGGATCTTCCTCACTCAGGGATCGAACCCAGGTCTCCTGCTTTGCAGGTGGATTCTTTACTGCCTGAGCCACCAGGGAAGCCCTTAAACACATTTGGACACACATTTAAATACTGATGCAGTCCCACCTCCTTCTCCTCACTCTCTCAAACTCCCCTCATCTGTTCATAATGTTGAAGTATGATAGTCAAACTCCCAAAGTCAGATAGCTCTGAGGGAATAAAGAATTTTTTGGTAGGTATTGTTTTTGTTTGTTTGAAATTTGTTTAAAAGAGAAAAGCAAATGAGTTTGGCCATTACAGTGCTAATTAGGTTTGTGTTCAGTGACATAACTGTTAATTAATCCTGATGAATATTCCTTTTTCATTCTGTAAACAAAGAATGTTACTAAGATTTTCCACCCAACACAGCAGTCTGTCTTGCAGTCCAGTGCTTTTGACAGTGGTCTCTTAATTCACACATGGACTTTTCCTTAAAGCATCTCAAATCTCTGTAAGTGAAATATAGCACAGGTTATTTAGATTTAAGGCTTCCCTGGTGACACAGATGGTAAAGAATCCACCTGCAATGCAGGAGACCTAGGTTCGACCCCTGGGTTGGGAAGGTCCCCCTGGAGAAGGAAATGGCAACTCACTCCATTATTCTTGCCTGGAGAATCCCATGGACAGAGGGGCCTGGCAGGCTACAGGCTATAGGGTCACAAAGAGTTGCACATGACTGAAGTGACTTAGCACGCATGCATATAGTTTCAATTTAGAGGAACATAAAGAATAAAGACTGGCTTTAGATGGTTTTGATGCTAGGAACATCCCATAAGATAAGTTCCAGTATTTTGTTACTTTACAGATAAGGTAAACAAGACACAGAATAATTAAGTAACTTGCCCAAGACCATGCAGCACAAAGTAACAGAGTTGGGATTCAAACCCACGCACTCTGAGTCCAGAGACCTCCCTCTACGGTCTTAACCTTTATGTGACAGCAGGCTGTCAGTCAGGGTTCTGTCAGAGAAAGAGACTTGTTACAGGGATTTGACAACATGCAGTTTATAAGCTATTTAAACAGTGTTCACATCTGGTGCTGAAGCCTGAAGCCAGTAGGAAAGACAGGCAGGAGGTGACAATGGATGTAAAGTAGGGGAGAGCAAGGGCAAGTTGGAGCTTGGGAAGAGGAGCAGGAATCAGGGTCAGACTCACTACCTCCAGGCCTCCAGTCCTGATGATACTGGTGGAAGCCAAACATGTACCTAGTCCAATACCTAGTCCAAGAGTAGAAGTTGGAGGAGGGGCCAGTGGGACCTGGAGGTGCTGTTCCCTGCCACAGAGCAAACCAGCAGCCGAGGGAGAGTGTACGCGGGTGGCCGTGGCACGTGGTGCCCTTGCATAGTTCTTTGCAGCATAAAAAAATATGCTACCGTCATTCTTAATATATTTTTTTTAGTTTTTTAATTTCCCCTGTATGTACCTGGTCTCCTGACCTTACCAGTCAACTTGTTCATCCCAGTTTCTCCTTGGCCTTGGCATGGCTTTTCCCCCAGGGTTACTCAGGTCTCTACCAGCTTCCTTGGCCCAGACCCTGTAGTTCCTGGCCACCTTGTCAGCCCCAACTGCCTCTTTGACTCTGACCTTGCTGGTCCTACCATTCATGGCTGCCTCAAGAGAAGGGAAGAAAAAGAAAGGAAAAGGACAGTGACTATACATATATATTCATTTTTTCTTAAGTCTAAGAGATACATGATTTGTTATTACTCAGTATTCCCTTCGCTTGAATTTTTCATGGGTATATCTCTACTTTCTGAGACATGAAATGATTTATTTTTAAAATTGTCTTATTTTGTATCGGGCTATAGCCAATTAACAATGTTGTGATAGGTTAGGTGAACAGTGCAGGGACTCAGCCATACATATACATGTATCCATCCTCCCCTCAAAATCCAATCACCCCCCCAGCCCAGGTAAAAACCCAATCCCATTCAGGCTGCCACATAATACTGAACAGAGTTTCCTATGCTGTACAGTAGGTCCTTGTTGGTTATCCATTTAAAATAAAGCAGTGTATACATATCTATCCCAAACTCCCTAACTATCCCTTCTCTCTGTCCTTTCCCCCAGCAACCATAAGCTTGCTCTCTAAGTCTGTGAGTCTGTTTCTGTTTTGTAAGTAAGTTCATTTGTATCATTTCTTTTTAGATTCCACATATAAGGGATGTCATATGATATTTCTCCCTTTCTGACTTACTTCACTCAGTATGACACTCTATAGGTCCATCCCTGTTGCTGCAAATGGCATAATTTCATTCTTTTTAAATGACTGAGTAATACTCCACTGTGTCCCCTGGAGAAGGAAATGGCACCCCACTCCAGTATTCTTGTCTGGAGAATTTCATGGACAGAGGAGCCTGGCAAGCTACAGTCCATGAGGTCACAAAGAGTCAGTGTGACTGAGCACAATATTCTATTGTATATATCCATTATACAGTGGAATTGTATTTTTCCATTCCTCTGTCGATGGACATTTAAGTTGCTTCCATGTCTTGGCTATACTGAAAATATCTTTTTTGATCCATCTCCCAGAATAATGGAAAAAAAAATAAACAAATGGGACCTACTTAAACTCAAAAGCTAATGTACCACGAAGGAAACAATAAAGAAAACAAAAACACAACCCATAGATTGGGAGAAAATATCTGAAATGATGTGACCATAAGGGATTAGTCTCCAAAATTTACAAATAGCTCATGATGTTTAACAGCATCAAAACAAACAACCCACTCAAAAAATGGGCAGAAGACCTGAATAGACATTTCTCCAAAGAAGACGTACCGATGGCCAATAAGCACCTGAAAAAAATATTCAACATTGCTAATTATTAGAGAAATGCAAAACTACAATGAGATAATGGCTATCACACCAGTCATAATGGCTATCATAAAAAAAAAATCCACAAACAACAAATGCTGAAGAGAGTGTGGAGATAAGGGAACCTTCCTACACTGTTGGTGGGAATGTAAATTGGTACAACCACTATGGAGATAATAAAAAACTAAAAATTGAGCTACCATATGACCCTGTAATCCCACTCCGGGGCATATATATATCTGGAGAAAAACATAATCCAAAAGGATACATGCTCCCCAATGTTCAGCGCAGCACTGTTTACAATAGCCAAAATGAAATTACTAAAGGATCAGTTGTGAATTTATTAGATGCTCTGCTTTGAGTAGAATGAGGCTTCTGTAGATATGAGGACGGCTGACATCTCATTGTGTACCCTGGTGCTTCTCTGCTGGTTTGCGTTAGGAAACCACCATCTATAATCCTTGTCTACCTAAGAGGCCAATCTTGTCATTTCTCTGTTCCTTCCTTTTTTTGCTACCTTTGCTTTCATTTTCATATTTTTAGGTTTCCATATAATTAAATATTTTCCTTGTATACAAAGTTGCTTTTCTTATAGTTAATTCTGGTTATTTTGGTCAAAGTGTTTATTCTCCTATACTGCTGTGTTCAAGATGATTTTTCTTTAGTAACAACCAATTCCGACATCTCAGGGGCTTGACCCAACAAAAGTTCATTTCTTGCCCACTCTGCCTCTCCATCACAAGTCAGCAGATGGTCTGTTCATCTGAGACAACCAGGGACATGGGCTCAGCAGGGGGTCCATCTCAACGTGTTTGCCCATAATCACTGTGGTCTGAGGAAGGGACTGTGGCTGATCACTCACTGACTTTTAACAGCTGCCAGAGAGTGACACCCTCACTCCTATTCTCTTTCATTGGCTCAAGCAGGTCAAGTGGATGTGATGAATTTCAGAGTGGGTGGCAAGTTCAGTCTGTCTCAACGTGTACAAGGAAAACTGGAACATTTGGAAACAGCTCTAACTAACGAAGACCACACTGACCCGTGCTGTGTAGCTAGGAGTCTCAGCCCATTTAATCTTGCTGATACCAATGAAACCAGCTTATTTTCTCATATTAAAATATGAAGCTGACATTTCTTTTCAGACAATTGGGATGATGAATATTGTTTTTGACCAGATTCCAAATTATCTTCACTTGAGGATTAGACATACTATGACATCTTTTTAAGGTGCACATTTCTCTCACACTGGCATTTTATCTGCAATTTGTCTGGTGAAAGCCTTCTTAGTCCTCGTAGCTTATCATTTTTTCCCCATCTTGTGGCATTCAGTCTCTTTTCAGGAAACTATCATTCTAGAATCTTAGGGCATGGTCCAGAAAAACCTCTTCGCTGTTTGATATTAATAGGTTCACTTCCTATGCCTTTATTTTCAAAGTACCTAGCTTCAGGTGGGAGAAAGTTTCCTAGCAAAAACTTCTAAATTAGAAACTGTGTACCTCTTCCTACTTACATGTGTTTGTTCCCAGTTTGTTTTCCATGTGAGTCAGCAGAGGTGAGTTACTATCCATGTATCTAATCATTTTTGCAGGTTACTGCCAAATATGAATAGTAATGACAACAAAAATTATTATTCACTGTATTTGTATAGACATTCACAGTTTTTAAAATTGAAGTATGGTTGCTGTAAAATACTATGTTACAGGTGTATAATATAGTAATTCACAATTTTTAAAGGCTATACTCCATTTATAGCTGTTATAAAATATTTGCTATATTCCTTGTGTTGTACAGTTTATCCTCAAGAGCTGTTTTATACCTAATAGTTTGTACCTCTTACTCCTCTACCCCTCCTGCCCCTCCTGCTCCCTCCTGGTAAATGTTAGTTTGTTCTCTGTATCTGTGAGTCTGCTGCTTTTTTTGTTAAATCCACAAGTTGTATTGTTTAGATTCTACAATATCAATGATATCATACAGTATGTCTTTCTCTCTTAAGTCCATCTGTGTTGCTGCAAATGGCAAAATTTCATTCTTTATGACTGAGTAGTATTCTATTGTGTATATGTTTATGTGTGTATATGATATGTATGTATCATATATATGTATCATATATGTTTGTATATATATCATATCTTCTTTATTCATTTATATGTTGATGGACACTTGGGCTACTTCCATATTTTGACAATTAAAAATAATACTGCTATGAATATTGGCATGCATGTATCTTTCTGAAATATTGCTGCCATGAGTATTGGGGTGTATGTATATTTTTAAATTTTTTGTTTTTTTGGATATCTACCCAGATATGGAATTGCTGGATCATACGGTAGTTCCATTTTTACTTTTTCTGAGGTATCTCCATACTGTTTTCTACAGTGGCTACACCAACTTACATTCTCATTACCATTTGTTATTTGTGGTCTTTTTATAACCGTTCTGACAGTTGTGAGGTGTTACCTCATTGTGGTCTTGATTTGCCTTTCTCTGAGGGTTAGTGATGTTGAGCATATTTTCATGTGCCTGTTGGCCTTCTGTACTTACTCTTTGGAAAAATTAGACAAAGTTTTAAACACACGAAATATCAACTGATCGTCACTCATGCTGTAAATTCCAGATGAAAACATGATGGGACACCACTCTATGTTAAGGGTAGAGACTGTGTATGTTTTTTTGTTTGTTTGTTTGTTTGTTTTTAAAGTTTGAGGAAGATGATTCCTTTTATTGTCTTTAGGAGGCAATGGGGTGGGAGAGATCACAAGAATGAACATCCCTCAGTCCATTAGACTTCTTTAATGTTAAAAAGCCTTTCTTCTGTCAAGGACCACTGATGCAGCATTAAAAAGACCAGAGACTACTTCCATAGGAAAGCAGTATGTTTAGTCTTTTCATGGGAAACTATGAAATGTTCCAAGAACAACAGATATAAAAATCTAGTCAATTAAGACAAGAAATAACAAGATATGTGCTTCATTTCTGTCATTTAGACTTATAGGGGTAAGGGGGACAGATGAAGATCAAAAAGGAAAGAGTCATATGGACAAAAATAAAGGTAAAATGAATGAATAAAGGGGGAAAAGGCTGACGTGTCCACACTGCTTATTTATGGAGAAGCACATAAACACAAACACAGAGAAACCACAAACAAACTCATGCCTGTGAGCATTCACTTCCCACCCTGGTTCCCAGAGGGCTGCACAAACACATTTGCAGTCATGGGCTTCTGTGAAATAGCATCCTTATTTATCTTTTCAGGATGCTCATGCTCAGTCATGTCTGACTGTTTGCGACCCTTTGGACTGTAACCCACTGGGCTCCTCTGTCCATGGGATTTTTCAGATGAGAATAATGGAATAGGTTGCCATTGCCTACTCCAAGGGATCCTTCCTGACCCAGGATCAAACCCAAGTTTCCTGCATTGCAGATGGATTTTTCACCCACCGAGCCATTGGAGATGCTCCCTCCTTTGAGTCTCTCACCAATTATACTGCAAACACCTTGAGAATAGGGGCATCTCATTAGATGTTTGTGAAATTGAGACATTTTTACCTTCCCTAATACTACACTTTGGAAAGTCTAGGTGCAGTGTAGGCATATTGCCTTCAGTACTCACCACGAGACTATTAGGACAAGCTACCTACTCCGAATTCACCCCTCATCCAGTGCCCAGGTTACCTTCTTGGTCTGCTCCAGAGCACACTGTTCAGAAGCAAACTCTGGGCAACATCCTGTATAATCTAGTTGGGACCAGATTTTCTGTGTGGCACATAACATAGCTTTTCACTTGTTTAAACTGTTGTTGTATTTTGGTAAACTACTACTTTTGATCATACTGGCAAATAAGTGAGTAATGTAAGAGAACAGAAGCAAATTTTTATTCCTTTATTCAGCTGGTACTCAGTTGAGAGCAACTATTCAAGCATTGTGCTAGAGACTATGCATTAGCAATCTGTAAGGCCAGAATAGTTCTTGCCCTCATTTATTTATCATTTTGTGGGAAGAAAACAATAAAATAATGATTAAAGTGTTCTGATGGAAATATACTACTTATTCTCAGATAACTACTGATTTCTCCTCTGCCTTTCCTTCGTCTTTGTCCTTACATTTTTGTTCTCTCTTTAGTTCAGTTCATGGGAGAAGGCAAAGACAAGAAGAACTCATTTCCTTTTAGGTTAAAATACCAGCACCGGCCAGCTCTAGGCCAGTGTGACCATGGTTTTCCATAGTCCTTCATTCAGCTCTGACCAAGATTCCTGCCCAGCTCCCTCAGCTCTTTTTCAACTGACTTGAGATTGTCTGCTCCTTTAACGTTTTCTAAAAACAAAGTGTTAGGGAAGTTCTGGGAAGTTAATGGGAAACTAGTTTCCTCAAGAAAGAGAGGCAAACATAAAAATGCAGCTCATCCAGCCAGCAGTCCCAGCTTCTTCCTCTGCTGCTGGTATGGGAGCTGATATTTACTGAGAACCTGCTCTATTCAAGACAGGGTGTTAGGCTGAGCTACAAAGATAAAGATGGCACAGTCTCTGCCCTCCTAAAGTAGTGTGTGATCATTGTAATTAGAAGGAAATACATGGTATTCCGTGTCTGGAATGTTTGGGGAGAACTTTATGGAAGAGGGGCCTTGAGATCTGGGGATTACAAAACTAGTCTGGGTAGCATACCGACATGGGCTTCCACTCTTGGACTGGCAGTGATGGAGTGTGGTATCGCAAGCAAGGCCTGGCACAGACACACCATAAGAGGTTGGAAAGGGTCATGAACATTCAGAAGACCCGTTGTGTCCCGCTGGATTGGACTGTGTGTGCCCTCATTTATTGGACCATGGAACAATAATGCAGCATTTGATACAATGAACTATTGGGGAACACCATGATCAAAATGGTGACTGGCGAAGTTTATTATGGTAGCTGTATACAGGTTGATGGGCTTCCCTGGTGGTTCATAGGTAAGGGATCCTTCTGCCAATGCAGGAGACTGAAGTTTGATCCTTGGGTCAGGAAGATCCCCTGGGGAAGAAAATGGCAACCCACTCCAGTATCCTTGCCTGGGAAATCACATGGACAGAGGATCCTGGCAGGCTACAGCCCATGGAATTGCAGAAGAGTCAGATAGGACTCAGGGACTGAACAACAGCAACATCAATACAGGTTAACAGGCGGTAAGAGGGAGACCAGTTAGAAGGTAGAGCAGTTGTTCAGACCTCGGATAAGAATCCAAAGTAGGAAAGTATAGAAGGAGAAGGAAGGGAGCAGTGGACTCTCTCTTGTCGTTTGAATGGCGCTGCAGTTAACAGGAGCTTACTATCTTGCCAGAAAGCAGAATGCAGGTGACAGTGACTGCAGCAGAATGAAGCAAAGGTTTCAGGATTGGAGGGGTAGAACTTACTATAAGACAGTGCTGGCTCTTTCTGCTCCTGAAAATCTGAAAGAGGGGAGCTATAAATATGTGGGGGTGCTGTTATTCTCTACAGACAAGATGGCATTATGCTGTGGATTTGAAAATATTCACAAGTGCCTCTTGGAATGTAGTTTTCCATGGATTAATGTGGTTTGTGTTGAAAACACACACATACATATATAAATATATATATATATTTATTTATTTCATCAGTGGTTTTGCTTTTAGAAGCAGGTAAAGACTTTTTTTCCTCTTAAATATAAAATGCTAACTTAATTTAATCTTTGCAGCATGGGAATGGGGTATTAATGTGGCTGAAAACAGCTGTTTATTTTTTGTGGGTTTGACCATTTCAGAAACTTCACATTTATGAAGAATATTATTACTGGGAAAATAAATTTGAAACTGCGGTCCAGCTTCAATTAGGACTGTATAGTGTTTTTCCATCCTACTGCTTAAATACTCCAGAGATTCTATGCCTCAGAGCAGGGACTTATTATAACTGTGCTGCATAGGAAAACAGGCACTCTGGAGTGCATTCTCAAGTGGTTTCCCCCATCCACCTCTGCATGGCTGTTTTTGGAAACCCACTCTTAGTTTAGCCCAGTGGAGCTATGTGTTTGGAGAGGAATTGGCTAGTAGCGTGCAGATCCATGATTGTGCAAAGACAGCTAAAACCACAACTGCTTTTAGCGCCCACCCCCCCCAAAGAGTGGGAAAGCATTTTGGGGTATGGAAGCCTCAAAAAGATTAATTATACACTTACGTGGTAAGATTTCCAGTTCTGTCTGACCAGCCTATTTATTTATTTTGTTTTGATTAATTATCCCAAGATGAAGTTTTTATCCAAGTCTGATTCCCAAAATATTTATCACTTTTAATTTGAAGACCAATGCTCTGTGTTCTTCCATCACCACACAATCTTTCTGCAGTTTGGTATTACGAGGCTTACGTGAAGAAACTCACTGTGCTGAGAATGAGGGAGATGACTGACTGTCAAGCTCTACTTTGCATTCTTCAGATGATGGGGGAGACCACTCTTAAGAAGGGCATCCATGGACTAATGTGTATTCAGAGCAATTATCAGTGAGGGAGACTTGAAATCCAGTTACGTGAGGGAAACTGGGTGGTTGGTTTGGAGAAAAGATTTCAATGCTAACAGAGCTGTGGTATTTCACTGCTGCTGGGGCAGACACTGTAGCTTAACTACCTAGCATCTAGGCCTTTTCCTGGGGAAATCTGTTATGTGCATGCTGGAGAAGGAAGGAAGGTCTTGCCTCCTATGATAAAAGTTGAGGGGTCAGATTTTCCTCTCACAGGTCTTGTCACCTGAGTGTGAGCAAGGGTCCTTCGTTCCTCCTGTGTCCCAGCACATGCTTATGTTTTGGGCTTTGAGTCTATTAGGCAAAGGTCCATTGACAAAGTATCTAGAATCCAATGTCATATCTAGACTTGTGGAGGAGACCTCAGCAATGGTCTTCAGCTTATTTCACTTGGCGCCTGGCTCATTCCCACCTGGATTCTCAAATTCTAATAGATATTAGGCATATGTAATCCTAATAGATTTTGTGAGTTCTCTAATACCTTTAAAATTAATTCCTTTTGATTAAGTTAGTTCATATAGGTTTCTATTGTTCAGAAACAATAATCCTGACTATATAATTGCTAAAGACCAGTAATTGTTTCTTGTTTCCAGCTGGAATTCTTAACTTGAAACCAAGGATAGGGTTCTGGAAACTGTATGTTGAACTGTGTGTAGAATTTCATATATTTATGCACTCAGATGGGGAGAGAAAGTCCATAGCTTTTATTCTATTCTCAAAAGGCTCTATAACCCTAGAAAGGCCGAGAACCACTTATGTACAGGATACAATGTAAACACCTTACTTAGCATAACATATAAAGCCCTTATAATCTGACCTTTGCCTTGTTGTTCAGTCGCTAAGTCATGTATGACTCACTGTGACCCCAAGGACTGTAGCGCACCAGGTTTCCTTGTCCTTCACTATCTCTTTGAGTTTGCTCAAACTCATGTCCATAGAGTCAGTGATACCATCCAACCATCTCATCCTCTGTCACCCCCTTCTCCTCCTGCCCTCAGTCTTTCCAGCATCAGGGTCTTTTCCAATGAGTTGGCTCTTCACATCAGGTGTCCAACTATTGGAGCTTCAGCTGCAGCATCAGTCCTTCCAATAAATAGTCAGGGTTGATTTCCTTTAGGATTGACTGATTTGATATCTTTGCTGTCCAAGGGACTCTCAAGAGTCTTCTCCAACACCACAGTTCTAAAGTATCAATTCTTCAGTGCTCAGCCTTTGTTTATGGTCCAACCCTCACATCTGTACATGACTACTAGAAAAACGATAGCTTTGACTAGATGGACCTTTGCTGGCAAAGTAATGTCTCTGCTTTTTAATAGGCTGTCTAGGTTTGTCATAGCTTTTCTTCCAAAGAGCAAGTGTCTTTTAATTTCATGGCTGCAGTCTCCATCCACAGTGATTTTGGAGCCCAAGAAAATAAAGTGTACTGTTTCCATTTTGTCCCCATCTATTTGCCATGAGGGATGGGACCAGAGCCATGATCTTAGTTTTTTTGAATGTTGAATTTTAAGCCAGCTTTTTCATTTTCCTCCATCACCTTCATCAAGAGGCTCTTTAGTTCCTCTTTGCTTTCTGCCATTAGGGTGGTGTCATCTGCATATCTGAGACCTCTGCCTACTGCTTTTATTTTCTTTTTTACTGTATTTCTTGTTGCTGCTGGTCTTCATTCTCTTTCTATGCTCCAGTCATATCCAAGTCCTATTAATTCTTTAAAAGCAGCTCGTGCCCATCCAAGTACTAACCAGGCCTGGCCCTGCTTATAGCACCTCGTGGTTTTTGATCTCCATGTTTTTGTTCATGAAGTTCCTTCTGCCTTAATTTCCCATTCCTTTCACCCTACCTTTTAACTGGTTTGCTGGACACCTAACTCATCTTTTTAGACTTGGGTGGTTTCACCTTTTTACTGGTGGACTCTGAAGGTCATGACCACTATTCCCCATCCCTCAGCCTACCTGCTTCCAGCATTGCCAGTAACTCTGTCAACCTAGCAGCTGGTATGAATGTCTGTCATCCTGGGGCATTCTCCAGTGTCACTGAAAGTTGCTGTGCTGCCCAGGCACATCTCTTGGGAGAAGTTAACCCATCTAGGGGCAATGATGGCAGTGTCTGTGGATAAACAACCCAGGCTTCCCTTCCCTTGCATAGGTGGGCCTGTTCCCTTCCAACATGTTCTCCATGGTTCTTCAGAGAGACCCCTGAGCAATTGGGCTGTGGTTGTTCACTATGGTGACCTGCATATTAAGCACCTTTATTGACTTTTCTTCTTTCCTGTCTTTCCTTATTTTTGTCCGCCTGCTTCCTGGATTTCTGCTACTTGCACTCAAGTCTGTCAGGCTCTGCTTTCAGGCTAACCCAGATTGAGATACCCTGTTGACTCTGAGCCAGTACTTTGGCTGTGAGGAGCTGTCTTTGCATCTGTTGCTTGTTATTGTTCATTATTGTTCCTCTCTAGTAGACTATTACTTCTTTTTTTTTTTACTAAACATTTATTTTTTTATTCTAGTAGGAACACATATGAAATCTATCCTCTTAATAAATTTTTAGTGTACTATACATTGTTGTTGACTAGAGGTGAGTGCTGTACAGTAGGTCTCTAGAGCTCATTCATTTCACTTAGCTGAAATGCTTGGTCTGTTTGTCTATTGATGATTGACTCTCTACTACTTTTCCCTCCCCTAGTCTCTGGGAACCACCATTCTGGCCTTCGATTTTATGAATGTGATGATTCTAGCTAACTCATATAAATGGTACTTGTCTTTCTGTGTCTGGCTTATTTCACTTGGCATAATGTCCTCAAGAGATCCATCCATATTGTTGAATACTGTATAATTTCTTCCAATTTTAAGGTTGAATAATATGGTGTTGGAGAAGACTCTTGAGAGTCCCTTGGACTGCAAGGAGATCCAACCAGTCCATCCTAAAGGAAATCAGTCCAGGGTGTTCACTGGAAGGACTGATGTTGAAGCTGAAGCTCCAAAATTTTGGCCACCTGATGCGAAGAGCTGACTCATTGGAAAAGACCCTGATGTTGGGAAAGGTTGAGGGCAGGAGGAGAAGGGGACGACAGAGGATGAGATGGTTGGATGACATCACTGACTCAATGGACATGGGTTTGGGTGATGGATAGGGAGGCCTGGTGTGCTGTGGTTCATGGGGTTGCAAAGAGTCGGACACGACTGAGTGACTGAACTGAACTGAACTGAATATTCTATTATGTATACATCATTTTTCAATCCATTCATCCATTGATGGACATTTAGTTTGCTTCTACAGCATAGCTATTATGAATAGAGCTGCAATGAACATGGATGTGCTAATAATTCTTTGAGATCCTGATCTTAGTTCTTTAGGATATATACCCAGAAGTGAGATTGCTGGGTCACAGGATAGTTCTATTTTTAACTTTTTGAGGAAACTGTGCTGTTTTCCATAGAGGCTGTGCCATTTTGCATTCCCACAAACAGTGTGCAAGGGTTCATTTTTCCACATCCTCACCAACACCTGTTGTCTTTTGTTAAGACTATTACTTTTTAAGAGTAAACAGCTTATCTTATTAATTGTTGTTCCCTTGGTATTATTAATAAAACTGGCATAAAGTGAATCCTTATCCATGTGTAAAAAACATAAGATATGAGAGCTTTCTTCAGATCTCTCAAGGGCTGTCTTGTGTTTACAAATGTCTGTAGAGCAGAAATAAGACCAAAGAGTGGAATTTACAAGATGATGGACATTTCTACAGTGTGGAACTATCAATGCACTTAAGGGAAGAGACCTTCATTAGTAACAGTGGGTTGTTATGGCATGATGACTCACTTGGTTTGTCCACTCTTCTGTCTCTAGCCAAGAATTCCTGTAATAGAGAGTTTTATGGAAAATGAGTCCCACACACAGATGCCTACAGAGACCAGGCAGACATGTGAACTAGTGAGGCAGTCCAGGCATAAGATAATTGGGAATGGTGGGAAGTACATGGAAATAACAGTGATGCCCTGTCTAAATGGGCTGGCTGCTCCTCAGTTACAGCCAACAGTTTTGCAAGAAGGTAGGTTCAGCACTGCCAGGCCTTTCATTTTTTTCAAGGGAAAACAGAAATCTAGATTCTTAAAACTTCTCAGTTCAAAAAGTATGTGGGTCAGGAAAGCATCACTGTGGTTGGTTATTGACCATGGTTGTGAGTGTGCAACCTTTGTGTAATGTATGTAGCAGAGGATATTAAAGCCTCAGGTGTAAGGACAGCCTCCTCAAGAAACTGGCCTGGGGTCTGATCAGTTTACCCCCTCCAGCCCATAAACATACTCTGCCTGTTCCAAGCTTGGGCCTTTTGCCATCCTGTCCTCACAGCAAGGAAGCTCTGTGGTCTGGCACTTCCCACTATGGCTCTTTTCCCCACAAACCCTGTCTTCTTGGTCCACCTCTAGTATTTCCTGCTCTTGAATATCTGCTGCACTTGGTCATTGTCCAGTGGTCTCATCATTTAACTGAGTCATAAGTGTCTCATAGTAGGGGCTTCTATTTCACATGTCTTTCCTGTCATTTATAGCATAGGGTTCTTGCAAGAAAGATGCTTGCTCCTTGGAAGAAAAGCTATGACAAACCTAGGCAGTGTATTAAAAAGCAGAGATATTACTTTGCCAACAAAAGTCCATCTAGTCAAAGCTATGGTTTTTCTAGTAGTCATGTATGGATGTGAGAGTTGGACTATAAAGAAAGCTGAGCGCTGAAGAATTGATGCTTTTGAACTGTGGTATTGGAGAAGACTCTCGAGAGTCCCCTGGACTGCAAGGAGATCAAACCAGTCAATCCTAAAAGAAATCAGTCCTGAATATTCATTGGAAGGACTGATGCTGAAGCTGAAGTTCCAATACTTTGGTCACCTGATGCGAAGAACTGATTCATTTGAAAAAACCCTGATGCTGGGAACGATTGAAGGCAGGAAGAGAAGGGGATGACAGGGGATGAGATGGTTGGGTGGCATCACCGACTCGATGGACGTTGAGTTTGAGCAAGCTCCAGGAGTGGTGATGGATAGGGAAGACTGGTGTGCTGCATTCCATGGGGTCTCGAAGAGTCGGACACGACTGAGCAACTGAACTGAACTGAACTGATAGCACAGGGTGGGACACACAGCCAGGGCTCACTAAGACCTGTTTGATTGTCTTGTTGGATGGTCATCTTACTCAGTGCTTCTGGTATCTCTCTTAGTAGAAGATGAGGTAATAAAGGAAAGGGTACCAGCTCTTGAGTAAAGAAATTTAAATTAAGTCAGGAGTTCTTCCAGAGATTGAATAAGCATGTCCTCCACCTACTGCTGACCTGCTGCTCTCAGAGCATTTATGAGGAAAATGATGCCCAGTATATTCTCCTGTCACAAGCTTTTTCTTATCTTTTCCCACCAAAGATGTAACAAGATAACCAATTATTTGTGTCCTGGTTTACATTCCTTAGGCTGCCCTGGTGGCTCATGTGGTAGGAATCTGCCTGTAATGTGGGAGAACTGGATTTGATCCCTGGGTTATTCTTACCTGGGGAATCTCATGGATAGAGGAGCCTGGCGGGCTACAGCCCATGGGGTTGCAGAGAGTTAGACACAGCTGAGCGAGTAACACTTACTGATTCACTTAGATTCCTTGGTTAGAGATAGCATCTGATCATAAGCTATGTAGCCATCCTTTCATGGTAAAAGTGAGTAGGCACACTTTTGTTACAGATTGTCTAAAGGTAATTAAACCTTTTAACTAGTTATGATGATCTATTTTCTGTATTTTCCTTTTATTTGAAACACATTTTGCTTGTTTTAGAAATCTCTTTCAACATCTGTGAAACAAAGTGTAATACAAATAATTCTCAGTCATCTGTGCTATTAAGTACACTTTGGACCCTGGAGTTTACTGTTAATGATTATCTCCAAACTTTTTTTAGAAAAATTCCCCCAATTTTTGGTGAAGGCACTAGTAAGCAATAATTATCAAAATTTTGGTACAGTTTCCTACAAGGACCAGGAACTGAACCATTCTTTCAATAAACCTGTGTTGAGCCCCTCCTGTGGTGCCAGAAGATTGCATTTTAGTTGCTGAAGATACAAAAGTGAAGAAACTAGACAAGGCCCTTGCTCTTCTGGGTGTTCATTGGAAAGACTGATGCTGAAGCTGAAACTCCAAAATTTTGGCCACCTGATGCGAAGAGCTGACTCATTGGAAAAGACCCTGATGTTGGGAAAGATTGAAGGCAGAAGAAGGGGACGACAGAGGATGAGATGGTTGGATGGCATCACCGACTCAATGGACATGAGTTTTAGTAAACTCTGGGAGTTGGTGATGGACAGGGAGGCCTGGCATGCTGCGGTTCATGGGGTCACAAAGAGTCGGACACGACTGAGCGACTGGACTGAACTTGCTCTTCTGAAGCTGAAATTCCAGTGTTGAAAGATAATCACAGGGCAGTGAACATATGAGCGTAAGAAAATTGGACAATATTTGTGAGAATAAATAAAACAGTTTTGGGAGAAAAAAAATAGGATGCAAAGAATATGTGTGTGTGTGTTTGTGTGGGTGTGATTATTCTGGGTTGGAGATGGGGGACATCTTCCTGATGCTGTGACATCTGAGACTTGAATGACTATGAGGGGCTAGTCATGTCAAGATCAGGGGAAGAACATTCCAGGGCAAGCAACAGAACAGCTGATGCAGTGGGTCCAAGGCAGGAGCCTGTGTGGTGAGCTGGAGGCTCAGCAAGGAAGTCATCGGGAAAGGAAATTTTAGAACTAGCAACTAAATTATTCAAGTGAACTTATTGTACAATTATTACAGTTTAAATGTATATGGCTATGATCATTTAGATCTCAGAATCTCTGCCATGATTTCAGGATCAGATTCAGTAATTACCAAAGATTCACAGAGGAGAAAGTGATTGTGTCAGAATACACATGATATATCCTACTTTGAAGCCTCAGATTTCCCATGGATAGGATAGGACACTGGCAATGTTTCAGGAAAATGGCACTTGGTATTATATTCTTAAACTGTATTTGTGTTGGAAGTAGTCATATAGCAGTGAGCATTCATGCAGTAAGAAACAATTCCTTCATCCTTTAATATAATAATTGCCCTCAAGGATTATGAGAGAGAAGGAGCATCCATTTTAAAACTTAACTGGACAAGGAAGAAAGCTTTGTCCACAGAGTTTCAGATTTTCTTGGATTTTCTGGTATCTACACAACAGAGACCTGCTGAATTGCCAGGATATAACAAGCCAGAACCCTGGATCCAGAGAGCATTTGTGATGTCTAGCCAATGCAGAACTGCTTTCCTTCCCGAAGGGTGGTCTCCAAATCTGTTGTAGCCTTTGGCAAGATGTTTGTATCACAATTGAAAACAGATGCCCTTTCTGCCCTTTCCTTTGGTGTCCGAGTTACTACTGTCCAGGGGGTGTGAGCCATGGCAGTCTCTCACGCACCTTCAGAGTGCCCAGCGAGAGTCCTCATTAGACATTCCTGTCCTACGCTCGACAGAACAGAGTAGGCACAGGGAGGTTCTAGTAATCTAGTACCTTCTGAATGTTGCTTATCACAAATCAGAACACCAGTCCTGAGGTTTAATATATAAAAAACCCCCCACATCTCTCTAGATAGTTTCTACTTGAGAATATTTAATCCTAAAAGGAAAAATATTTAATCTTAAAGAACTATGTAGTCCTAGAGGAAAACCAAAGTATGCTCTTGCTAATGGACTGTTTGTTGTTGTTGTTGGTATTGAATTTCATTACAGGATATGGCCCTAAAATGTATTTTTTATATATATATATATATATGACATTGACATTCCAGAGTATCAAAAATCACTGTAAATTCTTGATTAAAAGAGACTTATTAGACATAAGACTGAATATAATGTGTAGACTTTGCTTGGATCCTGCTGTAAATTGACTGAAATTGAAACAACTGGGAAAATTCAAATATGGACTGAATATGAGATGATATTAAGGAATCATTGGTAATTTTGTTAGATGTGATAATGATACAGAGGTTATATAAGAAAATATCCTTATTTTATAGAGTTGCACACTGAAATATATAGGAAGGAAATGTTACACGTATAATTTATTTTAAAACAATAGCAAAATATTGAAGCAAATATTGCAAAAAATTATTGTTTGGTCTAGGTGATGGGCGTATGGAACATGCTATTGTATTTCCTTTGTTGTCCTGTATATAATTTGAAGTTTAAAAAATTCTTTGCAAATTGTGACATAGCAGATCGATTTGTCAACTAAATAGCACTATTTTACAATGTTAGTGGATGTTGCTTTATTGTGCCTTTTGTTCTGCAGCCATAAATATCAGTGGACCTGGAAACTAGATGATTTTTTGGAAATGAGACATTACAGTAAAAATGAACCAATATTCTCTTCTTATGTATGCCCTCCACCCTACCCCCATGCTCTTATTTTGCAACTTGGCCCATGGTTAGGGAGGTGAAATAGTTGACAAATAAAACTGAAACATGGAATCCTAAAGCTAGAATTTTAAACATTTTGTTTCAATGTCAACTTTTAAAAATATTTTAAAACTATAGTTACCAACGTCGTTTTCCTCCCTTTTAAAATGTGTATTCTATAATCTGGATTATATTCAGTTCAGTTCAGTCGCTCAGTCGTGTCTGCCTCTTTGTGACCCCATGGACCACAACACACCAGGCCTCCCTGTCCATCACCAACTCCTGGAGTTTATTCAAACTCATGTCCATCGAGTCGGTGGTGCCATCCAACCATCTCATCCTGTGTTGTCCCCTTCTCCTCCTGCCTTCAATCTTTCCCAACATCAGGGTCTTTTCCAATGAGTCAGCTCTTTGCATCAGGTAGCCAAAGGATTGGAGCTTCAGCTTCAACATCAGTCCTTTCGATGAACACCCAGGACTGACCTCCTTTAGGATGGACTGGTTGGACCTCCTTGCAGTCCCAGGGACTCTCAAGGGTCTTCTCCAACACCACAGTTCAAAAGCATCAATTCTTCGGCGCTCAGCTTTCTTTATATACATGGATTATATTAACATGTATAAAATTATTGGTACTGTCTAAGGTAGATACATGCCTATCAATGGCCCATCTCTTCCTTTCTCTATTCAGGGATTTTGAAGGAGTTCTTGTTAAATCTGCTAGTGCTTTTTCTTCAGACAGCTTTGTCGCAGATGCTGTGTGCCAGTATTGGGTATTGTTAAGACTTTCGTACCTTAATATATTTTGATACCTAGACCCTAAAATAATATATTTCAATATATAACAATTCTCAGTAATATGTAATATTCCTATTTCCATTGAACCTATTGATGGAAATAACAAATTCACACTGCAGTGTGCACTGAGTCACATGACCTGGCTACTGATGGAGCAGAGCATGTTGTTGTATTTTTATCCCCACCTACATTTAACTTGTAAGTTCATTTTTTGTCTTATTTTTCATCCTATGTAGTGTCAGTAGTTGTAGATTCAATACCAAGGGGAATCTGGCTGTTCCCTTTCCTCAACTTCTACATTTTTAGTAATCTGTGAGTACTGGCACTGCACTTCTTTTTTTAATAACAATGTCTAAATGGAGGTATCTTGATTTTGAACTGGAATTAAATCATCCTTCTGAATGTTCAACAGTGAACACCCATTGTGCACTTGTCACGTAAGGCACTGGTGAAGGTTCTATGGAGTACAAGGTTGCAGACTATCAAATGCATGGAACCAGAAGCCCTGGTTTCTGTCTTCAGGAGTTGGCAAACTTTGTGGAGACAATTACTATGGAAAGTATATGATAAGTATATGAGTTATGAGGGTGGTACTGTGGAGAGGAAAAAATGTAACCTAAAGCTTTAATATAATTTGTTGGTTCTTAAGTATGTTGTCATGCATTTGGTATTTTTTAATATAAAATTATAAAAGCACTACTGAAAAAGCAGTAATATTCTAGGGGAGAGGAACCTAGAGGCAGACCCTGGAAGAGAGAATCATGTAGAAAAGGCTACCTTGAAAGTATGTTCAGTGTCCCTCAGTTGAGGGGACAGGGCCAGCTTCAGGTGGCTCTGCAAGGAGGGAGCCAGGGAGAGATCCTACAACTTCACTCTCTTCCCTCCCACCTCTCATTGATCTTCTCCCTTTTTCTAATCTAAAGGCAAGGGAGCCCACTGGTGTAGTCCATCCAAGTCAGCCTCCTAGGGCAGACAGCAGAGTAGATAAGGGCAGAGAGTAGAACAATTATCATCCTCTTCTCAAAATATAAAAATATGAGGGGAATGTTTGGAGGGAGTTCTTCATAGAATCATAAAATGTTAGAGCTGAAAGGATCCTGAGAAATAATTTTCAACTTCGTTTTGAAGATGGGGAAATAAAGCTCTATAGAAATAGCAACTTGAGTACAGTGAGTTGTCACATGGCTGAGAAGATATGACAGACCTTTGGATTCTTAGCCCAGGCTCTTTCCAGCAGGACAGGCAGATTAGCCTCCATGTATTTTTCAAGTTTTTCCCAGAGGCACCACACTCACTCAGCCACTGTTCAGCCTGGGTGAAAATGGTTTTGATTGTTATTCAAGGGAACATATGATTACTATAAACATAGTCATTGCAATAGGACATGTTTCTATAACTGAAGTAAGAGTCATTCCAGATAATCTGGAAGGCATAGAAATACGTCAGGAAGAAAATAAAGCCATCCACAATGTACCACAAAGATGATGACTGTTAACATTTTGGTGCTTTCTTATAATTTTTTAAAATTAAAATGTACAGTTTTATATTTTATGTTTTCACTTAATAATGAACAATTTCCCATAGAGTAATAGATGCTTTAGTAGCAATAGTATAGCATAATATTTTTAATAGATGTAGCATAATTTTAAAAAAGCATAAATCTATTGTTAGCAATGTGGATTCATTCTTAGTTTCTGCTGTGATAACTAATGCTACAGAATATACACATATATACATGTGTTTTTTTATACACACACATACAGAAGTAATTGTGCTTATCTCTAAGAAACATTTTTATTAAAAGTTCTAGCATAAGCATTTTCAGGGCTTCTTTCTGGTGGATCAGAGTGGAAAGAATGTGTAAGACGTCATGACTTGTTCTGCTTTGCCACTTTCTAGATGTGTGGCCTTAAAGTAAAATTAACTTGAAAAGAGAGTAATTTAGACTATAAGGAAATCTTTCAGAAAGACCTATTTAAAATCTAAGGTATTAATAATAAAGACAGAAATGGAAGTTCTCAATAACTGTATTTTTCTTTGCACTGAATTATCCAGTAACTCTTTTTTTCTTTTGAAAAAAATTTTTTTTTTCTGGCCAGTAACTATTTCTAACTCTGTCCACCACAATCTTCCTTCCTAAGTGCTCACCTTCAAACTCTACCAGCGGGCAAAGCATGTGTACAGTGAGGCTGCGAGAGTGCTCCAGTTTAAGAAGATATGTGAAGAAACACCTGACAACATGGTCCAGCTGCTGGGGGAGTTGATGAACCAGAGCCACATGAGCTGCCGGGACATGTACGAATGTAGCTGCCCTGAGCTGGACCAGCTGGTGGACATCTGTCGGTGAGGCTGAAAGAGCAGTGTAGTGGGATGCTACCAGGGAAACTGTTTAATGGGGAAAAGAAGCGGGATGCCACCAGGGAAACTGTTTAATGGAAGAAAGCAGCATTTTTGTAACCTTCTCAGTGAAGGAAGATCCTTCCCATTTTGTATCAGAGAGTTTGTCTGTGACATACAGCTAGACTTGTTCCCTCCTGAAAATCTGTAAGATAAAAGATTGGAGACTCAACTCCATGGCTTTATGAGGTTCCAGGTTTGGAGTCAGTCCTTCACAACATCATAGAAAAAGACTTTTCCATTTTTGGATGATGTTTCAGGGATATTTTCTCAGACACAGACCCTGTTGTTACTTTCTCATGGTATTTTAAGCAATCGTTTCCACTACACTGCAGCTCTACCAGCATCTCCTGTTTGGTGTCCTAAGTTTAACAGTTTTATTCAAAAGAGGAGAGAGAAAGGAAAGAGGACCTCAAGCCTAACAGAAGTGTATCAGGGGAGAGGATGCTGTAGGAATTACTCAGAGGCAGCATTTCCTGTTTTCCAGGTTTAGGTTAGACAATATGGGGAAAAGGATTGAAGAGAGCCCAGTTTATGAATGGACAGTTGAAACACAAATGTAAAGAGGGAAACTCTTTCATAAAGCTTGAGAACAGCATCCTTATAATTGCTGGAGAATGGGGATAATAGAGTAGAATGGTTCCTTTACCCAGAAGGGAACTCACTGACCTTGGAGGACAGACAGGGAAATTGGGAGAACTCTCAAATGGATTGATGTTCTTTCCATTTAGAGAAAATCATCATAGAGAACTGCCTGCAATTAGCAATGAAAATATAATTAACCACTTGGCGCCTGCGGCTTGCCTCACTCATTGCCACACTCCCAGCCTGAAAAGTTTAAACCAAGTAGCTCCAGTGATCGCAGATGGCATGTGTAACCCAACTTGTTGAGAGATTTGAACACAACCTTGCTGAAAATCACTCTGTCAGTGTTTCCTCACTATCTGCCAAGAAGGCTTTCAGAGCTTGTTTCATTGTCAGTACTCTTTTCTGAAACTATCAAGGGCAGATATTCTGGAAATAACAGGAAGTGGAATGATTTCCGCATAAATTAGGCAAAAGCATCTTTGCTAAGAAGGTAGTAGGATAGTTTGAATCCCATCTGAAAAGCAGTGGAGGGGTATTTGCCAGCCTCCTGGAATTCTCAAATGGACTTTCTTGTTCTGGCATGGTCAACCAGCTCTTTATGCAGCATACATTCACATGGGTAAAGAGGGAAATGGCAACTAAAAATAGAGTGGGACTGCTAAGTGTTATAAAAAAAATAGAAAAGCTGGAGAGTCCTAGGGATGGGTGGGTAGTCTTTATATTGACTGGCTAAAGAAGGCCTCTCTGAAGAGATAGTTGGGCAAAGACCTGAAGAAAGTGAAGAAATGAGAAGAGTGACTACCACATGTGAGGAACAGTACACATGGAGGGCGTATAGGAGGAGAGGGTAGCAGGTGATGAAGTAGGAGAGGTCATGGGAAGTCATACCACTGAAGCTTGTTGGCCACTGGAAGGACTCTGAGTAGAAAAAGGTGGCAATGGAAGTGTGAATTGATTTTATGCCAGATGTGCCTTGAAGGAAGAGTCAAGAAGATTGCTATATGGGTGAAAGTGAGGAATCAAGATGACTTCTGGGTTTTTGACCAGAGAAAATTTCCTTGTTTCTGTGAAAACCATATTTTGGGGGGCCAGGCTTCACATTTCTGGGTCAGAATGATCTTCTAGTTCCATAAGATACGAAAGCAGGAAGAGGCCTTAGAAATCCAAGAGAGTTCTAAGAGGGTAAGAGATTGGAACAAGGTAACATAATGAGTCAGTAGGAAAGCCTAGCTCCCCATCCAGTGGTTTTTTTTTTTTTTTTGCCACACCTGTTTCTCTCTCCTTGGGTTATACTGAAAGTGAAAGTGTTAGTCAGTCACGTCTGACTCTTTGTGACCCCATGGACTGTAGCCCGGCCTCCAGGATCCTCTGTCCATGGGATTTTTCAGACAAGAATACTGGAGTGTATTATCATTCCCTTCTCCAGGGGATCTTCCTAACCCAGGGACTGAACCTGGGTCTCCCACATTGGAGGCAGATTCTCTACCATCTGAGCCACCAGGGAGGCTGAGATGTATTTGAATGAGGGACTTTATTTTAACCTGTTTTCCTTTATTAAAACTTTAATGATGGAGGCTCTGGTTTTCTATAGGTTGCAGTATTTGAACATGGAGCAAAGCCATGCTGAGCAGGGAAGGGCAATGTGTGGAGAAGGGTGAAAACTGGCTGGAATTTAGGAAGGATGCGTTCTAGCTCTGCCTTGTTTAATTCTGAGCTTTGTGACTTTGAACTGTCCCCTTGCTTTATGATCTCCAATATGTTTTTCTGTTCTAGCAGTCTATAGATCTATATATATATTTTGAAAATGGGCTTCTAGTGGAAGATTTAGTGGCTGTGTTTTAAAAGGGTTCAGAAGAACATGCCTTTTGCTTTTTCATTTATTTGTTTTTGGAAACTCCTTAATGGCAGCTAAACTGTCTCTGTCTAGACCATTTTCATCTGCTGTATTGATTTTCAGTTGGGTCTGGTTTAAGTAGCTCACTCCCTTTTTTTATGGTTGTTTTGTTTGGAGTTGTTAAATATCGAAATTACTTCTTGTTCTATATGGACTGTCTGGACTGAATTTTCTATATTGAAAGATTATCTTTTGGCATGTTGGAAATATTGGCTAAAATAGTTGTCTGGCCTCTTAGCTTCTTAAATAATTAATTTTCTCTTCGCTGTCACTGTGGGCAGCAGGTGATATTCTCCAAATATGCCAGTTGATTGCTAGTTACTAAAGGTCTTGAGTAGCAGAGCCACCTCAGAGGAGGATACTCTGGGAGAATTAAGTAGATGTAGTCATTAATGCCATGACTTCCTAAGTCAGCACATACTTTTCATAGGGCTGTTTGTGTCCCACAGGAAACTGTAGTCTAAACTCCATTTTCAAAAGCTCTGGCACTTTCCTTTATGTGGATGTATGAGGGGAAAAGGGAGGAATGCAGAAGAATGCAAGATAGTGGTAAAACAGAATGGTTAAAACAGGAGAGAAAGGCAGTAGAAGAGTAGTAAATGGTAAATGAAAAAAATTCAAATTAAAATGGCAACATTCTTAAGCCCTGGTTCCTTCTGCAGCTTTACGACTATCTTAGTGGGCAAGCAAGTGTGGGATGTGCTGGCAAGGATACCTGGTATGGGCCACTGGTACCATAAAGTCATTGTCTGGTAGAGTTCTGTTTTGTGTAAGAACCACCACCACCTCCATAATTCCCTGTCTCCTTAAAAAAAGCTAACACCAACGGGCAAGTTGTGACTAAGACTGGGCAGCCTGAGAAGGTTGGTTGCCTTGTGGTGATCAGAAGAGGGAAGAGGGAAGCTGAAGTTGAGCAGAAGCACTGCCAAAGATTCTCTTTAGATCACCTTCCCTGGTCCACTTGTGGCACTTAAAATTCTGTTTTTCTGAAGGCCTGCTTGGAAACTATTTGCTTGAAAAGACAACTGACTGATTGAGTGAATGAAGGATTTGATATGTAGAATACTTGGCACTATCTACAAATCTTAACATGATCTGAGTTAGGTGGCTCTACGTAGCTCGTCTATAGGACATCTTTATGACTCAAGTGGAGAGAAGTGGGGGAAAAAGGATAGAAAATATCACAGATACTTGAATTTGTTTCAGCTGAGCCTTTTACTGCTTTTCAAGAGAAAATCAGTTTAAAATCCAAAGAAAGGGCCAGAGAGGGAGAAGGAAATTATACTTATTCAGTTAGACGGTTTATTTTTCTAATTAAATTAGAAAACCTCAATTATATGAAATAATGAAGAAAATAGATGAAGCTTGCCCAATTATAAAATGATTCTTTTAATTGAACTAAATGTAAATTTTAAGAAAATGGGATTTCTTGAGGAACATAAAACAATTTTGAAATAAGTCAGTTATATATGAGACAGCTCATTCTTTATTGGTTTCCCTGGTTATATAATACTTAAAAAATAGTTAATGCCTTTACTTCCATCTTGACACTTGTTGAAATTAGGACTCACTGAGGTGTTATTGCCCAAGCTACTAAGGAAGATAAATAACAAGTTTTAAAAGACCAACAAAGGTTACAGAAGTTCATTTGCGGGCTTCCTCAGAAGTCTTCCCACAACTTTCTTCCATGGCTGGCTGTGCAGCTTTAGTTTCTTGCAGCCATTTTCCTAAGCAGGTGGGAGTAGGGAAGAATGAAGTGTAAATGCACCTGTGTGTGCTCTTTTCCTCGATCTTATAGGCTAATCTGAACACTGTCAAGAAAAAGGAAGAGAGCCATTCAGCTGCCTTAGGGGCTCACTTCTCTTTGAGTTTCTGTCCTCCATTTATTGTCCCCCTGATTCTACACTCCCCTCCCCCAATATGTATGCCATTTGCAGGACAAACCAACTGGTCTTCAGTGACCTTTGTGGCTTAAATTTATAAAATGGATATGTGGTTATATTTTCTTATACTTTCTCATTTGAACACTGTTTGAAGTCTATGGTTTCTTGAATCAAAAGCAATCTGAAAGTGCTTCTAATAAAAATCATAGAAATTGTTCTAGAAGCTGTGTTTTCCCAAGATAATACTCAGAAAATTATACTCTTAGAGCAGAAGCTAGAGGTCTTTCCAGAAAGAGAGTACATTACTGATGATATATATATATAAAATACACATATAATTGTTTCAAGTTGTTTTATTTTACTCAATATATTTAAAATTTAGCCATTTCTTACAATTTACATTTTGTTCATTTAAGATAGTTATTTTATAATTGGGCAAGCATCATCATTTTCCTTTATTATTTTACTTTGTTTCACATAATTGAAGTTTTTAACATTAATTATTAGAAACTATCAAATGCCTGGAATTATGCTGGGCTGGAATTAGAGAGATAGATAATAACCTGTCCCTAAATTCAAGATTTTTCTGAAATAACTTAATATCTATTTATATATCAATATATGTCTTGAAATAAAATTGAATTAAAATACAAGCCACAATTCCTTGCTTTCCCTCTGCAGTTTGTGGCAAAGTTGGGACTTACTGGATCTCTCCCCACCTCCTCCCTCAAGGCCACCTTTGATCCATGCCTTACTTTAGTCAGTGCTTTATGGTCAACTCAGTTCATTTAAAACTAGGAAATTTTATTCAGGCTATACTTAGGTGTCTGGAAAGCTAGTTATAGGAGTACACTTTCCAGTGATAAAAGGGATCAAAGGGAACATTCCTTATAATCTGTATCTGCCCTAGTCTTTGTTTTTGCCTTATAAGGCTGAGGCTGCTTTTGTTGTTTAGACCAAACCTTCCATGTTAGTCCCAATCAACTGACCACAATCATCAAAGTGATATTTGGGATTTTAGGGGTTTGGTTTTCCTAGTATTTGTATTGCTTCTCTGATGTGTCATAGCTCAGGAGCTGTATTTTTAATGTCTCACTAGTTTCCCAGGAAAAAAATGCAATTGTGAAAAGCTCACTTAACACCCTTAGCTCGCCTACTTTTTTCTTGATTTAAAGCTTATTGGTTTCCTAACTCTGGCTCTCTCACAGAGTTTCTATGGCCACATTCCAGCAGGGCACATTGCAGGCAGGATCTCGCTGCCTTTGTGAGTGTGTATAGCTGGGCAGGCTGCTGATTAGCTGTTGGGGCAACACCTGGTTTGTGATCACAAGTGCCACTGACTCAGGGGCAGAGGGCTGTTTATGATAGCACTTACTGTTCTCTACTGAGGAAATTTGATTTCAGACCATGTGGTTGATGCAATCCAGTTCATTTTCATTTGTAGCAGGCAGGGTGGTGACAGAGCAGCTCTGGAGACTTAAAAGTGAATGATTTACCTAGAAAGACTTCTAGTGTCTGCCCTCTGGAAACTGGCAGGAGAGTCAGGAAAATAGGCCCCCTGGCACAACTCCTATGGGTTTTGCAGCCAGTTAGAAACACTTTTCAGTTTGCTTTAGATTCAATTTTGAGACCACAGTTTTCAAAAACTGTTCAAATGAGAAAGTGTAAGAAAACATGCCTAGAAGTTCACTGAAGACCATAAAAGTCTTGGTTGACTTGAGTCCAGAAAAATGGCATAGTTTGGGTCTTAGAAAATCAAATAGGAGGGCATTGTTCTCTAAACCATACCATGCTGGCTTTGATGCTTAGATTTTAGTGTCTTTCAGAGATACTTCAGTGACACCTCTGTTTTTCTCAGCATATTTCACAAGAAGAGAGAGTTTGATATGGCTGTGTGACCACTTTTTTTTTTTTATTCCACCAAATTGCAAACTAGCCCCTTGCCAGCCTAGGGACTCAAGATAATACTAGAATCTCAGGGTAAGTGAAACTTCAGTTTAGCCTCCATTTACCTACTGGGCCATAAATTGAATGTTTGAGGGGCAGGAGGAGATGAATAATCTATTTGCTTGCAAGCATTTTTGCTTTCTTCTCTAGACATCTACTTTCATAAGAAAAACATATTTTAGTGAATATAACAGATGATGAAAAGAAATCAGCTGAGAAAATCATTGAGGGGGAAATGAATTACTGATGTGCAACAATTCTCATGTCCTAGAATAGGGGTAATATTCTATTGATATTTTCCAGGAAATAAAGTAGCTCATTTAGATGGAAAAAAGGGACAGAATTGTGCTAAATTAATTATGAAATTCTTAATCTGCTATGAATTTGGAGTAAATTTTATTAGGACGAATTTGGAAACACATGTGAACTGTTCTTGTCATGATAAATTGCATCTTTTAAAGATGAGTGATCTTTGTACTTGTGTAGGGCCTTTCACTTTAGTATAAATCTTAGGTTTGAAACTGTGCCTGGTTGATGGTGACTAAAATTACATCTTTCTGCACGGAGGCTTATATAGTCATTTCCATCTCAACCACACATTTTGTCAGATGAGAAATTCTGAGTCCAGTCATCAGAACCAGCTCCTGAAGGCACAGGGGAAATGGGGATGGACCTGCTGAACTACTACCCTCTTGTGGAAAGGTCTGCATAATTTCCCTTTAGAGATTAGCAGGTAAACTAACTTAGAGTTTAGTAGCATTCTTTGTTGATAAATTCATTTAGCACAAATCTAAGCTATCTGTTCTAGGTGACTGAATGCAGCTTAAATAGCCACCAGAGGAAGCTCTCGCTTGTATGTATATGACTTGCACTTTAAATTTTGATTTGCCCTCTTATAGAGCAACCTTCTGATTCATACTGTTGATTATATGTACTACCTGTTTTCTTTTTACTCTCTCTTCTTGATCACCTGAAGACTTGTTCTATAACTCTTCAAATGCTGGCTTTATGGAATCAAGACTACAGGGGTTATTGTCAGCCCTCATGAAACAGGAGTAACTACTGACTTTTACTAAAGAGCCAAAACTTGGGGCTAGTTTTAGATACAATTAAATTTCAAATCACCTTCTGACAATAGTACAAATTTTTTAATGTCCTAAAATATTTGACAATACTGAAAAAAAAAAAAAAACCCACAAAAACCCACAAAACAAAGCATACCACATAATCTCACCTTAGTTCTTAGAGTGTTCTGAAGCACCAGGAAAATCAACTCTCATTTTCATTTGCAAGTTCTAATTTTTTTTCTCATTGTTTTAGGAAATTTGGGGCTCAAGGATCACGACTTACTGGAGCAGGATGGGGAGGCTGCACCGTTTCAATAGTACCTGCTGACAAGCTGTCCAGCTTCCTGGCAAATGTGCACGAAGCCTATTACCAGAGGAGCAACCGAAGCTTAGCGCCGGAGAAGCAGAGTTTGTTTGCTACCAAACCTGGAGGAGGAGCTTTGGTTTTCCTTGAGGCCTAAACAATGTAAAAAATCTCCAAGAAACGATTTAGAGCATTTAGGGACTGGCAGGACTTATGCCACAGTAAATTAATCCTCCTTCTGTTTTGTATTATGAAGAAATGGTTGCTATTATCAAGATATATTTCCAAAGAAATGGTTGAAAGCTCCCTATGCTTCATAAAGATGATTTTTCCTCCTGAAATATGTTTTCTACCAATAAGGGTGAAAATTATGCTTGGATAAAGATCTCTTAAGATAATTAGATTTATTGATTTCAAGATTTTTAAAGACACATGGTTAAAAGACCATCAATACTGGTACCTCATGAATTGTACCTGAATTAAACATACATTCTTAAATACAGTTTACTTCTGATTTCTCCTGGCTTTCTTCTTCCTCAGGGTTGTAGTCTTCTGTTGATGATGATGATGATGACAGTGATGCCAGAAATTCTCTCTCAGTTAGAGCTTCAAAACGCTATTAAAATAATACACTATTAAGGATTCACAGATTTTTCTGGATATTGTATACTTGAAAGTGAGATTCTCCCAGTTATCAACTTGAGGGGGATCAGTTAAATTTTTTTCAAAAACTGGATTCAGGAAGAAAATCCCAGGCTGATTTAATTTTTTTAACCATTTGATATCATATAAACAATTACTTTCAATTCTTTTGGCCTGAGCTTTCTCTATCATAGTAGAGAAACTTTAGATTAAAAAAAAAAAAACTTCAAGTTTTTATCTCTGTGCACAATGAAATAGAGAATCATCCAAATATTAATTCAGATAATTCAATTTATTCATGGAATTTACTTTATTCCCACTCTATCCTACCTTTTTTTTTTTTTTTTCTAGTCCAGGATGCAGGTTTACTATTCTAGGAAAATCCATCTGTGCCTTGCATCCTTCACTGTATGTCTAGCAAGGCTTGTTTGTATATGTGAACCAATGTAAGGCAGGTGTAAGGCATGCAGGTGAGGCATGAAAAAGCTGAGAGTGGGTTCTGGGATTGGGTAGGGTTGTCGGTAGATGCCTGTTTATCAAAATGGGCAGAAAGTTTGGCCTCATGGTTATGGTTAATGAGTGGCTATCCCCCAGATAGACTACAGGAAGGCCTCCCTGAATTATATCACAATTTAGACCAAAAAGCATTTTGTTGGCATAGTCAGATAATTGAGGGACAGTAGTTATCTGGCATAAATTATCCAGAAGTTTATCATAATTTTCTGTTATCCTCAGCTTGGCTTTGCTCAAATATTGCACATCTTCTTAAATCTCAGTTTCAGAGAGGCTGAGACAAAATTGGCTGTAACATTTCTCAAAGAACAGCAGTCATATACAAACACTAGGAAATCCATTATTCTATTCTAAAATAAATTTTCGTACTTTTTTTTTCTTAGCAGAAAGGTAAATACTTGATAAAACTTAAGTCAAATTTGCTTGCATTTTAAAAATTGATTTAAAAATTATAATCCTTTAATAATTTTCCATTTTTCCACAGAAGATCTGTGGTTGATTGATATATAATTCTTTGAAGATACCTGAATTATTGTAAAAAATGCACTTGCTTTTGCTTTGCTATTCTATTTAAATTTTTCACATGAGAAACCTTCTTTACAAAATAGGTAAGAAAACATTTCTTGTGCACACTCTGCTTTGGAGGACATAACCATTCTAAGTTTGAATCTACTCCCATAGTTTTCTTCAAGATAACTATTTTTCCAATGAAACCATCACCTGGTGTTATTCTAGAAATTATGAAAGATATTGAACTCATTTGTGGAAAGGGGAGGGCTCAAGAAAGTGAAGTCCCTCAGTCGTGTCCAACTTTTTGGGTCTGTGTGGACTGTAGCCCGCCAGGCTTCTCTGTCCATGGGGATTCTCCAGGCAAGAATACTGGAGTTGGTTGCCATTTCCTTCTCCAGGAGACCTTCCCGACCCAGGGATCAAACCTGGGTCTTGGCAGACTCTCTACCCTCTGAGCCACCAGGAAAGCCCAAGGGAAGGGAAGCCAGGAGGGAAGACTTTCTTTCTTTAAGGATGAATAGAATTTGAAAGCTGGGGAATAGGCAATGCAGATGATCAAAGTATATGATTATGGATAAGCACTGTATGTTCAGAAGACTTGGTGGGAGTGAAGGGTTTGCCTTGGGATGGATGTAGTGGAGAATAAGATTGGTGATATTGGTTGGAACCAGATTTTGAAGAGCTCCGTGTTCAGCAGGTAGAGCAGGTGTTGCAAACCAGCAGCCCACAGGCTGTGTCTGATCTACAGATTTATATAGTTTGACCTCCAGGGTATTTAAAAACTCGAGTCCTAAACAGGAATTTTACAGAAGAATCTGGCCCACTCCAGTATTCTTGCCTGGAGAATCCTGTGGACAGAGGAGCCCTGTGGGCCGCTGTCCATAGGGTTGCACAGAGTCGGACACAACTGAAGCGACTTAGCATGAATGCATGCGTTGGAGAAGGAAATGGCAACCCATTCCAGTATTCTTGCCTGGAGAATCCCAGGGACAGAGGAGCCTGGTGGGCTGCCATCTGTGGGGTCTCACAGAGTCAGAAAGACTGAAGTGACATAGCAGCAGCAGCAGCAGCAGCTGGATTGCAAATGGTAAAAGATCTGATAGCACTTTGGTCTCCATTCCTGCAGAGTCACAGTGACCTAGACACGAGGAAGCAGTGGCCGTGTTTAGCTGAGGCACAGACTCTCCAGTGTGCTATGCTTTCCACAGCTCATATAGTTTCCCTAATACTCAAGCCATTTACTGTTCACCAGCTGATGTCATTTGCTCTTTACCAGCTTACTTCCACAATATTCTTATACTAAATAAATATTTCTCTGTACCTGTGTCTCTAGCAGTAGTAAAGAGAGATCATGAGATAATGGGAGGAATAATTTTTTGTCTGTGGAAGAATTGTTCTATTTGTTTAATATTTAACACCCCAACAGTGCAGGAAATGCAAGAGACTCAGGTTGGATCCCTAGGTCAGGAAGAGCCCCTAGAGGAGGGCGGGGCAATCCACTCCAGTATTCTTGCCTGGAGACTCCCATGAACAGAGGAGCCTGGAGGGCTACAGTCCACAGGGTTGCAAAGAGTTAGACACGACTGAAGCAACTTAGCATGCACGTACTCCTTTGTGACCTTCTGGTTCATAGGACTTTGGTTAGATTCTTTGATCTGTTTTTGACATTACAGCAATAGCCAATGAGGATTGCTCTAGATTTTTGCATGGAAGCCTGGCACGCTGAAAATGAAAAGCTCTCTCTTACTCCTGACCTCACAATGTCCAACCTTCAGATTTATTGTACTCTATTCTCTCCCTGTTCTTTCTTGTTGGAAGGGAAGAAGGACCTTTAGATTTAACAGGATTGCCTGTAAGTTGAGGAGGAGGAGAAGGGAAGGGAACAAAGAAAACTCCTTCCTTTTCTTTCCTTCTTATATTTGAGTCCTATTTAAAGCCTTATCATTTCCTATGTTCCTGTTAATTGAAGGCAAGGGTCGTTCATCTAACATAGGAATCCAATATATTTTTGTTGAATTATTACTGGGAAATAAAATATGATTTCAAACACCAATAATTTTCTATTAGTTTGAAATTCTGACTGCATTTGGAGGTTTTCAGTTGTATAAAATGCTTCTGATCAGAAGTGAATGGGGATGAGTGAGCATGAACTTGTCACAAATCATGAGACAGAGATTATGCTAATGTACATGTGGATGATTAAATAATGAGAATGTATTCTATCCTCCTACTGTAACCTGGATGTAAAAATGATATATTGCTTATTAAGTATTTTTCAGCCTTCGTAAGAGAAGCTAAAGAGAGAATTCTCAATTATTTTCAGGAAAAAAAAAACCACACAAAAAACAACTTACCAGTTGATGCAGGAAATTCTCAAAATCATTCTTAACTTCACAGGGTTTCTTGGTAGCCTTTGCTTGGAGTCTAATCATGAAAACAAGACAACTGGTAACTAAACGAATTGTTTTTATACTGACACCAACTAAGAGCCAACATTTACAGGATTTATAATATGCTAGCATCTACCACTTTGCATATATTAATTCAATTACTCTGATAATAATCCTAGGAAGTAAGTTCTACTATTCTGTATTATGGATGAGGAAAGAGTCTTAGATAGGTTAAGGGACCTGTCCACAGTCCTTTAGCTAGCAAGCAATAGAGGATTTGTGCCCAAGCAGTGAGACTAGAGCCCTCCATTGTAATCACCGTGTGACAGTGAAACACCCCCTTCAGGGAGGGTTCGCACAGTGTTCCCTTGACTGACTCCGCTCACTGTGCTCCACTGGAGACTGTAGGATGAGTCACTGCGAAGGGAAGAGTAAGAGGAACTGGGCTGGGAAAGATCTTGGCGGGGGAGACAGAGATGAAAAAGGATGGAGGGTGAGAGTGCTTACTAAACTGTAAGCTCACTGCGGCTGGGGATCCAGGAATCTATATCATGATTTCGGCCACCAACTACTCCATTCAAGAAATATTTATGAAGGAGCTAAATAACTGAAATGAAGAGGCAGCAGGAACCTTTCCAGAGATTACAGATGAAGACAGGAGCAGAGGCAGGCCAAGCAAGTAAGGATAGGAACTTGGGAAAAGGGAAAGACATTAGGAAGAAAAACATAGGTGAGAGAAAAAATGAAAAGGGAAGAAGGCTATTAGATTCAGTGGCATTTTTCAAGTGAAACATTTAAAAATTATACCGTGAAATCTGTAGGTAGTAAAATTTTCTAAAAATTCCAAACACACTTTGCTTAAGCATGAAGTTTGGATTAGCCAACCCCTTACAAGGCCTGCTCTAGGTTTCTTTAGCATTTAGTCTAGGGTTCCCCGAGAGCATGCAGTAAGGCTACTTCTTCGAGGTCTCTTGCATTAGTGTTCTCTGACTGACAGATAATGCTCCCTCACTCATTCTCTGCCAAGTTTATCTCCTCAGCCTGGGCTTCTCCTTGTTTATTACCCTCGTGGGCTATCCTTCCCTGCTTTTCTCAATCTGGCTCTCATGGCTGTTTTGGGTCTCTCCTTCATAGCACTATTTAAATACATTCCAAAATATCCCTGGTGCCCTTTTTTCAGTAATACTCTCTTAGAGTCTTCTTGACTGCAAATCATTCTGAGACTGGTTCATCTCACTTTGTTAAAAATCAATCCATCTTCAACCCACTTTAAACTTACAGTTCCCCTTTTCTTATTTTTAAATAACAGCTTTGATGATATATCTCATACCCGAAAATCCATCCTTTTAAAGTATACAATTCAGTGGGTTTTAGTATATTTGCAAAGTTTTGCAACCATCACCACTACCTAATCTCCCATCTTTGTCTTTCTTTTCCATGAGTATCTTTTTTTGAAGACTACAGATAGAAACTTGAACACTCTGCCTGTAAATTTAACAGGCTCACTGGAGTTAGATATTCATCTGAGTATTTCCCCCTTCACATTCTCCAGCAGTGTGCCATTGCATAACACATATTTGAGTGCTTCTTGTGAGTTGCTCTGAAAATTGGTCTACATTCTTCTGCATATCCTGAATGGTGAGAAATCCTATCCTCTATAGATCTGATTTTTGAGAACCTGGGAATAAGATCTTATAATTTGTGTGTTGTGAAGGTGAAAGCTGGGTGATAAAATTTTTTGTGAAAAGTGAACTAAGCTTTTAAAATAATGAGCTGAGTTTTCTCATGTGATTGGGAGACTGGGTTTACAAGTTGCAAAATAGCAGTCAGAAGTATGGCAGTATGACTGGAAGAAAATTGTGGTTTATTTGAAGTGCTGTACTCATTGGACATTTATCCTTGCTTATGTGGATATACTGGAAGAAGAAGTGGGTTAGTCCCAACACCCTCATTTATGAAATAAACACATGTGCCCAACTTTCTTTGTTTCAGGGGGTACAATGTTTGTATGTATAGGGGAAACAGCAGGGGCAGAAGAGGGACAAAGAACTAGCCTGAGACCAACTAAATAGGTTGTTTTTCTATAGTTCACATCTGTAGGGCAAGGCTTGGTTATGGATCTTTAAAAGGCCCTCAGCTTAAGTCCTATGCCTGGTAGAATAAAAGGAGATGATGATGATGTTTAGCAATTAATTAAATTAGCAGAGTAAGTGATTATATGGATAAAATAGTGCTAATCCAGATGAACTATTGAGTAGAAAACTTCAGCAGATATTCCAGTTAATGAATTGTTACGTATTAAACCCACTGTGGTTTACATAACACATTTATTCGATTAGAATGTTTTTTAAACACTACAAGTTGAATAAGAAACAAACCTATGAAATTCCTTGTCAACTTTTTCCTGTCGCTGTCTTAGGAGTTTTATTTCTTCATTAATTATGTGGTTTTCTCTATAAAATCAAAGTTTTGAGTTAAATTTTTAAAATAATGCAGGCAATTCTCATTGAGAAAGAATAAATCAACAATTTGCTGCCTTCCACATGAATAAAAGTTCCTTACAAAACTTTTCAGCATCCCCTCCCAATGCATGACTTTTGGTGTGAGGAGTTTCCCATCACATCTCCCCTTATAAACATGCACCAAAGGCATCATCCATGTCACCTAAGCATGGTCTGGACTCCACCTTGCTGCTCCCACACAGACTGTCTTACAAGGTACCCGTCCTTGTTCTTCCCACTGAAAATAGGAAGCCTAAGGGTTCTGTATGTGTGTCTGTGTGTGTACATGCACATGTGTGTGTCAATGGGAGAGGAATGGGCCCCAGGGGAAGTACCAGCTCAGACTTCTGTCCTGCCTGCTGGATGGAATGGGACTTGGCTGACTACTCTTGGGTTTACCTCTCTTTGATGTGTTTCCTGAACAGCATCTGGTACCGAAAGGGTAGGATGCTCATCCTTTCTCCCCTTTAAGAGCAGTAAGACAGCTAGGCAGTGACTTTGACATCATAGGCAGAAGAATTGGACCCTGCCAATTTGTTCTCATAAAAACTGATGGACATCCTTATTAAGCTATTTCATGCTTCCTGGCACATAAGAATACTATAACTGGCCAAGAGTAATCATTTTTAGTTAAGCACAAAAAACTTGTTTCCCCAAGAAAACATTTCAGCAAAGAACCCCTGCCTTTCCTCCACACCACCCGTGCTCCAAGAACTCCTTCTACTGCAAACAACCTGTCTTGTTCTCCAGGGCTTATCCTTGTAAATGAATAATACTCCAATCTCTGTTCTCTGGAACTCTCCCCTGGTTTCTCCACCCAGACCACAGGAAAGCTTCCTTCCTTCTTTCAATCTCTGACACATGCCTGGCCGCAATGGTTACAACATATGTTGACACTTACCTGAAAGGAATCTCCGAGTCTATTATAAGATGCTCAGAGGTGACTCTTCTTGTTAGTAAAATAAGGAGCTTAGTTGTAGATAATTTCTATGGTAACATCTAGTTTTAAAAGTGTCTATGATTTTATATTTATCATTAGTGTGAAGTAAACTTACATTCTAAAATCCTTTCGGTTTTTTGCAAATTGTCTTTTTGCTTCCTTTATAATATCATGATAAGTTGGTGCAGGTGGTGTGATAGGCCTATGGTTAAGGAAAGATTTTCAACTAGGAAAATTTGGCAGAGGTAAACAGTATCCTTCAAAGGGGGACTCAGGGAACCATCTTGCCTGGGCTTCCCAGGCATGAAAGGTCTCAAGTATAAACGTGAATGTTATGTCTGGGGTGCACTGAAAGGACCAAAAGAAGACAGTATCCAGCGACCATGGCAAATTTATACCCTGCGATCTAGACTACACCATCCATAGTGCAAAGGAGTTATAGTTTCATAAATCCCATAATTACTATGTTCATTTTTTTTGGTATGATTTAAAGGCAGTGATTTGTTAAATGTAAATATTGAAACTGTACTAACATTTTTGTAATTCTGGACATTTCTTCATTTCTACATAGACTGAAACCTCAAAATCTCTTGGCTTCCGAGAGACTCTGAAAGTGACTGGCACCATATGTTGGCTGCCTCTGCTAACTGCATGGAAAAAGGTAATAAGCAGAAGTTATAAATGTTCTGCTAATGAATCTGGGGCTCTTATACTGTCTGATTCTGATATAGCAGTGTCTGTGTCCCTAACCCTGGTCTTAACCTATGTCTGTGTCTGGCAAAGCAGACACTTGCTTCCCTTCTGAAGTGGCAATCAGAAAGTGACTTGAAAGGAGGGCAGCCCTCATCTTGTGTTAATACTTTAGGTTCATTGATAAAGTAGGAGCTCTTAAACCTCTGCTATCATTAAGACACAGGGAATGAGTCTGTATTTCCATGGTCCCACTCTCCTACCTGAACCACCCTTCAGTATCACCTCCATCTTTCTCTGGATGCAATTTGCTAATTTAAAATAAATATTTAAGTTCCCTTCAAGGATGTTTTTGATGCTCATTTAAATCTTAATTATCTGGTATAAGAATGTTAGGAAAAGTTCGATGGATATGGTTCCTGAGACAGGTAATTTCCTGACTAGTATATCTCAATTGAGATAACTAGAATGAAAAACACGAATGGCTTCACAACAAAAATTCTTACAATAAACTTGTATAAAATTAATGTCTTCCCTATGATGCTCTAAACTACTTAGGAAATAACTTTAATCAATTATGATTGAATAATCAGTAGTTGAATATTAAGGTCTTAGAATCAAGGAAAAGAACACTTGGTTTCTGCATACTCCATACTTTTTCAGCAATGCCAGAGTGATAAATTTCTCTCTGCCAGTCATAGAACCTGTTAACAGCATCACTGAGTTGCTGGGAAGCAGTGTTGCTATCAGACCACACTTCATCCTACCAAGCACAGAGTTTGGGAGGGTCTAGATGATTATGTTATCTTGAATAGGATAGAAATTCTCTGAAATAGATTTAAGAGAGAAGCTCACTCCTGTTTATTATACATGCCAAGTTTATTTTAACCCCTTAATCATATCTAGGGTCTAGAGTATAGTTTTCTGTACAGATATAAGCCTAGAGGAGGAATCTCAAGATGGTGGAGTAGGAGGACGGAAGCTCACCATCCTCTACAAACACATTAAAAATACATCTACATGTGGAACGTTTTTCACAGAAAATCAACTGGAAACTGGCAGAAGATCTCCTATACAACCAAAGCTGCAAGAAGAGTCTCCGCATAACCAAGTAGGATGGGAAAAAAGGAATCAGGACAGGACTGGCTTCCATGGGAGGGATCTGTAAAGGAGAAAAGGTCCACACAGGGCAAACCCTGGGGAGCCCCCTTGTTTGCTGGGAAATAAGCTGGGACAGAGGGGCTGGAGAAGCCCAGACTCTACTTGTAAGGAGTGCCTCTGTGCTGACTTGCTTACAATCAGGGCAGAGAGAGACTGGTAGCTGGCTTGCCACATCTCCCAATCTGAAGTGGGCACTGGGCAGGGCTGCAAATATGTTCAGTGACTAAGCACTGAATCTCTGGCAGACAGACTCTGGGAGAGGACTCGTCGATCTAGCTTAGTGGAGATAGCCTGGATAGTCTGGGGTGTATTTTGGGCCAGACTTCAGAGTCCTTTGTCACTGCTTGCATGGCAGGGCCAGGTGCAGTTGTGGTGGACTTCGTTGGTGCATGCAAAACGTTACACCACAGAAATGCTCAGTGGGTGCTGAGTCTCAGATGGAAAGCCCCTGGGTAGGAGTATGCAGTGGGTGGTTTCCCAGAGGGAGTTTACTGGATCCACCCACCTCACACAACAACTTGGAGCCACATTTGGCATGGAGACAACCCAGGTCTCAGGCAGCAGCTCAGCTACTTCAGTTCCTGCAGCCGCAATGCCCAAGTACCGCCCACTCCACACTAAAGCCTAATACTAGGTCTGGGAGGAACACAACAGAGAAAAAGAAGTGACTTTGGGCTGCTTCTAGGCAAAACTGCAGACACCTGCATGGGTAGTGTATAGATTCACTGTGACCATATTGGCCTCACTTGCTTCATGGTTTTCTCCTTTGAAGCAGGGCATGCACTCAAAGGCAAAGGAGTCTGACTGAACTTGACCCTCAGGGCTTCTACTCCAACAACTGAGGAGCAGACACCACCCTGAGAGGGCTGAGACATCCACAGAGCAAGAAGGAGGCCCCACCCAATATCCAGCATAGGCTCTGGACACTACATCACCAATTACTTCCTATCGGGGGATAATAGCCAGCATACTCTGAGAAAAAATGTTGCTAGCACCTACACTGAAACCAGCCTCTGCACCAAAAATATTAGGTTCATAGTCTACACAGGGGTGTTTCCAAATAAAAAGCCCTTTTAAGCTATTTCTCCTAAATTCATAAAGTCAAGTAAAATGAAAAAGCAGAGAAACTACTCCAAATTAAAAGGGAAATCCCCTGAAAGAGCAAAAAAGGAAAGAGACCTCACCAGACCCTGGATTCTAAAAGGAAGTAATAAAGGTGCTAAAGGAATTAAAAGACTATTGATAAAAATGCAGATCACTGTAGTATAGAACCAGAAACTATCAAATCAAAGTTAGACAACTCAGTTGCTGAGATAAAAACCAATCTAGAAGCAATGAATAGCAACTAAATAACATAGAAGAAGATATCTGGAAGATAGATTAATGAAAATCACCTAATCAGAAGCTCAGACAAAAAGACAAATGGAAAAAAATGAAAGCAACATATGAAATCTATAGGATAATATAAAGCATGTCAACCTTTGCATAAAGGAGAAGAGTTCCAGAAGAAGAAGAAAAGGAGATTAAAAGTATATTTGGAGAAATTATTGATGAAAACTTTCCGAATCTAAAGAAAGAAACAGGTATTCAAGTACAGGGAACACAGAGGGTCCCAAACAAGATGAACCCAAATAGACACACACCAAAACATATCATAATGAAAAAGCAAAAGTTAAAGAGAAGATTCTAAATGCAAGAGAAAAAAAAGTCAGTTATATGTGACCCCGACACCCCATAACACTATCAGCTGATTTCTCTTCAGAAACTTTGTAGGCCAGAAGGGAGTGACATGATACGCTCAAAGTTCTGAAAGGAAAAAAACTTGTAACCCAGAATACTCTATTCAGCAAGATCATCATATAGAATAGAAGGAGAGATAAAGAATTTCTCAACAAGCAAAAATTAAAAGAATTCAACAGTACTAAACTTACTCTAGAAGAAATATTGACAGGTCTTCTCTAAACAGAAACAAGAATCTATAAGAAAGGGAAAGTCACAATAGGAAAGGCAAATAAGAAAGGCAAAGGAGCCCACAAGGCTCCTCTGTTCATGGGATTCTCTAGGCAAGAATACTGGAGTGGGTTGCCATTTCCTTCTCCCCTAAAAACTAGAAAATGCTAATAAAGGCAACTGAAGATGATTAAAAGAAATGGAAAGATATCCTATGCTCTTGGATTAGATGAATTAATATTGTAAATACAGTCATACTACCCAAAGCAATCTACAGATGTAATGTAATCCCTATCATAATATCCATGACATTTTTTCACAGAACTAGAACAAATAATCCTAAAATTTATATGGAACTACAAAAGACTTAGAATTTCCAAAGCAATCATGAGGAAAATGAACAAAGCTGGAGACATAACTCTTCCAGACTAGACAATACTAGAAATCTACAATATTGAAAACAGCATGGTATTGGCATAGAAAGAGATATGTGAATCAATGGAACAGAATATAGAGTCCAGAAATAAACCCAGATACCTACAGTCACTTAATCTACTCGATTATACAATGGAGAAAACAGTCTCTTCAGTAAGTGGTGTTGGGAAAGTTAGACAGCTATTGTACATGTAAATCAACAAAACAGAACTCTCTCTCATACTATATACAAAAATAAACACAAAATGGTCTAATGCTCTAAGTATAAGACATAACACCATAAAACTGGAAGAGAATATGGGCAAAACATTCGTGGACATAGGTTGTAGCAATATTTTCTTATATTGGTCTCAAGGCAAAAGAAATAAAATCGGAAATTGACAAATGGGACCTAATCAAGTTAAAAGCTTTTGCACAGGAAAGGAAACCATCAACAAAACAGAAAGACAGCCTATTGGATGGGAGAAAATATTTGCAAATGATGAAACCAAGAAAGGATTAATATCTAAAATATATAAACAGCTCATACAACTCAATATCAAAAAACCAAACCATTCAATAAAAAATGGAGTTCAGTTCAGTTCAGTCGCTCAGTCGTGTCTGACTGCGACCCCATGAACCACAGCAGGCCAGGCCTCCCTATCCATCACCAACTCCTGGAGTCCACCCACGCCCATGTCCAATGAGTCTGTGGTACCATCCAACCTTCTCACCCTTGGTTGTCCCCTTCTCCTCCTGCCCTCAATCTTTCCCAGCATCAGGGTCTTTTCAAATGAGTCAGCTCTCCGCATCAGGCAGCCAAAGTATTGTAGTTTCAGCTTCAAAATCAGTCTTACCAATGAACACCCAGGACTGATCTCCTTTAGGATGGACTGGTTGGATCTCCTTGCAGTTCAAGAGACTCTCAAGAGTCTTCTCCAACACCATAGTTCAAAAGCATCAATTCTTCAGCACTCAGCTTTCTTTATAGTCCAACTCTCACATCCATACATGACCACTGGAAAAACCATAGCCTTGACTAGATGGACCTTCGTTGACAAAGTAATGTCTCTGCTTTTTAATATGCTGTCTAGGTTGGTCACAACTTTCCTTCCAAGGAGTAAGAGTCTTTTAATTTCATGGCTTCAGTCACCATCTACAGTGATTTTGGAGCCCCCCAAAATAAAGTCTGACACTGTTTCCACTGTTTCCCCATCGATTTGCCATGAAGTGATGGGACTGGATGCCATGATCTTAGTTTTCTGAATGTTGAGCTTTAAGTCAACTTTTTCACTCTCCTCTTTCACTTTCATCAAGAGGCTCTTTAGTTCTTCTTCACTTTCTGCCATAAGGGTGGTCATCTGCATATCTGAGGTTATTGATATTTCTCCCGGCAACCTTGATTCCAGCTTGTGCTTCATCCAGCCCAGTGTTTCTCATGATGTACTCTGCATATAAGTTAAATAAGCAGGGTGACAATATACAGCCTTGACGTACTCCTTTTCCTATTTGGAAGCAGTCTCTTGTTCCATGTCCAGTTCTAACTGTTGCCTCCTGACCTGCATACAGGTTTCTCAAAAGACAGGTCAGGTGGTCTGGTATTCCAATCTCTTTCAGAATTTTCCACAGTTTATTTTGATCCATGCAGTCAAAGGTTTTGGCATAGTCAATAAAGCAGAAATAGATATTTTTCTGGAACTCTCTTGCTTTTTCGGTGATCCAGCAGATGTTGGTAATTTGATCTCTGGTTCCTCTGTCTTTTCTAAAACCAGCTTGAACATCTGGAAATTTGTGGTTCACGTATTGCTGAAGCCTGGCTTGGAGAATTTTAAGCATTACCTTGCTAGTGTGTGAGATGAGTGCAATTGTGCAGTAGTTTGAGAAAAAATGGAGAGAACATCTAAATAGACATTTCTCCAAAGAAGACACACAGATAGTGAATAGGCACATGAAAAGAGGTGCAACATCACTAATTATTAGAGAAATGCAAATCAAAACCCCAATGAAGTATCACCTCACACCAGTCAGAATGGTTATCATCAAAAAGTCAACAAATAATAAATGCTGGAGAAGGTATGGAAAAAAGGGAACCCAAATACACTATTGATGGGAATTAAAACTGCTACAGCTACTATGGGAAATAGTATGGAAATAGAGGTTCCTTAAAAAACTAAAAATAGAGCTACCATATGATCCAGCAATCCCAGTCCTGGGCATGTATCAGGAAACAATGAAAACTCTAATTAGAAAGGAAACAAGCATCCACTGTTCACAGTAACACTATTTACAATAGCCAAGACATGAAAACCACTCAAAGGCCCACTGGCTCAGGAAGAAGTAGTGTATGTGTGTGTGTTTGTGCCCATGCGCGTGCATGCCTGCATGTTGTATATGTAGAAGAGTGTTACTCAGCCATAAAGAAGAATGAAATATGTTATTTGCAGCAACATGAATGGGCCTAGGTAATATTATACTATGTGAAGTAAGTCAAAGATAAATACATAATATCACTTATATGTGGAATCTAAAAAATAATACAAATGAATGTATTTACTTAACAAAAACAGATTCCCAGACAGAAAACAAACTTATGCTTACCAAAGGGGAAATAGAATGGGACAAATTTAACAACAGAAGTAACAGGTATACACTACTATACATAAAACAGATAGGCAAAAATGATCTACTATACAGCAAATATATATGCAATATTTTGTAATATATTCAGTATCTTGTAATAACCTAAAATGAAAATAATCTGAAAAAGTATATATATATATATCTGAATTACTTTTCTGTATACCTGAAACTAACACAATATTGTAAATCAACTATACTTCAATAAAAAATGAAAGATATAAGCCTGACTCAATGTCACAATGGTGTATATTTCTTAAACTTGCAATTCAATGAAAAATTTATCTGCAAAATTAAGATCAGTGATCACAGATCACTATAACAAATGTAACAATAATGAAAAAGTTAGGAATATTGTGGGAATTACCAAAATGTGGCACAGAGATAAGAAGTGAGAAAATTCAGTTGGAAAAATGAGGCTGATACACATGCTTGATGCAGAGCTGCCATGAATGTTCAATTTGTAAAAAATGCAGTATCTGTGAAGTGCAATAAGATGAGTTATGCTTCTAACTTCTCCTTCAGAGTGCCTGTTAGAATTTTAAAGATATTATCCTTTTACAAAGTTATTTTGTTCTCTTGAGTATGAGTTCCACGATAAAGTATCAGTATTTGGGAGCAAGATGATGTTTCTCATTCTGACCTAATTGAATTTTCTTTTCTTTGCACATTCATTATAAACTATTGGTATTGAGACAAAGAACTGTTTCACTTCTTATAAATTATTAGTTTTGAACATATGTCATCACTGAAATGAACTGGGTATACATTCTTTATAAAGTCACTCATTGCCCACAAAATTTGGTCATAATTGTATTAATATATTCATGCTGTGTAAGAAGTTGGTGCTAAAACCCCAGCTTTTCCTTCACTACTCAGTGGTGATGGTTTTCAGTAGACTTCTGTTAATATTTTTTAGTGAATATCCTAATTTTTATTCTTTTCAGATACGTGAAGTCATCATTTTTATCAATTGTAAAAAGACAAGAGTACTTTAAAGCTTATGAAGAATGGCTATATTCTAGTCCTTCAGGAAGACTGTGATAACATGTTTCCCAATTGTGCTGCCTGAATTGATGTCACACTTCATTTTCTTGTGCACTGCTCCATGGAGGTTACCGGGCAAGGCACTAAATGGAGAATCATTTGGGTATAAATAAAATGGTCCTATTCTGGGACCTCTCAACAGTTGTAGTTGGGATGTGACAAACCAAGACACAGAGACTTCTTAAAGGCCTATCTTCAGACTCTGGGGTATTTGATTTCCTTTTAGAATCAGAGTATTAGAGAAAGAGTGGGCCTCAGAAATTGCAGGGTCCAATTTTATTATAGTACAGATGTAGAAACTGAGGCTGCTTGAAGGGAAGTACCTTGTCTTTGAGAGCTTGGGGAGGAGGTGGTGGTGGTGTGTATGTGTGTCTCAGAAAAAGAACAACTCAAAGGCAAATTTTGCTCCTATCTACCAAAAATAATGTCCCAGAATGAGGCTTCAGGAGGCTTTGCTGTTTTCCTCATATCCCTTAGAGATACTTCTGGGAGTATTCTCAGAGTTGCTTCTGAGATTCCCAGGTTCAAGTGCTCATTCTACACATAATGCTATTGTATAAGAAGCAAAAGGAAGGTAGGCAGCAAGTAGTGGCCAGGATCTCCTCTATACAGTAGAATTCATTTGATCCTTAATCCTAAAAACTGAATTCCTGTATAACTTATCAGCATGTGGCCTAAACTCATCTTAGAACCATTACTTCCTGCGTAATGTTTACCTTGTTTATACCTTGTTTAATATTCTAATGCTGGATTTGCAGTGGTGTTATACATTCACAATATACCCAAGTTAAAACAAACAAAAAAAAACCAACTAAAATATGCTATTACTAAATACATGTGCCTTACTCTATAAAAGATAGTACCACTGTTGGGATTTCACCCAGATGCTACATGGCCTGGAATGATGTGTAAAATAGGGTTACTGTTTTAGTGAGTTTCATAATTTAATACATTATTAGCATAGTCTAGAATGCTGAAGGAATAGGACTACTGGAAATATTAACACAGGTTTAACTAAAAGCATTCAACAAATGTCCTTGCCAGGATGTTTGCTCCACATTAAGAAACAAAGTGAGTGCCCCACTTCATGCATCAAACTCGCACTGGTCATCTATTTAACATACGGTAATGTAGATGTTTCAGTGCTATTCTCTTAAATCATCCCAGCCTTGCTCTGGGACAACCTCAAGAGATAGGGTGGGGAGGAAGGTGGGAGTTGGGTTCAGGATCGGGGTGGGGGACACATGTATACCTATGGCCAATTCATGTTGATGTATGGCAAAAATCATCACCATACTATAAATTAATTATCCTCTGATTAAAATAAATAGTGAAAAAGAAAGATGAATAAGAGATGGTGTTTAGCTTTAAGGAGCTAATAGGAATGACAAGGGACAACAGGCAGTTTTTGAAGCAGGAGACAGAACTATAAAAATTAGGCCTAAAGACTATTAAAGCCTAGCAACCTGTTCCCCTTTACTTCAGGACTGTCTCAAATTGGACAAGGGTACTCTGTGCTACTGCACGTCCTATGCAGCCTTCTGTCACAGATGACACCTATTCTGTCTTTGCTGTAGGACTAGTACTAGTCGTGTTATGCAATATGTATTCAGGGAGTGTTTACTATACATTTTCTACTGAACAAGGATTCTTATTGATATCTCAGTGCAGGTAAGTCTTAGATTTCATTTTGAGAAGTCCAGTCATCATCATAAAGTTACTTTTTGCTATACTGTTTAAGAAACCAGGGAAATATGAAATATCTTTAAGGAAATTTCTCATTAAAATAGTTAACAGAAAAGTTTTGGTGCTTCAGATGCTTGGCTCTAGTTATCTGGGAAATTTAGTTATGGGTAACAGTTCACTCCCTGATAAGGGTGGATAAATAAATTGTTAATTTATAGAGATTCCACCATTTTTGTCATTTACAACCTTGAAATGAGATAGTTCCAAGGGTTGTTTGGAGGAACTTTAGCCATTCCCATTATTTCCATCACCCCTACTCCCTCCACAAAGTTATTCCATATAAACACACAAATTTTGGGTTTGCTTTGCAAATACTGGTTCTTTAGGCCCTTGCTTGTAACTGGATTGAATACCTAAGTCCCTCCTACAGAGGGAAATTCTGGAGTCCCCATTTCCCAGAGATTGACCAAAATGGAACAAAACAGAATACATATGAGGCAACCACTTAAGGGAGCCAGTGTGATTTTTTTCTTAAATACTGAGGACTTCAGCTCTAAGCTACAATAGGGTTTCTATGGAACATCTTGTAGAATCACCTGGAACCATGAAATGGTAGTGATTTTTCTGGGGTGAATGTGTTGTAACAGAATAGATTTTATTCAGTTTCTCCTTTGCTTGCCCATCTCCTAGGAGGAGAGATGGTTGAGTAAAGACAAAATTATAGTTTAGTCAGTTTTTAATATTTACTTGAGATAAGACCTTTTAAATTTTAATCATTCAGGCTGTGACTTTTCTATCTGATTTTTCATTGGCTAATGTATAGAAAGAATATCTATTTTTTCAATGTCTGAAGATAAACTATCTGAAAATGAAGTTTTATTTTTCTCTTGTTTGATACAAATTGGATTTTACCCACATTTACACTAAAAAAATTAATAAAACTGAACTCTTATTAAATCTCTAGGATGAGAACCCCTCCTGCTCCCCCTCTTATTTTTCCATTGAGCCATGTTTACAATCTAAAGTCCAAATTGTGCCTAAAAAATTGATACAATATACTCCCTGGAATGTGATTACCTAAGGCAACCAGCATCTTTTATTTCATTATTTAGTTCAATAATAAGTTTGCTGAATTGTGGTTTGTGTCTTATGCATTTTATTAAAGGAAAAGAAAAAACTCTAACTAGAATTTAAACTGAATAAGTAAGAAAAAAAAAGGCCAGATCTTACAAGCAATTTTGTAATTGTCTCTGGTTCAAGGTGGCTGCAGAATGCTTATACCACACATGCACATGCTTTTTCATGTAAAACAAGACTCATTTGTTCCTCAAGTTCTTTAAAAAAATGTACTATACTCATTCCCCACTTCTCCTTTTCTTAACTTGGCCCTCACTCCTAATTGGCAGAGTTTGTGAAAGGGAGAAACTTAGCAATCTACTCAGCAAAGTCTAGAACAGCTTCAAATAACAGTTATCTAAAACTAAAAATAAAACCTCCTTTTCTCTTCGAAAAGCAATATTTAAATATTTAATACATCCTTTATCTTATTATGACTCCATGATGTTTCTCTGCTTATAAAGTACTCTGTTAAATAAAGCTTAAATATATTTTAAAAAATTTAAAATCTTATCCTTTAAGGTATCTTTGAGGTCCTAAAAGGAGAGTTATTGGGTTTTTTTAGGTAACTACTATCAATGCAAATTAAATAGTATCAATGTGAATTAAATAAAGGAAATTCATGGATCAGAAATAGGACTATAAAAAGGCAATCAGAATTTTGTAGAGTCTAGGTTACTTACAAAGTTATTTAGCTGAGGGCTTATACAGAGAGTGGCATACTTTTATACTATGGATCAAAGCAAAACCTTGCACAATGACAAAAGTAGTTTATTTTGGGGCAAAAACAAATAAAAATTAAATAAAACTAGGATAAAAGGAAAAAATCCAATTAAAAAGAAGCAAAATGTCAAGAAATTTTAAGAACTCAGATGGGAAATTAACTTGATTGGTAATTTTGTTGAATTAAAGAATGAATGAATGAGATAACATGTATTCTTAGGCCATGAAACTTCTAAAATTGGAAAGCTGAAAAGTGGCAAGGTAAAAGAGAACACTATACATGCTTGCTGTCTGATATATAAAAGTGATATCTCAAGTTCTGTGAATGGATTAAACTTTTGTTCTTACTTAAGACAGTGCTGTCTATAGCACTGTTTTGTGATGATGGACATGTTTGATATCTGCACTGGACAACAGTCACACAGAGCTCGTGAACACTTAAAATGTGATTAGTGTAAGTGATGAACTGAAGTTTTATTTATCCTTGATTTTATTTTTATAACTTTAAATAGCCACAGATGGCTATTTAATACACACAATTCCAATAAACTGCAGAGGAAGGAACACTTCTGAACTCATGCTATGAGTCCAGAATCACACTTATACCAAAAATCATACAAAGATATCACAAAAAAGAATATTGTAGGCCAATATCACTAATGAACGTAGATGCAAAATCTTCAACAAAACACTAGCAAACAGAATCCAACAATATATTAAAAGGATCATACATCATGATCGAGTGGGATTTATCCCAGGGATGTAAGGATTTTTCCATATCACAAATCAATCAGTATAAAATACTAAATTAACAAATTGAAGAATAAAAACCACATGATCATCTCAATGGGTGCAGAAAAATCTTTTGACAAAATTCAACATCCATTCATTCATGATAAAATGTCTCCAGAAAGAGGGCAAAGAGGGGACCTATCACAACATAATAAAGGCTACATGTGACAAATCCACAGCTAACGTCATCAGTTCAGTTCAGTTCAGCCGCTCAGTCGTGTCTGACTCTTTGCGACCCCATGAATCGCAGCATGCCAGGCCCCCCTGTCCATCACCAACTCCCAGAGTCCACCCAAACCCATAACCATTGAGTCGGTGATGCCATCCAGGCATCTCATCCTCTGTCGTTCCCTTCTCCTCCTGTCCCCAATCCCTCCCAGCATCAGGGTCCCTTCCAATGAGTCAACTCTTTGCATGAGGTGGCCAAAGTACTGGAGTTTCAGCTTCAGCATCAGTCCTTCCAGTGAACACCCAGGACTCATCTCCTTTAGGATGGACTGGTTGGATCTCCTTGCAGCCCAAGAGACTCTCAAGAGTATTCTCCAACACCATAGTTCAAAAGCATCAATTTTTCAGCACTCAGCTTTTTTCACAGTCTGACTCTCACATCCATACATGACTAGAGATCTCTTCAAGAAAATTAAGATACCAAGGGAACATTTCACACAAAGATGGGTTCGATAAAGGACAGAAATGGTATGGACCTAACAGAAGCAGAAGATATTAAGAAGAGGTGGCAAGAATACACAGAAGAACTGTACAAAAAAGATCTTCATGACCCAGATAATCACAATGGTGTGATCACTCACCTAGAGCCAGACATCCTGGAATGTGAAGTCAGGTGGGCCTTTGAAAGCATTTACTACGAACAAAGCTAGTGGATGTGATGGAATTCCAGTTGAGCTATTTCAAATCCTGAAAGATGATGCTGTGAAAGTGCTGCACTCAAAATGCCAGCATATTTGGAAAACTCAGTAGTGGCCACAGGACTGGAAAAGGTCAGTTTTCATTGCAATCCCTAAGAAAGGCAATGCCAAAGAATGTTCAAACTACTGCACAATTGCACTCATCTCACACGCTAGTAAAGTAATGCTCAAAATTCTCCAAGCCCGCCTTTAGCAATACGTGACCCGTGAACTTTCAGATGTTCAAGCTGGTTTTAGAAAAGGCAGAAGAACCAGAGATCAAATTGCCAATATCTGCTGGATCTTCGAAAAAGCAAGAGAGTTCCAGAAAAACATCTATTTCTGCTTTATTGACTACGCCAAAGCCTTTGACTGTGTGGCTCACAATAAACTGTGGAAAATTCTGAAAGAGATGGGCATACCAGACCATCTGACCTGCCTCTTGAGAAACCTGTATGCTGGTCAGGAAGCAACAGTTAGAACTAGACATGGAATAACAGACTGGTTCCAAATAGGAAAAGGAGTACGTCAAGGCTGTATATTGTCACCCTGCTTATTTAACTTACATGCAGAGTACATCATGAGAAATGCTGGGCTGGATGAAGCACAAGCTGGAATCAAGATTGCCGGGAGAAATATCAATAACCTCAGAGATGCAGATGATACCACCCTTATGGCAGAAAGTGAAGAAAAACTAAAGAGCCTCTTGATGAAAGTGAAAGAGGAGAGTGAAAAAGTTGGCTTAAAGCTAACGTCATACTCAATGGTAAAAAACTGAAAGTATTTCTTCTAAGATCAGGAACAAGACAAGGATGCCCATTCTCATTACTTTTATTCAACATAGTACTAACATTGAATAGCCAAATCAATAAGACAAAAAATAGAAATTAAAAAAATCTAAATTGGAAACTAAGAAGTAAAACTGTCACTGTTTTCAGATGACATGATACTGTACACAGACTATATACATTCTCAAGAGGCCACCAAAAAACTACTAGAGTTTATCAATGAATTCGGTAAAGTTGCAGGATACAAAATTAACACATAGAAACCGGCTACATTTCTATATACTAACAACAACTATATGTAAGAGAAATTAAGGGAAAAAAATCCTATTCACCATTGTATCAAAAAGAATAAAATACCTAGGAATAAATCTACCTAAAGAGGTAAGAGACCTGTACTCAAAACACCATAAGATACTGATAAAAAAAACTGAAGCTGAAAAAAACAGATGGAAAGATATACTGCTTTCTTGGTTTAGAAGAATTAATATCATTAAAATGACCCTACTACCCAATGCAATCTATAGATTCAAAGCAATCCCTATCAAAATTCTGAAAGTGTATTCCACAGAATATGAACAAATAACTTTAAAATTTGTATGGAAACACAAAAGACCCCTAATAGCCAAAACAACCTTGAGGATCATGCCTCCCTGATATCAGACAATACTACAAAGCTACAGTAATCAAAACAGAATGGTACTAGGGCAAAAATAAGACACAAGCCGATGGCACAGAATAGAGAGCCCAGAAATAAACTCACATACCAACAGTCAATTAATCTATGACAAAGGGGGCAAGAACATACGATGGAGAAAGGACAGTCTCTTCAATAAGTGTACTGGGAAAACTGAATGAAAGTGAAAGTGAAAGTGAAAGTGAAGTTGCTCAGTCATGTCTGACTCTTTGCGACCCCGTGGACTGTAGCCTACCAGGCTCCTCCGTCCATGGGATTCTCCAGGCAAGAACACTGGAGTGGGTTACCATTTCCTTCTCCAGGGGATCTTCCCAACCCAGGGATCGAACACAGGTCTCCTGCATTGGAGGCAGACGCTTTAACCTCTGAGCCACCAGGGAAGCCGATAGCTATATGTAAAAGAATAAAACTAGAACACTTTCTAATACCATATACAAAAATAAATTCAAAATAGATTAAAGACCAAATGTAAGGCCAGAAACCATAAAAGTTGTAGAAGAAAACAGGCAGAACACCCATTGTGATAAATTGTGGCAGTATTTTTTGAATCTGTCTCCTAAAGCAAAGGAAATAAAATAAAAAATAAATAAATGGAACCCAATTCAACTTAAAAGTTTTTGTACAGCAAAGAAAACTACTGACAAAACAAAAAGACAACCTACTTTAATTGCTGAAAATATTTGCAAATGATATGACTGATAAGGAATTAATATTCATTGCATATGCACAACTCATATAACTCAACATCCAAAAAACCCCCAAACAACCTGTAAAGAATGGGCAGAAGAACTAAATATACATTTTCCCCAGGAGGAAATACAGTGGTGAACATGAAAAGATGCTCAATAACACTAATCATCAGGGAAATGCAAATCAAAACCACAATGAGACATCCTCACAATTGTCAGAATGGCTATCACCAAAAAGAAGAGAAATAAGAAACGTTGGTGAGGATGTGGAGAAAAGGCAACCCTTGCACACTCATGGTGGGTATTTAAATTGGTATAGCCACTGTGGAAAACAGTATGGAGTTTTCTCTAAAAAATAAAAATAGAGCTACTATATGACCCAGCAATTCTATTCCTGTGTATATGTCCTAAGAAAAACCCCAACACACTAATTCAAAAAGATATAAGCATCTCAATGTTCATAGCAGCATTCTTTACAATAACCAAGATATGTAAGCAAACTAAATGTCCATCAACAGATGAATGCATAAAGAAGATGTGGTGTATACATATCACACACACACACACATAGCCATAAATTTTGCCATTTTCAGCATTTCAGCAATGTGTATGAACTTGGAAGGTATTATGCTAAGTGAAATAAGTCATATCAAGAAAGACAAATACTGTATGATATCACTTATATGTGGAATCTAAAAAATACAACAAACTAGTAAATATAACAAAGCAGACTCACAGATTTGGAGAACAAACTAGCAGTTATCAGTAGGGAGAAGGAAGAGGCGAGGGGCAGTATAGAGATAGGGGACTAAGAAGTACAAACTATTGTATATAAAACAAGTTGCAAGGATATACTGTATTGTACAACATGAGGAATATACCCAATATTTTATAATAATTATAAATGGAGTATAACTTTTAAATTGCAAATCACTATATTGTATACCTGTAACTTATATATAAACTATACTTGAATTAAAAAAAATAGCCAACAATAACTAGTGGCTACCCTGTTGGGCAGTACAGCTCTTGAAAGATGAAAAACAGAGTAATTATCTAACAGTATATACATATTTATATTTCTTTAAATCTTGCTTTAAATAGTATAGATTGCCATTTTTATATAATACTGCAAAATATCATTGAATGGATCACATACCTACTAATTATGGTTTTCTAAACTGTCTAGTAAAAACTGTTCTTTTTTCTTGGAGAAACTATCAGAATATGAGAATAGTAAGGAAGAGAAAACTGCTTTTTATGGGCTAGTTCCACAAAACTGAGCCCATAGAATAAGAACCAATGGTCCATCTCTTAAATTATATTCAGAATCCCCCCAAGGGTATTGTGATGAGCCTGTTTTACAGTCCATTTTTTGACTCTGAATGGTCTTCTTGCATGTTATGCCTCATAAAATTCCTAAAACTTGGGCACCTTCTCTCTTATTTGCTTCAACCACCAATGATGTAGAAAGTCAAATTCCTTCAACAGAATCACAAACCTCAGGATCCAAAAAGACTTGAAATTTATCTAGTCCAATCCATTTGCTTGATATACATAGAGGATATTGGCTCAAATTTGGGCTCAAATTAGAGTAAAATTTCCCCTATATTGCTGAAGGGGTCCCTTCTGTGCAACTAAAGTTTTTACATTTCCTCTCTACATCCTCATTTCCCTACTTCCTTCTCCTCCTTTCTCCAGCCTGTTTTTCCTATTTGCAGACAACTAAAGGAAATATCAGTTCTCCACCATGTTTCAGTAGAGGGGGTATGTGTTGCCACAGGGTTTCTAGGACTGAGTGTTTTCAACAAAAAGTATTTTAAAAAGACTTCCTACTCTAGAAAGCTACCATCTGGTTTCTATTATCTGAAAGGTCTCATTAACAGATGATTTTGTAATGCCCATATCCCTATTATTGAAGCTGAAGAAAAGTGAGGATTAAATTTTGGGGGTAAAATCTCATAAATAATGGAACAAACTTTCTGGTGGTGTAGGCTTTCCTATTCATTTTCATCCTGAGAATTTTAGGATTGAGGGAAAGAAGTATTTTATCTTGTCTTTACTGGATTTAGAAAAGGCAAAGGAACCAGAGATCAAATTGCCAACATCCACTGGATCATAGAAAAAGCAAGAGAGTTGCAGAAAAACATCTACTTTTGCTTCATTGACTATGCCAAAGCCTTTGACTGTGTAGACCACAACAAACCGTGGAAAATTCTTAAAGAGATGGGACTACCAGACCACCTGACCTGCCTCTTGAGAAACCTGTATGCAGGTCAGGAAGCAACAGTTAGAACTGGACATGGAACAACAGACTGGTTCCAAATAGGAAAAGGAGTATGTCAAGGCTGTATATGGTCATTTAACTTATTTAATCTATATGCAGAGTACATCTATGAGAAATGCTGGGCTGGAAGAAGCACAAGCTGGAATCAGATTGCTGGGAGAAATATCAATAAACTTAGATATGCAGACACCACCCTTATGGCAGAAAGCGAAGAAGGACTAAAGAGGCTTGTGATGAAAGTGAAAGAGGAGAGTGAAAAAGTTGGCTTAAAACTCAACATTCAGGAGAAGGCAATGGCCCCCCACTCCAGTACTCTTGCCTGGAAAATCCCATGGACAGAGGAGCCTGGTAGGCTGCGGTCCATAGGGTCGCGAAGAGTTGGACACGACTGAGCAACTTCACTTTCACTTTTCACTTTCATGCATTGGAGAAGGAAATGGCAACCCACTCCAGTGTTCTTGCCTGGAGAATCCCAGGGACAGGGGAGCCTGGTGGGCTGCTGTCTATGGGGTCGCACAGAGTCGGACACGACTGAAGCGACGCAGCAGCAGCATACTTAAGTGGTAAAAAAGCGTTACTAGTAGAAACCAAAAAAGGTTTGGCTACAAATTGTATTCTTGGTAATGTTTCTAAATGCATTCTGTTAATGTTAAAATTTCTAACATACACATTTCTTATGTGTAAGTTTTTTAAGAAAACTGTCTTATTCAAGTATTACATGCTTGCTGCCTTTCATATAATTCCATATTACTTTTTAAAAATAAAGTTATTTCTAGGAAAACTAAAAAAAAAAAAAAAAACTCAACATTCAGGAAACAACGGAAACAGTGAGAGACTTTATTTTTTGGGGGCTCCAAAATCACTGCAGATGATGACTACAGCCATGAAATTAAAAGATGCTTGCTCCTTGAAAGAAAAGCTATGACCAACCTAGACAGCATATTAAAAAGTAGAGACATTACTTTGCCAACAAAGGTCCATCTAGTCAAAGTTATGGTTTTTCCAGTAGTGATATATGGATGTGAGAACTGGACTACAAAGAAAGCTGAGCACCAAAGAATTGATGCTTTTGAACTGTGGTTTTGGAGAAGACTCTTGAGAGTCCCTTGGACTGCAGGAAGATCCAACCAGTCAGTCCTAAAGGAAATCAGTCCTGAATATTCATTGGAAGGACTGATGCTGAAGCTGCAGTTCCAATACTTTGGCCACCTTATGCCAAAAACTGACTCATTGGAAAAGACCCTGATGCTGGGAAAGATTGAAGGCAGGAGGAGAAGGGGATGACAGAGGATGAGATGGTTGGATGGCATCACAAACTCGATGGACATCAGTTTGAGTAAGCTCTGGGAGTTGGTGATGGACAGGGAGGCCTGGCGTGCTACAGTCCATGGGGTCACAAAGAGTTGGACACAACTGAGTGACTGAACTGAACTGGAAAAATAACTAGATGAAAGGGTTCTGGATTAGATGCCTTTTAACCCCCCCCGGCATTTGTCTTTTAGCTAATTTATTCTTTCAAAAATGTGATTACCAGGTCCTTAGTATATGTTAATTTATCTGAAATGAACTGACTTGAAAGATACAATTCATAGTAATTTTTAGTAATGACACACAAATTGTTACTCACATATTAGTGATAAATCTATACGTGCATGTGTGATGAAGATTATTGGAACTCTTTTAATGAATAAAAGTAAAAAGGAATTGCACATGGCTCTAAGGAATTTCCCACTAGATTCTGTGTAGATGGAGAATTATACAGAACTGGTGATCTACTATGAGTCTCAGGGTTTCTTTTTCCCCCTGTTGACTATTTGAATCTCCCCCATCATGGATAATTCTCGACAGATGGTTTCTTTGTATAGTTTTTATTTTTATGCTGAGATAAATGTTGATATTAATATATCCTGTATTAATTTTAATTGTAGTTTAATCACCTGCGTCTGCATAGTTTTTACATGTTAGTCTGTATAAATGTGTTGTGGTGGCAGCATGTGCTTATAGAAAGACAAAACACTCATCATGACATTGCAATGAGTTCAGATTTTTCCCAAAATGCAACAAAATGTGAATGAACATTATAAACTCAGGTTAGAAATACAGATACAGCCTATAGACTTTACTTTTTAATGAGACTCAACATTTTGTTTTTGAGTTTTCTTTTTTAAAAAATAAATAATATTTGTTTCACATGTAAAATAATTATTAGACTTAAGAGTTTAGTTTACTGGAAACTAAAAAATACTCAAAAGTCTAATAATTATTTTACACATAAAAGAGTTGAGGTAGTCTACAAAAATGCAGACAAATGTGAGAAGGGAAAAGTAGGAGCTCCAAATACATTTTGCATAAGATTCTTCCCAGTTTGAAAACACACTACACATTCAGCTCTGGGTCCTAGAAGTCAGTTTTTCTTTTCTATTTTACTCAAAACACTAGTATTAAGCAGCCACATTTAAAAAAGAGAAATTCAAAGATCATTCACTAAAAATTTTAAATTTTCTACTAGTAATGATTCAATGTACATTATCTAGTAAAAGAGTTGATAATTTTCCTTATAAATATACATTAAAAATCATGTCAGAATCCAGAGCACCTTGTGACATATGATTACGCTCCCTCCCTCCCTCCTTCTCTAGACACATCTCCAGTCTTCTCAGTGTTTATATGTGGACCCTGAGACACTGACAAGAAAGCAATCTTCATTTTCTCTCTTATGATTTTAGCAAATCATTCTGAGTCAAAAATATTACCTGTAATGTTGTTTATTTTTAAACAAATGGACCAGACTGGATCTGGTCCACAAGACTCTGATTTTAAAATTGCATACTGATCAAGTATCATATTGTTCTGAATTTGAGTTGAAAAAAGTGTGTCATAAGAATCACTTTTGTAGTAACTTATAAGGGAAAAGAATCTGAAAAAAATGAATATAGATATGTAAAACTGAATCACTTTGCTGCATACCTGAAACTAATATAATACTGTAAATCAACCATACTTCAATAAAAAAACTAAGTAATGAAAAAAATGAATATGAATGCCATGCATGAACCTCCACTGAAATGCAGTCTTTACGAACTGGTTGGAAGGAGAATATGTTCAAGATATCCATTTGAAAGTATGGCAGGATAAATCTCTCTGCATGCGAGTCTTGATAAAACTGATTTTTAATGAGTGGAAAAAGAGAATTTCTTTCTAAAGAAATAAAGCATTTTGAAATAGAATGTGCTCAATCATGCAATCTTATATGTCTGAAGGAAAAACTATAAAAGTTATTTAACACAGGACCAGGTGGAGAAATTTGAATTAACTATATATTCTCAAATATGAGAACATTATCATGGCATCCCTTCTCATTTGTCTTCTGTTGGCTTCTCTCCCTCTTACCAGCCCTCTCACAAACCATAATTGTGATTATTTTTAAAAGCCTAGAATATGATTTTTTTTTCATTTTTATTTTATACTGGAGCATGGTTGATTAACAATGTTGTGTTAATTTCAAATGTAGAGCAAAGTGATTCAGTTATACATATACTTGTATTTATTCTTTTTCAAATATTTTTCCCATTTAGGTTAATATAGAATACTGAGCAGCATTTCCTATGCTATACAGGTCCTTGTTTGCTATTTCTTTTAAATATAGTGGTATGTACATGTCAATTCCAAGCTTTTAATCTATCCCTACCCCTTCCCTCTTGCTAACCATAAGTTTGTTCTCCAAGTCTGTGAGACTAGAATATGGTCTTATCTTCTGGAATTATATATGCCCCCTGGGTAAACAATTCAGCACCAGAGTGTTTGAGTGCATTGGCTCAGAAACCAGATTGTCAAGGATAGACTCCAAGTGTTATCACTTACTCTGGTGTCCTCGGACAAATTATCTAACTTTCCTGTGCCTCAGTTTCCTTATCTGTAAACTAGGGACAATAATAGTAATTATCTCAGGAGTTGACATGATAATTAAATGAGTTAATAAATGTAAAGTACTTAGAAACAGTGCTTGGTATGCAGTAACTTTTTAATAAAGTTTAAAAAACATTTTATAATGACAATTTCAAAGATTAACTTTGGACCAATGACTCCTAAATTTCTATCTCTATCCTCTAGCTTTCTTAATTTTAACAATAATGTCAAATTTTGTCAAAAAAATAAAATGAAGTTTGGTCTTATCTTTATATAAAACTGTTATATACCCACCCATCAGACATTTATTTAATACCTATTTTAAGATACTTTTTCTTCTCTGGTGTCAGGGATATGGAGACAAATAACTCTTTATTCTCTATTGGGTGACAAAAACAAGTAGAGAAATGGTAACACTACAATGTGATAAATATTTGGATTGAGGTATCTATTTCTGCTTTATTGACTATGCCAAAGCCTTTGACTGTGTGGATCACAATAAACTATGGAAAATTCTGAAAGAGATGGGAATACCAGACCACCTAACCTGCCTCTTGAGAAACCTATATGCAGGTCAGGAAGCAACAGTTAGAACTGGACATGGAACAACACACTGGTTCCAAATAGGAAAAGGAGTACGTCAAGGCTGTATATGGTTACCCTGCTTATTTAACTTACATGCAGAGAACATCATGAGAAACGCTGGGCTCCAAAATCACTGCAGATGGAGACTGCAGCCATGAAATTAAAAGACGCTTACTTCCTTGGAAGGAAAGTTATGACCAACCTAGATAGCATATTAAAATGCAGAGACATTACTTTGCCAACAAAGGTCCGTCTAGTCAAGGCTATGGTTTTTCCAGTGGTCATGTATGGATGTGAGAGTTGGGCTCTAAAGAAAGCTGAGCGCTGAAAAATTGATGCTTTTGAACTGTGGTGTTGGAGCTCCAAGACTCTTGAGAGTCCTTTGGACTGCAAGGAGATCCAGCCAGTCCATCCTAAAGGAGATCAGTCCTGGGTGTTCATTGGAAGGGCTGATGCTGAAGCTGAAACTCCAATACTTTGGCCACCTCATGCGAACAGTTGACTCATTGGAAAGACCCTGATGCTGGGAGGGATTGGGGGCAGGAGGAGAAGGGGATGACAGAGGATGAGATGGCTGGATGGCATCACCGACTCGATGGACATGAGTTTGAGTAAACTCTGGGAGTTGGTGATGGACAGGGAGGCTTGGTGTGCTGAGATTCATGGGGTCGCGAAGAGTCGGACACAACTGAGCAACTGAACTAAACTGATACAGGGGCTATAAAATTATTGAAGACATTTGTCTAAATCAGACTTTTGCTCAAACATTGTGAGTTATCCATTGATGTATAGCAAATTATCCTGAAATTTGGCAGCATAAAACAAGAAAAATTTATTATTGGATAGCTTCTGCAGGTCAGGAATCTGGGCATAGCTCAGCTGGATACTTCAGGCTCAGGGTCCCTCACTGGCTGCAATCAAGGTATGGCAGGGCTGCAGTGATCTCAGGATCAAATGAAGGAGAAGCTGCTTCTAGGCTCACTCATGTAGTTATTGGCAAGATTTACTTCCTCAAGGGTTGTTGGACTAAGGGTCTCAGTTTCTTTTTTTTTTTTTTCATTTTAATAGGGCTTTTATTGCAGTAAAAAATGTATTATTTCCCACCACACTTAGGGTCCAAATAACAGGGTCTCAGTTTCTTGTTGGCTGTTGACTGGAGGCCTTCCTCACTTCCCTGCCTGCTGGGAGTCTCCACAGGACAGCTCACAACTTGGTAGCTGGTTTCTCCCAGAGGGCTCCAAAAGAGTAAGCAAGAAAGGCTGAGTAGGATTGATGTCAGTCTTTTTGCAGCTGAATCTCAAAAGTGACATTTCATTATGTTTGCCATATTCTATTTGTTAGAAGCAAGTCATAGGTTCAGCCCATACCCAAAGGGAAATAATTACATGAGGGCATAAGACAGAAGGTAGGAACCACTGAGGACCATTTTAGAGTCTGCCGATCGCAACATGATGAATTAAATTTGTCTTTTTTTGTTTTTGTTATTTATCTCCTCCACTTTCTCTGCTATCTCCTACTTCTTCACTCTGAATAGATGCATTTACTGCAAAGTGTTATTTTTACACTTCAGAAAAGCCAGAGATTCCAATAAGCCCAGAGAAAACTAATAAAAAATATCCTACATTCTGAATAGCTGTAAATATAAATGTAAATAAATAGCTGTAAATGTAAACTTTCAGGAGAAAGATTAATTTAGTGATCATACAGTCATCACAAATATAAGAAATCTGGACACAAATTTCATTAGCAGCTATCAAGATCTTGGTTTTAACACAACATTGTAAAAATCAACTATACTTCAATTTAAAAAAAATTACTGACATGTACACACTGCTATATTTACAGTGGATAACCAACAAAGACCTACTGTATAGCATAGGGAGCCCTGCTCAATGTTACGTGGCAGCCCGGATGGGAGGGGAGTTTGGGGGAGAATGGATACGTGTATATGTATGGCTGAGTCCCTTTGCTGTCCGCCTGAAACTACCACAACATTGTTAATCAGCTATACCCCAATATAAAATTAAAAGTTAAAAAAAAAACCCAAAACAACAACAACAAAGTTTTAAAGGAAAAAGATGTTAAAATAAAGATCTTATTGAAAACATTACTGGGCTGTGCCGCGAACCACCAGCTTGGACTGTCATGTGAGGCAAGTAGCAGGGCCAGCAGACTGTTGCCAGCTCTGCTGCATGAATCACCTGGGCAAGCTACTCACCCTCCAGCTTTGACTCCTTCATTTGTAGGGTGGCTGTGTGGGTGCCTGCTCTTCCCACTGCCACAGGAATTTTGTCATTTCTCATAATAATACATAGAGAGAGTCAATATATGCTTTGAAACACTGTCAAGTGCTGATGGATGTAAGGCATCATTATCATTTTGTTCATCATTAGATCCGGGAATATTTTTTCTTATCAGCAGGTATTACATTTTACAAGCTCAGAAAGCATTATGGAAAGTCTAATTTCTTTCTTTTCTTAAAAAAATTTGTTTTATTTAAGTGTAGTTTATTTTTAATGTATTAATCTCTGCTGTACTGCAAAGTGATTAGTTATACATATATACACATTTTCCCATTTTCTTTTCCATTATGATTTATCACAGGATATTGAATATAATTCCCTTACTATACAGTAGGATTCTGTTGTTTATCCATTCTGTATAAAATAGTTTACATCTGCTGATGCCAAACTCCCAATCCATCCCCCCCCACCACCCATTGGCAACCATTCTCTATGTCTATGAGTCTATTTCTGTTTCACAGATAAGTTCAGTTGTGTCATATTTTAGATGCATAAGTGATATCCATATGGTATTTGTCTTTTTGCTTATTTTACTTGGTATGATAATCTCTAGGTCCATCTATGTTGCTGGCAAATGGCATTATTTCATTCCTTTTTATGACTGAGTAATATTCCATTGCATATACATACCACATCTTATTTAGCCATTCATCTGTAGATGGCCAGTAAGGTTGTTTCCATGTCTTGACTATTGTAAATAGTGCTGTTATGAACACTGAAGTGGTATGTATCTTTTAAAATTAATTTTGTTCATAGCCGACACTTTCTAAATGGTAATTTCTTTCAGATCTTTAGGAAATGAAATACTGTCCTAAATGGTTTCATGTTCTAGATATCCATTTTCTGCTTTTCCCGTCTCAACCCATACTTACACTCTTCCCACATTCTCAGTAAACTGGTGTTATGAAACCATGTATTGCTGTTTGACAAATCCATGCCCATCAGAAATGTAAACAGAGACATTTTTTACAATCACAATAAAAATTAGCTAAACATAAAAATAATCTATTATGAATGGTTTTAGATATCTTTCAAGTTTCACTTCTAAACATTTAAAAATTTTGAATTTTAAACATCAGTTTGAATAATTCAGGATTGATGAGCATCCTTAAATTACAAGAAACAGAACAGACTGAATTAATTTTCTAGTTTGCCTTTCTCCTTGTGTTCCAGAGCCATCCAAGTTAATTCCATGTCCCTGTGGTCAGTGAGACTCTGGAGGTTATCTGGTCTGAAATATGGGAGAAGTGCTCTAGAAAGAATCCTCAGAATCTGTTAGAGCAGTGTTCTCTACACTTCTAGGATCATGTATCTTATAAGTAAAAGCTATGTGAGCACACACCCTTATAGGTATTATTTAAAATTTAGAAATTATATACATATCAATCTGTATTAATATATTAGGCATATTATAAAAGATGCCATCTACAAATAGAAAACAGTGAGATGAAATAAAATATTTTAAAAATAAAATTTAACATGATGTTTATTAATGGTACACTGAACCTTTTATCCTCAAATTATAGAGATTTGTATTGAGGTCTATGCAGTTGATAAATGCCTTGCAAATTAAACTGGCATCATACTATTATTTGCTAATTTTGAAAAGTACAACATACATTTAGGGCTAGGCTCATTGTTCTAATAATGATGTCTATCCATATTTCAATTGATGTTTTTGAAAATTTTTATTTTTTTGGCCTATATCTCAGCAGAACTGATTAGATCACCACTAATTTTGTCTCTCAGTGTGACTGAAAAGGAGCTAGCTCCTTCAAGAAATAGGTGAAATATCAGGGAACCCTCTTACACTGTTGGTGGGAATGCAAACTAGTACAGCCACTATGGAAAACAGTGTGGAGATTTCTTAAAACACTGGAAATAGAACTGCCATATGACCCAGTAATACCACTTCTGGGCATACACACCGAGGAAACCAGATCTGAAAGAGACATGTGCACCCCAATGTTCATCGCAGCACTGTTTATAATAGCCAGGACATGGAAGCAACCTAGATGCCCATCAGCAGACGAATGGATAAGGAAGCTGTGGTATTACACCATGGATAACACAGCCGTTAAAAGAATTCATTTGAATCAGTTCTAATGAGATGGATGAACTGGAGCCCATTCTACAGAGTGAAGTAAGCCAGAAAGATAAAGAACATTACAACATACTAACACATATATATAGGAATTTAGAAAGATGGTAATGATAATCCTATATGCAAAACAGAAAAAGAGACACAGAAGTACAGAACAGACTTTTGAACTCTGTGGGAGAAGGTGAGGGTGGGATGTTTCAAAAGAACAGCATGTATATTATCTATAGTGAAACAGATCACCAGCCCAGGTGGGATGCATGAGACAAGTGCTCGGGCCTGGTGCACTGGGAAGACCCAGAGGAATCGGGTGGAGAGGGAGGTGGGAGGGGCGATCGGGATGGGGAATACATGTAACTCCATGGCTGATTCATGTCAATGTATGACAAAACCCACTGAAATGTTGTGAAGTAATTAGCCTCCAACTAAAAAAAAAAAAAAAAAAAAAAAAAAAAAAAAAAAAAAAAAAAAAAAACCTAAAAAAAAAAAATTAAAAAAAAAAAAAGGATACATGCTCCCCAAAGTTCACTGCAACACTGTTAAACAATAGTCAAAACATGGAAGCAACCTAAATGTTCATAGACAGAGGAATGAACACAGAAGAATGTGGAACAATAGGATATTACTCAACCATTAAAAATAATGAAATAATGCCATTTGTAGCAACATGGATGGACCTAGAGATTGTCATACTGAGTGAAGAAAGTCAGACAAAGACAAACACCATATGATATCACTTACATGCAGACTCTAAAAAGAAATGATACAAATGAACCTATTTACAAAATAGAATCAGACAGAGAGAACAAACTTATGGTTACTGGGGGAAGGTTGTGGGTAGGGGCAGTTAGAGAGTTTGGGACTGACCTATACTACTGCTATATTTAAAATGGATAACTGCAAGCACCTACTGATAGCACAGGAAATTCTGCTCAATATTCTATAACAACTTAAATGGAAAAAAAAACTGAAAAAGAATAGATACATGTATATGTAAAACTGAACCACTTTGCTGTACCCTTGAAACTAACACAATGTTATTAATTAGCTATAATTTAAAATAAAATTATAATAAAGTATTTATAATAAAAAAAAGAAATAGGTGAAATATCAGTCTTTTTTTTTTTAAATAGTCTTGCATTATAAATATTACCATCAATCCAAAGTTTCTTTTCAGGGAAATGTTTAAAGCTATTGGTCCACTAGTAAGTGTTAATTTAGTTAAATTACATGATATAATCTATAACTCGGCTTAACTATCCAAAGAAAACAGCAATAAATTGTGAACCTCAGACAATAACATAAGAGCAAACATGTCATTATTATCCCTCAATACAGTAGAGTGAAGACTGAAATGTCAACTGAGTGAAGGTACCTGTCTTCTAAATATTAGTCAAGTGTAATTTCTTTTTTATTTTTAAAGATAGAAATAGATACAATAGATATATTTTCCACCCAGAGTTGTATATACCCCAGTTTAGAGACCATTTACTATATCCCTTTGTGTTCATCCATGTCCCTAGTGAGACCTGGGCCAGAATCGGTTACACAGAAGGGGGACAAGAATGTAAACAGACATTTTACATTCTGCAACCAAAGAGCTCCAACTTCATTAAATTATTGGGTTGGCCAAAAAGTGTGCTTGGGATTAAAAAAAAAAAAAAAAAAAAAGGAAAAACCCGAAAGAACTTTTTGGCCAACCTGATGTGTTTTTATACGTTAAGCTAAGAAATATTCAGTTGAACAAAGGATTACATAGCTAAGGTATGTCTGAAACTTTCTTCTAGAGAAGTCTAGAAGCCCATGACCCACAGTTCTGACAAATGTTTGAAATGGAACACTTTTCTAAAGAGCTAAAGATACCAGTTTTTAAGTTCCTGAGTTTTATGTTTGTTTTATTTCTCTTACATGCAAAATCACAGCCTTAGATCTAAAAGAGAAAATATTTTTAGCCAAACATGCTATGAAAGTTTTGAATGTAATTAAATGCTAAATACAGCATTAGTTATAAAATGCAATAAATTTTTTTCTTAACTGAGACATTAAAAAAAGCTAAAAGTTTTTAATATTTTGGAGATAGATCATATTAAAGCAAAGCTTAAAAAGGATATGGTTCTTTCAGTATTTCAGTGAGCTTAATCCTGACTTGTCTAGGGGCTTTGGAAATACCAGCTACTTCATGCATCTTAAGATAATATAAAATCAGTGGACTCTGACCTCCAAAATCGAAGAGAACGCGGTTAAACTCTGGACCACTACTGATATAATGGGACTGTAAGGGGTAGGAAAAAAAAAGAAGAGTCAATTATTACTTTTGTGTATTTTTAAAGAACTGTAAATTAAATATATCTGCATTATAACTATAGATACAATTATTATCTGGTATATTAAAACAAAGGGCAATTTTGCAAGGCATTCTTCTTAATGAAAGTGCTTTTGAGCCTATGAGTGTGTGCTGCAAGGCTCTAATAGTCTTTTAGCAGGAAGACAGGCCAACAGAGACCATTCTATCTGAAGAAAAGAAAGAAAAATGAGCATAACCCCAGAAAGGGGGATAGGAAAAAATATGAAGAAATAATGACTGAAACCTTTCAAGTTTTATGAAAAACACATCCTAGAAACTTAACTCCAAGTAGGATAAAGTCACATCTAGATGCATCATAGTCAAAGTGTTAAAAAAGACAAAAAGAAAAATTTCAAAAACAGCAAGAGAAAAATGACTTATAAGAGAATCCCCAAAAGTTAACAGGTGACTTCTCAACAGAACAATGGAGGCCAGAAGCCCATCAAAGTGCTGATGAAAGAAACTTCAACCATGAATTCTATGTCAAGGAGACGATCACCATAACTATAATTGCTCCAATATTCTACTACTGACTTCTTGTAGAATACAAGGTAAGTATAGCAACTACTCATATGTTGTCTTTCCTCAGTTGTTGTAATCCCTAGATGAGAGATTTATTGTTGATTCCACTTCCTATGGGGAAAGATTTTTTTTCTCATTTGTTTTAACTGATATATAAAATTCTCACATTTCTTTTGCTTATGGTCAATTTTTCACTGTAATCATTCATAGCTGCTACAAAATTATTTCAAATGGTGGTACTATTGTAATCCTACTATTGCCTTGATGACAATTCATATTAGGTTATATCTAGCCTGATCTCAAAAACTGCGTGCAAAACTGGACTGAGCTCTGTCAAGTTTAAAAGGAGATCTTGCCTGTCTAGAAAGACATCTTAATGACCCTTTTTCTGAATTCTGCCTTGGTAATAATAAAACAGAAATTCTATCGTACTGAAGTTTTAGATGTAGACATTTCTGTTATTTTTCTGCAGTTACTAGATTCTAAAGTAGGAAAACCACAGTACACAGATCTGTCCTCCTCTATGAGAATCTATGATTTTTTAAGGATAGTTCAATCAGTCAAGAGCAGAAATAGGCATTAAACGCAAATCCAGTGTTCTGTGGAGCCTTAGCCATTTTCTTGGGTACTTGAAGGTCTCAAGTTGTCTGAAGAACTCTTGCTAAAGATATACCAAGTAGCCAAAATAATTAACATAAGTCCCACTGCTTCCAATTACCCCCACAAAAGATAATGGCAGAAAACTCTGAGAACTTTAAGATTCCATAAAACAAAACTTTTATAGCCAAAGTCAATTTAGTACTAAATTTGAAGAACCAGGCAATCCAATAAACTTTGGAAGGGTCACAAAGGATGAACTAGGAAGTCCAAGGAAAGGTTTCAGCCTTCAGCTTTTCTGTTAGTTTACTAAACGATAATTGCTGATAGTGGATAGAAAACTAAACTTTGATTTTGAGGTTTGAAAGTGTGTACTGTCTACGCTCATATGGACACTGGGAACCCATAAGCACTCATTCAGCATTTGGTTGACACTGGTGCTTAGAAGGACTTCCTTGTAGCTCAGATGGTAAAGAATCTGCCTGCAATGCCAGAGACTCTGGTTTGATTCCTGGGTAGGGAAGATCCTCTGGAGAAAGGAATAGCAATCCCCTCCAGTTAGCCTGGAGAATCCCATGGACAGAGGAGACTTGCGGGCTACAGACCACAAAGAGTCAGGAGAAAATAAATAGGAAAAAATAAAGTGCTTAGAAAACTTTTCTTTCCATTGAACTGAAACATGTCTCTGTACACCTTTTACTTATTGGTAAAAGTAAAACTTTTTAGTATGTATTAGTAAAAACTTTTTTAAGCCATATAGAAAAAGTCTAATCCTGCTACTAATCTAATCTACTGTAGCTCTCTACATATTCGAAAACAGTTATTATGGGCTCCAGTCTCATCTTTTCTAGTGGAAACATCTTTACATGTTTTGGCCATTGCTCAAACATTATGGTTTCAGATCCCTTTATTATCTTGATTATTACACCCTTTTATAATGCAGGGCTCCAAAATGACATAATGCACAATCTTTGTCCAATCAGCACATATGTTTAGACAGCCCATGAATACAGTAGATTTTGGGGTCAATGACATTCTACTTTTGACACATAGAGAGCTTACTGTTGAAAGTGATTCCCAAATCTTTTCAAATGCCTCCAAGCCAAGGCTTTATTATTCTATACTTAGGAAGTTATAATTTTGGACCTTTATACTTTTTTCACAGTAACAGTTTATCTTCTAAAATCAGGTCTGTTATTCCAGCCTGTTGCAAACTTTTGGTCATTCATAATTCTTCCAAGTTTTATGACTTCTATATAGCTAATAAAAAATGGCAACCATGTTTTCATCAAAGTTGTCAATAAAATGTGTGTAACACAGGACAATGATGCAGCAATATGGTATACTGCCAAAGATATAACTGCCATTTGCTTTCTAGCTTGTAGAGTGTCATCTGAAGAAAGGTCATTTGGTCAGTTATAAATCCCTCCATCCATATTTCTCCAACTTGTAAACAAAGTATGAAAGACCATTTTTAGTGCTTGTTGAAGATCAGGTATACAATTTCTATCATACTTTCCTGATTTTGAAATTTACCAACATTGCCCTCCTCCTCTACTCCCATATACTTCCCTGGCCTCCTATCCCCTGCAGCCAAGATGGTGCAATATTGCCATCTACATCAACCTGACTCTCAGAGGTCACCAATTTCTATCCCAAGTACCGACAAAACATCCTTGGCAGGACTGTGACATTTGGAAGAGATTCTATATACCTGGAGTATTAAAGACCCGGAAATATATGAATATGACTTTCATAAAGTGATTTTTATAGGCATAATTTAAAATTTAAAATAATGGTCAGACTTAACTAGATAATTCAGACAAAATTTTATCAAGACAGACTGCAACAGATTTAAAACTTAACTGGCCAGCAAATTAAGAGATCAAATTCAGAAGTTCAAGCCAACAGTCTCACCAAATTTTGGCTAAACACAAGGTAGCAAGTCCATAGGATCTCTATTTTGGAGGCACCTTTAAAACTGTGGAGAAAGCAAGCATTCAAGACTGAAGAGTAACAATACCTACATGTGGTCATTTATTTCAGGACCATGGTTTAAGAGGTAGGGACAGGTCAATCACTGTTGAAAACTCCTTTGATGTTTTGTCTACAACTTTGACTGATGGTTATTGAGGTCAGAGCCATGTTTGTATGTCAGCCCAAGTAGAAGCAGTGCCAGAATTATGTGGAAAAGATAAACATTATTCTTTTTCCTTAGAGATGAGGATAGTTTCAGAAATAAATACAACTTAGCAATATTAAGGTTAGTCTCTCTAATAAATCTCTTCCGATCAGTTTTTCTAAAATATATATCAAGAGTATAATAACCTACATTATCCATGTGAAACTGTTGAATTAATTATTAAAAATTTAAAAAGTAAGAACTTTTTTTTTAAATGATCATTATACTCCAAACCTTTGTTGGTAGTTTTGATGATCTTGATTCTTCCTTGAATGCAGGCGTTGTATATGCTTTTGGGTTCTGTAAAATTTTCGTTATATTGAAGTCTATAGCTAAAACAAAGAAACAAAAAAATTTCTTAAGTTCTGTTCTTTTTTCTTCAGAAAGGAATGACACCATGTCTTTTACTTTTTTTCCAGCATTGTACATTAAACATGGAGATAGGTAAAAGTGTGAGGTTAGGATATTGTTATATAATAGCTTGCTCCAGTCAATCTAGGCTCCCTGCCAATGCGGGAGCAAGAAATGCAGGTTCAGTGCCTGGGTTGGGAAGATCCCCAGAGTTGGGAACGACAATCCACCCCAGTATTCTTGCCTGGAAAATTCCATGGACAGAGGAACCTGGTGGGCTACAGTCCATGGGGTCCCAAAGAGTCAACTGAGCATGCACGCATGCCCCAGTCAGAGGAAATGAATATTCCATCTCATTTTACTTAACAGGGACTTAGAGTTTTCAAATTTATTCACTTACACTATTTCATGCTGTCCTCATAAACCATTTTATGAGCTAAGTAAATTTCCCACAATTTACAGATGAGAAAACTCAAGTGCAGGAAACTACAACTTTTTCTAAGATTAAGTCTTGCTCTAAGTCTTACCCTACCATTTATTGAGAGTAAGGAAGAAGTTGTGGACCTAGGTCTTTTGCTTCTGAGTTCAGAGCTCTTTCCATGACCCTCTAGTTAAGTGGAATAGGAGGTTTGGGCCTTGGCATGTTAGAGTCCACCTTTTCCATATACTGACTACACACCCAGATAAGGAAAGACTTGGTAAATTTTTTTTTTTTTTTTGGAACCAGCATAAATATGCATGAGGGCACACAGGGATTCTTATCTTAAAGGAGAACTATATCATTTAATCAGTCATGTCAATCAGCCTAAAAGCACAGGCTAGTTACTAAGAGTACCTCAATATAGAACAGAGAAAACAGGAGATCTGAGAAGTTTGTACTAGATCTTGGCACTGAAAATTATTACCAGTTACCAGGTAGACACATTAGACTACAGATTGTGAGATTGATGACAAACCTTAGAAGAATTAAAGAAGGTTACTTGGATTGATTATTTATATTATATATTAAAAGATATTTGATATTAGCTTGAAATACTGGAGGTGACTAGGCATTTGTCTCTGGCAGAGATTAAAATATTGGTTGGCAAGGAACCTGTATTTTAAGAATGAAACAAAAGTTAGGTTAAGTTGGGAGTTAGAATGGGCAAGAAAGGTAACGAACCATATAATTTCTCTACTTTAAAACTTGCTCAAAAACATACAACCCATTATGGAGAAGAATTTGACAATATCTATCAATAACACAGAAGTTTTTTCTTTGCCTCAGTAATCCCTCCTCTAAGAATATATTCTTCACAATCTCCTACACAAGTACAAAAAAACACATGTACAAGTTTAATGATTATAGCATGATTTGTAAAATTTAGAGATTATAAAAAACCTATGTATTTAATAGTCAGGTGCGGGTTGAAAAAATCATGGTACTCCTATTTTTTTGGAATACTATGAGCTGTAAAAAGACATGAGCAATATCTCTGTACAGATGTGAAAGTATCTTGAGCTTATATCATTAAGTGAAGAAAGCAAGTTGCAGAACAGTACACAGAGTATATCACTTGACTGAAAGTATACAATATGCTATGTTCAGTTTAAAAGGGATAGAACATCTATTGTACTTGCCTTCATTTGTATAAAGGAACACTGTAAAGATAAATAAGAAATGAATAAAAATATCCTTTTTGGGAGGAATAATTAAAAATAAAACATGCTCAATTTTGAATTATTCTTAAATACATACTTAGGTGATATTACTCAGCAGTGGCCACAGGATTGGGAAAGGTCAGTTTTTATTCCAATCCCAAAGAAAGTCAATGCCAAAGAATGTTCAAACTACTACACAATTGTACTCATCCCACACGCTAGCAAAAAAGTAATGCTCAAAATTCTCCAAGCCAGGCTTCAACAGTATGTGAGCCATGAACTTCCAGATGTTCAAGCTGGATTTAGAAAAGGCAGAGGAACCAGAGATCAAATGGCCAGCATTCATTGGATCACAGAGAAAGCAAGAGAGTTCCAGAAAAACATCTATTTCTGCTTTATTGACTATGCCAAAGCCTTTGACTGTGTGGATCACAATAAACTATGGAAAATTCTGAAAGATGGGACTACCAGATCACCTGACCTGCCTCTTGAGAAACCTATATGCAGGTCAGGAAGCAACAGTTAGAACTAGACATGGAACAACAGACTGGTTCCAAATAGGAAAAGGAGCACATCAAGTCTGTATATTGTCACCGTGCCTATTTAACTTATATGCAGAGTACATCATGAGAAATGCTGGGCTGGAAGAAGCACAAGCTGGAATCAAGATTGCCGGGAGAAATATCAATAACCTGATATGCAGATGACACCACCCTTATGGCAGAAAGTGAAGAACTAAAGAGCCTCTTGATGAAAGTGAAAGAGGACAGTGAAAAAGTTGGCTTAAAACTCAACATCCAGAAAACTAAGATCATGGCATCCGGTCCCATCACTTCATGGCAAATAGATGGGGAAACAGTGGAAACAGCGACAGACTTTAATTTTGGGGGCTCCAATATCACTGCAGATGGTGACTGAAGCCATGAAATTAAAAGACACGTGCTCCTTGGAAGAAAAGTTATGACCAACCTAGATAGCATATTAAAAAGCAGAGTCATTACTTTGCCAACAGAGGTCCATCTAGTCAAGGCTATGGTTTTTCCAGTAGTCATGTATGGATGTGAGAGCTGGACTATCAAGAAAGCTGAGCACTGAAGAATTCATGCTTTTGAACTGTGGTGTTGGAGAAGACTCTTGGAAGTCCCTTGGACAGCAAGGAGATCCAACCAGTCCATCCTAAAGGAAATCAGTCCTGAATATTCATTGGAAGGACTGATATTGAAGCTGAAACTCCAATACTTTGGCCACTTGATGCGAAGAGCTGACTCATTTGAAAAGACCCTGATGGTGGAAAAGACTGGCAGGAGGAGAAGGGGATGACAGAGGATGAGATGGTTGGATGGCATCACCAACTCAATGGACATGAGTTTGAGTAAACTCTGGAAGTTGGTGATGGACAGGGAGGCCTGGGGTGCTGCAGTCCATGGGGTCACAAAGAGTTGGACACAACTGAGCGACTTAACTGAACTGAACCTATCTTCTAGTTGTTATGAACAGATAGTTTAAACAAAAGGACCTTCATGTTTATCCTATGCACAATAAATGCCAAGACCCTCTGGTGGGCTGGTCAGTGTCTAAGGATGGGTACAGAGGCAGTTCTGGGCTCTTCAGTCTTTAGGTGGACCATCTGCTGAGTGGGGCTATGCCTCTGCCAGTTAGTTGTTTGGCCTGAGGCTTCCCAACTCTGGAGTCTGTAGGCTCTTGGGTGGGGCCAGGTCTTAGAGCTAATGAGCCAAGATATCAACTGCCAATGATGCTCCCCAATATGTCTGCACCCAGGGTCTAAATAGCCAGAGTGAGACAAAGTCTCTCCCCTTTCCTGCCTCCCCAGGAGACTCTCTAAGCCCAGCAGGGATATTGTGTTTTCCCTTTAAGAGTGACATTTTTATTTTTCCCCAGTCTGGTGGGATTCCTGCAATTAAGCCCCACTAACCTTCAACGACATGAGTTTGAGTGAACTCCGGGAGTTGGTGATGGACAGGGAGGCCTGGCGTGCTGCAATTCATGGGGTCGTAAAGAGTCGGACACGACTGAGCGACTGAACTGAACTGAACTCAACCTTCAAAGCCAAGCACTCTGGGGGATTCTCTTCTCAGTACCAGATCCCTAGACTGGGTAGCCTGATGTGGGACAACCTCTAAAATATAATTATTCTCCAGTTTGTGGTTTACCCATCCGGGAGATAGGGGATCTGATTATATGGTAAGTCTACCCTTCCTACCAGTCTCACTATAGTTCCTTCTTTATGTCTTTAGTTATAGAAGACTTTTCTGGTAGGTTCTAGTCTTTTTCACTGATGGCTGTTCGGCAGATAGTTGTGATTTTGGTGTGCTTTCTAGAGGAGGTGAGCTCAGGGTCTTTTTACTGTGCCATTGTGGCTACTTTTGACACAATACGTTTTATTTATTGGGGCAATATTTTGCATGTGTTATTCTATAAATATGTTTCTACTTTTCAGACCATGATTCTTGCTTTTATTTGTAAAATATCACAGCTAAACTGATGGTGAATGTTCCACTAGTGGCAGAGCATTTCAAGACTTTAATCTTACTCCAAAAATTGCTCTAAAAATACATACGCCATTTCTGCAGGTATTTCCCAAGACAATTCCAGTCACAGTCTGGGAGACTTTTCAAGGTACTTCCCCCTTCTACTCACCAAAAGAGTGGCTCCAACTCCCACTTAATCAGTAGTTTAAAGCACATGCATGTGAACTTAATGTGCATTCCTGAATCAGAGTAGTGTATTAGTTAAGCCTTGGAGACAGATGGACACAGATTTAAACATCAGTTCTGCCATTTGAAAACTAAGTGACTTTGGGCAAATAAAATTCTTTAAGCTTTCAGTTCCTTGAAATATAATTTTGAAATGATAATAATGATTAAATTATAGACTTGTTGACTGGATAAAAATGAGATCATATAGGCAAATCACACGTAACTGGCATCATGTAAAGGTTAAAATTGTCATTACCATCATTTTTTAAGGAGAATGAATTCAAACTTTATTACTTCATACTTAAAAAATTCATTGAGAGAAAATATTGAGGAGTGATTGAGTGTTATCTACTTCTTTAGAAAATCTGAGACATATTCTTGAGCTGAGGTAGACTGACAAAGAGATATATATTAGAACTGAATTTTCTTGGCCACTTGTAGATCCATTTTTACCAGATTATACTTTGTCTTTATATGCCCTTGGTTAACATAGTGCAATCTTATAGACTCAAATATGGCTGTGTTTACATATCAACAACATTCATTACATTACATAGAGCTTCTCTTAGGAGAGGGTATTAATCAGTTGAGGTGTTCCCAAGTATTCACCTTTTCATCCTTCCAAGGCACATGGTAGGACTAAATATCTAGTCTCTTTGAAGATAATTATGGCATTTGCAACTTGCTCTGGGCAGTGAAAAAATGAATTTGATTACAACTATATATCTAATCTCCAGTGACCCACTTTCCAGTCGATTCTAAGTTTCCTCCTGTGTAAAAGAGGTCTTTTAGACATTTTTTAGTTTGTTTAAATTATGTTCCCTATTTTAAATTATATGAATTAAGGCATGAGAAGATAAGATTAAATTAATCTATCTCCATAAAGTAGGGAAAAGCCCTACAAATGTGATTTCTTAAACCTAAACCTATTTTCCATTTATTCAATTTTTCATGCATTGCTTCAAGAAATGCTTTCTTTGCAGACTCTGTGAAAAACACCACAAATTTCAAGAGAAATTGAAAGTATAGAGTTGCTGGCCTCAGTAACCAATTGTAATCAAGTAGGTTGATAAAACATGCAGGTAATACTTGTGAAAAATTCAACATCTATTCAAAAGTTAATATAAGATAAAGAGGTGAACAGATCATATCAGAAATAAAACTTTAAGGGTGAATTAGAGATTGTTTGTGGGATGAGTTAATCAGAGAAGGCTCACTTAAAAACTGATCAGATTTGCAGGAATTCAGACATGGAGAAAGAATTCAGGCCAATGGCATATACATAGGGCTGAGGTTGGGTAACAAGGTATTTTAACAGGACTTTGAGGAGACCACCCTAGTTGCAGGAAAGTGTTACCTTAGGGACTGTTTTAAGAATAATAAGAAGAAAAAGAGCAAAGGAGATTAAGATGAAGTGGTTATGCTAGTGTAAGCAAATTTTTACTATGTGTCTGTCAGGAAATAATACATTGAACTCAAATCTTTGATGATGATTGAAATAATTGGTCCATAATTATGAGTTAATTTAAATACTATAGCTGCTTAACAAATGATGTGAGTGATGTGGTTTTACTCTTTAAGTCATAAACTTGTTAATAAGCCTGATTATGTGAAATTATCATAAATTTTATAAATGAAATAGGAAAGGACCAACCCAACCACTATGAAAATCATGAAGAAAAGAGGAGCCAAGGAATGTATAGTTACCTTTACCACAGAGGAATAAATTACAGTATTATTAGTTAAAAATCAAAACATTGAAATAATAAAATCAAAGTGGTAAAGAATTCACATTTTGGTGGTGTCAGTGTTATGTATGACTTACATGAAATACATATGCTTCATTCAAAATGTGGATGGAGAGGTCAAATGTGGCAGGCATAAAACTTTTGCAAGAGTTCATTATGTTTTCCTCTTAGTGTACATGTTAAATGAAGGGTGTGTGGTTCACCCATATAATTTCTACTTTGTTTAGAGTCATTGTGCTCTAATGGGAAAAATGCTAGCAGAAGTCCTAGTGACGCAGTGTCAGTTCCCCACCCTTTCACCAAAATCTTTCCATCAGAATAGTTACTGTAAGTTAGACTTGTGTCCTAAACAAAGAAACTAGCATTTTATTTCACCATTAAAAAAAATTCTAGGCTCTCAAACCTCTTCCATGGGTGGATTATCAACATTAACCACTAACAATACGTCTTAAAGAAAGCTCATATTGCCAGATCAAATTTGAAAAATTAATTTCTGCTTTTAATTAAACCAAGATTTCTATGTGAATGAGAAATTAATAGCTAAAATGAATGATTAGAATAAGAATTGGCTCTTTTAAGGCTGGTAATTCCAAATTCTTTGATCTGCTACCACTAAGCTCCTATCCTGACTACTGAGACTAACCAAATTCAAACTTAATGGAATCAATCATACCAAGAGAATAGACACCATCAGAAGTTTCATTTTAAGACCACAAAGCACTAATAGAATTTATGGAAGGTTTGAATTAGTTAATACCGTGGGAAGACATGTCATTCTTAATAAAATTTTCTTAGAGAGAAAGACTGAGTGCTACTACAATATGATCTAAGAACAAATTTTATTTTTAAAAATAATTGGTACCATTATATTACAGTGGAAAATCCATGGGAAAGAAGAGAATGGCACAGATAGCTAGTGTTCTTCATTGAAGGAAATAATTATGGGAATCTTTTTCAAACGCAGTTTTTGATTTTGTTATTAGGTATGGGGTTTAATAACACCACAGATGTTGGTGATGCTATACCATAGTCCATGGAGTTGCCTTTTGAGTAATAAGGTGGTAGGTAACACGGTGTTGCAACAGTTACTCTCTAATGATGTGACTTTGAACCTGTACCCTCAGCTATAAAATAGTATCATGAACACCTGTCTCATAGTATCACTAGGGGAGTAAGTGAACATTATGTTTGTGAAATGCTTGGTAAAATTGACCTTAGACAGGAGCACAAATGGGAAAGAGCATGCATGTGCACTCAGTCATGTCTGACTCTTTGTGACCACATGGATGGTAGCACACCAGGCTCCTCTGTCCATGGAATTTTCCAGGCAAGAATACTGGAGTGGGTTGCTATTTCCTACTCTAGGGGATCTTCCCAACCAGGGATCAAACCTGTGTCTCTCATGTTTCGTGTACTGGCAGGCAGATTCGTCACCACTGCGCCACCTGGGAAGCCTGGGAAAGCAGAGGATACGGAAAATAATGTTGGTAACTGGGTGTATGTGGTGGTGGGAGTTTGTGGAAGTTCTCATTGCCTTAATTTTCCCACTGAAGTAGGAAGCAAAATTACTATCTGAGATTGAGAATAGGGGAGAGAGTGTTGGAGATATGAAAAGATAAAAGGGGGAAACAGTTGTCTTCATGAGCAGTAGAAATAAAGGACTAGAGGAGACTATGATTACCTGACAGAATTAAGGCCCATTGGAGCTGTGTACTTATGAATTAAAAATGAGACTAGTTAGCACGGTTGAATGTGTTCTCTGTGTACATTTAGCTGTACACTTTCAGATGGGGGAAAGATAGAGAATGATTTTTAATTATTTTAATTATTTTTAGTTGGAAAATTGTAAAAGGAGTTGGGGATGAATACAAAGAAGTAGCTAGAACTACTGACTACAGTAGTTAGGTAAAAAGGGAAGAAGAAGGGTTAGTAAGATCTATATATTGTTGGGAATATTTTATTTTATTTTTATTTTTGACTTAGTATGCAGAAAGTTTTTGGAAATGTTCTATCTGTACCTATACTTGAATGGACAGTCTTGAGTCATTGCATGTAGCCTCTCTCTCTCATACACATGTCATAATCACTAGTGTTTTCCTGATATATATTATTTACTAACACTTATTGTCAGATTTAACTATTATCATCTAAGAGGGGAGAATTAAAGTATTATGGATTTTATATGAAAAATTGTAAGTTCGTCCTTGAGAGTCTGAACATTTTTTCTGTTTCTAGACAATATTTTTGGTATATACATCTTCACACATTATATTAATACATTCTGTTGGATTATTTATCAGTATGTAGTCCCTCTTCCTTTTAGTGCTTTATTCCTTTAATTTGTCTGATATGAATATTACTATATCAGCTTTCTTTTGCTGAATACTTTTATCTTTTTCCTTTATCATCTTTTCTCATTGCTTCACTTTTAACCTCTAGGAGGTTTTGTTCTGAGAATTTCTTTTGTGTATGTGAGAAGGATAAACATTTTTTTTTCTTTTTTTTTTCCATTTATTTTTATTCATTGGAGGCTCATTACTTTACAATATTGTAGTGGTTTTTGCCATACATTGACATGAATCAGCCATGGACTTACATGTGTTCCCCATCCTGATCCCCTCTCCCGCCTCCCTCTCCATCCCATCCCTCTGGGTCTTCCCAGTGCACCAGCCCTGAGCACCTGTCTCATGCATCCAACCTGGGCTGGTGATCTGTTTCATCCTTGATAGTATACTTGTTTCAATGCTGTTCTCTCTGAACATCCCACCCTCGCCTTCTCACACAGAGTCTAAAAGTCTGTTCTGTACATCTGTGTCTCTTTTTCTGTTTTGCATATAGGGTTATCATTACCATCTTTTTAAATTCCATATATATGCATTAGTATACTGTATTGGTCTTTATCTTTCTGGCTTACTTCACTCTGTATAATGGAGAGGGTGTGGAGAAAAGGGAACCCTCTTACACTGTTGGTGGGAATGCAAACTAGTACAGCCACTATGGAAAACAGTGTGGAGATTCCTTAAAAAACTGGAAATAGAACTGCCATATGACCCAGCAATCCCACTCCTGGGCATTACACACCGAGGAAACCAGATCTGAAAGAGACACGTGTACCCCAGTGTTCATCGCAGCACTGTTTATAATAGCCAGGACATGGAAGCAACCTAGATGCCCATCAGCAGACAAATGGATAAGAAAGCTGCGGTACATATACACCATGGAATTTTACTCAGCCATTAAAAAGAATTCATCTGAATCAGTTCTAATGAGATGGATGAAACTGGAGCCCATTATACAGAGTAAAGCAAACATTCTTTTAAAATAACCTACTTGAGGTTTTTACTCTGAAGCCAGATGTAGTAGGTCTTATAGACCAATGTTTCCACTTAAATAATTAGAAAAAGTAGGGTAAATGACAAAAATGTCATTTTAAAGGACACTGGAAACAATGGTAGAACAAGTGGAAATTCTAGAGAGGGAAGAATCCTTCCTTTGTGAGCTGACAGTCTCCAGTTATTTTCACCCCTTGAAAGCATTTACTAATTTGGGGTACTACTGAGAATCAGGTCTGGTGTACGCAGTACTCTATTAGAGAAGAGATGAACCATCAGAGCTTTAACAATCACGTAGGCTAGTATAAAATTAAGACAACTCCCAGGTACACCACAGCTAATTTTTACCATGGGATATTTACAGAGTTCTTCTGTGGTATGGAAGGCCGGGACAGGGCTGGGTTAGAAGCTTCTCAAAGGGTGGACAAAGTCTCTTCCAGCTGTTAGACAGTGGCTAGGAGACAACATTTCACAAATAGCTGGTTGGTCTTCCCCTTAGGACAATATGTCAGATTTTGAAGAAGGTGTGTTATTGGAGGTTAAAGAGTTAAGCTCAAAACATTCAAAGCATAGAATTAACTCTCTCTCCCTATTTCATGGGTGGGGATATAGAGACTTGCTAGGTTCTTGATTAAAAACCCACAAAGACCATGCCCAAAGAACAGGGAAGACCTAGAGTTTGGCAAATCTTATCAAAGCTGTAATCCAACTGTGGTCCAGTTCAGTCACTGATTAAGGCATGGTGTTTAGTTCCTCATGCTAACTGGAAAAAGCAAGAGGCATCTCTGGTGGAAAATAATACTGTCTAAATGTCTATAGTTACTTTATACCCAATGCTTAATGTATAAAAAAAGAGTGTAAGACAAGCAAAGTGCATGATAGATAGAGATACATAGATGATCCATAAATTGGAGTTTAGAGACACAGGGCTTTAAAATGATATTATAAAGATGCTCAAGAAATTAAAAGAAAAGGTGAACACAATAGGTGAAAATTACACCAATATCAGGATCTATAAAATTGAATAAAGGATCCATTCTGGATCTAAAATTACATACAGATGTACTTATAGGTAAGTACATACCAATAAGTACAATGACTGAAATTAAAAATTCATTGAATGTATTTAACAGAAGACAAGATTAATGAACTTGAAGGAAGTCCAAAGAAAATATCTAAACTGAACACACACACATAAATACAGAATGGAGAAAACAAAACCTTATAAGATACATGGGGTGTGGGAGTCCTGAAGGAGAGGACAGCAAGATTGGTATAGAGCGGCATTTAAAAAGATAACGATGGAGAATTTCCCTAAACTGATGAAGAAGGTCAACTCACAGATTTTTAAAGATTTAGAAAACTCCAAAGATAAAGTACAAATATGAAGAAAACCATACTTAAGCATGTTATACTCAGTCTGCTGAACATTAGAGATGAAGGGAAAAAATATTAAAAACAACCAGAGAAAAAAGATACATTTCCTTCAAAGTAGCAATGATAAGATTTTATAACAGAAACAATGGAAACTAAATAAAAATTTTAAATGACAAAACAAAAATAAAACTTAATACCAACATAGAAATATGTGATCTGCAAAAGTGTGTTAAATGTGAAACTGAAACAGACATTTCAGACATGATAGGACAGAGCATCCAGTGTGCTTGAATTTTCTCATATTATTCTTGTATGTGTCAAGTCTCAACACCAATACTTACTGGGAGAAACTGACAAGTTACTTAACCTATTAGGGTCTTCCTTTTTTGGTCAGGAAGCAACAGTTAGAACTGGACATGGAACAACACTGGTTCCAAACAGGAAAAGGAGTAAGTCAAGGCTGTATATTATCACCCTGCTTATTTAACTTACATGCAGAGTACATCATGAGAAATGCTGGGCTGGAAGAAGCACAAGCTGAAATCAAGATTGCCGGGAGAAATATCAAAAACCTCAGATATGCAGATGACACCACCCTTATGGCAGAAAGTGAAGATGAACTAAAAAGTCTCTTGATGACAGTGAAAGAGGACAGTGGAAAAGCTGGCTTAAAGCTCAACTTTTAGAAAAGTAAGATCATGGCATCCGGTCCCATCACTTCATGGGAAATAGATGGGGACACATTGGAAGCAGTGTCAGACTTTATTTTTTGGGGCTCCAAAATCACTGCAGATGGTCATTGCAGCCAAGAAATTAAAAGACACTCCTTGGAAGGAAAGTTATGACCAACCTAGATAGCACATTAAAAAGCAGAGACATTACTTTGCCAACAAAGGTCCATCTGGTCAAGGCTATGGTTTTTCCAGTGGTCGTGTATGGATGTGAGAGTTGTACTGTGAAGCAACTTGAGTGCCGAAAAATTCATGCTTTTGAACTGTGGTGTTGGAGAAGACTCTTGAGAGTCCCTTGGACTGCAAGGAGATCCAACCAGTCCATCCTAAAGGAAATCAGTCTTGGGTGTTCATTGGAAGGACGGATGCTGAAGCTGAAACTCCAATACTTTGGCCACCTCATGCAAAGAGTTGACTCATTGGAAAAGATCCTGATGCTGGGAGGGATTGGGAGCAGGAGGAGAAGGGAATGACAGAGGATGAGATGGCTGGATGGCATCACCAACTTGATGGGCATGAGTTTGAGTAAACTCCGGGAGTTCATGATGGACAGGAAGGCCTGGCGTGCTGCGATTCATGGGGTCGCAAAGAGTCGGACACGACTGAGCGACTGAACTGAACTTGTCAAATAGGGATAACCATTCTATCAATCTTAAAGCAAACTAAGAAACATTAGCATGATAATAGTAAACTCTATTTCCACAGAGTTAGTCAATATTATGATAACTAGGTTTATAGTCTATTTACTGTTTCGCCCTTATTTTCACATGCTGCTCTTGGTGTTGTCCAACAAGTACACTGAGTGGTTATTCTTGAGTCCGAGACATGCTGTACCTATTTCATTAGCTATTTGGTAATCAAATTACACTGATTCATATATGCCTACAATTAGTTAATTGGATCTTTAAAAAGTGTTTTACCTTGTAGTCATATCTCTTCCAAATTTTATTTTTATTGCTGGACTTTTGAATCCATATTCCCAACCAGTGGGAGTTTTAGTGTCTGCAGTACTACTGAAGGATAAGACTCAGGATATTATCTATAGTCCTTGAGGTGGAACTAAAAGTCCTTGACTTTGTTTTATGGCTAAACTACTATTATTTTGTCTTGTTTGATTGCTTTCCTTTGTTTCTGTATTTTCTCACTTCTCTGATTAAATTTGCTCTGTGAAACTCAGGAAAAAACTCTATGCCTTTCCAACATTTTGCCACACTTGCTTTCTCTTAATTTATTTGGTTAAATCACTCTTAAAATAAGTTGCAGACCCTGCCAGCATTTTAAAAATGAGACAAATAAAAAGTATTTATATAGCTATGATTCTTATCATTTATGCTTATGCATAACTTAGCACAGAAGCAGACGGTGAACCAAGGATTCCAGTGTAAGCAGATCATTGGGAGAAACAAGGAACACGGATTACAGAAGGAAGTGAAACAGGAAACATAAAATAGCCAATTAAAGATACAGTATCAAGCCAGTTACCACAGTGGGTGACTAGATTATAATCCCCTAGGGAATCTCAAAAATGACAGAATGATCTCTGTTCATTTCCAAGGCAAACCATTCAATATCACAGTAAACCAAGTCTATGCCCCAACCAGTAATGCTTAAGAAGCTGAAGCTGAATGGTTCTGTGAAGACCTACAAGACCTTATAGAACTAACACCCAAAAAAGATGTCCTTTTCATTACAGGGGACTGGAATGCAAAAGCAGGAAGTCAAGAAAGACTTGGAGTAACAGGCAAATTTGGCCTTGGAGTACAGAATGAAGCAGGGCAAAGGCTAGAGTTTTGTCAAGAGAACGTACTGGTCATAGCAAACACCTTCTTCCAGCAACACAAGAGAAGACTCTACACATGGACATCACCAGATATTCATTTCGGTCAACACTGAAATCAGATTGATTGTATTCTTTGCAGCCAAAGATGGAGAAGCTCTATACAGTCAGCAAAAACAAGACCGGGATCTGAGGCTCAGATCATGAACTCCTTATTGCCAAATTCAGACTTAAATTGAAGAGAGTAGGGAAAACCACTAGACCTTTCAGATATGACCTAAATCAAATCTCTTAAGATTATACAGTGGAAGTGACAAATAGATTCAAGGGGTTAGATCTGATAGAGTGCCTGAAGAACTATGGATGGAGATTTACGACACTGTACAAGAGGCAGTGATCAAGACCATCCTCAAGAAAAAGAAACGCAAAAAGGCAAAATGGTTGTCTGAGGAGACCTTACAAATAGCTGAGAAAAGAAGAGAAGCTAAAGGCAAAGGAAATAGAAAGATATATCCATTTGAATGCAGAGTTACAAAGAATAGCAAGGAGAGATAAGAAAGCCTTCCTCAGTGATCAATGCAAAGAAATAGAGGAAAACAATAGAATGGGAAAGACGAGATCTCTTCAAGAAAATTAGAGATACCAGGGAACATTTCATGCCAAGATGGGCACAATAAAGGACAAAAATGATATGGACCTAATAGAAACAGAAGATATTAAGAAGAGGTGGCAAGAATACACAGAACTATACAAAAAAGATCTTCATGACCCAGATAACCATGATGATGTGATCACTCACCTAGAGTCAGACATCCTGGAATGCGAAATCTAGTGGGCCATAGGAAGCATCACTATAAACAAAACTAGCGGAGGTGATGGAATTCCATTGAGCTATTTCAAATCCTAAAAGATGATGCTGTGAAAGTGTTGCACTCAATATGCCAGCAAATTTGGAAAACTCAGCAGTGGCCACAGGATTGGAAAAGGTCAGTTTTCATTTCAATCTCAAAGAAGGGCAATGCCAAAGAATGTTCAAACTACTGCACAACTGCACTCATCTTACATGCTAGCAAATTAAGGCTCAAAATTGTCCAAGCCAGGCTTCAACAGTACGTGAACCGTGAACTTCTGGATGTTCAAGCTGGATTGAGAAAAGGCAAAGGAACCAGACATCAAATTGCCAACCTTCGTTGGATCATCGAAAAAGCAAGAGAGTTCCAGAAAAACAACTACTTCTGCTTTATTGATTAAGCCAAAGCCTTTGACTGTGTAGATCACAACAAACTGTGGAAAATTCTTAAAGAGATGGGACTACCAGACCACCTTACCTGCCTCCTGAGAAATCTGTATGCAGGTCAAGAAGCAACAGTTAGAACTGGACATGGAACAACAGACTAGTTCCAAATAGGAAAAGGAGTATGTCAAGGCTGTATATTGTCACCATGCTTATTTAACTTATACACAGAGCATATCATGCAAAGTGCCAGGCTGAATGAAGCACAAGCTGGAATCAAGATAGCCAGAAGAAATATCAATAACCTCAGTTATGCAGATGACACCACCCTTATGGCAGAAAGTGAAGAGGAACTAATGAGCCTCTATCAAAGTCTAAGAGGAGAATGAAAAAGTTGGCTTAAAACTCAACATTCAGAAAACAAAGATCATGGCATCCGGTCCCATCACTTCATGGCAAATAGATGGGGAAACAATGGAAACAGTGAAAGATTTTATTTTGGGGGGCTCCAAAATCACTGCAGATGGTGACTGTGCCATGAAATTAAAAGATACTTGCTCCTTGGAAGAAAAGTTATGACCAACCTAGACAGCATACTAAAAAGCAGAGACATTACTGTGCCAACAAAGGTCCATCTAGTCAAAGCTATGGTTTTTCCAGTAGTCATGTACGGATCTGAGAGTTGGACTTTAAAGAAGAATTGATGCTTTTCAACTGTGGTGTTGGAGAAGACTCTTGAAAGTCCTGTGGACTGCAAGCAGATAAAATCAGTGAATCCTAAAGGAAATCAGCGAATATTCATTGGAAGGGCTGATGCTGAAGCTGAAACTCCAATACTTTGGCCACTTGATGCAAAGAACCGAATCATTTGATAAGCCCCTGGTGCTGGGAAAGAGTGAAGGTGGGAGGAGAAGGGGACGAGAGAGGATGATATGGTTGGATGGCATCACCGACTCAATGGACATAGTTCGAGCAAGCTCTGGGAGTTGGCAATGTACAGGGAAGCCTGGTGTGCTGCACTCCTTGGGGTCACAAAGAGCCGGAAATGACTGAGTCACTACACTGAACTGAACTGATGAAACCTCTGGGGAAAAAAGTACAAAACACATGCCTCAGAATTATCCCAGCCAAGGATGGTAGTGGTGGGAAGTTGTGGCATATATTAATTCTCTCTCCTTAGTCATCAGGTAAGGAATTACCCTCAGAGGGTATTAATTCTGGCCCTCTATGTGAGGGCAAAGTGAGTCTGGTAGTCCTTCAACCAAGATACAATTGCTAGCAATGGAAGGCAGGCTGACCTGTAGAGAACATCAGCAGATTTTCAACACATTTGAATATATTTGAACCAGAAATTATTTAACACATTTGAACAAGGACTTAGGAAAAAATTGTTTAGAACAGTACACTTTCAAAATTATTGCAATAAAAAGACATGTAATAAACAAAGAGAATCTTGACAGGAGTAAGTATTAGATTAGTTATCTTTAGCCCTACAGGTTTCATCATATAAAATTTTCTTTTTTTTTCTCTTCTTATATTGACCAAACCTGCAATAACAACACTGAACTGAGCAGTGACTCTATTCTTAATGTATCACCTTTAAGGATGATGTTCTATAGACTTGTTGTATTGCCCTCTATCAAATTAATGAAGCTTTCCTCTAAGTCTCATCAAAATTAATTTCATTTTTTAATTTGTTATATTCCAATATTATTCTTAATGTTAAGAATATTAAATCATGTAAAAGATTATATATTATTCTGCACTGCAAGATGATAATACTATGTCATATAATTTTAGGTCTGTCTTTTGCAGGCAGTGTAATAGCTGGATTTTTATTTGTGAATGTTTATGTTTAATCATAACAATTTCTTAGAGTCTGTTTTATGATATGAAATTTTAACATAGTCATATTTATTATGAGGACTAATGGGTTTGAAATTATTTTTGCCACTTTATTTTAGTTTTCCTCTGTTAACCAAACTTTTCAGTTATTTCTGTTTTACTTTCTTATTAGATTATTTTCTATTACTGTTTTCCTTATCTGCTTTAGAAGTTATAAATTTCATTTCTATTCTTCTAGGGATTAATCTAAAAATATTTAGCGTATTTCTATCAACATCTAGAATATATTTATATCTCTATTCTCCATTTAAATATGGGCATAGTTCCAGTAAATTACTGTTTTCTTCCTAAACTTACCTCCCACCACCTCCAATGTTGTAAACATTTAAGATTTTAGTTCAAAATTGTTTTAAAATATTTTTAACAGAGTTTAAATATACATTTAACTAATTTTTTAGTCTTTATTGTGTTCCCCCCTTATTAGCACTAGTATATTTGTGTTTATATGCATGTATTTATTTATTTATGAGGCATAATTTACATAGCTCTCTAATTTTTTTCCCTTTTGGTGTACAGTCCTTTGAATTTTAACAAAAGAATATGGTTGTATAATCAGCACCACAATCAACATATAGAATAGTTCCATTATCCAGATAATCCTCTTGTCCCCCATTGTGGTTAACCCTTTCCCCCACTGCAGTCACTGGCAACCATTGATTTCTTTTCTGGACCTATAGTATTTGTCTTTTCTAAGGTCATATAATGGAACCATATAATATGTAGCCTTTGGGTCTAGCTTCTCTCATTTAGAATAATAATTTGAGATTAATGCATATGTCATGCATATTAGTGACTTGTTTCTCCTCATTGTTGAGTAGTAGTTTTTTTTGTATCCCACATTTTCGTCTTGGAAATATTTTTTATTTTGCTGCACTAATTCTTTCAGAGGGAGTCTGTACCTAGTAGATCTTTTAAATTCTTGTTTGTGCAAAGATATTTTTGTTTAAACTTGCTTTTGAAAGGTACTTTCATTTCATAATGTCATTTCGCTCAGACTTTTGTAGGTATTTCTGCACTTTCTTCTAGAACCAAATCTACCAAATAATGTATCTGATACCAATCTGATTTCTAGTCCCTTTATAAATAGCTAAGGTTACTTTTATTTTTTGAAAGTTGCAGAACTTTCTCAATCTTCTGAGTTCAGAGGTTTCACTAAAATGTGGGTCTTTATCCATTCTACTTGACCCTGGGTGGGCCACTTCAGTCTGAAGACTTGAATTTTAATTCAACTTTGTGAGGTGTTCTTTGCTGTCCCTCTTTCCCTTCATATTCTCTCCGGAATTCATTTTGTAGTGAAGAATGCACTATCTGAATTCATATTGCATATCACAACATTTCTCTGCTTTTTTACCTTCTGTATTTTTGTAGTACTTTTGAATGCTGTGATATTTTGAGCCTAATCTTTTTTTTTTTAAAGCCATATTCAGTTTGTTGCTTAGCCATTCTGCTAAGATATTTACTTGGCCATCATATTCTTGCTTCCTAAGAGCTATTTTTTACCTGCTCCACTTTCTTGTCAGAGTGTATATTAAAAAAAATGATGCAGCATAATTTCAGATAAGCTCTATGGGGCAGATATCACGCTTTTTGTTTTGGGATGGGAGTGTGTTTTTTGTTTGCTTTGTTTTTTTATCAGAGGATAATTGCTTTACAATGCTGTGTTGGTTTCTGCCATAAATCAACATAAACTAGCTATGGGTACACATGTGTCCCCTCCCTCTTGGGCCGCCCTCCCACCTCCCGTCCCATCTCACCCCTCTAGGCTGTCACGGAGCACGGGTTTGAGTCCCCTGTATCATACAGCAAATTCCCACTGGCTGTCTATTTTATACATGTCAATGTGTATGTTTCAACACTACTCTCTCAATTTGTCCCGCCCCTTCCTTTCCCCACTGTGTCCCACAAGTCTGTTCTCTATGTCCGTGTCTCTATTGCTGCCCTGTAAATAGGTTCATCAGTTCCATTTTCCTAGATTCCATATATATGTGTTAATATACAATATTTGTTTTTCTTTTTCTGCCTTACTTCACTCTGTATAACAGGCTTTAGGTTCATCCACCCCACTAGAAATGACTCAAATGCATTCCTTTCTATGGCTGAGTAATATTCCATTCCATTACATGATTGTATGTGTGTACCACACTTCTTTATCCATTCATCTATCGATGGACATCTAGATTGCTTCCATGTCCTCACTACTGTAGATAGTGCTGCAATGAACGTTGGTGTACATGTATCTTTTTCAATTATGGTTTTCTTAGGGTATATGCCCATTAGTGGGATTGTTGGGTCATATGGTAGTTTTATTTCTAGTTTGTTAAAGAATTTCCATACTGTTCTCCATAGTGGCTGCATCAATTTACATTTTCATCAACAGTGCAAGAGGGTTCCCTTTTCTCCACATCCTCTCCAGCATTTTTTGTTTGTAGATTTCTTGATGATGTGATGATATGACCTGTGTGAGGTGATATCTCATTGTAGTTTTGATTTGCATTTCTATAATAATGAGTGACATTGAACATCTTTTCATGTGCTTGTTGGCCATCTGTGTCTTCTTTGTAGAAACGTCTGTTTAGGTCTTCTTCCTACTTTTTGATTGGGTTGTTTGTTTTTCTGGTATTGAGCTGCATGAGCTGCTTGTATATTTTGGAGATTAATCCTTTGTCAGTTGTTTCATTTGCTATTATTTCCTCCCATTCTGAGGGCTGCCTTTTCACCTTGTTTATAGTTTCCTTTGCTGTGTAAAAGCTTTTAAGTCTAATTGGGTCCCACTTGTTTATTCTTGTTTTTATTTCCTTTACTCTAGGAGGTGGGTCACAGAGGATCTTGCTGTGATTTATGTGAAAGAGTGTCTGCCTGTGTTTTTCTCTAAGGGTTTTATAGTTTCTGGTCTCACATTTAGGTCTTTATTCCATTTTAAGTTTATCTTTGTGTAAGAGAGTGTATTGTATTACCATGGCATTTGGTACATAGACCAGAATCTGACAGATAATGGCTGTTCAGTAAATATTTATTAAATAAATGAGCATGAAAAGTCTACTTAGAATTTGAAAAAAGTTTTACATTGCCTCGATTATCATTTCTCATAATCTAATAGATTATCATTATCTATTCTAGTGAGTTTTACATTATAGTACCTAATGCATGACTAAGCTTTAAAATGAAGCTGTTAGATATATGGTTGTGTCTGTCTATATATATATATATTTCTCTACCTTTGGATTGTACTATCAAAATTAATACTCATTAATGGGCTTAAAGAAAATTAAGCACTTATAAAAATTCCCCAAAATATAAAGAAACTAACCCAAATGAATTTCAGGTTCCTGTAAACTGAGAAACAGTATTAAGATTAATTTAAATTTATTAAGTTTATTAGTTTGCTTGTCAATTTAATTAATATAGACATGTTTTTAGAGTGATCAATATTAAGTATAATAATTTATTGTACCAAGGTTTAATAGAAATCAGGTAAGTCATCTGTTGCAAATTTGTCAGCAAGAAAAATAACTTGGTAGGATTTTTAGTCAGTAAATTAAATATAGTGAGATAAGAGCTTTTGCATGAATCTTTAGGAATAATTGTATTTTAGAACTGTTGACTTAAAAATAATCTCTTATTAATCTTCTTCTTCTGGGACTCCTATAATGTGAATGTTGGTGCATCTGATATTGTCCCAGAGGTCTCTTAAATTTCCTCATTTATTTTCATTATTTTATCTTTATTCTGTTCCATGGCACAGATTTCCACCATTCTGTCTTCCAACTTACTGATTTTTTTCTTCTGCTTCATTTATTCTGTATTGATTCTCTCTAGTGTATTTTTCATTTCATTTATTGTATTCTTCAACTCCACTTGGTTATCCTTTATATCTTCTAACTCTTTGCTAAAAATTTCTTGTAACTCAGAATGGGCCTGAGAAAATATTTGAAGCTAGATGAAAACTTCCCTAACATGGGAAAGGAAACAGTCACTCAAGTCCATGAAGCACAGAGAGTCCCATATAGAATATACCCAAGGAAGAACATGTTGAGATACATAATAATAAAATCAACAAAAATTGAAGACAGAGAAAATATTAAGAGTGATAAGTGAAAAGCAACAGATAACATAAAGAGAATCTCCATAAGATTATTAGTTAAAATTTCAGCAAAAACTTGGCAGGCCAGAAGGGAATGACAAGATATAAAGTGATGAAAGAGAAAAACTTACAACCAAGAATACTCTACCCAACAAGTTTCTCATTCATATTCAAAGGAGAAGTCAAAAGCTTTGCAGACAAGCAAAAGCTGAAAGAATTCAGCATCACCAAACCAGTTTTACACAAATGCTAAAGGAACTTCTCCAGGCTGAAAAGAAAGACCACAACTAGATGGGAAAGCTCATTAGTAAAGGAAAACATACAGTAAAGGTTGACAGTCATCCACATATATCTACAGTGTCTAAGTCAATAACTGTGACAGGAGGGCAGTGCTTATGTAGGATATTTGAAATGCATTTGAAATTAAGAGATCAAAAGGTTAAAACACTCATATATACATATATAAACTGCTACATCAAAACCTCATGGTAACCACAAACCAAAAATCTACAGTAGTTATAACACAAATAAGCAAAAGGAATCTAAACACAACACTAAAGAAAGTCATCAAATCACAAGAGGAGAGAAAAAAAAGAGGAAAGGAAGAAAAAAGACCTACAAAAACAAAGCAATTTTTAAATGACAGTAAGAACATATACATCAATAATTACCTTAAATGATCTAACCAAAAGACAGACTGGCTGAATGGATAAAAAAACCAAGACTATATATATGCTGTCTACAAAATACCCACTTCAGATCTAGAGACACATACAGAATGAAAGTAAGGGGATGGAAAAAGGTATTTTATGCAGATGGAAATCAGAAGAAAGCTGGAGTAGTAATCATATCAAACAAAATAAATACAAGAGACAAAGAAGGACACTACATAATGATAAAGGGATCAATCCAAGAGTAAGATGTAATAGCTGTAAATATATATGCATCCACCATAGAAACACCTCAATATATAAGGCAAATACTAACTAAAGGGAGAAATTGAAATTAATACAATAATAGTGGGGACCAATATCACTGATGAAAATATCCACAAAAATCCTCAACAAAATATTAGCAAATTGACTGTAGCAATAAATTAAACAGATTATATACCATGGTCAATTGAGGATTTATCCCAGGATGCAAGAACTTTTTAATAAATGCAAATCCATCAATGTGACATTAACAAGTTGAATAATAAAACCATACGATCATGAATAGATGCAGAAAAGGCTTTTGATAAAATTTAACAATTTATGATAAAAACTCTCCAGAAAGTTGTCATAGAGGGAACCTATCTCAACATAATAAAAGGTCACATTTTATAAACTTACAGCTAACATTATACTTAATGGTAAAAATCTGAAAGAATTTTCCCTAACATCCAGAACAAGGTGAGGATGTTTGCTTCTGCCACTTTTATTCAACATAGTATTGGAAGCCCTAGCCACAGCAATCAGTGAAGAGAAAATAATAAAAGGAATTCAAATTGTAAAAGAAAAAGTAAAACTGTCACTGTTCTCAGACAACGTAATACTAAACATAGAAAATCCTAAAGGTGCTACTGAAAAACTACTAGAGCTCATCAGTGAATTTGGTAATGTTGCAGGATACAAAATTAATAGGCAGAAATCTGTTGCATTTCTATATACTAACAATGAAATATCAAAAAGAGAAATTAAGGAAACCATCAAATCAAAAAGAGCAAAGCATCTAGGAAGACCTATGGAGGCAAAAGATCCTGTACTCTGAAAACTATGAGATGCTGATGAAAGAAATCAAAGATGACACAAACAGATGGAAAGATATACCATGTTCTTGTATTGGCAGAATCAGTACTGTCAAAATGACTGTATTATCCAAGGCAATGTACAGATTCAACACAATCCCTATCACATTACCAATGGCATTTTTCACAGAATTAGAACAAATAAATCTTATAATTTGCATGGAAACACAAAAGACTCTGAATAATCAAAGCAATCTTGAGGAAGGAAAACAGAATTGGAGGAATCTGGCTCCCTGCCTTCAGACTATACTACAAAGCTATAGTCATCGAAAGAGTATGGTACTAGTACAAAAATAGAAATATAGAACTATGAACCAGGATAGAAAGCCCATAAGTAAACCCATACACTTATGGTCAATTTAGGCACAACAAAGAAAGCAAGAATATATTTAATACAAATGAGAAAAGACAGTATCTTCAATAAGTGGTGCTGGGAAAACTAGACAACTATATGTAAAAGAAAAAAAATTAGAACATTCTGTAATGCCATATACAAAAATAAACTCTAAATGGATGACAGTCTTAAATGTAAGACTGAATACTATAAAACTCCTAAAGGAAAACCTAGGCAGGACATAAACTGTGGCAATATCTTTTTGGATTGTCTCTTAGAGCAATGGACGTAGGGAAAACAATAAAAACAACCACCACTAAATTAGACCTAATTAAACTTAAAAACTTTTATACAGGAACAAAACCATAAATAAAATGAAAACACAACCTACAGAACAGGATAATACATTTTCGAAGAATGCATCTGACCAGGGATTAATCTCCAAAACATATAAACAGCTCATACAGTTCCATATAAAAAAACCAACAAACAAACCAATTAAAAAATGGGCAGAAGACCACAATAGACATTTTTCCAAAGAAGGCATGTGAAATATGCCCAATATGCTCAAAAGGTCATGAAAATATGCCCAATATTGCTGATTATTATTTATATCAAAAGAAAATGAAGTATCACCTATAACAGTCAGAATGGTCATCATCAAAAGTATATAAATAATAAATGCTGGAGAGGGTGTAGAGAAAAGCAAACTATCCCAGAATGTAAATTAGTGCAGCCACTATGGAAAACAGTAAGGAGGCTCCTTAGCTACCATATGATCCTGCAAATTCACTCCTGTGTATATATCCAGGGAAAACTGTAATTCAAAAAGATACATGCACCTCAGTGTTCACTGCAGCACTATTTACAATAGTCAAGACATGGAAGCAACCTAAGGATTCATTGATAAGTGAATAAATAAAGATGTTGTATATATATATGAAATGGAATATTCAGTTCAGTTGCTCAGTTGTGTCCTACTCTTTGCAACCCCATGGACTGCAGCACGCCAGGCTTCCTTGTCCATCACTAACTCCCAGAGCCTACTCAAACTCATGTCCATTGCATTGGTGATGACATCCAGTCATCTCATCCTCTGTCATCCCCTTCTCCTCCTGCTTTCAATCTTGCCCAGCATCAGGGATTCTTCCAATGAGTCGGTTCTTCGCATCAAGTGGCCAGATTATTAGAATTTCAGCTTCAGCATCAGTCCTTCCAAAGAATATTCAGGACTGATTTCCTTTAGGATTGACTGGTTGGATCTCCTTGCAGTCCAAGAGACTCTCAAGAGTCTTCTCTAACAACTCATTTACTCAACCATTAAAAAGAATGAAATAATGCCATCTGCAGCAAGATGAATGAATTTAGACATTATCATAAAAAGTGAAGTAAGTCAGAGAAAAACAAATATCATATCATTTCCTTTAAAGATAAGAATTGTTACACAACAGACTAAGTCAGATGACTTGGTGATATACTGCTACTATTTAGTCGCTAACCGACTCTTTGTGACCCCTAAGACTGTAGCCTGCTAGGCTCCTCTCGTCCATTTCTCAGCAAGAATACTGGAGTGAGTTGTCATTTCCTTCTCCAGAGGGTTTTCCTGACCCAGGATGAAACCTGCGTCTCACGCTTGGCAGGCAAATTGTTTACCACTGAACCACCTGGGAAGCCTGGTGATCTATTGAGCCACACCTAATGGGAGTTCAATCAATCTAAGTCAATAAATTACTTATGACCTTACTAATAATACTAGCTACATTACCTATACACTACCTATTTTATGACATTGCTGTTTCTTACACATTACTAACACATTTAGTAACACATTACTAAATGTGTTACTGAGCCTTTGATAAAATGATGACTAGGTAACTTCAAGCAAGTAACCACTTATATAGTTCTATATAAGATCAATGACTATAATAGTGTAACTCTAGATATGGGAAGAAAAACTAGAGGAAACCATTTTCTGGACCATAACAGCATAGTAAGACAGGTGGTCTAGAGACACTTGGTTACTGTTAATAGGACCTAGTTCAGTAATAGCACATTGAGTGGCCTATCAAAAAAAATCCTTGCCTGATCTAGGAATAATCATTCCTAGCACCATGGGACAAAATGGTCATGAAATACCTCTCAAACTATGATTGAATTTAATACCATGAGGGGACCTGTCACTACAAATTTTTGTTTGCTACCTGGTTCTACAAGAAAAAAGTCACTAGCTGCTCCATTTGCTGACCTTCAACACATTCTGAAAGGAGTTCAGGGCAGAGATCAGGAAGAGGCACTCTGTGCTCCTGGAAAAATTGGCAGACCAGGCCTTCACATAGTTAGATATTTCCAGGAGAAAATTTTAATGAGCCCAATTTCTTGCATATTTCTCATATCTAGAAAAGCACTAAAATCAATAATGGACATGTGCTCCTGGTGACAACAGCAACTTCTGCCAAAATGTGTGCTTGACTGGACATACTCTCTTCACTAATTTTGTATATATAGAGTCCTCTTCTCCCAACCTCTTGGGAGCAGTTTCTCAGAGCTATCCGAGACTGTCTCCCAGGCTATAATCCTCCTTTGGCCCCAAATAAAACTTAACTCACAACTCTCATGTTGTGCTTTTTCTCCCCCAGTCAACAAGAATGACAGTAGTTCAAATCTAGGCATATCTGATTGCAAAGATAACATGTGAATGGTGAAAGCTCATCACAGGCCAATTGTTCCATATTATCTCTGAAACACCATATCCTCTCACACTGTATAGCTAGCAGCTTTTAGTAATTTCTCATTTATTTGCTGTTTCTTAGTGGCTCCAATTTTTTGTCTTCTTTTTTCAGTACCTAGACTTTGCTATCTTCTTGCTCCCAAAACACTTTGTATGTGTCATTTAACTTGTGAACTCTCAAAAATGAATTGCTAATGAGAAGAGTGAATCATTTTCCATGTTTGGTTTCCAACATTTCTCATTTTGAGAGAATAAGCTTCCAAATATTAACTTGCTTTAAATGATTACCCCTACAAACCCCACCTCCATAAACTTTATCTTAAATGAAAAAGAAAAGCCTGCCAAGTTAGAGTACATGAATAGCTCTTTTAAAATTATTGAATAAAAGTTTAAATTACCAGAGGTTGCATCATTATAGGTTATTTGAGAATTGTTTGTCTTCTATAATATGAAGGTTATTCTCAGAGGAATACTGATTGGAATAGAAACCAGATGTCTTTTTCAAGACTAGACTGAAAAAAATGACAAACAAGTAGAAAATTAATATAAGAATGACTAAAGGAGGTTTCTAGAAACTTGAAGCATGGGTATAATAGAAAAAGTGTGTGTGTGTGTGAGAGAGAGGGAGACGAGAATTAAAAAAAAGTAGAATAGAAAAACGTAGAGAAAGGCAAGGAGAATGAATAGGATATGATAAAAAAAAGTTTCAGAATTCAAAACAGAACCAAAAAACTTCTAAATCTTAGTAAATATTTGTATCAACAAGGAAAGCACATAATTGAATTTTTATGTATAAACCAAAAAGGGGGGGAAAAAGAGACAAGATGATCTTTCAGTCTAAAAGGAATAACTTAAGTACTAAAAAGATGAGGACTACTGTTGAAAGGCAAAAAAAAGCCTCCTTTAAATTTAAAATATAACACACTCTGAGTGTGTTAAAATGATCCAGAAATTTTATATTTTTCATCTCTTCTCTTCCACCTTTTTTGAGGGATGAAAAGAACAATAATGCTTTTGATGTTTTGAATTTGTTTCTTGGTTTTATATTTGATTATATTAGAAATATAATATATTAATAAATGTCAACATGCTAAGTGAGATAAACAGAATGGAAGGCATAAAGAAGTCAATCCAGGGAAGGAGGCGTACACCATACATAATTTCATTACAATTTTTGAATTAGTCTTTAACTACCCCTTTTTCTTAACACTAAGAACTAGAGTTATTTTCTTTATTTATCCAAGTCAAAAATAACAAAGTTCTATCCTAATAAAACATTCTATCTTGGAATAATTTAAAACATAGTAAAACTGCATTCATTTGGAGTCCCTTAATTCAGAATTGTTTCCATTCAAACTGAGTTTCCATTGAAGTTTATCTTTTTGCTTTGCAGATATTTCTAAGCTAGTACAAATTAGTAGGACAAATCAGTTGTCAGGGGAGATTTAAAAATATTTAAGAGAGAAAGCAACTTTCAAACATCTTTCAGAACTTTCACATTCACATTTGCAGATAAGTTAATAATCTATTTTCCTATTTTTCTTATTTATTCAATTAAGCCAGGTGACAGTAGGACTTATTATACATATAGTTCTTGGCATTAATAAACAGTATTTCTTTAAAAATATACTCCAGTTTTTGATTTTTACTAATTCAGCAATGCTCTAAACTCATGAAACAACGCTTCCAATTTCCAAGCTTCTTAGACTAGGAAATCAAAGCTATAATTATAAGCGGCCAAAAATTCATTAGAAAAAAATCAGTCTTTTGTTGTTCTTATGGCTACTATCAAATGACTGATATGACTGCCTTTTTTTAACTTCACCATTTTTTCTTGACATTAGAGATATAAAAGTTTAGTTTTTTATATTCCTTGCTATATAATTCACTGTGGCATTATATGCTGGTATGAACTACTCTAGTACAACATTCCTCTAGACTATAAAGGTAATTTTCTATTAGGTAAAATACACAGAGAGAATGCCAACATTGTCATTAGAAACTTCTTTCTCAGTGTCACCTGAACTGACTCAACTGCACATTAAACTGTATTTAGACAACTTTGCAACTCATTTATGGCTGAAACAAAAAAATAAACTGCTTTAGGCTTTTGTAGTATGGTCCCACAACACAGCTTTCCTCCTGATAATTTCATGTGTTATAATACTGGGAACTGTAATATTCTGGTTGTAGATATTCTAGAAATATTGTTTCCAATATTTTTATATTAGATTTAATATAATATTTATTAATCTTTCTAATAAAATTTCTAGTATCTAGAAAATTAGAGTCTATAGGGTCTCAAAGAGCCAGACACAACTGAGCGACTCACACACACACACACGCACACACTCAAGACTGCTATAAGAAGTTTTCATTTTTGCACTGGAGTACTTTAGAAAGAGATTTTATTTCTAATTCCATCCTTTTGTGGTAATTGATTTGCAAGATGCTTACTGGTTCTTATTTTAAAGGAATGAGAGGTGCAGATCCCTTGAATCCAGAATGAATAGGATTTGGGTTTATAGCATTCCTCTCACCTAACTTTCCAACTGCCTGATTTCCCCCTCCAATGCCAGTTCTCTTCCAGTCTGTCTGAGTTCTGCAAATGACACTGCTATTTATCCTGTTACAAATGTCAGACATCTGGAATTTAACCTTGACTCTTCCTTGTTTCTCACACTGAATTATCACCTAGCTTTGTCTCCAAAATCTCTCTCCCCACTTCTTTCCTCTCCCTGCTCTGATCCCCGTCTAAGGTATCATCAATTCCAAACTGAACTACAGCTACAGCCTCCTAGCATCCCCAACATTGACATCAAGATCCTCCACAGACAAGAGGGAGGGGACCTATGTATACCTATGGCTGATTCATGTTGATGTATGGCAGAAACCAACACAAATTTGTAAAGCAATTATCCTCAAAAATAAAGTAAAAACAAAAAAGATCCTACACACATTGGTCTCATATCCCCTAACTTTTCCCTTGTTCATTCAACTCCAGTTACACTGTCATTTAGTTTCTAGAACATACCAAGCTCATTTTCACCTCAGAGCTTTTGTTTTTCCCTGTTACCTTTGCCTGGAATGCATTACCTTCATTTCTGATTTCTTCTTATCCTTCAGATCTCAGTTTAATCCTCACCTCCTCAGAAAGGTCTTTTGTGACCAGATTTAAACCACAATGACATCCATTAAACATTAAAAAATGATAGTTTTAGCACTCATTTTGCTATGTAGACAATGAACATGGAACCAAAGAATGACAATTTAAAGCAAAGAATGTAGTAACCCTAATCACCCAGTCTTTGTTGTTTTCCATAATGTTTTCCTAGGGTTGAAGCAAAACTCTCCCCATAGCCATTACAATAATTTCCAACTGTTAGAATGGCACTTGTTATAAAAAAAGGCACTAATGTATAGCATTGAATCAAGGAGATAGATTCTTTGCTAAAGTTAAGTGTTAATTTAAGGAGAGTCTAGGCAATCAAGAGCAAATTGTATAATTTAACTTCATTATACAGATATTTCTGAAATGGGAAAAAAAGAAGTAGTAACTCTGGAGATCTTGCTCCAGGTCTAAAGCTGTTTAGTAAGTTAAAAATATAATTTGAAGAACTTGATTTCTAGATTAGCATGTTAGATAACTTTTTATAAATGTAAAATTAAGCAACAATTTTTTATAGACTCAAGAGACACAAAGAATCTAGATACACTTGTAAACTGAGATATTTATATAGTTGAGTCACAGGCACACAATTTTGAGCATATGACTCAGACTTTGTATCTTATATACAGTTAGCTTTAAAATGTTAGGGCATGAGTGTAAGCACAAAGTTTGCATGACTGAAGATTTATAGGAAACCCCCACACTTGCTCAATTATTTTTGACATTTTTCTTTGTAGTTTAACTAGTGCCTTTGCCCAGGTCTATAAGGTTTATAAGTAGACCTGCCTGTAGCCCAGCTTCCCGTTACACTTAGAATAACCTCTAACTCTTATTGCCATGACCTTCAAAGTTCTTTACGATCTGGCTCCTGCCTACTTTTTCAGTTTTACTAATCTCTCACAACTTTTCCCACTGCTCATGTACTTCATTCAGCATATTGGCCTTCTTTCAGTTCTTGGAACACACCAACGTCAGTCTTGTTCCAGGCAGCTCAAACTTTTATCTCCTCAGATGGGTCTTTCTAACTTAAAATAGGTCCCTCTACCCATTTATCCCTCTATCTCCTATCTCCTTGGACACCTTGCTTCTGTCCTATGCACACCCACGCTGCCTCTGCCTCTGGCCTGCACACACACAGGCCAAAGAGCCGTGTTTATGTTCCGTCACCGGACAGCATTCTCTGTAAGTTCAAAGACCACTTCTAGAATACTCACTGTACCTCCGAAAGTCTGGGACAACATCTAGTACCAAATAACTATTTGATAAATAGTTAAGTGAATGAACAAGGAAGTGAGTAACACTGGTTGAATGGCATGATCCAAAGTTGAGGCTGGATTGATGAAATGGGGTTGACAGAAGAAAAGATGAAAATAAATCCACAGGTTGGTGACAGTGATGAGAATGTAACAGAAATAAATCTCGGATCACAATCTCAAATACGCAAGGGGTAACATATAACCTTATAAATCATCCTGGTTTCAACTTTGAGAATTTCACCCCGCTTACCTCTCACCACTGGTTAGTAGAAACTTATGTCAACTATTCTTGGGCTCCCTCCTCTGTTTCAAGATGAGACAGAATTCAGGCCCAAGACAAGGGACTCAGTTGTGTCCTTTGTCTGCTCTAGTTACTTGTAGGTGTCTACTGACTCTGCTCATGAAGTTTCTTCAGGTCTGGGTTCTCTGCCTTTCCAGATGTCTTTTAAAACATGAGAAATATTTATGAGGGGGTTCTTATGAGTCCGTCTGTTTTTAGACACATAGGCAGTCTTTACTCTTTGGAGCTTTGCTGCTTCTGCTGTGTGCTGTGGTAGTACCAGAAATGTAGAGTGTGGCTACCCAAATAGATTTTTCTCTATGCTGCCTAATCTTACGGACTCTACCTTTTCTGGGATTCTTCTCAAAGACACTTTGATGTTTCACTTCTTTTCAGGGCATTTAGCACAACCCTATGAAGCAGATTTGGGCTTTACCCAAGTTGGGAGGTATATATGACTTTTTCTTCTCCTACATCTTTCCTTTGCAATCACAAAGTTTGGGTATCTTTTTGAAAATATGAATAACAGAAAAAATAGGATAAAGGAACACAATTTTGTATTTCTTAAACTTATTCTCCTGGCAGAAATTAGATTAGTTTGGGTCAGAATAGAGGCATAGAGTACAATTATGATCATGTCACTCTTCTGATTATCATACCATAATGGTCTCCTATTGCTCTTAGGATAAAGATCAAACTCTGACTTAGCATTCCAGTCACTAATTTTAAAACTATGTCACATTCATAAGTATGTATAATATAATCAACAGGAGGGAACATCATTAAATATTTTCATTCTTTTACATTTTTATATTCTATCCTTTTCCACATCCTCCTAGTTCCATCCTTTCCCTATAGGTAATCATTGTTATTTATTTAGTTTCTGGTGTATCTTTTCAGAATTTTGTATGCATATATAGGCAAACTGAATACATATGTGTGTATACATTTTTACTTGTTCTCTTTTTATGGAAAAGGTAGCATATCATACACAATGTTCTGCATGTTGTATTTTTTACTTAATAAAAAAAAAGAAAATCTTCGCATCTCAGTATTTAGAAAATTACCTCATTTTTTTTACAGCTGCATAGTACCCCACTGAATGAATATATCACAATGTATTTGACTAGCTTCCTGTTGTTGAACACTTAATTTATTTCCAGTCTTTTTCTATTACAAAAAAATGACACAATGAATAAAATTATAAACATATCATTTGAATGGATATTGCCAGTTTACTCTCCACAGAAGTTGAACTAGTTTTACAGTCTCACTCACAGTATATATAGTGCCTGTTCACTATAGTGTATTGTCAAACATTGGGGGTTTTGGTAATCTGACAGATGAAAGAAGCATTTTATTGTTTTTTCTTGCATTTCTCATTTTATGAAAGAAAGCATCCATCATGGACAAGTACTATAAAATACACAGTGCTATGAGTGTCTACCATAAGTAGCAATAGGAAACTTTCCCTGTGATAATGCCAGTAGAGCTGCAGTTTAAAGGACGAGTGGGAGTTCTTTCAACAAGGAAACATCAGTGGGCTCTAGGAGAGAGAATGAGAAGGACTTTGGTATGTTAAAAAGCTGGAGAGGCAAGCAGGGTCCTGGTGGGCTAAGCCAGAGTTTAATCTTTATCCTAAGAGCAATAGGAGACCATTATGGTATGATAATCAGAAGAGTGACATGATCATAATTGAATTTCATATAGTCTATCACCAAATCAAAGTTGGCAAGTATTAGCACTGTTTCATTTATGAAGAATCCCAGGTACTAATTTCTATTTACTAAGAAAAAAAGCGAACTTTTAGAAATAGATGCAAGAATGCTTTGTTTTGCAAATTTAATCCTTTGTTTTACAACTTTAAAGCTCAAGAGATAGAGATGTTTCCAATTAAAAATGAAGTTAACTCAAATTGGAAAAAACAAAAGAGTACTTCTGCCAAGTATTTTATGTGCTTAGCCTGTCACTATGTGTACATTAAAACAAGAACAATAAATACTTGTTAATGAAATTTTAAAAACCCAGAGGGTTTACCCCATTTAGAGATACCTAAGTTACTTTTGTTCCTGGAGAATTCCTTTTGAAATATAATAAGAGATAAGTGAGGCTCTTCATTATGGCCATGGTGCTTGTGAAACAGGTTGTAAGCCCATAGCATGCACGCAAGCATTATGTAAACTGATAATCAAAGGATACATATTCCCTTGTTAAGATTTAATCCATTCACTAATATTACTGCTATTATATTTTCAAATCACAAGGTACAATGGCATCTAATGAACTCAAGATTGCTGGGAAAAATATCCCAACCTCAGATATGTAGATGATACCATTCTTATGGCAGAAAGTGAAGAGGAACTAAAGAGCCTCTTGATGAGGATGAAAGAGGAGAGTGAAAAAGCTGGCTTAAAATTCAACATTCAAAAAACTAAGATCATGGCATCCAGTCCTATCCTTTCATAGCAAATAGACGGGGAAAAAGTGGAAGCAGTGACATATATTCTTTTCTTGGGCTCCAAAATCATTGGAGATGGTGACTGCAGCCATGAAATTAAAAGACGCTTGCTCCTTGGAAGTAAAGCTATGACAAACCTAGACAGTGTATTAAAAAGTAGACACATCACTTTCCAACAAAGGTCTGTACAGTCAAAATTTTTATGATTTTTCCAGTAGACATGTATAGATGAGAAATTTGGACCAAAAAGAAGGCTAAATGTCAAAGAATTGATGCTTTTGAACTGTGGTGCTAGAGAAGATGCTTGAGAGTCCCTTGGACTGCAAGGAGACCAAATCAGTCAATCCGAAGGAAATCAACCCTGAATATTCATTGGAAGGACTGATGCTGAAGCTGAAGCTCCAATACTTGGGTCACCTGATGGGAAGAGCCGACTCACTGGAAAAGACCATGATGTTGGGAAAGACTGAAAGCAGCAGGAGAAGAAGACAACAGAGAATGAGATGGTAGGATGGCATCAGTGACTCAGTGGACATGAGTTTGAACAAACTCAGACAGTGAAGGACAGGGAAGCCTGGCGTGCTGCAGTCCATGGGGTCGCAAAGAGTCAGACATGACAGCGACTGAACAACAGCAATGAACTTAGAGTACACAGGTTACAATTTCATATTTACTTTGTTTCTAATTTTAATTTTATAATTAACCTTATACAACAAATGAGGCACTAAGTACTCTTCAATAAAAAAAATCCATTTTTGAATTTAAGTCTTGAGCACTTACTTAGCAACTTTTGACTTCTGACTCCATGATTTCTTAGTGTAAAATCTGTAGGGTCAATGTGGAATGGATGAATTTAGTAGCTCTTGAATATCTACATGTAAATTAGCTGTTAATAATTTTCATTTCTTTAGAAGGACTATCCGAGTCCTAGGAGTTCTAACCCTGCTCATTATTATTGCCTACAAAACTAATGGAGATATGATTTATAACAGAGTAGCATCATATTTTCTTTTTTCTCTCTTCCTCCTTTTAGAGAAATACATGATGGAATATTCTGTAGTCATCTAGCTTTCAACACAGGCAATTATAGAAGGGTCATCCCCTTCTGCTCTAATAAACTTAGAAAAGTCATATTTGGTGCCTAAAGAGTAATTGAGTAAATTTAAACTATGCTGTGCTCTTGATTCTGTTCCTCCAAAGCATAGACACAAAGGGAAATTATAATATAATTTATAATACAATTGAATGTATTAAATATTTGATTTTGTTTTCCTATTTGGTCTATGTGCACCACCTGGTGGTAAAGCAGTGCATTTCAAGTGCAGTGTGTGTGTGTGTGTGTGTGTGTGTGTGTGTGTGTGTGTGTGTGTGTGTGTGTGTGTGTGTGGTGGTGTGTGTGTGTGGTGGTGTATGTGTGTGTGTGTGTGTGTGTGTGTGTGGTGGTAAAGCAGTGCATTTCAAGTGCAGTGTGTGTGTGTGTGTGTGTGTGTGTGGTGGTAAAGCAGTGCATTTCAAGTGCAGTGTGTGTGTGTGTGTGTGTTGAGAGTATTAACATGGAAATAGAATGTTAATATGTATTCCTAAATATTGATTTAGATTAACAATGCAATTATTTTGCAACAAATACCTAATGAAACTCTAGTATACTAATAAATACATGCTAGAACAGGAAACTAATATATACATGCTAAAAAAGGGAGAATAACTCATGGTGGAAAGCAAAATAACATTCTCTTTTTTACGTGAGCTATATCTCTTAAAATTCCATCCTTAAATGAACATATATTTATTGCATCAATGTTCTTACTGAGGACAAGAATCAACCATTGATAACCAATATAAAACCATATAAATTTTTCTTCATTTTTAATTTTTAAGAATTATTTTAAAAGTATGTATCCTCTTTCTGATCTTAGTAGGGTAAGTAACAAGTCACAGAATTTTAAAACTACAAGGCACCATAGAATCATCTAGACTAATTTTACAAGTGTTGTAGCTGAGATTCAGAAACATCACGTGACTTGTCCAAGGTCATACTGGTAATTAGTGGCTCAACTCAAGTAAGAATATTGTTATTCTTACTTTCAGTCTAGGAACATAAGACATTAAGTTATAAGCAATGTTGAAATTTCTCTATATGAAGAGATATACCCTTAACTTAGCTATACACTTCTTGAAGACACTAAGGTGTGACTTAATACATATTAGGAGTTTTATTCTAACATTCTGAACACAAGGAATAATAGTAGCAATGTATGCTTCATAAATCTATGTAAAAGATTTCCTGTTAAAAGATCCCTTTACATATATGGTCAAAGCAATATTTTTCAACGTATTTCAGCTGCTATGAGACAACCTAAAAAATTCTGTTTCCCCTTCTAACTGCTTCAGAATCAGAGATTTATTTCTACAAAGTAGGTGCCCATTTGTAGATCTGAGCATAAACCATGTTCATAGCTCCCTCTCATGACCACTGAATGAATACTATACAAGCCTCTTTTATTCTCGCTGTTGTATTCAACTAACAGCTCACTGGTTAAGTTTTAATTGCTTCCAATGAGGTCAGCAAAGGTATTTATCGAAAAGCTCTGAATAAAAGGCTCCACACACACACACACAAGCTCACACGCGCTCACACACACAGAGACAATCCTCTTGCCTGCTGTTGATTTATGGAAACAATTATGATTCCGCTGGAGAATTTCTCAGCTGAGAAATAGTTTGTAGCTACAGTAGAGAGGCTCAAGTTGCACAGGGCAGACAACAGACATGGAATTCTTGTGTATCCAGCTGTTATCAACAGAACAAGTAAGTGACTGTTACTTGTCTTTAAAAATAATGCTAAATGTTTGTTAGTCGTTTATCTATTTCTCTGGTTTTAGTACTGAGGGGAAAAGTAAAGTTACCAGACTTTTGAGTTGTGTGATTATCTACAGTAATTACGTTATAGAACTTACATAAAGATAAGGTTGAAATTCTCCAGAGCAATTCTGACATTTAACTTGAGAACTGTGGGCAGTTCAGAAGAAAGTAACTGTCAAACCACAACCGTAAAAGAATAAAGACATCTAGGAAAAAGCATTTATATTTTGTTAATAGTAACTTTAGAACTGAATTTAAATCAACAGCTCTAAATTGCCGGATGTTTCTTATCAAATAGGGACTGGAATGAATGGTACAATCATGTTTAGATTAACCTCTACTAATATAGAACTTTTATAAGTCTACAAATAGAGTGGTAAGGACCCTGACATCCTCTGTGAAAACTGTTTTAAACGTATCCTCTCAGTAAGAATTACACAGTATGTTGTAACAGTATTTGCCCACTGAAATTTGTAAAATCACTTTTCATCTTCCTCTCTCTCCTCCCTTTCCATTCTTCATCTCTCATTGCAAACAGAAGTCAAGTAGCAAACAGCATCTCAGCAACTAAGGTTATTACAACCTGCTTTTATAAGGATATACCAACAGAGAGTTATTTAAGGAGGACTCCTATACTGCTATCAGGAACTAAAAGGATAAGGCTAACAATTTGGAGAGTGCAACTGCTCTTCCTTAAACCAATCTACAGTTCACAGATAGGAAGAGGTCAATGACCTAGGAGCAACAATCAACTCAAGATTTAATTTTCATTATGTTATTCATGAACACCCGGAGCACTATACTATAATGCGCAAATGGATACTGACATGGATCCTGCCAAGTTTGCTCTACAGATCATGCTTCCACATTATCTGTCTAGTGGGCACTATATCTTTAGCTTGCAATGACATGACTCCAGAGCAAATGGCTACAAATGCGAACTGTTCCAGCCCCGAGCGACATACAAGAAGTTATGATTACATGGAAGGAGGAGATATAAGAGTGAGAAGACTCTTCTGTCGAACACAGTGGTATCTGAGGATTGATAAACGAGGCAAAGTCAAAGGGACTCAAGAGATGAAGAATAATTACAGTAAGTAATGTTTTCTTATTTATGGAAAAGCTTATGAGCCTTAACAATCTGTGAAAAGATCAATTTTCAAGTGACATGCTTTCTCAATTTCCATTTTTTTTTGGAAAAAAATTAAATGTAATTTTCTTTTGGCTCTTAATTGGGATAAACTATGTTCCCAAAAATATCTCCTGGAGTAAGGCAAATATAATAATATTACAGTTGGAGCCGATAAACCAAGCCAATTTGAAAATATATTCTCCATGTCCTAAACTCAAATGCTCCTATGTTAAGCAAAACATAAGTATTATTATTTATCCTGAAATGTGATTTATTGTCTTCTAGCAAAGCTCACTAGGAACTCTACTAGAATACTCAGCGACTGCTCACCAAAAATGCATTATCATTAGTTTGAGGACATACAGATCTTTTTCAAAAAATAATTTGATTTCTCTTGAAAAAATATTTCCATGGTGTGAAATACTTAATTGTGCTAAAATGACTTGTGCAATTGTATATAACTATAAAACAGATAGGAATCTGTGGTCTCCTCATCTGTTCATGTCATAGGAACTTGTATTTGATTGCTTAATTATTTACCTAGGCACAAAAACAGGCTCCTCCTAACATTTTCTTTATCTTCATATTCTATGTCATAAAAGTTCTATGTTACCTTAAGGGAAATATAAATGTGAAGGAGGAAATAAAAGTGAGTTGGAAGAGACATTAATTTCATGATTTAAATGTAGATAATTATATTTCCTTCAATAATCAGTTATTCTTTTTATGTTGCTGTATCAGGTTTGGATTTATCATTTAACAGTTATGATTAATAACCAATTCCAAAAGTATTAAATTTTACAGAGTAAAATATATACCTGAACATGTACACGAAGAATTTAAAATCCCTGAGTGAAAAGAAATTTTGTTTGCATTACTAGCACTTGAGCAATGTTATAACATATCATTTTATAATGTTACATACATTAAACTTAATTGAAAAAGAATGCATGGGGGTGATACTGTAACATTTGCTTAGCATAGTGCCAGGCTTACAAGTGAATATTTAAAACTTTGCTGCTTACTTAATAAATGTCTTTTAGGCTTCTAGACTATTAATAATAAATCAATATGGTAATATGGGGAATTATGTTTCCAACATGAAAATGAGAGAAACTACTTTTTAAACTATAATTGATACATAATGTTAAGGCCATTTTAATGGATTGCTAACAGTATGGTTATTATTACCTCTATTAATAATGTTATCATGTTAGTTTTAGAATATTGTTCTGATTATACTTAAGTTTAGCTAAGGAAATAACTATTTGGAGGAAAGTTTTGTGGATAGTCATTTCTATGTGAGCAATAGAATCTGGCTCATATCAATAAATGACCCCATGGACTGTGGCCTGCCAGGCTCCTCTGTCCATGAAATTCTCCAGGAAAGATACTGGAGTGGGTAGCCATTCACTTCTCCAGGGGATCATCCTAACCCAGGGATCGAACCCAGGTCTCCTGCATTGCAGGAGGATTCTTTACCATCTGAGCCACGAGGGAAGCCCATTTAAAAGTTACTGAGGTTTATAATGGATAACAGAACTTGGTGGAGAAAACAGAGCCCAGGTGGAAGTTATGACAGAGAGGTCCAGTCCCTGCCTGTGACTGACTCTGGTACCACTCCTTTTTCCAATTCTCATTTTTTAATCTGTAAGATGTGGGATATGTACAGATGATCCAATATACATTTTAGTTCTTACAGTCTATTTTATTCTAAACTTTAGAAAATATAACATAAATGTGAACAATTTAAATTCTCATATAATTACCATACATATTGAATGAGATGAAAGTGAATATCATCTTAATGATAAGTTGAGCTGTCAGAACTAATTTCAAATTGTAGTAGTAAAGTTATTGAACCAAAACACTGTAGAATTCTTCCATAAGCTAATTCCTTTTGACTGCTTTAATCAAGTAATGAGAAAGTGAAAAATTAGATGCAAAATTCAGTGAAAGTGAACAGTATTTGTAATTAATTGGGATCAATTAGAATATCTAAAATTGGAATACCTTCAATAAGAATGCATTCAGATATATGTGTCTTATTTTGTATTAAAATTTCTTGAAACTATGAAACTCAGGTATTTAAAAACATACACAAAGTGCTAAAGTTTTCCATAGTTTGAAACACAATTTAGCACTGACCTTGAGTAACCATACAGCCAATAGGGTACATAATTTCTCTTCTAACACTAATTCTATAGTAAAAAATAAAGCAACAAAGAAAGTGAGGAAGTGAAGAAGAAAGAAGGAAAGAAAGTCATCCTATATCATTATAAGTTAGAATGTCACAATACCAATGTACTAAAAGAAATAATATATATTATGTAAATAATCTTATTTCTATAAGCTTTTTCATAGACTGTATATACTCTATTGATAGTATATACTATATATAGTATACTTCCAGGTAAATTCTCCTAGAAAGGGAAGCTTACATCTGGATCCTTTCAGTAAACTCCAAATTGTTGTCAAGTTTTGCTGCTATCTTACTGAAGAATAAGCCTGTCAGACTTCTCCATAAATAGAGGCTAACTCACTGTTGTCTACAGAAAATCCTAAGGTACTTCATTGAAAAATATACAGAGAATAACACAGAAGAGAATTCCAATGCTCATTTTCTTATTACATAATAACATAGAAGAGAATTCTAATATTTATTTCCTTACTAATTTTAAAATTGAGTGCCTCATACAAAAAATGCAAATTGCCCTAGGTGAAGTTGAAGCTATTGCATCCAGGTACAAAGAAATTGCTCAGAAGAATTTGTTTAAAAGTCAAAGAAAACAAAAAACTGAAATTACAAAACTTATTGTTTATATCTCTCAATCCTTAACTGAATTAATGAATAAATGAACAAAAGCTATTTCCTTCCTATTTCATTAAAAGGAGAAAGTAAAAGGTAATTGGATTATCTGCTAGGTTGAAATACCAAGTACAGAAAGTGGAAAAGATCAAAATTAAACTTTGAATTTCATGTGTTCTGATGCCTTAAATTTGTTCATACATTGTTGAACATTCTTCTTTGGAGGCCTTTTAAGATGGGATACATTTAAATGTCTTAGATGAAAAAATTTTGCATGAAAAGCTGAACATCATCTATATGAATAGTGGTTCTCTGGGTTACCATAAGAAAGTCCCTAGTCCATTTTCATGGCTTTGCTTTCAATGAAAGGGAAAATGACCTGAAGATATTAATGGATCTTGAAGGACTGCTTGCTTCACCAGCAGAAGCACTGCTCCTGCATAGGAATGTGGTTTATAAGATGTGGCTAAGATAATGGATTGGAGTAGGTAGGTGAGGTGAAAAATCTGGGTGTATAATTCTGCTTCCAGAAGTGTTAGGCTGGGGCAGGTGAATGGAGGGTTGGAGGAAGAGAAGGGGAGTGATAGGGAGTGGATATGACGGCTCATGTCTCACATCTTTGTTGTTGTTGTTTAGTCGCTCAGTTGTGTCCAACTCTTTTGCGACCCCATGGAGTGTAGCCTGCCAGGCTCCTCTGTCCGTGGGACTTCCCAGGCAAGAACATTGGAGTGGGTCGCCATTACCTTCTCCAGGGGATCTTCCCTACCCAGGGATAGAATCCATGTCTCCTGCACTGGCCAGCCGATTCTTTACCACTGAGCCACCTGGGAAGCCCCTCACATCTTTAGGGAAATAAGAAAATCATTTAAGCTACCCTGGGTTGTAAGAGTCTCACTTCAGCCTTAATTACAGTGCTGTCTTATGAAATATATCTAAATAAGATTGAGTAAATGGCATAAAAAATGCAGCAAGGAACCCAACAGAAACAAGACTTGTGTTAGTAACTGTATAAGCAAGACCCGGCTATGTAAAAATAGGAATTTATAAGAGGCCAAGAGATACTGAACTGCATTTCTGACTCTGGAAGAGACAGAAGTTATCACCGGAGAACTGGTCCTGAGATAGCACACTATTCTTACCCAGGAGGCAAGAAAGCCTCTCCTCTCAACTTGTTCTCTGCTGGCACCACATTTAGCTTATTAGTAGGCTTCTACGAGATGAAACTAGAACCTAAACTGAATTAATAATAATAATAATAATAAAAGTACAAAATGCCCCTCCAAAATGAAATAAGAATCCACATTCTCTGCAGGAGAGCATTAATAACATCACAAAAGGGCTGGCAATGGATGGTCAGTCCTTCCACTGATGTAGTCAGAGCTTTCCACTCGGGGACAAGGCCAGAGGGTGAATTTAGATAATTGGCCCAGGCAGCCCATCAGCAGACAGAGGCAATCACTCCACACCTGACACAAATAACTGCTGTTTAAGCTGGGAGTTGAGGTGCCAAATGAGAGACAACAGCAGTGCACTGGGCAAATGACAACTGCCCTGAAAGACAGATGTGAACTCAGTCCCTTGGAATGATTTTCTCGCTTTTGACATTCAATTACTAAAAAAGTTTTTCTCTTCCCATTTCTTTAGAGAAGGAATTCTTAATAGCCATAAGCCATTGATTCAAGAAAAAGTATGCCTCACTTGTTACAATTAAGCATTGAAAGTTCCATAGTAAGAAAAGGGTTAGCCATTCTGAAAACGGGCCAATGATTTGGCAATATTCTCTTTTGGATTGTTAGACTGTGATGGGATATGGCCTAACAATTGGCAAAAAGAAAATAAACACACTGTTGTTGGATTTGACTTTGACCACAAAATCTTCAGCGATTTAATTGTCAACAATTCTTTGGATAAGTTCCTGCTCAACAAGAATCGCTGCTAGTAGCTAACAAATATACATATCTTCTCTAAATATAAAGATGGTAAACTTGCTTATGCTTCAAAGAGTTCTTAGTAGGCTATCTAAAAGAAAAATAACTCACACTATCAAAGTAAAAAGTAAAAAAATCACAACAACCTCATCTAAAAAAAAATAGACAATGACAAACATATCTATGGAATTAACCAAAATTGTAGAATTACTGACAAAATGGAATCCTATAGAACTGGTGACCTGCATTTCCTTAAGTAAGTTCCCAAGGTTTAAATTATGGAAGATTTGGAAATAATAGCTATTTGGAAATAGCTCGATTTGGAAATATTAGCTATTCTTTGAAAACTCTAATATTAAGAATAATTTTCCATTTTATGGTCTTTCTCTGTTTTTAGGCTAATACCAGTGTCTGGTGTTTAATAAATGCTAATTACAGCTGATTGCTACAGGTGTACTTCTTATTTATTTTATAGATTCTTATCTGAACTGATCATCACTTTCATTTCTTATCAATCCAGAGTATCTGATCATGCATTTTACCTTGTGACTCAGTTGTATCACAACTCTTCAGCCTATAGTTTTAGAGCTTTCAGAGATCCAGGTGAATTGAAGAGGATATAAGATGCCACCTTTTAGATCTAAATGGAAGGGATTTCTTTTCTAGATTTTTCTATTTCTCAGCCTTGACTAAATATTGTAATCAGCTGGGAAACTTTAAAAAATACTGATACCAGGTTCCATCCACAAAAATTCTCATTAAATTTATTTGGGGCACAGCCTAGGCATCAGAAATTTCAAAAGTTCCCCAGATAATCCTGACATGGCTACAAAACTACAGGGATCACATTAGATTACTGGGGAAACCACCACCCAGTTAAAGGAGAATCTTGTGAAGGCACGAAGAACCCAGGCATTAGTGTTTGTTTAAAGCTCTCCAGTGATTCTAATCTGCAGCTAAGGTCGAAAACCACCACTTAAGGAGCCAAGGCTTCTAATTCTAGCAGGATCCCCCAAGGTGTCCTGGGAATGTTTTGGAACCCTTAGAGGGCTCCAGAGTTCACCTTTGCCCTGGAGGATTTTGAGATGGGCCCATCAGGAATGAATCTCTGGATTATGCATCAGGGAAGTTCTTCTGGGTCCATTCAACATTTTTGACAAATCTTAGTGGCTCCAACATTTGGTGAAGTGGTTTGAAAATCCACGTGATGACAGCTTTCTAGCTACTATTTAAGAAGGAATCTTTGATGAACGAGTTCATTGCTGGGGAAAAAATAGGTCCTGTGCCACAATTTCACAATGTCAGGCAGGTCTGATTCCCTTCTGACACTTTCAAGTGGTGCTGCAAGCAGGGAAGCTGGAGTACAGGCATCAAGGCCAGCTTACAAGGCACTCAAATTAGCCATTTATGATTATGAACTGATGCCCCCAAATTAGGGTTTCACCTCCTATGGCCACCCTACAAAAGCAGTGATTTAAAGAGACAAGCTCCAGTCTAGAAAATCCAATAGGAAAGAAACTACAAGCCTAGAGGGTTTATCCAGATTAGTGAAAGGCTACAAACCTAAAAGTTTGTTCTGTTTGTAAGTTATGGATTAAAGCAAAGCTTTCTTTCCTTTTTTCTCTAAAGATCCCAGCTTTCTTCCACTGCATCAAAGCAGCACAGTAACTTCTTTTACATTACTACTGGAATACAATACCTTTCTATGTTTTAATTTCACATATGGCACATAGAAGAGGGAGGAATTGCATGTACCTAAGTAATATGGAGAAAAAACAACATTAAATGAAATGGGCTTCCATATGAATTCCTACTTTTTGTAAACTATATTCAAGCTTTAAAAAAAATGTTCTGAGGTATGATTAACACGCAAAAAGTTGTAATTATTTAAAGTATACAACTTGATGAATTCAGAGGTAAGTATATATCATCATAATCTATGCAATGAACATATCTATCATTTCTAATAGTTTTCTCCTGATCTATTTATTATTATTAATAGTAGTCATAATAAAAGTACTTAACATAAGATCTATCCTCTTCAGTTCAGTTCAGTCGTTCAGTAGTTTCTGACTCTTTGTGACCCCCACGGACTGCAGCACGCCAGGCCATGCTGTCCATCACCAACTCCTGGAGTTTACTCAGACTCATGTCCATTGAGTTGGTGATGCCAGCCAACCATCTCATCCTCTATCGTCCTCTTCTCCTGCCTTCAATCTTTCCCAGCATCAGGGTATTTTCCACTGAGTCAGTTCTTCCCATCAGGTGGCCAAAGTATTGGAGTTTCAGATTCAGCATCAGCCCTTCCAGTGAATATTCAGGACTGATTTCCTTTAGGATGGCCTGGTTGGATCTATCTATCCTCTTAGCAAATATTTAAGTATACCTACAATACTGTGAACTATAGACACTACAGTGTAGAGTATGTCTCTTGGATTTATTCATCTGGCATAACTGAAACTTAGTATCCTTTGACTAATATCTCCTTGTTTTCCCCACCCTCCAGTTTCTAGAAACCACTATTCTTCTCTGCTTCTATGAGAGGTGGCTAATATTTTAGATTTTTCCTGGAAGTTTTGTTATATAGTATTTGTTCTTCTGTATCTAGCCTATTTCACTTAGGATAATGTCCTTCCAGTTCATATCCAATCTTTCTACAAGCAAAGTAGGTTGGAAAATAAAAATTATCTGCCTTTCAAGTGGTTCTGAAAACCACATTAAAGACTCATTGAACATTTGACAGTTTTTTGACCAAGATTCATATCTGTATTTGAGATACCTGATTCTGACTTAGGTAGAGAAGCCATAACAACTTTACTAACAAAGAAAACATTATTAAAGTTAGTCAGCTATTGGTGTTTGTATAGTAATATATAAAGACAAAGGAATTAGGGTGGAGAAGAAGAGAGGAGAACTATTCAATGCCCATGTCCTGGTAAAACTTGCCTGTTTGGCAGACAATATCCTTCTCGGATAAAAAATGTTAGATGTATACTGGGGAGAATTGTCTCCAGAGATTCTTCAGTAAAGTCAGTCAACTTCCCTGAAGAAGAATGTGAGTGGTCACTACTAATGGAGTGGCCACAAGCACTTGATAGAGCCATTCACTAAGAGTAAAAGTAAGAGTAAAAAGGAAGAAAAATATCTTTGTCCCTGAACAGGAGAGGAAAGGCAAGAGATGAAAGGAAAGAGGACCTTATATACACATTAGTGAATTTTGTATTTTAAGTTTAGGGAGGACTTAAATACAAAGAATACTTATAAAATATAGCTTTTCTATTTTTTAAAAAAATTGAAGTACAGTTAACGTACAATATTTCACTAACTTTTTGATGACTTACAGAATAAGGGAAGTTGAGTGCAATGGATTGGTAAGAGAGTAGAGAGAGGGTTTCTGAGGTGAAAACGAAAATAAAATAGTGTACAGAGGGTTGAAATGATAATAGATTACTGCATGTGTTTCTGAAATAAATTTGAAAATCTGTGCATAAATCCCTAACAATCTTTGCTTATTTATACAGACTATTCTGAAACTGAGTTTATTTTTCTGTTTAATACTAGAAAGGAGAAATGGGGCATATTTCAACATCCTTAAATAGCATATTTATCATGTTCCATTAAAAGCTACTGGAATATCTTCTGTTTCATCTGCCTATCTGAACATCAGATATAATTATAGATAGATGAGAAAATGATTTGACATCAAATTCAAAATCAGCTCAGCCTGCAGCTTTTTCTTACAGCAGCAATTCCAAACTTTATTTCTTAGAACACTAGTGTCCCTCAAGATAATTAATGGTGTTTCCTATAGCACAGTTTCTGCAGCTCATTGGAAAATATTATGTTAAATAAAGCTGAGCAAGGTTTTTCAGAGAAAATTCTCTGAGCCTATACTTCACTAGCATGAATGGCAGAACTTTGAAAGTGAAAGTGCCTCAGCTGTGTCCAACTCTTTGCGACCCCATGGACTATATAGTCAATGGAATTCTCTAGGCCAGAATATTAGAGTGGGTAGCCTTTCCCTTCTTCAGGGGATCTTCCCAACCCAGGGATCGAACCCAGGTCTCCTACACTGCAGGCAGATTCTTTACCAGCTGAGCCACAAGGGAAGCCCAAGAATACTGGAGTGGGTAGCCTTTCCCTTCTCCAGAGATCTTCCCGACCCAGGAATTGAAGCAGGGTGTCCTGCATTGCAGGCAGATTCTTTACCAACTGAGCTATAAGGGAACTTTAGCAGACTATATATGGTTTCCCAAACCTATCTGACAACAGAGCATGCCCTCCACACTACCCACATCCTCCCTACTCTCACCCCTGATGTGGGTAAAACATTTAAATTTCTCAATGGAAATGCAGAGCTAAGAAGTTTATCTTTGGTGTAGTGAAGAACTAAAACCAAGCTTCTACTCAGTTGTTCAGTTCAGTTCAGTAGCTCAGTCGTGTCCAACTCTTTGCGACCCCATGGACTGCAGCACGCCAGTCCTCCTTGTCCATCACCAACTCCCGGAGTTTACTCAAACTCATATCCACTGAGTCGGTGATGTCATCCAACTGTCTCATCCTCTGTCGTCTCCTTCTCTTCCCGCCTTCAATCTTTCCCAGCATCAGGGTCTTTTCAAATGAGTCAGTTCTTTTCATCAGGTGGCCAAAGTATTGGAGTTTCAGCTTCAACATCAGTCCTTCCAATGAATATTCAGGACTGATTTCCTTTAGGGTGGACTGGTTGGATCTCCTTGCAGTCCAAGGGACTCTCAAGAGTCTTCTCCAACACCACAGTTCAAAAGCATCAATTATTTGGCACTCAGCTTTCTTCATGGTCCAACTGTCACATCCATACACGACTACTGGAAAAACCATAGCTTTGATTAGATGGACCTTTGTTGGCAAAGTAATGTCTCTGCTTTTAAATATGCTGTCTAGGTTGGTCATAGCTTTTTTTCCAAGGAGCAAGCTGTTTTAATTTAATGGCTGAAGTCACCATCTGCAGTGATTTTGGAGGCCCAATAAAATAAAGTCTGTCACTGTTTCCATTACTTCCCCATCTATTTGCCATGAAATGATGGGACCAGATGCCATGATCTCGGTTTTCTGGATGTTGAGTTTTAAGCCAACTTTTTCACTCTCCTCTTTCACTTTCATCAAGAGGCTCATTAGTTCTTTGCTTTCTGCCATAAGGGTGGTGTCATCTGCATATCTGAGGTTATTGGTATTTCTCCTGGCAATCTTGATTCCAGCTTGAGCTTCATCCAGCCCAGTGTTTCTCATGATGTACTCTGCATATAAGTTAAACAAGCAGGGTGACAATATACAGCCTTGACATACTCCTTTCCCTATTTGGAACCATTCTGTTGTTCCATGTCGACATGTTAGAAAGGCTATAAAATGAACCTGAACCAATTTAAGAGTGACCTTGAACCACAAATACATGCCAAAGTTAGGAGCCTGTATATAATTTTGGAATATTGGTCTAGTATTTTGGGTATGAATGCTGTACTGAAATCCAGAGATTTGCAGTGAGATTTAAACCTAGTTGGATGCTCTTTACTAATTGGATGTTCTCTTACTCGGTAAAGAGAACTTTAAAACTATTCTTCTTATTTGAAATGCTGTCCAAGAGCTATCTAGGAGAAAGAAATGGCAACCCACTCCAGCACTCTTGCATGGAGAATTCCATGGATGGAGGAGGCTGGTAGGCTACAGTCCATGGGGTCGCAAAGAGTCGGACACGACTGAGCGACTTCACTTTCTTTCTACGGTTCCTTTTGGAGAAGGAAATGGCAACACACTCCAGCATTCTTGCCTGGAGAATCCTGTGGACAGAGGGGCCTTGTGGGCTACAGTCTATGGGGTTGCAAAGAGTCAGACACGACTAAGCAACTAGCACACCAAGAGCTATCATTTGAGCAACCTAGAAACTGATGAAAAACACTTCCCATGCAGTAATCTAAAAATGTTTTAAGATTCCAACATGATTGAAAAATTCTTATCTTATGTACCTAAAAAAACAGACCTTACTTTTCAAAAAAAACCAGTTTGAGCAAAACTTGAAAATATTTAAATTATATCAATAAAAAATAACTTTCATTTACTGGCCAAAAACAATTTAGAAATTTGAAATTTATCATAAACAGACAGGAGGACTGATAATTTAATAAATGATTTTCATACCCTTTGGAGAAATGACTTATTTGAGGTTGTAAAATATAACTAACTAGTCATACACAATACTTTTACTTGCCTTATGATTTTTTTCTGTTTGTATTTGACAATGCCACTAGAATGTCAGTTCTGGGAAGAAAGATATTGCATCTTTTTTTGCTTTTTATCTCCCAATGGTGAATAACTCAGTATAAAGGGTGGAAGAAGGGAGACAAATTGACAATCACTCATAATTCTGTCTTAAGTATTTATATATTTAAAATTAATTATACATGAGAAGCAGAAAGCTCTCATGAAATATTTAATGTGTACAAAATTTAAAATCTTGCTAAAATAAAAGAGAAGAATGCCTCATTTCTTTTTAATACTCTATTATTGATTTTAAAAAGTGTTGGCTTCCACAACCTATTTAACTTAATGTTTTTAAGAGAGGTGTAGCAAAGTTTTATTCAAGTCAATGATCTAACCAGGCACAGGTGGCAGTGGTGACACTGAAAGGGTGATTGGCAGGGCATGATGAAGATCAGTCCTGAAAAAGCTGTCAGTCAGTTCAGACACTCAGTCGTGTCCGACTCTTTGCGACCCCATGGACTGCAGCACGCCAGTCCTCCCTGTCCATCACCAACTCCTGGAACCCACTCAAACCCATGTCCATTGAGTCAGTGATGTCATCCTATATTCTCATCCTCTGTCGTCCCCTTTTCCTCCTGCCTTCAGTCCTTCCAAGCATCAGGGTCTTTTCCAATGAGTCAATTCTTTGTATCAGGTGCCCAAAGTATTGGAACTTTAGCTTCATCATCAGTCCTTCCAATGAATATTCAGGAGTGATTTCCTTTAGCACTGACTGGTTTTATCTCTTTGCAGTCCAAGGGACTCTCAAGAGTCTTCTCTGACACCACAGTTCAAAAGCATCAATTCTTCAGCACTCACCCTTCTTTATGGTCCAACTCTCATATCCATACATGACTACTGGAAAAACCATAGCTTTGATTAGATGGACCTTTGTCAGCAAAGTAATGTCTCTGCTTTTTAATATGCTGTCTAGGTTGGTCATATCTTTTCTTCCAAGGAGCATAGCTTTTCTTCCAAGGAAAAGCTGCAGTCTTCCTCAACACTTATTCTTATTTTAATCTGACTGTCAACTAATCCCTACCTGTGAAAAACTAAATGTGGAAAAAAATTTCATAGTTTATATTGGCTTAAGGAATACTTGCATTAAAAGTATACACAGAGGGGGAAAGACTTTAAGAATTGAAAAGCTATACTAGTGAAAACAAGCAATGGGCTGATAATTCCTGGCAGATTCTGCCTATTTATTAGTAGCACTTATAAAGTTGACCTTGGACTTACCAGGTTGAATAGAGGAGAGGACATGTGTAAAGGTGGATTCTTTACCGTCTGAACCACCAGGGAAGCCCATTTAGGTGTGTTCACTTTAATTAAGAAAGATTGGGTGTTCAAAATTAGCTGATGATTGAAATCATCATATCAAAAATTTCTGTGTGCAATGATGGATTGTTTTCTGGAAATATCTGGGTAGTCAGTTAACTTACAAACAGTAGGTATTGAATAGTAAGCCTGATGAATTCACTGTGATTAACATTATATATTAAAGTTCAAGAAGTTCATATTCAGAATACTGCTTTAAAACTTCTAGTTTCCTCATAGTTAACACAAGATGCTAAGAGACTTTGAAGGGGAAGAAATGAAGTGTTTTAAAGTTACACTTTCCCCCTATAATGAAAACACAAGTTACTAATATTTTAGGATCATGAAAACAACTACTAACAAGGTAAACTTACTGAGTTGTTACCATGTGCCTGGCAGAGTTACGCTCATTTTGCAGAGGCAACTCTGGCTCACAGAGGTAGGTAGCTTGCTCTAGGTTCTAAAGCTAGTGACTGTCAGGGTTGGAATATGAACCCAAGTAGGCTTAACTTCAAAGCATAGCTTTTGTTATTAACACATGTATCATTATACTGTCATTGATATTATTAAAACATCACTCATTGATTTGCATCATGCAGTGGGATCATTTGCATGTAAAGAACTATAAACAGCTGAAATTTTCTTCTCTATGATAGGCCCTAATGAGTTCTTGGCATTTTCTTATTATTAAATAAAAGCTCTACTCCAACTCACCTTGTACAAAACATCTCCATTTGTGTTCCTGAGTTGGGGTGGAAGCCTTCGGTTTATTTTGCTTACAAATTGCTAAAGATGCTGCAAATTTTGATTTGGTTGTTTTTTAAACACATTTCTGACATTTGTTAAAAACATTTATAATTCTGTTCATTAGTAAGTGTCTTCATAATTGTTATAGAATACATACATATATACAGTTGGATTTCAGAGAGTAAATCAGTCAGTTTTGGGAGTATAGCCAGACAGCTCCCCTCTCTAAAGGCCACTAAATTCAAATAGAACAAATACAAGAGCAAATACAAGAAGTCTCAGAGTTTGTTATAACAAGCACTTACGAAAGGTTGAAAAAGAAATGGTATATTGGCAAATTGGTTCTTTCTTTTGTCCACATTTACTGTGTTCTCAATTTATTTCTAGTACTTTTAGGACTTTTCCCAATTAAAGGAGGCAAAAGAAAGGGAATAAAAATGATGAGTTAGTGCAAAGATAGTATGAAAAATTTTATCTTCACAGTGCTCTTTTAGTATAAACATTAATACATGTTATTTAATACTTAGGAGTAGACAAATGATTATAAAGTCAGACACAGCATAGGGATACGGAAATAATACCATATTATTTCTTTGGTTTTAAACTTTTTTCTAGTAATTAATTGACCTTGGATAAATACAGAACTATTTTGGGTCTCGGATTTTTTAAAATATAAAAAGATGGCGGTTAGAGCACATTGTTTGAATAGATTTCAATTGCAAAATGTTACCAATGGTACTAAGCAACTGAGGGATGGGATGGGAAGAAAGAGAAGGCATATTAGCTATAAATGCTGCATAGTAATAAATTATCCAAAAGTTAGCAACTTAAAACAGTATTTATTTCATAGTGTCAGAGGGTCAGGAGTCTAGGAGCAGCTGGGTTGAGTGGTTCTAGCTAAAGGTCTCTTATGAGGTTACAGTGAGCTGTCACCAAATACTGACCCCAGATATTCATTCATTCATTTAATGGACATTGTTAAGCACATAATATGCCAGGAATTGTGCTAGTCGTTGGGGAGACAATAAAGCAGAATTGAAGATAGAAACTAATTCTGCCCTCATACACAGTCTCCCCTATCTGCAACTGTCACATTCAATCTATTTTTCATAACAAACCTGTTGAGTGGTTTGCGCAGCACCTACCTGCAGTGATGGCAAGAACTGAGTAGAGATACAGGTGCCATTTAGAAGCCAAAACAGGATATCATTTTAAAAAGAAGAAAAGCAAATGGTGGGAGATCTGAATTGTCTAGCATAAACAGTAACAACTTGAAACTGAGTTGTTTTCTGTTGAATGCTTCAATAACTATATTAATGGATTGCCTCTACACACAGATTTATAAAGGAAGGCAATTATAATGGACACTGAATATGGTGATTCATAACTACTTAACGAAGGACACTAATAGCTGAGGTGAGAAGTGGGGCACAAGGAAAAAGGTGGTGAGAAGGGAGTGGAAGAGTTGATATAATAGATGTAAAGAAGTATAACATTTTAAACTCTTGATACTAAAGCCTAGGAGAATACATTAACTTAAGTATAGACTTCCCCATATATAATTTTACATAAATTTCTGAAACTTTTGCTGGAATAAAGATATTATTTAATTTAGTATTTTTATCAAATTAAATTTTGTTTTACATTAAAACTACAATATATTTCTAAATACTGATAGCTTATTAATTTATCCTACTTACTATTGTTAAAATTAGTATATTATAGTTGGGTGTAGACTGGCAACACTTTCACTGGAGAAGACTTCTGATGAAAACAGGAATACTTTTAAGTCAAGAGCCACCATCCATGGAATGTCACATGAAGTTAAAAGGCAATTTGATCTACATGATTAGGATTTAAATTGAGAATACAATTCAATATTTATAGAGCACCTTTAATGTGTAAGGTGACACTGTACAAAAAAGGTTATGAAGAGAAATAACTTTTGTCTTTACTTGGCTTTTATAGGAAATAATCTGTAAGTTCTGAAAGCTATTAATACTTTTCATATGAAGAAAGGAGAGATCAGGAGAATGAAAGTGAATACTTCTTGGTGAGCCTAAAGATGTAAAAAGGACAGAGTAGGAGAATTAGGAGAAGAAAATTTTCTGGGAAAAGTGCATTTGAATAAAAGTGGGATTGGTTGAAGGATTTTGACAGAGGGTGAAGAGCTTTCCAAGTCATGAACAAGTGTGTAAAAAGGTATGGTTACAGTAGGGTGATTTTGAAGAATGGTTCTTGTCCCAGCTAGCTAGACAGTATGGTGCAGAGAAAACAGCAACACAGAGCTAGTAAATGGGCAAAATGCTTTAAAACACATTTTAACTTCATAGTACAAAAAGAAAAGATAGGAGAACAACAGAAGAGGGTGAAGGTCAGAGGTGGGGAGATAGAATTAAAGGAGAGGTGTGAGGAAGTACATAGAGAAGACACAAGCTGAGGAAGAAGCAGGGAGAGAGAATGAAAAGGAATACAGGTTGCAGATATATCAAGAAAAGAGAGACAGAAGGCAGAGAGGGATGCTCTGGAAGTCTTGAATTCCACAGAGAATTTGACAGATGTAACCAGAGTACCCACCAGAGGCGGAGGGCATGGGGGCTCATCTTCTTGGAGAAGTTGATTGTGATTCAACTAATATTACCCTAATCACTAAATGAAATCATGCTAAAGGTCAGATATGCAAGACTGCAGTTTCCTACTCTCATGTAAGGCTTTCTCAAATATATCATTGTAATAATTTATGGAGATAAGCCACTAGACCCATGGTAAATAATTGCAAATAATCTTGCATTGTATTATTATTTCTTTGGACAGTTGTAAGAACCTGAGAATATTAACTAAAGGAAATTCTTCTTGTACACTGCTGGCAAAAATACTTTGAGCTTTGCTTCGAGGGTAAGAATGTTTTGAGCTTCTATAAGGTTAGGAAGTCAGCCAAAGTTGCATAGTCAGTCAGTGGTAGAGCCAGGACTGCAACCTAGGTTGCTAGGTATCCAGAGATGCATTAAAAAGGTCAAAGAGAAAAACATAATAACTAGCAAGAAATCATATGCTACCACAAGAGCTTCTCAATCTTCATGCAAACAAATTATGTTTTGGGGGTTTCACATATAAAAATTGTTTTGAAATATAGCCTTATTCACTGTAGTAATTAGTACTTATAAGTAATAGGGACATTTCTTTGAGATATTTTAAGATTAAAATCTAAGGAATCAAGCACAACTTTTCATGAAATCATACCCTCCTCTATTTGTGAATTTGTACTCTATGTTTGACATCTGTCTTCAGGAAGAAATACTTACTTTAAAAAATTTAATTATAGTAAAAAAAACCACATTCTGTTTACAGATATAAAAATACACACAGTTTTAGACTTATAATTTTAAAATAAGAAACAAAAGGAACTGTGCTAAGTGTGCAAATGAAATAAATTAATGCCTATTGTTAATTTAAGAAACTCCACCTCAACCCTTCAAGTCATACATAGTCTAGTTCATAATAAAACACTACCCAGTAGGAAACATTGCCATGTTTAAAGGATGAAACAACATCTATTTTCCTGGAGTGCATTCAAACAAAATGTATGATATCTTACATAGAAGATAATTTTTCTTCAGACATCCAAGATTCTACATTTTGTTGGTTAACATTATCATAAAAATGTTTTTCTCACATTCTAAATTTGAAGGCCATTACCATAAGAATGTTATAAGAAAGTTGTTATAAAATTAAAACAAAGGTAATGAGTTGTCTCACTCTGTCTCAGACAATTTCACAGTTTTCTGAGGAGACTGAGTGGTCCTTGTTATGTCATCTTCAAGGTTAGATCAGCATCTCAGAGTCCCCTAATTATCTTTCATGACCAGGTCAGCAGCCTCTGCATTTACTGAGATCTTTCTTGACTATTTTCATCTTGTACTTGTGGAAATAAAGTTCCTATTTATTACTTGCTGCATAAAACAATATTGTACTGATGAAGAAATTTGTGAAATTTTGGTCAGTTCTTTCAAATATACCAGTCATTTCATTTTAGTTATTTATTTACACTGAAGTATTATAACCAGATTTTATATTTATTTGAAATTAATTTTTTAAAAACAGACTTTAGATACATGGTTAACAATAGCATTTTGTGAGCAATACAAAAGTTGATGGGAAATCTGTATGTCTTTACTTGTAGTTAAGTAAATTTTAGTAGAAAATGAACTAATGTATTGTTTGCTATGCTTAAAATAAATGTTCATCATCAATGATATATTTACTTCGGGTGGATTTTCTGGTAATAGTGATAATTTCATGCAAATTGATAGCTTTCTGAACAATCAGTTATTGTTGAGGAAACTGATTTGGGTAAAACTGCAGACTATCTATGGAAAGCTATTAATGCATAAGAATATTTTTATTTAGAATGACTTTATATTTATTACTATTGGGCTTCCCTGGTGGCACAGATGGTAAAGAATCTGCCTACAAGGCAGAAGATCCGGATTCCATCCCTGGGTTTGGAGGATCCCCTGAAGAAAGGAATGACAACTCACTCCAGTATTATTGCCTGGAGAATTAACATAGACAGAGGAATCTGGCAGGCTACAGTCCATGGGGTTGCAAAGAATTGGACATGACTGAGCGACTAACATTTATTGACGCAAAACTAGTTTAACTAAATTATCACCAACATGATGGAGGAAACAAAATCAAAGGTTCAAACAAGAGGAATAAATTGAATAAACAGCTGTTTGCTTTTTGCTTTTGTGCAGATTAATATCTAAGATCTTTTCAAATGAGTCAGCTCTCTGCCAAGTATTGGAGTTTCAGCTTCAACATCAGTCCCTCCAATGAACACCCAGGACTGATTTCCTTTAGGATGGACTGGTTGGATCTCCTCGCAGTCCAAGGGACTCTCAACAGTCTTCTCCAACACCACAGTTCAAAAGCATCAATTCTTCGGTGCTTAGCTTTCACTATAGTCCAACTCTCACATCCATACATGACTATTGGAAAAACCATAGCCTTGACTAGACGGACCTTTGTTGGCAAAGTAATGTCTCTGCTTTTTAATATGCTGTCTAGGTTGGTCATAACTTTCCTTCCAAGGAGCAAGCATCTTTTAATTTCTTGGCTGCAATCACCATCCGGAGTGATTCTGGAGCCCAGAATAATAAAGTCTGTCACTGTTGCCAGTGTTTCCCCATCTATTTGCCATGAAGTGATGGGACCAGATACCATGATTTTAGTTTTCTGAATGTTGAGCTTTAAGCCAACATTTTCACTCTCCTTTTACTGTCATCAAGAGGCTCGTTAGTTCTTCTTCACTTTCTGCCATAAGGGTGGTATCATCTGCATATCTGAGGTTATTGATATTTCTCCCGGCAATTTTGATTCCAGCTTGTGCTTCATCCAGCCCAGTGTTTCTCATGATGTACTCTGCATATAAGTTAAATAAGCAGGGTGACAATATACAGCCTTGACATACTCCAATTTGGAACCAGTCTGTTGTTCTACATCCAGTTCTAACTATTGCTTCCTGACCTGCATACAGGTTTCTCAAGAGGCAGGTCAGGTGGTCTGGTATTCCCATCTCTTTCAGAATTTTCCACAGGTTATTGTGATTCACACACTCAAAGGCTTTGGCATAGTCAATAAAGCAGAAATAGATGTTTCTCTGGAACTCTCTTGCTTTTTCAATGATCCAGTGGATGTTGGCAACTTGATCTCTGGTTCATCTGCCTTTTCTAAATCCAGCTTGAACATCAGTAAGTTCACGGTTCACGTATTGCTGAAGCCTGGCTTGGAGAATTTTGAGCATTACTTTACTACCATGTCAGATGAATGCAATTGTGTAGTAGTTTGAGCATTCGTTGGCATTGCCTTTCTTTAGGATTGGAATGAAAACTGACCTTTTTCGGTCCTGTGGCCACTGCTGAGTTTTCCAAATTTGCTGACATATTGAGTGCAGCACTTTCACAGCATCATCTTTTAGGATTTGAAATAGCTCAACTGGAATTCCATCACCTCCACTAGCTTTGTTTGTAGTCATGCTTCCTAAGGCCCACCTGACTTCACATTCCAGGATGTCCAGCTCTTGGTGAGTGTAAGTGATCACATCTTCATTATTATCTGGGCTGTGAAGATCTTTTTTGTACGGTTCTTCTGTGTATTCTTGCCACCTCTTCTTAATATCTTCTGCTTCTGTTAGGTCCATACCATTTCTGTCCTTTATTGAGCCCATCTTTGCATGAAATGTTCCCTTGGTATCTCTAATTTTCTTGAAGAGATCTCTACAGAGGATGAGATGGTTGGATGGCATCACTGACACAATGCACATGGGTTTGGGTGGACTCTGGGAGTTGGTGATGGACAGGGAGGCCACGCGTGCTGCGGTTCATGGGGTCGCAAAGAGTTGGACATGACTGAGCAACTGAACTGAACTGAACTGAATATCTAAGGTAGATGTCAAACCCTCAAGCTTTTATCCTTCGGCGATTTAGTTTTGGTTTCTGCAATCAGAAGAGTCTTCTGCACTTACAGGCTGCTCTAGGCATTTGAGTGTTTTTGATTATTTTAATGCAGAAGAGCAGATAAAGAACTATAACCATTATCTAACAAACTAATTACTCTGAAGTTGAAAGGGCAGAAATATGAAGCAATGCATTATGCTCCTGTTTAATATCTATAGTGTTGGAGCACCAGATGACTGGAGATGACCTCAGGAACTTTCATAAATTACTAAGACTTCTCTTATCAACCTTCTCCTTGGCATCATCTTCCTGATGTTTTCCCAACTCTTCTGTTTCTCCTCATATCTCCTAATTGCTTTTCATTGCTACTCCCTTTTCCTCCCTGCTTTCTTCTGCTTCCTGTTTTTTTTTTCTCTCTCCTTTCTTCCTAACTCTTTTAGCTTCTTTTCTCCATTTCTTTGCTTTTAACTATACACAATATCTTCCCTGGTAGTTCAGCTGGTAAAGAATCTGCCTGCAATGCTGGAGACTCTGGTTTGATTCCTGGGTTGGGAGGATTCTCTAGAGAAGGTATAGGCTACCCACTCCTGTATTCTTGGGCTTCCCTGATGACTCAGCTGGAAAAGAGTCCACCTGCAATATGGGAGACCTGGGTTCAATCCCTGGGCTGGGAAGATCCCCTGGAGAAGGGAACAGCTACCCACTCCAGTATTCTGGCTTGGAGAATTCCATGGACTCTATGGGGTTGCAAAGAGTCAGACATGACTGAGCAACTTTCACTTTCAATATCAAATTAAAGTAATGTTAATGTTAAGTAATGAATGAGTAAATTCTCTGTACTTGAATTTAAAAAGCAATATAAAAATAATTTCTATTTATTGCATTAAAAAATCTACTTAGAATTACAACTTTATAAAAATAGACAGGAAAATGAAAATAAATAGATTATAACTGGTATGTTCAGGTGATTCTCTTTACTTTTTTTTTTTTTTTAGTGATTTTCAAGTACTTGATGAGCATATACTAGTTTTTTAATGAACATAAACATTTATATCTCTGTTTATATATGTATACATTTAATTATAATAAACTAATGTTGCCTTTTAAATATGTGGCTCTCATTTCCCTCGTTCAGTCACAGTCTGGTAGGATTAGAAAAGCTCCCCTAACCACTAGCAGTCTAAGAAATCCAAGACCTATATGTGTCAAACCTTTTCTTGAAGCTCTCTAAGAATGGAACCTCTGGCAATCCATTTCAGTATTATATTACCCAGTTGAAACACTTTCTCATATTGAGAAATTACTCCTGCTTTAAGTTAAGCCCTTCATCATGTTATTTTTCTCTGTGTATGAATAATAGATTGACATGACTAACAAAACACTTTCATATACTTAGAAATAATGGAGATCTTCTCTGTCTATAATCATTCCTTGATGATTTCATCTAGTCTCATGGTAAATGACCACTAAACTAGTTATAGACCCTCATGTAGTTCTGGACAATTTAAAAAAAGTCCATTCCTGTTCTCTAGCAGAAGCCAGGAACACTGTATCACGTCTCCAATATTTGACTAGTGAATAGTAATAATGCCTGACATTTTTGAAACTCTTTTGTTTCAAAGGCACAAAGCTAAGCAAGTCACATGTGACGACAAATTTAATTTTCAGATAAATTGAATGATGGAGGCACTGTTATTTTTCTTTTAAAAATGAGGAAATAAAGCCTCAGAAGGGTTGAGTAACTGAATAGACTTATTGTCTGAATAAAAACTTCTTTGAGGCTTCAAATAGGTATAGAATTAAATGAGTTTAGTTTATTTGCAAGCTTCTAGGACTTCTTCTTTTGTGCTTTAGAAGCCTTTATGCCTACTTTCTGTACTTTCTGGTTATACTCCTTATCATTGAAAAAGGTTTGGTAAGTGACTTCAAAATAAGTAAGAGATTTCTATAATTAATATTTTATATGACAAAGATGAAATGATGCCCCTAATATTATTTAAATAATTACTTAACTAGTGTAATGAACAAACGACACCTGAACTGGGGATCAGTAGGCCAGAGTTCTGGGTCCTACCTGTGACTTGTATTATGAATTTTACAAATTATTTAATTTTCCTCAGCCTCTACTCTTTATAAGAAGATTAAACCAGGTGATCTAGATCTCATTTAGCTCTAAAAATCCTGGAACAATTTTAAGTGGTTTTTGGCTACTTAAAATGCTGGGCTGACCAAGAGATAGGGCTGTGATTAGAGACGTGAAAGATGCTTTCTGTCCACAAAGAACTATGTACTCTTTCCAGCACTATCTCAGGCTGTGTTACCAAGTCCAAGCTTTTCTTGCTGCTCTAAGTAATTTCCATCTACACATGCTCATACTGAGCTTCTAATACTCACTGCTATTTAACTTCTGTATGGAATGTAACTACCATGAAATCAGTCTACCCATAATCTAAAATAAGACCATGAATTAGTAAATGATTTTTACTCCTTTACCTTTAAACCATTCTCTATGGGACAGTCATTTTAACATATAAAGACAGTTATATTTCTATTTAAGCTGATCTTTTCTACGCTAAACAATGTAAATTCCCTCAGCCATTACCTTTCAATGCAATTTCCTAGCCTCTTACCATCTATTAGTCCTCCAAGGATACCATCTACAATGAGGTACCCAGAACACAAAGCTCCAAATTGAGCAGGGTGAGGCTAACAACAGCAGGACAACTGCTTCCCAAGCACCACTTAACTTCTATTATAAGGCAGCCAAATCTTGTAATTAATATATTTTGGAGCAGAAGTACTACACTGTTGGCTCATCTTAAGCTTGTGTACTAAAAGTTTCACATCACTTTCAAATGACTTGTTGCCAAGTCAGGTCTGTTCTGCTTCTGTACTTGTGAAATTGCTGTTTTTAATCTGTATTTATAGCACTTTGACATTACCTTTCTAAAAATGTATCTTGTTGGTATCATCTCAACATTCTAGTCAATTATTTAAAAAAAATAAAGTTACATGTGAAGAGGTCAGATATTCCTTGCTATATTGCTTTTGAGATTCTGTCATCCTGGTAATTTTGAATATGATGATTCTTGACTTGGGAAACAGGCCTTTAGAAACACATGGAGGAAACATGTCACAGAGTTATGAAGAGAAGACAATGTCATGCTGAATCACAAACTAGACTGTGACATTGCACATTCATACAAATGTGGTCACATGGACCCACACAGAGAGGAACAGTAATGTGTGTGCCAAAGTATAAGTCCATATGAGAAACAAATGAAAAACATAAAGTTGTAGGATTAACGTGTCTTCTTAGAGGGCAATTCACTAGAAAGAAACCCGTAATGGAATTAGGAGAGCAGAAAGTGAATTTAGTATATATGTCAAGACTCAGAGCTGACAGGAGACATTAACTGAGTAACTGAGGAAGTGTATGTTCATGGATCTCCTCCTCATCTTTCACCAATTTTCTCTTATTACAGGCTATCCCCTTCCTCCAATTCTTGGGACTTTTACTGTAACTCCTGACTGTCTAGAGCTCCTTGCTCTGGGCCTTTGTCTCCAATTATGTTGTTACAGATTTCTTTCCCTTGCCGTGATTCTTCAAGACTTTCCTGAATGTTGATTTTTCAGAGCCCTCCTTTCTACCAACCATGCAATTAGATATCCGTTTTTAAAACTGATGTTATAATGGCTAATAGCTCAATGTGTAAACTTCCTCAGGGTATATGCCTGTTAGCTCTGGACCCTCCTAGGGATATGATGCTTTATATGGAGCAATTAGTTTCCAGTGATAACATTTCAGGGAGGTTGCAGGCAAGAATATGGGGAAAATACGTGTTTTGGAGACAAACTTCCTTGATGCCCCTTGATTCCTATACTATAGGTTTTCGATTACTTTCTTAATCTTTAAATCCAATTAAAACCAAAATTAAAGTTTAACTTGTCATAATAATGCATTGGAAAATAAGCCTCATCTTATTTTTTCAGTAACATTTGTCCCAGGCAATAGCTTAGGATAGCTTAGGTTCTCTGGAGCTGCCTTGTTATTCTTTTTCACATGTGGACTGAGCCTGTTTGGAAAATATAACTAGTTTGGAGGTGTAGTTAGCATATCTTCAGCTAATCAACTCTTGAATGGGCCAAGAAAATGTATTGTCCTGTTCAGTGCTGTCTACATGTGGGGGTGGCAGGGAAGTCAAATTCTACAAAACTGGTTTTTAAGAGACAGTTTAATTGCACCAAAATTTTGAATCAGATATAAACCCAGTGACCTCAAAAAAGTGAAACAATTTTTGTAACGTTAACACGTGGTTGCTTCTAAAATATTAACTAAGAATGTGGCTACTTATATGTGAAATGAATGTTACTGTCATTGAATTCTAAGCAAGTTCGATTTTGCCAGTTTCTATTAAAAATTGCATGCATGTGTGTGTGCTAAGTCGCTTTAGTCGTGTCTAACTCTGTGCGACCCTATGGACTGTAGCCTGCTAGGTCTGTGCATGAGATTATTCAAGCAAGAATACTGGAGTGTGTTGCCATTTCCTCCTCCAGGGGATCTTCCCAACCTAAGGATCGAATCTGCATTGGCAGGCGGGTTGTTTACCACTAGAGCCACCTGAAGTGAAAAGTGAAGTCTCTCAGTCGTGTCCGACTCTTTGTGACCCCATGGACTGTAGCCTGCCAGGCTTCTCCATTCATGGGATTTTCCAGGGAAGAATACTGGAATGGGTTGCTGTCTTCTTCTCCAAGAGCCACCTGAGAAGCAACTCAAATTGGATAACTACTATAAAAATTATAACATTGAAATATAATAATAATATCTTAATACAGTTATATGTCAAAGAGCTTAATGTTCTATGAGAGAAGAAATTATAAATAAAAATTTAAAAACTATTACTAGGTACAAAATTAATATCAAAGGAGCAAAGTTTTTTCTGTGAAGTGTTGAAAAAAGTAAACAGTAAATTTTTTAATGCAACATTCAGTTTAGACAGAAATTTATTCATCATTGGAAATAAAGTTTAATAAAACGTCCAAAGGTTAAGCCAATGCAAACTCTAACCATAACTATAGCAATTATGTGTCAGATTATAATAAGACTAAATTTTGAAATCTTAATTTTACTGAAATTTTAGTCTTTACATTTTAATTGTTCCCACATCCTGTTATGTCTCTTCTACAATTCACCTTTATCTGTACTTAAGTTTTCAATAGATTCATTTACACTGATATTTTGAGTAAATATGAAATGACAGACTATCATAAGTGTGTCACTAATAAAATTATTACTAATTAATTTTTAAGTATATCTCAAATCATGAAAACTACCTTTTAGCATTGAAGGTCTTATTGAGGATTAATACTCCTAATTTTTATTTATTTTACTTGGAGATAAGTGCCTTACAACGTTGTGCTAGTTTCTGCTGTATAATGTGAATCAGCTATAAGCATACATCTATCCCCTCCCTCCTGAGCCTCCTTTCCACCGCTCCATCGCACCCCTCTGGGTCATTACAGAGCACCAAGCTGAGCTTCTTGTGCTTTATACCAGGTTCTCACAAGCAATTTATTTTACACACGGTAGTGTATATATATCAATGCTATGCTCTCGATTTATCTCACCTTCTCCTTCTGAAGCTCGTAATTTCTAAAAATCAGTTTATTAAGGCATGACTGATATACAAAAACATGTACATATTCAATGTATGTATATAATGATAAGCAATACTATCAGAGTTTTGAACATTAAATTACCTTACTAATTCAGACATGTGAAAATTAAATGAACTAATTTCTATACTATCTGTAAAATATGTTTGGTAAACAAATTAATAAGTAACCATAAGCTATTAGAGAAACCAAAATACTATTTTCTGTCACCTGAGGGAAAAGTCTACATAGAATTGTTCTGCAGTTTCAAGCCATTTTTTTTTTTCATTCAAGTAACTTCATTAAAGAGAATATCCATCATATCCATTCTTGGATATGCTCCTTTTGGAAATGTAATAAAGAAGTCCTAGTTTGGATTCAAATCCAAGCTAAGACACAAACATTATTAGCCATGGGCAAATTACATAATCTCTATGAATCTTGTTTTCTTGTTTATTGAGTAACAGAGATATTATCTAATTTATAGGATTGAAAGTGAAAGTGAAAATCGCTCAGTCGTGTCCGACTCTTTGCGACCCCATGGACTATACAGTCCATGGAATTCTCCAGGCCAGAATACTGGAGTGGGTAGCCAAGCCCTTCTCCAGGGGATCTTCCTGACTCAGGGATCAAACCAGGGTCTCCGGCATTGCAGGCGGTTCTTTACCAACTGAGCTATCAGGAAAGAGGGAGGTTATTAAAACAATGAGCATATGTAAAGCACAGCAAAGGGTATAGTAAATATAAATACAGTCGTGTCCAGCTCTTTGCCACCCCATTGACTGTAGTCTGGCAGGCTCCTCTGTTCATGGAATTCTCCAAGGAATAATACTGGAGTGGGTAGCCATTCCTTTCTCCAGGGAATCTTCCCAACTCAGGGATCAAACCCAGGTCTCCCACATTGCAGGTGGATTCTTTACCATCTGAGGTAACAGGGGATCTTCCTGACCCAAGAATGGAATCAGGTCTCCTGCATTGCAGGTGGACTCTTTACCAGCTGAGCTATTAGGGAAGCCCAATTTATAGGATTACAAGGTTATTAAAACAATGAGTATATGTTAAGCACAGCAAAGGGTATAGTATATATAAGTACCCAGTAAATGTTGACTACTAAATTCCTAACTTACCATGAAAAGGACAGAAAGAGGACAAAACTAAACTGAAAAGATATTTTAAATATTCTAAAGTCAGAACTTCTCACTTTAACCTTGTTTTCCTTCCAGACAGTCCAAATTCATAGAATGTTGCTCTTGCTAAAACCTGTGCTGGCAATATAATGATGACTGTTCTCCTTCCTTTTAAACCTGTGGAAATCTTGGATAATCATCTGAAAATACTGCATCAATGTACATGAAGAGTTATAGCATGTTTGGTCCCCCATTCTATATTCTGTACTATGATAACTGTCATTTTCTACTCATATAGTCCTAAATAATTGTATCTATAAGTGTTACTTTGCTTATGACCCATATGTTGATTATCCTGAAATCCGAAATTCCATTCCTCTTTCTTTTCTTGAGCTCTTGGTCCATATAGCTAATTGTTACTAGATAATTCTTCTGATAGCCCCCAGGTATTTCAAGTTCAGTATGTTCCCAAATGAACTCATAATCTTCCTCAAACCTGCTCTTGTCTTCTATTCCTTACATAAGAGCTATGCCATCCTCTATCCAGTTGACCCAGTTGGAAACCCTGCATTATTCCTCTTCATTAACTCTCATTTTCTGTCATTGAGCCCTCCTACTATTCTATTGCTTAAGTATTTTTCAGTTTGGATCCTCAAATCTCCTCGGAAACTGTTACAGCTGAGAGGCAGTGTGGTACAATAAAAAGATGTGTCACACAGGCCTGGGTATGAAATTTTGCTTTACCCCTAGTCTATAATTTAGAGCTATAAATTCAATGTTCTCAAACCTTGGTTCTTCACTTGTAAAATGCACTGCACAAAGGTTAAACTATATAACCTTTGGAGATATATAACCTATATCTCCTGTATATATATAACAGGAGATTATATCAGTAAATACTAATTCATTTCCCTTTCCTCTCTTCTTCCACTATCTAGCCATTCCTCTTGAAAATCATTTAGTTAAGGCTCTTGTCACAGTCCCACCCACAAATCTCTTAAATAACTGCATTTTCCATTTTCTCAGCTTCAAATCCATACTTCAGACTGTCACTATGTGTCTTTCTAAACCCAAAACTTGATCATTGTATTCCTACTTACAGAGCTCACAATTTGATGGTTATGTAACACCTACAGGACCAAATTCAAATATTTGGCATCAACCTCACTTGCTATTCCCTTCTTTCTTTTCTTCTACCTATACAGTTCTGTTTGCTGTTATTCAAATATATCAGTATTTTTCACACTTCTGTGTATTTCCATTGGCTTATATTTAACCTCGTTCTTTGTCTATCAAGTAAGGAGACAAAACATATCTAGGACACACTTTAACAACAACAAAAATTAGAGTGCCTGCCAGCATGCCACACTGAAGTAGAATTAGCATGTTATTCTCAGAAGAAAGGATTAAATAAATTGTCTTGGAATCCCTGAAACATAGCAAGGATCATCCAGAGGTCCACAGAGGGAAAACACTTGTTAGATCTCTCCCATGTAGTAGTTCGTCCCCCTTTTCCCATTTCCAATTGAATTCCAGAAAAACAGAACATACAGAGAGAATGGGGGAAGAATATTAACCTATGTAAAAATCCTGGTAATAATAATGATAGGCAATATTTATTGTGTCCCTGCTTTGTATATAGAAATATTTACCTATCAGCATGTCCCATAGGGCTTCCCCGATAGTTCAGTTGGTAAAGAATCTGCCTGCAACGCAGGAGACCCCGGTTCGATTCCTTGGTCGGGAAGATCCACTGGAGAAGGTAAAGACTACCCACTCCAATATTCTGTTCTGGAGAATTCCATGGACTATACAGTCCGTGGGGTTGCAAAGAGTTGGACACGACTGAGCAACTTTCACTTCACATGTCTCCAGGTAAATTCAATTCTTCTGTGAAATTCCCTATTAATGAGTATTGGTTCCACTCAATTTATCTATACTTTTAATATAGATGAAATCTTAAAGATCCATTTATTCCCCACAACAACTGTACTCATAAACACTCTACAGGCCTTCAGTCTCACCACCCTCCATCAGCCAGTTCCAGGGGTTTTAGAGAGCTGGGATTGAAAGCATGGACTATCCTTACAGAGCAGAACAATGTAAAGTCCAGTTTGGGGACCATCTGTGTTAGGGTAGGAAAGTCACCAACTTCACTTTTTTTTTTCATTTATTTATATTAGTTGGAGGTTAATTACTTTACAATATTGTGGTGGTTTTTGCCATATATTGACATGAATCAGCCATGGATTTACATGTGTTCCCCATCCTGAACCCCACTCCTACCTCCCTCCCCATCCCATCCCTCTGGGTCATCCCAGTGCACCAGCCCTGAGCACTTGTCTCATGCATCAAACTTGGACTGGCTATCTGTTTCACAATTGATAATATGCATGTTTCAATGCTATTCTCTCAGATCATCCCACCCTCGCCTTCTCCCAGAGTCCAAAAGTCTGTTCTGTACATCTGTGTCTCTTTTTCTGTCTTGCATATAGGGTTATCATTACCATCTTTCTAAATTCCATATATATGCATTAGTATACTGTATTGGTGTTTTCTTTCTGGCTTTCTTCACTCTGTATAATGGGCTCCAGTTTCATCCACTTCATTAGAACTGATTCAAATGAATTCTTTTTAATGGCTGAGTAATATTCCATGGTGTATATGTACCACAGCTTCCTTATCCATTCGTCTGCTGATGGGCATCTAGGTTGCTTCCATGTCCTGGCTATTATAAACAGTGCTGCGATGAACATTGGGGTACATGTGTCTCTTTCAGTTCTGGTTTCCTCAGGGTGTATGCCCAGGAGTGGGATTGCTGGGTCATATGGCAGTTCTATTTCCAGTTTTTTAAGGAATCTCCACACTGTTCTCCATAGCGGCTGTACTAGTTTGCATTCCCACCAACAGTGTAAGAGGGTCCCCTTTTCTCCACACCCTCTCCAGCATTTATTGCTTGTAGACTTTTGGATAGCAGCCATCCTGACTGGTGTGAAATGGTACCTCATTGTGGTTTTGATTTGTATTTTTCTAATAATGAGTGATGTAAAGTCACCAACTTTACTTGTTAAAAGCATGTTTTCTATATCTCAGTCCACATCCACTGAATCAAAATCTCTGTTAATAGTTCTCTCAGGTGATTTGTCTGCATGCTAATGATTAAGAATGTCAAGTCTAGGTGGAATGTCTGTTCATCAATGTCTAGGTGACATTCCTGTTTATCAACATGTCATCACTGTGCTAGGTGCTGAATACAAAAGGTTAACCAGGTGGACATGGTATCCCTAATATTTAGAGGTCCATAGTTGTTATGAATTCATCTAGCATGAAAATCAAAGTTAATCTATATTTCTATATTTTTTTCTTTTGTTTAATATCTGTTGTTTGATGAACACCATATGTAAAAAACATGCATCAAAAGTCAGTATTTTTCAAAACAATTTTGTATTCTCTGAAGTAATGCAAGTGTAATAAGGGCATGGTAAAGTAGTAAGTGTTATACCAAATAGGTACTTAAATGCAGCATTCTGAGATATATAAGACAGTATTTTTTTTTACTGAATTAATAATGTAATTTACTGAATTATAACCATCAGTTATAAAAAGGATTTATAGAAAAGTCCTGTAAGAAATATTTTTAACAGCTTAATTTCTTACCAAACATCTCTTACTCCTACAGACACACATATTAGATGGCAGTGTTTAAAAGAATGCTTTTGGTGTTTTAAGTAGATGTGCATGCTCAAAGTAGGAGAAATAAGAAAATATACTTTTAGGAAAACTGCTCTACTTTGGGTATAGTCAATATGAGAAAATTTTCAGTTTATCTCAAGTATGTCATCATTTCACTGTTGGGTATTATTGAACCATGGTTTTATTCTTTTATTTTGGTACTCAGAAATATGCTTCTTCCCATTTTCACTGTAGAACTAAAAGTGTGTTGGAAACCGCTCCAGAATGGGGACTGTGTTGTGGAAGAGCTTCCGTGAACATAAATAAGACCTGGCTCAAATGCTGTTACATGCTTTAATTTTCTGCCTTTTATAACTACTTTCAAAAGACATTCTAAAATTTTACAGTAAGTCTTGACTCTGTATTAGAGAATTTTTTGTTAATCATATTTCATTGAGTTTTTTTTCACTTCTTATTCCAGACACATCTCAGAGTTAATTTTTCAGAGTCTTATTTTTTTTTACCCTATTTTACTCTGAGACCCAAATTATTACCAAAATTCCCATAATATGTTTGATGATCATATTATATAATAGCACTTTTTGCAAAAGAAGTAGAAACATACTTAAAAGTTGAAAGTAATAATGGAAAGAGAAAGCAGCTGGATAGCATCTTACATGACATGTTGTTTCTGCCAATTAAAATTACTTGACAGGGTTAAAAAAGGTTAATGTAAAATGTAATGCTATGTAGGTAACATTTGAAGCAAAATTTCTGAAAAACTATATAAACATTTGTCAACAACTATAGCATTTCTACCATGGGTAAGCATTTATATACATATGTTTAGCTTCTCCCATCTCAAGAAGTTAATGCTCTAAAAGGAAAGATAACTACACAAGTAACTAAAATAAGGCAGGATATTTTAAGTGTTCTTTCTAAAAGGAAAGATAACTACACAAGTAACTAAAATAAGGCAGGATATTTTAAGTGTTCTTTCTCAAAGGAGTGAAAGATATATTTGGGGAATTCCTGGAAAGGGCAAAAGAGGGGAGGATCACATACTTGAGCTTAGCTTTGAGAGATGAACAAAACATTTGACAGATGAACATGGGTGGAAGGTTACTTTGTAGTCTCAGTGAGCAAAAGATTCAGAGTTGTGAGGATCAGTGGCAGTCTAACTTTGTTGATGAATGATAAGATGGGAAAAGGATACATGACTGTTCCCACAATGTATGACACTGTGTTAAGTGTATTGTTGTTTAGTTACTAGGTCATGTCCAACTCTTTTGGAGACCCCATGGACTGTCCACAGGATTTTCCAGGCAAGAATACTGAAACGCGGTTGCCATTTCCTTCTCCAGGGGATCTTCCCAACCAGCGATAAAGCCATGTCTCCTGCACTGGCAGGTGTTTTTTTGTTTGTTTGTTTTACCACTCAGCCACCAGGGGAGCCTGCTAAATGTAGTACATGTAATTTAATTTAAAAAATTGACAGGATTGCCCCTATATTTCATAGAAGAAAACTCAGAAATGGAAAAGTTAGTTACCTTGCTAAGAGCACAGAGCTGCTAATTAGAGGAATCCAGATTTAAAGCCATATACCCAAACCAGTATTATTTTTATTACTACACAATGGTACTGAAATATGAAGACTATAATGCAATGCAAGGACTCTGCATTTCATTTCATGGACCATGGAGGATTATCAAAATCTTATAAGCAGTGTCGTTTCTTTAGGAAAGCAGGAAGCTGTTTCCTGGGTGAACTGGACTGAGAAAAGAGTGGGTTAAGAGAGAGAGTTCAGTTAATACTATACCATTCCAAGTGTGGTAACAATGGCATTGGTAATAGAAATGCAAAAACACTGGCAAACTATCCCAAAGGTGGAATTCATAGCACTGGTAACTAGATGTAGCAGATTAGAAATAAGAATTTTTTTAAAAAGCATTTACATTTATAAACTAGATGATTTGGAAAATTGTGATGCCATTAAACAAAACAGGAAAATCAAGAGGACTTAACTTGAAATTTGGTAAAATGTAACTGTGCTGGGCTAAGCTGCGTCAGTTGTTTCTGACTCTTTGTGACCCTATGGACAGTAACCCGCCAGGCTCCTCTGTCCATGGGATTCTCCTGGCAAGAATACTGGAGTTGGTGGCCATGACCTCCTCAAGGGGATCTTCCAGACCCAGAGATCTAACCCGTATCTCTTATGTCCCCTGCATTGGCAGGCAGGCTCTTTACCACTAGCACAATCTGAGAAGCCCAAAATATAACTACTTGCATCAATTCTTAAAAATCTATAGCAGTAGCTTTTATAAGAATGAATGTATAGTCAAAATTCCTCCAACAACAGGAAACTTTACCATTTTCATTTTTCAAGAAGAGAGAAACCAGAGTGCAGACTTGGGAAATGAGTTTACTAGCATGATCTTCAGAATCTTTGAAGTGGTCCCAAGGTACTAATGATGATAGATTGCCAATGCATTATTAATTCAGTATTTATTATAGAAAACAGAATGCAAGCATTGAGGCTTTATTATATTATTTAAAAATTAGAAAAAAAATTAGATAGTTTGTGGATGCATTATATTAAAGAAACCTAGGAGTTTTTACAGTCCTTGATTAAATGGTATATTTCTGAAAAGGGCTTATAATAGTAAAATCAAACAATTAATTCATTTTGTGCTAATGTTAGCATTAAAAGTGTTACATCTATTACTGATATTTTTTCCTTTGGTTAGATAATACTTTCTTAGTTTTTTTCCAACCCAATATTCAGTTCATAGCAAAAGTGTTGTTGGGGAGAGCAAATGAGTTAAAATATGTTATGATTTTCTGAAAATTTAGTGCTAAGGTGCTAAGGTGAGGGCTTCAGCTTGATCAGATGAGTAAGTCTAGGTATTCATAATTACTAACATAAACTATTAGTTCCCTGGACAAAAAGAACAACAACAACAAAAAAAACAATGCATTTAAATAGTCACAGTCCACAAAAAAGCTCTTATTTGGCTTTGAGTCATATGTAAAGGTCATTTAAACTCATAAACATGCACTTCCAGCCTAGTTAACTTGTGTTTCTAATTAATTATCATTTAGAGGTTTTAGTTTTATTTGGATTATTTTTCATCCAAGATTTTCCTGTTCCCTGTTTCCCAATTTAAGATTCAACACACTTCATGCATTTTAAAATAATACTCACTAGAAGAAACTCTTTAAGAAAGCAATGACTAGAAATTGCTTTTTACTATTGCCAAACTTTTGTCTTTATAGAAATTAGAGTGAACTTTATGTTCCCATATTTTCTGACTCTCATACAAAGTGAAAATGTAATACACCAGACAACAAAACTCAAAATCAACTTCATGATAATGTTTCATAAAAGCAATGGGATTAGTTACAGTTGTGGATACTTTTGAAGTTCCTAAATTTTGTCTTTTAAAATTTATTCTATAAATTTAATTAAAAGACAAAAAAATAATCTTTGCAGATAAATTCAAAGCTTTTTTTTCCTGCACAAGTATTTTGTTTATATTTTTTACTAGGCTGCCCAACATTCTGCTCTTTGAGTAATCAGTTAATTTTTATTTTTTATTAAGTTATATGATAAGAGTTACCACTGGTTGTAAAAATATGATCTGCTGTCCAGATCAGTAAGACAATTCCTTTGATTATCCTTATTTCCTATTTTTTTAAAAAGACTACTCTCTTGTAATCAATACTTGACCATATCCTGTCCTTCTCTGGTGATATGAATACAAATATGTGACCCCATGGACTGTAGCCCACCAGGCTCCTCTGTCTGTGGGACTTTCCAGACAAGAACACTGGAGTGGGTTGCTATTTTCTTCTCCAACAAACATTACAGAGTATCTTAAAAGTTTCTGGGGAAGTTTCAGAATGCTCTCAGTCTTTGTTCAAGAGAGGGAAAGTGCATGCGTGTATCTGTTTCTTCCACCACACTGCAGTTGGCTGCAGGAGTAATTTGGAGGAGAGATCTGTATGTTTGGCCGCTTTAACATGGAAGCTGGCTCTCAACAGGCTCTGAGTGTCGGGTGCACTGGGTGTCTGCAGCAAGCTCAGAAGCTTTCTTAGAATACCTATTATTAGTAAATCTAGTGCATTTTCTGAATGTCCTCATCCGCATACGTCTATACAGTGTTGTATATTCTTGTGGTGTGGTATTCTTTTCTTTTTTTTGAGGTAGAAGAGGAAAAACTATTTAAGAAGGAACCTGCATTTCAGCATCATATTTAATGCTTCTCCTTTCCCATCTGATAAAGTGGCTACAGTTTCCTATATCTTTATCTTAATATATCTTAAAGAGTCTGCTTGGTTTCTTTTATATCTCTTATTCTGTAAATTTTGCTTTTATGAAATTCATAGAATATGGAGCAGAGTTATAACTAATATTTGTATGATGTGGTATATTATTATTTTATGCTTTTAAAAAAATGATCAAACACATTTTCAGAGGCCATGGGCAGGCTGGGAGTCACAGCATGAATTGTACCTGAAGCCTGAGGCAGAGTGTGTTGGGGCCAGCTCATCTCAACTCCTGAGAGTCACTGGGTTGTATCTTTTACCAGCTCCACAGTTATCTCTTAAACCGGGTTTGGAGCTTGATAATGATATGAGATTGGACATGTGGGAGTATTTACACCATGGAAACTAGCAAATACTACACATCAGAGCCCTTTCTTCTGCAGAGTCAGCTGTTAGATATTTACCAGCACACCCACTGCCCGGAGCTGAAGTTTCCACAGCTCTCACCTTCCTCGCTTGGCACCATACCTCACCACTGCCTCATTTGTCTCTACCAAAGCCAGACTTCACATTTCGTCAGTGCTATGGCAACTCATACATGAGAAGTCAGACCAGAACATCAAGTATCATGCAAGAGGCAAGCCCTGGACTTTGAAAAGAGGCATCTACTGAAGTTCTGAAGTTCTCCCATGCCCCACCTCTCACAAAAAGCCCCCGAAACTCATTGTCCCTAGAAATTGATAAACTGTACACTTGATTACATCATATATAATCACTGATACACACACAGTAAACAATATGCCCAGACATATAGTTATGCTTATGAAAAGTGAAGTTTAATTTTTAGTGGAACAAAATATAATTTACATGTTGTGGGTATGTACTGGGTGTCCACATATAATCTCTGAATGCACTGTAGCTTCTGGAATACATGAAATCAAATTAGCTCAAATGCTAAGTCTATCAAACCAAGATTCCTTTGTTTTTACTACTTATGTTTTCACATTTCTTCACAGTGTATGCAATCATTACCAAGTATTTGAGGTGGGAGTATTAGTGAATTCCAAAAATGTCCTAACAACAGTCAAGTCATAAAACAAATATTTTAACCCCCACACATTGCATTCATTATAGCCTGAAAAAAATCAGTCTTATATATTAATGATTGAATGATTCTGAAACCCCTCTGGCACTTGTAAAAATTGTACAAGTTCCGTGACTTGGCAATATAATTTTCTCTACTGAGCGGAGGCATATTAGCAGTCAGAGCTGTATGGTCTTCTTGTGTAAAGTAACTATCAAAGAAGAGAGGCATATGTTTGGTTTCTGTTTTGTTTTGTTTTGTTTCTTCATATATTGATTTTTATATTTCTTTCTTAAAGAAATTCTGCCCGAGCTAAACTCTATTATGTCAGAGTCCACTGTGGATAGTTGGCATCCATGTACCATATTATCCCTTGCCTACCTCTTCCATTTATCTTAGTCTTTTTCTCTCTAGTTTGTTTCTCACTGATTCAAATATTGCCCATCTTGATGGACTTTTTCAAGACTGTCCTGTTTTCAGAAGTCCTTCCTTCCTGGACTGACATCTTTTCTCTTCCTTACTATTTTGCCATTGAGAGTTTTTCCTGTCATGTGGGCTAATAGCAGGTCTTTATGTCCTAAAGGGAAATAAATAAAGGGGGCTGCCCCAGGTGGCGCTAGTGGTAAAGAACCTGCCTGGCAATGCAGGAGATGTAAGAGACGTGGGTTCTATCCCTGGATTGGGAAGATCACCTGGAGAAGGAAATAGCAATCCATTCCAGTATTCTTGCCTGGAGAATCAGAGGATCCTGGTGAGTTACAGTCCACAGGGTCGCAAAGATTCAGACATGACTGAAGTGACTTAACACACATTTCTTAAAAGCAATTCATTTCTCAAAGACAGAGAGCTACCAATTAGTTTTTCTGTATTTCCCATACACTGAACAATGGATCTGTGTATAATTCTAGACGTGGCAGTTACACAATGAGAAACTTTTGTATCATTGTATTTAGATTCAAAAACTATCCAACAGACATACTCCTTGGTCATTACTATGGTTATAAATAGAACAGTGGCTTATTTGACATCAGGTATGTTTTTCAATGCAACCTTTAGCTGATCTGAAAAACTGTATACTTCATGCTCTGGCACTTCTCCACACTTAATGCTAGATGTCTTGTCTCTCTGTGAAAAAACCATGTACTCTTGTTTAATTTGATCATATGAGGTTGATACCTGCACTATATTGGCTAGAATAGTCCATAAACTGTGCATCCAGGTAGTGAAGATACAGTATGCATATTAAGGCATCAAAAAAGTAAGAGTAATCCTGATTTTCTTGAGGAAAAATTTTGATACTCTAAGTATCATCACAGAAGAGATATCATAGAAAATTGAGCTGAATTCCCTTGTGCTAATTATTGCATTGATCGAACTTAAAATCAAAGAGGTGAAAAGTCACTATCTAGTATATGGTTAATAGGCATTCTGGTTTACATAATAGATATAACTGAAAAATTGATTGCATTTCTTACACCTTAATCACTTCTGAATGCATAAAAAGGATCCCATTATTTAAAATATTTTACCAAAATTCTTTCCAATTAAAGTATTTTGCAGGATAAACAGTAAGCTTCTAACATATATGTCTACTAAATTTAGATATTCTCGAATAAAGTTTCTTAACGTGGAGCTGTTCTGCAATCCTTCTTTTTCTTACACTGGTTAGAGATCCAGCTTTTGTTCAGAAATATCTTTAATCCAGTCCCTCAATTCTCTTTTATATTAGTGTGGGCTAATATAGCTAAAACTCTCTCATCATTCTGTTTTAACTCTGTGTCTCCTGATTCCTTGTGCAGGATCCGCTCTCAACAACTAGAAAGCGTGAGGAAGGAAGGTGAGGGCAAGTCACAATGACTCTTACCAGGGGGAGGAAAGATAACTTATCTTTATTCGGAGTCTATGATTGCTCTTTCTTCTCCTGTTTAGCTTAGTTTGCTTTCAGTTAAGTTAGAACACAACTTTGAAAGATAAACAAGTGAGATATAACATGAACGTAGCTGAGACTAGTGAAGATTATGGAATGTACAAAGGCCATAACTATTCTGGAAGATAATTGATAAATTATAAATTTAATATTACATTCAAAATAAATAATAGAGTTGTCTTCTCTAGGCTCTAACTTGAACATTTACACATTCAATTTTGGCATATTGGAATTGTGCTGTGGTAGCTGTAACATTATCAAATTCTCTAAGCATCAATAAGACTTTGAGGTTGTTGCATGAGGTTGTGTCTAAAAGTAGGACTGAGAATCAGTATTGGTCATATACACACGTACAGTGTATTGAGGAAACAAGGGCACTCATCTCCAACCCCAACCCCTATCACCCTTGCCTCGGAGAAGGCCTTCATCAGCTTCTGTCTGGACCAGAGCTGTCATCTCTTCACTGGCCCTGCCTCTCAGCAATCCATCTCCTACGCTATTAACAGAAACATCTTCCTAAACCATTCAGTGGCCCCTGTCTCCTACAGGATAAAAACCTAAATTCAACTAGCCACATAAGGTTTTCATGATCTGGTTATGCTATGTTTATTGTTTTTTCTCTTGGCAGTTCACCTTGTATATGCTACAAGCACAGCGAACCAAGCCCCAAATGCCATGGTATTTTATGCTTTTTCTCTTTCTCTGTATTTTATGCTTTGTCACTTTCTCTCTCTTGCCTAATTTTTCCTGTATCACTACTATGTTGCTACAAACTTTCATGATTTTGTAGAACAGATGTTGAGGAAAGGCAAGATAGTTTCTGTAAGAGGAAAAACCGTACCTATTTACTATAGCTCTTTGAGAAATACGCAGGTCAATATCATTTTTTTGATCTTCAAAATTATATGATGGGGTTCAAAAACCAAGTTTTTTTTTTCTAAGAAGTTATTCTACAGTCCTAAAACAAAGCTGATTATTTTCATTGAAGAGATACTTTTAAAAAACCTGCCTTTGTGAACTTTGACTACCCTCAAATACCTGTTGTATACAGAATACTTTTATTAGCATCATTGTCTAATTACAGCAATAATCCCATAAGGGATGGGTTGAGCAGGGCATGACTTTTCAAGGATGGGGAGTAAGTGTTAGAATCTTCATTAAATATGTACAGTTTTAAAAACTCCTATTAATTCTGAAACCTTTTTCCCTGAAGGATGTTCTTTGCTCAAAAATGCCTGCCCCCTCCCCAACACCTAAACTATCATTCTGAGAATCACTGGTTAAATAAAAAGTACAAACCCAAAATAAAGAATTAGTCTGAGTGAATACTTTAAAAATATATAATGGTGAGATTCCTCAGGGATTGCTAAAATGATCACAGTTAGTCAACATTTTCTAACAGTAAGAATATATGGTGAAAATTCCAAGTTTACAGATTATGTTACCATCTTTAAATTAGTAAAATAAGCTAATGATGATAAGATTCTGGAAGAGATAATATGTGTATATACGTAAGTCAAAAACTGGCAGATGAGTTTTCTCATGAGTTTGCAGTAAAATTTAAATTATATTTATAAGAGAAAGGGCTCTGAACAATAACTTCCTCATGAAAAAGCATCAAGCAATCACTCTGGATGTCTTCCTAAAGATATTAATGTATACTTTTAGTCAAAATATCAATAAAGTAATGGGCATCATCAGGAAGAAAGTAAGATGCAAAACAGAACATATTATAATAGTTCTGTGTAAACAACATGGTATATTTACATCTGGAATACAGATGTCATCCTCCTTGCTTAGCATGAATAAGGACTACACAGTACAATGGAAGCATCTTAGAATTAGAATGAATGAATGAATGAATGAATGATGGAAGACATATGTTAAAAAATATGGGCTATGATCTAGAAAAATAAATGTTTATTAAGGTGAACTATATTCAGCATCTATAAAATCATAAAAATATGGATAAGCAGAATAGAGACTTGTTAGTCAACTTATGAAATATTAGAACTAGCATGCACTTAAAGTCTTAACGTGCTAGGAGCAAGGCAGAAAAATAGATGTGCTATACTACACAGCAAACAGAAAACATATGTAAGCTGTTACACATATAAGTACTGCATGCTAAAAATATAAATAGGTTCAAGAGAGGTTTAGCCAAAACTACAAATGAAACCTATAACTGATTAGAAAACTAGAGATGTTTGGAATCAAACATGGAGCTGATTGAGTTGGCATCATAAAATATGATCTGAGATGAACTATAGTTTGAATAAACCATGGAATTTTGTGCTTCTTATCTAATTAGATGATCTCCAAAAATGTAATGAAAATTAAAGGGAAATTTAACAAATACTTCTGGTTAATCAATCTTTACCCTTAGGTTCTTCTGATGTTTAGCATGATTAAGACACTCATTAATTCTTTGAATCCTGGAGTATTAGTGATTTACATTTGCTGATTTAAAGTAAGACACACTAGTTACCATGGGGTTTATGCATTATTCTGTCCTTCAGCACTTAATGAGAGCCTGCCAAATACAAAGCCTTATAAGTACTAGAGATTTGCAGAAGTTGTAAGATAATCTCTTCAAATAGCTTGTAAATCAGATAAAAAAAATTAGGTTAAAATTATGAGGAACAATAAAATAGAGGTGATTGCTTTTGTAGTATAGCAATGCATTCTTAAAGTAAAATAGATGATGACAGATTAGAAAACTGTAAAACATTATGGAGAAACTTGAATTTTAATTTGGCTTTGAAAGAAATATGTTGCTAAATGGAAGCTGTTAAAATACTGATTCCTAAGCCTCCCCTCAAACCTACTGGATCAGACTTCTTAGGAGCAGAAACTGGGCGTTTGAAAATTTTTAAAGAGTTCGTCATGTGATTCCATGTAGCCAGTCCATGAGGCAATGTTTGGGAAATACTGAAATAGAGACTCTATGTAATTACGGGAACTGGTGGGCAGAGGCAAGAGAAATTTCTGGCAATTTGTATGGGAGAGGAAGACAATGAGCAAATCAGCTTGGAGCCAAAGGCCCATGTAAGTTGTAGAGGAACAATGGGAGAAAATTGTACAAGTAGGCTGGAGTCAACTTTTGGAGGGCATTGAATTCCAAGGAAAAGAGGCTTTCTTTTGTTTTGCTTTTTTTTTTTTTTTAATTTTTCACTAGCTTTTATTGTAGTATAGTTGATTTACAATATTATGATCATTTCTGTTATACAGAGAAGTAAATCGGTTACACATATAAAATACCCACTGTTTAGGTGGTTCTATTTCCATATTGTTCATTATAGAGTATTGAGTTAAAGTGTGTTAAAGAGTAGGTTCTTTTTTTTGTTGTTGTTGTTTTTTTAAATTAATTAATTAATTAATTTATTTTTTGTCATACATTTATAGCATATACCATTGCAAGTTTGGAAGCAAAAGAATAGCCATTACAACAAGTCCTTTATGAATAAAAATAGGTAAATATAAAGTCAGAGAGGCTGAAGAGTGGTCTAGTTAAGAACTAGTTTAGGTACAAATAATGAAGGACTGGATGGCAATGGAAATGGAAGAGAAGTACTAGACACAAACTTGGTAATACAAAAAGGGCAAATGTGATAGTTTCTAGTAGAGTTTCGGGTAGCTGGACCGCCTTTTTATAGTTTAAGTATCTTTCTATGCAAATTCATATTTTAAAAATATCTTTTACTTTCCATTTTCATTCTGTTGAAAACGTAACTACTCTGTATTAATAAAAGTCTTTGTTAAGACTGATAGTAAAGAATGAGTGCCTATGACTTATTAAGAGCCAATGACCAAAATGGCTTTAAATCATGCTTTAATTTTTCAATGCTGATTACTGGCATGATCTAAAAACCAAGTTGCTTCTAATTATTTATTGCCTGGGTGGCAGAATATTTAAATATAAATTAAAGAAGGAAGATTACATTATATACCTGCCAGCAAAACTTCATAGGACATAACAAAGTTAAAACAGAGGGATAATGTGGATGCAGACGTCTTGACTCCTAGAGCTAGGTGTAAGCAAAGTGTGAATGAGAGTGTCCATAATTTCTCCCTTTCATGACCATTTCCTCTTTCAGTTTCATTCTTGGTGTCCTTATACTCATTCTGTTAGCACAGTCACATTTTGCTCTCAGAGAAGATGTAGACACTTACAACACATATGAATTTATGTCTCTGTGCTATGTCTCCCCAGTATATTTGTATTTTGAGCTTCTCTCTAGTCTTATGTAATAAAAAATTTGGCTTCCTTCTGAATGTATTTGAGGCTTCAGGAAAAGTCAGAAAATAGGAGAGAGTTTTTAGGTAGTAGGAAGAGATTATTTTCTATTTCACATAAAAATCTGATATTTATCTCACATCTACTGGTATTATGGTATCTGTACTTGTGATAATTTTGGAGTCATTTTTAGAACATAGTAAAGTGTTGTATTTGGCAGATGTAAATATTTTACATGATAATATAAAGAATTCTTTCTGAATAAAAGTATAGAACCTACAAAGATAACAGGGCAAACCAAATATTTCCTCCTGGCTGATTGAGGGAATATGCTTTCCCTGGCGCAAAGGGGAGAATCAGCCCCATTATATTCCAGAGAGGCTGTAAATGATAAGGAAAAGGTCAATAAATTGGTATAGAAATATAAATCTGTGTAATACAGTTCAGTGGTGTTCCTATGACATTACTCAGTAATATGCCAGTGGAATCATCCTGTTTGTTGCACAACTGACTAGTCTGCTTCTAATTCTGGCATAGTCTAACCCTGCTGAAACTAGCTGTTGCCAACTTAAATTCTTCCAAAACAAAACACTGCCATCACTGTACCACAAGCCAATGTACTTTCTAAAGATTTTCTAGTGTTTCATCTATTTCCTTAAAAAATTACTGAGTGAAGGACGATTCTTTTTACCTAACCCAACAAGTTAAGTGGTTTTCCACATCATTATACAATAGATATAGGAGTGATAAGAACTATAATTGATTTACTCTCCCACCCCCCCAGTGATGATGATAGTGTGGAATCAATTCTCTTGTTGCGGAACATTTCAGTTACATTTGATACTAACAATTATGCAATCATGTGGAACTGTTTTGAGTTTCATGCTGGTTTGATGGGAATTATACTTTCTGGGTTTTGGTAATAATTTATCTACTTGTGTTTCTTTTTTGCTGGCTTTGATTTGATTAGTTTTCTAATTTCTTTTAGTGTATTCCAAAGTTCTGTCTTAGATATATTATTTAACAGTTACAGGGCATGCTTTTTTAGGATAATGTGATCCAAAGACAAGATTAGCATTATCAACCACATGTATCAATGGTGTTATTTTACAATAGTGAATTCTAGGGTTCATGGGAAAAGTAAGAGAACCTGGAACCTGCTGGAGGTCACCACCTGCACAAAGCCCTTTGCATCACCTATCCAAGTGACATCCTATAAAGAAACGCAGGGAAAATGAACTTCCTTTTTTCCTAACTGCCACTAGGCAGCAAAGTCAGCACGCGCACAGCATACCAACCTAATGGTCCTAATCCAGCACCAGCCCAAAAATAAAATCTGTCTTTCATGTTAAGCAGTCACTTTGCTTAACAAATTTATTTCAATCTAAGATAATTTGGTGTTTGTTTTACTATAACTTTTGAGGAAGTCGATTTTAGACAGTATGAACACTTACTAAAGATCACCTGCTTATACTTCAGGTTGACACCTGGAAACAAAATACTGGCAGTTGCACATCCTTAAGCAAATACATCTTATATAATTTTCACATTTTGATAAAGCTGGGTTCATATATAAGTTCCATGTGTAAGTTGTTTATAAGAAAATAAATGACTCATAAATCATCTTAAAAATTAATTTAAGACTGACACAGACTTAAAGTAGTAGTCTATGAGTCTTTTGTCTTCTTATAAGCAATTTATCTACAGTGGTCAATATAAGATTCATGTTACTCTGCTTTTGGACACATTTGCTTTAAATAATTAATCCTTGATAAGAGGTAAATATATCATTCTTTTCACTGAGTACCATCTATAAACTGCTACTTCTTTCAGAGACACTTCAAAAATTAAACATAATTCCATTTCTAATTGAAGGAGAGCAGCATTAAAATTAGTTTAATTATCAAAATATTTCATATTTGATTCTAAAAAAATATACAATTTATAAGCATTATTTTATTTCATTCTAAATCTCAGACCAATAAATCACTTTGCTTTTAATAGCACAACAATTTTTATTCCCTTTCTTAGAGTCAGACAGTAAAAACAGCTTTCTTTTTGTAGTCAAAGACAAAACAGTGACTTATGGATTAAATTACTAGTTGTCACTAAAAACTCAAAAAACTTAAAGCTTTGATTTCACTAAAAGCAGACTAAAATTAGTTGAGGTGGTCATTTATAACAACTATTGGCATCAGTTGGTGCTAGTGGTAAAGAATCTGCCTGCCGATGCAAGAGATGCAGGTTTGGTTCCTGGTCAGAAAGACCTCCTAGAGTAGAAAATGGCAACCCACTACAGTATTCTTGCCCGGAGAATTCCATGGACAAGGTAGCCTGGTGGGTTACAGTCTAGGAGGTCACAAAGAGTTGGACATGACTTGAGCACACACACACTGGCATAAATGAATAAACTAATCTTAATCACAAAGAATTTGTCATGACTAAGTTACACCTTTAAAAGTGGTTGATAACAGCAATAATATGATTGAGAAGCTATTGGCTAAAATATATTACCATAATAATAAGCAAATTCAAAATGAAAAATAATGGTAAGGAAAGAACTGAGGACTATCTAGTCACTTCAATCCAAAGAACTCTCATTTCCACAGCACAGTTAAAGAGTCAATTGATTCCAGTTTATCAGCAAATGACGGTATTGAATAGAAAGAGTAATTATACAATAAATGTCTCAGTATCACTCCCACAAGTAAAATTTAAGCCGTGCGTACAACTGTAATCAAACTGAGACCTTCTGACTTATTCATCTTTTGAAGACCCTGGGATTGTGATCAGAGTATGGACAATGACGACATTCCAGGATGTGACAGTAGACTACAGATTAAAGGGTTAGAGAAGTACATGTGAGGCCACTTCAAGTGACACCTATAGATACTTCCCTTTAACACTGTGAATATTGGGAATGCTGAGTAAATATTAAAACTTTTATTATTCTTTTTTTCATTTATTTTTATTAGTTGGAGGCTAATTACTTTACAATATTGTAGTGGGTTTTGTCATACATTGACATGAATCAGCCATGGATTTACATGTATTCCCCATCCCGATCCCCCCTCCCACCTCCCTCTCCACCCGATCCCCTCTGGGTCTTCCCAGTGCACCAGGCCCGAGCACTTGTCTCATGCATTCCACCTGGGCTGGTGATCTGTTTCACCATAGATAATATACATGTTTTTGATGCTGTTCTCTCGAAACATCCCACCCTCGCCTTCTCCCACAGAGTCCAAAAGTCTGTTCTGTACATCTGTGTCTCTTTTTCTGTCTTGCATATAGGGTTATCATTACCATCTTTCTAAATTCCATATATATGTGTTAGTGTGCTATAATGTTCTTTATATTTCTGGCTTACTTCACTCTGTATAATGGGCTTCAGTTTCATCCACCTCATTAGAACTGATTCAAATGAATTCTTTTTAATGGCTGAGTAATATTCCATGGTGTATATGTACCACAGCTTCCTTATCCATTCATCTGCTGATGGGCATCTAGGTTGCTTCCATGTCCTGGCTATTATAAACAGTGCTGCGATGAACATTGGGGTGCACGTGTCTCTTTCAGATTTGGTTTCCTCAGTGTGTATGCCCAGAAGTGGGATTGCTGGGTCATATGGCAGTTCTATTTCCAGTTTTTTAAGAAATCTCCACACTGTTCTCCATGGCGGCTGTACTAGTTTGCATTCCCACCAACAGTGTAAGAGGGTCCCCTTTTCTCCACACCCTCTCCAGCATTTATTGCTTGTAGACTTTTGGATAGCAAAAACACTAACATTACTGCCCTATTTTTAAAAGTCCAGTATCATCCGGAATTCTTTGGTGCTATGCAATATTATTTTTTATTACTAACAAACATTTCTGTCAACTTTATACATCTAGCATAGCCAGAATTTTATTCTGATTTTTAGATCAGAGTGATTTGCTTATGCAAAATTTAAGAACAAGATACAGAGAACTGCCATCGCTTCAAACTTCATAAAACGTAGACACATTATCATTCCCACCCTAACTTTTTCTCATATGCTCATTCTCAAAATTAGCCAGGTTTAAAATCATCCTTGACTTCTCTAATTCCCTATTCTTCCATCTTAGCCTCAACATCCATTGGGCCTAGAACCTGAGGAAATGGGCACAGCAAGGAGGATGAGTAAATGAGATAGAAATAATCTGAACCCATTGCTGTGAAGTGTATGTTGAGAAATTATGTTCTATCATATTGACTGAAAGATGCTAGGTTAGACAACAAGGTGATTCATTCCAGTATTATGCTCCACTTCCTAGAAGGTGAACATAGCATACAGGCAGTGAGAAGGGAATCATTCAGAAAGAAGGGAAATAAATGCTTTCAAGGAACTCAACAACGAGCCGGGAGAAATTCCAGGATGTAAAAACATCAAAGAACCATTTGGAGTGACGCAGGGTGTATTTGTTGTGTTTGTCTTTGTGTCTGAGATGGCTACCAATAACATGCAATATGAATACAAACTTTATTTATTTATTTATTTTTGGCTAGATGTGAAAGTGAAAAGGCTTGAGACTCTTTTCTAGCTACAGTCTTTTAGAGAAGATAAGTATTTTTAGAGGCGGTTAAAAAAAAATCTAATTCAGGAAGGAAGCCAAGAAGAAAAAAACTAAAGAGGCTAGGAAATCTAAACTATCATTAAGAATTTGGTGAATTTATTTATTTATTTATTTTTGAATTTGGTGAATTTAATAAGCAGTGACAGGTTCAAAAGACATTTTCACCTTGGAAGAAAAGCTATGACAAACCTAGACATCATATTAAAAAGCAGAGACATCAATTTGCCAACAAAGGTCCCATAGTGAAAGCCATGATTTTTCCAGTAGTCATGTATGGATGTGAGAGTTGGACCATAAAGAAGGCTGAGGATCGAGAACTGATGCTTTTGAATTGTGGTGCTAGAGAAGACTCTTGAGAGTCCCTTGGACAGCAAGGAGATCAAACGAGTCAATCCTAAAGGAAATCAACACTGAATATTTGTTGGAAGGACTGACGCTGAAGCTGAAACTCCAATGCTTTGGCAGACTGACACAAAGAGATGACTCATTGGAAAAGACCTTGATGCTCGCAAAGACTGAAGGCAAAAGGAGAAAGGGGCAGCAGAGGATAAGATGGTTACACAGCATCACTGACTCAGTGGACATGAATCTGAGCAAACTCCAGGAGACAGTGCAGGACAGAGGAGATTGGCGTGCCACAGTCCATAGGGTCACAAGGAGTTGGACACAACTTAGCAACTGAACAACAAAAATTCTCTTACCTCATCATTTAAAAACTAGATGAAATTGTAGAAGGATTCTATTAATCAGATTAGAGTAGCAAATTGTATTTCTTCAGTTTTAACACTATGAGATTTATATTTTAATTTACATTTATTTTAATACATTTTCAATCTGCATATACCACTTAAGATCTTTTTGAAATTTATTTATCCTCCAATAATGCTTTAAAAATAATTAATTTGAATATACATTGTAAAATAACCCTGTGTTAAAAGGGAATAGTTGATACTTCTTTACATAAAATATGAATCATTATATTATACTTAAACTTTATAAAATAATCTTGAAAATATAGTCGTGTCTGACTCTTTGCAACCCCATGGATAGTCCATGCAATTCTCTAGGCCAGAATACTGGAGTGGGTAGCCTTTCCCTTCTCCAGGGGATCTTCCCAACCCAGGGATCAAACCCAGGTCTCCCTAATTGCAGGCAGATTCTTTACCAGCTAAGCCACAAGGGAAGCCCAAAATAAAATTTATTTTTGATAGACACACTTTTTACTATGTCAATATTCTAAAATAATGAAATGATTAAAAATATTCATAAGGAAGACAGTGAGATTATATTACTGTCATTTATGACCTCTATTAAGGGAAATAATGAGCAGTATTCTGTCTTGGGCTAACTATATTGATCTAGTTCTTGCTGACAAACTGGTTTCAGGTAAGTAATATAACTAATGGAGATTCTGGAATCCATGTGTATAATGTATGACTGAGGAAACTACAGATGCTTTGCCTTGGTATGACCAATGTCTTCATCTCTTCGAAGGGCTGTTATATGGAAAAGGTATTGATTATCCTGCAGAATTTTAGAGGATATATCTGAGAGTATGTAGTAATACCTAGGATCAGAGCTATCTGGTAAGTGTAATGAGGCACTTCAGCAGTTGTTAACCTATAATACATTAATGTGAGTATATAGACAGAAAGATACATCAATAGACAAAACAAGATAGCCAATATAAAGTAAAGGACAGGCATTGTATCAGTTGAAAAATGTAATGACTTTCATTACAATGTAGTGAACAATGTAATATTTAATAACTAATGTTGAAAAAATTAGCTAGCTCTTTGCAGGAACAAAATATCAGTTTAGGGTTTCATCTCAAACCATGTGCCAAAACTAATTCCAAAAGAATTTAAGAGATATATTTTAAACTTAAATTACAAAAGCAAGAATAAAATGTATTTCAGACAGTGGAATGGAAAAATACTTTTAAGCATAGAAAACAATATAATAAATTATCAAGAAAGATTGATATATATGGCTACACAAAATTAAGCATCTTAAAATAAATGAATAGATAGGATAGTGCAGGATTAGAGAAAGAGTGAGAATTAGGAATAGAATGAGGGATGTTGACAGTGCCATAATATGCAGAGAATGTTTATGACTATTGGAAATAAGGCACTTACCCTGGCTTAGGCACTTATGAGGTCACTGCTGGCCTTGAAGAGATAAGGCCATTAAACAGATTAAAAGTTAGGATGCAAGTGTTAAATTGAGGAAAAGTGAACAAATTTAGTCTATATGTTCAAGAAATTTGGTGTTAAGTGAAAAGGGAGCAGGGAAGTCTTTTGAAAAGATTTCAGAGTTAGAGGCATGAACATTTTATTCATCTGGCCCATAGGCACAAAGCCTAGAGCGCATGAAAATATCAAGTACTTACAAATATATTTAAAACTTTGAAATTTAGACACTGACAGTAAAATTTGACAGGAAAATTAAAAACTAGAGATTATCAAATATTTAACTTATAAACTTAACTTATGCCAACTTCATTATTTATTAAATTTAATAATACTTTTTTCATAACATACAAAAACAATTTGATAATTCTTTTCTTTGCAAGAATTCCCTAGAAAGTACAATATTTGCAGAAAGTTGATAGCAAATCATAAGTAAAATGAGTTATTTTAGACCAAGTAATTTCAAAAGAAAATCTATTTAAAAGTTTTAAATAGTTAAAAAATACTGTATCTAATGAAAAATATGGACGTATTTTGCCTTTTGATTATAAAAATATGCTTTCAAAAGTCAAAAATCAGTGTACAAAAATCAAAGCAGTGGTAACACATATCTTAGACGTACTCTTTAATTAAAGAGTACAACATTAAATTAATAACGAAGTTGATCAAGCCTAAATGTTTTACATGCTTTACTATTTACTTACATAAGTTAATTATAATTTGCAACTTGATGTTTTAAAATATCATTAAGAAATTTTCCAAACATTTTAATGTTAGATTTGTGTTGGGTGGTCTTGAGAAACAATAGTACGTAGGGCCTATGAATATCTTAAAACAGCTTTATTGAGAGAACAATTTGGAAAACGTATTTTTGTAATCAAAAGGCAAAGAAGGGAGGGACTGAAGACATCCAAGACAGACAGGAGGATACAGAATCAAGAGTATGATGTTCTTTGAAGGCAATTCAATTGAATTTACAATATTGTGTGTGCATGCTCACATGCACATTTAATAATAATTTGAGCAGTCACATGCAGGGTATTTAAAAAATATAACACTAAGATATAGGATATTAGTGTGTCAAATACACAACACACATTTAGAATGCTTTACTGTTCTAGTACTTGTGGCAATGTACAAAGGTCAAAGCAGTGCAAACACATATCTTAGACTTACTCTTTAATTAAAACCATACTAACATTAAATTAGTAATGAAGTTGATCAAGCCTAAACATTTTACATGCTTTACTATTTACTAGCATGTTAATTATAATTTGCAACTTGATGTTTTAAAATATCATTAAGAAATTTTCCAGACATTTTGGAGTATATTGAGTATTTCTGTATACATGTGCTATGGATATTTATTTATAAATCTACGTATGTAGAGTGTTTTATAAAATAACCAATGCTATGTAGCTACAATAACAAGGGTACAATACACAAAGTACAAGCTGCAACCTAAAAGACCAGAAGGAATAAAGTTAATTTAAAAAAGATGTTTTCAAATTTTTTAGACTTGAGACAACTTTATACTCTTAAAAACTATTGAGGACCCAAAGAGCTTTTGTTCATATGGGTTTACACCTACTGATACTTTCTGTATTCGAAATTAAACTGAGACATTTTAAAACTATTTATTGACTTATTTAAAAATCACAATAATGGCCAATTATGGGACAGTTCATAATATTAGCATAAGAAGAAAACCAGGGTTATACAATTCTAGTAATTTTCTCTTTTTATCTACTCTGCATATCCAATTAATTTTCCTAAAACACAATCTGACATTTTCAAATTTCAAACATTCAAAGACTCCTGTTGACAAATAAACGTTAAAATTTTTTATTAATAAATTGGCAATCAAGGCCTTCAACAAACTCATTCTAACTTCTTTTCTACCGTTTTGTATTTCTTTGATACATTTCCTACTCCAGATAGCTCTAATTTCTATCTTCTAAAAATGAGTTATGAATCATAGACTCTATTGTCTTACATAAACTTTTATCTCTCAATTAGCATGATGTTTCCATTCTACCTATGTCCAAACTTCTATCTTCTTCAAGATGTAATTCAAGGTCTGTCTGTTGCTCAAATCCTCTGTTGACCACCTAGGATATGTAATACCTCTTTCTTCTGAATAACTATTGAATTTATTTTCTATTCTGTTCTTTTTAGCAACTGGCACATACTGTTGCTTATAATTCATTTTCATTTTCTGTAGGAGGAAATATAATTGATTTGATATATATTTTGTTAATCCAGATATTTTGATGACATCACAATTAAAGTCACCACATCAGATTTCTAAACTATTACTCAGTTCAGTTCAGTCACTCGGTCATGTCCAACTCTTTGCAACCCCAAGGACTGCAGCACGCCTGGCTTCCCTGCCCATCACCAACTCCCACATCTTGCACAAACTCATGTCCATCGAGTTGGTAATGCCATCCAACCATCTCATCATCTGTTGTCCCCTTCTCCTCCTGCCTTCAATCTTTCCCAGTATCAGGGTCTTTTCAAATGAATCAGTTCTTCGCATCAGGTGGCCAAAGTATTGGAGTTTCAGTTTCAATATCAGTCCTTCCAATGAGTATTCAGGACTGATTTTCTTTAGGATGGACTGGTTGGATCTCCTTGTAGTCCAAGGGACTCTCAAGAGTCTTCTCCAATACCACAGTTCAAAAGCATCAATTCTTCACCACTCAGCTTTCTTTATAGTCCAACTCTCACATCCATACACGACTACTGGAAAAACCATAGCCTTGACTAGATGGACCTTTGTTGGCTACGTAATGTCTCTGCTTTTTAATATGCTGTCTAGGTTGGTCATAACTTTTCTTCCAAGGAGCAAGCGTCTTTTAATTTCATGGCTACAGCCACCACCTGCAGTAATTTTGGAGCCCAGAAAAACAAAGTCTGTCACTGTTTCCACTGTTTCCCCATCTATTTGCCATGAAGTGATGGGACTGGATGCCATGATCTTAGTTTTCTGAATGTTGAGCTTTAAGCCAACTTTTTCACTGTCCTCTTTCACTTTTATCAAGAGGCTCTTTAGTTTTTCTTCACTTTCTGCCATAAGGGTGGTGTCATCTGCATATCTGAGATTATTGATATTTCTCCCAGCAATCTTGATTCCAGCTAGTGCTTCATCCAGCCCAGTGTTTCTCATGAATGTGCTCTGCATGTAAGTTAAATAAGCAGGGTGACAATATACAGCCTTGACATACTCCTTTCCCTATTTGGAAACAGTCTGTTGTTCCATGTCCAGTTCTAACTGTTGCTTCCTGACTTGCATACAGATTTCTCAAGAGGCAGGTTAGGTGGTCTGGTATTCCCACCTCTTTAAGAATTTTCCACAGTTTGTTGTGGTCCACACAGTCAAAGGCTTTGGCGTAGTCAATACAGCAGAAATAGATGTTTTTCTGGAACTCTCTTGCTTTTTCAATGATCCAGCAGATGTTGGCAATTTGATCTCTGGTTCATCTGCCTTTTCTAAAACCAGCTTGAAATCTCTGCACCTTCCCCTCAATTTTGCTGTGAACCTAAATCTTCTCTAAAAGATAAATTCTTAAAGAATTGTTTCAAGCAAGAAAAGTTCAAACACTTTAAAATCATAAATGCCACTAATGATAAGAATAAAGAATTAGCACGGATATTTGATAGGGAAACACCTAAAATTCTAGGAGGAGATGTTGGAGAAGTTTTTAAAAATGTAGTAGCAATTTATATCTAGGTTCCTCATTTCTCATTCTCAGTACAATACAGGCTTAAATAACAAATAGGCAAAATGGTTTAATGAATGATTAAATCACAGGGGAAAAAACCTCCAGGGAAGCCATTTTGGGCATATTTCCTAGTTTTTAAGGGAGACATCCTAATGAATAAACTGATACTTTTGTTGACAACATTGTTGACAAAAATACTGCTAATGAGGCTAAATGGCCAATTTACTTGACATATTGTTTCATTTTTCATGTTCTATTGTGTGAGCTGATCTTTTTTATTTTTTTTTAACTCTGTCATTATACTACCACAGTCATTATGGTAACAACTCAATGCACCCATGTAATATGCCTTACATATTTGGGAACACATTTATTATGTTATATATAAACATGAACTTCTTGTAAACATAAATCCAGATTTTACAGTATGAATGTATTATCATGACTGAAGCTGAAGGGAAAGTGTCTACATATTGTAATTAACATTACCTCTATCATTCTATAGTTATATTTTATAGATAGTTGGTCTATAAAAGAAAAGCCAGCAAATATGACAGATTTCATTCCCTAATTAAATCTGGCCATGAAAGATACTCTAAGCTTATGCATCAGTACTCTCCTTTCTATCTAAGAGAAAGTATAATATTGAATAAGAGGGAAATAGCAGGAATAAAGGGACTTGAAGGAAAGGTAAACACTGACTTCTTCACAACATTTTTTACAGTGGTAAGATCTTCAGAAAGCAACTATTTCATATGTCCTTAAATAGATATATTTACCCCATTTTGAAGGTATTACAAATAGGCTGAATCAATTCTTCATTGTATTGATATAAATTTAAACTAACTGGATTTTGCCACATAAATTATTTCCCTTTGAGCTTCCTGAACTGAACAAGGAGAAGAGCTAGCTGCTAGAGAATGTGCTCCAAGAGGGCAGGGTTTGTCTCTGAATTGAGCTGAGGACAGAACTGGCTCTCACTGAAGGTTTGTTGAATACTGCATGAACACATCAGCATAACATCCTTCTTAGCTTTTGAAGCAATTCTTAACATTTCCCTGAGCCTCTCCTTCAGAGCTTTGTTTTCCAAAAATTTTCTTCTCTTTTAATTAAGGTGCATCTACATATGTGTTTAGGTCTTCCCTGCTGGTTCAGCAGTAAAGAATCTCCCTGCAATGCAGGAGCCACAGGAGACACGGGTTTGAACCCTGGGTCAGGAAGATCCCCTGCAGGAGACAAGGACTACTCACTCCAGTATTCTTGCCTGGGAAATCCCGTGGACAGGAGCCTGGCAGGCTACAGTCCATAGGGTTGCAAAGAATCGGACACGACTGAAGTGACTTAGCATGCCCACATGCACATGTGTTTATATATGTGTGTTTCGCTGTTTATACTAGATTTTTAACTTTTGGAGTTCAGAAACCAGTGCTGCTTTTCTTAGTTTGTATCCTAAAATTACCATACAGTTCTATGCATTCTGACAATGTTCCATAAACACTTAAAAAGATAAATATCCATTCCTCTGCATTTTCTTCAAAGACCTCAATTTCTAGATAAGCAGCTGTAGAACTCTGAATTGGATGAGCTCTGACTAGTGCTAAGCATAGTATAGTGGGAAATGGTTTCTATATGTGGCATATATGGGAAATAGATGACACATATTAACTAGGCTACATTAATCCCGATGAAGCAGGTAACAATTCTATCACTGGAGAATAGGGAAACTAAAGCCTGGAGAATAAATAAGAGGATGAAGCGAAGGCATGAGATAAAAATTAGAATTTCCTATAATTAAGTGACTATTTTAGAAAACAGTTTCTGGGGACTTGATTTATGCATATAATATTCACTTGGGATTTTCTTTTCATTGTCTTAAGCACAGGAAAGAGAATGTCTCAAGTTCAAAGTATAATTAACAGTAGTTACATGAAATGGTTTACAAAACTTTAAATTTCTACATGGTTTTAAAGTTGATTTTTTTTTTTACTGTATTTTGATAAGAGTCATTAAAAAGCAGCATTTAGGGAAAGGATATATAATTAAATAAAACAGTAGGGTAACAGTCCTGTAGTAACTACAAGTTTTGTAAAAACAATTTCAACAATGGTTAGAAAGAATTAAAATTGTATAAAGTCATATGAGCAGGATTCATATAACAACTGTGTTTTTATTATCAAAAATCTATCAGTTTAAATAGTTAATCTTTTTTAAAGGTAGTAGGTTCTGCTTATAATCATTTTCAATGGCTTTAACTGGAATTATATTCAATTTCAGTATATTCAAGATATATTATGTCAGCAATAATCATTACTATAAAGTTTAAGTACAAAAGTAAAGATGTTACTAATTCCATACTTTCACGGTATTATATAGTGATTAAAAGCCAGACCACTCGGGTTCAAATTCCACTTCTGCCACTTACCAGCTGAGAGAATCTGGGCAAATTACTTAACTTCTTTGTGCCTGAGCTTCTTGATCTTTAAACTGGGGATAATATGAGTACTTGCCTTATAGTCTTGGTGATAAGTAAATATATTAATATATAAGAGTGCTTAAACAATCCTTTGCATGTGGTATGAACTCAATAAACACTAGGTATTATTGTTATTATGATTATAGCAATGCAAAGAAATAGAGAAAACAATAGAGTGGGAAAGACTAGAGATCTCAAGAAAATTAGAGATACCAAGGGAACATTTCATGCAAAGATGGGCTCAGTAAAGGACAGAAACAGTATGGATCTAACAGAAGCAGAAGAGATTAAGAAGAGGTGGCAAGAATACACAGAAGAACTATACAAAAAAGGTCTTAATGACTCAGATAACCATGATGGTGTAGTCACTCACCTAGAGCCAGATCCTGGAGTGTGAAGTCAAGAGGGCCTTAAGAAGCATTACTACAAACAAAACTAGTGGAGGTGATGGAATTCCAGTTGAGCTGTTTCAAATCCTAAAAGATGATGCAGTTAAAGCACTGCACTCAACATGCCAGCAAATTTGGAAAACTCAGCAGTGGCCACAGGACTTGCAAAGGTCAGTTTGCATTCCATTCACAAAGAGGGAAATCCCCCAAAATGTTCAAACTATTGTACAATTGTGCTCATTTCACATGGTAGCAAAGTAATGCTCAAAATTCTCCAAGAACTTCCAGATGTACAAACTGGGTTTAGAAAAGGCAGAGGAACCAGAGATCTAATTGCCAAATTCTATTGGATCATAGACAAAGCAAGGGAATTCCAGAAAAACATCTACTTCTGTCTCATTGACTACATTAAAGCTTTTGACTGTGTGGTTCACAACAAACTGTGGGAAATATTTAAAGAGATAGGAATACCAGACCACCTTACCTGTCTCCTGAGAAACCTGTAGGCAGGTCAAGAAGCAACAGTTAGAACATCACATGGAACAACTGACTGGTTCAAAATTTGGAAAGGAATATGTCTAGGCTATATGTCGTCACCTTGCTTATTTAACTTATACGCAGAGTACATCACATGAAATGCCAGGCTAGATGACTCACAAACTGGAATTAGTATTGCCAGGAGTAATACCAACAACCTCAGATATGCAGATGACACCACCCTAATGACAGAAAGTGAAAAGGAACTAAAGAGCCTCTTGATGAAGGTGAAAGAGGAGAGTGAAAAAGCTGGCTGAAACTCAACATTCAAAAAACCAAGATCATGACATCTGGTCCCAACATTTCAAGCAAATAGATGGGGAAAAAATGGAAACAGTGGCAGATTTTTTTATGTGGGGCTCCAAAATTACTGCAGACAGTGACTGTACCAATGAAATTAAAAGACACTTGTTCCTTGGAAGAAAAGTTAAGACAAACAGCGTATTGAAAGGCAGACATCACTTTCTGACAAAGTGATGTCAGTGTGTGTATGTATGTATATATATATATATATATATATATATATATATATATATATTTACATATAGTCAAAGTTATGGTTTTTCCAGTAGTCATGTATGTAAGTGGCCATAATGAAACATAAGTGACAAAGAATTGATGCTTTTGAATTATGGTGCTAGAGAAGACTCTTGAGAGTTCCTTGGACTCTCAAGGAGATCAAACCAGTCAATCCTAAAGGAAATCAACCCAGATATTCGTTGGAAGGACTGATGCTGAAGCTGGAGCTCCAATACTTTGGCCACCTAACGCAAAGAGTAGACGCACTGGGAAAGAGCGTGATGCTGGGAAAGAGGAGGCAGGAGGAGAAGGGAGTGACAGAGGATGAGATGGTTGGATGGCATCACTGAATCAATGAACATGAATTTAAGCAAACTCTGGGAGACAGTGAAGGATAGGAAAGTCTGGGATACTGCAGTCCATGGCGTTGCCAAGAGTCAAATGCAACTTAACAACTGAGCAATGATTTTAGTAAATTGGAAATGTAATTCTAGAGAAGAAAAAGTTTCAAATATCTAACTTTTTTGAAACCAAGTATCTTTTTCTACAAAATAAAAAAATTGATAGTTTGCACTTCCCACATTTAATAAGGATTAAGTGTTTGTATTTACATGTTCTAAGTGGTTGGGGGGGTGTCAGGCTGAGTAAATAATCACATTAATAATCTTAACTCCCAATTGAAACAAATAAGAACAAATGGTCATTCTTGGATAATCCGCAAAACTAAGTGAATTACTGACATATCTTTCTGTGATTCCTTGCAGACATCATGGAAATCAGGACAGTGGCCGTTGGAATTGTAGCAATCAAAGGAGTGGAAAGTGAATATTATCTTGCAATGAACAAGGAAGGAAAGCTCTATGCAAAGGTATTGGTAGATAATAGCTTAGACTTAATTTCTCAAACTTATTTTTGACAAAAGTATCTCCCCTTTCTGAAAAGTAAAAATGAAATTAATTCCTCTCAAACTATGTAATTCAATGATTTCATTAAAATATTTTCTATTTAGGAATTAAGGAAAAATGTTTTCTGTGTCACCTTGGACAATTTGTTTAAGCTCTCTGGCCTTCGTTTCATCATCTGTAAAATAAGTTGGATTAACTGACCCTTAAGGATCCTTCTGGGCTTCCCCAATGGCTCAGTGGTAGAGAATCCACCTGCAATGCGGGAGATGTGGGTTTGATCCCTGGGTTGGGAAGATCCCCTGGAGGAGGAAGTGGCAATCCACTCCAGTATTCATGACTGGAGAATCTCATGGACAGAGGAGCCCGGCGAGCCACAGTCCAAAGTGCTGCAAAGACTGAGCATGCATGCATGCAAGGATCCTTCTACCTCTAAAATTTCATTTGCACTTTAGATACTTAAGATATAAAATTTCCATCTATCAGCTCTTTTTGTTAAAGTTCATGCAGTTTGCACTTTGCATATATGAAAATTCTTGGTGAAAAAAATCCAGACTTTTGTTTATCAATATCAGTCTCACAATGATGGACTTTTGACTTGTAAGCATTCCCACTGCTCCCACTTTATTACAATACAAAATATGTAACAGTTTATCCCGCTATAATACAGTATAATTGGCTTTTCTTTTGTATTCCTGGCATAGACTACATAAAAATATAAGTTAAACTGAATGAATGACAAGTTGAATGGATGAGCAAATTAACTTTTTAATTTTCCACCACAATCACAGGTAGTATAATAGTAAACGAATAAAAGTTGTAAAATATGACTTCAGCTGAGGGAAGCAGTATGTGTGTGTGCTCAGTCAGAGGATCTGCTAATTATATAAAAATCTCAAGGTTAGGAAAAGAGTGACTTGGGCATAGTAATATGAGAGCTGCTAATTAGAGGAAAATAGCTCTTAAGAGTAGTAGCAACTGATTGCCAAAAAGCAACATGTTTGGAACTATGCTGCATAAGTAAATGTATAGCATTTTAGCTTTGTAAAAAAATTGATCTTTTTTCAAATATGCTATCGAACAAACTGCATTATTCTTGATCAAAAAAGTCGTGTAGGTTTTAATTTTACTAAATATTATGCTTATTCTTTGAGTCCTTCTAAAAATCATTTGGATAATGTTGTTTGTTGTTATTCATTGCAGAAAGAATGCAACGAAGACTGCAACTTCAAAGAATTAATTCTGGAAAACCATTACAACACATATGCATCAGCTAAATGGACACACAGTGGAGGAGAAATGTTTGTTGCCTTAAATCAAAAGGGGGTTCCAGTTAGAGGGAAAAAAACGAAGAAAGAACAAAAAACAGCCCATTTTCTTCCTATGGCAATAACCTAATCATATATGGCATATAAGAAACCAGTTCCAGCAGGGAGATTTCTTTAAGTGGACTGTTTTCTTTTTTTATCTTTTCTTTTCTCTTTTTTAAACTAACCAAGAAAGGCTGGAAAACTACTGAAAAACTGATCAAGCTGGACTTGCGCATTTATGTTTATTTTAAGAGACTGCATTAAAGAAAGATTTGAAAAAAATATACACAAAAATCAGATTTAGTAACTAAAAGTTGTAAAAAGTTGTAAAACTGGTTGTACAATCATGATGTTAGTAATAGTAATGTTTTTTCTTAAGTTAATTTACCCTTAAGAGTATGTTAGATTTGATTATCTGATAATGATTATTTAAATATTCCTATTTGCTTATAAAATGGCTGCTATAATAATAATAATGCAGATGATGTTATACAAGATGTGTCAGACCTAAAGGCTGCTGGAATGATTTGTCAGATAATCAAGCCAACACTAACTATGGAAGATGAGCAGTATTTGAATACGTTCTAGTGAAAAATTATGAACCACTCTAATTAGAAAAGAAACAAGTATTCTCAAAAATTCCATTATGGAAATGAGTCAAAGAGGTAGTTTTATAAAAGTATAGAATTAGAACATGCTTGTACCTACCAATTAACAAGAACAAAATTTGTAATGCTGCTCCAACTGAAAGGGTATTGCTTACAGGATGTTTTAAAAAATCTTGTATATAAAATAGCAACAATGATGATAATACTGTATTTCATCTCACTCACCACAAAATAACATTTTATAATCCCTAAAAGTAAAATTCAAAAATCTTTTATGTGTTTTTGAAGTAACATAATCTATCTTTTGTATAATTCATATTCGGGAATATGGCTTTTAATAATGTTCTTCCCGCAAATAATTGTGCTTTTCTCCTCTGGTTACAGCATTAAACTCTATTTTAAGTTGTATTTGAACTTTACTGTTTTGTTATTTAAGTTTATGTTATTTATAAAAAAAAAAACAACCTTAATAAGCTGTATCTGTTTCATATGCTTTTAATTCTAAAGCAATAACAAAACCGTCTGGCTCCACTGCAAGTCCCCCTCCCCCTTGTGACCAACAGCAAGTCTAGTACACAGCAGTGAGGCCAGTAAGTCCTGGATGGCAGACAAAAATGACAGCCTGCAGCATTTCTTACAATAGTCGTCTCACAGGGAACGATACAAAAATGTGAAATATGTTTTGCGACATTCTCATCAACTAAGTTGGATCTTATAAGTAAAATCACTGCAGATAAAAGGACTTACAGGATTTAAAAGTTAAGCTTTGTTTGAGTTCATGAGAAGAAAAGTAAAATACTTTTAAAATATGCATACTTAAGTTAGTAGTTTTTCTAATCTCTAGAAATCTCTGCCATTTAAAATATGCCAGCATTGAAAGTTGCTTTCCTATTGAATGGGGAAGACACAATGTCTGAAGTGGAGTCTATAGTTAGGGATTTGAGACTCTGAATAGTAATCAAGGCTTGAGGTCAGGCTACATATGATGGACTTATTGGAATGATAAACTTCTACTTCATAATACTTCCATTAGAAGACCTTCATAGTTCTTTATTGTTCAATAGAAGGCCAACATTTATCTAAGTTAAACTGGTGATATGCTAACAATGGTGGTTTTGATTTCAAACTATTTGTCATTTAAGTCCCTTTATTTCATACAAATATCTCATAAAACATTTATAGGTAAGAGTTACATGTAAAGGCTAGGTCAACAGAAATAACAGATTCATTTGATTTTCTTGTGGCTCACTTACATGATGAGGCTGTAGGAAGCTATGAGGGATTGCCTGTCCTCAGGTATTCTCTGGGGAAATGCCATGCCTGACAGTCTTTATTATTTGACTCCAGGGCCTTGCTAACCTAGGTTCCTAGATCAGGCTTCTGTGCCCAGTGTCTTGGGAACATATCAAGAGAAGAAAAGAATCGATGTTTCTCATTATTTGTTTTCCTTACTGCCTAGCAGAGTGTCTCTACCCATAATCAATTTTTATATTAATTCACTCAATATTTAATATCAAAGCAAATTCATAATGAAACTATTTTTAATTAATTTTAAAAAGTTAGCAAAAACCACTACAATATTGTAATTAGCCTCCAACAAATTAAAAAAATGGAAAAAAAAGTTAGGGTGAAACATGGTTATATGGAAATTTAAACAGAAATAGTGTGTATGTATATAATCTATGAGCTATACTAGGATCAAATACTCTGACTAGAGTTATGCTCATGAATAAATTTATAAAGCAAGACTGAATTAATCAATATTTAGCAGTAAATCTGATCCAGTAGTGTTTCTAGAAACACTTAACAATTCTTTATTCTTCCCCCTTTATTTATACTTAATGTGCAAGTTTTAGAAAATAAAATCTGCTAATTACATACACTTAGAATTCAAGAGTCTTATAAGTACAAGGAATCTTCGTCCTTACTATTCATTTGTAGACAAGGGAATTGAGATCGTATTTTAATAGATCCCAAATAACACAGCAGGTTAGGTTCAGAGCTGCAACAAGAGTTGAGCTCACTCAGCATGTGCTTCTTGCTCTTAGATGATTACAATTATTAGTTAATAACCTTTTTAAAAAAGTATTCCTATAGAAATATAACCTTTACATTTGCATGCAAATGTGCCATGTTTTGGCAATTCATTTGATTATATAATAATTAGTCTATACTGTGATGATTTGAATCGAAAGGAGGAAAAAAATGAAATTTCCAATTCTGATTCCTATTCAACTCTTACATGCACCTCTTTATTTACATATGGAGATCATTGTGCAAATTAGCCAGATAAACAGAGTAATCTTTTCTAAATGTTCTTTGAAAGAGAAAACTGGTTAAATACATTGGTTTCCAAGAATTAGGAAGGAAAAAATTAAATAGTTAACAAAAGAATAAAAAATATATTTTCAATGCAATTAGTGAACTAAAATATTTTTACATAAAAACGCTATAATATAAATTATCAGGCTTTGAGTTGGCAAAAATTCAACTTAATGAGAGAAAAGAAAGGATGCTGGATATAAATTCTTGGTTTCCGTCTCTTAGTGTTTGCCCTTCTGGTTCCTAAAGAACATAGAAGGACTATGGAGCTGGCTGTGTGTTCGTCAGTCGCTTTAGTCATGTCCAACTCTTTGCGATCCTGTGGACTTAAGCCTACCAGGTTCTTCTGTCCATGGGATTCTCCAGGCAAGAATACTGGAGTGGGTTGCCATGCCCTCATCCAGGGGATCTTTCCAACCCAGGGATCAAACCTGTATCTCGTGCATTTCCTGCATTGCAGGCAGATTCTTTAACTACTGAGCCACCTGAGAAGCCTGGAACTGGCTGTACTAAAGGCAATTCTCTAACCACAAATATCCTAAATCAATGCCTCTCAAATTTCCTACTAAAATACCAATAATAGTAGAGGTAGAGAATGAGTCTAAGGAATAATGAAAAGGTATCCCACCAAAGATACAAAATTTCTTGAAAATTTTTCTTAAAACTCATGTGATTCTTACATTTTATTCCATAATACACTTATGTCTGCTTTAATATAAAATTCACACCAGTGGGAAAAAGTGATATGTCAGAAAGATGTATAAGTTTTATCATGTGGCTTCATTTACACTACAATCCTACTGCCATATACCTAGGCATAAATAAGACACAAGAGATCCTGTACTTCTCACAGTTCAACTTTACACACAGATGACACTTGGTTAAAGAAAACCAAAACTTTATATATTATAAAAGTTTGCTATGAACCACAGCAACATTAAAAATATTTAAGGACCAGTATGAGTGGTTGATGCCATCAAGGTTTTGCATTCATTATGTCAGCAAATCTGGAAGACCCAACAGTGGCCACAGGACTGGAGAAGGTCAATCCTCATCCCAATTCCCAAGAAAAAAAGTGAAAAAATGAAGTTGCTCAGTTGTGTCTGACTCTTTGCCACCCCATGGACTATAGACTACCAGAGTCCTCCGTCCATGGGATTTTCCAGGCAAGAATACTGGAGTGGGTTGCCATTTTCTCCTTCAATTCCCAAGAAGGGTAGTACCAAAGAAGATGCTACCCATCACACAACTGCACCCATCTCACATGCTAGTAAGGTCATGCTTAAAATCTTGCATGCTAGGTTTCAGCATCATGTGAACCAAGAACTTCCAGATGTCCAAGCTGGGTTTAGAAAAGGAAGAGGAACTAGAGGTCAAATTGCCAACATTTGCTGGAGTATAGAGAAAGCAAGAGAATTTCAGAAAAACGTCTATCTCTGTTTCACTGACTATGCTAAAGCCTTTGACTGTGTTGAAAAGTTGTGGAAAGTTCTTAGAGAGACGGGAATACCAGACCATCTTACCTGTCTCCTGCGAAACCTGTATGTGGGTCAAGAAGCAACAGTTAGAACCATGTATGGAACAACTGACTTGTTCAAGATTGAGAAAGGAGTATGACAGGGCTGTCTGCTGTCACACTGTTTGTTTAACCTATAGGCTGAGCACATCATGAGAAATGCTGGGCTGGATGAGTTACAAGCTGGAATCAAGATATGCAGGAGAAACATCAACAATCTCAGATATGCAGATGATACCACACTAATGGCAGAAGGCAAAGAACTAATAAGCCTCTTTTTTTTCTTTCTTAATTAAATGTATTTATTTTAGTTGGAGTCTAATTACTATACAATATTGTAGTGGTTTTTGCCATACATTGACATTAATCAGCCATGGGTTTACATGTGTTCCCCATCTTGAACCCCCCTCCCACCTCGCTCCCCATCCCATCCCTCTGGGTCGTACCAGTGCACCAGCCCTGAGCACCCTGTCCTGATGAGCCTCTTCATGAGGGTGAAGGAGTAGAGTGAAAGAGTCAACTTAAGACTAAATATTAAAAAAAAACTAAGATCATGGCATCTGGCCCCATTACTGAGCGTCAAATAAATGGGAAAAGGTAGAAGTAGTGACAGATTTCCTCTTCTTCAGCTACAAAAATCACTGCAGATGGTGACTGCAGTCATGCAATCAGAAGATGATTGCTTCTTAGCAGGAAAGCTATGACAAACATAGACAGTGTGTTGAAAAGCAGAGGTGTTACTCTGCCAACAAAGGTCCATATAGTCAAGGCTATGGTTTTCTCAGTGGTCATATACAGTTTGTGACAGCTGGAGTGTAAAGAAGGCAGAATGCCAAAGAATTGACGCCTTTGAACTGTGGTGCTGGAGAAGACTCCTGAAAGTCTCTTGAAGAGCAAGGAGATCAAACCAGTCAATCTTAAGGAGGACAAACCCTGAATATTCACTGGAAGGGCTGATGCTGAAGCTGAAGCTCCAGTATTTCAGTTATCTGATTCAAACAGATGAATCACTGGAGAAGTCCCTGGGAAAGATTGAGGGCAGAGGAGAAGAGGGCATCAGAGGATGAGATGGCTGGACAGCATCACCAATACAATGAACATGAACTTGGGCAAACCCTGGGAGATGGTGAGGAACAGGGACTCCTGGCATGCTGCAGTCTAAGGGGTTGCAAAGAGTTGGACATGACTGGGCAACTGAACAACAACAACAATGAGTGGTTACCTGTCACTCAGAATATACCACTACTCTATTAGAATACATGCAGGTTCCTAGACTAACTTGTGGGCACCAGATGATTATCAGCTTTGAACATTTCTATGACTGCCTTAAAACAGAGTTTTTAGAGAATACCTATTAATTGGTCTGTCTGGTTTGAGTTCTTAATGCATATCTTAATATGATATAGTTCATAAAAACATCATGTCTAGCTATTCCAGCACTGTTGCCAGGTTACTCCTTTTTTTAAATTTTATTTTTTTATTGAAGTATAGTTGATACACATTATATAAGTTACAGGTGTTCAATACAGTGATTCATAGTTTTTGAAGGTTATACTCCACTTATAGTTATTATATTGGCTATATTCCCTGTCTTTTACAACTTATCCTCGTAGCTTATTTTAGACAAAATAGTTTGTATCTCAATCTCCTACCCCTCTATTGCCCCTCCCTCAGCTACTTTTTATTCTGCTTCTCTATTTATTCAGCAAAGCTGCTGCTTTCAATGAAGGTAATATTCCTCCCACATATTTTCCCACTCATCCTCTAACTTTGAGTGGCTTGTCAAGAAAATATACTTTTTCTTGAGTTGAGAAGACTTGATGGGAAGCAACAGAGAAAGTCCTAGTCTCTTTCCAATAACTCCTGTATTTACTCTCACCTGAGAAACACTTCAGTTTCCTTTTACTTCCTGGTTACTTCCAAATCCTCAAATTGAATCTATGAAATGATAAAAATTTATTTTTTTTCATATCAATAGAACTTGTATTCTAATAACTGAAATATGAGATGAATAATAACATTTATCTTGAAGATGGAAGGCCTTTTTCTTGACATATCCAGTCAGCCATGTATTAATTATCTATTGTTATATGACATATTGTCCTAAAACTTAATGGCTTAAATTGGTTTCAGACTATAAAACTTAATTTTAAAGAAAGAGTGTGATAAGCACAGAATTACTTGTTAAATAGACCTTCCACTTTCATGACAGGAGAGGAGGTAGATAAACAGCAGAGGGTTTCTTAAGTGTTCTGGAGAAGTTCATGCCAATTGCCTTCGTGATTTTTTGTACTCCTAATAAATTTTGTCTCCAAACAAATCTGAAAAAAAAAAAAAAAATTAAAAAAAAAAAAAACTTAATGGTTTAAAAATGATTTTAATTATCTCATAGCTAATGTGGTCAGCAACCTGGGCAAGGTTTAGCTAGGTGTCTCTAGTGAGAATCTTTTGTAAGGCTACAATCAAGGTGTTGGCCAGAAGCGCAGTTATTTGTTCCTTCAATGCTCAACTCAGAGAGAGATTTACCTTAGGTCCTCACTGGTTGTGGGTTTGAAATACCACTTCTTCACCACATAAACCTCGCCAAAGCTCCATTTGCCACATGGCAGTTAGTTTCCCACAGAGCAAGGAATTAGAAAGAATGAGAGAGAAAGAGCGCCCCAAATGGAAGCCACAGTATTTCATAGCCTCATCTTCAGTACTGTTCTATCACTTCTGCCTGTATTCAAGGGGAACGAATGAACAAAGGCAGACAAACCAGAAAGCAAGAATTATTGGAGGCCATCTTAAAGGCCTAACACAAGTCATAAACAATGACTTTAAGGTCACTTCCATAAAGGCAGGCTTCTTCAGGGCCTAATATGAGTCATTTGTGGCTTTCAGTGGTGAGCCATTCAGCAGAGAAAGATGAAGTAGGCTTACCCTCGGTGGCACACACTCAATCCTTTCCTGAGGGATACCTTATAGTACAATGCCACTTAGGATAAATGAAAAAAGGTTTGAACCACAGTGTGAACTGCCTATTAGCTTGAGTTATGCTTCCTTAGATCTCTGAATGTAGCTGGAAAACTAACAGGATTACTTTGCCTCTACATGAAGGAAATGACTCTGCCTTCAGATCCAAAATGAAGATAACCCTCCTCTTCACCTTCCTACCTCAAGATAATAAGATCATATATGCTAATTGAAATGGTGGAGGTAGTCAGTCATAAGTTACCCAAGACCACCTAAGGGTAAAGAGCTAAACACACTTGAAAAAAAATTGATTTTAGTGCAAGATACACATTGGAATCAGCTGGGAATTTTTTTTTTTTTTTTAAATAATGAGGCCTAGGTCCCACTTCAGATCAACTGCAGCAGTATATCTGGGATGCAGTTCAAGCAATGGTATTTTTAAAGCTCTCCAGGAGATTTTAATTGGCCTATGCATTTGAGAACCAATTAGCTAAGAGATGGCAACATGTGGGGAGGGGACATTTTAGGAATTACACCTGATTCTTCATCCTTGTTTCTTCCTTAAACACCCCGAAAAGCCTTATGTTGCTTCCCACCTAATTCCATATTTTCTAATATTATTCTAAAGTGTACAGTGCTTCTAGACACTAGGTTTTCCTAGGTATTTCCATATTTTGCTAGTCACACTGGGGCTAAAATAAATACAAACACTGAAAAGAGAGCTACAAGTCTTTATGCATTGGAACAATTATGGAGTATAAAGTGCAAAAAGGGACACTCCCCCCATTCTCAATCCCCACCACACACGTACCACACGCCATTCTCAAACAGAGCAGACAGAGTTTAGATTCTGTTAAATTATATCTCAGATACTGTAATTTTTCTATTCAAAACTATACTTATTTTCCATATTAGAATGCAAGCCAAAGTTTTTAGAGTGGCCTATGGAGTGGCAATGGAAAAAGTTAAGTGATTAAAAACTTAGATGGTAATTTAGGTATCAGCAAGAAAAGAGGAAAAAAAGTAATAAAAGTCAATAATTATGCACTCAGATTGTTTGGCAGATATTACTAAATTCTCATGTCATTTTAAAGAAACTCAAACTGAACACTGTAGACAATATTTTAATGGGTATCATATGCCCATTGGTATGGAAAAGGCAATAGCTCCACATAAAAAAATTGATGAATGTGCAAAAGTTTGAAGTAAAGGAAATATTTAAGGCATGTATATATCCACTTAATGTCTCAACTTTAACAAAAGTTTTCTCTTAATCAACTTAAGGAATCAACTTAATGAAGTTAAGGGATCCAACTAGACTAGATGAGACTTTATTTAACTGGTCTCCTATTGTTCATTATTTTGGTTGTTTCAAATTTTTCACCAAATGAGATTCTTTTTGTACATATTTCTTTATATTTCTGATTGCCATATGAAGATAATTATAACAGAATTATTAGACAAGAAATCCTTAAAAAATGCAGACTGCAAATTTGATTTTCAGAAAACTTTTCCCCAATATATATTTCAAACTTTAGTACATAGAAGTAGATAAACATTTTCCTTAATATTTATGCTCCAAATGTAGTCAGCTTTTATTCTTATCTCTTCTTCCCTTTGACTATCTGTTAGCTAGACTCTTGCTAGCTCAGATGTATGTCTTTCTAGATCCTTCTACACCCTCACACCTGTCTAGAGTTTTGCTACTCTAGAATGTTCCCTAATCATTTTTATGTCAAGTTCCTTCCCATCTCAGATACTACCTATTTCCATAATCTCCCTAAAATACACTTTGATGATGCCCATTGTCAGTTCAAGAATTCACATTAGCTGCTCACTGCATATTTGGTTTTATTTAAATTCTTTAAAATAACATCCAAAGCTGTCAAACAATTGGTTCCCTTATCTGTCTAATCTTCTGTTTATCACAAAACTTATAGTTTAGTCCACTGTGTTTATTCCATTGTCTTTCTTTCCTCACTAGTCCATATTTTTTTTAAAAAAGATCCTATTTATTTTTTTCCCTTACATATCCCAAACACCTTTAATAGTATCTGACACAAAGTAAACAGTCAGCAAATATTCACTGAATGAATGGATAAACCAATTCTAATTCACTGACAGAATAATAAGCACACCTCATTACAAAGCGTTGTTCCAATTATTTAAGCAGTATGTAAATGTAGTTGTTGCAAATGAATAAAAATGTACCTTTGTGGGGTGGGTTCAAGATGACAGAATACTAGGATGCTGGACTCAGCTCCCCTCACGGAAATAAAAAAATTACAACTACATACAGAATGATTCTCACTGGGAACTAGCAGGATGGCTCTTCCGCAACCAAAGCTGTGAAGAGTCACACAGAATCTTGTAGGAAGGGAGAAGTGATCTGGTCAGGACTTGCATCCCTAGTAGAGGGTACAGAAGAGAAGGGGCTATATGACAGGCTCAGGGATTCTTCCTGAGGAGTGAGGGGTTTTGAGACAGGAGGGAAGGGGCAGGGCACAACTTTTAAAAGAATGACATAGCCATTGAGGATACTACATAAACTGGTTAGAATACATTAGGCCCAAGATAGCAGAAAATTTGACTTCCAGTAGACCTTGAGCCTTATTATATGTTCACTGCAATACATTAGCATGCTAAGTGACACACCCACAGATGCCATGACAGTTCCCAGGCTGATCATAAAAGGGCAAAAAGTGAGCAGTGGCCCAATTCCTAGAAATCCCTGCCCCTTCCCCCAAACAGTAGCAATAATCCTTCCACTCATTAGCCTAGGAAATTATCCAGCTCATGTAAACTAACCACCCCATATTTTGGGGACTCTTTAACCTGAGAAGACCTACACTCTATCTGCAGGGTGTGTTTCTCCCAGGACTGCTCTCACCTTCTGAGATGAACTGCATTCTGTCTATGAAATGTCTATCTCTGCTTTCTCTTTACTATGGCTCGCTCTTGCATTCTTTCCTGCTGGAGCCAAAGACCTCCACTGGACAGCCAATCCCAGGGCCTTACCCAGGACTGACCACCTTCTCATGCCCCATTTTCCTGCAACCTCTTTACAAAGGATATTAATAAATCTACTTCTTGCCTATCACTTAGCCTCTTACTGAATACCGTATGTGCCGAGATATAAAGAACCTGAGGTTCACTTTATCCTGAGATGGGCTGCATGGTTTCAGTTAAAATATTTTGGGTTTGAGTCCCAACTGAGGTCCAATTGGGTTTGAGTCCTATCCTAAGTCAGAGACTATGAGTTCAAGTCCTATATGAAGTGTGACTTCATTTGAGTTCCACCTGAAGGGGTGTTGGCAACCACTGCCAGCATGCCAGCAGGAACCTGGTGCACACACTTGGGAGGGAATGAGGGTAGCTCCAGGGAAAAGAATGCTACTGCCAGAGAGTACATCCCTGCTCACACAGAAGGCAGTGAGACTAGATCCAGGGAAGAAATAATTATCACACTTCATGTTCCTTCCCACAAAGAGTGTGCCAGCTCAGTAGTGTGGCACCAACCCTTCTGGCCTGACTCAACCTTTAACCAAAGCAAGGACACTGAGGAAAAGTGAAACTAGCACAGAAGTGCAACCCCAAGGCCTCAGGTCCCAGCCACATGGAGGAGAAGTCCTGGAGAAACCCAACTCTCTCAGGGCTCCTGCTCCAACCTCTTGGACCTTATCCCCTGAGAGAATGGTGATGGCCACTGAGCAAAGGAGAAGTATCAGGTTGCACTTGGCTCTGGCTCCAGCCCCTTCAACTCTAGCCCTACCTTCCATCAAGGTGGTGGCTGCCAACACACCCCAGGGAAAAATCTGGCCCTCGATCACTTCAGGTACAGCCACCCGTGAAAGCCACTGGCCATAAGAAGACTGAATAGGGACCTTCCCACACAAGTACTCACCATTAAGATCAAGATAGGTAACTGTTTAACCTAATTTCACAGAGAAAGAAATTTAAACAAAATGAGAATACAGAAGAATATTTTTTCAAACAAAAGAATAAGAACCATACACCCCTGAAAAATGCTAATGAAATAGAGAAAAACAATTTACTTGATAAAGAATTCAAAGCAATAATAGTAAGAAAATTACCTGAACTTGAGAAAAGAATAGAGAATTTTAAGAAATAATTAGAAAATACAAAAAAGAACCAGTCAGAGCTGAAGAATACAATAACTGAAGTGAAAAATACATTACAGGGAAATAACAGCAGATTAGGTGGCTTCCTTGTGTCTCAGTGGTAAAGAATCAACCTGCCAATGCAAGAGATGTGGATTTGACCCTGAGGTCAGGAGATCCCCTGGAGAAGGAAATGGCAGTGACTCCAGTACTCTTGACTGGGAAATCCCAAGGACAGAGAAGCCTGGCAGGCTATAGTCCATGTGGTCAAAAAGAGGCAGAAACAACTTAGTGACTAAAAACCAGCTAACAGGTGATATAGAAGAATGCATGAGCTATCTGGAAGATAGAATAATGGAAATCAAACAATCAGAATAGCAAGAAGAAAAACAAATTTCAAAAATGAGAATAGCTTAAGAGGTCTGGAGAACATCAAGTGTACCAGCATTCACATCATAGGGGTCCCAGAAAGAGAAGAGAGAGAGGGATAGAAAATGTATTTGATGAAATTTGTTGTTGTTCACTTGCTCAGTCATGTCTGACTCTTTGCAAACCCATGAACTGAAGCATGCCATGCTTCCCTGTCCTTCAGCAACTCCCAGAACTTGCTCAAACTCACGTCCATTGAGTCACTGATGCCATCTAACCATCTCATCCTCTGTCGTCCCCTTCTCCTCCTGCCTTCAATCTTTCCCAGCATCAGGATCTTTTCCAATGAGTTGGCTCTTGGCATCAGGTGGCCAAAGTATTGGGGCTTCAACCTCAGTCCTTCCAATGAATATTCAGGATTGATTTCCATTAGGATTGACTGGTTTGATCTCCTTGCAGTCCAAGAGACTCTCAAAAGTCAAATAGGTTCATCAGTACCATCTCTTCCTTCTTTGTGAACTTATTTTCTACTATTTGTACTTTGAATATCCCCTACGTGCTACCTTCTTCTTCTCTCCTCCCTCTTTCTCAAACTATCCATGCCATGACTTTAGTCCTGTTCTAGTTCTTCTCCATAGCTCCAGACTCTAGAATGTAGCTACTTACTAGACATCTCCACTCTGATGTCCTTCTGCCATTTTAACCCCAATGACCAAATCTGAGTTTCTGTTCAAAATTGAAATAAAAGCAAAAACAAATGAATAGACCTAATTAAATTAAAATATTTTACACAGCAAATGACATCAATAACAAAACAAAAAGACAACATACTCAATGGGAAAAGATTTGCCTGCTACAAGTTAATATCCAAAATATATAAGGAGCTCATATAACTCACTGTCAAAAAACCACCTGATTAAAAAATGGGCAGAAGACCTGAATAGAAACTTTTCTAAAGAAGACATATAGATAGCCAACAGGCATGTGAAAAGATATTCAACATCATTAAACCTCAGAGAAATGAAAATCAAAATCACAATGAGATATCACATTCGACTTGTCAAAATGACCATCATCAGAGAGACAACAAATAATAAATGTTGCCAAGGATGTGGAGTAAAGGAACGCTTGTACACTGTTGGTGGGGGTGTAAATTAGTATAGCCACTATGGAAAAGAATATGGAGGTTCCTCAAAAATTAAATCTAGAGCTACCATATGATCCAGAAATTCTACGCCTGGGTATAGATCCCAAGAAACAAAAACACTAATTTGAAAAAATTAATGCTCCCTAATGTTCACAACAGCATTATTTACAATAGCCATAATATGGAAACAACCTACATATCTATTAACAAAAAAATGGATAAAGAATCTAAAAAGTAGAACATATGAATGAATATAACAAAACTGATTCGCAGATACAGAGAGTAAACTAGTGGTTACCGGTGGGGCAATGGGTGGAGATAGAGGCAAGATAGGTAAATGGGATAAGAGGCAAAACTATTATGTATAAAATAAACAAGATACAGGATGAAATGCACAGGGAATACAGCCAATATTTTATAATAAACTTAGATGGAATATAACATATAAAAATATTGAATCATTCTATTGTACACCTGAAACTAATATAACAATGTGAATCAACTATACTTCAGTAAAAACAAAGACATCACCTTGCTGTTCAACCTAGGGACAACCTCTCAGAAGTATTCAAATTCAAGTTATTCACTTCTCCTTAGCTTGATATTTCCATATCACTCACTGGAACATGTTAATGCATGTAATAATAAGAACCTGCTGCTTTTTAATGTTTTCCAGTACCTCTGACCACTGCTATCAATCTACAGACTAAGGTACCTGGGGGAGGCATTTGCAAGTCACCCAATGGCAGACCATGGACAATTATCTTAGAAGCGAAATTGGTAATTAGAAAGTTGCATCCCAGCAAAATAAAGTTAAAGGATTTTAAAAGATATATTATTCAAGTTATTATGAAATCTAATTCACAACAATCAAATTTGGATAGTTCTGTTAAAAAACATTACTAGTTTCTGGCTCTTTGGGCTATGTCTATTCTATGCTACATGTCATTTACCCCACTTTTGTTCACACAGTCTTTCTCCACATAGTATAAAAATAACCAATAATAGTATAACAATACAACTTATTAAAATTAATACCACTTTGGGAGTTTATATCTCTGGCCTTCTTATTAGTGTCTTGGGGGTTTTGCACACTTTAGCCATGCAAATTTCTTGGTTTTCTTTCAATGATGTATATTGAAGAGAGCGAAGTTGAGATTTTACTGGCTTAATTATCAGAGGGTTATCTTATTTTCATGTTTTAAAGTTTTTTTATTTTTAATTGTTCCTAAGCATTGCTGACAGTGAAGAGGCAGCAAAATGACCAATGTGCAAGTTAAAGTTCAAGTATCTAATCAATCTGGCTATTACTTTAACCATTTTTGGAACATGTCATTTGCCAAATATCAACTAGTATATGAGTAACTTAAAAAAATTTTTTTTACCTCCCCATAGCACTAAGTACAGTAATGTGCACATAGGTACTTAAAAGTTACATGTTAACTGAATATAAGAATTTTTTATTGCTTGTGGTTTAAATCATAGTCTATTTAAAAATCATAAAAACATATAATATTTTAACCTTAAAGACTAGATAAAGAGGAAAATTTTAGCTTAAAGATTGGGGGAAGGTGTAAAAACTGTTTTTCAAGAGTGATCTTCATCTGAGTTTAAAAGGTTATATGGTATTGTACCACAATAAGAAAAATGAACATTAAAACTTTGATCTTATAAATAATCTAACAGTATACTAGTAAAGGGGAGCTGGCTTGTAAATGCTGAGTCCTTCCAGATACTGAAAGTCTACAACTGCTTACATTCCAGTCCTAAAAAGGGAGATACCATTTTGTTTAGAAGGCAAATTTTAACTATCTACTCTCTGTTTGTCTCATTAAAAAGAAAAACAGAAAGTTCTTTTAGTTTAAAATTCTGGAGAAAAGTTAATCCCAAAGGACAATAAGCATCTCAAATGTGAAGAAGAAGAAATTATGTTTTGGATTAGAAGAAGCAATTTTGAGATAGCAGCATACATGGAGCACAGATTATTGTATTCCTTGAAAGTCAATACATATGCACAAAATGTATATACTTATGTGTTACCCTGGATCTGCTCTTGACCTGACTTAGCATTCCTCCAGCACAAAGCAGCATACACACACACAGAGAGAACTTGAGGGAAAATGAGGGTAAAGACTTTGAAAATAATAAATCTATGCCACCAGTTTCTACTGCTAATTCCACCTCAACATTTGACAAAACACTTTGGGAGTTCATTCAGTATCCATAGATAGGAGGCATAGAGTAATGAAATTTTAGAAAAGGGAACTACAGAAATAATCTATTCTAATCACCTCAATTATTCAGGTTGAAAAAATAAGGCTGAGAGGGGTTACATGACATGCTAAAGGACATTCAAGTCTTTTGATATAAGTCTTTAAAAGTGCTCTAAGTCTTTTATGTGCAAGTTAAATACATCAGAATAGAGGAAACATTAGAAACTGTAGAAAAGTCTCCAAATTGACACATGCTTATGTCCTTAGTAAATAAATTATCTGAGTCTTATGTTTAGAGAATTCTCCAGAGTTATGACTGAGTACAGCTTAAGGATAAGCAACACAGAAACTACACAACTCTAAGCAGAACATGATAGCTCCAAGATGCCATGGGCCAGGCCCCTTTGCAATGATTTCCTGTAGGACAGTGGTCCTCAAAATTTTGGGCTCGGGGCCACTTTACACTCTTAAGAATAACTAAAGACAATTAAGAATTTTTATTTATATGGGTTTTTAAAAAATCTATTAGTATTTCCTATATTAGAAATTAAAACATAAATCTTAAACATGTATTTATTATTTCATTAAAATGAATAAACTGATTTCATATTAACATAAATTGCATAGTTTTTGAAAAAGATAACTCAAAATTTATCAAGAAAAATTTTGAGAAGAGTTACACTGTTTCCTATTTAAAAGATCCCTAGTAGAAGACTAGACATATTAGTAGTCTTAGTAGAAGACAGCTGGATTCCAGTATCTACTTTTGCATTTTTCAGACAGATTTTTGAAGTATATATTTATATATTGAAGCATATTAATAAAACCCAGTATCACACAAATGGTCAAAAGAGAAAAGTATTTTAACAGCTGTGAATTTTCTTTGATTGAATACTATACTCAAACTTGACAGTTCTAGTTTCTTAATGGTGGGTTACAACGTAGATTCTGAAAACATAACTGTGCTTTGTGTACTGTTACATTCAAATCCATTGATCTGTCACACTTTAAAAAATACATATATGATTTTTTAAAAATACAATGCATTAGTCATTTGAAAAATATTGGTTCAGTGAGTTATGCAGATATTCTACTATTGACACATTTCTTTACAGTAAAAAAACCACATTCATTAATATCACCATTGACTTACCAGAAAGTCAAGGACTGGGAAACTGTCAAGATCATGGTAGTAGATGCAAGTTCTTCAGAATTTTTGTTTGAAAGTTCAAATTTTATTATTGGCCATGACAAGATCAGCACAGTTCAGTCGCTCAGTTGTATCCAACTTTTTGTGACCCCATGGACTGCAGCACACCAGGCCTCCCTGCCCATCACCAACTCCTGGAGTTGACTCAGACTCATGTCCATTGAGTCGGTGATGCCCTCCAACTATCTTATCCTCTGTTGTCCCCTTTTCCTCCCACCTTCAATCTTACCCAGTGTCAGGGTCTTTTCAAATGAGTCAGCTCTTTGTATCAGGTGGCCAAAGTATTGGAGTTTCAGCTTCAGCATCAGTCCTTCCAATGAATATTCAGGACTGATTTTCTTTAGGATGGACTGGTCGGATCTCCTTGCAGTCCGAGGGACTCTCAAGAGTCTTCTCCAACACCACTGTTCAAAAGCATCAATTCTTTGCCACTCAGCTTTCCTTATAGTCCAACTCTCACATCCATACATGACCACTGGAAAAACCATGCCTTGGCTAGATGGACCTTTGTTGGCCAAGTAATGTCTCTGCTTTAATAATATGCTGTCTAGGTTGGTGATAACTTTCCTTCCAAGGAGTAAGCATCTTTTAATTTCATGGCTGCAGTCACCATCTGCAGTGATTTTGGAGCCCAGAAAAACAAAGTCTGTCACTGTTTCCACTGTTTCCCCATCTATTTCCCATGAAGTGATGAGACCAGATGCCATGATCTTAGTTTTCTGAATGTTGAGTTTTAAGCCAACTTTTTCACTCTCCTCTTTCACTTTCATCAAGAGACTCATTAGTTCCTCTTCACTTTCTGCCATAAGGGTGGTGTCATCTGCACATCTGAGGTTATTAATATTTCTCCTGGCAATCTTGATTCCAGCTTGTGCTTCATCCAGCCCAGCGTTTCTCATGATGTACTCTGCATATAAGTTAAATAAGCAGGGTGACAATATACAGCCTTGATGTACTCCTTTCCTGATTTGGAACAGGTCTGTTGTTCCATGTCCAGTTCTAACTGTTGCTTCTTGACCTGCATACAGATATCTCAAGAGGCAGGTCAGGTGGTCTGGTATTGTTTTAAAGTTCAAATTTTATTATTGGCCATGACAAAAGCACCCATATATAAGGATTACTGCACTATTCTTTAATTCTTGTAGCAGAGACACTTCCATGTCCTGCAAAATGTGTGCTCCCCATTCCACAGTATATAGCTATTACTAGGTAGCACTTTCTCAACCGGAATTTTTGACAGCCCTTCTTATACCTAGCGGAGCCATGGTTTGCTCTTACTAATGTTATGTGATTGAGGTCATATAGGTAACTTCTTAACCAAGACTTCTATGAATGCATCTTTATTCCTCTTTTATTCCATTAATTCTATTGACTGTGAAGATTTATAGGATGGTGACTGCGGATTGCTGAATCAGAATGTGCAGGAGAGGGACTCACTGACCACTAACTAATGCAAAATCTCATAAGACAGCTTTAAATACAGGTTAAGTTTTTAGAGAAATATGAGGCTCAAAGTTCAAATAAAAACAAAGATTTGAACAAGCTTCTACCCCAGAGTTCCTAGTAGCTACAGTTAAAGCAGAAGTCTACAGGAAAAATTACTTATAGAAAAATAAGAGCACTTCTTTATGCAATTCTTGTCTTTTTAAAGTGCTACAATTGCCTGTTTAGTTCCCGTACAAAAAACAGTTGTGTGTAATAGACTTGTGCTTCCCCACTGGAGACTCAGTTTCTTTCAGAGGATTAGAAATTCTCTTTCCTGTCACTGTACTCTGGGCCACTCTGGCCCCACAGTGTGGGTTTTCCAGTTCTCCAAATGACTGCTTACTATTTCTAGAGGTATGCGTATACATAATTGGGAAATAAGTGAGATTTCTCCCCCAGTCTTCTGCATCCTTCTTTGGGTTCAATCCCTGGGTCAGGAAGATACCCTGGAGGAGGGCATGGCAATCCACTCCAGTATTTTTGCTGGGAGAATCCTATGGACAGAGGAACCTGGCGGGCTAAAGTCCATAGGGTCGCAGTCAGACACTAATGAAGCGACTGAGCATGCATATATACTAACAGCTTTCCTCCTTCTTTCTCACTTATTAAAATTTGATCTCAGGAAAGAATCTAAACACTCATTCACATTAGTCATGAAAGAGGAAATCAGGCTATGGTAATTTTCCTAGGTTAAAACTCTTATCCTATGATGAAAATTTTAAGCCTTAATATACTTACAAGCCTGTTAAATTAAATGTCTGAGAGGCTGTATGTGAAGTAGTTAAAAAATTCAGGCTTTAAGGGCAGAATTTCCTGAATCCGAATTCATGTTGTTCAGTCGCTAAGTCATGTCCGACTCTTTGTGACCCCATGGACTGCAGCATGCCAGGCTTCCCTGTCCTTCACTTTCACTTTCTGAATTCATATTCTATCATTTATCATTTATATGACCTTGGGCAAGTTACTTAATTTATGTTTCAGTTTCCTCATTTTATAATTGATAATAAAAGCAACCTACTACATAAGAATATTAATAACAAGGCTCTAATAATTTAACACATTTTATCAAGTACATAGTTCAAATTGAAGATTTCCTTAAGTTGAATAAAAATTATTAAAATTTAATTTTGAGCAGTATATGAAAATAAATCATAATTAAACCTCTAACCTGCCATAATATCCCAGACTTAGATGCCTCATCCAGAAACAGAAAATTATTTTTTTTTAGAATCTAATATAAAAAGTATTTTTCAAATATTTATAGGCAAATAAAATAGATGAAGCATTTTGTAAAGACTTTCCATCAACATAAAAATCAGCAGTGTTTGAACAAAGACAATTTTTATGTTTTTCCAAATTTTTTAAATGATTTCATTACAAATAAAGGATAAAAATCTCTTTAAAGCATGGTAGTTCACCACTTAGAGCAATTCTATATTTTAGATTGCATAAAATGGATACTGCAAAATAATAACTTCTTAGAAAACTAGGACTATCATGAAATACCCTGGAAAAGGAAACGGCAAACCATTCTAGTATTCTTGCCTGGAGAATTCCATGGACAGAGGAGTCTGGTGGACATAGTCAATGGGGTCGTAAAGAGCCAGACACGACTGAGCGCCTGACACACATACACACATCATGAAGTAACATATAAACAAACAGTTCTTGGAACAAAAGTAATTGAGATAAAAGCTCATAAGCAGTATTTCCTTTAATAAGAGAAAAATATTTTCAGTGGTTGCTATAAACTCTGAGACCACATAACTATATTCTCTTGGTGGCCAGAAACATTGGTCAATATCAGCTGATTATTTTAAATTTTTGAATGTTGACTATGATTAAATACTGAAATGTAGAACAGTTTCACATATATATTATTTATGTAAAGAACATAAAAAAACAATGTTATATATTATAGAAAGAAATAATGCCCACAAATTTACATATAATCATTACCTTTGGGGAGGAGAGACAGATTTAGGAATGGTATAAAAGATCTGTAAATAAAAGGCTTGAAAAACAAATATGGCAAAATGCAAATATTTGTTATGTGTGGGAAGTATTTTCTATACTTTCCTAAATGGTTAAACAAAATATAATAATGAAAGCAAATCAAAAAAGAAACCCCATGTAAAGTATTGGGATAAATATAACCACTTTGATCTATCTCTCAACTCTAAGTAAAATAACTATGAAACATACAAATAGGAAAACCTGCATGAGCACCAGAAATTAAATACAAAATCTGATATAGAAACCTATGAAATAGGACCAAATTTGAAAGTGTTTTTTTTTTTTAAAGTGTTTTTAATAATAAGTATACTTTACCACATGATGGGAAAGTATACATGAGGAGTACTCGATAGATCCACATCCCCACTGGCAGAAACTTACTTAGAAAACCAAAGCTCCACTAAAATGAGATGCTTATTGGAGAATCCAAAGAGATGCCCCTTACTCACGGTCACTTTAGAGACACCTGGTAGAAAGATAACCTCCATAGTATAAAACACGATGTTGAAAACCATGATCTTCCCCAAGAACATGACTTTTTGCTTTCAGTCCTCCAGGGCCCTTTCAATAGTCACTTAACACAAAACTGTTCTTGGTTTACAAAACATATACCAGATGAGTAGCTTGTAGAAGACTATTCTACTTTTTAAAAATTGATCCCTACATATTTTCATTTTTTTCCTACATGTTTTATTTATTTATTTATTTATTTATTTTTTATTAGTTGGAGGCTAATTACTTCACAACATTTCAGTGGGTTTTGTCATACATTGACATGAATCAGCCATGGAGTTACATGTATTCCCCATCCCGATCCCCCCTCCCACCTCCCTCTCCACCCGATTCCTCTGGTCTTCCCAGTGCACCAGGCCCGAGCACTTGTCTCATGCATCCCACCTGGGCTGGTGATCTGTTTCACTATAGATAATATACATGCTGTTCTTTCGAAACATCCCACCCTCACCTTCTCCCACAGAGTTCAAAAGTCTGTTCTGTACTTCTGTGTCTCTTTTTCTGTTTTGCATATAGGGTTATCGTTACCATCTTTCTAAATTCCATATATATATTTTCATTTTTTATGAGGCAAAAGAAGTCAACTTTAGTCTGTCAAAGCATTCCATGTGAAAACAGAATCTGAGGGCTTTCTCTGGAGAGTTTATTTCCTTAATGTCAGGGGATATTCTCCAATGGTGAAATGAAACTTTTTCCTTAAATATCTGAAACAGTGTCGCTTTCCCTCCCTCTTCAATCTAGTCATTTAAGTTGTCTATGTCTTACTGGAAACATTTGGCTAAAATCCTTACTAGGTCTACAAAAGAGCTTAGGGAGATCCAAGAATATTAACTAAATTTTGGCCTCATGAAAGCTTATGAAAATTATCAAGACATGTTTTAGTGACATTTTTAAAATTTAAAGATAAATTTTAAAATATTGGAACACCTAAATAAAGTAAAAGTAAAAACTAAGTATTATTGATTAACTGTACAGGGAGAAAAAATAGGTTGGTTTAGACTCCTCTACCAGACTAAATAGCAAGATAATGAAGCAGTATCTAGTTTCATAGGAAAATGTGATTTGGCACTTTTGATATTTAAATTGGAAAATAAACTCCGTATTTATTTATTTATTTTTATTTATTTTTCATTTATTTTTATTAGTTGGAGGCTAATTACTTTACAATATTGTAGTGGTTTTTGCCATACATTGACATGAATCAGCTATGGACTTACATGTGTTCCCCATCCTGATCCCCTCTCCCACCTCCCTCTCCACCCGATCCCTCTGGGTCTTCCCAGTGCACCAGGCCCGAGCACTTGTCTCATGCATCCAACCTGGGCTGATGATCTGTTTCACCCTATAAACTCCGTATTTAAACAAAACATTTAATTTATATCAGCCTGACTCTCCCATAGATAAAAGCTATGAATTCTTGAGAGTGTTCAAAGAAAGGACACTAACCACTTGCAGAGGATGAGATGCTTAGATAACATCACTGACTCAAAGGACATGAATTTGAGCAAACTTCAGGAGATAGTGAAGGACAGAGAAGCCTAGCATCCTGCAGTCTATGGGGTTGCAGTGTCAGACATGACTTAACAACTGAGCAACAACCACTTGAAGATACCAGGGAAAGACTAAAAGCAGACAGAAAAAGGAGGGGGGAATTGAACCTTCTAACATGGAGCCTGTAGGATTCTCATCAAGAAAAAAATGGGGAGAGGACTGAAATCCATAGAATTAGAAATGAAAAAGGAGAAGTTACAACTGACATCACAGAAATACAAAGGATCGTGAGACTACTACAAGCAACTATATATCAATAAAATGGACAACCTAGAATTCTTGAAAGATACAATCTTCTAAGTCTGAACCAAGAAGAAATAGAAAAGATGAATGGATCAATCACAAGTACTAAATTGAAACTGTGATTTTAAAATTTCCAACAAATAAAAGTCCAGAACCAGATAGGTTCACAGTAAAATTCTACCAAAGATTTCGAGAAGAGTTAACACCTATCCTTCTTAAACTATCCCCCAAAATTGCAGAGGATGGAATACTCCCAAGCTCATTCTAGGAGACCACCATCACTCTGATACCAAAACCAGACTAAGATGTTGCCAAAAAAGAAAATTACAGGCCAACATCACTGATGAATACAGATGCAAAAATCCTCAATGAAATATGAGAAAACCCAATCCAACAACACATTAAAAGAATCATACACCATTATCAAGTGTGATTTACCCCAAGGATGTAAGGATTCTTCAACATATGTATATCAGTGTGATACATCATGTTAACAAACTGAAGAATAAAAACCATATGATCATCTCAATAGATGCAGAAAAAGCTTTTGACAAAATTCAATACATATTTATAATAAGAACTCTCCAGAAAATGGGCACAGAGGGAACATAACATAATGAAGGCCATGTATGGGAAACCTACAGCAAACATCATTCTCAGTGGTGGAAAACTGCAAGAATTTCCTCTTAGATCAGGAATAAGATAAGGATATCCACTCTCACCACTTTTACTCTTCCTTCAACAAGTAAAAAATTGGGAAAAATATATAAAACAATGGTTTTCATGTGTTGGACAACAGGCAACACTGGACAATAATCCCCGCCCCTCAGCCAAGAGAAGAAAACCTAAAGAAGGAACATTTGTCTGTTTTTGTCTCTAAAAAAGAAATTTCAAGCCACAGTGCAAGTGGTGGGAATCCAAACAGAACTGATTTGAAAAATAAAATTTAGCATTCAGGAAGGTCAGGGAAAGCTAAAATTCACAGGTCAGCATAACACTGATGAGACAGAAGCACATACAGAACATTCTGGAGCTCTTCGGAAGGTTATCCTTAAATTTCTGCCTGAGGTTGGCTTTAAAAAAAAACACAGAAGGAGCAATTTAACACAACAATGCTTGGGGCTCAGAGGAAGCTCATGTTCCAGACAGCCAGATGGGAAGTCTGCAATACACAGAGCATGGAGTAGAATACTAAAGAAGAGTAGTCTCAGTAGGAGAAGCAAGTTAGGCTAAACAAAAGACTTCTCTGGTTCCACCTAATGAAGCTTAAAATAAAGCCTCAAATAGACCAAAATATTTCTAAGTATTAATAACTAGACAGCATCACAGAAAAAACACTCAAAAATATATAAAGGAATAAAATAAAAACTCACAAAACTACAAAGTTTACTCAAGAAGAAATTGATCATTTGATCACTGTATCTATTAGAGAAATTGACTTTTTTTATCTGACCTAAGGTCAGATAAAAAAATCTGACCACAGAGAACTTTCCAGACCCAGATGGCTTCATTGGGTGAATTCTACCAAATATGTAAAGAAGAATAAATACCAATTTTACACTAACCCTTAGAAAAGAGAAGAAGTGGAAACATTACACTTATTACTAAAATGTGATAGGATAGTACAGAAAAGAAAACAAAATTTTAGCAAACTGAATTCAGTAGTACATGAAAAAGTTAATACACAATTGCCAAATGGGATTTACACCAGGAATGCAAGGTTGGCTTAACATTTGAAAAATCAATCAATGTAATTCAGTATGTCAAAAGACTAAAAAGAAAAACAATATGTTCATCTCAACAAATGCTAAAAAGCATTTGTCAAAATTCTACATATATTTGTTATAAAATGAACAAGAACAACAAAAACTTCTCAGAAAACTAGGAAGAGAAAGAAACTACCCCAACCTGATAAAAGACATCTATAAAAAACTTCAGCAAAAATTTAACATTTTTCATCAAAGATCAAGAATGAAGCTAGGGTGTCTACTCTTACCACTTAGTCAACGTCTTCTTAAAGATCTTAACCACAGGCAAGTAGAACACATAAAAGGCTTATAGATTGAAAAAAAAATGCTCTTTATTCTCAGATGACATGAATGTCCATGAAGAAAATCTTAAGAAATCTAAGAAGGCTACTAAAATAAGAAAGTTTAGTAAGATTGTAGGATATAAAATCAACACAAAATTATTTTTCTATCATATTTTCTATATATTATCAATGAAAAATTAGGAACTGAAATTCAAAATACCATATGCAACATTACTTGAGAGATGTGTGCAGCATCTATACAGAAAAAAAACTGGAAAATATTGCTGAGGTAAATGAAATAAGCCCTAAATAGATGAAATATTCTATGTTCATGGAGTGGAAAATCAGTATTGTTAACATGTCAATGCTTCTTGAATTGATAGATTTAACCTAATTTCAATTAAAATTCCAGAGTATATACTTTAAATACTGATAAGTGGTTTAAAATTATACAGAAATGAAAAGACTCTAGATAACCAAAATAATTTTTTTTTAGAAGAACGAAGTTGGAGAATTTATAATACCTGACTCCAAGACATGTTATAAAACTACATTTATCAAGGTAGTTTAGTATTGGCATCACTGAAACAAAATTTAGAGTACAAGTGTGTATTTAGGCATAGGCCAATACAAGTGTTGTCAAAAGCTTTTTTGACAAGAGTTCCAAGGTAATTCAATGGGCAAAGATAATCTTTTCAACAAATGGTTCTAGAACAATATGCAAAGAAATGATCCTCAATGCTTACTTCACATAATTTTCAAAAATTATTGAAAATCAATTAGAGTTCTAAATGTAAGAGCTACAGTTATAATCTATAAAATTATATACTACAAAATTTCTAGAAGAAAATATGGGAGAAAATCTTGGGTGAAATTAAGCTTCATAAAAAAATTCTTGAATATGAAAAAAAGCACAAACTGTATTGGAAAAAATGATAAATTTGATTTCACCATACTATAAAATTTTGTCTTTCAAAAGACACTATTATAAAATAAATAGGGAATCACAGATTAGAAAAGAATATTTATAAAATATATATCTGTTAAAGAATTTATATCTAGAATATATAAAGAACTGTTATAAAGGAATTAAAAGAACACAAACAACCCAAATATATAAAATAGCCAAAAGACTGAAATAAACACTTCAGCAAAGAAGACCTACAGATGGCAAATGAGCACATGAAAAGAAGCTCATCATAATTAGTTATTAGAGAAATCAAAATAAAATCTAACTATCAGTATAATCCACAAGCATGGATAAAATTAAAAGATTATACAAAGTGTTAACAAGGAAGTAGAGTAACTATTAATATAACTTGTATACTGGTAGGAAGTAAAATTTTAGATAAATTTGGCAATTTCTTAAAATGCTGTAATGCACTTCATATAGTACCCAGACTTCCACTACTAGATGTTTACAAAAGATAAATGAAATTCTATGTTTACACAAAGACTTGTAATGAATATTAATAGCAGCTTTACTTGTAATAGCTTATAAGTAAGCTTACAATAACTTATTTTGGAAACAATGAAGATGTCTACCAACCTGTGAACAGATAAAGAAATTGTGGTATATCCTTACTATGGACTCAGCAAAATACAGGGTAACAAACTATTAATACATGCAACAAGATGAATGAATCTCAAAATAATTATGCAGAGTAGAAAATGCCAACAAAAGATAGCACATGTTCTATGAGTTCATTTACATAAAATTCTAGAAAATGCAAACTAACCTGTACTGACAAAGATCACACGAATAATTGCCTAGGGATTGAGAAGGAGGGAGGAATTACAAAAAACGTCTAAGGAACTTTTGGGAATGGTGGATATGTTTCCTATCTTGAAAGTTGTGATAGTCTTATGAGTTTACATGTATGTCAAATTGTCAAATTTTATATTCTAAATATGTGTGGTTTATTGTAGATCAATTAGATCTCAATAAAGGTGAAATAAACCATGTAGTTATTTGGAGCAAAAATCCTAACACTAGATACTGTGAGGCCATTATTTATGTAGATCTTCTGATATATGTGACAACAACAGCACAAGGACAAAGAGGAGTAGAGTACATGTAATTATCCTTCTCCAAGTTCCTACATTTTAGTGAAACAGGATAACATTAAGTAGGATTTCAATCATTTAAGGATATGTTTGAAACCATTAAGGCAATCACAAAAAATACAAGGAGGTAATATGCAAATAGCCAACAGAGGAATAAAAATGGAATACTAAAAATATTTGATTAACCAAATGAAGACATAGAAGGGGAACTAAAGAATAAAAAACAGGTGAGATAAAAACTGAAAACAAACAGGAACATGGTAAAACAAACCTAACCACAGTTATGTTGAACTAACTCAATAGTTAACGTTAAATGTAATGAAGTAATCACTCCAATTAAAAGGAAGAAATTGTAAGACTTAAAGAAACCCCAAGATTCAACTATATCTCATTTATATGAGGTACACTTTAAACATAAAACACAAAGAAGTGGTAAGTAAAATGATGGGAAAAGATGCACGATGCAGACCACAAACATAAGCAGGCTGAAGTGGCTGTATTAGTAACAGACAGAAGAGCACTCAGTAGAACTATCATAGATACAAAGAAGCATAATGATTAAAGGGTAAACATAATATTTAGATGTACATGTACAAAATAACTTAAAAATGCATAAAGCAAGAATCAACAGCATTAAGGAGAGAAATAGATAATTCTACAATTGTAGTGGGAGATCTTAATATCACCTCTCAGAAATAAACAGAACAATTAAATAAAATATCATAAAGATACAGAATCAGAGTTAGCAAACTTCTATGAAGGGCCAGATAATCCAATATTTTAGGCTTTGTGGGCTGCATATGACCTCTGTGGTATATTCTTTAACGTTTTGTTATTTTACAATCCTTGAAAATGGAAAAATCATTCTTAGCTTATAGGATGGATAAAAATAGGCCAGGTTTGGCCCATAGGCTATATAGTTTACTGAACCCTGATATAGAAGATCTAAAGTGAAAAGTGAAAGTGAAGTCACTCAGTTGTGTCCAACTCTTTGCGACCCCATGGACTGTAGCCCACCAGGCTCCTCCATCCATGGAACTTTTCAGGCAAGAGTACTGGAGTGGGTTGCCATTTCCTTCTCCAGAGGATCTTCCCCACCCAGGGATCGAAGCTGGGTCTCCCGCATTGCAAGCAAATGCTTTTACCATCTGAGCCATGATATATCACCTTGATCTAATTGAGACTGACAAAATAATTACAGAATACATATTCTTCTCATGTGCACATGGAATGTTTGCCAAAACAGATCATGTACTGTACTATAAAACAAATCTCAATGCACTACAAAAGACTGTACAGATCACTATTTTTAAAAGTAGAAATCATTATTTTTATGAGACAAGTGCTCAGGCCTGGTGCACTGGGAAGACCCAGAGGAATCGGGTGGAGAGGGAGGTGGGAGGGGGGATCGGGATGGGGAATACATGTAACTCCATGGCTGATCCATGTCAATGTATGACAAAACCCACTGCAATGTTGTGAAGTAATTAGCCTCCAACTAATAAAAATAAATGAAAAAAAAAATAGATCAGATCATTATTTTTTAAAAGTAGAAATCAGTAATTTTAAGATATCCAGAAAAACACTAAATTTTTAAAAATTAAGTAATACACCTCTAAATAATCCATGGATCAAAATAGAAATTATACTGGATATTAGAAAATATTCTGAATTAAATGACAATGAAAATATAACATCAAAATTTGCAGAAAGTAGCTGAAACAGTAATTCGGGAAATTTATAGCTTTAAATGCTTATATAAAAAAGGAGAATGATAAAACAAATAGAATAAATTCAAACAGCTGGTGGATAAAGGATATATGGGAGTTCCTTAAACTATTTTTACCACTTTTCTGTAAGTTAAAACTTGAAAAAATTAAAAGTTCCTTAATTTTCTATTTAGCCAAATTATTTTTCACATGTAAGACTAAGAAGCAAAAAGAGATATTTAAGATTGGGTCAAAATAGTAAATTATCTCTCTTTCTATACAAAATGCATACAAAATTATTTCTCTTTCTAAACAGGTATGTATGAAGTTCTATAAAAACCAGGGTAACATTAGCAAATAAGAAATTTCACATAACTACTAAAAGATAGAAATCAGACAGCATGCTGTCTATAGAGATGAGTGGCAAAAAATCAAGGACTAATCAGAAGAGCAGTAATTAACCAATTAAACAATTTTAGAATAAAAAACTAACTGAAGAGACAGTTTTCAGAAGAGTAGGTTGAGGAGGTTAGTCCCTCCTTCCACCAGCCTATATCAAGAAGTATAATGGAAAGGTATTTCCCTTTACACTAGGAGTTCTTAACTTTGCCTGCAAGTTGAAATCATCTGAGTACTTTTATTTTTTTATTTTTTTTTTATTTTTTTTTATTAGTTGGAGGCTAATTACTTCACAACATTTCAGTGGGTTTTGTCATACATTGACATGAATCAGCCATGGAGTTACATGTATTCCCCATCCCAATCCCCCCTCCCACCTCCCTCTCCACCCGATTCCTCTGGGTCTTCCCAGTGCACCAGGCCCGAGCACTTGTCTCATGCATCCCACCTGGGCTGGTGATCTGTTTCACCATCTGAGTACTTTTAAAAAAAAATACTGAGTCTGAGATTCTGTTTAGTCAGTCAGTAATGAGGCCTGAGCACCAGACCAGTGTTTAGTATTGAAATACAGTATAAATTAGAGAGACATGAACTTGCCTTAAAGTGCTTATTAATATAGAGTTACTAAGAAGTTTGGTCTTGTCTCAGAAATTTGGCAGGTAGAAGAGAACACAAAAATATATTCATGTGAATTGGTATTTAAAGTAGTCTGTACCTCCATCGCTGCGATCTATTGAAAGTCAGCCCTCAACACAAGGGTTTGTAAGATTAAAAATTTTTTAAAAGAAAAAAAAATTAAAAAAAATAAAGTAGTCTGTAAGTGGATTACCTAAAAAGTGAGCATTTGGAAGCAAAATACTGGAATCCAATTATCTCCCTTTGTAACAAATAAACCACAAGTGGATTAAAGAATTGAATAAAAATGGAAATTAAAAAGTACTAAATAAAAGCAGGTAGATTGTCTTTTCATATTAGGTTAAGTAAGTCCTGATAAATATGCCACAAAACTGACACTCTACAATGGCATTATTTAAATTTACTGAATAAAACATTTTAAGCTTATCTATCGGTAAAACACATTATTAACCAGTTAGCAATACAGCCAAAAAGTAACGGTATTTGAAGCATTCTTATACCTAAGAAGTTCCCTGAAATTAATATTAAAATCATAATAAATGCAAATGAGAAAAGGACTTAAGTACATGTAATATTTATAATGAAAAACTAAAAATGTAAAGTAGTATTCAAATTACTGTAATACTCATCTATAAATTAAACGTTATTTTAAGACTCTCACTAGAAAATAAGTCATTAAAAAATTCTGATAAATGAATAATGATATACTTGATCTTGACTATTTCAGTAAGCAATATATAATAAATTTACTTACAAGCTGATAGGTGTTCTTGATTTCTCGCAATCATGTCCTTTATAGATTTTGAAGGCATTTTCTTGCTACCATGAATGGTTGTTGTGGAGAGTTCTTTCAGTTTCCAGTGGGTCCAAAATCCTTTTTGAGGTGGTAAACCTGTTAACACAAAATGTATATTTAACCAAAGAAATTACGATTTTAAAAACATCTTCTGTTGAAGCCTTTTTTTGAGTATTATACTTTTAATTCTCACAACAGTCCTGTGAGAACTGTCAGTCTTAGGTTTCAAATGAGGGAATCTCTGTATAGAAATGTTAATGTCTTATCATATAAGACAGTGAATCAGAAAAGAGATAAACATGATATATACCCTTCTGACTCAAAAATACAAGCTAAGTTCATAAATGGACACAAGGGGAGATTAACATTGTGAAAACTTGAAAGGACCTAAATATCCAACAAAAGTACAAACAGTGGATCATGAAGTATCCATAAAAAGTTACCTTGTAAGTATTTATTAACATATAAAAGTAATCATAGTATTGTTTTTATGTGAAGGACAATTTTACCTTATATGGATGTGTGACTATAGCTTAATTGTTAACATGATTGCCTCTGAGCAACCATCGATAGCTGATTACATTAAAAATTTTTTCCTCTCTGTATCTATTATTTTCAAAATAATGTTTTTGAATAGTTTATAGCATTCTAAAAGTAATAAAAATAAATTCTATTTTAAAAGTTCCACTTTTGTTCCAAAAGCTGTGTAAGGTTGAATAACTGATTTAACCTCAGCAGTACAAATGAGAATATAAATTCCTTAGTATATTTCATATGCTTATTCTGATGGTTAACTGACTTTGTATATGTTAAAACATTCAGTAACTGGGAAACATGAATATAAAAACAAACACAAAATGTAATAAACATATTAACATACATTGACTTACTCATAAAATATATCCAATATTTTCCCAGTAGTGAGCATTCAATGAGGATTATTTGTTATATTTTGATATCAAATTACAATTTTCAAAGTGTTTTTAAATTTGGTCATTGCTTATTTTACATTAGTTGCCACTAGATAAAATATTCAAAACAATTCATTTGAATGTTTCTCAATATTTTCTGTGTTTTAAAATATATAGCATATTAGTGGAAAATCTGGGGTATAGGGAGGTCAACAGATCAGGATATTTAAAAGATAGTTTTTTATTGAATGGGGGGTCAGTGTCAGAGTAGGAAGACATGGAGCTCACTTCTCACAAACACATCCAAAATATATCTACACGTGGAAGACAACTTAAAAAAAAAACTACTACTAATTGGAAACCAGCAGAATATCTTTTATAAAGCCAAAACTGCAAGAAAGATCTCCATGTAACTGGGCAGAATTGCAGGGGGAGGAGAAGGCATTAGGGTGGGACCAGCGCCCCTGGAGGGGTATGGAAGAGAAGGTCCACACAGGTGGATCCTGGCCCTGGGCAGCCCCCTGGTCTCCCGGGAAATCCACTGAGACAGATGGGAGAGCTGGAGAAGCCTAGACTCCACTTGTGAGGAGGGTGTGTGTGTTGGATTGCTAACAATCAGAGCAGCGAGGGACGTGCACAGATGGCAGCCACCTCATCACACTTCCCAATCCAAAGGGCAAATGCCCCTCACTTCACACCACAGCCTGGCAGGAGATCAGGAGAAAGATGCAGTCTAGCTGCTAGAAGCGGGACTGTTGACTTGCACAGTAGCTCTAGTTTTCATTTTTGATGAACCTCCATACTGTTTGCTACAGTGGCTCTACCAATTTACATTTCGACCAACAACAAGGGTTCTCTTTTCTTCATATCCTCATCAATATTTGTTATTTGTAGTCAGTTTGAAAATGGCCATTCTAACAGGTGTGAGGTGATATCTCATTGTGGTTTTGACTAGCATTTCCCTGGTGATTAGTGATGCTGAACATCCTTTCCTGTACCTGTTGGACATCGGTATGTCTTCTTTGGAAAAATGTCTTCAGTTCCTCTATTTTTAAAATCAGATAGTTATTTTTTTGTTTGTTTCTTTTGCTATTGAATTGAGCTCCTTTTAGCTTTTAGGTATCAATCCCTTATAAGATATGATTTGCACATATATTTAATAAGTTCCTTTTGCATTGTTAATTTTTTTTTTTTTTTTACTGTGCAGAAGCTTTTTAGTTTGATGTAGTTTCACTTACTAATTTTTGCTTTTGCTGCTTGTGCTTTTGATATCATATGCAAAAAATTATTGCCAAGACATATATTAGGAGCTTTTCCACTACGTTTTCTTCTTAAGAGTTTTATGGTTTCAGTTCTTTCCTCCATTTGAAGTTAATTTTTTTGAGTGATATAGAAAAAGCAAGGGAATTCCAGAAAAACATTTGCTTCACTAACTACACTAAAGCCTTTGACTGTGTGGATTACAACAAACTGGAAAATTGTTAAAGAGATATGAATATCAGACCACCTTACCTGCCTCCTGAGAAACCTGTATATAGGTCAAAAAGCAACAATCAGAACCAGACAGGGAACAACAGATTGGTTCAAAATTGGGAAAGGAGTATGTCAAGGCTGTATTTTGTCACTCTGTTGTTCACTTTTATGCAGAGTACATCATGCAAAGTGCCATGCTGGATGAATAGTAAGCTGGTATCAAGAATTTCTGGGAGAAATATCAACAGCCTCATATATGCAGATGCTACCACTCTAATGACAAAAAGCAAGGAAGAACTAAAGAGCCTGTTGATGAGGGTGAAAAAGGAAAGTGAAAAAGCTGGCTTAAAACTCAACATTCAAAAAACTAAGATCATGGCATCCAGTTCAATCACTTCCTGGCAAATAAAAGGGGGAAAAGTGAAAACAGCGACAAATTTTCTCTTCTTGGGCTTCAAAATCACTGCAGATGGTGACTTCAGCCATGAAATTAGAAGACACTTGCTCCTTGGAAGAAAAGCTACTACAAACCTAGACAGCATATTAAAAAGCAGAGATGTTACTTTGCTGACTAAGGTTCATACAGTCAATGCTATGGTTTTTCCAGTAGTCATGTATAAACGTGAGAATCGGACAATAAAAAAGGCTGAGCGCTGAAGAATTGATACTTTTGAACTGTGGTGCTGGAGAAGATTCTTGAGAATCCCTTGGACAGCAAGGAGAAAAAACTAGTCAATCCTAAGGAAAATCAACCCTGAATATTCATGGGAAGGACTGATGCTAAAGCTCCAACACTTTGGCCACCTGATGTAAAGAGCTGACTCAATGGAAAAGACCCTGATGCTGGAAAGGATTGAGAACAGGAGGAGAAGTAGGTGATAGAGGATGAGATGGTTGGATGGTATCACTGCTCAATGGATGTGAGTTTGGGTAGACTCTGGGAGATACTAAAGGACAGGGAAGCCTTGTGTGCTGTAGTCCACGGGGTTGCAAAGAGTCGGACACAACTTAGCAACTGGACAACAATAAGATAGGAGTCAAATTTGATTACTCTATATATGTATTGAAGAGATTATCATATTCCTATTGAGTATTCTTGGCTTCTTTGTCAAATATTAGTTGACTGTGTTTGTGAGGGTTTATTTCTGGGTTCTCACTTTTCTTCCATTGGTCTGTGTGGCCTTGTTTAGTTTTCATGTTTTACACAAATTACATATCTGATCATACATGTTATCCATCTTTTCCACTTGAGCATTTACCACATTAATCATAGGTAGTTGAAATTTTCTAATATTCTAATACCTGTGCCTTATCTAAAACTGGTTCTGATTATTTCTTTGTCTTTTGATAGGTAGTTCTGTTTCTGGGATGAGTTGCATCTCCACTCCTTCACTAAGGGCAACTGGATTTGCTGCCCTTCCTCCCGGCAACCTTTCTCCCTCCTCCTGCTGTGACTTAAAGCTTGTTGTTAATACAATGGAGATGGAAGAGAAGGGTCCAGGCAAGGCTTAATGCCTTTTCTGTAGTGGTTTCTCTTATATTCCCCCAGGCTTTCTCAAGACTGTCATACCATCCTCAATTATTACTTATAAAATATGTGGAGAGAGACTTGTAATGTCAACTTCCTTCTTGTTTATGAAGCTCCTAAGTGTCCTATATGGTCACACTAGACCATACTCAGCTCTAAGTAATTCACTAGAAATTTTGGCTAAATTCTTCTTACTGCCTTTTAACGGTATCTAGCTGCATCTGTCCCACGTGAGCTGACATCTGGTCTTCCCTTGGAGGTACCTGTCTTTCTGTAGATTTCGGGTTGATTGCCTTGGAATCTCTGATGGGTTCAAGGAAAGTTTCTAATTTGCAGATAGTTTAGTGTTTTAAGGTAGAAGAGTGGAAGTAATATCATTTTAGTTTTCTATATCCTAAGCAGAAGCCAGAAGTCAGAGCACAAACCTTCATCATATTCATTGTAAAGCTGCCACACAGGATAGTCATAAAGCTTGTGCTAAAACCTAGCCAATCATACAAAATCCTAATGTGTCTCTATACTAGTTAGAAGTATCCTCCAAAGTCTTCCATATCTTAATGTTCCCAAATGGTGAATACGTTATGTTACATGGCAAAGAGGAATTAAGGAAGCAGACAGAATTAAGTTAATAACTGGCTAGCCTTAAAATATGGACAGTATGCTGGCTTGTCCAGGTGAGCCCAAAGTACTCAGAAGAGTCATAGATATGGAAGAGGGAGGTAGAAGAGTCAGTATTAGAATGATGCGATATGAGAAAGATGACTAGTCATTGTGGGCTTTGATGATGAAAGGCTATGAGGCAAAGAATGGAAACAGCTTCTGAAAAGCTGAAAAGAGATTCTCCCTAGAGCCTCTAGAATCACACAGCTCTCCCAACATCTTGGTTTTACCCTAGTGAAACTCATTTTAGACCTATGACTTTCAGAACTCTAAGATAATATATTTATGTTGCTTTAAACTAAGTAGTAATTTGCTGTATCAGTAATAGGAAACCTATACAAGCTCTGGTGCTTTTTTCCTTATTGTATATAAGGATCTTTAGGCTTCCTATGTGGCTCAGTGGTAAAGAATTCACCTGCCAATACATGTTTGATCCCTTGGTTTGGAAGGTCCCCTGGAGAAGGAAATGGTGACTCCAGTATTCTTGCTTGGGAAATCCCATGGACAGAGAAACCTGGTGGGGCTATAGTCCATGGTGTTGCAAAGAGTTGGACATGACTTAGCAACTAAACAACAACAACAAATAAGGAACTCTGGTAAAAAAAAATTTGTGAAAAACGAACCAAAATGAAAGCCAACTGACAATGTAAGTAATTAAACTGAATATAATGCAAAGAAACAAATAAAGTGATGACTTCATCTTTAAAAAATGGAATTTTTCATAAATTAAGGAGGAGAAATTGAATTAAGTATTTTATATTTATGATATAAATATTTTTCCAACAAAGAATAAGAAAAATGTCTTTTAAATTCCTTCAACAAGTGCTCTAGCCAAAACAAAGTAATTGATCACAATTGAGAGATAAAATCATAGTAAAAAGTGAAAAGGTCATTTATGAGCATAGAACTCAGAAAACATGTGAGTCTTGATAGATATGCAATGTGAGAAAAAGCATTGTGACAGAAAGCTATAAAAACACATTCACAATTAAATAAATCATAGAGGCTCTAGTGCAGCCACCACTACTGCCTTTGTTTTCAACTTAAATTCTTATCCATGCATAAAAATAAAAATGAACAATTATGTACAGGTCAGTGAATCTTCACAAGTTTAATACATGGTGTCCATGTTACCAGCCCTCAGAAACAAAATATTCAGCTTCTAACACCATGGATTAGTTTTGTCAGATTTTGAACTTTGTATCAAAGAACTCATATAGGATCTACCTTTTTGTGCCTGGCCCCTCAACCTTGTTTGTGTGATTTGTTTGCTACTGTGTATGATTATAGTTCACTCATCCTCATTGCTGGCAGTATTTCATTATATGAATACTCCACAGTTCATCTAAATTTTATATTACTGTGGGCATTTGGACAGTTCATTTTGATTATTATATAAATAGCACTGCTATGAACATTTTATACTTTTGGTATACAGAAGTATGTAGATTTCTGGAGGTTATGTACCTGGGAGTCAGAAATATGCTAGTCCAAATTTAACATATGTTTAGCTTTAGTAGATATTGGTAGTTGTCCAGAATATTCATATACTTCCACCCACATAGCTACCTTTTATCTTAAGAAAATGCGGTTTGAATTTTTTTAACTCTGAGATGAATGCAGATTTACATGCACTTGCAACAAATAATACAGAGAGATCCCTGGGCCCTCTATTTAGTTTGCCACAATGGTAACACCTTGTAAAACTATAATACGATATCACAACCAGGATATAGACATTGATATAGTCAGGCTAAGGTACAGTTTCATCCCAAAGATTCCTTAAGCTTCCCATTTTAGCCACCCCTACCCTTCACTTTAAATCATTTCTCTGCCTGATGTGGAGAGGCAATAAATATTGATCTTTTTGCTACACAAATATTTTCTCCTAAGGTGAAACAGCCCACAGAGAAGTACTGAAGCAGGTGTTCAACAGGGATAAATAGCCAATGTTGGAAGAATCAGTTTAGTTCAGTCGCTCAGTCATGTCTGACTCCTTGCGACCCCATGGACTGCAGCACACCAGGCCTCCCTGTCCATCACCAACTCCCAGACCTTACTCAAACTCATGTCCATCGAGTCGGTGATGCCACCCAACCATCCTCTGTCCCCTTCTCCTTCCACCTTCAATCTTTCCCAGCATCAGGGTCTTTTCCAATGAGTCAGTTCTTCACATCAGGTGGCCAAAGTACTGGAGCTTCAGCTTCAGCTTCAGTCCTTCCAATGCATATTCAGGACTGATTTCCTTTAGGATGGACTGGTCGGATCTCATTTGCAGTCTAAGGGACTCTCAAGAGTCTTCTCCAACACCACAGTTCAAAAGCATCAATTCTTTGGCGCTCAGCTTTCTTTATAGTCCAACCTTCACATCCATATATGCCTACTGGAAAAACCATAGCTTTGACTAGATGGACCTCTGTTGGCAAAGTAATGTCTCCGCTTTTTAATATGTTGTTTAGGTTGGTCTTTCCTGGTGGCTTAGATGGTAAAAGCGTCTGCCTACAATGTGGGAGACCAGGGATCAATCCTTGCATTGGGAAGGTCCCCTAGAGAAGGAAATGGCAACTCACTCCAGTACCCTTGCCTGGAAAATGCCATGGACAGAAGAGCCTGGTAGGCTACAGTCCATGGGGTCACAAAGGGTCAGACATGACTGAGTGACGTCACTTTCTTTCTTTCTTTTCTTGGTCATAACTTTTCTTCCAAGGAGCAAATGTCTTTTAATTTAATGGCTGCAGTCACTATCTGCAGTGATTTTTGGAACCCCCCAAAATAAACTCAGTCACTGTTTCCATTGTTTCCCCATCTATTTGCCATGAAGTGATGGCAACAGATGCCTTGATCTTAGTTTTCTGGATGTTGAGTTTTAAGCCAACTTTTTCAAAGAACATGCATTTGCAAACAAATGTATTCAGGCTAGAAGTGAGCAAACTATTCTGCTATTTAAATCAGATAAGGGATCTATATTTAGTGTTCTTGCCTTTAACTCAGGCAGTTTGTGTGTAGAATGCTTTGAAGACCAATAGGAACAGGCTAAAGTAGACATCCCCAATGAATTTACCTTATAAATCTCCTAACTAATTGCTGTTGCTCATCTCAGCATATTACATACATTCATGCTTGAATACCTCACAGAAACTAGTTAAAAGCATAATAATTGCAAAAGAAGTATGAAAACTATATTTGCAGATGATATGATAAATGACTTGAAAACCCTAGACAATGAATGATAAAACACAAACAAAAGGATTTAGTAAGCAAGTGACTCATAATATTTACATACAGAAATCAATATGAATTTGGGGGGAACACAGTTCAGTCTGTAACAGGTCTGGAGGAAATTTGTTCTGTTCTTCACTTTTTCTCTTACGGTATATATTTTTTGTATGAATGCTGTGCTCATTTTCTTTTTATTTCTTATATTTGAATTAGTTGGATTTTTCTCTGTAATTAGGACACTCCTGTCTTGTGTGTATTGATGGAGGGGGCTGGTGCTCCAGATTGTTTTCTAGAATTTACCTCCCAAGGACTGCTTCCTTAAAACATGGAACATTTTCTTATAGAAATGGTTTGGTTACTAAGAATTGACACAAAACAATTATAAAAAAAGTAGTCAAAATTTGGACAGAAAGTTTTATGAGAAGAACTAGACTTCACTCACTTTTCCAGTACTCACTTTTCCAGTCAATAACTTCTGGAAGTCCATAATGGTATAGTAGTCTTTGGAAAAAATATTGGAGAGATTTTTCTCTCCATTACCTTAGTTTTAAACCTAAGTGCCTAAATCTCTGGCTAAGTACTCCAGGATGGAATTTTAGTTCCCTTCAGTGTTTTGAGTTCTACCACTCCGACCTACAATATGATTTTGGTCATACCTGAATCGTCAAGTGGTCTTCTCTACTTTCTTCAATTTAAGTTTTAATTTGGCAATAAGGAGTTCATGATCTGAGCCACAGTCAGCTCCCGGTCTTTTTTTTACTGACTGTATAGAACTTCTCCATCTTGGAAAACTCAGCAGTGGCCACAGGACTGGAAAAGGTCAGTTTTCATTCCAATCCCAAAGAAAGGCAATGCCAAAGAATGCTCAAACTACTGCACGATTGCATTCATCTCACATGCTAGAAAGTGATGCTCAAAATTCTCCAAGCCAGGCTTCAACAGTACATGAACCATGAACTTCCAGATGTTCAAGCTGGATTTAGAAAAGGCAGAGGAACCAGAGATCCAATTGCCAACATCTGTTGGATCATCAAAAAAGCAAGAGTTCCAGAAAAATATCTATTTCTGCTTTATTGACTATGCCAAAGCCATTGACTGTGCAGACCACAACAAACTGTGGAAAATTCTTACAGAGATGGGAATACCAGACCACCTGATCTGCCTCTTGAGAAACCTGTATGCAGGTCAAGAAACAATATGTAGAACTGGACATGGAACAACAGACTGGTTCCAAATAGGAAAAGGAGTATGTCAAGGCTGTATATTGTCACCCTGCTTATTTAACTTATAGGCAGAGTACATCTTGAGAAATGCCAGGCTGGATGAAGCACAAGCTGGAATCAAGATTGCTGGGAGAAATATCAATAACCTCAGATACGTAAATGACACCACCCTTATGGCAGAAAGCGAAGAATTAAAGAACCTCTTGATGAAAGTGAAAGAGGAGAGTGAAAAAGTTGGCTTAAAACTCAACATCCAGAAAACTAAGATCATGGCATCTGGTCCCATCACCTCATGTCAAATAGATGGGGAAACAGTGGTAACAGTGACAGACTTTGTATTTTCGGCTCCAAAATCACTGCAGATGGCGACTGCAGCCATGAAATTAAAAGGCACTTGCTCCTTGGAAGAAAAGTTATGACCAACCTAGGCAGCTTATTAAAAAGCAGAGACATTACTTGGTGAACAAAGGTCTATCTAGTCAAGGCTATAGTTTTTCCAGTAGTCATGTATGGATGTGAGGGTTGGACTATAAAGAAAGCTGAGCTCCAAAGAATTGATGCTTTTGAACTGTGGTGTTGGAGAGTCCCTTAGACTGCAAGGAGATCCAGCCAGTCCATCCTAAAGGAAATCAGTCCTGAATATTCATTGGAAGGAGTGATGTTGAAGCTGAAACTCCAATACTTTGGCCACCTGATGCAAAGAACTGACTCACTGGAAAAGACCCTGATGCTGGGGATGATTGAAGGCAGGAAGACAAGGGCACAACAGAGGATGATATATTAGATGGCATCACTGACTCAATGGACATAATGAGTAAGCTCTGGGAGTTGGTGATGGACAGGGAAGCCTGGTGTGCTGCAGTCCATGGGGTTGCAAAGAGTCAGACACGACTGAGTGACTGAACTGAACTCCTACCTAGACACACAGACACACACACATCACGATTCAAACATTTTTTTCCCTTGATTAATGATGGTAGTCATATAAAGAATTCGGTTAGCTCTAGAATTTACCCAGTATTATTTGCTATAAAAATGCCAGCAGTGTTCTAAAAGAAGCAGCTTGAAATATTTCTCTTGCAAATATAAAATATGTATCATACAGTTTTCTTTCTGTGGCAGTTTTGGTTTCTACAAGAATTCCACTGCCTATAAAATTATTTCCTTCTAAAGTTAATAACTGACTAATTTTATTATAACAGAATTTTCAGAAGAAAATAATCATTGTTATTTTGAAACATAGACATCAATATTCTATGTTTTGTAAGACAAAGAACAACAAAATTTTTGACTAAACAAAACACTGCAATTCAAAAGTTTTAGGTACCAAAGTAATGATCAATACTTAAATGACATTCATACCTGACAACCAAAGAAAAATATTATTCCCTAGATCTTCTTTAAATTCATCATTAAAGAGATTACTGGATTCTGGAAATGCTTCCTGGAATGTTACATAGATAGCTTGTGCCAAACAATCAGGATACACCTACCAAAACAGAGTCATATTAAAATAATTCCATATTTCATGTAACACTATCTAAAATACAAAAGAAGTTGTTTAGTTTGTGAAATATACATGTCCCTTTTTCTCCTTATAACTTGTTTTTGGCCTTTTTTGCCTCTCTGTACTTCCAACAACTAAAGAATAGACTATGAACAAAGAAGAGTTAAAAATAAAGTCATATCAATTTATCTATTTGTTGGCATTTTGGGAAAAAAAATTTAATTTGGATAAAGGATGAAGCTAACAGTTAAGGTTTAATGATTCTACACTTATTTCATTTAACCCTGTTATTGATATCCTCTTTAAGAAAAAGTATACCCTCTTTCCAGTCATTATAATAAAAAGTATATATACATTTAATTGAAATATATTTGACATGTAATACTAAGTTTAAGGTGTACAACATGTAGATATATTTGTATTTTGCAATATGATTACCACCACAGCATCAGCTAACACCTCTATTATGTCACACAATTATCACTTTGTGTGTGTGAGAAATAAAAGCATGCTTTTAAGTAACTGAAGTCCATTTAGGTGAGTTAATATAGCATAACTCGAATTGTTACTGAGGTTATACTATATTGTTTGTTCTTTGGAAGAAAAGCTTTCTTCTTGGAAGAAAAGCTATGACCAACCTAGACAGCATATAAAAAAGCTGAGACATTACTTTGCCAACAAAGGTCTGACTGGTCAAAGCTATGATTTTTCCGGTAAGTCATGTATGGATGCGAAAGTTGGACTTTAAAGAAAGCTGAGCACCAAAGAATTGATGCTTTTGAACTGTGGTGTTGGATAAAACTCGTGAGAGTCCCCTGGACATCAAGGAGATCAAACAAGTCAATCCTAAAGGAAATCAGTCCTGAATATTCATTGGAAGGATTAATACTGAAGCTGAAACTCCAATACTTTGGCCACCTGATATCAAAAACTGACTCATTGGAAAAGACCCTGATGCTGGGAAAGACTGAAAGCGGAAGGAGAAGGGGATGACAGATGATGAGATGGTTGGATGGCATCACCGACTTGATGGACAAGAGTTTGAGCAAGCTTCAGGAGTTGGTGATGGACAAGGACACCTGGCATGCTGCAGTCCATGGGGTTGCAAAGAGTCAGACATGACTGAGTGACTCAACTGAACTGAACCCCAGTTGTAAAGCCATGAGTGAATATCAACAAATATATAGTACTACCAGTATTCTATTAGACTTAAAGTCACTTGACTACTAAGTTTCTCTCAGGAAGTAACTACCCACAGGAAGATACCAGATTTTTATGTTAAAGACTTACAATATTTTATTTACTATTTTGAAAGGTTGGCAGACACCAGAAACTGGATGATGCAAGAGATGATTTCTCCCTTTGGGTTTCTTAAAGAAATTAGCTCTGTTGATACCTTGATTTTAATCCCATAAGACTCATTTTGGACTTCTGATCTATGTAACTGTAAAACAATGAATCTCCATTGTTTTAAGCCCCTAACTTCATGCTGGTTTTTGCACCAACAATAGGAAACTAATATAGTCGCCTATCTCAGCAGTGCTCAAATCTGCTGGTAAGTCATGGTATTCTTTGAAGAATTTCATTAGATTTTGGATAGGGAAAAAGAGGCAGGGAAGAATGCTTTAAAAACACTGATATATTTAATTTTATTGACTCAGCCATGGACATTTTAAAATACTACTTGAAAGAGTCACATATTGTGACTAATTGTGGTATATAAAATTATGCTAGTAATTAAAAAGTTGAACTAGGTAAGGGGAACTTTTACATTTTGTTTTCTGTGTATATCTCAGCTTCAGGAGATTAGTGGGAAAAGAGATAAAGTGTCAGATGATGTTGGGAAATTTTCTGAGTGAATATCATTGTATGACATTGGAAGAAAATGAAATAAAAGCCATATGATCAGATTCAATTAATTTATACTGAATAGTGAGACCTGAAGATAATTTTTTGATTCTTAAATATTAATAGTTTTTCTCAGATGAGCCAATTAGTAACAAAACTACCAATTATTTGAATGAGTTAAAACAGAAATTAGTCAATGAGAGATGAGGCTCCATTTCTACTTATACAGCTGCGGAGGTTAATAGATCTGTAGGGAGTTAGTCTGGTTCATAAGAATAGAAACAGGGGGAGGGGTCCAATCACTAAGGTGTACATGTTTGTTCTCAAGTGAGGCTTTGAATCTTTGTTAAATATAATTATAATTTCTCCTTGAAAAACCACTGAAAATAGGGACTTCCGAAAAAATCAAGTCATGATTTGAGAAAGACTATAAAGACAATATCTTGATATCAAAAGGCACATCTATCCCAAGGAGAACATTCGGACAATAAATGTAAGACTAGAAATTACAGAATGAGGGGTATGTAACGGTGCCATTGCTTGTTTGTTCACATTAAATAGGCTTTTAAAAATTCTTTTCTTTTTTTTTTCTTTCTTATTTATTTATTATTTTTTTTTGTCATACATTGATATGAATCAGCCATAGATTTACACTTATTCCCCATCCCGATCCCCCCTCCCACCTCCCTCTCCACCCGATTCCTCTGGGTCTTCCCAGTGCACCAGGCCCGAGCACTTGTCTCATGCATCCCACCTGGGCCTGGTGATCTGTTTCACCATAGATAATATACATGCTGTTCTTTTGAAATATCCCACCCTCACATTCTCCCACAGAGTTCAAAAGTCTGTTCTGTATTTCTGTGTCT